>NC_058520.1:355708169-358108169 GCF_904849725.1 Hordeum vulgare subsp. vulgare
TTAAAAGAAGGCAGACGACAGACGGCAAAGCAAGAGTCTGATGGCAAATACTCCGTTAGCCACCTAACGGAGTAGTTGCTCGTCGGCTGCCGTCTCCTTGCACATCTGGCTGACGACAAAACTCCTTTGTCGTCCGCATTGTTGAGGCAGACGACAAAGAAGGGCATTTACCGACAAAAGTAGCCGTAGAAGTTTTGCAGATAGGAGGTTGACGGCAAAGGCCTTTGCCGACCGTGGAACACCCCTTTTGCAGTCTGCTTTGGCAGACGACAAATAAGTTGATTCCTATAGTGTTTCACTCATGGCCATAACAACTCTTGCAAGCACACAACGCCAACACTCACTCAACATCACACAAGTCACAAGGAGACATAACAAAAATGCATTGCATGATGCTATGATGCATGAGAATCTAACAAGCAAGTGGAAGACATGAAGAAAAATTTGATTAATTCAAACCACATCTGGCACAACATGGAAGGTTCACTCATGGAAATGTATTACAAGGTTGGAAATTGCACTTGGGCTGTTACAACTCTCCCACACTACCAGAGTATCTCGACCCAAGATCTAGGATTGAAAGAACTCGGGATATTCGGTACGGAGAAGGTCCTCGCGTTCCCAAGTGACTTATTTATAGGAATGGCGAGACCACTTGACTTTGAGTAATTTGATAGACTTGTTGCGAGTCTTGCGCCAAGTCTCTTCGAGAATAATAACTTGATGCTCATGATAAGAAAGGTCCGTTTGGAGATCAATGTCTTGGAAGTCAACAGTGTGCTCACGAGTCTTGAAACACTTCTGGAGCTGAGACACATGAAAGACATCATGCACATTGGAGAAATTGGGAGGAAGCTTTGGTTGATAAGCAAGGTCTCCTCTTTTGCCAAAAATCTTGAAAGGACCCACAAAGCATGAAGCAAGCTTTCCTTTGATTCCAAAATGCTGAGTACTCTTCATGGGAGATATTCGAAGATAGACAAAATCATCGATGTGGAAAACCAAGTCATGATGTCTGCTATCATAGCAACTCTTTTGACAGGACCGAGCAACTTTGAGATTATCCCGAAGGACACGACACATTTCGTCTACTTCAGTGATCATGTCATTCCCAAGAATTTGACACTCGCGGGTTTCAGACCAATTAAGCAGGGTACGACACTTCTTGCCATAGAGAATATCCAATGGGGCCTTGCATGGACTTGCTTGAAAACTATCATTGTAGGAGAATTCAGCAAATGGGAGGCAGTCTTCCCACTTCATGCCAAAAGAGATAACACACGCCTTGAGCATGTCTTCAAGAATTTGATTGACTCTCTTGACTTGAAAACTTGTCTAAGGATGGAAGGCTGTACTGAAACGGACCTTGGTGTCCATTGCAGTTTGGAAGGAATCACAGGACTTGGAAGTAAAGAGGCTTCCACGATCTGATGAAATAAGTTTAGGAACACCGTGCAAAGAAACTATCCTTGAAGTGTACAACTCTGCCCGGAGAGCTGCCAAGATAGATTCTTTGACTGGAAGGAAGTGAGCAAGTTTAGTCGGCTTGTTGTTGACCACGAAGATGGCATCGTTGGCCCTCTTGGACTTTGGAAACCCACTTACAAAATCCATCTCAATGTGATCGAATTTCCACTCGGTTATAGGCAAAGGATGAAGAAGACCTCCTGGACGTTGATGTCCGCCTTCACTCTGCGACATACAACACACTCATTCACAAACTGAGCAATCTGACGTTTCATGCGAGTCCACTAGAAGGTTTGCTTAAGATCTTGATACATCTTAGAACTGCGTGGATGTATCAAGAGGAGAGAATTATGGGCTTCATCCATGATAACTTTTCTGAGCTCTCCTTTTGTAACCACAAGTTGGTCCTTGAAGAACAAAGTGTCGTTGTCATCAACACGGAAGCACTTATACTTTGGAATGCTCTTTGCCAAGCATATTTTCACTTTCTTCACCTTAGCATCAAGAAGTTGAGCTTGGCGGACTTGGTCTTCCAAGGTATGAGAAATATGAAGGTTGGCAAGAAACCCTTGAGGAAATACTTGAAGGTTGAGCTTCTTGAAAGACTCACAAAGATCAGGCTAGAATGTCTTGAGAATGAGATTGTTGTAGTAAGCCTTCGTGACCAAAGCGTTTGCAATCACATTTGATTTGCACAGAGTATAGTCAATGCTTGGATTGTAATCTTGGATCATCTCCACCCAACGTGCGTGACAAAGATTGATATTCGATTGAGTGAAGATATATTTCAAACTCTTGTGGTCCGTGTAGTCTTCAACCTGTCTTCCCAACAAGAGGTGTCTCCAAGTAACCAAAGCATGTACAACTGCCGCCATCTCAAGATCGTGAGTGCGGTAGTTTTTCTCACTTGGCTTCAACTGACGCAAGGTATAAGCTACCACTTTGTTTTCTTGCATCAGAACACCACCAAGACCTTGCAAAGAAGCATCACAGAAAACTTGGAATGGCTTGGAATCATCAGGAGGAGTTAGAACCAGAGCTGAAGTGAGCTTCTCCTTGAGTGTATTGAATACCAAATCACAGTCTAGAGTCCACACATATTTTACGCTCTTCTAAAGAAGGTTGGACAGAGGCTTAGCAATATTGGAGAAGTTCTCAACGAATCTTCTGTAATAGCTTGCAAGCACGAGGAATCTTCGAAGCTGCTTGACATCCTAAGGAGGCTCCCACTTCCCAATGGCTTGAACCTTTTCAGGATCCACCTTGATACCCTCGGTAGAGATGATATGCCCAAGGCATACCACTTCATTGAGCCAAAATTCACATTTTGAGAACTTAACATAGAACTTATGCTCTCTCAGCTTATCAAGCACAAGCCGAAGTTCTCCATGTTCTTCCTTAGTCTTTGAGAAGACTAGAATGTCATCAAGATACACCAAGATGAATTCAATCGTGAAGGGAGAGAAGACACAATTCATCATGCGAGATAAAGTGGGAGGAGCATTGGCGAGACCAAAAGACATCACTATGTACTCATAAGAGCCAAAGCTTGTCATGAAAGCAGTCTTTGGAATATATTCTTCATGAATGACGGATTTGATGATAGCCCATCCAAAGATCAAGCTTAGAGAAAACCTTGCCCCCTTTTAATTTCTCAAACAATTCATGGATGTTGGGAAGTGTATACTTGTTTCTAATTGTCTTCTTATTCAATGGGCGATAATCGACACAAAGCCGACCCGTGCCATCTTTCTTCTTGACAAAAAGAACACCACAACATCAAGGAGAAGAACTTGGTATGATCAAATCCAAATGTTCTTGTTCACCCAGCTACTTCTTCAATTCTTTCAGCTCTTTGGGACCAAGTTTATAAGGATGATTTCAAACCGATTCAGTTCCATGCTCGAGTTCAATCACAAACTCTACTAGCGAGTACGCACGCATTCTTGGCAGTTCTTCTCGAAAGACATCTTCATACTCACAAACAATAGGAACTTGAGAAATGGCTCAAATTTCACCCTTCTCATTGATAGAAATTAGACGAATCATGTCATCGCGAGTAGCGGAAATGATCACGTCTTCTAAAGGATGAGTTAATATGACTTCTTTGACTGCACAATCAATGTACGCCTTGTTCATGGCAAGAAAATTCATGCCAAGAATTATATCAATATCAGAATTGTCAAAAACAATGGGGGAGGCTAGAAAAGAATATTTATCCATCTTGACACTGTTGGGGAACGTCGCATGGGAAACAAAAATTTTCCTACGCGCACGAAGACCTATCATGGTGATGTCCATCTACGAGAGGGGATGTGTGATCTACGTACCCTTGTAGACCGTACAGCAGAAGCGTTAGTGAACGCGGTTGATGTAGTGGAACGTCCTCACGTCCCTCGATCCGCCCCGCGAACCGTCCCGCGATCAGTCCCACGATCTAGTGCCGAACGGACGGCACCTCCGCGTTCAGCACACGTACAACTCGACGATCATCTCGGCCTTCTTGATCCAGCAAGAGAGACGGAGAGGTAGAAGAGTTCTCCGGCAGCGTGACAGCGCTCCGGAGGTTGGTGATGATCTCGTCTGGGCAGGGCTCCGCCCGAGCTCCGCAGAAACGCGATCTAGAGGTAAAACCGTGGAGATATGTGGTCGGGCTGCCGTGGCAAAGTTGTCACAAAACAGCCCTAAAACCTCCGTATATATAGGGGGAGGAGGGGAGCCTTTCCTTGGGGTCCAAGGACTCCCAAGGGGGTCGGCCGAGCCTAAGGGGGGAACCCTCCCCTTCCAAACCGAGTCCAACTAGGTTTGGAAGGAGGAGTCCTTCCCCCTTTTCCCACCTCCTCTTTTTTTCCCTTCTCTTTGATTTTCTTCCTATGGTGCATAGGGCCTTCTTGGGCTGTCCCACCAGCCCACTAAGGGCTGGTGCGCCACCCCCAAGGCCTATGGGCTTCCCCGGGGTGGGTTGCCCCCCGGTGAACTCCCGGAACCCATTCGTCATTCCCGGTACATTCCCGGTAACTCCAAAAACCTTCCGGTAATCAAATGAGGTCATCCTATATATCAATCTTCGTTTGCGGACCATTCCGGAAACCCTCGTGACGTCCATGATCTCATACGGGACTCCGAACAACATTCGGTAACCAACCATATAACTCAAATACGCATAAAACAACGTCGAACCTTAAGTGTGCAGACCCTGCGGGTTCGAGAACTATGTAGACATGACCCGAGAGACTCCTCGGTCAATATCCAATAGCGGGACCTGGATGCCCATATTGGATCCTACATATTCTACGAAGATCTTATCGTTTGAACCTCAGTGCCAAGGATTCATATAATCTCGTATGTCATTCCCTTTGTCCTTCGGTATGTTACTTGCCCGAGATTCGATCGTCAGTATCCGTATACCTATTTCAATCTCGTTTACCGGCAAGTCTCTTTACTCGTTCCGTAATACAAGATCCCGCAACTTATATTAAGTCACATTGCTTGCAAGGCTTGTGTGTGATGTTTTATTACCGAGTGGGCCCCGAGATACCTCTCCGTCACACGGAGTGACAAATCCCAGTCTCGATCCATACTAACTCAACGAACACCTTCGGAAATACCTGTAGAGCATCTTTATAGTCACCCAGTTACGTTGCGACGTTTGATACACACAAAGTATTCCTCCGGTGTCAGTGAGTTATATGATCTCATGGTCATAGGAACAAATACTTGACACGCAGAAAACAGTAGCAACAAAATGACACGATCAACATGCTACGTCTATTAGTTTGGGTCTAGTCCATCACGTGATTCTCCTAATGACGTGATCCAGTTATCAAGCAACAACACCTTGTTCATAATCAGAAGACACTCACTATCTTTGATCAACTGGCTAGCCAACTAGAGGCTTGCTAGGGACAGTGTTTTGTTTATGTATCCACACATGTATTTAAGTCTTCATTCAATACAATTATAGTATGGATAATAAACGATTATCTTGATACAGGAATTATAATAATAACTATATTTATTATTGCCTCTAGGGCATAATTCCAACAGTCTCCCACTTGCACTAGAGTCAATAATCTAGCCCTCACGTCATCATGTGAATTACATTGTAATAAATCTAACACCCATACAGTTCTGGTGTTGATCATGCTTTGCCCGTGGAATAGGTTTAGTCAGCGGGTCTGCTACATTCAGATCCGTGTGCACTTTGCATATATTCACGTCCTCCCCTTCGACGTAGTCGCAGATGAGGTTGAAGCGTCGTTTGATGTGTCTGGACTTCTTGTGAAACCGTGGTTCCTTTGCTAGAGCAATGGCACCCGTGTTGTCACAGAACAAGGTTATTGGATTCAGTGCGCTTGGCACCACTCCAAGATCCGTCATGAACTGCTTCATCCAGACACCCTCCTTAGCCGCCTCCGAGGCAGCCATGTACTCCGCTTCACATGTAGAATTTGCTACGACGCTCTGCTTGGAACTGCACGAGCTTACCGCACCCCCATTAAGAATAAATACGTATCCAGTCTGCGACTTAGAGTCTTCCGGATATGTGTCAAAGCTTGCATCGACGTAACCTTTTACGGCAAGCTCTTCGTCACCTCCATACACGAGAAACATCTCCTTAGTACTTTTCGGGTACTTCGGGATATTCTTGACCGCCGTCCAGTGATCCACTCCTGGATTACTCTGGAACCTACCTACCATACTTATGGCCAGGCTAACGTCCGGTCTAGTGCACAGCATTGCATACATGATAGAACCTATGGCTGAATCATAGGGGACGGTGCTCATATGCTCTCTATCCTCATCAGTTGCTGGGCACTGAGTCTTACTCAATCTCGTACCTTGTAAAACTGGCAAGAACCCTTTCTTGGGCTGTTCCATTTTGAACCTCTTCAAAACTTTATCAAGGTATGTGCTTTGTGAAAGTCCTATCAGGCGTTTTGATCTATCCGTGTAGATCTTAATGCCTAGAATGTAAGCAGCTTCTCCTAGGTCCTTCATAGAGAAACTTTTATTCAAGTAATCCTTTATGCTCTCCAAAAACTCTACATTGTTTCCAATCAGCAATATGTCATCCACATATAATATTAGAAACACCACAGAGCTCCCACTCACTTTCTTGTAAATACAAGATTCTCCAACCACTTGTATAAACCCAAATGCTTTGATCACCTCATCAAAGCATTTGTTCCAACTTCGAGATGCTTGCACCAGTCCATAAATGGATCGCTGGAGCTTGCACACCTTGTTAGCATTCTTAGGATCGACAAAACCTTCGGGTTGCATCATATACAACTCTTCCTTAAGGAAACCGTTAAGGAACGCCGTTTTGACTTCCATCTGCCAGATTTCATAATCGAAAAATGCAGCTATTGCTAACATGATTCTGACGGACTTAAGCATCACTACGGGTGAGAATGTCTCATCGTAGTCAACTCCTTGAACTTGTGAAAAACCCTTTGCCACAAGTCGAGCTTTATAAACGGTCACATTACCGTCAGCGTCCGTCTTCCTCTTAAAGATCCATTTGTTCAGAATAGCCTTGCGGCCCTCAGGTAGTACTTCCAAAGTCCACACTTTGTTCTCATACATGGATCCTATCTCGGACTTCATGGCTTCTAGCCATTTGTTGGAATCTGGGCCCACCATTGCTTCTTCATAATTTGCAGGTTCATTGTTGTCTAACAACATGATTGACAAGACGGGATTACCGTACCACTCTGGAGCAGCACGTGGTCTCGTCGACCTGCGTGGTTCGACAGAAACTTGAACCGGAGTTTCATGATCATCATCATTAACTTCCTCCTCAACCGGCGTCGCAACGACAGAGGTTTCCCCTTGCCCTGCGCCACCATCCAGAGGGATGAGAGGTTCGTCAACCTCATCAAGTTCTATCTTCCTCCCACTCAATTCTCTCGAGAGAAACTCCTTCTCGAGAAAAGCTCCGTTTTTAGCAACAAACACTTTGCCCTCGGATTTGAGATAGAAGGTGTACCCAACTATCTCTTTTGGGTAACCCATGAAGATGCACTTTTCCGCTTTGGGTTCCAGCTTTTCAGGCTGAAGCTTTTTGACATAAGCATCACATCCCCAAACTTTAAGAAACGACAACTTTGGCCTTTTGCCATACCACAGCTCGTATGGTGTCGTCTCAACGGATTTTGATGGTGCCCTATTTAAAGTGAATGCAGCTGTTTCTAATGCATAACCCCAAAACGATAATGACAAATCGTTAAGAGACATCATAGATCGCACCATCTCTAATAAAGTACGATTACGACGTTCGGACACACCATTACGCTGTGGGTGTTCCAGGCAGTGTCAACTGTGAAACAATTCCACGTTGTCTTAAGTGAGCACCAAACTCCAAACTCAGATATTCACCCCCACGATCAGACTGTAGGAACTTGATCTTCTTGTTACGATGATTTTCAACTTCACTCTGAAATTGCTTGAACTTTTCAAATGTTTCAGACTTGTGCTTCATCAAGTAGACATAACCATATCTACTCAAATCGTCAGTGAAGGTGAGAAAATAACGATATCCGCCGCGTGCCTCTACGCTCATCGGACCACACACATCGGTATGTATGATTTCCAACAAGTCACTTGCACGCTCCTTTGTGCCGGAGAACGGAGTTTTAGTCATCTTGCCCATGAGGCATGGTTCGCACGTGTCAAGTGAATCAAAGTCAAGTGACTCCAAAAGTCCATCGACATGGAGTTTCTTCATGCGCTTTACACCAATATGACCTAAGCGGTAGTGCCATAAAAATATGGCGCTATCATTGTTAACTCTAACTCTTTTGGTCTCAATGTTATGTATGTGTGTATCACTATCAAGATTCAATATGAACAATCCTCTCACATTGGGTGCATGACCATAAAAGATGTTACTCATAGAAATAGAACAACCATTATTCTCTGACTTAAAAGAGTAACCGTCTCGCAATAAACAAGATCCAGATATAATGTTCATGCTCAACGCAGGCACTAAATAACAGTGATTCAAGTTCATAACTAATCCTGATGGTAACTGAAGTGAAACTGTGCCGACGGCGATTGCATCAACCTTGGAACCATTTCCTACGCGCATCGTCACTTCATCTTTCGCCAGCCTTCGTCTATTCCGCAGTTCCTGTTTCGAGTTGCAAATATGAGCAACAGAACCGGTATCGAATACCCAGGCACTACTATGAGAGCCGGTTAAGTACACATCAATAACATGTATATCGAATATACCTGATTTTTCTTTGGCCGCCTTCTTATCAGCCAGATACTCGGGGCAATTGCGCTTCCAGTGACCCATACCCTTGCAATAGTAACACTCTGTTTCAGGCTTAGGTCCAGCTTTGGGTTTCTTCGTCGGATTGGCAACAGGCTTGCCGCTCTTCTTTGAATTGCCCTTCTTGCCTTTGCCGTTTCTCTTGAAACTAGTGGTGTTATTCACCATCAACACTTGATGCTCTTTACAGAATTCAGACTCTGCGACTTTCAGCATCGCAAACAACTCGCCGAGAGACTTGTTCATCCCTTGCATGTTGTAGTTCAACACAAAGCCTTTATAGCTTGGTGGCAGTGATTGAAGGATTCTGTCAGTGATAGCCTCTTGCGGGAGTTCAATCCCCAGCTCAGCTAGACGGTTTGAGTAGCCAGACATTTTGAGCACATGTTCACTGACAGGCGAATTCTCCTCCATATTGCAAGCATAGAATTTATCGGAGGTCTCATACCTCTCGATCCGAGCGTTCTTCTGAAAGATAAACTTCAACTCCTGGAACATCTCATATGCCCCATGACGCTCAAAGCAACGTTGAAGTCCCGGTTCTAAGCCATACAAGACAGCATATTGAACTACTGAGTAGTCCTCCTTACGTGTTAACCAGGCGTTCTTAACATCCTGGTCAGCCGTAGCGGGTGGTTCATCTCCTAGCGCAACATTAAGGACATAATCCTTCTTCCCAGCTTGTAAGATTAGCTTAAGATTACGAGCCTAGTCTACAAAGTTGCTTCCATCATCTTTCAACTTAGCTTTCTCTAGGAACGTATTAAAATTCAGGGTGACTGTCGCGTGAGCTATGATCTACAACACAAATATATTCAAAGTGGACTTAGACTATGTTCAAGATAATTAGAGTTTAACTTAATCAATTTACTTGCTAAACTCCCACTCAAAAAGTACATCTCTCTAGTCATTTGAGTGGTTCATGACCCACTTACACTAGCTCAAGTCCGATCATCACGTGAGTTGAGTATAGTTTCAGTGGTAAGCATCCCGATGCTAATCATATCATCTATATGATTCATGATCGACCTTTCGGTCTCATGTGTTCCGAGGCCATGTCTGTACATGCTAGGCTCGTCAAGCTTAACCCGAGTGTTCCGCGTGTGCAACTGTTTTGCACCCGTTGTATGTGAACATTGAGTCTATCACACTCGATCATCACGTGGTGTCTCGAAACGACGAACTGTAGCAACGGTGCACAGTCAGGGAGAACACAATTTCGTCTTGAAATTTTAGTGAGAGATCACCTCATAATGCTACCGTCGTTCTAAGCAAAATAAGGTGCATAAAAGGATTAACATCACATGCAATTCATAAGTGACATGATATGGCCATCATCATGTGCTCCTTGATCTCCATCACCAAAGCACCGGCACGATCTTCTTGTCACCGGCGCCACACCATGATCTCCATCAACGTGTCGCCATCGGGGTTGTCGTGCTACTCATGCTATTACTACTAAAGCTACATCCTAGCAAAATAGTAAACGCATCTGCAAGCACAAACGTTAGCATAAAGACAACCCTATGGCTCCTGCCGGTTGCCGTACCATCGACGTGCAAGTCGATATTATCTATTACAACATGATCATCTCATACATCCAATATATCACATCACATCGTTGGCCATATCACATCACAAGCATACCCTGCAAAAACAAGTTAGACGTCCTCTAATTTTGTTGTTGCATGTTTTACGTGGTGACCATGGGTATCTAGTAGGATCGCATCTTACTTACGCAAACACCACAATGAAGATATATGAGTTGCTATTTAACCTCATCCAAGGACCTCCTCGGTCAAATCCGATTCAACTAAAGTTGGAGAAACTGACACCCGCCAGTCATCTTTGAGCAACGGAGTTACTCGTAGCGATGAAACCAGTCTCTCATAAGCGTACGAGTAATGTCCGTCCGAGCCGCTTCGATCCAACAATACCGCGGAATCAAGAAAAGACTAAGGAGGGCAGAAAAACGCACATCACTGCCCACAAAAACTTTTGTGTTCTACTCGAGAAGACATATACGCATGAACCTAGCTCTGATACCACTGTTGGGGAACGTCGCATGGGAAACAAAATTTTTCCTACGCGCACGAAGACCTATCATGGTGATGTCCATCTACGGGAGGGGATGTGTGATCTACTTACCCTTGTAGACTGTACAGCAGAAGCGTTAGTGAATGCGGCTTATGTAGTGGAACGTCCTCACGTCCCTCGATCCGCCCCACGATCAGTCCCACGATCTAGCGCCGAACGGACGACACCTCTGCATTCAGCACACGTACAGCTCGACAATGATCTCGGCCTTCTTGATCCAGCAAGAGAGACGAAGAGGTAGAAGAGTTCTCCGGCAGCATGACGGCGCTCCGGAGGTTGGTGATGATCTCGTCTCGGCAGGGCTCCGCCCGAGCTCCGCAGAAACGCGATCTAGAGGTAAAACCGTGGAGATATGTGGTCGGGCTGCCGTGGCAAAGTTGTCACAAAACAGGCCTAAAACCTCCGTATATATAGGGGGAGGAGGGGGAGCCTTTCCTTGGGGTCCAAGGACTCCCAAGGGGGTCGGCCGAGCCTAAGGGGGGAACCCTCCCCTTCCAAACCGAGTCCAACTAGTTTTGGAAGGAGGAGTCCTTCCCCCTTTTCCCACCTCCTCTTGTTTTTCCTTTTCTCTTTGATTTTCTTCCTATGGCGCATAGGGCCTTCTTGGGCTGTCCCACCAGCCCACTAAGGGCTGGTGCGCCACCCCCAAGGCCTATGGGCTTCCCCGGGGTGGGTTGCCCCCCCGGTGAACTCCCGGAACCCATTCGTCATTCCCGGTACATTCCCGGTAACTCCGAAAACCTTCCGGTAATCAAATGAGGTCATCCTATATATCAATCTTCATTTGCGGACCATTCCGGAAACCCTCGTGATGTCCGTGATCTCATACGGGACTCCGAACAACATTCGGTAACCAACCATATAACTCAAATACGCATAAAACAACGTCGAACCTTAAGTGTGCAGACCCTGCGGGTTCGAGAACTATGTAGACATGACCCGAGAGACTCCTCGGTCAATATCCAATAGCGGGACCTAGATGCCCATATTGGATCCTACATATTCTACGAAGATCTTATCGTTTGAACCTCAGTGCCAAGGATTCATATAATCTCGTATGTCATTCCCTTTGTCCTTCGGTATGTTACTTGCCCGAGATTCGATCGTCAGTATCCGTATACCTATTTCAATCTCGTTTACCGGCAAGTCTCTTTACTCGTTCCATAATACAAGATCCCGCAACTTACATTAAGTCACATTGCTTGCAAGGCTTGTGTGTGATGTTGTATTACCGAGTGGGCCCCGAGATACCTCTCCGTCACACGGAGTGACAAATCCCAGTCTCGATCCATACTAACTCAACGAACACCTTCGGAGATACCTGTAGAGCATCTTTATAGTCACCCAGTTACGTTGCGACGTTTGATACACACAAAGTATTCCTCCGGTGTCAGTGAATTATATGATCTCATGGTCATAGGAACAAATACTTGACACGCAGAAAACAGTAGCAACAAAATGACACGATCAACATGCTACGTCTATTAGTTTGGGTCTAGTCCATCACGTGATTCTCCTAATGACGTGATCCAGTTATCAAGCAACAACACCTTGTTCATAATCAGAAGACACTGACTATCTTTGATCAACTGGCTAGCCAACTAGAGGCTTGCTAGGGACAGTGTTTTGTCTATGTATCCACACATGTATTTAAGTCTTCATTCAATACAATTATAGCATGGATAATAAACGATTATCTTGATACAGGAATTATAATAATAACTATATTTATTATTGCCTCTAGGGCATAATTCCAACAGTCTCCCACTTGCACTAGAGTCAATAATCTAGCCCTCACATCATCATGTGAATTACATTGTAATAAATCTAACACCCATACAGTTCTGGTGTTGATCATGCTTTGCCCGTGGAAGAGGTTTAGTCAGCGGGTCTGCTACATTCAGATCCGTGTGCACTTTGCATATATTCACGTCCTCCCCTTCGACGTAGTCGCGGATGAGGTTGAAGCGTCGTTTGATGTGTCTGGACTTCTTGTGAAACCGTGGTTCCTTTGCTAGAGCAATGGCACCCGTGTTGTCACAGAACAAGGTTATTGGATTCAGTGCGCTTGGCACCACTCCAAGATCCATCATGAACTGCTTCATCCAGACACCCTCCTTAGCCGCCTCCGAGGCAGCCATGTACTCCGCTTCACATGTAGAATCTGCTACGTCTATTAGTTTGGGTCTAGTCCATCACGTGATTCTCCTAATGATGTGATCCAGTTATCAAGCTACAACACCTTGTTCATAATTAGAAGACACTCACTATCTTTGATCAACTGGCTAGCCAACTAGAGGCTTGCTAGGGATAGTGTTTTGTCTATGTATCCACACATGTATTTAAGTCTTCATTCAATACAATTATAGCATGGATAATAAACGATTATCTTGATACAGGAATTATAATAATAACTATATTTATTATTGCCTCTAAGGCATAATTCCAACAAACACAGACATCCGGAACTACCATATTTGAGCTGAGACCCTTGCGCGGAGACACAACTTGTAATGCCCTTGGAAAAAAATCGGTGGTGAAATTGTTATTAGATGCAAAAGGGGAAGACATGAAAGCATGCGATGCACCTGAATCTAATAACAACTTGGCGGGAATAGAGTTAACCAAGATATTACCCATAATTACATATGAGGAATCCTTTACTTCACTTTTATTGACCATGTTCACTCTTGCTAACTTGGGATTATGCTTCATGATATGTCCATTTTGCATCATGCTTTTTTACTCCTATTTATAGTGTTTTTATGCATTTTGCCACTTGTTGGAGTAATTTTAATGCCTTTTCTCCCATAATATCCAAGGTTTACATCAAGTGGGAGAATATCTGTAGAAGGAATTCTGGACCTGAAAAAGCTACATCAGAGATACCTATTCCACACACCTCCAATTGGGCTGAAAATTTATGAACAATTATTTTATAATAAAAAAAATACTGGAACGAAGAAGTGCCGGTGGGGGGCCACCAGGCGGCCACTAGACACCAGGGCACGCTAGGCACCCTTAGCGCGACCTGATGTCTAGTGCGCCACCTGTCCCACCTCTGGTGCCCATCTTCTGGTATAAATTCTCCTTCGAGTCCTGCTTTGGGGTGCTAGCTATTCAATGATTGAAAGTAGGGCAGATACATACGTACCCATCTAACTGTAAAATGGGCATAGGAGCTCGGTGTTCCATCACCGCTCTGTCTCGAAGCCGGAGGCATCCTTCTTGTTCTGTCTTGCCTTCTGAGCGTCGATCAGGTAGTAGGCGTTGTTCCTCACGGCTTTGCTGATGATGCACGGGCACTCCCATGGGGCAGACACCTTGTGCTGGCTGGCTGGCCGTTGGATCAGCCGGAGCACTAGGTCACCCTCTCGGAATGACAGTGGCTTGACCAGCCGACTGTGGTAGCGGCGCAGGGCCTGCTGGTAAATGGTTCTTCTAGACAGCACCAGCTCGCGTGCCTCCTCGAGGAGGTCGACGCCATTTTCTCTAGCCTCCTTTGCATCGGCCTCAGTGTATAGGGTGACCCGAGGTGAATCGAACTCGACGTCAGTGGGGATGATCGCCTCGGCCCGATACACTAAGAAGAATGGGGTGAACCCAGACCGGTTGGGCATGGTTCGCAGACTCCATAGCACATCCAACAGCTCCTCGACCCAAGAACCAGCCGAGCACTCCAGCGGCTCGACCAGCCCGGGCTTGAGGCCGGACACAATGAGGCCGTTTGCTCGCTCAGCCTGGCCATTTGAGCGCGGGTGGGCCACAGATGCAAGGTCCAACCGGACTTCGTGCTCGGTGCAGTAGCGAGTGAACGCACCCTTGGTGAAATTGGTGTCGTTGTCAGTGATGATGCTGCTGGGGGCCATAGTAGACGGTGATGTCCTTGAAGAAAGTGACGACCATTGGGCTGTCGAGCTTCTTGATAACCGAGCCTCGATCCACTTTGTGAATTTTTTGACCGCCACCAAAGGTGTGTCACACTACCCCAAGCGGTCTTGAACAGACTTACCATGTCCAGGCTCCACACGAAAACAACCATGTGAGGGGGATGGTTTGCAGATTCACGGTTGGCTGGTGGCTACGCGCCTTGAAGCGCTCGCAACCATTGCATTTTTTGACTAGATCCTTGGCGTCCTTCAGAGCAGTCGACCAGTAGAACCCGTGGCGGAATACCTTGGCCACCAGGGAACGTGAGGCAGCATGGTGGCTACACTCTCCCTAGTGGATGTCATGGAAGATCTTGCAGCATTTGTCCAGCTCAATGCAGGGCTGGAAGACTCCAGACAAGCTGTGCTTCACAAGCTCGTTGTTGATGATGGTGTAGGCGGCAGAACGCCTTTGGATCTGTCGGGCCTCGACCTCGTTAGCAGGCAGAGTGCCGCCTTCGAGGTACTCGAGGAACGGTTCCCCCAGGATGGGGCCATGATCACAGCGAGCACGACCGTCGTGGCGTTTGCTTGGGCGGGCGCGGCAAACGGATGACCGGCTGCTGCAGCCCCCGAGTCGGGTGGGAGGGACCCCAAGGGAGGTTCGGCAGCCCCCGAGCCGACTGGAGCGGGCGGCGGGCCTGCTAGAGCAGGCGGCGGGCCGGCTGGTGCAGGCGGTGGGCCGACTGGAGTTCCAGCCGACAGGGTGTCTGCAGCCCCCGAATCGCCCAGTCCCCGAGACTAGCGGCACATCCCCCGGGTTCGCCGGTACGAAGATGGACTCAGACTCTGGAGAAGGTGTGATGGAGGGCTTGCGCAGGTGCTCGAGGGACACGTCGTCTGGGATGGGCTGCCTGGTGGAGCCGATCTTTGCCAGCATGTTGGCAGCCTCATTGCCGGCTCGTAGGATGTGGTTAAACTCACAACCTTCAAATCCGTCGGTCAGCTGTTGGACCAGGAAGCGGTAGCTGGCCATGTTTGCGTCCCTGGCGTCCCACCCTCCAGTGACTTGTTGCACCACCAGGCCAGAGTCGCCGAAGCAGAGGATGCGTCGGACGCCGATCTCCTTGGCCAGCTGGAGGCCGTGGGTGAGCGCCTCGTACTCCACCACCTTGTTTGACGCGATGAAGTGTATCTGCAGGACATACTGCAGCCGGTCAACCTTGGGGAGGAGAGAACGAAGCCGGCTCCAAGGCCGGTGCGTGATGTTTGCTGTGTACCCCTGGCAGTTGTGCCAGAAATACTCCTACTACAGCACGTTGGTATTCCCTCGAACCGGAAAGGGTGATGTAGCACAGCGACGGTAAGTATTTCCCTCAGTTTGAGAACCAAGGTATCATTCCGGCGGAAGAGTATCTCACCAACCTGCACAAACACAAAAGCTTGCACCCAACGCTATGAAGGGGTTGTCAATCCCTTATAGATTGTTTGCCAAGTGAGAACTGAAAGTAACAAAGTAACAAAGCAAAGTAAAAGCGGAGTTGTAAACGATGGATGTGAATAGACCCGGGGGCCGTAGTGTTTACTAGTGGCTTCTCTCATGAAAGCAAGTAGACGGTGGGTGAACAAATTACTGCCGAGCAATTGATAGAACTGTGCAGAGTCGTGACAATATCTATGCAATGATTATTTCTATAGGCATCCCGTCCGAAACAAGTAGACCTATACTTTCTGCATCTACTACTATTACTCCACACATCGACCGCTATCCAACATGCATCTAGTGTATTAAGTCCATAAGAACAGAGTAACGCCTTAAGCAAGATGACATGATGTAGAGGGATAATCTCAAACCAATGATAAAACCCCCATCTTTTTACCCTTGATGGCAACTGCTTGATGTGTGCCTTGTTGCCCCTACTGTCACTGGGAAAGGTCACCACATGGCAGAACCCAAAACCAAGCACTTCTCCCATTGCAAGAATCATAGATCTAGTTGGCCAAACAAAACCCAAGACTCGGAGAGACTTACAAGGATATCAAATCATGCATATAAGAAATCAGCAAAGACTCAAATATATATCATAGATAATCTGATCACAAGTCCACAATTCATTGGATCTCGACAAACACACCGCCAAATAAGATTACATCGGATAGATCTCCATGAAGATCATGGAGAACTTTGTATTGAAGATCCAAGAGAGAGAAGAAGCCATCTAGCTACTAACTACGGACCCGTAGGTCTGAAGTGAACTACTCACGAGTCATTGGAGGGGCGATGATGATGATGAAGATGCCCTCCACCTCCAAAGTCCCCTGCCTGCCAGGGCGTCGGGAAGGGTCTCCAAATGAGATCTCGGGGAAACGGAAGCTTGCGGCGGCGGAAATGTATTTTCGAGGCTCCCTCGAGTTTTTGCGGAATATTTGGGAATATATAGGCGCAAAACCTAGGTCAGGAGGCGGCCAGGGAAGCCACAAGCTTGCCCACCGCCGCCTCCCCCTAGTGGCGGAGTGGGCCCTTGTGGGCTCCCTGGGGCCCACCTGACCTGGCCAAAAGTCTCCCTGGACTTCTTCCGTTCGGGAAAAATCATTTCGGGGTTTTTCTTCCGTTTGGACTCCGTTCCAAAATCAGATCTGAAAAGAGTCAAAAACACGGAAAAACACGGAAAAACAGGAACTGGCACTTGGCACTGAATCAATAAGTTAGTCCCCAAAAAGATATAAAAAGGTAGATAAAACATACAAAGAAGACAAGATAACAGCGTGAAACCATAAAAAATTATAGATACGTTTGAGACGTATCAGTGCGCATCTTCAAGCCGTCAAAGTGCATGCGCCAATGGGTGGAGTCGGGAGGCGGCGGCAGGTACTCCATCTCCGCTCACTCGACGAGGAAGTCTGCCAATGCTTGTGACTTGATGGTGGTGCGCGACTCGTACCTGATGTCGTGTTCAGCCACGTGAAGAGCCATCTTGGTGATGCCGTCGGCCGCGTCCCTGTTGCCCATGATCTCCCCGAGGGGAGCGGTGCTCACCACCATGACCGGGTGCTCCTAGAAGCAGGGCTTGAGCTTCTGGGCCGTTAGGAACACACCGTAGCACATCTTTTGGTAGTGCGGGCATTTCTGCTTCGAGGCATACATCACCTCGCTCAGATAGTAGACCTGTCGCTGGACCGGCTGGGCTCGACCTGGCTCTGAGCGCTCTACGGGCATGGCGATGCTGAGGACGCGGTTGGTCATCGTGATGTAGAGCAGCATCGTCTCTCTATCCGCCGGTGTGGCCATAGATACGTCTCCGACATATCTACTTTTCCGAACTCTTTTGCCCTTGGTTTGGACTCTAATTTGCATGATTTGAATGGAACTAACCCGGACTGACGCTGCTTTCAGCAGAATTGCCATGGTCTTGTTTTTGTGCAGAAATAAAAGTTCTCGGAATGTCCTGAAAATTTACGGAGAATTTTTCTGGAATAAAAGAAAAATACCTACGCAAAGATCCACCGGAGGGGCGTGCCAGTGGGCCACAAGCCCCTGGGCCGCGACCACTCCCCTAGGCCGCGCCGTGAGGGCTTGTGGGGCCTACGTGGCACCACCGCCCCCAAACTCAGCTCTATATCTTCCGTCTCACCCGGGAAAAAAATCAGAGAGAAGGTTTCATCGCGTTTTACGATACGGAGGCACTGCCACCTCCTGTTCTTCATCTGGAGGGCAGATCTGGAGTCCGTTTTGGGCTCCGAAGAGGGGAAATCGTCGCCATTGTCATCATCAACCTTCCTCCATCGACAATTCCATGATGCTCTTCATCGTTCGTGAGTAATCTCATCGTAGGCTTGCTGGACGGTGATGAGTTGGATGAGATCTATCATGTAATCGAGTTAGTTTTGACGGAGATTGATCCCTAGTATCCACTATATTCTAGATTGATGTTGCTACTACTTGGCTATGCTTAATGCTTGTCACTAGGGCCCGAGTGCCATGATTTCAGATCTGAACCTATTATGTTGCCGCCAATATATGTGTGTTTTAGATCCTATCTTGCAAGTTGTAGTCACCTACTATGTGTTATGACCCGACAATCCCGGAGTGATGATAGCCGAAACCACTCCCGGAGATGACCATAATATTAGGTGTTCATGTATTCACCAAGTGTTAATGCGTTGGTCCGATTCTTTATTAAAAGGAGAACCTTAATATCCCGTAGTTTCCATTAGGACCCCGCTGCCACAGGAGGGATGGACAATATATGTCATGCAAGTTCTTTTCCCTAAGCATGTATGACTACATACAGAGTACATGCCTACATTAGATTGACGAACGGGAGCTAGTTACATAGCTCTCCGTGTTATAGCTGTTACATGATGAATCACATCCATCATACTCATCCATCACCGATCCACTGCCTACGAGTCTTTTACTACTGGTCCTTGCTATGTTACTTTGTCCAGGCTTGTCCCTTGCTACGAGTCTTTTACTATTGGTCTAGCTCTGCACTTGATTCACCTTCAGTTATGAGTAAGTTTGCGACATCGCCTCCTACTAGAAATTTTGATATGTCGCCTGTGCTTGATGATGCTACTTCTGCTGCCTATGATGCTTATGATGATGCTATGCTTGATACTATGCCTGATGATGCTATGCTTGATACTATGCTTGATGATGCTATGCCTGATACTGCTTTGCCACTTGGTGCATTCCTTGATGCACATATTGCTAGAGTTGCTGCTAGATGTGATGATACTTCTGAAACTGCTGATACTATTGAAGTAGAACCTGCTTCTATGCCTGAATTGCCTGTTATGCCTGATACACGCTATGTTAAGGAGGGAGAGATAGATGAGGATTTTGTTGCGTGTAAGGATAGCTATGATGTTGAGAAACTACTGCGCAAGTGGAAAGAAAAATCTGTGAACGCTAGGATGAAATACGACCCGAAGTTTGCTACTTCGCCTATCTTTGTGACCGATAAGGATTATGAATTCTCTGTGGACCCTGAGTTAATCACTCTAGTCGAATCTGATCCTTTTCACGGTTATGAGTCTAAAACGGTTGTAGCCCATCTTACCAAACTGCACGATATAGCCACCCTAATCACTAGTGAGGAAAAGATCCGCCACTACTACATGCTCAAGCTGTTTCCTTTCTCGCTAAAGGATGATGCTAAGATCTGGTTCACTTTTCTTGCTCTTGGTTGTGTGTGTAGTCCCCAGGATATGGTCTACTACTTCTCTGAAAAATATTTCCCTGCCTATAAGAAGCAAGCTGCTTGCAGGAAATATACAACTTTGCTCAAGCTGAAGAAGAGAGTCTCCCACAAGCTTGGGGGAGGCTTATCCAGCTACTGAATGCTTTGCCTGATCACCCCCTTGAGAAGAATGAAATACTTGATATCTTCTATAATGGACTTAACGAAGCTTCTAAAGACCACCTAGATAGTTGTGCCGGTAGTGTTTTTAGGGAACGAACCGTAGAACAAGCTGAGATCCTATTGAATAACATCTTGTGCAATGACAATGCTTGGACTATTCCTGAACCACCTCCTAAGCCAACTCCAAAGAAAAGAGGTATTCTATTCCTCAGTCCCGAAGATATGCAAGAAGCCAAGAAATCTATGCGAGAGAAAGGCATTAAATTTGAAGATGTCAAAAATCTACCACCTATCGAAGAGATCCATGGTCTCGATAACCCGATACAGGTAGTAGAAGTAAATTCCTTGCGTAGGTTTGATGAGAGTGATATTCCTTTTGATAAACCTGCTAGCTTATGCGTGGATGAATTTGATAACTTTGTTGCCAAACAACAGAGTTTCAATGATTATGTTAGCATACAATTGGAACAAAATGCTCGTATGCTTAGTCATTTAAGTGCTTGTGTGGACAGAAATGTCAATGATCTTAAGCTTCTGAGTAAACATGCCTCTATGGTTACTACTCAGGTAGAACAAGTACTTAAAGCTCAGAATGACTTGCTCAATGAGTTGAATGACAATGTCGTCAGAGTCATTACTAGAGGCGGTAGAATGACCCAGGAACCTTTGTATCCTGAGGGTCATCCGAAGAGAATTGAACAAGATTCTCAAGGAGTTAGCACTGATGCATCTAGTCATCTTAGAAAGAAGAAGAAAGATGATAGGAACCTGCACGCTAGCAATCCTGTTGCTGCTACACCTTAGAGTCCAAACGATGCCTCTGTCTCTGATGCTGAAACCCAATCTGGTGATGAACATGAGCCTAATGATAATATCAATAGTGATGTTCATGAATATGCTCAACCTAGCAATGATAAGGATGTGGAGATTGAACCTAGTGTTGATCTTGATAACCCACAGCCTAAGACTAAGAGATACGATAAGAATGACTTTGCTGCTAGGAAGCATGGTAATGAAAGGGAACCATGGGTTCAGAAACCTATGCCCTTTCCTCCCAAACCATCCAAGAAAAAGGATGATGAGGATTTTGAGTGATTCGTTGAAATGATTAGACCCGTCTTTCTGCAAATGGATTTGACTGATATGCTCAAAATGTCTCTGTATTCTAAGTACATGAAAGATATTGTGACTAATAAGAGGAGGATACCTGAGGTTGAGATTTCCACCATGCTCGCTAATTATACCTTCAAGGGTTGAACTCCTAACAAACTAGGTGATCCCGGTGTGCCCACTATACCTTGCTCATTAAAGGCAACTAAGTTAGAACTGCGTTATGTGACCTTGGAGCCGGTGTTAGTGTTACGCCTCTCTCTCTTTATCGTAGACTTGAATTGGATAAGTTGACAGCCACTGAAATATCTCTGCATATGGCTAACAAATCAACTGCTTTAATTTCCCTATCGACATTTGCGAGGATGTGCCGGTTGTGGTTGCTAACACCACTATCTTAACATACTTTGTTATCTTGGATATTCCCGAGGACGATGACATGGCTATGATCCTCGGAAGACCCTTTTTAAACACCACAAGGGCTGTTATAGATTGCAACGAAGGCAATATCACTTTCCATGTCAACGGTAATGAGCATACGGTGCACTTTCCGAAGAAACAATATCGAGTACATTGCATCAATGCTATCAAAAAAACTTCGTCGATTCTTATTGGGAGCTTTGAATGCCCTATTCCTCGTGTCAAGATGAAGTATGATTTGCTTGTTGGGGAGATACACATCCCCATTGAGGTGACCTAGTGACTATTAAAAAAATTCTCCGTTCTCTTTTGCGATTCGAGAAAGTTTTGTCGAGGGGATTTGATCAACCCCATTGACGGATTTCTTTCGATGACCATGAGATGGATGAATCGAGGAGTCACAAACCTCTGTTCCAAGCTTTCACTTTAGGTTGCTTAGAAGAAAAATGATAGATTTAATTTAGTTTTCCCTGTTTTCTGTTTTAGCGTCTGGTAGAAAAGTACCCCAAAAATAAAAGTTCTCCGAACGTCCTGAAAATCAAGTATGATTTTTTCTGGAATTTTTGAAAAATTCTGAGACAAAGAGCTTGTCTAGGGGCTGCACCAGTGGGCCAGAAGCCCTTGGGGCGCGTGCGCCCCCCTGGCCGCGCCACCTAGGCTTGTGGGGCCCACAGGCACCCCTCCACTCATTCTTGCTCTCATCTGGTTCTCCTACCTCCAGAAAAAATCGTTTCGCAGCTCAAACCCGGGTTCTTGCTCCTCTTGCTGGGATTTTCGATCTCTTTGCTCAAAGCACCATTCTTTGAACTGTTTTGGGGAAATTACTCCATGGTAAGTGACTCCTCCATTGGTCCAATTAGTTTTTACTCTAGTGCTTTATACTTCGCGTATTTTTGCTGCCTTGGTGACCCTGTTCTTGAGCTTTGCATGATGATTTTAGCTGGTCGCAAGTAGTTTTGATGCGTAATATGGCCTCTAGGCACTTGTGGGAGTAGTTGCTACGAGTTTTGTTGAGCCTTGTTCACTTTTCCTTAGAATCACTAAAAATTTCAGAAATTTTTAGAGATAGAAAAAGGAAAAGATGAGGAGGTTCTTAAAAGGCTCTTCAAGCCGTGACCCCAAGGATGATGGGAGTGAGAAGAATCCCAAGTATCTGGTCCCTCGAGTCGCGGAAGTTCGAGCGTGCGAATGGCCAAGCGATGTGTTCTTACGCGTCGCTCGACTTTATGAAGACTTTTATCACTTGGTGGAGAACGCAGGCCTTACCGCCTTCGTTGAAGATAAGTGTCCGCAATACCTCCTCGTCACTAATATCTTCGTACAAAGCTTTAACTTCTATCCGAGGAAGAATCCTCCCATGGTTGAGTTCAAACTTTATGATATCCCCCAGCGCATGTCACTCCAGGATTTTTCCAATGTTTGCAAATTACCTTACATTGGGGATTTGCATGAACCTCGTCCATGAGACTTGGAAGCTTTCATCGATACTATTGCTGTAGGAGAGGAGAGGGGAGTGTCTTGCGCTAGAGCTACTAGCATACATTTTCCCATGCTTTGGTACTTCTCACTATTTGTGGGAAAATGTTTGATTGGTCGTGGGAAAGCTGGGTCACTTAGTTCCCCAGATCTTGCGGTCTTGCGCGAAGCCCTTTATAACGATAAAACTTATAGCTTGGGCGCTATAGTAGCTCAACGGTTGAACACGAACCATTCTAAAGGTGTTGTCTATGGAGGTATCTATGCTACTCGTCTTGCCTGACACTTTGAGATACCTATTAGACTAGAGGAGGAAGAAGAGATTCTTCTTCCTGAGAGATATCTAGATTACGATAGCATGGTTCACCATGACTTTCTACATAGAGATATAAGTAGAAGGATGATTTATAACCTGGTATTTAGTCAGGGTACTCGTGAGACTATTACTTTGCCTGCTCCTTCTTTGTTCAATCTTCATGCAGGTAGGTACATTATTATGCCCTCGGACATCTACGCATATTGGGGCTTGGCCCAACCACAGGTGCCCGTGCCCGAGCCACCAGTCGAGTACGAGACGCTAGTTTATCAGTGGGAGCCAGAGGAGCTCGCACAACAGTGGCATCCTCAATCCACTCCGGAGTACCCCGGAGCAGGTTATTTCCCTCCTTGGGAGTACACCAACTTAGGCCAAAAGCCTAAGATTGGGGGAATACGTGTTCTCACCGACTTTACATTCTTCCTTATGCTTTCACTTTGTTCGTCGGTGTTCACACTTTGCCACTATATCATCCATGTTAGTTTATTTTATTTTTCTCTTTTTCTTTTCTTGTGTGTGTCTAGTTTGAGAAAACCCAAAAATATTTACTTTTTCTTCTTCTGCTTTTTGGGAGTTTTCCCGTGTAGATAGTTTTCTTTTTCTTTGGGTCAAGGTAGAAGATAATGGTTACAATGTTTAGTGGCTCTTGCATGCATACCTGTTTAGCTTTCAAAGAGCCATATTACTTTGTCTTCTCCTTTGTGTTTGCCTAAAGATTCCAGCTTTAGTACAATGCACGAGCACTCTTATTATTGTTCACATCGTTCGGTCATGCAAGTGAAAGGCAATAATGACGATATATGATGAAGTGACTGAGGCTGGAAAAGCTGGTATGAACTCGATCTATTTTGTTTTTGTAAATTTGACTAGCTCATCATGCCTGATTCAGCTTTGTTGTGAGAGAAACATGTTTGCAATGAACACTTAGAGATCATAGTTGCTTATTCCATGCTTACTTAGCTAGGAGCTTATAATGGCCTGTCTTGGTTGCCAACATGAATGTTGAGATGACTAAGACGTAGTATGCTAGGATGGTATCCTTCTTTGAATGATTCAAGTGGCTTGACTTGGCGCTTGTTCACGCATGTAGTTGAAACAAAATCAACATAGCCTCTATGATGTTCATGTTCATGGTGATTTATGTCCTACTCATGCTTGCACTCAATGTTAGTTAATCTCAATGCATTTTGATGACTCTTGTCGCTCTCTAGTTGGTCGCTTCCCAGTCTTTTGCTAGCCTTCACTTGTACTAAGCGGGAATACTGCTTGTGCATCCACTTACATAAACCCAAAGTTGTTCCATATGAGTCCACCATACCTACCTATGTGCGGTATCTTCCTGCCGTTCCAAGTAAATTTGCATGTGCCACTCTCTAAATCTTCAAGAAATAATCTGTTTTGCATGCCCGAACCGCTCATATGGTGACAGGGCGCTATTGGTATCTTCCATGCTAGACGTGTTATCCTCGATATGTGTTTATTCACTATCATTCACGAGAAAGGGGCCGGTAATTGGAATTCCCAGTTCCATGCTCAAATCGAAAAGATAATTGCAAACAAAACTCCTCCAGGATTGATGTTGGTATGGACGGTACCCGAGGATTCGGCTAGCCGTGGAGTGTGATTGATTGGTGGTGGGGGATTCAAAACTTTACTTTTCTATTTGGGAACCGCCTATAGCATGTGTAGCATGGAAGATGTTGAGAACTCTTACTCATTGCGTTGACAATGAAAGCATGCCACCCAAAATTATT
The DNA here is from genome assembly GCF_904849725.1 of Hordeum vulgare subsp. vulgare. Classification (NCBI taxonomy): domain Eukaryota; kingdom Viridiplantae; phylum Streptophyta; class Magnoliopsida; order Poales; family Poaceae; genus Hordeum; species Hordeum vulgare. The sequence continues at coordinate 355,733,333 of NC_058520.1, forward strand.
ATCTCTGTTTTCAAAGCTTGAGCTCTGGCACCTCTGCAAATCAATGCTTCCCTCTGCGAAGGGCCTGTCTATTTATGTTCATGTTGAGTCATCCTCCTCTTGCAAAAGAAACAATTAGATAGCACCTCTGTCATTTTTATGATTTGCTTTTAACTGTGTTGAGTATGACTGTGACTGGATCTTCATTGCATTGAATTACAATGTTTAGTCAGCCCTTGGTCTTTGAAGGTGCTCTGCATTTATGTTTTGCGGTCTCAGAAAGAGCTAGCAAGATACCATCTATTCATACTGCTTCATGTTGTTTTGATTGAAGTGTTGACATTTGAGGCTTATTATTATTTACTCGCTAGTTGATTATGCCATTGATATGAGTTTACCGCGAGACCTAGATCTCATTTCCTTATGTGGTTTGCTTGTGATCTTGCTGAATTTCTGGTTATGAGTTAGACATAGTTACAACAACAAGATCAAACACAGTTCGTTAAATTTTTTCTTTTGTCTCTTTCAGTTTGTCAACTGAATTGCTTGAGGACAAGCAAGGCTTTAAGCTTGAGGGAGTTGATACGTCTTCGTCGTATTTACTTTTCTGAACTCTTTTGCCCTTGTTTTGGACTCTAATTTGCATGATTTGAATGGAACTAACCCGGACTGACGCTGTTTTCAGCAGAATTGCCATGGTGTGCTTTTTGTGCAGAAATAAAAGTTCTCGGAATATCCTGAAATTTTACGGAGATTTTTTGTAGAATAAAATAAAAATACCTACGCAAAGATCCACCGGTGGGGGCGTGCGAGTGGGCCACAAGCCCCTGGGCCACGACCACCCCCTAGGCCGCGCCGTGAGGGCTTGTGGGGCCCACGTGGCACCACCGCCCCCAAACTCAGCTCTATATCTTCCGTCTCGCCCGAAAAAAAATTAGAGAGAAGGTTTCATCGCGTTTTACGATACGGAGGTGCCGCCACCTCATGTTCTTCATCTGGAGGGCAGATCTAGAGTCCGTTTTGGGCCCCGGAGAGGGGAAGTCGTCGCCATCGTCATCATCAACCTTCCTCCATCGACAATTCCATGATGCTCTTCATCGTTCGTGAGTAATCTCATCGTAGGCTTGCTAGACGGTGATGAGTTGGATGGGATCTATCATGTAATCGAGTTAGTTTTGACGGGGATTGATCCCTAGTATCCACTGTGTTCTAGATTGATGTTGCTACTACTTGGCTATGCTTAATGCTTGTCACTAGGGCCCGAGTGCCATGATTTCAGATCTGAACCTATTATGTTGTCGCCAATATATGTGTGTTTTAGATCCTATCTTGCAAGTTGTAGTCACCTACTATGTGTTATGACCCGGCAACCCCGGAGTGACAATAGCCGGAACCATTCCCGGAGATGACCATAGTATGAGGAGTTCATGTATTCACCAAGTGTTAATGCGTTGGTTCGGTTCTTTATTAAAAGGAGAACCTTAATATCCCGTAGTTTCCATTAGGACCCCGCTGGCATGGGAGGGATGGACAATGGATGCCATGCAAGTTCTTTTCCCTAAGAACGGATGACTACATACAGAATACATGCCTACATTAGATTGACGAACGGGAGCTAGTTACATATCTCTCCGTGTTATAGCTGTTACATGATGAATCACATCAGTCATACTCATCCATCACCGATCCACTTCCTACGAGTCTTTTACTACTGGTCCTTGCTACGTTACTTTGTCCAGGCTTGTCCCTTGCTACAAGAGGGATTGGGCCACTTTGCTGCTACTGTTACTATTGCTACTGCTATTGCTGTTCCTTGCTACTGATGTCACTTTGCTATTACTTGTTGCAAGATTCTTTTCCGACACCGTTGCCTGGGAGGAATAGTTCTCTGTCCACGTGCAACTTACTGGCGCCATTGATACAACAGTTAGAAATAGTCTGCCGTCAATAGATCTATTTCTAACACTGTTGCTATCATACTACTTTGCTACTGATACTTTGCTTGCAGACACTAATCTTTCAGGTGTGGTTGAATCTGACAAACTCAGCTGCTAATACTTGAGAATATTCTTTCGCTTCCCCTTGTGGCGAATCAACAAATTTGGGTTGAATACTCTACCCTCGAAAACTGTTGCGATCCCCTACACTTGTGGGTTATCAGCAAGCACCGGTGCTGTGATTAGCGCACGCTTGAGATCGCGTAGGGCCTCATCGGCTTCATCGCTCTAGATGAAGCCGTCTGCTGTCTTGAGCAGGCGATAGAGGGGGAGGGACTTCTCTCCTAGTCGGCTAATGAAACGGCTAAGGGAGGCGAGGCTGCCGGTGACCTTCTAGACGCCAGCCAGGTTGGTCGGCCGGGCCATTCGCTCGATGGACCGAATCTTCTCTAGGTTCGCCTCGATCCCCCGTTCGGAAACAAGGAAACTGAGGAGTTGACCGGCTGGTACGCCGAACACGCACTTCTCCACGTTCAGCCAGATCTCGAACTTGCGCAGGCTCGCGAACGTCTCTTTTAGATCCTCCAGGAGGGTGCGTCTCTCTTTGGTCTTGACCACAATGTCGTCCACGTAGACGTGGACGTTGCGGCCAAGCTGCGTGTAGAGGCATCGCTGCATGCTGCGCTGAAACGTGGCACCAACATTTTTCAGCCCGAATGTCATAGTAATGTAGCAAAACGCCCCAAAGGGTCTGAGGAAAGTTGTCTTCAGTCGATCGATCGGATTTATCTTGATCTGATGGTATCCTAAGTAGGCGTCCAGGAAGGACAATAGCTCGCCGGCGTCTCTCGAGTCAATCACTTGATCGATACGGGGCAAAGCAAATGGATCCTTGGGGCATGCCTTGTCCAGGCTCGTGTAGTCGATACACATGCACCAAGTCTTATTTTTCTTCAGCACCACGACAGGGTTCGACAACCAATTCAGGTGGAAGACTTCCATGATGAAGTCGGCTGCTAGCAGCCGGGAAACTTCTTCACTGATAGTTTTCCGGTTTTCCTCTGAGAAGCGGTGCAGTGGTTGCCCGATCGGCTTTGCGTGTGGCTGGATGTGAAGGATGTGCTTGGTGAAATTCCTCAAGACTCCCGGCATGTCCTTTGAGGCCATGCAAATATATCCCAATTCTCACGGAGGAAGTCGACGAGCTCGCTTTCCTATTTGTTGCTGAGGATGGCCCCCATGAGGACATACTTGCTGGTGGGGTCAACGGGGTCCATAGGGACCGTCTTGGTGCCCCTGTCGGTGGCCGTCTAGAACTGAGCCTCCGCAGCTAGCTGCTTCATCTTGGGCTCGGGCATGACGGCCGGCTCCCGGGCGAGGGCCACGAGCTGGTCGATCTGTCGCCGCTCCTCGGTGATGACGAGCGACTCGGCCAGCTTGAAGCCGACCAGAGTGCACTCGGATGACTTCTTGTAATTGCCCGCGATGGTGATGATTCCGTGCGAGCCAGGCAGCTTCATCGTCGCATATGCATAATGTGGGACCGCCATGAACTTGGCCAGGGCCGGCCGACCCAAGATGGACTGGTAGGAGATGGTGAGGTTGACGACCTCGAACCAAATCGGCTCACGGCAGAAGTGCTTCGGTGAGCTGAACAACACGTCCAGCTAGACCCTGCCGATTAGCAAGCAAGAGTGGCCAGGGACAATGCCGTGGAACACCGTCCGAGTTAGCTGGACCTCGGACTCTAGAATACCGAGCTTCCCCATGGTGTCGCGGTATAGAATGTTGATGTTGCTACCGTCGTTGATGAGCACCCGTGTGAATCGACACGTGCTTCGTCGAGAGACGAAGGTGGGATGCAGCACCAGCGCGTAGCCGCCTGGGGTCGGCATCATAGCCGGGTGGTCCTCCCGACCCCGTGTGACCGACTTGTCCGACGAGTGCACGTACTGGGGGACCGGCGGGATGATGGCGTTGACCTCTAGCGCGTGCTTGCGCTGGCTGTACTTGTCGTCACGGTCGCTGGTGAAGATGACGTAGGTCGCGTCCTGTTGAGGGTACATGTTGTCGGCCCCGCCTGCTCCCGGAGCGGAGGGCGGCGGAGACGACAGTGGAATAGGCGGTAGAGCCTCGCCTCGTGCAATCTTTGTGAAGCAGCTGCACTATCAAGCAGTGCACGTCACCGACTTGGCCCCAATGTGGAATTTGCAGGGCCCGTTGAGCATGTCCTCGAAGGTGTACTTGGCCTGTCATGGATGCTTGCCTTCGTTGGTGCACTGGCGCCGATTGGGGCCTGAGCCGACTGCTATACGGTCATCCTCGACGGTGGCGACCAGCCGGGTACCCTGGGGGGCGTCCGGCTAGTCGGCCTTGCGCTTGCCCTCATCCGGTTCGGACCGGCCGGCTGCCAGGGAGGCAGCCGGCTTGGACATAGTCGGCTTCCCGACCGCGTCGACGAGCATGGGGAGCTTCATAGAAGACTCGACCACGGCGTATTGGTCGACAATGGCCATCAGCTGTGCGAGGGTAGATGGTTCCCGGTGCATAAGCTTGTGCTTGAGGAGAGTGCCATCTCGGCAACTGTCGATGAAGTATTTGATTGCCTACACCTCATGGATGCCCTCGCACGAGTTGCGGAGCTCGGTCCATCGCGTGAGGTAGTCACGGAGCGGCTCGGACGGGCCTGTATGCAAAAGGCGAGCTGCCAGGGACGACAAGGGCGCTTGTACGTGCCGGTGAAGTTGTGCACAAACTCCTCCTGGAAGTCTAGCCAGCCGTTCACGCTGCCGGTCGGCAGGCTGTTAAGTGAAAGCACATATGTTCCCTTGGTGATTTTGATATTTTATGACAACATACATTGCCTCTTGGACTAACACTTTTACCTAGATATTTCATCTTTAGTCCATGAAGAGCTATAACTTAAGGCTTATGTGGAGATGCCCCTGGATGGAAGAAAGGAATAATATTGTCTCAAGCTTCAAGGTAGAAGACCCTTCATTTTATATTTGTGAGAAATCACTTTTGAGTCCATAGGAAAGCTAATACTATTAAAAGGGGGTGAGGTAGTCAAATGAACTGATTGCTCAAATGCTCAAAGTTAGCCACCAAAACACTCAGTCATTTTTTCCTCATTTCCACTCTGTGAAGTTCCACATTCACAAATTCGGTGTCACCAAAATTGCCATATCGGACCACCGAGTTTGAACCTAAGACATATCCCTAGCCATTCCCACCAAATCGGTGCAACCGAAACTGCATCGGTGCTACCGAGTTAAGTGTGACCAACATTCTGTTGCCAAGATACACAAAATTGGAATTTCCGAGTTTGAGTATCGGTGTCACCGAGTTTGGCCATCTGACCGTTAGTCACCTTTTCGGTGCCACCGAGTTCTATATATCGGTCTCAACGAGATTCAAAAGTTTACTAATTTAGTGCTAATCGGTACCATCGAGTTGTCCACTTCGGTGTCACGGAGTTTTCTCTTTTGTGTGTAAGGGTTGGATTTTGGCTGCTGCCTATATATACGCCTTCACCCACCTCTCATTCGTGGGAGAAGCACTCAGAACACACACTTCATTTCCAGATCCATTTTCTGAGAGAGAACCACCTACTCATGTGTTGAGACCAAGATATTCCAATCCAATCATTTGAATCTTGATCTCTAGCCTCCCAAACTGCTTTCCACCAAATCAACTGCTCCTACGCATGCATATTCTGTGTGAGAGAGATTTGTGTTGAGCAGACTATCTTTAGAAGCAAAGATCAAGGAGTTCACTGATCTACCACATCTATTACCTTTTGGAGGGTGGTGCCTCCTAGATTGGTTAGGTGTCGCTTGGGAGCCTCCTACTTTGCATTCTGGAGTTGAACCAAGATGTTTGTAAGGGCAAGGAGATCGCCTACTTCATGAAGATCTAATGCTAGTCCACCGTGGACGGAAGTCGTGGTGTGATAGACAAGGTCGCTTCTTTGTGGACCCTCCGTGGACTCTCGCAGCCGTTACCCTTCGTGGGTTGGAGTCTCCACTAACATGGACGAACGATAGCGCCACCTATCGGAACCATGCCAAAAATCGCCGTGTCAACCTCATACTTTTGATCTCCCTTCCTTTATCCTCTACTTTACACATGCATGTTTTACTTTCCGCTGCTATACTCTTAGAACTGCTTGTGTAGGGTGCCTAGACTTTTTCGAACTGCTAGATTTCTGCCCTCCTGGAAATTAGGTTAGTCTAGAAATTTTATCTTGACAAGTAGTCTATTCACCCCCCTCTATACACATCTTCTTTCGATCCCTCAATTGGTATCAGAGCAAGGTCTCCAAAACCTTGGTTTAACAACCATTGGAGGAAGATGAATGTGACTAGTTCCTAGATTTTTAGTTGTAGAGTGCCTATTCTTGATGGGGAGTACTTTAGACAATGGAAAGACGAAATGCTTGACATATTTGATAAGTTCCATTTTCGCAAGTATATTGAATATCCCTATGCACCGCTGATTGAACCCATACATCCTTCTCATGATGATGAAGTTAGCATGCTTGGCAACCTCAACACCGTCAATCTTATCATTAGAGGAAAGATACCCAAATTATTCCTGAAAAAATCTGGATACCATTGTTCACAAATACATTGCTTTCCATAAATGAAGCCAACCGATCCGAACTTCAATAAATGCTTATTTGAGCTTTGTGACCTCATGCGTGCCAAAGGAAATGTCATTACCATCAACAACATCATTTTTGAAGCCATTCGAATGCATAAACTTGAATATTGTAATAGTCAAACTTCTGATGAAACATTTGTCTCTTACGAGGAAACTTCATCCGATGATGACTATGCGGAACGTGGCTAATATGATGATGATGAGGACTTCAACACAGAGTATGAGACGACCATGAAGAATCTCACTCTTATGGCTAACCTTAAAGGCTACATGGCAGGTGGTAAGGAGTGGGTTCTCGATAGTCGATGCACTGATCACATGAATGGAGATAAAGACATGTTCCATGAAATCACACCGAATCGTGGACCTCCAAGGTATGTAAATTTTGGAGACAACTCCAAAGGTAAGGTACTTGGTATCAGTAAGGTGGTCGTATCTCATGACAGTTCTATTCGGAATGTAATGTTAGTAGAATCTCTTGGCTACAATCTACTTTCCGTATCTAGACTAGCAGATTTTGGTTTCGATGTGCTATTTATGAAAGTTGAATGCCGAGTATTTCGTAGCGACAATCATAACATCGTCTTTACTAGTTTTCCGTAGAGGTGATCTATACATTCTTGATTTCTCTAAGATTTCCAAACCCCGTACATGCCTTGTTGCAAAATCTTCTAAAGGTTGGTTATGGCATAGGAGGCTTGGACATGTTGGTATGCGTAATCTTGACAAACTTATCAAAGGTGATCATATTATTGGTGTTAAAGATGTTATCTTTAACAAAGATAGACTTTGTAGTGCCTGTCAAGCAGGAAAACAAGTTGGTGGAAGTCACCCCGTGAAGAACATCATGACCACAAGAAGACCCTCGAGCTGCTTCACATGGATCTATTTGGTCCCAATGCTTACAAGAGCCTCGGTGGGAGTTCTTATGGTCTAGTTATTGTTGATGATTTTTCTAGATTTATGTGGGTGTTCTTTCTCAATGACAAGTCGTAGGTACAAATGATCTTCAAGAACTTCTCTCGAAAAGATCAAAACCAGTTTGAAGTGAAGATCAAGAAGGTTCGGAGCGACAACAGAACGGAGTTCAAGAACACTAATGTGGATACTTTTCTTGACCAAGAAGGTATCTCACATGAGTTCTCAATAAAGTACAAACCTCAACAAAATGGAGTTGTTGAGAGGAAGAACCTGACGCTCATAGAGATTGCAAGAACAATGCTTGGCGAACACAAGACTCCAAGACGCTTTTGGGCAGAAGCCGTGGAAACAGCGTGCCATGCCATAAACCGACTGTACCTGCACAAGCTTCTTGGTAAAATGGCATACGAGCTACTCACCGGTAACAAAACCCAAGTTGGATACTTTCGAGTATTCGGCTCTAAGTGCTATATTCTTGATAAGCATCATCGATCTAAATTTGCACCTAAATCGTATGAAGGTTTCATTCTTGGTTACAGATCAAACTCTCATGCCTACCGTGTCTACAGCAACTTCACTCGAAAAGTTGAAGAGACGGTAGATGTGAAATTTGATGAGACTACCATTTCGCAATTCGAACTATTGCCAATTGATATAGGAGATAAGGAACCTTCAGAAGCTATCAAAGATTTGTCCATTGGCAAGATTCGTCCCATGGAGGTGAAGGAAAGCACTTCATCAACTCAAGTGGAAGCTCCTGCTTCGCGTCAAGGCGAACCGCATAATGACATGGAAGCATCCACAAGCGGAACACGACATGATGAAGAAGAGGAAGAAGTACGTCGTGATGATCCACCTCAACCTTCCTCACCACCACCTCAAGGAGAAGATGATGCCAACGACAATGCTCAAGGTGATGATGAAGAAGAACAATCTCCTCCACAAAACAAGAAGAAGTTGTCAAGAGTTAGAGCAAGAGTGGACAAAGATCATCCGATGAAACAAACTACAGTGACATAAACAACGGGAGAATCACTCGTTCTAAAACTCGACTAGCTAACTTTTGTGAGCATTATTCTTTCATATATAGCATTGAACCCTTGAAGGTAGAGCAAGATCTCCAAGATCCAGATTGGGTGAGTACCATGCATGAAGAGCTACACAACTTCGAGAGGAACCAAGTTTGGACACTTATTGAAAAACCAGAAGGCGAGCAGAATATCATTGGTACAACATGGGTGTTTTAGAACAAGCAAGATGAAGACGTACAAGTTGTACGCAATAAATCATGTCCCGTAGCCCAAGGATACACGCAAGTCAAAGGTATGGACTATGGTGAGACATATGCTCCTGTTGCTAGACTTGAAGCCATTCGTATTCTTCTAGCTTATGCCAATCAACATGATATAACCCTCTACCAAATGGGTATTGAAAGTGCCTTTCTCAATGGAGAAATTGAAGAGGAAGTTTATGTTAAACAACCTTCTGGTTTTGTGGACCCTAAGAAACCCGATCATGTTTACAAACTTCACAAAGCTTTATATGGCATTAAACAAGCACCTAGAGCTTGGTACAAATGCCTAACGAAGTTGCTCATTGAAAAGGGATTTGAGATTGGCAAAATTTATGCAACCTTATTCACTAAAAGAGTAAATGGCGAACTATTTGTTTGTCAAATATATGTGGATAATATTATCTTTGGTTCTACTAACCCATATTTAATTGAAAAGTTTGGAAAGTTGATGTCAGAGAAGTACGAGATGTCCATGATGAGTGAACTGAAGTTCTTCCTTGGATTACAAATCAAACAGTCGAGAGAAGGTACGTTCATCTCTCAAACCAAGTACACCAAGGACACGATCAAGAAGGTCAACATGTGAAAAAGCAAAGGTATGAGAACCCCCATGCCTACTACTGGACATATTGACCTCACTAAGGATGATGCACCCGTTGATCAAAAGGTTTATCAATCAATGATAGGATCATTGTCATATCTATGTGCCTCTCACCCTGATATCATGCTAAGTGTTTGCATGTGTGCCGGCGATCAAGCAACACCTAAAGAATGTCATCTATTGGATGTGAAAAGGACAGTGATATACCTTATACATACACCAAACTTTGGGATATGGTATGCCAAGGGATCTTGTTTTGATCTTGTTGGCTATTCCGACTCGGATTATGCTAGAGACAAGGTTAATAGAAAATCCACCTCGGGTACATGTCAATATCTTGTGAGATATCTTGTCTCTTGGACATCCAAGAAACAAAACTCAGTATCCTTATCAACTGCCAAGTTGAATACATTGCCGCTAGATAATGCGGTGCTCAATTACTATGGATGTCTCAAACGCTTAAGGATTATGGCATTCATGTTAGAAAAGTCCCAGTGTTGTGTGACAATGAAAGTGCTATCAAGATTGCATATAATCCTGTGCAACATTCTAGGACTAAGCACATCCAAGTGCGACATCATTTCTTGTGATCATGTTGCCAAAGGAGATATTGATCTCAGGCATATTCGTACTGACAAACAACTAGCTGACATGTTCACCAAACCACTTGATGAGAGAGTGTTCTGTCATTTGAGGAGTGAGTTGAACATCATTGATGCTTCAAACTTGAGCTAGACTCACTCGGATTGATGCAATGGCATGAGCTTGACTGGCTATTCCTTGATGCCATTGATATGACCATCTTATGTCTTGGAAACTATGCTCCCTTGTATTGTATCTAACATTTTGTAGGTACTTGGATGAAATATACTGCACAAGATTGCAACCAACTCCAAACAAAAGTAATCTTGACATGGCCAAGTATCAACAACCTAATTCTTCAGAGATGAAGGAAGAAGACAACAAAATCATATCCTTGACAACACTAATGATTATGAATTTTACTCATGTCATTTGGATATATTATGTTCTTCATTGCATGACTAAGCATTGTAGCTGAAAAGTGAACCAAAATGTCATAGATTGCACCCAACTCAAGATTATCTTCATCAACTTTGAGCATCCACAACAGGTTTACCTCATGCCACGTCATCAATATCACTCGTAGGTATGCACTCATATCCTCGATAAATCTCTACGCCAACTCATGGAGTAAAGCAACTCAAGTGATATGAAGACATTAAAATGCTTAATCGAAAAATGGTAACCCCATTTCACGCTTAACTATGAGTATGACCTATGATCAAGCATCCTTGCTTGACTCCTCAAGTAAAATACTCTAATATAGGTGACCTAGTCACTGCCCCACATCTAGATGGGGAATGTCGTATGGTTCACATTTGATCTTACACATTCTTAGAACCATCCCTCTGTCATCTATATGTGTGTATTTAAAAAAAATCTTTCTATTCTTCTTTTTGTTTTGTTTAACTATCCCAGTTGAAATTATCATTGTTTTTACACTGGACTTTTGAAACAATACTTTCGGTCAACCTAGTTTTTGTTAAAGAGTTGACTATCATTGCAACTCGGTTTCACTGGATTGGGAAACTCGATCCAACCGATTTCTCCTAGAAGCCCAAATATTAGTCTCGGTTCTACCGAATCATTATGCCTCCGATTTTTATGACTTTGTTGCTCTGATAAATTTCTTCCTGACTATTGTCTTAGGGGGAGACAACTTCTCTAGGGGGAGAAAAATCTCAGTGATCCCATGTAATATAAGAGGGAGAATTGTCAAGGATCCCCACCATAGGGGGAGATCATTCAAGGACCTCTTATCCATACCTAAGGGGGAGAACATTCGATGATCCCTACAAAATTCTAAGGGGGGGGAAGCTAAATTCAAGGAACCCTTACAAAAGAGAGAAGTATCCAGGATCCCTATCTCTCAATGAGCCCTTACCCTCTGCCTTTTTTTGGTAATTATGCCAAAGGGGGAGAAATATCGTCAAAGCTTCAATTCAGTGAACCTACTTATAGGGGAGACATATCATCAAGAAGCTTATACAAAAAGAGGGAGAAACAACATTAAGGGGACTTACTTGTATCAAACCTTACACATTAAGGGGAGAGGGATAAATGTGGCTTTATTGGTTTGAACTTATTTTTTTCCTACCTACTCCCTCTATCTACATGCTATGATTCAGGGGGAGATTAAACTTTACATATTTATCTTTAGGGGAGAAAAGTTCTTGTTCCTTGAAGACATATTCTTTCATCAGATCCTATCTTCAATATGTCTTCAATTACTTGGTATGTTTGAAGTTCTTCGCATCTTTACAACAGGGTACTCTTGTGTTATCTAAAATTTGTTTTCCCAAGTGTACTTCTATGTCAAGATGCTCAAGATTCTGAAGGTAAGTATATGCATCATATCCTTGTTCCTGATGACCTCTTGTTTCTTGCACATATTGTTTGCAAGAGGGAGTCTTGAACATGGAAGTCATTCATTCACAAATGTTTGATGCATATAGCCAAGATCCATATGACTTGTCTTGTCCTTCTATCTTGTGTGTGCCCATGCATTCCAAAGAAACTATCCTTTAAAGGGATTGCACACATTTAGGGGTAGCTTGTACTAGTCATATGGTTGTCAAAGCTGTCATATCCTTATGAGTATCTTTTTTTGAAGCTTTGATTGTATGTTGTCATCAATTACCAAAATGAGGGAGATTGAAAGCACATATGCTCCCTTGGTTATTTTTTTAATTCATGACAACATACATTGCCTCTTGGACTAACACTTTTACCTAGATATTTCAGGTTTAGTCCATGAAGAGCTATGGCTTAAGGTTTATGTGGAGATGCCCCTGGATGAAAGAAAGGAATAATATTGGCTCAAGCTTCAAGGTAGATAACTCTTCATTTTATATTTGTGAGAAATTACTTTTGAGTCCATAGGAAAGACAATACTATTAAAAGGGCGTGAGGTAGTAAAATGAATTGATTGCTCAAATGCTGAAAGTTAGCCACCAAACACTCAGTCATTTTTCCCACATTTCCACTCTATCAAGTTACACATTCACAAATTCGGTGTCACCAACATTGCCACATCAGACCCACCAAGTTTGAACCTAAGACAAAACCCTAGCCATTCCCACCAAATCGGTGGAACTGAAACTGCCCCGGTGCTACCGAGTTCAGTGTGACCAACATTCTGTTGCGAAGATACAAAAAATCGGAATTTTCGAGTTTGATTATCGGTGCCACTGAGTTTGTCCATCTGGCCGTTAGTCACCTTTTAGGTGCCACCGAGTTCTATATATCGGTCTCACCGAGATTCAAAAGTTCACCACTTTAGTGCTAATCGGTACCACCGCGTTGTCCACTTCGGTGTCACGGAGTTATCTCTTTTGTGTGTAACGGTTGGATTTTGGCTGCTTCCTGTATATGCCCCTTCACCCACCTCTCATTTTTGGGAGAAGCACTCAGAACACACTTCATTTCCAGATCCATTTTCTGAGAGAGAACCAACTACTCATGTGTTGAGACCAAGATATTCCAATCCAATCATTTGAGTCTTGATCTCTAGCCTCCCCAAACTGCTTTCCACCAAATCAACCTCTCCTACCCATGCATATTCTATGTGAGAGAGATTTTTGTTGAGGAGACTATCTTTTGAAGCATAAGAGCAAGGAGTTCATTGATCTACCACGTCTATTACCTTTTGGAGGGTGGTGCCTCCTAGATTGGTTAGGTGTCGCTTGGGAGCCTCCTACTTCGTGTTCTGGAGTTGAACCAAGATGTTTGTAAGGGCAAGGAGATCGCCTACTTCGTGAAGATGTACCATGAGTAAGGCTAGTCCTCCATGGACGGAAGATGTGGTGGGATAGACAAGGCCGCTTCTTTGTGGACCCTCGGTGGGTGGAGCCCTCCGTGGACTCTCGCAACCGTTACCCTCCATGGGTTGAAGTCTCCACTAACATGGACGTATGATAGCGCCACCTATCAGAACCATGCCAAATATCGTCGTGTCAACCTCATGTGTTTGATCTCCCTTCCCTTCTCCTCTGCTTTACACTTGCATGTGTTTACTTTCCGTTGCTATACTCTTAGAACTGCTTGTGTAGGTTGCCTAGACTTGTTAGAACTCCTAGATTTCTGCCCTCCTAGAAATTAGGTTAGGCTAGAAATTTTATCTTGACAAGTAGTCTATTCAACCCCCTCTAGATACATCTTCTATCGATCCCTCATTAAGCCAGGTCTGAACCGAGCCGAGCAGCATGAGGAGCGCATAGCGTATGGCTACGTACTTGTTGTCTTCGGCGATGCCAATGGCGCTGGTGTAGTCGGTCAACCAATCCTCGGGCTTGGTCGAGCTATTGTACTTGGGGGTGTCACGCGGCAAGGTGAAGCCTTTGGGGACCGGCTCCTTAAGGATGTGCTGCCTGAAGCATGATGGGCCGCCTGTGTTTCCTCCTCGGCGGCGCGGGATTTGGTGAGACGCTCCAGGCGGCAGCATACGTCCTCGTTGTCAAGCTGGCGTGCGCCAATTCAATCGCCCATTGGCCTGCGAGGTATCTTCGACCGGTTGCGCTCCTTGCGTCGGCTGATCCGTGCCGACTGACGGTCGCCCGAGCTAGTCGGCACCCACGCACGACTGTCGATGATAGACGGGCTACGGTCCCGTCGGACACGACTGCCCACCTGTTGGCTGTCGCGGTGGTGATGGGTGTTGGCAGGCAAAGATGCTTCGTTTGTCTCCCGCCGGCCAGCTACGTGCTGGCCGGCGTCAATGTAAGTCCTTGAGCGAGAGCCAGCCAGGTCGCGGGACTACTGGGCCTGTTGCGCATGGGCGGACTCGACAAGAACGCGAATGTGTTCCTGCTGCGCATCGTGAGCCAGTCCATCAAACCCCTCCAGCTCACCGATGGCAACGTGCGCAGATCGCATGTTCTTGACCCAGGTGTCGTAGACGGGGCGGTCGCTGGCCAGTGCCTGGCCGACTGCGCCTGCTCGGCACCGCACGCGATCCAATAGGCTGGGCCCGGGTGGTACCAGCGTGAGACCATGGGCCGCGTTGAACTCGTGCCGAGTGGATTCATACTCACGCTGAGTAGCCTCGAGCGCTTCCGCCTCGCGGAGCAGCTGCAGGCAGTGGCCGTCGAGCTCTTGTGTGGCGACCGAGGGGTTAGCCACCTAAGGGATGGGTGTGTAGAGTGTGTCCGTCACCGTGCGAATCAGGGTTCGGTACCCGGACGCGCCGCCATGCAAGGTGACGGTGAACACCTCCACACGGTCGCATAGGTCATCGATGTCGCATGAGAGGTATGTGTCGCCAGCCGGTAGTAGCTCGTCGCAGCTAAGCACCTCGGTGGGGTAGCTGTCGGCGACGACCACGATGTAGATGCAGTGTCAGCCGAAGGCAATGATGGAGCCATCAACGGGGAAGTCCACGTCCTCCATACGGAGGGCATTGTCGTTGACAAATTCGAGCGCGCCGTAGCGCGCGACCAAGCCATGCGCCACGCGCTCGCCTGAAGGGGTGAAGGGTTCCGCTCGGAACGTTACTACGGCCGACATCGCTGCCGCCCCATGGTGGGCGCCAACTGTCGTGGTATTTATGGGACAGTTGCCATGGGGTTGCTTAACTCGTGGTTCGGGGCCGATGGGCGCCGACGGCGTCTCGGAACGGGTGATGGCGCAACACACATGACGCTGGTTTACCCAGGTTCAGGGCCCTCCGATGAGGTAAAACCCCTAGTCGTGCTTGTGTGACTATATGAGAATCAAAGTACAAATGTTGCTCCTTGAGCTGTTCATGGGGAGATGGAGCGTTGGCTGCGTGTCTCGCTGCCTGAGGTGGTGTTCTACGTGTGTCTGGTGTCTAGTTGTGAGCATGTGAACCGTATGAACCTTGTGAGCCTGCCTCTCTCGGTGGGCAGGGATGAGGCTTTATAGTGTAGCCAGGCGATATAGTTGTAACTGTAGGAAAGGAGGTGGGGCGGCTGCCAGCCTCTCGGGCCAGCTGCGGGGCCCACCTGCGGTTGGGTCTTGTTGCTGGCCCCGCCGGTCGTGTGCATTAGCGGCCGGCGCGCTGAGCTGCCAGGGCTCGTGTGACAGAGGGGAATGTGGCTACATGACTGTCTTGCCCCTTTAGGGTCGGGCCCTTGTAGCCTCGCTGACCCTCCCATCATCATGCCGCAGCAGGGTCGAACATGTCAGTGCGTACTACTGCCACAGTAGCCTCTGATCATTCGTCTTGTCTTGTCTGCGTGCGGCGGTACAGCCGGATGGGACAGGAGCCGGCCGTCCGGCTGGCGGCAGTCCAGGCGGCCGGGTGTGCATTGGGTAAGTGGTCGTCTATCATCAGCCGGCCAGGTATGTACGGGCCAAAGGGGCCGGCTATCGCCAGCCGGACGGTCTTGGGTTGCTCGTGGGGCCGGCTATCGCCAGCCGTACGGACTTGAGTTGGCTGAATGGGCCGGCTATCGCCAGACGGCCTGGGGGGCAGATGGCCCCAAATTTCTTGGAGATAGCTAATCTCGGCTCTCAGTATACCCAGGGGTACTATCCTCGTCACCCTTTGACCATACGGAAACGGCACGGAAGGGTATTCCCATAACTCCATCTAACGGAAGTGGAGCAAAGTTGAGCACTATTTCTTAGGGGTAAAGATGAGCTGGGGATAAAGGTAGGGGAACAAATGAAATTAGCCCTTAGATGAATGGAGAACCCAAGCTTATGAAATGCCAAACTATTCAAAGAAAAAGATAAAAGATGGCATGAAAAAAGAATCCAAAAGCGATAATTTAAAGTTGGTGAATATGTTGTGTTGTACAATTCCCGTTTTAGATTCTTTGCAGGAAAACTTCTATCCAAATGGGAAGGACCATATATCATCTAAGAAGTTTATCAGTCTAGGGCTATTAAGATCAATAATAATCCCGAAGGCACTAACCCGAAGGTGGTCAATGGGAAATGGATAAAGCACGATATCTCAGGTACACCAATTTATGTTGAAACAAATAATATCCAAACCATGATGCCGGAGGAGCACATTAGGGAGACCTTCGAGAACACTCCATAACCCTTAAAAGGAAGAGCTATGTGATACGATAAGTAAACGGGCTCAGAAAAATCCGCAAAAAATATATTTTCTAGCAGTTTTTGAATTTTAGAGAATTTAGGAAACTAAGAAACACACGGGAAGGCAATCTAGGTGTCCACTAGACACGAGGGCATGTGAGGCCCCCCTCGCACGGCGTGATGTCTAGTGGGCCCCTCGAGTACCTTCCTGGCTTCGTTTTCTTGTGGAACACGTATTTCCTTGTATAGAAAATCTCTCTATATATATCCGGATGATTTGACCCTACTACCACAGAAAAATCCTCTATTCTTGTTTCGAGCTGTTTTTACTGGTAGATCTGAAATTATCTCGTCTCAAGATTCGGAGGGAGAGAGCTACATGTGGGGACCCCGACTCATAAGTCATGATCACCGAATGAATGTGCATAGTGATCCCAAAGATCAATGCTCACTTAACACACAGAAACTAAATAACAAGATTCTTACATCCATTACGTACCGTTTAGCTCGGATATGGCCTTTATGGACAAGTCTTCATATATTTGCAGCGGAAGATCTTCATTGATAACGTGAACCCATGCCATCTGCCTTAACCCTACAGGC
This sequence comes from Hordeum vulgare subsp. vulgare, assembly GCF_904849725.1. NCBI lineage: Eukaryota > Viridiplantae > Streptophyta > Magnoliopsida > Poales > Poaceae > Hordeum > Hordeum vulgare. The sequence continues at coordinate 355,750,428 of NC_058520.1, forward strand.
ATTCTGACTGGGAAGCGTCCTAGCTCACACATACGTCACCAAGGTAATGTTCATCATATCTTGTTTCTCTCATGCTTGGCCAATAAAATAACCAGAGGAAAAACAATGAGTACTTTGAATGTACTCGCAAGCAACCCATGTTTGGAACAAGGCAATAACAAAGCATGATATATCACTAAGTAGGTAATTTGCAGAAAGCTAATTTTGAGTGCAATAACATGATCCATCTTGTAAAAGTATGCATCAGTGTGTTGCAGATATCCATATGAACAAGTTGTAGATATCATCATAAGCAGGGGGTTGAACGTCCCATGTTCATTTGCCATGTCAAGTCATCTGACTTAACCCAAGTATCATAGTAAGCAGGGGTTGAACCACGTTCGTTTATCATGCCAAGTCGTCCGACTTAGCTCAAGTATCATATTTCTCATGTCATCACCTTTTTCACATACTCTCACACACCACTTGGTTTATGCGAAAACATTTGGACATAGTTTAAGGAGGATTACCTAACTGTCCTTGGCCGTGGACACGACTACTCAAATAGTTTTACAATCCGCAGAGGTTGCACGTTGTACCCACAAGACTCGGGTAACTTCCGTGTCATCCACGGCTCGCGGTATTCTACATACCCGAGGTAAGCACCCGAACAATGCCTTTCCCATGGCTATACTAAACAAAGAGTCCACTCGATTGGTACCCAGCCGTCATGATGTACGTTGTACGTGCGTCGCTCTAGAGCGTACCATCCATGAAGGGACCAATGGTGTGCCCGGTGCATGTTAAAATAGCTCATTGTCGCCCTACCTAGCACGACCCCGTCACAAGAGTGACCATGCCAGTATCGCCACTAGTAATGCAGTCTCTCTACTAGCATCGACCAAAGTAATCAACAAAGCCCCGTTCCCATATTTGGATATCTTGGTCACACATGTAAGGCTGGGATGTTCAACTAATCTTAAATCTAATCCCGTTTCCGAAACCACACACATGAAACTTTTCTCGGCACACCACTTCTTTCCCAAATGGTCACCCATCTCAACACCATCTCCCTCGGGCATCAGTGTCACCCGATGGGGTTTTCGAAAAGCCTTTGAAATCATTTCTTTCATTGTCACCATGCATAGTCCCATCCCATTTGCATAGCAACTACTAGCAACCTAACCACTTCCCACCCGCACAACCCTGATAGGTGGGAGGCTCATGCCCAAGTGCAAGTATCAATGATGAGTTTCTCGGAGACAACCCACCAAGGTGGTCACCGACTTGAATCATGATGCAAATGCAACAAATCATTGTGCTATATGGCATGCAAAGATAAATGGTTTCTTAGATATGGTCATAGGGCTGCTTGCGTGGTTCAGCAAAGTCTTTGAGGTCTTCTCACGCTTCTTGTCCAACTCCGAGCACTCTGTCTACTCCGTCAACTATCGTCGAAAACAACCATGATAAGCCACACAATCAAGCTGAGAAACGAAGTGCTCTATAAATAGGAGTTTTATTTCTCTTGGAGATCTCTGGTCATATGAAAAAATACCTAAAGTTGTTCTAAAGTATTTTGGTCACCGAAGAATTTTGAATGGTGGAAATGGATGCATTAATGGCGCCACAAGAAGCCTAGAGAAAATCTTTTATTAAAAATGAGTGAAGGCATTCATTTAATAGGGAAAGGTTTTAGAAACATTTAGGAGGTGGTTTCATTGGATTTGGAGTTGGTATGAATTTACTATGAATTTATTAAGATGGATTAAATGGAAATATGTGCTATTTATTTGTCCTAGCAAAAAAGATGCAAGAGAAAAATGTTGACTAAGGCCAAAAAAATAGTGCATGGTATTCAGAGTCTCTCGAAATTGGAATCACTCCATTTGGAGTTGATTTGGATGCTCTAGAGATTTTACAAAGTGGGATGTGAATAGATCAAATTCAAATTCAAATTTCAATTTGAAATGTATATAAATCTATTTCTGGAAAAATATGCAAAGCACATATTTTGGATAGGCCTTATTTTAGGGACTCCTAGGAATTTGAAACAACATTTTTGGAGCTTATAAGAATTTATTATGGGTTTTTGATTATCTCAGAGAAATGAAAAATGAGAATAACTATACCTAACCCTATATGACGCTCGAAGCACTGAATAGGAGATGGGCCAACCCAGCTGCCCGTGTGCCTGCAGAGGGGCCACGTTAAAGGCGTACTACGAGGAGTATGCCTACTTAGCGGGAAGGAGGGAGACAGTGAGGCGCCTCTGCTTAAACGGGTGGGGTCTGGCCCTTGGCTTGCTTACATGCGGGGCTCGGCCGACATGACTTCTCCTACCTCCCGCCCAAGAAAGGAGGAGCAGGGGAGAGAGGGACCGAGCCCATGCCGGCATTTTGCCAGTGGCTCTGGCCACATCCGATGAGGTTGCGCGCATTTGTGAGTCCCGAGGCCCTTGCTGCGTCCAGACACGTGCTCTGCACCTGCGGCGGAGGGCAACAGTGGCGCCAACAAAGGAGTCATGGAGGGTTCATATGCCATCATCGGGCTTTGGGCATACGACGAATTGGAGGGGCACCACGACGAGGGGTGCGTTGCAATGTGTGCCGACCCGACCTGAAACGGCCAAGTCTCTGGTGTTCCCGTACCATTCCAAGATCATGCTATTACACACACAGTACATCAATGCATATATCAAGAGTTCAATCACACATCTTTATTAATCGAAATCTCATATCGAGTACTTTATTACAATAATGGATTACAATAAAGTGGCTGAAGGCCATCTCATGAGATAACTAACGAAGACTAGCGGAAGCTTCAAAGGTAGACAAGTCCATCCGACTCCAGGGCATATCACCGAACGTAGATCGTAGCCTCACTCCTGGTCGAAAAAATACTCTGCAACATGATACGTTGCAGCCGTGTAGGTCAGCATATGGAATATGCCGACAAGTCATCAAAGAGAGGGGGGTGAAATACTAATCATCTATTCTACATGCATATATGGCAGGTGGGGCTATAAGTTTTCAGCGAAAAGCAAGTTTTCTCCTAAATCAAGACAGGGTTAAAAGCAAAATATTACTACATTTTTTGTTGTTAACGAGATGGTTCCGCCAACCAATTTCTCGTACCCGAGTTGTCAATAATTCCCACATCATTATTAAATTGTGTTGAGAGTTCAGGAAAAATTCAATGCCTTCGGCTCAAGTTGTCCATGACCGTGGACACGGCTAATCGATTAGGTTTGGGTACTCTGCATAGTTTTGCACACGTTCCCCACAAGATTTGATCGCCTCCGTGTATGTCCTCGCACTTCAGGGTGTTTGAAGACCAGATGATCAAAACATGGTCTTTCAACGGGTCCCTCTGATCCCCTGTCGATGCCCATCCAAATCCTACCGTTCTTCTTCATCTGCTGGCACCGCCTGTCCAGAGTCGCCGCTTGTCCAACCAAGCTAGAGCCCATAATGACTTGTGGTTGTGCAGGTAAGCCTTGGGTCTTGAAGCCTCCATCCATCTCTTCGAGCCTGGGTGAAGCTTTCCGCAACATGTCATGGCACTTCTCCATGCATCCCGGGTCGTCCACTGGTTTCTCCAGGGAGCCCATCAAAACCGTCCTTCACCCAGAGTTGCATTTGGTTCACGAGGTCTTGAAAAGTCTTGTCTTAACCGGTCTTGGTTATTAAATTATTCTGGCATCACTCGTGATAAACTCTCAACCAGAACCGCGTCTACCCAAGCATAGCAATATAAAATTTGTCGTCCCGGGCCAAGTAACGGGGTTGTTGGGTGCCTACCACATGATACTACAACAAGTAACCAATATTTCCAAGTACCTACTCAGCATGCAATAGGGTATTTGAAGGGTAGAACTACAATGCATAAAACATAGGTAATACATGATCAAATGACTTGCCTTGCTAATAGTTGTCGTCATCGAGCGCTTCTAAGTAGCACGCTTCGCACTCCGGGTGATCTATCGATACAAACAAATCCACACCATAAGCACTACAATCATTAACAAGCAAAATAACATCACTAGCATAAAACTACTAATGCATAAAGTGAAGAAAATCACTTAACATAAGCAAAACAGAATCTGTTTTTGATAAAACCCCAAGTAAAAATATAAAAAAAACTGAAACTTAAACCACAGAAAGATATGATTAGTAGGAACAAGTAGCAAAAAGAATCAAATTAAAAGCTATTTTTAAACTCCCAGAATAAGCAAAACAAGGTTTAAACTAAATCTGATCTAATTCAAATTTTGAAATTTCAAATATAGGAAAATAATATGTTTCTGAAAACTACAGGCAAAATCTGATCTACTGTCACAAGTTTCAACTCCATTGGAGTTTTGGATCAAAAGTTACGAGCCAAACAAAATTGAAACTCTCTCTGTTTTTTGAATTAAAACTGAAAACAGATTAAACTAACTAGTGCACGGGGGCGGGGGGTATGTGGGGTGCTCTGATTGGCTAAGGGGGTGAGTGCTGCGGGGGAAACTAACAAACGGCCGAAACTTAAGAAAATCCTCTTGGCTAAAACTTAAGTGAAGTAAAACCGGCTCGATCTTTTAACTAAAAACCGAAGGGGTATCTATTTTAATCTACACCGTAGATGAAAGATCCTACGGCTACAAGAGAGAGATGGGGAGATACTCACATGCAGGAGCTCCGGGGTGCTCCTCTTCTCCAGCGAGGCCGAGGCGAGGTGGAGTCGGGGCGGTGGCTCCGACGGGTCTCGGCAGTGTCCGATGGTTGGGGAAGACGGCGACGGAGCTCCTCCGTCGATTGGTGGCGACGGCGAGGTGCTTCGTGGCCGGGGAAGAGCTCGGGGAGGGTGGGAAGCTTTGGTGGAGCTCGGACTCCGGCGAGGTGGTGGCGGGACGCTTCGGTGGCGAGGTGCTTGGGCTAGTGGGAAAAACGGAACGCGGCGGCGATGGGGAAGCTGCTGGTGGGGTCAGTCGGTGTGGGGAGGGCGAGAGAGGCGCGGCAGGGGTGGCGGGGCTCTCCTGGAGCTCGGCTCCGACGAGGTGGTTGCAGGGGGGTGGCCGAGGCGAGGAGCTTGGGGTCTTGGGGGGGAACGGGGCGAGGAGGGGCAGGGTGGTTTTTATAGGAGGAGGGGAGACCTCGGGAGGGAAGGGGAGACAGATCCGGGAGGATCCCGGCGAGGTGGCTCGGCTCGGCCATGGAAGGAAAGGAATCGGTGGTGGGAAGGAAGGAGGCGACCGAGGAGGAAGGAGATCGGCCAGTGGGGCCTAAGCGCAGAGAGAGGAGGGGTGAGGGGAGAAAGGATCGGTCACCGATCCGAGTTGATTCGGATCTGGGCCTCTGGGATTCGGCCTGATTGACTAAAGAGCGCTCAGGCGCTTTCCGATTTTTTTCATTTTTTTCAAAAACCGAAAGTGCAAAGAATAAAAAGGCAAGTAAATAAAATCTAAAAATAGTGATGTTATATATCAAAATTCTCAGAAAAAATCTCTACACGTTTAACATTTTTCAAAGACCAAAATAAAAAATTTTAAAAATGTTTTTTTCAGAAAAACCCTAAAAGCTTTATTTTCTTTTTGCAATTATTTTCTCCATAAAACTTTGGTTTTTTTCTTGGCCCAAATGTTTTCAAAATGCCCCTGATTTTGGGAGGGTCATATTCCTCCTCTCTGTCTTGCTTGCAAGAATTATTTCCGGGCATTTCTCGTGTGAAGAAAAATAGAAATGAAAAAAGCAATTTTTTTTGAAAGAATTCAAATGCAAATCTTTATTGCCATTCAATATGCATAGATGCTTAGCTACAATAGTGAACATTCCAAATTAGTAAATTTGGGATGTTACAAACCTACCCACCTTAAGATGAATATCGCCCTCGAGATTCGGGTTGGCTAGAAACTAGGTGCGGGTGGTCTCGACGAAGATCATCTTCTCGTTCCCAGGTGGCTTCTTCCTCGGTGTGGTGGCTCCACAACACCTTGCAGAACTTGATGATCATGCTGCGGGTAACTCTGTTGGCAGTCTCGAGAATCCTGACGGGTTTCTCCTGATTCGTCAGATCACTGTCGAGCTGTATGGCCTCCAGGGGCACTGTATCTCTCAACGAAACATCAGCCATCTCAGCATGGCATTTCTTCAACTAGGAAACATGGAAGACATCATGAACTCCGGACAATCCTTCCGGCAATTCCAGTTTATATGCAACTTTGCCTCTACGCTCAAGAATTTTGTAGGGGCCATTGAATCGGGGTGCTAACTTTCCTTTCACACCAAATCTCTTGATTCCTCGAAGTGGAGACACCCGAAGGTATGCTCGGTCTCCCACTTCGTATGTCACTTCCTTGCATTTGGTGGCAGCATAACTTTTCTGCCTAGACTGAGCTATCTTGAGTCGGTCACGAATCAGCTTGACCTTCTCTTCGGAATCTCGCTTAAGGTCAGGACCAAAAAGTTGTCGGTCTCCAACACCATCCCACATCAACGGTGTTCTGCACCTCTTTCCGTATAGAGCTTCGAAAGGGGCCATCTTCAGACTGGTCTGATAGCTGTTGTTGTATGAGAACTCGGCATAAGGCAAATTGTTATCCCAGCTAGACCCATAGTCTAGCACACAAGCTCTCAACATGTCCTCCAGAATCTGACTGACTCTCTTGGTCTGTCCATCGGTCTGTGGGTGAAAAGCTATGCTGAACTCCAATCTCGTTCCCAATGTTTCGTGTAGTTGATGCCAGAATTTTGATGTGAATTAAGTCCCTCTATCAGACAAAATGCTCCTCGATACTCCATGCAGACATACGATCCTGGTCATATATATCTTGGCCAGCTTGGCACTCGTGTAAGTAGTCTTCACGGGAATGAAGTGACCTACCTTGGTCAAACGATCGACCACAACCCAAATAGAACCATAACCAGAACGGGTCCTAGCTAATCCTGTGGTGAAGTCCATACCAAGCTTCTCCCATTTACACTCAGGTATTGGGAGAGATTGAAGCAATCCTGCTGGCTTCTGATGCTCGACCCTTACTCGCTGACAAACATCGCATATAGCTACAAACTCGGCAATGTCCTTCTTCATTCCTGTCCACCAGAAACTTTCTTTCCAGTCCAGATACATCTTGGTGTTGCCTGGATGTATCGAATACGGGGAATCGTGGGCCTCCTGAAGTATCAACAGTTCAGGATCATTGGGCACATAGATACGGTCCTCAAACCATAAAGTTCCATGTTCATCCTCACGAAAACCTTTAGCCTTCCCGTCTTTCATTTTTTGCTTTATCTCAGCTATCTCCTTGTCTGATTTCTGTGCTTCGCGGATCTTTTCGGTCAAGGTGGACTAAATTTCCAATGTTGCTACAAATCCTCTTGGAACTATCTCCAATTTGAGCTCTCTGAGATCATCGGCTAACTCCTGGGGTAATCCTCCCGCTATGAGTGTGTTCACATAACTCTTAAGGCTCAACGCATCAGCTACAACATTTGCCTTGCCTGGGTGATAATGCAATCTCATGTCATAGTCCTTGATCAATTCTAGCCATCTCCTCTGTCTGAGGTTCAACTCCTTCTGCGTGAAGATATATTTCAGGATCTTGTGATCAGTGTAAACATCACAACTATTTCCGATCAGGAAATGTCTCCAAGTCTTGAGAGCGTGCCCTACGGCTGCTAGTTCCAAGTCATGCGTGGCATAATTCAGCTCATGGGGCCTGAGCTGTCTGGATGCATAGGCTACAACTTTACCTTCTTGCCTGAGCACTCCTCCAAGTCCTTGACGAGAAGCGTCACAGTAAACCTGGAAATCCTTCCGAATGTTCGGCAATATCAGCACTGGGGATGTAACCAGACATTTCTTCAACTCTTGAAAACTGGCTTCACATTCCTCGGTCCAAACTTACTTGGACTCCTTCTTCGACAACTCTGTCATGGGCTTGGCAATCTTTGAGAAATTCTCAATGAACCTCCGGTAATATCCGGCAAGTCCGAGGAAACTGCGGATGTCCTGAACGGAACTAGGTGCTACCCATTCGGTGACTATTGCGACCTTGGCAGGGTCCACTGCTATTCCTTCTCCTAAAATGACGTGTCCGAGGAATCCGACTTCCTTCAACGAAAATTCATATTTGCTGAACTTTGCATACAACTGATGCTCCCGAAGTTTCTCCAAAACCAGACGCAAGTGTTCCTTGTGTTCCTCCTCATTCTTGGAGAATATCAATATGTCATCGATGAACACCACGACAAACTTGTCCAAGTATTCCATAAATACCTTGTTCATCAGATTCATAAAATATGCCGGGGCATTAGTCAGTCCAAATGACATGACCGTGTACTCATACAGACCATACCGGGTGGTGAAGGCTGTCTTGGGTATATCTTGTTCACGAAATTTCAGCTGATGATACCCGGATCGAAGATCGATCTTGGAGAACACTCGGGCTCCAACTAACTGGTCAAACAGACCGTTGATCATCGGCAAGGGATAATTGTTCTTGATGGTCGCCTCGTTCAATGCACGATAATCGACAACCATTCTCAAGGACTTATCCTTCTTTTCAACCAAGAGCACTAGGGCTCCCCAAGGTGAAGAACTTGGGCGAATATACCCTTTGTCCAACAACTCCTTAATTTGCTTCTTGATTTCTACTAAATCATTTGCGGGCATCCGATAGGGTCTCTTGGATATCGGGGTTGTTCCGGGTAATAGCTCAATCAGGAACCCAATCTCACTATCAGGTGGCATGCCCGACAATTCCTCCGGAAATACATCTGGGTATTCTTGCACAATCGGTACTTCCTCCTGGACTACTCCCGTGAGAGAGTTTACCCGATTACTCCGTGTCGGGCGCTGGGATACGTACTTAATCCGCTTTTGCTCGGGGGTGGTGAGCAAAATAGACTTAAGGGCACAATCAATATTCCCTTCGTACTTGGCCAACCAATCCGTGCCTAGGATTACATCCAATCCCTGAGACTCTAATATGATGAGGTCGGTGGGAAACTTATGGTTCCTGATGTTGAGACTCAAAGCATGGCATCCTATCCCGGCTGTCATCATGCCTCTTGGGGAACTGACCTTAATAGGCTGTCTGAGGGTTCTAGTTGGCAAACTGTACTTTTCGACAACTACCCTTGATATGAATGAATGCGTTGCACCAGAATCAAAAAGTACCAATACTGGACGTGAATTTAGCAAAAACTTACCAACCACAGTATCGGGGTGATCATAGACCTCTTCAACATCAATGTGATTCAGCTGAGCTCGAGGAAAAGGGTTGGGCTTCTTTGTTGCTGAGTTGCCGTTGGCGTTTCCATTTCCCTGCTTGTTCTCGGGACATTCAGTGGCATAGTTTCCCGTCTTCTGACACTTGAAGTAGGTGATGTGATTCAGATCCTTCTGAGCTGGAGCGGAATGATGCTGAGTGCCGGTACCACCATTCTTGAAGTTGTTGTTGTTGCGGTGGTTCCCATTTCCTCCATGGTTGTGGCCTCCATGGTTGTGCAGTAGGTGGTTATGCTAGACGTGTCCTCCAAACTTACCGGATCCAGCCCCGGTATTCCCTGGATAGGGGGTGTAGCGAGGCTTCTGCTGAGTGCCGGAGTTGAACTTCCCATTGCCATACTTCCGCTTGCGGTTCTCCATCTGCTGATGTTTCCCCTCCAAGATGAGGGCCTTATCTACCAGCTCCTGGTAGTTGTTGAAGTTGGCTACAGTCAGCTGAATGCTCAGCTCATCATTGAGTCCCTCCAAGAACTTTTCCTGCTTGGCCGCATCATCGGCCACATCTCCAGGTGCATAACGGGCGAGCATGCTGAATTCATCAACATACTGAGCCACAGAGCGATTTCCCTGGCGTAAGTTGCAAAACTAACGCTTCTTCAAACTCATGGCCCCAGCTAAGACATGAGCGGTGCGGAAGGCTTGCCTGAACTGCTCCCAAGTGACTCCAGCAATGGGGTATGTGGTGGTGTAGTTCTCCCACCATGCAGCTGCAGGGCCTTCAAGTTGATGCGCGGCAAAGCGCACCTTCTCAGCTTCAGTACATCCAGCAGTGATTAGTTCCCGCTCCATCTTGCGGAGCCAATCATCTGCCACAATGGGCTCAATGCTGCTGGAGAAAGTCGGAGGGTTCAACCTTAGGAAACGAGTGAGATTGTCGGCCTGGGGTGGATGATGGTTGTTGTTATTGTTATGGTTCTGGATGATCAGCTGCATCAGGGTATTCTGTTGCTGAATCAACTGAGTGAGCTCTGGCGGGAAGTTGGAAGCAAGGTCACGTCTCGGAGGCATATGGTGTTTGTAGAGGGGTGGGATTAGCATAGAACAATGATCTAAAGAGTAATTATACTACCCATATGAAATGCAACAAACAAGTATCACACCACTCATTTTATTCAATACCATCACAAAAGGTTCACACACGGGGATACCAGTTTTGATAAACTAAACATCGGCCTAAGCGTTTAACGATATGATAAATTGGTGGATTAGTCTAAGTGTCCTCCTCAGAAAAGCATGGTGGTGGGTCCTTCGGTGGAGCTTGCTTCGTAGTCCTCCTCATTGATGATCATGGGGGCTACATCTCCTTCAGTATGAAGGTTCTCGCCCATGTCCAGTTCTTCCTCCAGATATGCGACATGAGCCTTCAACTTCTCGATCCTCTCCAAGAAGTCCTTCACCTCCAATTCGTGCTCATAGTGGGCTTCCCGGGCTGCTTCTTCGAGTTCGAGTTCGCGGAGCGATAGTTGCTTGATCTTCCTGGCGTCCTTGACCACACGATGCTCCAGAGTCCCGCTGTGCTTCTCCAAGGTCTGGGCATAGGACAGGAGAGCGTCTTTGGTCTTGATTGAGATGATTTCTCCATCTTCTCCTCTCCGGGATACCGTGAATAGGTCCGGTGAAATAGGGCAGCCTCTGTACACTTCCTTGATACGTCTGAGTGCACAATGGACCACCATGTCCCTTCTGAGAATCCAGCTGGGTACGATGAACTTGAAGTCCACAGGCTCAGTGCGCGGCTCGAATGTCCTTCCCGGGACGTGCACCTCAATCCTGTAGCGTGAATCCTCCGGGTAAGACGAAGTAGGCTTCCCTGTGATAGTCGGCAGAGCAATCCTCTAGTCCTTGGTGATCTGCATCAGCTCCTTTCTGAAAGGCATAGTGGCGTCGGGCTGGCAAAACTCCGTGAACTTAACGGGGATGAAGGTGGCCATCTAAAACATTGGAAAATCGGAGAGAAGTTAGAAATGAGCAGAAGAGGAAATAGAAAATTTATAGACATAAGAAAAATAGTTTTCTTCCTAAGGCTTTTCCATTCCTAGAGGTTATGTCCTACGGTCAGCGTGTGCTCTGAATACCATATCTGTAGCGACCCGACCTGAAACGGCCAAGTCTCTGGTGTTTCCGTACCATCCCAAGATCATGCTGGTACACACACAGTACATCAATGTATATATCAAGATTTCAATCACAGCTTTATTAATCGAAATCTCATATCGAGTACTTTATTACAATAATGGATTATAATAAAGTGGTTGAAGGCCATCTCATGAGATAACTAACGAAGACTAGCGGAAGCTTCAAAGGGAGACGAGTCCATCCGACTCCAGGGCATATCACCGAGTGTAGATCGTAGCCTCACTCCTGGTCGGAAAAATACTCTGGAACATGATACGTTGCAGCCGTGTAGGTCAGCATATGGAATATGCCGGCAAGTCATCAAAGAGAGGGGGGTGAAATACTAATCATCTATTCTACATGCATATATGGCAGGTGGGGCTATAAGTTTTCAGCGAAAAGCAAGTTTTCTCCTACATCAAGAGAGGGTTAAAAGCAAAATATTACTACATTGTTTTTTGTTAACGAGATGGTTCCGCCAACCAATTTCTCGTACCCGAGTTGTCAATAATTCCCACATCATTATTAAATTGTGTTGAGAGTTCAGGTAAAATTCAATGCCTTCGGCTCAAGTTGTCCATGACCGTGGACACGGCTAATCGATTAGGTTTGGGTACTATGCAGAGTTCTGCACACGTTCCCCACAAGATTTGATCGCCTCCGTATATGTCCTCGCACTTCAGGGTGTTTGAAGACCAGATGATCAAAACATGGTCTTTCAACGGGTCCCTCTGATCCCCTGTCGGTGCCCGTCCAAATCCTACCGTTCTTCTACATCTGCAACGGGTAAGCCTTGGGTCTTGAAGCCTCCGTCCATCTCTTCGAGCCTGGGTGAAGCTTTCCGCAAGATGTCATGGCACTTCTCCATGCATCCCGGGTCGTCCACTGGTTTCTCTAGGGAGCCCATCAAAACCATCCTTCACCCAGAGTTGCATTTGCCTCACGAGGTCTTGAAAACTCTTGTCTTAATCGGTCTTGGTTATTAAATTATTCTCGCATCTCTCGTGATAAACTCTCAACCAGAACCCCGTCTACACTAGCATAGCAATATAAAATTTGTCGTCCCGGGCCAAGTAACGAGGTTGTTGGGTGCCTACCACATGATACTACAACAAGTAACCAATATTTCCAAGTATCTACTGAGCATGCAATAGGGTGTTTGAAGGGTAGAACTACAATGCATAAAACATAGGTAATACATGATCAAATGACTTGCCTTGCTGATAGTTGTCATTATCGAGCGCTTCTAAGTAGCACGCTTCGCACTCCGGGTGATCTATTGATACAAACAAACACACACCATAAGCACTACAATCATTAACAAGCAAAATAACATCACTAGCATAAAACTACTAATGCATAAAGTGAAGAAAATCACTTAACATAAGCAAAACAGAATCTGTTTTTGATAAAACCCCAAGTAAAATTATTAAAAAAATTGAAACTTAAACTACAGAAAGATATGATCACTAGGAAGCAGTAGCAAAAAGAATCAAATTAAAAGCTATTATTAAAGTCCCGAAATAAGCAAAACAAGGTTTAAAATAAATCTGATGTAATTCAAATTTTGAAATTTCAAACATAGGCAAATAATATGTTTTTCAAAACTACAGGAAAAATGTGATCTAATGTCACAAGTTTCAACTCCATTGGAGTTGTGGATCAAAAGTTACGAGCCAAACAAAATTGAAACTCTCTTTGTTTTTTTGAATTAAAACTGAAAACAGATTAAACTTACTAGTGCACGGGGGGGGGGGGGGGGTTATGTGTCATGCTCTGATTGGCTAAGGGGGTGAGTGCTGCGGGGAAAACTAACAAACGGCCGAAACATAAGAAAATCCTCTCGGCTAAAACTTAAGTGAAGTAAAACCGGCTCGGTCTTTTAACTAAAAACCGAAGGGGTATCTATTTTAATCTACACCGTAGATGGGGAGATACTCACAGGCAGGAGCTCCGGGGTGCTCCTCTTCTCCGGCGAGGCCGAGGCGAGGTGGAGTCGGGGCGGCGGCTCCGGCGGGTCTCGGTGGCGTCCGATGGTTGGGGAAGAGGGCGGCGGAGCTCCTCCGTCGATTGGTGGCGAGGGCGAGGTGCTTCGTGGCCTGGGAAGAGCTCGGGGAGCTTTGGTGGAGCTCGGACTCCGACGAGGTGGTGGCGGGACGCTGCGGTGGCGAGGTGCTCGGGCTAGTGGGAAAAACGTAATGCGACAACGATGGGGAAGCTGCTGGTGGGGTCAGTCGGTGCGGGGAGGGCGAGAGAGGCGCGACAGGGGTGCCAGGGCTCTCCTGGAGCTCGGCCCCGTCGAGGTGGTTGCAGGGGGGTGGCCGGGGCGAGGAGCTCGGGGTCTTGGGGGGGGGGGAACGGGGCGAGGAGGGGCAGGGGTTTTTTTATAGGAGGGGAGACCTCAGGAGGGAAGGGGAGAGAGATCCGGGTGTATCCCGGCGAGGTGGCTCGGCACGGCCATGGAAGGAAAGGAATCGGCGGTGGGAAGGAAGGAGGCGACCGAGGAAGAAGGAGATCGGCCAGTGGGGCCCAAGCGCAGAGAGAGGAGGGGCGAGGGGAGAAAGGATCGGTCAACGATCCGAGTTGATTCGGATCTGGGCCTGTGGGATTCAGCTTGGTTGACTAAAGAGCGCTCATGCGCTTTCCAAAAATAAAAGAGATTCTGATTTTTTTAATTTTTTTTTCAAAAACCGAAAGTACAAAGAATAAAAAGGCAAGTAAATAAAATCAAAAAATAATGATGTTATATATCAAAATTCTCAGAAAAAAATCTTTACACGTTTAACATTTTTCCAAGGCCAAAATAAAAACTTTTAAAAAATGTTTTTTTCAGAAAAACCCTAAAAGCTTTATTTTCTTTTTGCAATTATTTTCTCCATAAAACTTTGGTTTTTTTCTTGGCTCAAATGATTTCAAAATGCCCCTGATTTTGGGAGTGTCATATTCCTCCTCTCTTTCTTGCTTGCAAGAATTGTTTCCCGGCATTTCTCGTGTGAAGAAAAATAGAAATGCAAAAGCAAATTTTTTTGAAAGAATTCAAATGCAAATCTTTATTGCCATTCAATATGCATAGATGCTTAGCTACAATTTTAAACATTCCAAATTAGTAAATTTGGGATGTTACACAATGGACAAGAGAGGAGGCTCGAGTGATCATGTGAAGGGGAGAGGCTCGAGGTTGTGGGAATTTTAAGCCGCAGCCGGCGGAAGGCTTTGGCCATGGACGAATGGAAAGGGTGTGGGAGGACAAATGGGTGGATTCGGGGCATAATTAGGAGGAGGGGGAGAGAGAGGAGAGCAGAGGGGGGGGGGGGCTAGGGATGACCTTATATGGCACGGCACGAGTTCACCGTGGACCATGGTCCGATGGGGGTCGTGGCCGTGTCTACGGCCTTTGTGGATGTGTCCGACATCTAGGGAATCAAGGGGAAGGAGCCATGGGAGGCAGAGGCGTGAGCATGTGAGGCAGCTCACTGGAGCTCTCTGAGCTGGCAGTGCTCATGCGAAAGGGGCTAGCAGAGGGCAAGAAAGGAGGGGGCAGGGTGTGGAGTGTTGCGGATGCCCATGCGCCTGAACTGGCGCAAGGGAAATTAAGCATTGTACAAGCTTGTGATGGCGATAATAAAAGCGACGGACTGCATAATAAAGGTTGCCATCGTAAGGGGAAATATAATGTGACATTCCTTTGCACTAAGAGATTTAGCATACAACCAAAAAGTGCATGACAACCTCTACCATCTGTGAAGGGCCTATCTTTTACATTTATGTATTTACTTTTGTGCAATAGTCAAATTATTTTCCTCTACTTTCTTTATCTTCTCTTTGGTAAGCATCATGTGGTGGGGAAAGATCTAAACATATATATCCAGATGAATGTGGATGGCCATGAGTTATTATTGTTGACATCACCCTTGAGGTGAATACATTGGGAGGCAACACTATAAGCCCATATCTTTCTATGTGTCTGGTTGAAACCTTTTGCGCATATGTATGCGGTGAGTGTTAGAAATCATAGAAGACTAAATAATGGCTAATTATGTAGACTTGCTTAAAATCTCCGACATGTGACCCTTCGTGAAAATATGATGAATTATGTTGCAAAGTTGACTAAGAACATAGTTTGTTAGTTTTCCATAGAGTTTATGCTTCATAGATTAATGTTGTGATGAATTGCTACTTGTTTATAAGAAAACTTTATGATAAAAGTTATATGATGAAAATGTTATGATGAAGTATTTTATAAAGATTTATTTTATTTTATAATAATAAGCATGATGTTCCTATGTGTGTAGTTTTTTTATTGACACCTCTCTCGCAAAGTATGTGGTCATGATTTTCGCTTTCGGCTTTCGCTTGAGGAGAAGCGAGGTCTAAGCTTGGGGGAGTTGATACGTCCATTTTGCATCATGCTTTGTTACTATTATTTATAGTGTTTTTATGCAGTTGGCCACTTGGTGGAGTAATTGTAATGCCTTTTCTCTCATAATATGCAAGGTTTACATCAAGTGGGAGAATACCGGAAGATGGAATTTTGGACCTGAAAAAGCTACATCAGAGATACCTATCCTACACACCTCCAATTGGACTGAAAATTATGAAGAATTATTTATAAAAAATAAAAAATACTCGAACGAAGAAGTGCTGGAGGGGAAAATAGGTGGCCACTAGACATGAGGGCGTGCCAGGCACCCCTAGCGCGGCCTGATGTCTAGTGGGCTACCTGGCCCACCTCTCGTGCCCATCTTCTAGTATAAATTCTCCTTCGACCTAAAAAATTAGGGAGAGGACTTACGGTGGAGCGATTTCGCCGGAGGAACTTCCTGCCCGGAGGGGGAAATCAAGGCCATCGTCATCACCAACAACCCTCTAATCTTGGGGAGGCCAATCTCCATCAACATCTTCACCATCATCATCTCCTATCAAAACCCTAGTTCATTTCTTGTACTCAATCTTGTACGAGAACCTCGGATGTGTCTGGTTGTGTGAATTACATCTTGTAGTTGATGCTTTATGGTTTACTTGGTGGAAGATCATATGTTCAAATCCATTATGCTATTCAATACCTCTCTGATCATGAACATGTTTATCACTTGTGAGTAGTTACTTTTGTTCTTGAGGCCACGGGGGAAATCATGTTGCAAGTAGTCATGTGAAGTTGATATTCGTTCGATATTTTGATAATATGAATGTTGTGATTCCCTTAGTGGTGTTATGTGAACGTTGACTACATAACACTTCACCATATTTTTGGCCTAAGGGAATGCATTGTGGAGAAGTAATTAGAGGGTGGGTTGAGAGAGTGACAGAAACATAAACCCCAGTCTAGGCACTACTTCATAAGGGGCTGATTTGGATTCCTAAGATTAATGATATGGTGATAATTTGTTCTTAACACTTTTGTCATGGTTGCGGATGCCTGTGGGAGGGTTAATCATAAGTGGGTTTGGTCAAGTAAGAACAACACCCAAGCACCGGTCCACCACATATCACATTATCAAAATAGCGAACGCGAATTAACCCAACATGATGAAAGTGACTAGACGAAATTCCCGTATGCGCTCAAGAATGCTTTGCCTATTACAAGAGATTGTTCTGGCGTGTCCTTTGCAACAAAAGGATTGGGCTACCTTGCTAGACCTATTGTTACTATTGCTACTTGTCACTTGTTACAATTATCTTGCTCTCAAACAACTTGTTACTACTATTTTAGTGCTTGCAGAAATTACCTTGCTAAAAACTGCTTGTCATTTCCTTCCGCTCCTCGTTGGGTTCAACACACTTACTTATCGAAAGGACTACGATTGACCCCCTATACTTGTGGGTCATCGCTTCACCATTGTGTTGCCTAGGGGCCTGATTGGAGTATGAGGCGGAAGACGCCATTGGGTGGTACACTTGTTGGAGTAGTGACCCTTGTGACCACACTTGTGACAATTAAATTCTCACAGCGGACGGAAGTGTGATGGAGGAGCTCCTGACTTAGGCAGCTGAGAGTTCTGTTGGAAACTTGGGTTGGGTGGATGGTAAGATCCACGACTACCATTCTACTTGAACTACTAAGCAGGACAAGGTGAAAGAGGAGGAGGAACCCAATACTTGTGCAACTTTGGAACAATGATGTGAGGATGAAGATGAATGAGAGTATTGGAAGAACTTCCTTGATTGTCGATCCTGAGGAGAGATGACTCAGCCATGGGAGCTAAGTTGTAGAACTGATTGAACTCAGGAGGGTCATGCAGGGCAAGAGAATGCTGCAGATCTTCCTTGAGACCACCTCTGAATTGATAAATCTTGCTCTTCTCATCAGGAACATCCTGCTTAGCATAACGGGCCAAGTTCTGAAATTTGATGTTATACTGATAAATAGATGAGCTACCTTGCTTAATATTCCTGAACTTCTCACGCATGCCCTCAACAAAGCTTGCCGGAATATGATGAGTTCTGAAATCACGACAAAAGTCGACCCAACTGATCGAACAGACACATCTGAAATCCTTGAGCTGCTACCACCACTGTGCTACCTAACCTTTCAGCTGGAACATAGCAAACTTGACATAGTCCTCAGGCCTAACATTGCTGCACTCGAAATGCTTGCTCATGTCACGTAGCTAATCGCCCGCATCAAATGGTTGATCACAATAGGTGAAGGACTTGGGCTGATTTGCAAGGAATTGATTGAGAGAAACAAACCAGTGCTGGTTGTTGAAATTCCCTTGCTGGCCTTGATTCCTCTCTTACATCATTTGAAGCAGCATCTTAGTTTTTTGCATTGGTTGCGGCCATAAAATCTTGCCACGCCTCTTAAGGAGGAGGGGGTGACGGAGGGTCTGATTGATCCCCCTCACGACTCAGATTGTGGTGAGTTGCTGGATCCATCCTAGAGATCGACAATAATATTAGATCACTGATGAAAAGATGAATCTAATAAGCTGGATCAAAGGCTTGAATATTACAACATAAAGTCTTAGCACTTTGCATTCAAACTAGAATTATTAAGAACGCTTCCACAAAATTAGTGACGACATCATACGATTCGAAATCCACTTGCAACTGTCAAGATTTGAGCTAATAATTGCTCATAACAAATATATATCCCACCATACATACAAGATGCGTTTCGATTTCCGCGTCCTAAGGTACTAAGGAAGTTGAATGATAACGATGTGTCAAAAAACCCTTTGAGCTCAACTCCCCGAAACAAATCAATTCAGACAGGAGGCAGCAAGTCAGAATTCCGTCACATCGGCAGCACATAGATTCCAAAATACTTGGATGATCCAATTTTTTAGCGGTAATAGGTGTAGAATTAAAATTCCTAAGTCGTAAACCTCACCAGATCAGGGAAGAGGAGTAAAAAGAATCCTACTCTCCTATATAACTAGGACTCAAAATACTTTTTCACTAGATTCGACTCGGCCAAGTTTGATCAAGCAAAGGCTCCTATGGTTGTATGGCTCTAATACCAACTTGTAATGTCCAAGATGTGGCACTATCCGTATTTGAGGACGAGGCCCTAATATGGATAGAGGCGCGTCTTGGTGTTTCGCAAGTACATAAATCATCGCATATACATATATGAAGAGATGAGTATATGGATTGGCTTACACTCGCCACATGCTAAATTACAAGTCACACAATATTTATTCAATCATCCATAAGGTAGGGTCAAGCTACGTATGAAATCAAACGATAAAATTGCAGTGAGCCAGTCTCGCTATCCAAGGAGACGACCAAGGCCCTCTATTCGTTGGGGTACGTCACATACATGTGCCTTCTCTCTTCATCAAACTCCCACTGGAGCTACGAAGCATCGAACACCTATGGATCTACGATACCTGTGGTGTTGTAGTTATCTGTGAGCCACGGGGACTCAACAATCTTGCGACCATGATATGGTGACTAATTAAGTTATTGGTGAGGTATGGGTAAGGGGTGAGGTTGCAATAGCACTAAGCATATATTGTGGCTAACTTACGAGAACATTATTGAAATTGAGTAGTCTACGAATAAGCGGTCGTGAGCTAACAATGATCAAGAACTGATCCTGAACACCTACTTACATAAATCATAACCCCACCATGTCATCAACTGGAGTAGAAACCCAAGAGCAGAGACAGTCACGGTTACGCACTTAGTTGGCATATTTTAATTGAGTTTACTTTAAGTTTTTTATTACCGAATGTTAAACAAATTTCCAATTTGCCACATGACCATGGGCATGGCTTTCCGAAAGATATTAACATTGCAGGGGTGCTCCAACTAGTCCATCACAAACTCTCACAAGCTGCTCTCGAGATAAAACCTCAACCTCGAGATAGCCCGAAGTATCACCGATATCCGAGTGCACAAGACATCTGCTAAGAGTAAAACCAATCCAGCAAGACCGCCCGACGGGCTAGATCCCAATAGGAGTCATTCGTATCTCTGTTTCAGGGCACTACCACATGGGACTAGCTACGGGGAAAACCAATCCCCGGGTTTCCTCGAGGTGGCCCCGCAGGCAGCCCGGTTGGACCAACAATCATGAGGAGCTCTGGCCCGGGTTGTTGATCAATTATCCACAGGGTAGCTATTCCCTATGCATTTTTATTAAGTTGTTTAGCAAATGTAAAACCAATGTTGGGCCTTGTCGGAAGAGTCTTAACTCAAAATGAATTATCTAGAGGGTCCCCATAACAACCCCAAGCGTGTTAGGAGCGCTCAATATGGAACATAACACCGATAACCGAAAACTAGGGCAGAAAAAGCGGAACAAGTCACCGAGCAAAAGGCCAATCCTTCCGCTTTCACCAAGTATGTATGCGCCTTAAATTAGATAGAAATATTAAGATGATATTCGAAATATCCATGTCAACACATGGATCAACCTGCACCTGCAACTAGCAATGCTATAAGAAGGTTTGAGCAAGCGCTAACTTAGCCAATCAATGTTTCACTAGGATGTGGAAGGGTTAGAGGCTTTTAACGACAATTCTTGGAGGCATGATATTTAGGTGAAAGGCAGCAATAAATAGTGATGGAAACAAGACAGCTAAGCATAACAAAATTAGAAACGATATCAAGGTCACGATCATCTTGCGTGGCACTTCTTCTCAGGGATAAAACTCTTGTTCTTCAGGAACGTTCTCAACATGATCCTTGTACTCGCTCTCAGCACCTGATGCTACCCAAAAGAAAATACAACATCCAATGAACACACATTCATTGTATGATGCTGGAACATATGATGTGAAAGAAGCATGCCAATGCAACACTAGTCATCTTCCTCATGCATTTATTTAGTTATTACTATTCTGGACAGAACCTCAAAATTAATTATTTGGGCAGGAATGAACATGAAAATAAGATTGCATCACGAAAAAACGATACAAATGCATATAAAGAACATCGCAAACCGAGTTACGGATCTCTCGGAATTCTCACTACAAGATGCGTAAGGCAACGATGATAAAACAACATTTGAGAGAGGCTATGGCAAATTCCTTGGCACCCAAAGTATGCCACTGTATAGGCACAAAATTCTAGGTTAAATATGCCTAAAGTTCATGCCAAACAAAGGAGCACAACTCACATGAAACACAAAACAATCCAACAAGCAATCTGTCCAATAACACTAACATATCACTATCTTCATATGACAACTAACGGCTACAGCCACCTATCAAGCTAAACCAAGACATGGATATGAAGCTAACAAAGAGTATAATAACCTCTAACTACCAGCAACATGGATAGGGTCATCAATGGCAATCAAGCTTAGAACATGGCAAAATTATAACATCTTAGGACTTAGTGAAAATATGAGTTTTTTCAAAGAAAAATTGTAAGGGAAACCCCCCACAACGAGTTTTTTTAAATAACAAGAACTCAAATTCGCGTCCGTGGGGACTTGAACCTGGGTGTCTGGGTTGTACATCCACTCCACTAGTTATGTGAGCTAGGCTAACTTCCAAATAAGTTTTGAAAATATCAGTTTTGCACAAGCAGATTTATCATGATGGCATGTTGATAGCAATAAAACTCTATACTACAGTGACTTTCATGGCATGAAACTTAACAGGGTTATAGAAGGCAACAAATACTACAATTCACTCCCACTAATCATGAGCTAAAATTTCACACAATCAACGATAGCATCCTCTAAACATGGTATGATGATATAAGCAGATTCCCACACTTAGTCAAATTTCATAAGATGAATACACAACAATTTACATCAAACATGGCATGTTTGACACGAAGATTAGCGAAGATGCAAGACCTAGTTTGAAAAGTGGTGGCACCATTTCACATAGGGCAAAATGCTATTTAATTTACCCCAAAATGCACCATAAGGAACTCGCAGATGCTTGGCAATCATCTTGACAACACATCTTCTTCAAACAGTTTCAAGACCTGGTCATATTTCAACATACCCAAAAACAGCAATGTTGTGATGACATGTTCAAAACAAGGAAGCCAAAAATATACAAAGTTTTCATGGCAAATAAAAATACCAGGGCCTAGTACCCGCAAAACACTACAACTTTCATGTTGACAAGTTTGACAAAGGGTGCAAGGATTACTCCACACAAAATTAACAAAATGGCATCTTAGCACCAAAATGGCATCCATACCAACTTACAGAAAATGAAAAAACTATTTCCACCATGGGATTCCTTGGATTTTTCTACTCCAAATTCATATATCATAAGCATATGTTACTGTATAAAAATCTACCACAATTCACAAACAAAAATACCAATCACTAGTTATAACATGTTATATGCCAAATTTGTCATATTCCACTTCTGGACTTTTCTTGAATTGGAAAGTTTCCTTTAATGGAATATTCCTCAATGGAATTGATTAAACAAACAAAACAAAGTAAGAAAACAGAAGGGGGGTTCCACTGGCAGTCTCACCAGGGCCCCCCTAAGGGGTATGCCATGTGGATCCAGGGGCCCACTTCCAGCCTCACACACACTTACACACGTGTAAAATAAAAAGGGGCCTGAGGGGACTCGAACCCGAGACCTCTCTGGTGGACACAGGCATGGGCGCGCTACCATTTGGCTAGGGCATTGGATCTGACACACACGGAGTCTCCACTCCATCTGAATTGCCCCTAACAAGCTGGCACTACATTGCAACATAGGATCACGACAACGTCGTCAATGCTCACTCCGGCGACCAACGAGGCGACAAACTACGGCAGAGCTGTGGGTTTCTATGGGGATCTCATTCCCTTCGTAAACACACAACAAGGAGAGCATGAGCTGACAGGCTCAAGCTCGAGATTTGGCTCGGGCAAGGCGACGTATGCGAGTAGCAGGGACGGCGACGACGCGGCAAGGCTGCACACGAACACACAGAGAGGCTGCGACAACTACGCGAGCACGCACGAGCTAGGCTAGGCGACCCGAAGTGGAGAGAGGGGAGCTACTCATCTCTGAAGATTATCTTCAGATATCTACGCAGAGCACGGAGAAGACACGACGAGAACAATGCCTACGGTGAACTATCAACGGACAAAAGGGCAGAGATGGAGATGCTGCTCAGCCATGGCCCTCTTGGACACGATGGAGGGGCCTGATGCTGGTGGATCTGACGAAACCAAGGCAGGGACTCCGGCGCGGCTTCTGTCCCTAACCGTGGGCGAGGAAGATGACGAATAGGATGTCGGGGACGACGACCTTGGCTCGGCCTTGGCGTGGGAACGGGCCTATGACGTACTTGGTGATATCGTGGACACTGACTTCGGGGCTTCATCGACTCCTCACACTGGCGATGAACTCCGCAGGGGCTCTCCATGGGTCCCACTATGGGTGCGGAGCAACTCAAGGCTAGGAGAAGAGGCGGTGGCAAGGAGGAGGGAGAGAGGAAGAGGGGGAAACCCTAGGCAAGGACTGGATTTATAGGCGAAGTTCTAACGGTGCCTCACCGTCCATGAAGCTCACATCATGCATGGCTTGCCCTCTGTATCTAAAGGAAGATGACAACGTTAGAAGGGGGAGCAGGTAGGCGTCAGGGTCGGCTGGTGTCGGATTTCGGGCTCCTCAAAACCCTAAGGATTCGAACACAGGGGCTTGTACGAGGATCTCCCCCTACCTTCACCTAGCTCGCTACTCGATGGAAACGATGAAGGACTCACTCGATGGTGAGGGAAACACAGAACACAACAGGTTTGGGCCACCACAAAGCGTAAAACCCTACTCCTGCTTTTGGTGGATTGCCTCTCGCGAACGTTAGTGGATGAACTAGTATAGTGCTCTCAAGCCTCCGGAGGCTATGTGGCTTGGTCTGTTGTTCTAGGGTCAGAATTAACCGATCGACCCCCCTACTAAGTGTTATGCCCTTTCTATTTATAGCGGAGGCCTGGGTCCTCTTCCCTCATAGCTTCGGCAGGAAGGGATCCCACAACGGCCAATTTTGAAGGGGAACAGGAGAACATGCTCCCCTGCCCAAAGGTGGTCTTCACCTGTTAAGTAACCGCCCACACTACAGGGGCGGGCCCAAGGATGACATTTGCCCTACTGGCGGGGGGCAGCAGCTTTGTTGCACTAGAAGGGAAACCTTTGGAAGATGCCTTTGGAACCTCGGTACACTCCCGCCCCCTTTGCACTAAAGGGGAAACTGCTCTGTCCTGCCATCTACTGTTCGCAAGTCCTTCCCTGGCGTCACCCTTGACTTCTGAGGCCCGCCCTTGCCTCGGAATACCCGCCGCTCCGGAGAGGTCCCGAGGAGGCCCCCTGCGGGTCTTGATGCTCCTCCTCCTCATGAGGCTTGGCCCGTCACGAGGGCCTTGCCTTGAACGGTGTCAAGCCCATTGGTTCGTTTTGATGAGGTGAGCCTGCCCTGGTCCACACGCAGGTAGGTCTGGGTACCCCCATTCCTAGAATGCCGACAGCTGGGTGGCGAGCTTGCTGATACTGGGGCTACTACTGCTACTGCAGGCAGTGAAGGAGGAGAATGTCGGATTTCGGGCTTCGCAAAACCGTCAAGATTTGGACTCAGGGGTGCGCGCGAAGGTCACTCAACAGATTCGATGTACCAGGCTCATTACTCGGTGGGCAAGGCTAAGAACCCACACGATGGTAAGGCAGACAAGGAACACAACAGTTTACCCAGCTTGCCAGTGGCAACACTCCAGTTCCCGAGACGCCCGGAGGTGTGCCTGGTCAAATTGATGTGACGCGTGGATGCGGCGCCAGCCATCATTGCTCCTTGGGGGCGACGCCAGTACACACGCAACACGGGCGCGTCCCCTCACGAATTGCATGGACCCGGGGACGCGAAGGGACGCCGGCCTGCTCTAGGCTGCCTATTTAACCCGGCAAGGGTGATAAGGCTTGCATCGCCTCAGTCTTCCTCGCCTCCCACCTTGAGCCCTCCACTCCCTCAGCATAGCGTCGATGAGGAGATTCTCTGTCGCCGATAAGGGGAAGGCCCCTGGCGAAGGTCTTGTTGCTCCACCTACCAAGAGGGGACGAGGCCGCCCTCGGAAGTATGCGGTGGCGCCGATAGCGGCCTCTAGCGGGCGCGGTCGTGGTTCCACCCGCCTGGGGATCTCCGTCGGCAGCAATGGCGGGACGTCGACTCGTGCGGGTGCCTGTAGAGGCCGAAGTGGGAGGTCGGTGATGGCCACCCGGCTACCTCGCCCGCGGCTCCACTCGGCCGATATGGCGATGGAGTTCATGACGTGGGTGGAGAGGTTGGAAACTGCTTGGCTCCATCTTCCGAACTTCTTCGCGAAGGCACTGCCGACCGGCGGGCCTCGGGGCCTCTGGTTGCAGGCCGACGGCTGCTACGGCGGGGCATCCTGGGTGGATGTTGAGGTCACCCTCAACGGTTACGTGTATCTGAACCGCGGGTGGAAGACCTTCGCCCACGCCTGCGTCCTGAAGGGGAGGCGCTACCTCCACTTCAAGTATGATGGGGAGGCGAGACTCCTCGTCAAGATCTTCGGGGTTGAGGCCGATCACCTGGGTTGCTGCCCGGAGGACGCCGACCGTGGCGGTCCTGTAGACGGGACCGTCTCTGACGGTGGGCGCCGATCCTCCAGTAGGGGCGATACCCCCTGTGGAAGGATCCCGAGCGACAGCAACGACAACAGCTACGACGAGCCGCCTCGCCACCGTGGCCGAGCCTCGGGGAGGAGCCCCCAAGCGTTGCGCCGCTCGTCTGCTCCTGCGGCCCCTGTGAAGGAGGCGGAGGATACAGACTGAGTGTTGGTGTGGGGGTGCCGGGCGTCGGCAGCGGCAACCCTCCTTCAGGGTCTCCATCACTTGCTGTCTCCTTGCTTTTGATCTTGCATCCACGGAAACAGCGATAGGCCCTTTGGGCGTGTAATGGATTTGGGCGGCTGCCCCCTTTTTTAGTGATGTTGCTTCTCTGCTGGTTTACATACATAGCTTGGTATGCTGGCGGGAACTCCTTTGTTGTGACGCATGACTCTGGCGCTCAGGGGGGCTTGTTGGTCGGTTGTTTTTTTCATTGGTGCAGGTGAACTGGGTCTATGCTCTATGTCAGCTCGCCACGGTACCGCACATCTCCTTGTCGCCGTGGGGCGCGACCCGTTACCATGGCCGTTCCTCACGGGGCAAAGCCCTGGCACCAGGGTGCCAGGTGGCTTTGTGACCGGTAAGGCTCCTGGGGCATTATGCTCAGGAGCTCCCTTAGACATTCAAGCGGCTCTACGTCGACACGTCCCAGTCCCGCACATTTCTCTCCCATGAGGCACGACCTGTCAAGGTCACACCTCGCGGAACAAGGCCCTGGCACTCGGGTACCAAGTGGCTTTGCGACCGGTAAGATTCCTGAGGCGCGATGCTCAGGAGCCCCTTATACGTTCAAGAGGCCCTCGCGAGTTCTGTTTTTGGAGGTCCCTAGTCTGCATTCACGAAGCTCTGCGTCGGCAGGTCCGAGTCCCGCACATTGCCCCGCCATCGTGAGGCGCGACCCGTTACCAAGGTGGTTCCTCACGGGGCCAGGCCCTAGCACCGGGGTGCCAGGTGGCTTTGTGACTGGTAAGGCTCCTAAGGCGTTATGCTCAAGAGCCCCCTTAGGCGCTCAAACTGTCCCAAGATAAACAACTGTTGTGAGAAAAGATCAAATGTTGTTCCCTCTCCAGATCGGTGCGCCCAGCCGCAAATAGGACTCTTGAGCGGGTATTGGTTGGCACGAGTCTGCCGACTCATCAATGAATACCACGTGTGGGTTCAGGTGCCAAGGCCTTGGCGAGGTGCCAGCACCGTGCTCCCGAGCCCTGCTACTTCTTGAGCTTGCGTTCGTTTTTCCCTTGAAGAGGAAAGGGTGATGCAACAAGGTAGAGATAAGTATTTCCCTTAGTTTGAGAACCAAGGTATCAATCCAGTAGGAGTATCAAGATGAGGCACCAAGGAACCTGCGCAAAGACAAACAAACTTGCACCCAACGCGATAAAGGGGGTTGATAATCCCTTTACGATTACTTGCAAAGTGAGATCTGATAGTGATAATAGGTAAATATAAACAAATAAGTAAAAGTGCAACAAGGTATTTTTAGTATTTTTGTATGTAGATCTGAATATATAGTGTGTAAAATAGACCTGGGGGCCATAGTGTTCACTAGAGGCTTCTCTTATGATAGCAAGTATTACGGTGGGTGAACGAATTGTTGGGGAACGTCGCATGGGAAACAAAAATTTTCCTACGCGCACGAAGACCTATCATGGTGATGTCCATCTACGAGGGGGGATGAGTGATCTACGTACCCTTGTAGACCGTACAGAAGAAGCGTTTAGAGAACGTGGTTGATGTAGTGGAACGTCCTCACGTCCCTCGATCCGCCCCGCGAACAATCCCGCGATCAGTCCCACGATCTAGTACCGAACGGACGGCACCTCCGCGTTCAGCACACGTACAGCTCGACGATGATCTCGGCCTTCTTGATCCAGCAAGAGAGACGGAGAGGTAGAAGAGTTCTCCGGCAGCATGACGGCGCTCCGGAGGTTGGTGATGACCTTGTCTAAGCAGGGCTCCGCCCGAGCTCCGCAGAAACGCGATCTAGAGGAAAAACTGTGGAGGTATGTGGTCGGGCTGCCGTGGAAAAGTCGTCTCAAATCAGCCCTAAAACCTCCGTATATATAGGTGGGAGGGAGGGGGCCTTGCCTTGGGGTCCAAGGACCCTCAAGGGGGTCGGCCGAGCCAAGGGGGAGGACTCTCACCCCCAAACCGAGTTGGACTAGGTTTGGTGGGAGGGAGTCCCCCTTCCTTCCCACCTCCTCCTTTTTTTTTCTTTCTCTCTTGATTTTCTTCTCCCTGGCGCATAGGGCACTTGTGGGCTGTCCCACCAGCCCACTAAGGGCTGGTGTGTCTCCCCCAAGGCCTATGGGCTTCCCCGGGGTGGGTTGCCCCCCCGGTGAACTCCCGGAACCCATTCGTCATTCCCGGTACATTCCCGGTAACTCCGAAAACCTTCTGGTAATCAAATGAGGTCATCCTATATATCAATCTTCGTTTCCGGACCATTCCGGAAACCCTCGTGACGTCCGACATCTCATCCGGGACTCCGAACAACATTCGGTAACCAACCATATAACTCAAATACGCATAAAACAACGTCGAACCTTAAGTGTGCAGACCCTGCGGGTTCGAGAACTATGTAGACATGACCCGAGAGACTCCTCGGTCAATATCCAATAGCGGGACCTGGATGCCCATATTGGATCCTACATATTCTACGAAGATCTTATCGTTTGAACCTCAGTGCCAAGGATTCGTATAATCCCGTATGTCATTCCCTTTGTCCTTCGGTATGTTACTTGCCCGAGATTCGATCGTTAGTATCCGCATACCTATTTCAATCTCGTTTACCGGCAAGTCTCTTTACTTGTTCCGTAATACAAGATCCCGCAACTTATACTAAGTTACATTGCTTGCAAGGCTTGTGTGTGATGTGGTATTACCGAGTGGGCCCCGAGATACCTCTCCGTCACACGGAGTGACAAATCCCAGTCTTGATCCATACTAACTCAACTAACACCCTCGGAGATACCTGTAGAGCATCTTTATAGTCACCCAGTTACGTTGCGACGTTTGATACACACAAAGCATTCCTCCGGTGTCAGTGAGTTATATGATCTCATGGTCATAGGAATAAATACTTGACACGCAGAAAACAGTAGCAACAAAATGACACGATCAACATGCTACATCTATTAGTTTGGGTCTAGTCCATCACGTGATTCTCCCAATGACGTGATCCAGTTATCAAGCAACAACACTTTGTTCATAATCAGAAGACACTGACTATCATTGACCAACTGGCTAGCCAACTAGAGGCATGCTAGGGACGGTGTTTTGTCTATGTATCCACACATGTAAATGAGTCTTCATTCAATACAATTATAGCATGGATAATAAACTATTATCTTGATTCAGGAATTATAATAATAACCATATTTATTATTGCCTCTAGGGCATAATTCCAACAGTCTCCCACTTGCACTAGAGTCAATAATCCAGCCCTCACATCACCATGTGAATTACATTGTAATAAATCTAACACCCATACAGTTCTGGTGTCGATCATGTTTTGGCCGTGGAAGAGGTTTAGTCAGCGGGTCTGCTACATTCAGATCCGTGTGCACTTTGCATATATTTACGTCCTCTTCCTCGACGTAGTCGCGGATGAGGTTGAAGCGTCGTTTGATGTGTCTGGTCTTCTTGTGAAACCGTGGTTCCTTTGCTAAGGCAATGGCACCCGTGTTGTCACAGAACAAGGTTATTGGATCCGGCGCACTTGGCACCAATCCAAGATCCGTCATGAACTGCTTCATCCAGACGCCCTCCTTAGCCGCCTCCGAGGCAGCCATGTACTCCGCTTCACATGAAGAATCTGCTACGACGCTTTGCTTGGAACTGCACCAGCTTACTGCACCCCCATTAAGAATAAATACGTATCCGGTTTGCGACTTAGAGTCGTCCGGATCTGTGTCAAAGCTTGCATCGACGTAACCTTTTACGGCGAGCTCTTCGTCACCTCCATACACGAGAAACATCTCCTTAGTCCTTTTCAGGTACTTCAGGATATTCTTGACCGTTGTCCAGTGATCCACTCCTGGATTACTCTAGAACCTACCTGCCATACTTATGGCCAGGCTAACATCCGGTCTAGTGCACAACATCGCATACATGATAGAACCTATGGCTGAAGCATAGGGGACGGAGCGCATATGCCCTCTATCTTCATCAGTTGCTGGGCACTGAGTCTTACTCAATCTCGTACCTTGTAAAACTGGCAAGAACCCTTTCTTGGACTGTTCCATTTTGAACCTCTTCAAAACTTTATCAAGGTATGTGCTTTGTGAAAGTCCTATCAGGCATTTTGATCTATCCCTATAGATCTTAATGCCTAGAATGTAAGCAGCTTCTCCTAGGTCCTTCATAGAGAAACTTTTATTCAAGTAACCTTTTATGCTCTCCAAAAGCTCTACGTTGTTTCCAATCAGTAATATGTCATCCACATATAATATTAGAAACGCCACAGAGCTCCCACTCACTTTCTTGTAAATATAGGATTCTCCAACCACTTGTATAAACCCAAATGCTTTGATCACCTCATCAAAGCGTTTGTTCCAACTCCGAGATGCTTGCACCAGTCCATAAATGGATCGCTGGAGCTTGCACACCTTGTCAGCATTTTTAGGATCGACAAAACCTTCGGGTTGCATCATATACAACTCTTCCTTAAGGGAACCATTAAGGAACGCCGTTTTGACATCCATCTGCCAGATTTCATAATCGAAAAATGCAGCTATTGCTAAGATGATTCTGACGGACTTAAGCATCGCTACGAGAGAGAAAGTCTCATCGTAGTCAACTCCTGGAACTTGTGAAAAACCCTTTGCCACAAGTCGAGCTTTATAAACAGTCACATTACCGTCAGCGTCCGTCTTCTTCTTAAAGATCCATGTGTTCTGAATAGCCTTGCGGCCCTCAGGTAGTATCTCCAAAGTCCACACTTTATTCTCATACATGGATCCTATCTCGGATTTCATGGCTTCTAGCCATTTGTTGGAATCTGGGCCCACCATTGCTTCTTCATAATTTGCAGGTTCATTGTTGTCTAACAACATGATTGATAAGACGGGATTACCGTACCACTCTGGAGCAGCGCGTGATCTCGTCAACCTGCGTGGTTCAACAGAAACTTGAACTGGAGTTTCATGATCATCATCATTAACTTCCTCCTCAATCGGCGTTGCAACGACAGAGGTTTCCCCTTGCCCTGCGCCACCATCCAGAGGGATGAGAGGTTCAACAACCTCGTCAAGTTCTATCTTCCTCCCACTCAATTCTCTCGAGAGAAACTCCTTCTCGAGAAAAGCTCCATTTTTAGCAACAAACACTTTGCCCTCGGATTTGAGATAGAAGGTGTACCCAACTGTCTCTTTTGGGTAACCTATGAAGACCCACTTTTCCGCTTTGGGTTCCAGCTTTTCAGGCTGAAGCTTTTTGACATAAGCATCACATCCCCAAACTTTAAGAAACAACAACTTTGGCCTTTTGCCATACCACAGTTCGTATGGTGTCGTCTCAACGGATTTTGATGGTGCCCTATTTAAAGTGAATGCAGCTGTTTCTAATGCATAACCCCAAAATGATAACGGCAAATCAGTAAGAGACATCATAGATCGCACCATCTCTAACAAAGTACGATTACGACGTTCGGACACACCATTATGCTGTGGTGTTCCAGGCGGTGTTAACTGCGAAACAATTCCACATTGTCTTAAGTGAGCACCAAACTCGAAACTCAGATATTCTCCCCCACGATCAGACCGTAGGAACTTGATCTTCTTGTCACGATGATTTTCCACTTCACTCTGAAATTGCTTGAACTTTTCAAATGTTTCAGACTTGTGCTTCATCAAGTAGACATAACCATATCTACTTAAATCGTCAGTGAAGGTGAGAAAATAACGATATCCGCCGCGTGCCTCTACGCTCATTGGACCACACACATCGGTATGTATGATTTCCATCAAGTCACTTGCACGCTCCATTGTTCCGGAGAACGGAGTCTTAGTCATCTTGCCCATGAGGCATGGTTCGCACGTGTCAAGTGAATCAAAGTCAAGTGACTCCAAAAGTCCATCAACATGGAGTTTCTTCATGCGCTTTACACCAATATGACCCAAGCGACAGTGCCACAAAAATATGGCGCTATCATTGTTTACTCTAACTCTTTTGGTCTCAATGTTATGTATATGCGTATCGCTATCAAGATTCAATATGAACAATCCTCTCACATTCGGTGCATGACCATAAAAGATGTTACTCATAGAAATAGAACAACCATTATTCTCAGACTCAAAAGAGTAACCGTCTCGCAATAAACAAGATCCACAGATAATGTTCATGCTCAACGCAGGCACTAAATAACAACGATTTAAGTTCATCACTAATCCCGATGGTAGCTGAAGTGACACTGTGCCGACGGCGATTGCATCAACCTTGGAACCATTTCCTACGCGCATCGTCACTTCGTGTTTCGCCAGCCTTCGTCTATTCCGTAGTTCCTGCTTCGAGTTGCAAATGTGAGCAACAGAACCGGTATCGAATACCCAGGCACTACTACGAGAGCCGGTTAAGTACACATCAATAACATGTATATCAAATATACCTGATTTTTCTTTGCCCGCCTTCTTATCTGCTAGATACTTGGGGCAATTGCCCTTCCAGTGACCCATACCCTTGCAATAGAAGCACTCTGTTTCAGGCTTAGGTCCAGCCTTGGGTTTCTTCGGCGGATTGGCAACAAGCTTGCCGCTCTTCTTCGAATTTCCCTTCTTGCCTTTGCCGTTTCTCTTGAAACTTGTGGTCTTGCTCACCATCAACACTTGATGCTCTTTACGGAGTTCAGACTCTGCGACTTTCAGCATCGCAAACAACTCGCCGGGAGACTTGTTCATCCCTTGCATGTTGTAGTTCAACACAAAGCCTTTATAGCTTGGCGGCAGTGATTGAAGGATTCTGTCAGTGATAGCTTCTTGCGGGAGTTCAATCCCCAACTCAGCTAGACGGTTTGAGTACCCAGACATTTTGAGCACATGTTCACTGACAGACGAGTTTTCCTCCATCTTGCAAGCATAGAATTTATCGGAGGTCTCATACCTCTCGATCCGGGCGTTCTTCTGAAAGATAAACTCCAACTCCTGGAACATCTCAAATGCTCCATGACGCTCAAAGCGATGTTGAAGTCCCGGTTCTAAGCCATACAAGACTGCACATTGAACTATTGAGTAGTCCGCCTTACGTGCTAACCAAGCGTTCTTAACATCCTATTCAGCCATAGCGGGTGGTTCATCTCCTAGCACAGCATTAAGGACATAATCCTTCTTCCCAGCTTGTAAGATTAGCTTAAGATTACGAGCCCATTCTACAAAGTTGCTTCCATCGTCTTTCAACTTAGCTTTCTCTAGGAACGTATTAAAATTCAGGATGACTGTCGCGTGAGCCATGATCTACAACACAAATATATTCAAAGTGGACTTAGACTATGTTCAAGATAATTAGAGTTCAACTTAATCAAATTATATGCTAAACTCCCACTCAAAAAGTACATCTCTCTAGTCATTTGAGTGGTTCATGATCCACTTACACTATCCCAAGTCCGATCATCACGTGAGTTGAGTATAGTTTCAGTGGTAAGCATCCCTATGCTAATCATATCAACTATATGATTCATGATCGACCTTTCGGTCTCATGTGTTCCGAGGCCATGTCTGCACATGCTAGGCTCGTCAAGCTTAACCCGAGTGTTCCGCGTGCGCAACTGTTTTGCACCCGTTGTATGTGAACGTTGAGTCTATCACACCCGATCATCACGTGGTGTCTCGAAACGACGAACTGTAGCAACGGTGCACAGTCGGGGAGAACACAATTTCGTCTTGAAATTTTAGTGAGAGATCACCTCATAATGCTACCGTCGTTCTAAGCAAAATAAGGTGCATAAAAGGATTAACATCACATGCAATTCATAAGTGACATGATATGGCCATCATCACGTGCTTCTTGATCTCCATCACCAAAGCACCGGCACGATCTTCTTGTCACCGGCGCCACACCATGATCATCCATCAACGTGTTGCCATCGGGGTTGTCGTGCTACTTATGCTATTACTACTAAAGCTACATCCTAGCAAAATAGTAAACGCATCTGCAAGCACAAACGTTAGTATAAAGACAACCCTATGGCTCCTGCCGGTTGCCGTACCATCGACGTGCAAGTCGATATTTCTATTACAACATGATCATCTCATACATCCAAAATATCACATCACAGCGTTGGACATATCACATCACAATCATACCCTGCAAAAACAAGTTAGACGTCCTCTAATTTTGTTGTTGCATGTTTTACGTGGTGACCAAGGGTATCTAGTAGGATCGCATCTTACTTACGCAAACACCACAACGGAGATCTATGAGTTGCTATTTAACCTCATCCAAGGACCTCCTCGGTCAAATCCGATTCAACTAAAGTTGGAGAAACCGTCACTTGCCAGTCATCTTTGAGCAAAGGGGGTTACTCGTAACGATGAAACCAGTCTCTCGTAAGCGTACGAGTAATGTCGGTCCAAGCCGCTTCAATCCAACAATACCGCGGAATCAAGAAAAGACTAAGGAGGGCAGCAAAACGCACATCACCGCCCACAAAAACTTTTGTGTTCTACTCGAGAAGACATCTACGCATGAACCTAGCTCATGATGCCACTGTTGGGGAACGTCGCATGGGAAACAAAAAATTTCCTACGCGCACGAAGACCTATCATGGTGATGTCCATCTACGAGAGGGGATGAGTGATCTATGTACCCTTGTAGACCGTACAGCAGAAGCGTTTAGAGAACGCGGTTGATATAGTGGAACGTCCTCACGTCCCTCGATCCGCCCCGCGAACAATCCCGCGATCAGTCCCACGATCTAGTACCGAACGGACGGCACCTCCGCGTTCAGCACACGTACAGCTCGACGAGGATCTCGGCCTTCTTGATCCAGCAAGAGAGACGGAGAGGTAGAAGAGTTCTCCGGCAGCGTGACGGCGCTCCGAGGTTGGTGATGACCTTGTCTCAGCAGGGCTCCGCCCGAGCTCCGCAGAAACGCGATCTAGAGGAAAAACCGTGGAGGTATGTGGTCGGGCTGCCGCGGAAAAGTCGTCTCAAATCAGCCCTAAAACCTCCGTATATATAGGTGGGAGGGAGGGGGCCTTGCCTTGGGGTCCAAGGACCCTGAAGGAGGTCGGCTGAGCCAAGGGGGAGGACTCTCCCCCCCCCAAACCGAGTTGGACTAGGTTTGGTGGGAGGGAGTTCCCCTTCCTTCCCACCTCCTCCTTTTTCTTTTTCTTTCTCTCTTGATTTTCTTCTCCCTGGCGCATAGGGCACTTGTGGGCTGTCCCACATGCCCACTAAGGGCTGGTGTGTCTCCCCCAAGGCCTATGGGCTTCCCCGGGGTGGGTTGCCCCCCCCGGTGAACTCCCGGAACCCATTCGTCATTCCCGGTACATTCCCGGTAACTCCGAAAACCTTCCGGTAATCAAATGAGGTCATCCTATATATCAATCTTCGTTTCCGGACCATTCCGGAAACCCTCGTGACGTCCGACATCTCATCCGGGACTCCGAACAACATTCGGTAACCAACCATATAACTTAAATACGCATAAAACAACGTCGAACCTTAAGTGTGCAGACCCTGCGGGTTCGAGAACTATGTAGACATGACCTGAGAGACTCCTCGTTCAATATCCAATAGCGGGACCTGGATGCCCATATTGGATCCTACATATTCTACGAAGATCTTATCGTTTGAACCTCAGTGCCAAGGATTCGTATAATCCCGTATGTCATTCCCTTTGTCCTTCGGTATGTTACTTGCCCGAGATTCGATCGTCAGTATCCGCATACCTATTTCAATCTCGTTTACCGGCAACTCTCTTTACTCGTTCTGTAATACAAGATCCCGCAACTTATACTAAGTTACATTGCTTGCAAGGCTTGTGTGTGATGTTGTATTACTGAGTGGGCCCCGAGATACCTCTCCGTCACACGGAGTGACAAATCCCAGTCTTGATCCATACTAACTCAACTAACACCCTCGGAGATACCTGTAGAGCATCTTTATAGTCACCCAGTTACGTTGCGACGTTTGATACACACAAAGCATTCCTCCGGTGTCAGTGAGTTATATGATCTCATGGTCATAGGAATAAATACTTGACACGCAGAAAACAGTAGCAACAAAATGACACGATCAACATGCTACGTCTATTAGTTTGGGTCTAGTCCATCACGTGATTCTCCCAATGACGTGATCCAGTTATCAAGCAACAACACTTTGTTCATAATCAGAAGACACTGACTATCATTGACCAACTGGCTAGCCAACTAGAGGCATGCTAGGGATGGTGTTTTGTCTATGTATCCACACATGTAAATGAGTCTTCATTCAATACAATTATAGCATGGATAATAAACTATTATCTTGATTCAGGAATTATAATAATAACCATATTAATTATTGCCTCTAGGGCATAATTCCAACACGAATTACTATCGAGCAATTGATGGAATCACGCAAGGTCATGACGATATCTAAGGCAATGATCATACATATAGGCATCATGTCCGAGACAAGTAGAGCGATACTTTCTGCATCCACTAGTATTACTCCACACATCGATCGCTATCTAGCATGCATCTAGTGTATTAACTTCATAACAAACAGAGTAACGCCTTAAGGAAGATGGCATGATGTAGAGGGATTAATTCAGGCAATATTATATAAACCCCATCTTTTTACCCTTGATGGCAACAACACGATGCGTGCCTCACTACCCCTTCTGTCACTAGGTGAGGACACCGCAAGGTATGAACCCAAAACCAAGCACTTCTCCCATTGCAAGAATTATAGATCAAGTTGGCCAAATGAAACCCATATTACGAAGAGAATTACAAGGATACGAAATCATGCATATAAGAAATCAGATGAGACTCAAATAATATTCATAGATAATCTGATCATAAATCCACAATTCATCGGATCTGGACAAACACACCGCAAAAGAAAGTTACATCGGATAGATCTCCATGAAGATCATGGAGAACTTTGTATTGAAGATTCAAGAGAGAGAAGAAGCCATCTAGCTACTAGCTATGGACCCGAAGGTCTGTGGTGAACTACTCACGCATCATCGGAGAGGCAATGGTGTTGATGAAGAAGCCCTCCGTGTCCGAATCCCCCTCCGGCAGGGCACCAAAACGGTCCCAGATGGGATCTCGCGGAAACAGAAGCTTACGGCGGCGGGAAAGTATTTCTATGGCTCTCTCTGTTGGTTTGGTGATTTTAGGGAATTTATAGGCGAAAGAGGTAGGGAAAAGGAGGCAGGGGGGGCCACGAGCCTACTAGGCGGCCCCCTGGGGCACGCCTAGGGGGCTCGTGGCCTCCTCCACGGCCCTCTGCCTTGGTTCTCAAGTCTTCTAGATCCCTTCTGTTAAGGAAAAAATCATCCCGACGGTTTTATTCCGTTTGGACTCCGTTTAATATTCTTATCTGAAAAAGGTCAAAAACACGGAAAAACAGAAACTGGCACTAGGCACTAAGTTAATAGGTTAGTCCCAAAAATGATATAAAATAGCATATAAATGCATATAAAACATCCCAAGTTGATAATATAATAGCATGGAACAATAAAAAATTATAGATACCTTGGAGACGTATCAAGCACCCCCAAGCTTAACTCCTGCTCGTCCTCGAGTAGGGAAATGTCAAAGACCGTATTTTTGATGTGGAATGCTACCTAACATATTTGTTCTTTGTAACTTCTTTATTGTGGCATGAATTTTCAGATCCATAAGATTCAAAACAATAGTTTAATATTGACATGAAAACAATAATACTTCAAGCATACTAGCAAAGTAAGCATGAACTTTTGAAATAACAAGGCCAAAGAAAGTTATCCCTACAAAATCATATAGTCTGGCTATGCTCCATCATCCCCACACAACGAATTTAAATCATGCACAACCCCGATATTGGCCAAGTAATTGATTTCGCACTCTTACTTTCTCAAAGTTTTTCAACTCTCACGCAATACATGAGCGTGAGCCATGTACATAGCACTATAGGTGGAATAGAGTATGGTGGGGGTTGTGAGGAAAAAAGGAGGAGATGGTCACATTGACTCAACGTATCAATGGGTTATAGAGATGCCCATCAATAGATATCAATGTGAATGAGTAGGAATTGCCATGCAACGGATGCACTAGAGCTATAAGTGTATGAAAGCTCAAAAATAAAAACTAGTGGGTGTGCACCCAACTTGCTTGCTCACGAAGACCTAGGGCAATTTTGAGGAAGCCCATCATTGGAATATACAAGCAAAGTTATATAATGAAAATTCCCACTAGTATATGAAACTGAAAAAACAAGAGATTCTCTATCATGAAGAACATGGTGCTATTTTGAAGCACAAGTGTGGAAAAGATAGTAGCATTGTCCCTTCTCTCTTTTTCTCTCATTTTTTATGGGCTCTTTGGCCTCTTTTTTTCATTTCTTTTTTTCCTCTTTTTTTGGTGGGCATCTTTGGCCTCTTTTTTTATTTCCTCACATGGGACAATGCTCTAATAATGATGATCATCACACTTTTATTTACTTACAACTCGATACTAAGAACAATAATGACTCTATATGAAATGCCTCCGGCAGTGTACCGGGATGTGCAACGATCTAGCTTATCCTATGACGTTGAAACATCTCGCTAGCTATCTTACGATCATGCAATGGCAATATGAAAGTGATGGCACATGTCATGAGACGGAATGGTGGAAGTTGCATCCCAATATATCTCGGAATGGCTATGAAAATGCCATAATAGGTAGGTATGGTGGCTGTTTTGAGGAAGGTATGTGGTAGTTTTGTGCACTGGCGAAAGTTGCGCGGCACTAGAGAGGCTAGAAATGGTGGAAGGGTGAGAGTGCATCTATACCATGGGCTCACATTAGTCATGAAGAACTCATATACTTATTGCGAAAGTTTTATTAGTAATCGAAACAAAGTGCTAAACGCTTACTCCTAGGGGAAGGGTTGGTAGGAGTTAACCATCACGCGATCCCGACCGCCACACAAAGGATGACAATCAATAAGTCAGTTATGCTCCGACTTCATAACATAGCGGTTCACCATACGTGTATGCTATGGGAATCACTAACCTCAACACAAGTATTTCTAGATTCACAACACCCTACTATCATAACTCGAATATTACCATATTCATATCTCAAAACTAGTTGTGAGGAATCAATCTTCTCTTACTAATCAATGCACTTGAATATGAAAGTTTTTATTATATCCCCTTCCGATGCCTATCACATTTAGGACTAATTTCATAAGACACGCCAATTACCAAGTTACTTAGAGAGAGCGCTCTCAAAATGATATAAGTGAAGATCGAGAGTTTTTATTTCTAAAAATATGACACCGCCGTGCTCTACAAAGATTTAAGTGAAGCACTAGAGAAAAATTATCTAGCTAAAAAGATATAAGTAAAGCTCATGGGAGAAAAATTATCTAGCTCAAAATATAAAAGTGAAGCACATGCGAGCTAAATTGTCTAGCTCAAAAGATATAAGTGAAGCACATGGGAGCTAAATTGCCCAACTCAAAAGATATAAGTGAAGCTCGTTGAGTATTCTAACAAATTCATGATGAGTGGATGTCCCTCTCAAAAGGTGTGCAGCAAGGATGATTGTGATAAAACAAAAAGCAAAGACTCCTATAATACACGACGCTCCAAGCAAAACACATATCATGTGGTAAATAAAAATATAGCTCCAAGTAACGTTACCGATGGATTGAAGACGAAAGAGGGGATGCCTTCCCGGGGCATCCCCAAGCTTAGGCTTTTTGGTGTCCTTTAATTTGGCTTGGGATGACTTGGGCATCCCCGAGCTTAGGCTCTTTCCACTCTTTATTCCATTGTCCATAAGAACATCACCCAAAACTTGAAAACTTCACAACACAAAACTTAAACAGAAACTCGTCATATCATTAGCATAAGAAAACAAACCACCAACTTTTTAGGTACTGTAGTAAACTTAAATTCCATTTAGATTGATGTTATATTACTGTATTCTCACTTCTCCATGGATCGTACCCCCCGATATTAACCATAGTTTCATCAAAATAAGCAATCAACACAACAAAAAAAGAATCTGTTGAAAACAGAACAATTTGTAGCAATCTGTATATTTCGAATATCTGTGCTATCCCAAAAATTATGAAGAAATTATGAAAATTAGGGGAATTTGCATATCAATGAGAAGAAAAAATAATCAACTCAAAATCTCTTTCTGGATAGGAATTAAAAATAAATTTCATGAGCACAAAGTTTCTATCTTTTTTCAGCATGATTAAACAACTATCACCCAAACTAATCATAAAGGTTCTACTTGGCACAAACACTGATTAAAACATAAAAAACACAATCATAACAGAATCATGATGGTGTGGACTCAACAAATCAAAAAGTAAAAAGAAAAAATAAATTTATTCATTGGGTTGCCTCCCAATAAGTGCTATTGTTTAACGCCCTTAGCTAGGCGTAAGGCAATAGAATCAAGTATTTTCATCTTTAGTGCTCAAACCACTCATACCACCAACATTACTAGGGAGTTATTTAATTTTATCAATAACTATACTCCTAGATAGGCAACAAAGATAATCATTAGTAATGATAGTTTTTTTAAGATATCAAGATAGGT
Source organism: Hordeum vulgare subsp. vulgare (assembly GCF_904849725.1). NCBI lineage: Eukaryota > Viridiplantae > Streptophyta > Magnoliopsida > Poales > Poaceae > Hordeum > Hordeum vulgare. Next base: position 355,790,578 of record NC_058520.1, read on the forward strand.
AGGGTGAACACTCAACATTTTGAGATCTTCATCTCTCTTACTAGATGGTTCACCATTGTTTTTAGGAACATAAACAACCTTAGTGGCCTTATTGTGGGCAAAATTTGGAGTGTTCTGAACAACAGCAAAAGTGGAACCCAAGTTGGTTATAACATCCTCTAGTTTTCCTATTCTAGCGGAATCATGATCTAGTTTTTCGTTAACTATGGGTTCCTTCTCCTTTAAAATTTTCAAAGTCATTCCCACCTTGGATCCATATTGAGTGATTTGATTGTGGATCTTTCTATCCAAATTTTCAATGAGTTCTATCGTAGCAACTTTATTTTCTATAATATCCAGCATACGCATCACATGTTTCAAAGTTAAAGTAGTTCCATTAACCATGAGTGGGGGTGAGCCTACCAAATTTATTAAAGCACCATAAGAATCAATGGTATGCCTACGATGGTGTCAAGAACATACCTATTCCAAGGGGAAATACCCACATAAATATTGGAAGTAGAATGGTAGTAGATTGCTTACGAGTAGATCTATTCTGAGCATTGCAAATTCTATACCAAGCATCTTTTAAGTTTTCTCCATCATTTTGTTTAAAGTTAAGAACCTCACTCCCGGGAGTAATGGTTATAGAGATTGGACTAGCCATAAGGGTAAGTAGACTAACAGAAAGTAAGCGAAAGAAAGGGGCGAATGAAAAAGGCAAATAAAGAAAGGCAAATATTTTTCTAAAATTTGTTTTAGAAGTGGGGAAGAAGAAAACGAGAGGAAAATGGCAAATAATGTAAGTGCAAGAGATGTGTTTGCGATTGGTACTTGGTAGATATGCTTCACTTGAATACTCTCCCGCAACGGCGCCAGAAATTCTTCCTTCTACTTCTTGAGCTTGCGTTGGTTTTTCCCTTGAGGAGGAAAGGGTGATGCAGCAAAGTAGAGATAAGTATTTCCCTTAGTTTGAGAACCAAGGTATCAATCCAGTAGGAGTATCAAGATGAGGCACCAAGGCTCCTGCGCAAAGACAAACAAACTTGCACCCAACGCAATAAAGGGGTTGCCAATCCCTTTATGATTACTTGCAAAGTGAGATCTGATAGTGATAATAGGTAAACATAAAAAAAAAGTGCAGCAAGGTATTTTTGGTATTTTTGTATGTAGATATGAATATATAATGTGTAAAATAGACCTGGGGGCCATAGTGTTCACTAGAGGCTTCTCTCATGATAGCAAGTATTACGGTGGGTGAACGAATTACTGTCGAGCAATTGATGGAATCGCGCAAGGTCATGAAGATATTTAAGGAAATGATCATACATATAGGCATCACGTACGAGACAAGTAGACCGATACTTTCTGCATCTACTAGTAATACTCCACACATCGACCGCTATCCAGCATGCATCTAGTGTATTAACTTCATAACAAACAGAGTAACGCCTTAAGCAAGATGAAATGAGGTAGAGGGATAAATTCATGCAATATGATATAAACCCCATATTTTTACCCTTGATGGCAACAACACGATGCGTGCCTCTCTACCCCTTCTGTCACTAGGTGAGGACACTGCACGGTATGAACCCAAAACCAAGCACTTCTCCCATTGCAAGAATATAGATCAAGTTGGCCAAACGAAACCCATAACTTTAAGAGAATTACAAGGATACGAAATCATGCATATAAGAAATCAGAGGAGACTCAAAAAATATTCATAGATAATCTGATCATAAATCCACAATTCATCAGATCTCGACAAACACACTGCAAAAGAAAGTTACATCGGATAGATCTCCATGAAGATCATGGAGAACTTTGTATTGAAGATCCAAGAGAGAGAGAAGAAGCCATCTAGCTACTAGCTATGGACCCGAAGGTCTATGGTGAACTACTCATGGTTCATCGGAGAGGCAATGGTGTTGATGAAGAAGCCCTCCGTGTCCGAATCCCCCTCCGGCAGGGCACCAGAACGGTCCCCAGATGGGATCTTACGGAAACAGAAGCTTGCGGCGGTGGAAAAATATTTCCGTGGCTCTCTCTGTTGGTTTGGTGATTTTAGGGAATTTATAGGCGAAAGAGGTAGGGCAAAGGAGGCACGGGGGGGGGGGGGGCATGAGCCTGCTAGGCGCCCCCCCTGGGGCGCGCCTAGGGGGCTCGTGGCCTCCTCCATGGCACTCTGCCTTGGTTCTCAAGTCTTATGGATCTCTTCTGTTATGGAAAAAATCATCCCGAAGGTTTTATTCCTTTCGTACTCCATTTAATATTCTTATCTGAAAAAGGTCAAAAACACGAAAAAAACAGAAACTGGCACTTGGCACTTAGTTAATAGGTTAGTCCCAAAAATGATATAAAATAGCATATAAATGCATATAAAACATCCCAAGTTGATAATATAATAGCATGGAACAATAAAAAATTATAGATACGTTGGAGACGTATCAAGCCCCCACTCACGGGGTACGAGCGGGTGGGGGCATGCGGATACCCGACTCAGAGGAAAGGAGCGTGCTACGAAGAGTAGCAGGGAAAATAAGTTTTTGCAAACGCTTCATTTGGAAAGGCCCCAAGTTCTGATTTCATAAATATCAGCAAATCCAAGCCAGAAAAAGCAAATGCTAGCCGTGTCCGGCACCTAATATATTCTCCGCCTCCATCGCCCCTAGCGCTGAGCATAGGGCTTCCACTAGGCGTGGGGTGGACCCCTTACGTCTCCTCGGGGGGGCCTGGGCGTATACAGCCTCGGTTCGTTATTACGTGAGAGTGTCACGGTGGGGGTGTATCTGGGAGGTCGTGAGGACGCTTCAGCCTCGCGAGTGTCCCTACCCCCGAGGCATTAGGCGCTTCATTACAGAAGTCATTGGTGGACTGGGTAGATTCCTCCGTCTTCTCCACTTGGCGTGGTATGGACCCCTTCCGCGTCCTCAGGGGGACTGGGCGTATACAGCCTTGGCTCGTGATTACGTGAGAGTGTTACGAGATGAAGTAGGTTTTGGAAGAATTGAAGGACGATGCAGGGTCGATGCAGAGGAGACGCATAGGCAATGCAGGGGTGGTGCAGAGTCCTTACAGGTAGAACTTGCGGAGGTGATGGATGTTCCAAGTGTTCTGGATGGGAACTCCATCTTGAGTCTCCAAACGCACGGAGCTAGGTGATACGTCTCCAACGTATCTATAATTTTTGATGGTTACATGCTATTATCTTGTCAACTTTGGATGTTTTGTATGCATGAATATGCTATTTTATATCTTTTTGGGGACTAACCTATTAACTCAGTGCCAAGTGCGAGTTTCTGTTTTTTCCATGTTTTTGACCTTTTTCAGAGAAGAATATTAAACGGAGTCCAAATGGAATAAAACGTGCGGAATGATTTTTTCCATAACAGAAGATACGCAGGGGACTTGAGAACCAAGGCACAAGACCCCGGGGGAGGTCACAAGGCCCCTAGACGTGGCTTGGGTGCGCGCCTAGCAGGCTTGTGGCCCCCCCGTGGCTCCTTTTCCCTACTTCTTCCCCCTATAAATTCTCTAAAAATCCAAAACTGCCAGAGAGAGCCACGAAAATACTTTTCCGCCGCCGCAAGCTTCTGTCTCCGCAAGATACCATTTGGGGCACGTTCTGTTGCCCTGCCGGAGGGGTGATTCGGACACGGAGGGCTTCTTCATCAACACCATTGCCTCTCCGATGATGCATGAGTAGTTCACAACAAACCTTCGGGTCCATAGCTAGTAGCTAGATGGCTTCTCCTCTCTCTTGGATCTTCAATACAAAGTTCCCCATGATCTTCATGGAGATCTATCCGATGTAATCTTCTTTTGCGGTGTGTTTGTCGAGATCCGATGAATTGTGGATTTATGATCAGATTATCTATGAATATTATTTGAGTCTCCTCTGATCTCTTATATGCATGATTTCATATCCTTGTAATTCTCTTCAAGTTGTGGGTTTCGTTTGGCCAACTTGATCTATAATTTTTGCAATGGGAGAAGTGCTTGGTTTTGGGTTCATACCGTGCGGTGTCCTCACCCAGTGACAGAAGGGGTTGCAAGGCACTCATCATGTTGTTTCCATCAAGGGTAAAAAGATGGGGTTTATATCTTTTGCATGAATTTATCCCTCTACATCATGTCATCTTGCTTAAGGCGTTACTATGTTTGTTATGAACTCAATACACTAGATGCATGCTGCATAGCGGTCGATGTGTGGAGTAATAGTAGTAGATGCAGACAGTATCGGTCTACTTGTCTCGGACGTGATGCCTATATGTATGATCATTGCCTTAGATATCATCATGACTTTGCGCGGTTCTATCAATTGCTCGACAGTAATTCGTTCACCCACCGTAATACTTGCTATCATGAGAGAAGCCTCTAGTGAACACTATGGCCCCCGGGTCTACTTCACATCATATTTTCAGCTCTACACTTTTACTTTGTTGCACTTTCCACCTTTAGATCTCACCTTGCAAATAATCATGAGGGGATTGGCAACCCCTTTAGAGCGTTGGGTGCAAGTTTGTTTGTTTTTGCAGAGGTACTTTGGAGACTTGTCTTGATACTCCTACTGGATTGATACCTTGGTTCTCAAACTGAGGGAAATAGTTACTTCTACTGTGTTTCATCACCCTTTCCTCTTTAAGGGAAAAACCAACGCAAGCTCAAGAGGTAGCAAGAATAATTTCTGGCGCCGTTGCCGGGGAGTATCAAGTCAAGATTAGTCTCCCTTCAACGTGTCAATTTCTGGCGCTGGGGACTATTCTAAGTGAAGTTTATCCAAGTAACTATCACAAATGCATCTCTTGCATTTACTTTTTTGCCTTTTGCCTCTCGTTTTCCTCTCCCCCACTTCTGAAAAAAAAATTACAAAAATATTTGCCTTTTTCGTTCGCCCTTTTCTTTCGCTTGCTTTCTTTTCGCTTGTGTGCTTGTCTGCTTGCTGAAGTCACCATGACTGAAAACACCAAATGGTGTGACTTCTCGAATACTAATAATAATGATTTTATTAGTACTCCGATTGCTCCCGCCACTAGTGCGGAATCATATGAAATCAATGATGCTTTGCTGAATCTTGTTATGAAAGAGCAATTTTCTCGCCTTCCTAGTGAAGATGCCGCATCCCATCTTAATACCTTCATTGAGTTATGCGATATGCAAAATAAGAAAGATGTGGATAATGATGTGATTAAATTGAAGCTATTTTCGTTCTCATTACGAGATCGAGCAAAGACTTGGTTTTCATCTTTACCCAAAAATAGCATTGATTCTTGGAACAAGTGGAAATATGCTTATATATCCAAGTATTTTCCACCGGCTAAGATTATCTCTCTCCATAATGATATCATGAATTTTAAGCAACTATATCATCAAACATGTTGCACAATCTTGGGAGCAAATGAAATTCATGATTAGAAATTGTCCCGCTCATGGCTTGAGTCTTTGGATGATTATACAAATCTTCTATGTTGGTTTGAATTTTGCTTCTAGAAATATCTTGGATTCCGCCTCCGATGGAACTTTCATGGAAATCATATTAGGAGAAGCCACAAAACTCCTAGACAATATCATGACAAACTATTGTCAATGGCACACTGAAAGGTCACCTACTAGTAAAAAAGTGCATGCTATAGAAGAAATTAAGTCTTTGAGTGCTAAGATGGATGAGGTAATGAAATTGTTTGCTAGTAAAGGTGCTCCTCTAGAACCAAATGATATGCCTTTGTCTTCCTTGATTGATAATAGAAATGAAAGCTTGGATGTTAATTTTGTTGGTAGGAATAATTTTGGCAGCAACAATGCTTATAGAGGTAACTTTATTCCTAGGCCTTTTCCTAGTAATCCCTCTAATAACTTTGGCAATTCCTACAACAATGCTCATGGAAATTAAAATAAATTACCCTCTGATCTTGAGAGTAATATTAAAGAGTTTATCAACTCGCAAAATACTTTCAATGCGCCCATGGAAGAAAAACTGCTCAAAATTGATGACTTGGCTAGGACCGTTGATAGAATGTCTCTTGATATTGATGCTTTGAAATTGATATGTGCTCCTCCCAAGATTAATATGGATGAAACTTTGAAAGCTATGCGTGTTTCCATTAATGAGAGTAAAGAAAGAACCTCCCAAATTCGTCCTAGACATGAATGGCTTAAAAAGGCGTGTTGTCGTGATGAGAATCACGAAGACTTAAAGTGCTTGGTGTGACTCCTAATGAATCCTTGTTTTCTAATGTCAATCCTAATGATGATGGGGCTGGGTATGAATCCACTTTGGTTGAGAAACGCCCCAATGATTTGGAGTCTATTTGTCTTGATGCTAAAAGCACTGAAAGTGGAGTAGAGGATATCAAAACTTTGAGTAGTAATGAAATTACTACTTTGGATTTCAAGGAATTCAATTATGATAGTTGCTCTTTGATTTAATTTATTTCCTTGATGCAATCCATGCTAAACTCTTCACACGCTTATAGCCAAAATAAGGCCTTTACCGATCATATCGTTGATGCTATGATGAAATCTCTTGAAGAGAAACTTGAGTTGGAGATATCTATTCCTTGAAAACTTCATGATGAGTGGGAACCCAATATCAAAATCAAGATTAAAAACTATGAATGCAATGCTTTGTGTGATTTGGGTGCTAGTGTTTCCGCTATTCCAAAGTCTTTATTTGATGTTCTAGGCTTCAACGAGATTCATGAGTGCTCTCTTAATTTGCATCTTGTGGATTCTACTGTTAAGAAACCTATGGGAAGGATCAATGATGTTCTTATTATTGCAAATAGGAACTATGTACCCGTAGATTTCATTGTGCTTGATATTGATTGCAATCCGACATGTCCCATCATTCTTGGTAGACCTTTCCTTAGGACTATTGGTGCTATCATCGATATGAAGAAGGGAATATTAGATTTAAATTTCCATTAAAGGGGGGCATGGAACACTTTCCTAGAAAGAAAATAAGATTGCCTTATGAATCCATGATGAGGGCTACTTATGGTTTGAGCACCAAAGACGACGATACTTGATTCTATCGCCTTATGCCTAGCTAAGTGCGTTAAACAATAGCGCTTGTTGGGAGGCAACCCAATGAATTTATCTTTGCTTTTGGCTTTCTGTTTTGTTGTGTCCACACCATCATAATTCTGTTATGATTGTGTTTTTTGTGTTTCTTTTTGTATTTGTGCCAAGTAAAACCTTTATGACTAGTTTTGGTGATGGTTGTTTGATCTTGCTGAAAAAGATAGAAACTTTGAGCTCATGAACTTATTTTTAATTCCTATCCAGAAAGAGATTTTGAGTTGATTCTTTTGTATGCTGGTTGATATGCCAATTTCCCTAATGTTCATAATTTTTCAGACTTTTTGAGATAACAGAAGTATACGAAGTATACAGATTGCTAGAGACTGGTCTGTTTTTGACAGATTCTGTTTTTCTTGTGTTGATTGCTTATTTTGATGAAACTATGGTTAGTATCGGGGGTACTAGCCATAGAAAAGTGAGAATATAGTAATCTAACATCAATCTAAATAGAAATCAAGTTTACTACAGTACCTAAGAGTTGGTAGTTTGTTTTGTTATGCTAATGATATCACGAGTTTCTGTTTAAGTTTTGTGTTGTGAAGTTTTCAAGTTTTGGGTGATGTTCTCATGGACAATGTGATAAAGAGTGGAAAGAGCTCAAGCTTGGGGATTCCCAAGGCATCCCAAGCCAAATTCAAGGACACCAAAAAGCCTAAGCTTGGGGATGCCCCGGGAAGGCATCCCCTCTTTCGTGTTCAATCCATCGGTAACGTTACTTGGAGCTATATTTTTATTCACCACATGATATGTATTTTGCTTGGAGCGTCATGTATTATAGGAGTCCTTTTCTTTTTCTTTTGTCGCAATCATCCTTGCTGCAAACCTTTTTGAGAGAGACATGCACTCATCGTGAATTTGCTAGAATAATCATTGAGCTTCACTCATATCTTTTGAGCTAGATAATTTTGCTCTAGTGCTTCACTTTAATCATTTTAGAGCACGGAGGTGTCATATTTTGAAGAAATAAAAACCCTCAATCTTCACTTATATCTTTTTGAGAGTGCTCTCTCTCAGTTACTTGGTAATTGGCTTGTGCTATGAAAGTAGTCCTAAAGATGATAGACATCCAAAGAGGATATAATAAAAACTTCCATATTCAAGTGCATTGATTAGTAAGAGTAGTTTGATTCCTAACAATATTAGAGTTATGTTAGTAGGGTGTTGTGAATCTAGAAATACTTGCGTTGAAGTTAGTGATTCCCCGTAGCATGCACGTATGGTGAACCGCTATGTTAGGAAGTCGGAGCATAATTGATTTATTGATTGTCACCCTATGTGTGGCGGTCGGGATCGCGCGATGGTTAACACCTACCAACCCTTCCCCTGGGAGTATGTGTTTAGCACTTTGTTTCGATTACTAATAAAACTTCCGCAATAAGTATATGAGTTCTTCATGACTAATGTGAGTCCATGGTATAGATGCACTGTCACCTTCCACTATTGCTAGCCTCTCTAGTGTCGCGCAAATTTCGCCGGTACACAAACCCACCACATACCTTTCTCAAAACAGCCACCATACCTACCTATTATGGCATTTTCATAAGCCATTTTGAGATACATTGCCATGCAACTCCCACCGTTCTGTCTCATGACTTGTGTCGTCACTTACATATTGCCATTGCATGATCGTAAGATAGCTAGCGAGATGTTTTAACGTCATATGCTAAGCTAGATCGTTGCACATCCCGGTACACTGCCGAAGGCATTTCCTATAGAGTCATCATTGTTCTAAGCATTGAGCTGTGAGTAAATAAAAGTGTGATGATCAACATTATTAGAGCATTTTCCCATGTGAGAAAAAGGAGGGGCCAAAGATGCCCTCCAAAAAATAATAATGAAAAGAGGCCAAAGAGCCCAAACAAAAAAAGGAGAGAAAAAGAGAGAAGGGACAATGCTACTATCTTTTTTCCACACTTGTGCTTCAAAATAGCACCATGTTCTTCATGATAGAGAGTCTCTTGTTTTGTCACTTCCATATACTAGTGGGAATCTTCATTATATAACTTCGCTTGTATATTCCAATGACGGGCTTCCTCAAAATTGCCCTAGGTCCTCGTGAGCAAGAAAGTTGGGTGCACACCCACTAGTTCTGCTTTTGAGCTTTGACACACTTATAGATCTAAGTGCATCCGTTGCATGGTAATCCCTACTCATTCACATTGATATCCATTGATGGGCATCTCCATAGCCCATTGATACGCCGAGTCGATGTGACCATCTCCTCCTTTTTGCCTCACAACCTCCACCACACTCTATTTCACCTATAGTGTTATATCCATGGCTCACGCCCATGTATTGCGTGAGAGTTGAATTTTTTTCAGAAAGTAAGAGTGCGAAAACAATTACTTGGCCAATACCGGGGTTGTGCATGATTTAAATTCGTTGTGTGGGGATGATGGAGCATAGCCAGACAATATGATTTTGTAGGGATAACTTTCTTTGGCCTTGTCATTTCAAAAGTTCACGATCACTTTGCTAGTATGGTGGAAGTATTATTGTTTTCATATCAATAGTAAACTATTGTTTTGAATCTTACGGATCCGAACGTTCATGCCACAAGAAAGAAGTTACGAAGGACAAATATGTTAGGTATCATTCCACATCAAAAATTCAGTCTTTATCACTTCCCTACTCGAGGACGAGCAGGAGTTAAGCTTGGGGATTCTTGATACGTCTCCAACGTATCTATAATTTTTGATAGTTCCATGCTATTATCTTGTCAACTTTGGATGTTTTGTATGCATGAATATGCTATTTTATATCTTTTTTGGGACTAACCTATTAAATCAGTGCCAAGTTCTAGTTTATGTTTTTTCCATGTTTTTGACCTTTTTCAGAGAAGAATATTAAACGGAGTCCAAACGGAATAAAACCTGCGGAATGATTTTTTCCATAACAGAAGATACGCACGGGACTTGAGAACCAAGGCAAAGGACCATGGGGGTGGTCACAAGCCCCCTAGCCGCGGCTTGGGGGTGCTCCTAGCAGGCTTGTGGGCCCCCCGTGGTTCCTTTGCCCTACTTCTTCCGCCTATAAGTTCTCTAAAAATCCAAAACTGCCACAGAAAGCCACAAAAATACTTTTCCGCCGCCGCAAGCTTCTGTCTTCGCAAGATCCCATCTGGGGCACGTTCTGGTGCCCTGCTGGAGGGGGGATTCGGACATGGAGGGCTTCTTCATCAACACCGTTGCCTCTCCGATGATGCGTGAGTAGTTCACCACAAACCTTCGGGTCCACAACTAGTAGCTAGATGGCTTCTTCTCTCTCTTGGATCTTCAATACAAAGTTCTCCATGATCTTCATGGAGATCTATCCGATGTAATCTTCTTTTGCGGTGTGTTTGTCGAGATCCGTTGAATTGTGGATTTATGATCAAATTATCTATGAATATTATTTGAGTCTTTCTGATCTCTGATATGCATGATTTCGTATCCTTGTAATTCTCTTCGAGTTGTGGGTTTCGTTTGGCCAACTTGATCTATAATTCTTGCAACGGGAGAAGTGCTTGGTTTTGGGTTCATACCGTGTGGTGTCCTCACCCAGTGACAGAAGAGGTAGCAAGGCACGCATCGTGTTGTTGCCCTCAAGGGTAAAAAGATGGGGTTTATATCTATTGCATGAATTTATCCCTCTACATCATGTCATCTTGCTTAAGCCATTACTCTGTTTGTTATGAACTCAGTACACTAGATGCATGCTGAATTGCGGTCGATGTGTGGAGTAATAGTAGTAGATGCAGACAGTATCGGTCTACTTGTCTCGGACGTGATGCCTATATGTATGATCATTGCCATAGGTATCATGATGACTTCGTGCGGTTCTATCAATTGCTCGACATTAATTCGTTCACCCACCGTAATACTTGCTATCATGAGAGAAGCCTCTAGTGAACACTATGGCCCCCGGGTCTACTTCACATCATATTTTCAGCTCTACACTTTTACTTTGTTGCACTTTTCACCTTCAGATCTCACGTTGCAATTAATTTTGAAGGGATTGGCAACCCCTTTATAGCGTTGGGTGCAAGTTTGTTTGTTTTTGTGCAGGTACTTTGGAGACTTGTCTTGATACTCATACTGGATTGATACTTACTGCTACTGTGCTGCATCACCCTTTCCTCTTCAAGGGAAAAACCAATGCAAGCTCAAGAGGTAGCACCAGGCCTGGAGACGTGGACGACCTTGAATGGGCCCTCCCACATGGGCGAAATCTTATGGAAGCCTTCCCTAGATTGGAACCGCCTCAGGACGAGATCGTCGACTTCGAGGGTCCCTGAGCGGATGTTGCAGCAGTGGTAGCGCCGCAAGGCCTTGTGGTACCTCGCGGCTCAGAGAGAGGCCCGGTGGCGCGCCTCCTCTCCAAGCACGAGGATTGTGCACCGCGAGGTTCCTTACACTCCTCATCGAACTCCAAGACCCGCGGGAATCGGTGCTTGATTTCGTGGGGAAGGACCGCCTCTGCTCCGTAGATGAGGAAGAACGGGGTTTCATCGGTGGGTTTAGTTGCAGTGGTGCGGATGGACCACCGTACCAATGGGAGCTCGTCGACCCAACCCCGGCCGCAAGCTTCAAGCTTCGTCTTGAAGCTCCTCACTTTGAGACCCTGTAGGACCTCTGCGTTGGCACGCTCCGCCTGGCCATTGCTCCGTGGATGGGCCACCGATGGAAATCATATCTGCGTACCGAGGTTAGCAAGGTAAATCTTGAAGAGTTGACAGATGAATTGTGAACCGTTATCGGTGATGAGCGGTTGGGGATGCCGAAGCGGCTCACGAGGCCCTTGATGAACTTGACGGCGGACCCGGCTGGGATGGTGCGCACGGGCTCCACCTCCGCCAACTTGGTGAATTTGTCGATGGCGACGTAGAGGTAGCGGAAGCCCCCCGCTGCCCGCGGGAAGGGCCCCAATATGTCCAGCCCCTATACCGCAAAAGGCCAGGAAAGTGCAATGGTCTGGAGGCCATGCGCGGGCTGGTGGATCTGCTTGGCGTGGAACTGGCTGGCCTCGCAAGACCTGACCATCTCGGTGGCGTCGTCCAAAGTTGTAGGCCAGTAGCAACCTGACTTGAACGCCTTACCTGCGAGTGTGCGCGAAGAGGAGTGATGTCCGCAGTCCCCTCCATGGATGTCGGCCAGTAGCTCGCGCCCCTGCTCCCTGGAAATGCACCACAGCGCGACATTGTCGGGCACCTGCGGTACAATGCACCGTCTCACACGCAGTAGGTTGAGGCTTGTCGTACTACACATTCCGCATCCTCTTCCTTCTCCGGCAATCTGCCGTGAAGCAGATATGCCCCGAGTTCCTGCATCCAATCATCGTCCTGAGCCTCCAGGGCCAGGAGCAGTCGAGCTCTCGAGGCCTGGCCATAGTCCGAAGCCCCCGAGGGTGGTGCTGGGGGGAGCTCCTCTGTGCGCGGTGCCGGGTCCTCCGGTGACGGTGTTGCGGAAGGCTTGAAAATTCGCTCCTGAAAAATGCCTAGCTCTTGAGCCTCACGATGCGAAGCTCTTTTGACGATGTTGTCCGCCTCCTTGTTTTCGCCTCTCGGGACGTGTTGCAGCTCCAGGCCCTGAAAATGTTTCTCAATCTTACGTACCTCCTGCAGATATGCCTCCATATGTTCGTCCTTGGGTGTGTACTCTTTGTTGGAGAAGTTGACGAAGAGCTGAGAGTCGCCCATCACGGTGAGGCGTCGGACCCCCAAGGGTGTCGCTGCCTTGAGGCCGGTGATGAGCCCCTCGTACTCTCCTATGTTGTTGGAGACCTTCTCCCCCCGCTGGAAGCAGAGCTGCACGGCGTAGAGAAGCATGTCTCTCATCGGGGAAGCGAGCAGGACACCAGCCCCTGCTCCTTTTCGTGTGAAGGTTCCGTCAAAGTGCATTGTCCATCCCTCAGGCACCTCCACTCCGGGGGCAAGGGATTGGCTCCCTTCCAGCCCTTGGTCTGGTGTGTCCATCCATTCCGCCATGAAGTCAGCTAGGACCGGCCCCTTGATGACCCTAGTCGTGATGAATTCGATGTTGAAGGCCTGAAGCTCGATGATCCATTCGGCAACTCTTCCCGCTGCGTTTGGGTTGTGCAGGATCTTCCCAAGGGGTAAGCGGAGACGACCTTGATTGGGTGTCCTTGGAAGTAGTGACGCAGCTTGCGCGAGGCGACAAGGAGTGCTAGGAGGAGTTTCTGCTGCATGGTGGAGCGCGAGCGCGCGTCCAGCAGTACCGTGCTGACGAAGTACATTGGGTGCTCGACGAGGGTGCGTCCGCCTGGGGCGTCATGCTCCTCGGTGGCTTCAGGAGGTCGGAGCATTCCGTCGTACGGAGGAAGAACTGGGGCCTCAGGAGGGCAAGGCTCCTCATGACACGATCCGTCAGTCTCGGCCTCAGGTCCCTCTGCTTGCGGGGGAGTTGGAGCTTGTGAGTCGTGCGAGCCCGGAGGCGCTGCGGGCGGTGGCCCGCTGGGGCTTGCCAAAGTAGCGCCCTTGCGGGTTTCCTCTTCCCTTACAGCCACCAATGCGGCACTGGTGGAGTGGGGGTGGCAGCAGGGTACAATAGCAAAGGCTCCGGAGGTTGAGGCACCACCATGACTGGCGGGCTCGTGAGGTAACGCTTGAGCTCATCGAAGGCAGCGTTGTCCTCGGGGGTCCACTCGAAGGACCCCTTTCTTTTCATGATATTTAAGAAGGGCAGGGCCCGCTCGCCAACCTTGGAGAGGAAACAACCCAGGGAGGTGACACACCTCGCCAGCTTCTGCATTTCCTTGAGGGTTGTGGGCATGCTCATCTTGTTTATGGCATTGACCTTTACTGGGTTTGCCTCGATCCCCCGGTGCGACACGAGGAAATTGAGCACTTGCCTGATAGGACCCCGAAGACGCACTTCTCGGGGTTGAGCTTCAGGTTCACCTCCCGCAGGCTGGCGAAGGTCTCCTCCAAGTCCTCCACCAGGGTTTTTGCTTGCCTTGACTTGACCACGATGTCGTCAACATAGGCCTCCGCGTTCCTCCCGAGCTGCGGCCCCAAGGCAGTATGCATCAAGCGCTGGAAGGTTGCAACGGTGTTCCGCAGCCCGAAAGGCATGCACTCGTAGCAGTATACCCCGCATGGAGAGAGTAAAGTTGTCTTCTCGACGTCCTCCATCGCCATCTTGATCTGGTGGTAGCCCGAGAATGCATCCAAGAAGCACAGGAGGTCGCACTCCACGGTGGAGTCCACGATCTGGTCGATGCATGGCAGCGGGAACTGGTCCTAAGGGCAAGCCTTGTTGTGGTTCGTGGAGTCGACGCACATGCGCTCCTTCCCACACTTCTTTGGGACAACCACCGGGTTGGCCACCCATTCTAGGTAGTGCACCTCCCTTATGACCCTTGCTTCCTTCAATTTGTGCACCTCCTAAGCGATGAACGCATGCTTCTCTATGGCTTGCCTCCTTACCTTCTGCTTCACCGGACGCACATATGGGCACACCATGAGGTGGTGCTCGATGACGTCTCTCGAAACCCCCACAAGGTCGAAGGTGCTCTAGGCGAGTGCGTCCTTGTTCGCGCTGAGGAAACCCACCAATGCCTTCTCTTGGTCTTTGGGGAGGTTCACGCCGATGGTGAAGGTGGGAGCCAGGCTTCCTTCGTCCACCGGTCCTTGGAAAATAACTGCTTCTTCACGGGCGCGATGTCGTGGACGTTTCCCGGGTCCTCCGCGGCGCGCGCCTCACCCCTGGAGTTGGCACGCACCATGTTCGCGGCCTTATGGGATAGCTCGAGCACCCGTGGGGCGTCCTTGATGTCCCCCACGACGGTAAGCACGCCGCCGCTCCCGGGCATCTTGACGACGTTGTAGCCCGGGTGTGTCGCCGCCATGAACTGCGCGAGGGCGGGGTAGCCGAGTATTGCGTTGTACGGAAGGTGGATGTGAGCGATGTTGAAGTCGATCTGCTCGGTGTGGAAGTTTGAATGGGTGCCGAACGTGATAGGGAGACGGATTCGTCCCATGGGGACGACGGATCCCGCCACTACCCTAGAGAAGGGCTTCGAGGGTGAAAGCTGCTCTAGGGGTAACCGCGGCGCGTTGAAGGCGTCCATTGAGATGACGTTGTGGCTCACGCCACCGTCGATGAGAGTTTTGGAGACAGCCACGCCGGATATGGTCGGCGTGCACAACATGGGAAGCGCCCTGGCAGCCGTCGTGGCCTTGGGCTGATCGTCGAGGCCAAAGGTGATGTTGACCTCTCGCCACACGTGGCGTTCCGGGGACTCGGGCCTTGGGCGAACTGTCCCCCCGTGCTTGTCCGCCGCTGCAGACCGGCGGCCGTTGGTAGTTGCACTTTCCATGAAGTCACTGAGTGGAGATCTGGTTTCTGCTGTTGGCGTGGAGGCTCCGACACGCACCCCCTACCTATCACACCAAATGTCGGATTTGGGGCTCCGCAAAATCCTCAAGATTCGGACTCAGGGAAGCGCACAGAGGTCACTCAACAGATTCAATTTACTGGGCTCGTTACTCGACGGGAAAGGGTAAGAACCCATGCGATGGTGAGGGAGACAAGGAACACAGTAGTTTACCCAGGTTCGGGCCGCTGGGAAGCGTAAAACCCTACTCCTGCTTTGGTGGATTGCCTCTCGTGGAGGTTTGTGAATGAACTAGTACAGTGTTCTGCGGACTCCTGAGGTTAGGTGACCTTAGTGGTGTGATGGTGGGTGAGTTAATGGATAGGGTTCCGATCCCCTCCTACAAAGCAACCTATCCTCTATATATAGCGGTGGACACGGTACTCTTCCCTTATCGTCTTGACAGGAAGGGATCCCACAACAGCCAATTTTGAAGGGGGGGCAGGGGAACGTGATCCCCTGTCCAAAGGTGGTCTTCGACTGCAAGTGGCTGCCCGCGCTGCAGGGGTGACGTCCGCCCTGCTGGCGGGCGGCGGTGGCTTGGTTACACCAAAGTGGAAACCTATAGAAGATGCCTTCGGGTCCCGCGTACGTCTTGGCCCCCTTTGCGCCAAAGGGGGAGCTGCACTGCTCTGCCATCTGTGGTTCGCTCGTCCTCCTTATGCGTTATCCTTAACTCCTGAGGTTGGGCCCTGCCTCGGAGTGTCCGCCGCTCCTGAGGGGTCCTGAGGAGGCCCCCTGCGGGTCCTGATGTCGTTCCTCCTCGTTAGTTCTGGCCCTTCACAAGGGCCTTGACGAGCCTGCTGATGCTTGGTCTATGGAGTGGGCTGTGACATCCCTAGAACTACTACTTGGTGTTTAGCAAGTTTGTGCATCATGTTTTATTTTGCATTAAAAATGAAGTGGGATTGAATAAAACCTAGTACCTCACTTTAATCAAACCAATTCAAATGATGTGAATTTTCAATAAACCCAAAATGGCCTTAAAAATGTTCATATTTTCTGTTAAATATTGGAAACAATATTTCAGGGGTGATTAATATTTTCCAAACACCTTTGGCATTTAAAATAATCCATGACAGTCACTGGAAATTGCCAAAATAAATAGCTATAACTATTTTAGACTTTATAAAATGCTGAGTTATTTTGTGGAGCTTGGAAATTTCCAAATATTACCCCACAAATATATTCAATATTTTAGGGAATAGTTAGAAGCCAAAAATAAATAAAAAAAATGTCAGAATTGTAAACTAGAAAACAAAAAAGGAAATAAGTGGAAAACCTTACCTGTCGCCAGGCCCAGCCCATCCCCTCCTTCATGTCGTCTTCCTCCTTGCTAGTGGGCAAGCAGGAGCTGGCGCCGCTCCCTCCGGCGGTAGCACATAGCTGTGTGCCTGCCTGGCCACCTCGTCGTGCTGGTGCAGGGGATAAGCACCCCAGGGAGTCGTCCCCATCACTCTCTCCTCGCCATTCGCTCCCCCACTGCTTCTTCCCCCTCTACTGCCATTGCTGCTGAGGCGAGCTCGCCGTCGACGGCCTGCTCCGGCCACACAAGCTCACATCCAAGACTGGGAATCGTTCCGCCTCGACGTCCTGCAGCTCCACACGCGAAGAAATAATGCTAAGATCCCGAGCAATGCGAGATCATCCTCGTCTTCCTCCTCGGGTCGCCGAAGATCACCGCCGTCGTTCTCCTTCTTCAGGCCGTACCGGAGCCCACTCTCGCCGTCTTTGCACTCCCTGTGAGCTCAGGGACCCATTCCCATCATTTTCCCCTTCCCCCCCTAACTGTAGCCCCCGATTCCATCGGAGCCAAACAAGATCCACCGCGGGAGCTTGTTGCCGATGAGGCTCCGATGATCTGCTCCTCCATCTGAGACCACGAGTAGCTTCAGCGCGTCGAGTAGGTCGTGTAGGTGCTTAGTCGCAGCCGTTTCGCGCCCTGGTTCGATGACCTCGACAAGATCCGAGCTCCGGCAGCCGCCAAGCTCGTCGTCAACGTTGATTCGGATCATCCCAGTCCCTTGGGCTTGCTCCATCATGCTCACGGGCGAACGGCCGTTCCTGTGATGCATTCCGTTGTGCGTATGGTCGCCGGAAGGGCATTTCCGATGCCCTCACTGTTCCTGGAGCCACCGGCGGCTCATCGCCGGTGGGTTTGACCCCCAGCGTCGGTGAGTTGACTCCCTACAGTCTATGACAACTGGGGTCAGCCCTGGATAATTAGTTAAGTTAAAAAAAATTAATTATTTAATCTCTAAACAGACACTGACATGTGGGTCCAGGTCTGCTAATCAACCAATTAACCTAAATCTTAATTGTTTTTAACGAGTGTCACTGACCAGTGGGTCCTACTGGTCAGGTTTGACCAGCAACGACCACTTGGACCTGCTAGTGTCATGCTGATGCAGTAATTATAGTTCTGGTTTTAAAACAATTCCAAATTAAGTTCAAAACTTCAAAAATTCATAGAAATTAATCTGTAACTCAGATTAAAATAATTTATATATGAAAATGATTAGAAAAATCCAAATAATCCAATGGCTCTATTTTCATGCATGATAAAATAAGTTTTACCTGATCATCAGGTCAAATCAATTAAAAGCAGTATATGGAAATAACTATTTGAAGTGGCTTTTGAAACTAGGTTTCAAACCAGATTCAAACCAAATCATTATAGATGCATTAGCTCATCCACCATATTATTGTCATGCCATGATCATGCATCATATTGCTGCACTTGTTGTGTATTGATAAAGATTGTTTAATTCGGTAGGCTCCGCTCCACAGGATACTCAGGAGTATCCGACTGGAGGAGTGTATCCTTCCGCTGATCTTCAAGGCAAGCACCATTTTTGATCATCCCGATAAATCCCATGATATTGCTCCTACTCTCACTTATTGCGTTAGGAGAAAATGCTTCCAATGCTTTTACTTCGGTAGTTGAACCCATTCCTTTGCATGACATGTCTTTGTTACAGTAAATAGATAAACCTTGCAACCTAGCATACCTGGTAGTTGCTTGAACCATGATATGACTTGTCCTTGCTATGCTTAGAGTTGTGTTTGGTCTGTTTCATCTAGGTGATGAATAGGAATGGAAGAATGTGTTCCAGTGATAAAATAATAAGTGTAGAACCTGATTTGGTAATGGTACCGATGAAAGGCTATGTAGGAGTACATGGCGGGTTGTTTCATTGGATCCATCCTTAGGAACTGAGTTCCGTGTATGTAATCCAAGACTAGATGATACCACACATTCGGATACTTAATTGACCCTCTCGGCTTATTAATCACCTAGTACTCGGTCCAGGAGTTGCAAGTAGTTTCTGGTGTTTGTAGTCATGTTGGAGGCCGTGCATAGTGCTTACCTTAGAGGTGGGCTATGATGCGGTAGGCAGTGGCACGGTGTACCAAGTGGTACCCGGATGGTGGGCTTGGGAACCCTGCGCACATCGTTTGGGGCCGTAGCGGAAACTTCGGCCGGACTTCCGTGCGGGTTCACTCTCAAATAGGCGATAAACATGGACTAGGTATTAGCATGGTTAACGGTCGTGGCCGACTCCCTCACTGGGCTTCAGCTTGAAGGTTGCCGAGGTGCGTAAAGTGCACATGGCGATAAGTGGCGAGAGCATGTGCGAAGAAGTACACCCCTGCAAGGTTATGATCTATTCGAATAGCCGCGTCCGCGGATATGGACTACTTGGGGACATATGTTGTGCATAGATAACTTTAATGGCTTGTCATAAAAGTATCAAGATAAGTGTGAGTATCATGTACGACATTTCCGTAGGGAGACGGGAAAGAATCCATGATAGTGTATTGTTGTGGTTGTAGTGGACTCGTGTACGACTTATCAAAGTAGTTTAAAATTAATTAAGTTGTAGTATAGGCTAGCCAAGAGTCAAAGCTGGCTTGCTGCATGAAACCCCACAACCCCCTTTATTGATACACGTGCAGGAGTAGATAGATGTGTTCTAAAGTCTTGCTGTGTACCTTTGTACTCATGTTTGCTTAATACATGTTGCAGAAGACACCCACGAGCCATCAGGTGGGTTCTACCTAGACGCCGATGATGACGAGTAGCTGGTGTCCCAGCTACGATCTGGCCCCTTTCAGAAGGGATCTGTAGATAGTCAGGCTTTATGCCTTTTCCTTTCATTTGTCTGTACTCATACAACTTTAATGCTTCCGCATGGCTTGTATGACTTTGTTTGTATGACTTGAGTGTTGGATCATGTGACCCCTACCTATATGAACTTATTATACAAGGCACTTCCGAGTCTTCTAAATAAATGTTGTGATGTTATATGGTTATGTTGTGATGCCATTGTTGTATCTATGCATATTGAGTGTGTCATGCATACGTGTGATTTGTAGTGATATGTATGGGGTTCGACACCTAGTCGTATGCCTTTAGTAGCTCTCTTTATAGAGAAATGCCACTTTATGCTTCCACCAAGCCTTGGTAGCTCTCTACTTCTCCGGACACATTGGTTGACCAGCATGTATCCTTCTTAGTTGATGTGTTTGTCCCTATGGGGAAATGTCACGCGGTGTAATGGAGTCCTTGTAGCTTGCTACGACTCGTCTACACACGTTGATAACCGATACCTGCTTTGCTGGGTTATGTATGCCTGTCTATGTATAGTTGAGCCACTTGAGTTTATGACTAGTTATGTCGACCCGGGTTCTTTGACATTGGAATGCTAGCGACACAATTGCATACGTGAGGCAAAAGGCGCAAACGGTCCCGGCTAAGCTAAGGTGGCAGCCGTGGGGTTAACCGTGCGTGAGACTGCAAAGTGATGCGGTATGTTACAGGCTAGATTCCTATGGCTTAGGATCGGGGTCCCGACAGCGTTGGTATCAGAGCCTAACTGACGGTAGGATTACCAAGCCAAATTGGTCGAAGTCGAGTCTAGAAATGCTTTAGTTATATGTAAGGGAATTGTTTGTGGAAGGGAACGTAAGGCTCTTGCTTCTCTTCTCAAGTCATTATGTTCTCGTCATCCTCATCTTTTCTACGGGGATTGAGAAGTAGGTTTCTTATCCATCTCTCAGGATCGCGTGTTACTAACCTATAGCTTGTAGGGAAGTGGTTCGAGAGTCAATCCGAGTTTTCTAGTTGTTTCGAGGAAAAAAGTAAGTATTTGTTGACCATGGAATTTGAACTTGACAGTTGAGTGGTTATGTTATCCAATCTTTTGTGGGATGTCTCAAAATTGTTTTTGAGCATTTCCAGTCGTTATGCTGCCCAATTTCATTTCCAGAGCTCGAATGTCTTTGCATTATTCTCTATTTCAAATGTCTTCCCGTCCTTCTCGTCAGGTGGTCTGTTTGACTAGGTGCATCGATGTACCGGGTCACACGGCTATGTTGGTCAAGATATTATCGGTAGCCGGTTAACGCTGGTACCCAGAGTATACAGTGGAGGAGTAGTACCGAGATTTTAACCAGAGCCAGTATGTGTGCACTGTTATGGTATATCCAGATTACCCTGGAGCTGAGGAGCCGATCCATTGGTCTTGTGGATTGGGGGTTACCGTTGACATGGCGGTTCAGGATGCCGCCTATTCAATGTTGACCATCATGAGAGAAAGACATGCACTGCTGCAGAATTCAGAGTTCTGTTATGTTCCAGCTTCTCAGCCAGGAGAAGAAAGATAACTCAGTGGAGTTTACTTCGACTCTCCTTTTGTGGATCCGTTGCGGTAGGTTACCACCCACATGTTAGAGAATAGAGACCGAGATGCTGGTGCTCTTCGTATGGAGCTTTATGCTACTCGTGCCCGTCTATGGACAGCTTTGACACAGCTCGCACATGTAGTTCAGACAGGCTATGGAGACATGGAGGTGTTGAACCCAATTAGTACTCATTTGCGAGCTCATGTAGATTGGCCTGCTACCGGAGGTGTCACCCCTCTTCGTGGACCTTTGTTTCCACGAGTCAGGGGACTGAGGACACATCCGTGCCCTTATGGTTTCCAGGGATCTCAGGCTAGGGTGTTTCCTGATCCGGAGGTTCAGCTCCCAGGTCACGGAGGAAACCTGTATGAGATGTGCTATGCGGATGCTTGAGTTCGTGAGTGGAACAGTAGTAGGTTGTAGAAGTTATATTTCCCTAGTCCTGTGTGTCTTGTGGAATATGACTATGTTGTAAGATGAGTTTCGGATGCATAGATAAATAATGTATAGGAAGCTTGGAAAGCCTCTGATGAGTAGTATCATCTTTTCAGTAGTTTCCTCTTCAGTTTGAGGTTGTACTGAACTATGTTATGGTATGTATGAACCATGGTGTATATATAGTAGTTTGCTTGTTACCATGTTGTTCGGATGTTCATTTCCGCATTCCATGTTGTTTAGTGCATTCTTAATTATTAGCTAGTATTGATGTTGATCTAGTCTAAGTTGTGAGTTTGTTTGTCAGGATGGTGTTCACCACGCACAACCGTGCCCCTAACCATGAGCAGGGAGAGGGTAGTCAAGCAGCTCAGGAGAACCTGCCTCACCCACCCTCTCTGATGAAGGTTATGCTGGAGGCAAAAAGGAACAAGAGAGAAACCAACCGTTTGTTAGAGCGTATTGAGTAGAATACGACTCATCAGCCGTCAAATGACTCAGTGTACCTCAGTGACTTTGTGAAGCTCAATCCACCCAAGTTTCATCATTTCGTCGATCCTATCGATGTTGATGATTGGTTGTGCAATATATCGCGCAAGATACGTTCTGCCAACGTTGTTGAGGCAGACAAGTTGACATTTGCTGCTTACTTTCTGGAAGGCCCTGATGTTTGCTGTGTACCCCTGGCAATTGTGCCAGAAATACTCCTACTACGGCACGTTGGTATTCCCTCGAAGCGGAAAGGGTGATGTAGCACAGCGACGGTAAGTATTTCCCTCAGTTTGAGAACCAAGGTATCAATCCGGCGGAAGAGTATCTCACCTACCTGCACAAACACAAAAGCTTGCACCCAACGCTATGAAGGGGTTGTAAATCCCTTATAGATTGTTTTCCAAGTGAGAACTGAAAGTAACAAAGAAACAAAGCAAAGTAAAAGCGGAGTTGTAAACGATGGATGTGAATAGACCCGGGGGCCGTAGTGTTTACTAGTGGCTTATCTCATGAAAGCAAGTAGACGGTGGGTGAACAAATTACTGCCGAGCAATTGATAGAACTGTGCAGAGTCCTGACGATATCTATGAAATGATTATTTCTATAGGCATCACGTCTGAAACAAGTAGACCGATACCTTCTGCATCTACTACTATTACTCCACACATCGACCGCTATCCAGCATGCATCTAGTGTATTAAGTCCATAAGAACAGAGTAACGCCTTAAGCAAGATGACACGATGTAGAGGGATAATCTCAAACCAATGATAAAAAAACCCCATCTTTTTACCCTTGATGGCAACTGCTTGATGTGTGCCTTGATGCCCCTACTGTCACTAGGAAAGGTCACCACATGGCATAACCCAAAACCAAGCACTTCTCCCATTGCAAGAATCATAGATCTAGTTGGCCAAACAAATCCCAAGACTCGGATAGACTTACAAGGATATTAAATCATGCATATAAGAAATCAGCAAAGACTCAAATATATATCATAGATAATCTGATCACAAGTCCACAATTCATCGGATCTCGACAAACACACCGCCGAAGAAGATTACATCGGATAGATCTCCATGAAGAGCATGGAGAACTTTGTATTGAAGATCCAAGAGAGAGAAGAAGCCATCTAGCTACTAACTACGGACCCGTAGGTCTGAAGTGAACTACTCACGAGTCATTGGAGGGGCGATGATGATGATGAAGAAGCCCTCCACCTCCAAAGTCCCCTCCGGCAGGGTGCCGGGAAGGGTCTCCACATGAGATCTCGCGGAAACGGAAGCTTGCGGCGGCGGAAAAGTATTTTTGAGGCTCCCCTGATTTTTTGCGGAATATTTGGGAATATATAGGCGCAAAACCTAGGTCCGGAGGCGGCCAGGGAAGCCACAAGCTTGCCCACCGCCGCCTCCCCCCTGGTAGCGTGGTGCAAGCTTGTGGGCTCCCTGGGGCCCACCTGGCTTGGCCCAAAGGCTCCCTGGTCTTCTTTCGTTCGGGAAAAAAATTATTTCGGGGATTTTATTCTGTTTGGACTCCGTTCCAAAATCAGATCAGAAAAGAGTAAAAAAAACGGAAAAAACAGGAACTGGCACTTGGCACTGAATCAATAAGTTAGTCCCCAAAAAGATATAAAAAGGTACATAAAACATACAAAGAAGACAAGATAACAGCGTGAAACCATCAAAAATTATAGATACATTTGAGACGTATCAAGCATCCCCAAGCTTAACTCCTGCTCGTCCTCGAGTAGGGAAGTGATAAGAATGAATTTTAGATGCTTTCATGCTACCTAGCATAGGTTTCCTTTGTAATTCCTCTTATGTGACGTGAATGTTCAAATCCATTAGATTAAAAAGAATAGTTTGCTATTGACGTGGAAACAATAATAATTCAAGCAAACTAGCAAAGTAATCATGAACTTTCAAAATAACAACGACAAAAGAAAGTTATCCCTACAAAAGCATATAGTCTGGCCATGCTCTATCATCATTGCACAACGAATTTAAATCATGCACAACCCCGGTATTGGCCAAGTAATTGTTTCAGACCTTTACTTTCTCAAACATTTTCAACTCTCACGCAATACATGAGCGTGAGCCATGGTTATAGCACTATAGACGGTGTGGAATGTAGTGGAGGTTGCAAGACAAAAAAGGAGAAGATAGTCACATTAACTAGGCATATCAATGAGCTGTGGAGATGCTCATCAATAGATATCAATGTGAATGAGTAGGGATTGCCATACAAATGATGCACTAGAGCTACGAGTATGTGAAAGCTCTTAAAGAAAACTAGTGGGTGTGCATCCAACTTGCTTGCTCACGAAGAACTAAGGCAATCTTGAGGAAGCCTATCATTGGAATATACAAGCCAAGTTATATAATGAAAATTTCCCACTAGCTATATGGTGGTGACAAAACGAGAGACTCTCAATCATGAAGATCATGGTGCTCAAAATGCACAAGTGTGGAAAAAGTGGTAGCATTGTCCCTTCTCTCTTTTTATCTCATTTTTTTGGGTGGGCTATTTGGCCTCTTTTTTATGGGCTTCTTTGGCCTATTTTATTTCCTCACATGGGACAATGCTCCAATAATGATGATCATCACACTTTCAACTCAAAACTTAGATCAATTATAACTCTATATGGAATGCCTTCGGTAGTGTACCGTGGCAACGATCTAGCATGGCATAGACATCAATGGAAACATCATGCTAGCTATCTTACGATCATGCAAAGGCAAGTAGACGTGGTGGTACATATCATGGTGGTAGTCGCATGGCAATATATCTCGGAATGACTTTGAAAAAGCTATAGTAGGTAGATATGGTGGCTGTTTTGAGGGAGGCTAATGGTGGGTTTTGTGCACCGGCGAAAGTTGCACGGCACTAAGAAGATAGTGATGGCGGAAGGTGAAAGTGCATCTATACCATGGACTCAACATTAGTCCTGAAGAACTCATATACTTGTTGCAAAAGTTTTATTAGTAATCGAAACAAAGCATTCAACGCATACTCCTAGGGGAAGGGTTGGTAGGTATAAACCATCGCACGATCCCGACCGCCACGCAATGGATGACAATCAATATACTAATCATGCTCAGATTTCATCACATAGCGGTTCACCATACATGCATGCTACGGGAATCACTAACTTCAACACAAGTATTTCTAGATCCACAATACCTTATTATCAAGACTTTAATATTACTATAACCACAACTCAAAACAAATTGAGATGAATCAAACTTCTCTAACTATTCAATGCACGTGAAGGAGGAAGTTTTCGTATCCCATTGGATAACTACCCCTTTTGAGACTAATTTCAAAGCATAGATCAACTACCAAGCCACGCACCGGTGCGCTCTAAAAGATATACGTGAAGCACATAGAGCAAAAGTATCTAGCTCAAAAGATATAAGTGAAGCACATGTGAGCTGAATTGTCTACCAAAAGATATAAGTGAAGCTCGACAAAATCACGGCATGTGCATGTCTCTCTCTCTAGGTGTGCAGCAAGGATGATTCTGACACAACAAAA
This sequence comes from Hordeum vulgare subsp. vulgare, assembly GCF_904849725.1. Taxonomy (NCBI): domain Eukaryota; kingdom Viridiplantae; phylum Streptophyta; class Magnoliopsida; order Poales; family Poaceae; genus Hordeum; species Hordeum vulgare. The sequence continues at coordinate 355,816,166 of NC_058520.1, forward strand.
ATAAAATACTCCTAAGATACAAGACGCTCCAAGCAAAAAGACATAACATGTGGTGAATAAAAATATAGCCCCAAGTAACGTTACCGATGGATTGAAGAAGAGAGAGAGGGGATGCCTTCCCGGCGCATCCCAAGCTTAGGCTTTTACGGCATCCTTGAATCTCTTGGGGTGCCTTGGGCATCCCCAAGCTTGAGCTCTTGCCACTCTTTATCTTTTTGTCCATAAGAACTTCACCCAAAACTTGAAAACTTCACAACACGAAACTTAAACAGAAACTCATGATAACATTAGTAAAAGAAAGCAAACCATCACTTCCTTAGGTACTGTAGCAAACTTAAATTATACTTGTGCTGACGTTGGGTTACTGTAATTTCAATCTCCCATGGCTAATACCCCCCGATACTATCCATAGTTTCATCAAAATAAGCAACCAACACAACAAAAACAGAATCTGTTAACAGCAGACCAGTCTGTAGCAATCTGTATGTTTCGTATACCTCTGGTACTTCACAAATTCTGAACAATTACGACAGTCTGAAGAATTTGCGTAGAAATCAGCAGCAAAAAGAATCAACTCAAAAGCTCTTACATAAAACAATGAAAATTCTTTTCGTGAGCAGAAAGTTTCTGTCTTTTCCAGCATGACCAAACGATCATCTCCAAGACTAATCATTACGGTTTTTCTTGGCACAAACACAAAAACAAAAACCCAAAAACCCAAAAACACAATCATAACAGAACTATGAAAGTGTGAAAAACACAAAACAGAAAGAAAAAGGATAGATTCGTTGGGTTGCCTCCCAACAAGCGCTTTTGTTTAACGGCCTTAGCTAGGCGAAAGTGATGGAATCACGTATAGTCATCTTTGGTGCTCAAACCATAAGTAGCCCTCATCATAGATTCATAAGGCAATCTTATTTTCTTTCTATGAAAGTGCTCCATGCCCTTCTTTAAGGGAAATTGAAGTCTAATATTCCATTCCTTCATATCGATGATAGCACCAATAGTCCTTTGGAAAGGTCTACCAAGAATAATGGGACATGAAGGATTGCAATCTATGTCAAGTACAATGAAATCCACGACTACATAGTTCTTATTTTCAACAATAAGAACATCATCGATCCTTCCCATGCGTTTCTTGACGGTAGAATCCGCAAGATGAAAATTAAGAGAACACTCTTCAATCTCATGAAAACCAAGAATATCACATAAAGACTTTGGAATCGCGGAAACACTAGCACCCAAATCACACAAAGCATTGCACTCATAGTTTTTTATCTTGATTTTGATAGTAGCTTCCCACTCATCATGAAGTTTTCTAGGTATCGAGACTTCTAGTTCGAGCTTCTCTTCAATAGATTTGATCATAGCATCTACGATATGCGCGGTAAAGGCTTTACTTTGGCTATAAGCATGTGGAGAGTTTGCAATGGATTGCATCAAAGAAATGCATTCAAAGAAGGAGAAATTATCATAATTGAATTCCTTGAAATCCAAAGTGGGAGTTTCATTACTACCCAAAATTTTGACTTCTTCTACTCCACTCTCCACACCTTTATCATCAAGATAGGTGGACTCCGAATCATTGGGGCGTTTTTCAACCAAAGTGGATTCATATCCAGCCCCTCCATAAGTAGGTTTGACATGCTAAAACAAAGATTCAAGAGGAGACACACCAAGCACTTTAAGATCTTCGTGATTTGCATCATTAGAACGCACCCTTTTAAACCATTCATGTCCAGCGCGAATTTGGGCGGTTCTTTCTTTGCTCTCATTCATGGAGACACGCATAGCTTTCAAAGTTTCATCCAAGTTGATCTTGGGAGGAGCGCATCTAACTTTCAAAGCATCAATATCACAAGACATCCTATCAATGCTCTTAGCCAAATCGTCTATTTTGAGAAGTTTTTCCTCTATGGACGCATTGAAAATCTTTTGAGAGTTGATGAACTCTTTGATATTACTCTCTAGATCAGAGGGTAATTTGTTGTGATTTCCATAAGTGTTGCCATAGGAATTGCCATAATTGTTAGAGGAGTTACTAGGAAAGGGCCTAGGAACATAGTTTCCTCTAAAAGCATTGTTGTTGCCAAAATTGTTCCTACCAACAAAATTCACGTCCAAACTAGCGTTGCTACTCTCAATCAAAGAAGATAGTGGCATGTCATTAGGATCTACGGTAGCGTTTCTACTAGCAACCAAATTCATCAACTCGCCCATCTTAGCACTAATCGAGTTAATCTCTTCTATAGCATGCACCTTTTTGCTAGCTGGCCACCGTTCAGTGTGCCACTGAGAGTAGTTGGTCATGATATTGTCTAGGAGTTTTGTTGCGTCTCCTAACGTGATTTCCATGAATGTTCCACCTGAGGGGGCGTCCAAAATATTGCGAGAAGCGAAATTGAAGCCAGCGTAAAAGATTTGTATAATCATCCACAAAATCAAGCCATTTGCGGGACAATTTCTAATCATAAGCTTCATCCTCTCCCAATATTGTGCAACATGTTCATGATCAAGTTGCTTGAAATTTATGATATCGTTGCGTAAGGAGATGATCTTAGCCGGCGGAAAATACTTGGATATATTAGCATCTTTGCATCTATCCCAAGCATCGATACTATTTTTAGGCAAAGAAGAAAACCAAGTTTTTGCGCGATCTCGCAACGAGAAAGGAAAAAGTTTCAACTTAATCACGTCATTATCCACATCTCTTTTCTTTTTCATATCACAAAGCTCAATGAAGGTATTGAGATGGGATGCGGCATCTTCACTACGAAGGCCAGAGAATTGCTCTTTCATAACAAGATTCATCAAAGCTGCGTTGATTTCATACGATTGCGCACTACTGGCAGGAGGAATCGCAGTACTAATAAAATCATTATTATTAGTGCTCGAGAAATCGCAAAGTTTGGTGTTTTCAGACATGATGTCTTCAACAAACAAACAAGCACACAAGCAAGCAAGAAACCAGCGAAGGAAAATGGCAAAGGCAAAGGAAAACGGCAAAGGAGAAAGGAGAAAGGCGAATGAACACGGGAAATGTGAAGTGGGGGAGAGGAAAACGAGAGGCAACTGGCAACAAAAGTAAATGCAAGAGAAGAGTTTGTGAGACCTACTTGGATAGATCTTGATTTCTCCTCCCCGGCAACGGCGCCAGAAATACTTCTGATGTTTGATGTGTACCCCTGTCAATTGTACCAGAAATACTCTACTACGGCACGTTGGTATTCCCTCGAAGCGGAAAGGGTGATGTAGCACAGCGACGGTAAGCATTTCCCTCAGTTTGAGAACCAAGGTATCAATCCGGCGGAAGAGTATCTCACCTACCTGCACAAACACAAAAGCTTGCACCCAATGCTATGAAGGGGTTGTCAATCCCTTATAGATTGTTTGCCAAGTGATAACTGAAAGTAACAAAGTAACAAAGCAAAGTAAAAGTGGAGTTGTAAACGATGGATGTGAATAGACCCGGGGGCCGTAGTTTTACTAGTGGCTTCTCTCATGAAAGCAAGTAGACGGTGGGTGAACAAATTACTGTCGAGCAATTGATAGAACTGTGCAGAGTCGTGACGATATCTATGCAATGATTATTTCTATAGGCATGACGTCCGAAACAAGTAGACCGATACTTTCTGCATCTACTACTATTACTCCACACATCGACCGTTATCCAGCATGCATCTAGTGTATTAAGTCCATAATAGTAACGCCTTAAGGAAGATGACATGATGTACAGGGATAATCTCAAACCAATGAATAAAACCCCATCTTTTTACCCTTGATGGCAACTGCTTGATGTGTGCCTTGCTGCCCCTACTGTCACTAGGAAAGGTCACCACATGGCAGAACTCAAAACCAAGCAGTTCTCCCATTGCAAGAATCATAGATCTAGTTGGCCAAAAAAAACCCAAGACTCGGAGAGACTTACAAGGATATCAAATCATGCATATAAGAAATCAGCAAAGACTCAAATATATATCATAGATAATCTGATCACAAGTCCACAATTCATCGGATCTCGACAAACACACCGCCAAAGAAGATTACATCAGATAGATCTCCATGAAGATCATGGTGAACTTTGTAATGAAGATCCAAGAGAGAGAAGAAGCCATCTAGCTACTAACTACGGACCCGTAGGTCTGAAGTGAACTACTCACGAGTCATTGGACGGGCGATGATGATGAAGAAGAAGGCCTCCACCTCCAAAGTCCCCTCCGGCAGGATGCCGGGAAGGGTCTCCACATGAGATCTCGCGGAAACGGAAGCTTGCGGCGGCGTAAAAGTATATTCGAGGCTCCCCTGATTTTTTGCGGAATATTTGGGAATATATAGGCGCAAAACCTAGGCCAGGAGGCGGCCAGGGAAGCCACAAGCTTGCCCACCACCGCCTCCCCCCTGGTGGCATGGTGCAAGCTTGTGGGCTCCCTCGGGCCCACCTGGCTTGGCCCAAAGGCTCCTTGGTCTTCTTTCGTTCGGGAAAAAATCATTTCTGGGATTTTATTCCGTTTGGACTCCGTTCCAAAATCAGATGTGAAAAGAGTGAAAAACACGGAAAAAACAGGAACTGGCACTTGGCACTGAATCAATAAGTTAGTCCCCGAAAAGATATAAAAGGTACATAAAACATACAAAGAAGACAATATAATAGCGTGAATCCATAAAAAATTATAGATACGTCTGAGACATATCAGGCCCCGCCAATGTGTGGTGGGAGAATAATGAAGCTATTGTAACATCCCAATTTTCCTAATTGGGAATGTTTTACATTGTAGCTAAGCATCTATGCATGTTGATTTAAATAAAGTTTGCATTTGAATTCTTTCGACTTTTGCTCTTGCATTTCTATTTTTTTTCTTCACACGAGAAGTGCCGGGAAATAATCTCTTGCACACAAGAGAGAGCGGAGGAAAATGACCCTCCAAAGTGTGAGGCATTTTTGAAATATTTTGAGCCAAGAAAGCCAAAGTTTTATCGTGAAAATAATTGCAAAAAGAAAATATAGCATAAGGGATTTTTTCTAAAAAAAACATTTTTTTAAAGTTTTTATTTTTGCCTTGGAAAAATGTTAATCGAGTAGAGGATATTTTTTTGATCATTTAGGTATATAATATCCTATATTAATTATTTTATTTGTTTCCTTTTATTTTCATTTTAGTTTCTGTTAAAAAAAAGAAAAAAAAGAACACGGGAGATATTCTCGGGCTAGATCCCCATCGCCAGGAAGCAAATCTCTGGCAACCGCAGCGCCATCCCTCGCAAACCGCACACCACCTCTTCCTTTTTTCCCCTTTTTTTTTCTTCTCTCTCTTTCCTTCCCTCTTCTTCTTCCTTCCTTCTCTATTCTCCCGTGACCTTCCTTTCTCCAGCGGCTCGCACCTTCCATGGCAACCCCGATTCCCTACCTCCTCGGCCACCCCCTCCCCCTATAAAAACTGAACCCCCACGCCGCCCTCGCCCCGTTACACCCCCACGCCACCCTGCCCGAGGCCCACGCCGCCCGCGCAGCTCGCCGGAGCTCCCCTTCGAGCTAGCAGCAGAAAACTGCTGCTGCCTCCCCGTCGCCCTGCTCCCTCCCCGACGCCCGGAGCCGACCGCCCCCTCTTCCGCCGCCCCACCCTGCCGGCGACCAGCCCCCCCCCTCGCCGGAATGGCCACCGGAGCTGCCCAGCTCCTCTCAGCCACGGTGAGCCTCTCCCTCCTCTAGTTTTCCTCTTGTTGTTTTTTTCCACCGGAGCCGACCGTTAGATCAATGGGTTAGATTAGATGTGCATACCCCTTCGGGTCTTACAAAAAAAACCGAACCGGTTTTTCTGTCACTTAAACTGAGCCGGGTAGTTTTCTTTAGATTGCGGCCGTGTGTTAGTTTTCCCTCGCAGCAAACACCCATCAGCAAATCAGAAACTGCCACATGTACCACTGTCTGTTAGAATCTGTTTTCTCTTTTTCTGTTTAATTCCAGAACAGAGAAAGTTTCAAGTTTGTTTTGATCATAGCTTTTGATCCCGAATTCCAATGGAGTTGAAACTTGTTCCAGTAGATCACAATTTTTTTGTAGTTTTGAAAAACATATAATTTGTCTATGTTTGAAATTTTCAAATTTGCATTAGATCAGATTTAGTTTAAACCTTGTTTTGCTTATTCCAGGAGTTTAAAAAATGATTTTGATTTGATTCTTTTTGCTACTGCTTCCTAGTGATTATATCTTACTGTGGTATAAGTTTCAAATTTTGTTAAATATTTTTACTTGGGGTTTTAACATAAACAAGTTTCTGCCTTAGTGACGTATAGTGAATTCTTTCACTTAGGCCATAGAAACTATTTACTTGTGATGTTATTTTTACTTGTTGTTTGATTGTAGTGCTTATGGTGTGTATTTGGTTGTATCGGTAGATCACCCGGAGTGCGAAGCTTGTTACTTAGAAGCGCTCGATCAAGACAACTATCATTAAGGCAAGTCATTTTGATCATACAATTTCGTATGTTTTTCGATGCATGGTAGTTTCACCTTTCTTTGCCCAATTGCATGCTGCTTAGGTACTTGGAAATTTTAGTATAGGTTGTAGTATCATATGGTAGGCACACAACAACCCCGATACTTGGCCCCGGGACGACAACTTTCATGTTGCTATGCTTGAGTAGACGGGATATCGGTTGAGTGCATAACACGAGTGATGCGAGAATAATTTAATAACCAAGACCGATTAAGTCAAGAATTTTCAAGACCTCGTGATGCAATGCAACTCTGGGTGAAGGACGGTTGATCGGCTTCCTAGAGAAACCAGTGGATGACCCGGGATGCTGGAGACGTGCCATGACATCTTGCGGAAAGCTTCACCCAGGCTCGAAGAGATGGACGGAGGCTTCAAGACCCAAGGCTTTCCTGCATAGCCACAAGTCATTATGGGCTCTGACTTGGTTGTACAACGTGGCGACTCTGGACAGGCGGTGCTAGCAGATATAGAAGAACGGTAGGAATGGATGGGCACCGACAGGGATTCAGAGGGACCCGTTGAAAGACCATGTTTTGATCATGCGGTCTTCAAACACCCTGACGTGCGAGGACATACCCGGAGGCGATCAAATCTTGTGGGGAACGTGTGCAAAACTCTACAGAGTGCCCAACCTAATCGATTAGGCATGTCCACGGTCATGGACAACTTGAGCCGACGGCATTGAAATTCCCCTGAACTCTCGACACAACTTAATAATGATGTGGGTATTAACAACAACTCGGGTACGAGAATTGGTTGGCGGAACCATCTCGTTAACTACAAACATTGTAGTAACATTTTGCTTTCAGCCCCTCTTGTTGTAGGAGAAAATTGGCTTTATGCAAAACTTATAGCCCCACCGGCCAAATATGGATGTAGAGATAGTTGATTATAATTTTTACCCCTCTCTTTGATGACTTGCCGGCATATTCCATATGCTGACCTACACGGCTGCAACGTATCATGTTGCAGAGTACTTTTCCGACCAGGAGTGAGGCTACGAACTACGCTCAACGACATGCCCTGGAGTCGGATGGACTCGTCTACGTGATGCTTCCGCTACTCTTCGTTAGATATCTCATGAGATGGCCTTCAGCCACTTTATTGTAATCCATTATTGTAATAAAGTACTCAATATGAGATTTCGATTAATAAAGCTGTGTGATTGAACTCTTAATATATACATTGATGTACTGAGTGTGTACCAGCATGATCTTGGGATGGTACGGAAACACCAGAGGCTTGACTCGTTTTGAGTCGGGTCGCTACAGCTATGCGTCCTGCCGGACCAGCAGCCAACTGGGCTGATTTCAGCGCAGCTTTCCGTCTGCATCACATTCCAGAAGGGTTAATGGATCGCAAGAGAGAGGAGTTCTGTTCATTTACTCAAGGGAAGCTGGCTGTAGATGCATATAGTCGTGAGTTTGGAAACCTCGCCCGCTATGCAACTGAAGAGGTGTCAACTTATGCCGAAAAGCAAGCAAGGTTCCACAAGGGACTGAGCCACGAACTTCGTCGTGATCAGTGCCTTCATAAATGTACCAGTTTCCAAGCTCTTGTCAACAAGGCGATCAGTGTTGAGACTGGTCATACCTACTATGAAGCAACGAAGAAGCACCCTCGTGATTCTGAGTCCTCATCCGGTTCAGCGTTTCATAAGCGCCGGGTGTGGGTTCCTAATAGTTCTCTGCCGGCAAGATATACCCCGAGGCCATCCTATGTGGCGCCTCAGGAAAACCAGACCAATCCTCCAGCCAAGACCTATGGTGGTCCATCTACCAATGCTGCATCACGTGCCAATCAAGTGATTTGTTACAAGTGTGGAGAACCAGGTCACTATTCATGTGAGTGTCCTCAGAATAACGCTGCCAAGCAACCTGGAAAGTCCGTTGGGCATGGCAAGCTAGGCAATGCATATTATGTGAAGCCAACTCCTGCGCATGGGCGCATGAATTTTGTTTCAGCAGAAGAAGCTGCAGAGGATCCCGACGTCATTTTGGGTACGCTCCTTGTCAATCGTCACCCAGTGTTTGTTCTTTTTGATACTGGGTCATCTCATTCCTTCATTTCCGAAAGTTATGCGCAGTTGCATAACATGTCCTTTTGTGATATGCCAATTCCATTAGTGGTTCAAACTCCTGGTAGTAAATGGCAGACTTCTAGGATAAGTTATGACAATGAAATTCTAGTGGACAGACTAGTTTTCCTAGCATCATTGATACCCCTTAAATCCTCAGATATCAATATCATCTTGGGTATGGACTGGATGTCAGCTCATTACACCAAGATTGAGACCCATTCTAGGAATGTTCAGCTTACACATCCATCGGGTGAGATAGTTACTGTCTCAACTCGAGTTGCCAAATGCAAACTCTATTCCCTCAATGATAGTCCTCTTCCAGAACTTGAAGACATTCCGCTGGTCCGTGACTTTCCGGATGTTTTTCCAGAAGAACTGCCAGGAATTCCACCTGACAGGGATATAGAGTTTGTGATAGATCTTGTTCCGGGAACTGTCCCAATAGCCAGAAGACCCTATAAGATGGCACCCTTAGAGCTAGCTGAACTTAAGAAACAACTAGATGAGGCCTTGAATAAAGGTTTCATTTTTCCTAGCTCTTGTCCTTGGGCTTGTCCCGTCCTCTTCATCAAGAAGAAGGATGGAACGGATCGGATGGTTGTAGATTATCGACCAGTAAACTGGTCACCATAAAGAACAAGTATCCGCTCCCCAGGATCAGCGATGTGTATGATCAGTTCGTTGGATCCTCAGTCTTCTCCAAAATGGATTTGAGGTTGGGATACCATCAAATCAAGATCAAGAACGGGGACATTCCAAAAACGGCCTTTGTCACTCGTTTTGGCCAATACGAGTACATCGTCATGTCCTTCGGTTTAACCAATGCCCCAGCCACCTTCTCTCGCTTGATGAATTCGATCTTCATGGAGTACTTGGATAAATACGTCGTAGTATACCTCGATGATATTCTCATCTACTCGAAGAACGAACAAGAACATGCCGATCATCTAAGGTTGATCTTGATGAAACTTCGAGAGCATCGTCTTTATGCCAAGTTTTCAAAATGTGAATTATGGTTACGAGAAGTGACCTATCTAGGCCACGTAATCTCTATTAAAGGTATTGCTGTCAATCCCGAGAGAGTTCAAGCCATCCTTGATTGGACTCAACCTGAATAGGTTAAGCAAGTTAGGAGTTTTATTGGTCTAGCGAGCTATTGTCGCCGCTTTGTCTAGAACTTCTCCAAGGTTGCAAAGCCTCTAACTGAACTCCTCAAGAAAGATAAAAAAGTTCAAGTGGACACCATAGTGTGAGCATAGTTTTCAGTAATTGAAAAGACGCCTGACTTCCGCACCTGTGTTGGTACCACCAGATTTCTCCATGGACTTTGTTATCTATTGTGATGCCTCACGGCGAGGATTAGGTTGCATTCTCATGCAGGATCGTCATGTGAATGCATACGCATCCCCACAGTTGCGTCCACATGAGGATAACTATCCCACACATGATCTTGAGCTTGCAGCTGTAGTCCATGCACTAACAACATGGCGACATTACCTTCTTGGTAATCGTTGTGAAATTTACACTGATCACCAAAGTCTAAAATATATCTTCACCCAGTCGGATTTTAATCTCACGCAAAGACGGTGGGTCAAGTTGATCACCGATTACGACTTAGGGATAACTTACACCCCGGGGAAGGCCAATGTCATGGTTGATGCACTAAGTCGTAAGTCTTATTGTAAAAATTTGATGTTACAACAAGGTCAACCATTTCTCTATGAGGAATTTCGGAACATGAACCTCCGCATTGTTCCTCAAGGATTCTTTCCCACCTTGATGACAAAGCCTATGCTCAAGGATCAAATCATAGCTGTGCAGAAATATGATAAGGGTATATCCCAGACGAAGGAGAATATTGCTAGCAGAAATGCTAAAGATTTCTCTATTAATGAGCAAGGTGTTGTGTTCTTCCAGAACCGTTTGGTGGTTCCTAAGAGCAAACGTGTGCGATAGTTGATTCTTAAAGAGGCTCATGAATCTCCTCTCACGATTCATCCTGGTAGTACCAAAATGTATCAGGACCTACGCCAGAGGTTCTGGTGGACTAGGATTAAGAGAGAAATTGTTGAGTTCGTTGCAAACTTTGACGTTTGTCATCGAGTTAAAGCAGAACATCAAAGGCCTGCTGGCACCCTTCAACCTTTCGCTATTCCTGAATGGAAATGGGATAAAGTTAGTATGGATTTCATCACTGGATTTCCCAGGACCAAAAAAGGATATAATGGTATATTTGTGGTCTTTGACCGTCCTTCCAAAGTAGCTCATTTTCTTCCAGTTCGTGAGAGTATAACAGATAGCTGGCTAGCAGAGTTATATATTTCTCAAATAGTGTCTCTTCATGGTGTTCCTTTGGAGATTAATTCAGACCAGGGAAGTATTTTTACTTCTCGTTTCTAGGAAAGCTTTCAAAATGCCATGGGGACCCACCTCTCCTTTAGCACTGCTTTCCATCCTCAATTAAGTGGTCAAGTAGAAAGATTCAACCAAATCCTAGAAGATATGCTTCGAGCTTGTGTTATATCATTTGACATGAATTGAGAGAAGTGTCTTCCATTCGCCGAATTTGCTTATAAAAATACTTATCAATCAAGCTTGGGCAAAGCCCCTTTTCAAGTTCTCTATGGACGAAAATGTTGAACACCTCTTAATTGGTCAGAAACCGGAGAGAGGAAACTCTTTGGTCCGGATATGATTCGGGAAGGTGAAGAGCAAGTTCACATTATTCGTGAAAAGTTGAAAACAAGACAATCTCGTCAAAAGAGCCAATATGATCGTCATCATAAGGCTGTGACCTTTGAAGTTGACGAGAAGGCTTAACTTCGGGTTACACCATTGAAGGGTACCCATCGATTGGGTATCAAAGGAAAATTGGCTCCTCGTTACACAGGTCCTTTTCGCATTCTTGCCAAACGAGGAGAAGTTGCCTACCAATTGGAACTTCCTCCGCATCTTTCCAAGGTTCACGATGTTTTCCACGTCTCGCAACTCAGGTGTTGCTTCTCGGATCCTATCCGTGAAGTGGACCACGAAACGTTTGATCTCCAGGATAACCTTTCATACTGAGAATACCCTGTTTGTATTCTTGATCAAGCTGAGCGTACCACTCGACATCGAAACCTCAAGTTTCTTAAGGTTCAATGGTCAAATCATTCTAAAAAGGAAGCAACATGGGAAAGGGAGGACCGTCTCCGACTTGAGTACCCCGCGCTCTTCCCGACGACTTCTAAATCTCGGGACGAGATTCTTTTGAGTGGGGGTGAGTTGTCACATCCCTAGAACTACTACTTGGTGTTTAGCAAGTTTGTGCATCATGTTTTATTTTGCATTAAAATGAAGTGGGGATTGAATAAACCCTAACACCTCACTTTAATCAAACCAATTCAAATGATGTGAATTTTCAATGAACCCAAAATGGCCTTCAAAAATGTCCATATTTATGTTAAATATTGGAAACAATATTTCAGCGGTGATTAATATTTTCCAAACACCTTTGGCATTTAAAATAATCAATGAAAGTCACTGGAAATTGCCAAAATAAATAGCTATAACTATTTTAGACTTTATAAAATGCTGAGTTATTTTGTGGAGCTTGGAAATTTTCCAAATATTACCCCACAAATATACTCAATATTTCAGGGAATAGTTTCTACGTGTCCATCGTATCTACTTTTTCAAACTCTCTTGCCCTTGTTTTGGACTCTAATTTGCATGTTTTGAATGGAACTAACCCGGACTAACGCTGTTTTCAGCAGAATTGCCATGGTGTTGTTTTTGCGCAGAAATAAAAGTTCCCGGAATGACCTGGAAATTTACGAGGATTTTTTGTGGAATATATAAAAAAATATTGGCGCAAGTATCAATCGGAGGTGTAGAGCGAGGAGCCTACAAGCCCAGGAGGCGCGCCCCCTTGGTCGTGCCTAGCAGGCTTGTGGGGCCCTCGGGGCTCCACCGCCTCCAACTCCATCTCTATTGAGTCCCTTTCACCCGAAAAAAATCAAGGAGAAGAGTTCATCACGTTTTACGATACGGAGGCGCCGCCACCACCTGTTCTTCCTCTGGAGGGAAGATCTGGAGTCCGTTCTGGGCTCCGGAGAGGGGAGATCGTCACCATCGTCATCACCAACCTTCCTTCATCGCCAATTCCATGATGCTCTTCACCGTTCGTGAGTAATCTCATCGTAGGCTTGCTGGACGGTGATGGGTTGGATGAGATCTATCATGTAATCGAGTTAGTTTTGATGGAGATTGATCCCTAGTATCCACTATGTTCTGAGATTGATGTTGCTACTACTTTGCCATGCTTAATGCTTGTCACTAGGGCCCGAGTGCCATGATTTCAGATCTGAACCTATTATGTTCTCGTCAATATGTGTGTGTTCTTGATCCTATCTTGCAAGTTGTACTCACCTACTATGTGTTATGACCCGGCAACCCCGGAGTGACAATAGCCGGAACCACTCCCGGAGATGACCATAGTATGAGGAGTTCATGTATTCACTAAGTGATAATGCTTTGTTCCGGTTCTCTATTAAAAGGAGAACCTTAATATCCTGTAGTTTCCATTGGGACCCCGCTGCCACGGGAGGGATGGAGAATAGATGTCATGCAAGTTCTTTTCATAAGCACGTATGACTATATACGGAATACATGCCTACATTACATTGACGAACTAGAGCTAGTTACATATCTCTCCATGTTATAACTGTTGCATGATGAATGTCATCCGGCATAATTATCCATCACCTATCCAATGCCTACGAGTCTTTTCATACTGGTCCTTGCTACGTTACTTTGCCTCTACTCCTGTCACTGCTGCTACTGTTACCGCTACTGCTGTCACTATTGCTACTGTTAACGTTGCTACCGTTGCTATCACACTACTTTGCTATTGAAACTTTGCTGCAGATACTAAGTCTTTCAGGTGTGGTTGAATTGACAACTCAACTGCTAATACCTGATAATATTCTTTTTCTTTGCCTTGTGTCGAATCAACAAATTTGGGTTGAATACTCTACCCTCGAAAACTGTTGCGATCCCCTATACTTGTGGGTTATCAAGACTATTTTCTGACGTCGTTGCCGGGGAGGCATAGCTCTATTCTCTGAGTCACTTGGGATTTACGTCCATTGATCACTATGAGGAATCCGAGAGATCCAAAAACTAAAGTCTTGCCCTCAACTACGAGGACAAGTAAGGAACTGCCATCTAGCTCTGCACTTGATTCACCTTCAGTTATGAGTAAGTTTGCGACACCACCTCCTGCTAGAAATTTTGATGAGTCGCCTGTTCTTGATGATGCTACTTCTACTATCCATGATGCTTGTGATGATGCTTTGCTTGATACTGCTTTGCCACTAGCTGCATTCCTTGATGCAAAAATTGCTAGAGTTGTTGCTAAATGTGATGATACTTCTGAGACTGCTGAAATTATTGAAGTAGAACCTGCTATTTCACCAGTTAGAACTAGCTCTCGTAGATATAAATTGCCTGATATACCTGAGGGTTATGTTATGGAGGGAAAGATAGCTGAGGACTTTCTTGCTTGTAAGGATAGTTATGATCTTGAGAATTTACTGCGCAAGTGGAAAGAAAAATCTCTGAACGCTAGGATGAAATACGACCCAAAGTTTGCTACTTCGCCTATCTTTGTGACTGATAAGGATTATGAATTCTTTGTCGATCCTGAGTTAATCACTCTGGTCGAATCTGATCCTTTTCATGGTTATGAGACTGAAACGGTTGTAGCACATCTTACTAAGCTGCACGATATAGCCATCCTATTCACGAGTGAGGAAAAGATCCGCCACTACTATATCCTTAAGTTGTTTCCTTTCTCGCTAAAGAATGATGCTAAGACTTGGTTCACTTCTTTTGCTCCTGGTTATTTGCGTAGTCCCCAGGATATGATCTACTACTTCTCTAAGAAATATTTTCCTGTCCATAAGAAATAAGCTGCCTTGCAGGAAATATATAACTTTGTGCAAGTTAAATAAGAGAGTCTCCCAAAATCTTGGGGAGGCTTGTCCAGCTGCTGAATGCTTTGCCTGATCACCCTCTTGAGAAAAATCAAATACTTGATATCTTCTATGATGGACTATCCGATGCTTCTAGGTACCACCTAGATAGTTGTGTCGATTGTGTTTTCAGGGAACGTACTGTGGAACAAGCTGAGATTCTATTGAATAATATCTTGTGCAATGAGAATTCTTGGACTATTCCCGAACCACCTCCGAAGCCAACTCCGAAGAAAAGAGGTATTCTATTCCTCAGTCCTGAAGATATGCAAGAAGCTAAGAAATCTATGAAAGAGAAAGGCATTAAATCTGAAGATATCAAAAATCTACCACCTATCGAGGAGATCCATGGTCTTGATAACCCGACACAGGTAGTAGAGGTAAATTTTCTTCGTAGATTCAATGAGAGTGATATTCCTTTTGATAAACCCGCTAGCTTATGCTTAGATGAATTTGATAACTTTGTTGCCAAACAACAAAGTTTCAACGATTATGTTACCAGACAATTGGAACAGAATGCTCGTATGCTTAGTCATTTAAGTGCTTGTGTGGATAGAAACGTCAATGATGTTAAGATTTTGAGTAAACATGCCTCTATGGTTACTACTCAGGTAGAACAAGTACTTAAGGATCAAAGTGACTTGCTCAATGAGTTGAATGACAATTCTGTTAGAGTCGTCACTAGAGGTGGTAGAATGACCCAGCAACCTTTGTATCCTGATGATCATCCTAAGAGAATTGAACAAGATTCTCAAGAAGTTAGCATTGAGGCACCTAGTCATCCTAGGAAGAAAAAGAAAGACGATAGGAACTTGCATGCTAGCAAACCTACTGATGTTACACCCGAGAATCCAAACGATGTATCTGTTTCTGATGCCGAAACACAATCTAGTGATGAACATGAGCCTAATGATAATATCGATAGTGGTGTTCATGATGATGCTCAACCTAGGAATGATAAGGATGTGGAGATACCCACAACATAAGAATAGGAGATACGATAAGAACGACTTCATTGCTAGGAAGCATGGTAAAGAAAGGGAATCATGGGTTCAGAAACCCATGCCCTTTCCTCCCAAACCATCCAAGAAAAAGGATGATGAGGATTTCGAGCGTTTTCTTGAAATGATTAGACCTGTCTTTCTGTAAATGCATTTGACAGATATGCTCAAAATATGTCCTTATGCTAAGTACATGAAGGATATTGTGACTAATAAGAGGAGGATACCTGAGGTTGAGATTTCCTCCATGCTCGCTAATTACACCTTCAAGGGTGGAACTCATAAGAAACTAGGTGATCCTGGAGTGCCCACTACACCTTGCTCCATTAAAGGCAACTACTTAGAACTGCTTTATGCGATCTTGGATCCGGTGTTAGAGTTATGCCTCTCTCTCTCTCTTTATCGTAGACTTGAATTGGATAAGTTGACACCCACTGAAATGTCTTTGCAAATGGCCGACAAATCAACTGCTTTTCCTATCGGCATTTGCGAGGATGTGCCTGTTGTGGTTGCTCACGTTACTATCTTAACAGACTTTGTTATTCTGGATATTCCCGAGGATGATGCCATGGCGGTCATCCTTGGAAGACCCTTTTTAAACACTGCAGGGGTTGTTATTGATTGCAACAAAGGCAATGTCACTTTCCATGTCAATGGGAATGAGCATACAGTGCACTTTCCGAAGAAACAATATCGAGTACATTGCATCAATGCTATTGAAAAAACTTCATTGATTCTTATTCGGAGCTTCGAATGCCCTATACTGTCGGGACCCCGATCCTAAGCCATAGGAATCCAGCCTGTAACACATCGCATCCCTTTGTGGTCTCACGCACGGTTAACTGCACGGCTGTAGCCTTACCTTAGCCGGGACCGTTTGCGTCTTTTGACTCACGTATGCGATAGTGTCGCTAGCATTCCAATGTCAAAGAACCCGGATCGACATGTCTAGTCATAAACCAAAGTGGCAGTTCCGCACAAGGACAGGCATACATGACCCAACAAAGCAGGTGTCGGTCATCAACGAACGTAGACGAGTCGTAGCAAGCTACAAGGACTCCATTACGTCGCGTGACATTTCCCCAAAGGGGACAGACACAGCAACTAAGAAGGACACATGCCGGTCAACCAATGTGTCCGGAGCAGTAGCGAACTACCAAGGCTCGTTGGATCACAAAGGGGCATTTCCTTGTAAGGAGTGCTACTAAAGTTCACGACTAGGTATTCGAACCCCATACATATCAAGTAAGACACACGTACGCATGGCATACCGATATGTATAGATACATCGATGGCATAACAACATAACCATAAACATACAAGCTTTATTTAAGAGGCTCGGAAGAGCCACACACATATTATTACACATTAAGGATCTCACGACCCATAATAGCAGTCATACAATACAAGCCAGCGAAAGAGTTATAAACTGTCTGGGTACAGACAGAGCAACTAGAAGGCACATGGCCTGACTATACTATAGAGCCGACGTAGGGCCAGATCGTAGCTGGGACACCAGCTACTCATCGTCATCGATGTCTTCGAAAGAACCCTCCATTAGGGTCATTAGCAACCTCTGCAACATTTATTAAAAAAACATGAGTACGAAGGTACTCAGCAAGACTTTAGGATGACTAACTACTCATGCAAGGTATCAAGAAGGTAATGTGGGGTTTCATGCGGAAAGCCAGCATTTGACTCGTGGCTAGACAACTTGCTTTTGAAATTAGTTTTGACTACTTGATTTCTCGCACACGAGTCCACTAACACCACAACAATACACTATCGTGGAATCATTCCGTCTCCATACGGAAATGCCGTCCACGACACTCACGCTTATCTTGACAATTTTATGAGTAGCCGTTGAAGTTATCTATGAATAACATATGTCTCCAAGTAGTCCATATCCGCGGACGCGGCTATTCGAATAGATCATAACCCTGCAGGGGTGTACTTCGTCACACACGCTCCCGCCACTTATCGCCATGTGCACGTCATGCACCTGGGCAACCTTCAAGCGGAAGCCCAGCGAGGGAGTCGGCCACGACCGTCAACCACACTAGTACCTAGTCCAGGTTTATCGCCTATCTGAGAGTAACCCGTACGGAAGTCCGGCCGAGGTTTCCGCCACGGCCTCAAACGATGTGCGCAGGGTTCCCAAGCCCACCATCCGGGTGCCACTTGGTACACCGTGCCACTGCCTACCGCATCACGGTCCACCTCTCAGGTCAGCACCATGCACGGCCTCCAGCATTACTATAAACACCAGAAACTACTTGCAACTCCTGGACCGAGTACTACGCGATTAATAGGCCGAGCGGGGTCATATTTCAGGGCCCAGCATGTGGTAGTATCTAGTCTTGGATTACATACATGGAACTCAGTTCCTAAGGACGGTTCCAATGAAACAACCCGCCATGTACTCCTACACAGCCTTTCACCGGTACCTTTACCAAATCAAGTTCAACACACGACCTTTGCTCACCGAACACATTCCACAATTCTGTTCATCTCCCAGATGACAGACCATACACAACTCTAAGCATAGCATGCATAGCAGGATAAGGCACATTATAGCTCAAGCAACTACCACGTATGCTAGGTTGCAAGGTTCGGCTATTTACTGTGACAAGGTTAAGTCATGCAAAGGAAGTGGGTCCAACTATCGTGGCAAAAGCAATTGAAGCATTTGATCCTAATGCAATAAATAGGTGCAGGAGAAAGAACATAGGTGTTATCGGGATGATCAAAAGGGTTGCTTGCCTTGTTGCTCAGAGGAGGAACGATATCCGTCGGACGGATATTCGGTGGAATCCGGGGGTGCGGAGCCTACCGAAAGGAATGGCAACATTCAATAACAATCATGTGCAATCAAAATGATGCATGAGCATGGCATGAGAATGCAAGTGATAAGTTATTATAATCAAGATGTTTTAGGTTTAGAGTTGATTTGAATCACACTCGAATAGCAATTCAAACGGGTATTCTCGGATACCGGTTTAATTGATTCGACCTGATGCTCAGATCAACCTAATGTTAACATGCATGAAATGTCATGTTATGGTACTGGTTTATATCTAGGGCAGTGTGTGATCATTGTATTTATAATGAAATTTGGATATTTTTGCAAATTCCATTTATAAAGTGATTAAAAGAATTGAATTATTCCTTATTTCACAATTTAGGGTTCTGTCACTTTTTCAAACATAGCTGAAAATAGCATAATCAGAATCCTTGAATTTTTCTGATACTTTTTCATATATAAATTATTTTCATTGGAGTTACAGATTAATTTCTATGATTTTTGCAATTTTTAACAATTTCCTGAATTATTTTTATACTAGAAATTCCATTTATTGCATCAGGCTGACGTCAGCACGTCAGCCGACCTGTGCAGGTCAAACCTGACAGGGGGGCCCCACTGGTCAGCCTCTCTAGGGCTAATCCCGCGCTGACCAGCCCCTAATTGGGGTTTGACCAGGCGTGGGGCCCTCTGTCAAAGACTGAGGGGAGGGCGATTAGGCCCTAATGGTCGGCCACGTCGATGGCCACCGGAGGGTGGTCGCCGGCGACCAAACCCGCGGCGGAGGGCTCGCCGGAGGCGATCTAGACGGCGCTGCACAACACGAAAACGCACACGGTTGGCAGCTACAGCAAGCTCGCGAAGTGGCCGATCTGGCAGGACCATCTGGGGAGGCTAGGGTCGCCGGAAGAGTCGTCGGCGACGAGCCGGAGCGGCGGCCGAAGCTCGGGCGTCGTCGGGTGCTTTGAATCAGAGGGATCCACGCTTAATTCTTAGCTGCTACGGCATCTACGCGTCGTCCTGGAGCTTCTGGTGCTCTCGGGAGGACGAGCTGGACATCGGAGGGCTACCGGCGACGAGCGGCAGCGGCGGTGCTCGTCGGGCTCCGGTGAAACTAGGGCTTGAGGAGGGGATCGACGGGGAAAACTTGGGGAAAACCACCACATGCTCACAGGGAGTGCAGAGAAGAGCTCAGGCGGCTCGGGGAAGGCCTGGGGGCGACGAATCGACGGGAGAGGTCCGGCGGCCGGAGGTGGGAGACGACGGCGTTGCGGGCTTTGCAGGGCGCGAGGAAGCTTCGGCTTCTGCAGGAATGACCAGGGCGACGAGGCGGAGCTAATGGCGTGCTCGCGGAGGGGATCCTATGGCCAGGGGCACGGCCAGCTCGAGCTTGAGCTCGGCTCTAATGGCGGCATCAAGGAGGGGGAGGAGATCCGGGCGGAGGAGGAGAACCGAGGCGGGGAATGGATAGGGGAGGCTCTGGGGAGCTTATCCCCGTCGTCGCCAGCGCGAACCGGCGGCCAGGCAGGCACGCAGGTGCGTGGCTGCGCCGGGGCAGGCGGCGGCCACCTCCTGCTGCCTACTGGCGCGGGGAAGGGGACGAGCGGCGAGATGGGCTGGGCCTGGCTTGGGCGACAGGTAAGACTTTTTCTCATTCTCTCTTTTTTTGTTTTTCTGTTTTGCTATTTATTGCTTTGCTAATTATTTCAGCTCCAAAACAGAAAGTAAAAACTATTTTAGACCTCCTGAAATATTTGTTATAATATCCCCACTCATTTCCAAGACTTTCAACATTTTTGGAAAATTATAGTTTCTGATTTCAAATTTGAAACCAGTGGCTTTTGCATTTATTTAAAATGCTTAAAGTGCCAAGAAAATAGTTTTCTCCAATGCTCATTTACTTTCATGATTTATCAGAAAGTTTGAACATTTCTTGAGGCCATTTTGGGTTCATTGATTTTGAACTAGTTGAGAATTTCCTTTAATTGAAATGGTGGCTAGGGTTTTGAATTTTCCTTTGCCACTTTGTTGTTTTTGTTGAAACTTCTTGGATGCAAATGCAAAGAAGACATGAGCACAATGCTATCTAGCTTAAGGGTTAGGGATTTGACAACTCACCCCCACTCAAAAGAATCTCGTCCCGAGATTTAGGAGTCGTCGGAAATTACGCAGGATATTCAAGTCGGAGACGATCCTCTCTTTCCCAAGTTGCCTCCTTTTCAGAATGATTTGACCATTGAACTTTAAGAAACTTGAGGTTTCGACGTCGAGTGGTACGCTCAGCTTGATCAAGAATACGCACGGGGTATTCTCGGTAAGAAAGGTTATCTTGGAGATCAAGCGTTTCGTGGTCCACTTCACGGATAGGATCCGAAAAGCAACGCCTGAGTTGCGAGACGTGGAAAACATCATGAACCTTGGAAAGATGCGGAGGAAGTTCCAACTGGTAGGGAACTTCTCCTCATTTGGCAAGAATGCGAAAAGGACCAATGTAACGAGGAGCCAACTTGCCCTTGATACCGAAACGATGGGTACCCTTCAAAGGTGTAACCCGAAGGTAAGCCTTCTCGTCAACTTCAAAGGTCACAGCCTTATGATGACGATCATATTGGCTCTTCTGACGAGACTGGGCTGTTTTCAACTTTTCACGAATAATGCGAACCTGCTCTTCTGCATCCTGGATCATGTCCGGGCCAAAGAGTTGCCTCTCTCCGGTTTCTGACCAATTAAGAGGTGTTCGACATCTTCGTCCATAGAGAACTTCAAAAGGGGCTTTGCCCAAGCTTGATTGATAACTATTGTTATAAGCGAATTTGGCAAATGGAAGGCACTTCTCCCAATTCATACCGAACGAAATAACACAAGCTCGGAGCATATCTTCTAGGATTTGATTCACTCTTTCTACTTGACCACTTGATTGAGGATGGAAAGCAGTGCTAAAAGATAAGTGAGTCCCCATGGCATTCTGAAAACTTTCCCAGAAGCGAGAAGTAAAGATACTCCCATGGTCCGAGTTAATTTCCAGGGGAACACCATGAAGAGACACTATTCGAGAGATATATAACTCTGCTAGCTGGCTAGCTGTTATACTCTCACGAACAGGAAGAAAATGAGCCACTTTGGAGAGACGGTCAATGACCACAAAGATAGCATTATTTCCTTTCTTGGTCTTGGGAAATCCGGTAATGAAATCCATGCTAACTTTATCCCATTTCCATTCAGGAATAGCTAGAGGTTGAAGGGTGCCAGCAGGCCTTTGATGTTCTGCCTTAACTCGACGACAAACATCGCAGTTAGCAACGAACTCAGCAATTTCTCTCTTCATCCTAGTCCACCAGAACCTTTGGCGTAGGTCCTGATACATCTTAGTACTACCGGGATGAATGGTGAGAGGAGAATCATGAGCCTCCTTAAGGATTAACTGCCTTAGATGTGGGTTCTTAGGAACCACTAAACGATTCTTGAAGAACACCACACCTTGATCATTTATGGAAAATTCTTTAGCGTTTCCGCTAAAAATATTCTCCTTGATCCGTGATATACCCTTGTCACGCTTTTGGCCAGCTACAATTTGATCCTTAAGAGTAGGCTTCGCCACCAGAGTAGAAAGGAATCCTTGAGGAACAATATGAAGATTCAACTTCCGAAAGTCCTCATGGATAAGTGGTTGACCTTGTTGTAGCATCAAATTGTTACAATAAGATTTACGACTTAGTGCATCAGCCATAACATTGGCCTTCCCCGGGGTGTAAGTTATCCCTAAGTCGTAATCCGAGATCAACTCAACCCACCGTCTTTGCGTGAGATTCAAATCCGGCTGGGTGAAGATATATTTCAGACTTTGGTGATCAGTGAATATTTCGCAGCGATTACCCAGAAGGTAATGTCGCCAGGTTTTTAGTGCATGGACCACAGCTGCAAGCTCAAGGTCATGTGTGGGATAATTATCCTCATGTGGACGCAACTGTCGAGATGCGTATGCGATCACATGACGATCTTGCATGAGAATGCAACCTAATCCTTGTCGCGAGGCGTCGCAATAGATAACAAAGTCCTTAGAAAAATCTGGTGGTAGCAACACAGGTGCGGAGGTCAGGCGTCTTTTCAGTTCCTGAAAACTATGCTCACACTGTGGTGTCCACTCGAACTTTTTATCCTTCTTGAGGAGTTCAGTCAGAGGCTTTGCAACCTTGGAGAAATTCTCGACGAAGCGGCGACAATAGCTCGATAGACCAAGAAAACTCCTAACTTGCTTAACCGATTCAGGTTGAGTCCAATCAAGGACAGCTTGAACTCTCTCGGGATTGACAGCAATACCCTTACCAGAGATTACGTGGCCTAGATAGGTCACTTCTGGTAACCAGAATTCACATTTTGAAAATTTGGCATAAAGGCGATGCTCTCGAAGTTTCATCAATACCAGCCTTAGATGCTCGGCATGTTCTTGTTCATTCTTGGAGTAGATGAGAATATCATCGAGGTATACTACGACGAATTTATCCAAATACTCCATAAATATTGAATTCATCAGCCGAGAGAAGGTGGCTGGGGCATTGGTTAAACCGAAGGACATAACGGTGTACTCATATTGGCCATAACGAGTAACAAAAGCCGTTTTTGGAATGTCCCCGTTCTTAATCTTGATTTGATGGTATCCCAACCTCAAATCCATTTTGGAGAAGACTGAGGATCCAGCGAGCTGATCGTACAGATCGTTGATCCTGGGGAGCGGATACTTGTTCTTTATGGTGACCAGGTTAACTGGTCGGTAATCTACAACCATCTGATCCGTTCCGTCTTTCTTCTTGACGAAGAGGACGGGACAAGCCCAAGGAGAAGAGCTAGGACGAATGAAACCCTTGTTCAAGGCCTCATCTCATTGCTTCTTAAGTTCGGCTAGCTCCAGGGGTGCCATCTTATAAGGTCTTCTGGCTATTGGGACAGTTCCCGGAACAAGATCTATCACAAACTCTACATCTCTGTCAGGTGGAATTCCTGGCAGTTCCTCTGGAAGAACATCCGGGAAGTCACGGACTACCGGAATGTCTTCAAGTTCCGGAAGAGGGTTGGCATTTAGGGAATAGAGTTGGCATTTGGCAACTCGAGTAGAGACATTTACTATCTCACCCGAGGAATGGGTAAGCTGGACATTTCTAGAGCGAGTATCAATCTTGGCATAGTGAGCTGACATGCAGTCCATGCCCAAGATGATATTAATATCCGAAGATTTCAACGCTATCAATGAGGCTAGAAAAACTAGCCTGTCTACTAGAATTTCATTGTCATAGGTTATCCTAGAGGTTTGCCATTTACTACCAGGGGTTTGGACAACCAATGGGATTGGCATATCACAAAATGACATGTTATGCAACTGTGCATAACTTTCTGAAATGAAGGAATGAGAAGACCCAGTGTCAAAGAGAATGGACGCTGGGTGATGATTAACAAGAAGCGTACCCAGCATGACGTCGGGATCCTCTGCAGCTTCTTCTGCTGACACATAGTTCACACGGCCACGTACAGGAGTTGGCTTCACATAAAACGCTTTACCTGACTTGGCCTGCCCGACGGATTTTCCGGGTTGCTTGGCACCCACATTCTGAGGACACTCACGGGAATAATGCCCTGGTTCTCCACACTTGTAGCATATCACCGGGTTCGCACGTGGTGCAGCATTGCTAGCTGGACCACCATAAGCTTTTGCTGGAGGGTTGGCCTGATTCGTATGGGGCGCCACGTAGGATGGCCTCGGAGTGTATCTTGGCGGCAGAGAACTGTTTGGAACCCACAGCCTGCGTTTTGGAAACGCGGAACCAGAAGACGAGCCAAAGTCACGGGAGTGCTTCCTTGTGGCTTCAAAGTCAGTATGACCAGTCTCCGCACTGATCGCTTTGTTGACCAGGGCTTGAAAGCTTGCACACTCATGGAGGCGCAGATCTCAACGGAGCTCAGGGCTCAGACCCTTACGGAATCTTGCTTGCTTCTTGGCGTCAGTAGACACCTCCTCTGTTGCATAGCGGGCGAGGTTACCGAACTCGCGGCTATAGGCATCCACAGACAACTTGCCCTGAGTGAAGGCACAGAACTCCTCTCTCTTTCTGTTCATCAGGCCCTCTGGAATATGGTGCAGACGAAAAGCTGCACTGAAGTCTGCCCATGTGGCCACTGGTTCAGCGGGACGCATAGCTTCAAAATTCTCCCACCACAGATTGGCGGGTCCTTCCAGGAAATACGCCGCAAAGGTCACCTTGTCGGCCTCAGACACATTCGCAGAGCGAATCTTGCGCGAAATGCTGCACAGCCAGTCATCAGCGTCGAGGGGATCGACGGAATGATGAAACTTTGGAGGATTCAGCTTCACAAAGTCATTGAGGGACACTGCAGCATTCCTAGGCTGTCGAGCCGTATTCTGCTCAATACGCTCTAGCAGTCGGTTGGTCTCCCTTTTGTTTCTTTCTGCCTCAAGCATCACTTCTACCAGAGAAGGTGGGTGAGGCAGGTCTTCCTGCGACGCTTGACTACCCTAACCTTGCTCATGAGCAGGGGCACGGTTCAACCTGGTGAACACCATCCTGACAAACAAACTCATAGCTTAGACCAACATCATATCAATACTAACTATGGATTAAGAATGTACTGAACACACGGAATGCGGAAATGAATATCCGAACAACATGGCAACAAGCAACTGCTATATATACACCATGGTTCATACACACCCTTACATAGTTCAGTACAAACTTACTCGAAGAGCAAACTACTGAAATGGTGGAACTACTCATCAGAGGCTTACAAGCTTCCTATACATTATTTATCTAGGCCTCCGGAATTTGTTTCACATTACTACCATACTCCACAAGTCACGCAGGACTGTGAACATACGGCTACTACCACACTATCCTTCCGCTCACAGCTCAGGCATCCGCATAGAACATCTCATAGAGATTACCTCCATGACCTGGAAGCTCAACCTGCGGATCAGGAAACACTCCAGCCTGAGATCCCTGGGATCCATAAGGACACGGATGTGGCCTTGGTCCCTTGACTGGTGGTAAGAGGGGTCCCCGAAGAGGTGTGACTCCTCCTATAGCTGGCCAGTCAACGTGGCCCGGAAGATGGGTCCTAACAGGGTTCAGCATCCCCATCTCTCCATACCCTGTCTGGACTACCGGTGCCAGCTGCGTCAAAGCTGTCCACAGACGGGCACGGGTAGCATAAAGCTCCATGCGGAGAGCACGAGCATCCCTGTCTCTGTTCTCTAGCATCTCAACAGTGGACTGCAGAAGTGGATCCTCCATAGAAGAATCTAAATAGACTCGACTGAGGTATCCCTCTTCACCAGACTGAGAGGCCGGAACATAGCAGAACTCTGAATTCTGCAACAGTGCATGTCTCGCTCTCATAATAGTCAGCATTGAATAGGCAGCATCATGTACTGCCATGTCAACGGTAACCCCCAACCCATAGGACCAATGGATTGGCTTCTCCGCTCTAGGGTAGTCTGGAAATACCCTAACAGTGCAGATGTACTGGCTCTGGTTGAAGTCTCGGTACTGTTCCTCCACTGTGTACTCGGGGTACCAGCGGTAACCGCACACCGACATCACCCTGACCAGGATGGCCGTATGACCCGGTACATCAATGCACCTGGTCAAACGTACCACCTGACGAGAAGGACGGCCAGGCATCTATAAATAGAGAGTAATGCAAAAGCATTAGAGCTCTGAATGCAAAATTGGGCAGCATAACGGCTGTAAATGCTCAAAAACAAATTTTGAGACAACCCAAAAATGGAATAGCGTAACCACTCAACTATCAAGTTCAATTCTCTGGTCACGAAACTTACTTCCTGCTTCCTAGGAATAAAAGAAACCCAATATCTCTCGACCCGTAGTCCTATAAGCTACCGATCGGAAACACGAGCCTAGGAGAAGATGAGAAATCTAGTCCTTAATTCCCGCGGAAAAGACGAGGATGACCAGAATAGAATATCTTGAGGAGAGAACAAGACTGTTACGTTCCCTTCCACAAACAATTCCCTTATATATAACTAAAGCAATTCTAGACTCAACTTCGACCAGTTTGGCTTAGTAATCCTACAGTCAGTCAGGCTCTGATACCAACGCTGTCGGGACCCCGATCCTAAGCCATAGGAATCCAGCCTGTAACACATCGCATCCCTTTGTGGTCTCACGCACGGTTAACTCCACGGCTGCAGCCTTACCTTAGCCGGGACCGTTTGTGTCTTTTGACTCACGTATGCGATAGTGTCGCTAGCATTCCAATATCAAAGAACCCGGATCGACATGTCTAGTCATAAACCAAAGTGGCAGTTCCGCACAAGGACAGGCATACATGACCCAACAAAGCAGGTGTCGGTCATCAACGAACGTAGACGAGTCGTAGCGAGCTACAAGGACTCCATTACGTCGCGTGACATTTCCCCAAAGGGGACAGACACAGCAGCTAAGAAGGACACATGCCGGTCAACCAATGTGTCCGGAGCAGTAGCGAACTACCAAGGCTCGTTGCATCACAAAGGGGCATTTCCTTGTAAGGAGTGCTACTAAAGTTCACGACTAGGTATTCGAACCCCATACATATCAAGTAAGACACACGTACGCATGGCATACCGATATGTATAGATACATCGATGGCATCACAACATAACCATAAACATACAAGCTTTATTTAAGAGGCTCGGAAGAGCCACACACATATTATTACACATTAAGGATCTCACGACCCATAATAGCAGTCATACAATACAAGCCAGCGGAAGAGTTATAAACTGTCTGGGTACAGACAGAGCAACTAGAAGGCACATGGCCTGACTATACTACAGAGCCGACGTAGGGCCAGATCATAGCTGGGACACCAGCTACTCGTCGTCGTCGATGTCTACGAAGAACCCTCCATTAGGGTCATTAGCAACCTCTGCAACATTTATTAAAAAAACATGAGTACGAAGGTACTCAGCAAGACTTTAGGATGACTAACTACTCATGCAAGGTATCAAGAAGGTAATGTGGGGTTTCATGCGGAAAGCCAGCATTTGACTCGTGGCTAGACAACTTGCTTTTGAAATTAGTTTTGACTACTTGATTTCTCGCACACGAGTCCACTAACACCACAACAATACACTATCGTGGAATCATTCCGTCTCCATACGGAAATGCCGTCCACGACACTCACGCTTATCTTGACAATTTTATGAGTAGCCGTTGAAGTTATCTATGAATAACATATGTCTCCAAGTAGTCCATATCCGCGGACGCGGCTATTCGAATAGATCATAACCCTGCAGGGGTGTACTTCGTCACACACGCTCCCGCCACTTATCGCCATGTGCACGTCATGCACCTCGGCAACCTTCAAGCGGAAGCCCAGCGAGGGAGTCGGCCACGACCGTCAACCACACTAGTACCTAGTCCAGGTTTATCGCCTATCTGAGAGTAACCCGTACGGAAGTCCGGCCGAGGTTTCCGCCACGGCCTCAAACGATGTGCGCAGGGTTCCCAAGCCCACCATCCGGGTGCCACTTGGTACACCGTGCCACTGCCTACCGCATCACGGTCCACCTCTCAGGTCAGCACCATGCACGGCCTCCAGCATTACTATAAACACCAGAAACTACTTGCAACTCCTGGACCGAGTACTACGCGATTAATAGGCCGAGCGGGGTCATATTTCAGGGCCCAGCATGTGGTAGTATCTAGTCTTGGATTACATACATGGAACTCAGTTCCTAAGGACGGTTCCAATGAAACAACCCGCCATGTACTCCTACACAGCCTTTCACCGGTACCTTTACCAAATCAAGTTCAACACACGACCTTTGCTCACCGAACACATTCCACAATTCTGTTCATCTCCCAGATGACAGACCATACACAACTCTAAGCATAGCATGCATAGCAGGATAAGGCACATTATAGCTCAAGCAACTACCAGGTATGCTAGGTTGCAAGGTTCGGCTATTTACTGTGACAAGGTTAAGTCATGCAAAGGAAGTGGGTCCAACTATCGTGGCAAAAGCAATTGAAGCATTTGATCCTAATGCAATAAATAGGTGCAGGAGAAAGAACATAGGTGTTATCGGGATGATCAAAAGGGTTGCTTGCCTTGTTGCTCAGAGGAGGAACGATATCCGTCGGACGGATATTCGGTGGAATCCGGGGGTGCGGAGCCTACCGAAAGGAATGGCAACATTCAATAACAATCATGTGCAATCAAAATGATGCATGAGCATGGCATGAGAATGCAAGTGATAAGTTATTATAATCAAGATGTTTTTAGGTTTAGAGTTGATTTGAATCACACTCGAATAGCAATTCAAACGGGTATTCTCGGATACCGGTTTAATTGATTCGACCTGATGCTCACATCAACCTAATGTTAACATGCATGAAATGTCATGTTATGGTACTGGTTTATATCTAGGGCAGTGTGTGATCATTGTATTTATAATGAAATTTGAATATTTTTGCAAATTCCATTTATAAAGTGATTAAAAGAATTGAATTATTCCTTATTTCACAATTTAGGGTTCTGTAACTTTTTCAAACATAGCTGAAAATAGCATAATCAGAATCCTTGAATTTTTTTGATACTTTTTCATATATAAATTATTTTCATTGGAGTTACAGATTAATTTCTATGATTTTTGCAATTTTTAGCAATTTCCTGAATTATTTTTATACTGGAAATTCCATTTATTGCATCAGGCTGACGTCAGCAGGTCAGCCGACCTGTGCAGGTCAAACCTGACAGGGGGGCCCCACTGGTCAGCCTCTCTGGGGCTAATCCCACGCTGACCAGCCCCTAATTGGGGTTTGACCAGGCGTGGGGCCCTCTGTCAGAGACTGAGGGGAGGGCGATTAGGCCCTAATGGTCGGCCACGTCGACGGCCACCGGAGGGTGGTCGCCGGCGACCAAACCCGCGGCGGAGGGCTCGCCGGAGGCGATCTAGACGGCGCTGCACAGCACGAAAACGCACGCGGTTGGCAGCTACAGCAAGCTCGCGAAGTGGCCGATCTGGCAGGACCATCTGGGGAGGCTAGGGTCGCCGGAAGAGGCGTCGGCGATGAGCTGGAGCGGCGGCCGAAGCTCGGGCGTCGTCGGGGGCTTTGAATCAGAGGGATCCACGCTTAATTCTTAGCTGCTACGGCATCTACGCGTCGTCCTGGAGCTTCTGGTGCTCTCAGGAGGACGAGCTGGACATCGGAGGGCTACCGGCGGCGAGCGGCAGCGGCGGTGCTCGTCGGGCTCCGGTGAAACTAGGGCTAGAGGAGGGGATCGACGGGGAAAACTTGGGGAAAACCACCGCATGCTCACAGGGAGTGCAGAGAAGAGCTCAGGCGGCTCGGGGAAGGCCTGGGGGCGACGAATCGACGGGAGAGGTCCGGCGGCCGGAGGAGGAAGACGACGGCGTTGCGGGCGTTGCAGGGCGCGAGGAAGCTTCGGCTTCTGCAGGAATGACCAGGGCGACGAGGCGGAGCTAATGGCGTGCTCGCAGAGGGGATCCTATGGCCAGGGGCACGGCCAGCTCGAGCTCGAGCTCGGCTCTAATGGCGGCAGCAAGGAGGGGGAGGAGATCCGGGCGGAGGAGGAGAACCGAGGCGGGGAATGGATAGGGCAGGCTCTGGGGAGCTTATCCCCGTCGTCGCCAGCGCGAACCGGCGGCCAGGCAGGCACGCAGGTGCGTGGCCGCGCCGGGGGAGGCGGCGGCCACCTCCTGCTGCCCACTGGCGCGGGGAAGGGGACGACCGGCGAGATGGGCTGGGCCTGGCTTGGGCGACAGGTAAGACTTTTTCTCATTCTCTCCTTTTTTGTTTTTCTGTTTTGCTATTTATTGCTTTGCTAATTATTTCAGCTCCAAAACAGAAAGTAAAAACTATTTTAGACCTCCTGAAATATTTGTTATAATATCCCCACTCATTTCCAAGACTTTCAACATTTTTGGAAAATTATAGTTTCTGATTTCAAATTTTTAAATTTGAAACCAGTGGCTTTTGCATTTATTTAAGATGCTTAAAGTGTCAAGAAAATAGTTTTCTCCAATGCTCATTTACTTTCATGATTTATCAGAAAGTTTGAACATTTCTTGAGGCCATTTTGGGTTCATTGATTTTGAACTAGTTGAGAATTTCCTTTAATTGAAATGGTGGCTAGGGTTTTGAGTTTTTCCTTTGCCACTTTGTTGTTTTTGTTGAAACTTCTTGGATGCAAATGCAAAGAAGACATGAGCACAATGCTATCTAGCTTAAGGGTTAGGGATGTGACATATACCTACTGTTAAGATGAAGTATGATTTGCTTGTTGGGGATTTGCACATCCCCATTGAGGTAACCTAGTGACTATTCAAAAATGGTCCGGTTTATGCGATTCGAAAAAAGTTTGTCAAGGAGACTTGATCAACCTCATTGACTGATTTCTTTTGATGACCATAGGATGGATGAAACTAGGAGTCACAACTCTCTGTTCCAAACCTTTACCTTCGATTTCTTAGAAGAAAAATGATAGACTTAGCTTTAGTTTTTCCTGTTTTCTTCTTTTTGCGTCCAGTAGAAAAGTGTCCCGAAAATAAAAGTTCTTCAAATGTCCTGAAAATCAAGTATGATTTTTTCTGGAATTTTTGAAAAATTCTAAGATAGAGAGCTAGTCAGGGGGATGCACCAGTGGGCCACAAGCCCAGGAGGCGCGGGCACCCCTCCAGCCGCGCCTACCAGGCTTGTGGGGCCCACGTGGCCCCCCTCCACTTATTCCACCTCCCATCTCCTTCTCCTACCTCCAGAAAAAAATCATTCCACAGCTATCCAGGCGGTAGCTGTCGCGTTCCCATACAACCCCCATTATGATTTTGGATATCGCTCGGATCAGCCATGGGAGTAGACCAACTTAGGCCAAAAGCCTAAGCTTGGGGGGGTACGTGTTTCTCACCGACTTTATATTCTTGCTCACGCGTTCACTTTGATAGTCGGTGTTCACACCTTGCCACTGTATCATCCATGCTAGTTTATTTCTTTTTCTCGCTTTCTTCGCATGTGTTTTTTAGATTGAGAAAACCCAAAAAGATTTCTCGTTCTTCTTTTGCTTGTTGGGAGCTTTCCCATGTAAATAGTTTTCTTTTTCTTTGGGTCAAGGTAGAAGACCATGGTTACAATGTTTAGTGGCTCTCACATGCATATCTGTTTATCTGTCAAAGAGCCATAGTACTTTGTCTTCTCCTTTGTGTTTGCTCGCAGATTCCAGCTTAGTCCATTGCACGAACACTCTCATTATGATTCACATCATTCGGTCGTGCAAGTGAAAGGCAATAATGACGATATATGATGAAGTGACTGAGCCTGGAAAAGCTGGTATGAACTCGATCTATTTTGTTTTTGTAAATATGACTAGCTCATCGTTCCTAATTCAGCTTTGTTATATGAGAAACATGTTTGCAATGACAACTTAGAGATCATAGTTTCTGATGCCACGCTTAATTAGCTAGGAGCTTATAATGGTTTGTCTTGGATGGCAACACGAATTTCAAGATGATTATGATGTAGTATGATAGGATGGTATCCTCCTTTGAATGTTTCAAGTGGCTTGACTTGGCGCATGTTTACGCATGTAGTTGAAACAAAATCAACATATCCTCTATGATATTCATGTTTATGGTGATTTATGTCCTACTCATGCTTGCACTTAATGTTGGTTAATTTCAATGCATATTGATGACTGTTGTCGCTCTCTAGTTGGTCGCTTCCCAGTCTTTTGCTACCCTTCACTTGTACTAAGCGGGAATACTGCTTGTGCATCCACTTACATAAATCCAAAGTTGTTCCATATGAGTCCACCATATCTACCTATATGCGGTATCTACCTGCCGCTCCAAGTAAATTTGCATGTGCCACTCTCTAAACCTTCAAGAAATAGTGTGTTTTGCATGCCCGAACCGTTCTGTGGTGACAAGGGGCGATCGGTATCTTCCATGCTAGGCGTGTTATCCTTGATATGTGTTTATTCACTATCACTCACGAGAAAGGGGCCGATAATTGGAATGCCCAGTTCCATGCTCAAATCGAAAAGATAATTGCAAACAAAACTCCCCCTAGATTGTTGTTCGTATGGACGGCACCCGAGTATTTGGCTAGCCGTGGAGTGTGATTGATCGGTGGTGGGGGAGTCAAAACTTTTCTTTTCTGTTTGGGAACCGCCTATAGCATGTGTAGCATGGAAGATGGTGAAAACTCTTGGTCATCATGTTGACAATGAAAGCATGCCACCCAAAATTATTTATCTCTATTTTAAAATCTTGAGCTCTGGCACCTCTGCAAATCGATGATTCCCTCTGTGAAGGGCCTATCTATTTATGTTTCTATCGAGTCATCCTCTTCTTTCGAAAAGCACCAATTAGAGATCACCTCCGTCATTTTTATGCTTTGCTTTTAATTGTTATTGAGTATGACTGTGACTGGATCTTCTTTGCCATGAATTACAATGTTCATTCAGCGCTTGGTCTTTGAAGGTGCTCTCCATTTATGTTTTGCGGTCTCAGAAATAGCTAGCGAGATACCATCTATTCATATTGCTTCATGATTGTTTTGATTGAAGTGTTGACGTTTGAAACTTATCATTATTGCTCGCTAGTTGATTATGCCATTGATATGAGTACATATTGAGACCTAAATGTCATTGCTTATGTGGTTAGCTTATGATCTTGCTGAAAATCTGAATATGAGTTAGACATAATTGCAACAACAAGATCAAACAGAGTTCGTAAAAGTTTTTCTTTTGTCTCTTTCGGTTTGTCAACTGAATTGCTTGAGGACAAGCAAGGCTTTAAGCTTGGGGGAGTTGATACGTCTCCATAGTATCTACTTTTCCAAACTCTTTTGCCCTTGTTTTGGACTCTAATTTGCATGATTTGAATGGAACTAACCCGGACTAATGTTGTTTTCACCAAAATTGCCATGGTGTTGTTTTTGCGCAGAAATAGAAGTTCTCAGAATGACCTGGAAATTTACGAGGATTTTTTGTGGAATATATAAAAAATACTGGCGCAAGAATTAACCGGAGACGTGGAGAGAGGAGCCCACAAGCCCAGGAGGCGTGGGCCCCCCTGGCGGCGCCTAGCAGGCTTGTGGGGCCCTCGGGGCTCCGCCGCCTCCAACTCCAGCTCTATTTAGTCCCTTTCGCCCAGAAAAAATCAAGGAGAAGGGTTCATCGCGTTTTACGATACGGAGGCGCCGCCACCACCTGTTCTTCCTCTGGAGGGAAGATCTGGAGTCCGTTTTGGGCTCCGGAGAGGGGAGATCGTCACTCTTGTCATCACCAACCTTCCTTCATCGCCAATTCCATGATACTCTTCACCATTCGTGAGTAATCTCATCGTAGGCTTGTTGGACGATGATGGGTTGGATGAGATCTATCATGTAATCGAGTTAGTTTTGATGGGGATTGATCCCTAGTATCCACTATGTTCTGAGATTGAGGTTGCTACTACTTTGCCATGCTTAATGCTTGTCACTAGGGCCCGAGTGCCATGATCTCAGATCTGAACCTATTATGTTCTCGTCAATATATGCGTGTTCTTGATCCTATCTTGCAAGTTGTAGTCACCTACTATGTGTTATGACCTGGCAACCCCGGAGTGACAATAGCCGGAACCACTCCCGAAGATGACCATAGAATGAGGAGTTCATGTATTCACTAAGTGCTAATACTTTGTTCTCGTTCTCTATTAAAAGGAGAACCTTAATATTCCCTAGTTTCCATTA
Organism: Hordeum vulgare subsp. vulgare; assembly: GCF_904849725.1. Classification (NCBI taxonomy): domain Eukaryota; kingdom Viridiplantae; phylum Streptophyta; class Magnoliopsida; order Poales; family Poaceae; genus Hordeum; species Hordeum vulgare. The sequence goes on from NC_058520.1 coordinate 355,850,328, forward strand.
GGACCCCGCTGCCACGGGAGGGATGGACAATAGATGTCATGCAAATTCTTTTCATAAGCACGTATAACTATATACGGAATACATGCCTACATTACATTAACAAACCGGAGCTAGTTACATATCTCTCCATGTTATAACTGTTGCATGATGAATGTCATCCGGCATAATTATCCATCACCGATCCAATGCCTACGAGTCTTTTCATACTGGTCCTTGCTACGTTACTCTGCCGCTACTGCTGTCACTGCTCCTACTGTTACCGCTACTGCTGTCACTATTGCTACTGTTACCGTTGCTACTGTTGCTATCACACTACTTTGCTACTGAAACTTTGCTGCAGATATAAGTCTTTCAGGTGTGGTTGAATTGACAACTCAACTGCTAATACTCGAGAATATTCTTTTGCTTCCCCTTGTGTCGAATAAACAAATTTGGGTTGAATACTCTACCCTCGAAAACTGTTGCGATCCCCTATACTTGTGGGTTATCAATAGTTTGGAGCCAAAAAAAAATGTCAGAATTGTAAAACAGAAAATAAAAAAGAAATAAGTGGAAAACCTTACCTGTCGCCAGGCCCAGTCCATCCCCTTCTTCCTGTCGTCTTCCTCCTTGCCAGTGGGCAAGCAGGAGTTGGCGCCGCTCCCTCCGGCGGCAGCACACAGCTGTGCGCCTGCCTGGCCACCTCGTCGTGCTGGCGTAGGGGATAAGGACCCCAAGGATTCGTCCCCATCACTCTCTCCTCGCCATTCGCTCTCCCTCTCCTTCTTCCCCCTCTACCGCCATTGCTGCCGAGGCAAGCTCGCCGTTGACGGCCTGCTCCGGCCACGCAAGCTCGCATCCAAGACCGGGGATCGTTCCTCCTCGATGTCATGCAGCTCCACGCGCGAAGAAACGATGCTAAGAGCCCATACAATGCTAGATCATCGTCGTCTTCCTACTCTAGTCGCCGACGATCGCCACCGTCGTTCTCCGTCTTCAGGCTGTCCCCAAGCCCACTCTCGCCGTCTCTGCACTCCCGGTGAGCTCAGGGACCCATTCCCATGATTTTCCCCTTCTCCCCCTAGCTGTAGCCCCCAATTCCAGCGGAGCCAGACGAGATCCGCCGTGGGAGCTCGTCGCCCGTGAGGCTCGAGTGATCTGCTGCTCCATCTGAGACCACCAGTAGTTTGAGCGCATTGAGTAGGTCGTGTAGGTGCTTAGCCACAGCCCTTTCGCGCCCTGCTTCGATGACCTCGACGAGGCCCGAGCTCCGGCAGCCGCCAAGCTCGTCACCGGCGTCGATTCCGACCATCCTAGCCCCTCGGGCCTGCTCCATCGTGCTCACGAGTGAACGATCATTCCTCTGATGCATTCTGCCGTGCGTATGGTCGCTGGAAAGGAATTTCCGATGCCCTCCGCCGTTCCTGGAGCTACCGGCTGCTCATCGCCGGTGGGTTTGACCCCTAGCACTGGTGGGTTGACTCCCCAGAGTCTATGACAAGTGGGGCCAGCCCTGGATATTTAGTTAAGTTAAACAAAAATAACAATTAATTATTTAATCTCTAAACAGACACTAACATGTGGGTCTAGGTCTCCTAATCAACCAATTAACCTAAATCTTAATTGTTTTTAACCAAATCCACTAACCAGTGGGGCCACTTGTCTGGTTTGATCAGCAACGGCCACTTTGACCTGCTGGTGTCATGCTGATGCAGTAATTATAATTCTGGTTTTAAAACAATTCCAGATTTAGTTCAAAATTTCAAAAACTCATAGAAATTAATCTGTAACTCAGATTAGAATAATTTATATATGAAAAATGATCAGAAAAATCCAAATAATCCAATGGTGCTATTTTCATGCATGATAAAATAAGTTTTACTGGAGCATCAGGTCAAATCAATTAAAAGGAGGATATGGAAATAACTATTTGAAGTGGCTTTTGAAATTATGTTTCAAACCAGCTTCAAACCAAATCATTATAGATGCATTAGCTCATCCACCATATTATTGTCATGCCATGATCATGCATCATATTGCTGCACTTGTTGTGTATTGATTGAGATTGTTTAAATCGATAGGCTCCGCTCCACTGGATACTCAGGAGTATCCAACTTAAGGAGTGTATCCTTCCGCTGATCTTCAAGGCAAGCACCATTTTTGATCATCTCGATAAATCCCATGATCTTGCTCCTACTCTCACTTATTGCATTAGGACAAAATGATTATAATCCTTTTACTTCGGTAGTTGAACCCATTCCTTTGCATGACCTGTCTTTGTCACAGTAAATAGGTAAACCTTGCAACCTAGCATATCGGGTAGTTGCTTAAGCCATGATATGACTTATCCTTGCTACGTTTGTTATGCTTAGAGTTGGAAGAATGTGTTCTAGTGACAAAAGAATAAGTGTAGAACCTGATTTGGTAAAGGTACCGATGAAAGGCTAGGTAGGAGTACATTGCGGGTTGTTACATTGGAACCGTCCTTAGGAACTGAGTTCCGTGTATGTAATCGAAGACTAGATACTACCACACGTTGGGATACTTAATTGACCCTCTCGGCTTATTAATCACCTAGTACTCGGTCCAGGAGTTGCAAGTAGTTTGTGGTGTCTGTAGTCATGCTGGAGGCCGTGCATAGTGCTGACCTTAGAGGTGGGATATGACGCAGTAGGCGGTGGCACATTGTACCAAGTGGCACCCGAATGGTGGGCTTGGGAACCCTGCGCACATTGTCTGGGGCCGTAGCGGAAACTTCGGCCGGACTTCCGTGCGGGTTCACTCTCAAATAGGCGATAAACCTGGACTAGGTATTAGCATGGTTAACGGTCATGGCTGACTCCCTCGCTGGGCTTCCGCTTGAAGGTTGTCGAGGTGCGTAAAGTGCACATGGCGATAAGTGGCGAGAGCGTGTGTGAAGAAGTACACCCCTGAAGGATTATGATCTATTCGAATAGCCGCGTCCGCGGATATGGACTACTTGGGGACATATGTTGTTCATACATAACTTTAATGGCTACTCATAAAAGTATCAAGATAAGTGTGAGTATCATGTATGGCATTTCCGTAGGGAGACGGGAAAGAATCCATGATAGTGTATTGTTATGGTGGTAGTGGACTCGTGTACGACTTATCAAAGTTGTTTAAAATTAATTAAGTTGTTGTATAGGCTATCCAAGAGTCAAAGTTGGCTTGTTGCATGAAACCCCACAACCCCCTTTATTGATACATGTGCATGAGTAGATAGATCTGTTCTAAAGTCTTGTGGATTACCTTTGTACTCATGTTTCTTTAATACATGTTGCAGAAGACACCCACGAGACATCAAGCGGGTTCTACCTAGACGTCGATGACGACGAGTAGCTGGTGTCCCAGCTACGATCGGGCCCCTTTGAGACGGGATCTGTAGATAGTCAGGCTTTATGCCTTTTCCTTTCATCTATCTGTACTCAGACAGCTTTAATGCATCCGCATGGCTTGTATGACTTTGTTTGTATGACTTGAGCATCGGGTCATGTGACCGCTACCTGTATGACCTTATTATGCAAGGCTCTTCTGAGTCTTGTAAATAAATGTTGTGATGTTGTATGGTTATGTTGTGATGCCATTGTTGTATCTATGCATATTGAGTATGTCATGCGTACGTGTGATGTGATGTGATATGTATGGGGTTCGACACCAAGTCGTATGACTTTAGTAGCTCTCTTTACAGAGAAATGCCCCTTTGTGCTTCTACCGAGCCTTGGTAGCTCGCTACTGCTCCGGACACATTGGTTGACCAGCATGTATCCTTCTTAGTTGTTGCGTCTGTCCCTACGTGGAAATGTCACGCGGTATAATGGAGTCATTGTAGCTTGCTACGACTCGTCTACACACGCTGATGACCGACACCTGCTTTCTTGGAGCCACTTGTAGCAGTAATGGAGCCACTTGAGCTTATGACTAGTTATGTCGACCCTGGTTCTTTGACATTGGAATGCTAGCGACACAATTGCATATGTGAGTCAAAAGGCACAAACGGTCCCGGCTAAGGTAAGGTGGCATCCGTGGGGTTAACCGTGCGTGAGACCGCAAAGTGATGTTGTGTGTTACAGGCTGGATTCCTATGGCTTAGGATCGGGGTCCAGACAGCGTTGGTATCAGAGACTGACTGACTGTAGGATTACCAAGCCAAATTGGTCGAAGTCGAGTCTAGAAATGCTTTAGTTATATGTCAGTCGAGTCTAGAATTTTGTGTAGATTAATATTATGCAACTTTGAACCATGTTTAAATTGTTTATACCTGTTGTTTATATTAATTTGCAAATATGTCATGCTAAAATGATTTTTATTGCAGCTAAATAATCGTAGCTCCTGTTTAAATGTTTTATATATGTAACTTGCCTAGAAAAACATGTAGAATACCATGATTCATTTATTTTCATGTTTAATAAATATAAAATGTGTTTATGCAAAACATGACCAAATTCATATTATGCGTATGGGTCGTTTTAGAAATATTATTTTAGAAATGTTATATGATGTTTCCGACCTCATTTAAACTTGCCTAGATGTGTAGTTATATTTATGCTTCACCCCTTTCCATGTTGGTATACATTTCAATTTTTGAGTACATTAACGAGAGTGAACTAAATACTTCGAACATGGAGTTTCTTCAATATGCAACCCGTTGCATATTTAGCCTCATTTGGTGTGTAGTATTAAATTGATGTGATTTGCCATGCCATACATGATTAAATGGACATGCATCATACTCCCTCTGTTTCTAAATATAATTTTTTGTAGAGATTCTACTAGTAGACTACATACGGATGTATATAGACATACTTTAAAGTGCAGATTCACTCATTTTGTTCTGTATGTAGACTCCTAGTGAAATCTATTAAAAGACTTATCTTTAGGAACGGAGGGAGTATTTGATTGTCCATCATGCCATGAATATGTTATGGTGCTTACCATGTCATTTGATTGTTTACGGATTTGCTTCTCCTCGCTAGAATTCTGAAAGCCTTTCGGAGTGTGAGGATTCGTTCGACTAACCCGAAATGGGGCATGGCCAATTGGCAAGGCATCGGGTTTTGGTCCCATTACTCGGAGGTTCGAATCCTTTTGTCCCAGATTGTTTCTGATGAAACGAACGATGAAATCATTTAGTACTCCGTATGAGAAAAAAACAGTAAATAGAATAATGATATCTTATTTTTTCTTAGAAAACATAATAAAGTCTGAAGTCCGGTCAAATTGACTACCTTTATTTTCATGAAAAATGGGACCTAGCAGACACATTCAGGATATGCCTATACTATAATCACTTAATAATCACTTAATCATGTTTTTTTCTTCCATTTTGTCTTTGATTCTAAGAAGTACGACAATTATATAACTACCAATAAGTTTTAAGTGTCGTTTGTCTTCTTCACAGATTCATTCTTCTTCCAAACAAGATCGGAGGCAAGATGACCTTTTCCCTTGAAACCACTAGTATCATTTCCATGCTAGTTGTCTCACTTCTATCGCTATGTCTCACCTCCTACCACTTGCTTGTCAAGCCTCCTAAAATTCCATGATAAGCCCCTAACCTCCACATTCCTAGCAAACCTTTGTTTGGCTATGTTACCGCTTGCTCAACCCTTCTTATAGCATTGCTAGTTGCAGGTGCAGGTTGTGTCATGTGATAACATGGATATCTTGGGATATCACAATATAATTTATATTTAATTTAATGTACATATATAATTGGTAGAAGGTGGAAAGCTTGGCCTTTTGCTCGGTGTTTTGTCCCACCTTTGTCACTCTAGTTACTTGTGTATCGGTGTTATTTTCCATATGGAGCAATCTTAACATGCTTGGTTATAGCAAACTTAAAGTAAACTCAAATAAAATAAACCAACCATGTGCGTAAACGTGACCGTCTCTTCTTGTAAGATTTGGTCCAAGAAGGGAACACAATGGGGTTATGACCAACTCGTAAGTATGTGTTCAGGATCACTTCTTGATCACTACTAGTTCATGTCCGTTTATGCATAGAATACTCTTCTTATTCTTGTACTCGTGAGTTAGCCAGATATCAAATGCTTAGTCCTTGTTGCAGCCTCACCTCTTAAACATACCTCACCAATTAAGCTTTGCTAGTCTTGATACCCTTGGAAATGAGATTGTTGAGTCCCTGTGGATCACACATTACTAGAATAATAGTTGCAAGTACACGTAATGTGATGCTTTGATGTGAGAGTGATGCTGGTTTGATTTGGAGTTCTTATTCTTCTTCTTCAACGATCATAAGATGGGTTCCAGGACAGCAACCTGGGATTAGCAAGGATGTATGTCGCTTTTATTGTTTTATTTCGTCCGTATTCAGACCCTGCTTTTATTTATGATGATTGATATTGATGATTATATTGAGATGATCTTGATTTAGCTTGTGGTGAGTGTAAGCCAATCTCATATACTTATCTCCACTTTACATGTACTTGTAACAATATCCATTCTTGCAAAACGACGAGATGTGCTTCTATCCCTATCGAGGCCCTCAAGCCAAAATGAGGATGAGACCGCATCTTGGGCATTACATTCCCCCTCCCGGTGGTAGACGTGTTTGGCTCTTATACTATCGGGTAGCCATCAAGAGACTATCGCTGAACCCATGGGAGTGGAGTAGTGTTCAAGAAGTGATCAACCAGAACTGTGAGCTTGAGCCGATCGAGCGCGAGTCCACATCCAAGGCAAACTGTTCGGACCTCTTCACTTGGCTCTGGACCTGGAACTCCAGCAAGATCATGTGACCTTCTAATTTCATAGTCCTCAACCGTGCCAAGATCGCCAGGCCCAGGGACACTTTGCTCGAGGGCTCGCCAACGGAGCAGGGCAAGGAAGGGCCCCACTTCCCCATCTTTGTGCACCTCGACATGGTCAAGGATTACACGCCTTCTTCGCCTTTAGCCTCCCCTCTCTGTGGCGAGCGGCTGGAGTGGCCTCGCATCTAACTGTTCAAGGGAATATGATCTTTTGGCACACACAACAGGGACAATAGGGCACGCTCCATGGGCTCGAGCACGCCATACAGTGGCGAGCACCGGACAAACAATGAGGGCGACAATGATGTAGGCTCGAGTCGTTGTTGTCGAAAACGCGGAGGAGTACGCAAGAGGTTGTGGCAGAGCATGCATGACTGATGTTTGTTGGGTATCCCCGATGACGGCGCCAAAAATGCTTCTGATGTCCGTTATGCTACTACACAAAAGACCTTCCGGTGGCACCAGAAATGGGCACGTTGACGGCACCAAGAATCCTTCTGCGTTGGTATTCCCTCGAAGCGGAGAGGATGATGTAGCACAACGGAGGTAAGTATTTCCCTCAGTTTGAGAACCAAGGTATCAATCCGGCGTAGGAGTATCTCAAGATCCTGCACAAACAGAAAAACTTGCACCCAACGCTATGAAGGGGTTGTCAATCCCTTATAGATTGTTTGCCAAGTGAGAACTGAAAGCAACAAAGTAACAAAGCAAAGTAAAAGCGGAGTTGTAAACGATGGATGTGAATAGACCCGGGGGCCGTAGTATTTACTAGTGGCTTCTCTCATGAAAGCAAGTAGACGGTGGGTGAACAAATTATGGTCGAGCAATTGATAGAACTGTGCAGAGTCGTCACGATATCTATGCAATAATTATTTCTATAGGCATCACGTCCGAAACAAGTAGACTGATACTTTCTACATCTACTACTATTACTCCACACGTCGACCGCTATCCAGCATGCATCTAGTGTATTAAGTCCATAAGAACAGAATAACGCCTTAATCAAGATGACATGATGTAGAGGGATAATATCAAACCAATGATAAAAACCCCATATTTTTACCCTTGATGGAAACTACTTGATGTGTGCCTTACTGCCCCTACTGTCACTGGGAAAGGTCACCACATGGCAGAACCCAAAATCAAGCACTTCTCTCATTGCCAGAATCATAGATCTAGTTGGCCAAACAAAACCCAAGACTCGGAGAGACTTACAAGGATATCAAATAATGCATAAAAGAAATAAGCAAAGACTCAAATATATATCATAGATAATCTGATCACAAGTCCACAATTCATCGGATCTCGACAAACACACCGCCAAAGAAGATTACATCTGATAGATCTCCATGAAGATCATGGAGAACTTTGTATTGAAGATCCAAGAGAGAGAAGAAGTCATCTAGCTACTAACTACGGACCTGTAGGTCTGAAGTGAACTACTCACGAGTCATTGGAGGGGCGATGATGATGATGAAGAAGCCCTCCAACTCCAAAGTCCCCTCCGGCAGGGCGCCGGGAAGGGTCTCCATATGAGATCTCGCGGAAACGGAAGCTTGCGGCGGCGGAAAAGTATTTTCGAGGCTCCCCTGATTTTTTGCGGAATATTTGGGAATTTATAGGCCAAAGACCTAGGTCAGGGGGCGGCCAGGGAGGCCACAAGCCTGCCCACCGCCACCTCCCCCTAGTGGCGGAGTGGGGGCTTGTGGGCTCCCTGGAGCCCACCTGGCTTGGCCGAAAAGCCCCGTGGACTTCTTCCATTCGGGAAAAAAATCATTTCGGGGTTTTTCTTCCGCATGGACTCCATTCCAAAATCAGATCTGAAAAGAGTCAAAAACACGGAAAAAACAGGAAATGACACTTGGCACTGAATTAATAAGTTAGTCCCAAAAAGATATAAAAAGGTACATAAAACATACAAAGAAGGCAAGATAACAGCGTGAAAACATCAAAAATTATAGATATGTTTGAGACGTATCAAACATCCCCAAGCTTAACTCCTGCTCGTCCTCGAGTAGGGAAGTGATAAGGATGAATTTTTGATGCTTTCATGCTACCTAGCATAGGTGTCCTTTGTAATTCCTCTTATGTGACGTGAATGTTCAGATCCATTAGATTCAAAACAATAGTTTGCTATTGACGTGGAAACAATAATAATTCAAGCAAACTAGTAAAGTAATCATGAACTTTCAAAATAACAAGGCCAAAAGAAAGTTATCCCTACAAAAGCATATAGTCTGGCTATGCTCTATCATCATTGCACAACGAATTTAAATCATGCACAACCCCGGTATTGGCCAAGTAATTGTTTCACACCTTTACTTTCTCAAACATTTTCAACTCTCACGCAATACATGAGCGTGAGCCATGGTTATAGCACTATATATGGTGTGGAATGTGGTGGAGGTTGCAAGACAAAAAGGAGAAGATAGTCACATTAACTAGGCATATCAATGAGCTGTGGAGATGCTCATCAATAGATATCAATGTGAATGAGTAGGGATTGCCATACAAATGATGTACTAGAACTACAAGTATGTGAAAGCTCTTAAAGTAAACTAATGGGTGTGCATCCAACTTGCTTGCTCACGAAGACCTAAGGCAATTTTGAGGAAGCCTATCATTGGAATATACAAGCCAAGTTATATAATGAAAATTTCCCACTAGCTATATGGTGGTGACAAAACGAGAGACTCTCAATCATGAAGATCATGGTGCTTAATATGCACAAGTGTGGAAAAAGTGGTAGCATTGTCCCTTCTCTCTTTTTATCTCTTTTTTTTGGTGGGCTCTTTGGCCTCTCTTTTTTATGGGCTTCTTTGGCCTGTTTTATGTCCTCACATGGGACAATGCTCCAATAATGATGATCATCACACTTTCAACTCAAAACTTAGAGCAACTATGACTCTATATGGAATGCCTTCGGTAGTATACCGTGGCAATGATCTAGCATGGCATAGACATCAATGGAAACATCATGCTAGCTATCTTACAATCATGCAAAGGAAAAGTAGACGTGGTGGCACATGTCATGGTGGTAGTTGCATGGCAATATATCTCGGAATGACTTTTGGAAAAGCCATAGTAGGTAGGTATGGTGGCTGTTTTGAGGGAGGCTAATTGTGGGTTTTGTGCACCGGCGAAAGTTGCACGGCACTAAGAAGATGGTGATGGTGAAAGGTGAAAGTGCATCTAAACCATGGACTCAACGTTAGTCATGAATAACTCATATACTTGTTGCAAAAAATTTATTAGTAATCGAAACAAAGCATTCAACGCATACTCCTAGGGGAAGGGTTGGTAGGTATAAACCATCGCACGATCCCGACCGCCACGCAAAGGATGACAATCAATAGACTAATCATGCTCAGATTTCATCACACAGCGGTTCACCATACGTGCATGCTACGGGAATCCCTAACTTCAACACAAGTATTTCTAGATCCACAACACCTTACTAGCATGACTTCAATATTACCATAACCACAACTCAAAACTAATTGAAATGAATCAAACTTCTCTAACTATTCAATGCACATGAAAGTGGAAGTTTTCGTATCCCTTTGGATAAATACCCCTTTTGAGACTACTTTCAAAGTATAGATCAACTACCAAGCCACGCACCGATGTGCTCTAAAAGATATAAGTGAAGCACGTAGAGCAAAAGTATCCAACTCAAAAGATATAAGTGAAGCACATGTGAGCTGAATTGTCTACCGAAAGATATAAGTGAAGCTCGACAAAATCACGGTGTGTGCATGTCTCTCTCTCTAGGTGTGCAGCAAGGATGATTGTGACGCAAAAAAAAGACTCCTACGATACAAGACGCTCCAAGCAAAAACACATAACATGTGGTGAATAAAAATATAGCCCCAAGTAACGTTACCGATGGATTGAAGACGAGAGAGGGGATGCCTTCCCGGGGCATCCCCAAGCTTAGGCTTTTATGGGATACTTGAATCTCTTGGGGTGCCTTGGGCATACCCAAGCTTGAGCTCTTGCTACTCTTTATCTCTTTGTCCGTAAGAACTTCACCCAAAACTTGAAAACTTCACAACATGAAACTTAAATAGAAACTCGTGATAACATTAGTACAAGAAAGCAAACCACCACTTCCTTAGGTACTGTAGCAAAATTAAATTCTACTTGTGCTGATGTTGAGTTACTGTACTTTCAATCTTCCATGGCTAATACACCCCGATACTATCCATAGTTTCATCAAAATAAGCAACCAACACAACAAAAACAGAATCTGTTAACAGCAGACCAGTCTGTAGCAATCTGTATGTTTCGTATACCTCTGGTACTTCAAATATTATGAAAAATTACGACAGTCTGAAGAATTTGCGTAGAAATCAGCAGCAAAAAGAATCAACTCAAACGCTCTTACAGAAAAACAAATGAAAATTCTTTTCGTGAGCAGAAAGTTTCTGTCTTTTCCAGCATGACCAAACGATCATCCTCAAGACTAATCATAACTGTTTTGCTTGGAACAAACGCAAAAAGAAACACAAAAAACACAATCATAACAGAATTATGAAAGTGTGGAAAACACAAAATAGAAAGAAAAAGGATAGATTCGTTGGGTTGCCTCCCAACAAGCGCTTTTGTTTAACGCCCTTAGCTAGGCGAAAGTGATGGAATCACGTATAGTCATATTTGGTACTCAAACCATAGGTAGCGTGATCATTTATCATCTTAAGATTTTCATCTTTATTAGATGACTCACCACTAGCTCTAGGAACAAAAACAGGCTTGACGGTCTTTTTGAGAGTAAGATTTGGAGTATTTTGCACAACGGCAAAAGAGGAACCCAAGTTGGTTATGACATCTTCTAATTTGCCGATTCTAAAAGAATCGTTAACTATAAGTTCCTTCTCCTTTAAGTTTTCAAAAAGTTCCCCACTTTGGATCCATACTGAGAGATTTGATTGTGGATCTTTCTGTCCAAACCCTCAATAAGTTCAACTGTGGCAATTTTGTTTTCAATAGCGTCAAGCCTTTGCATCACGTGTTCCAAGGTCAAGATAGTTCCATTAACCATGAGTGGGGGTGAGCCTACCAAATTAATGATAGCTCTATAGGAGTCAATAGTATGGCTCCCCAAAAAGTTCCCGCCTACAATGGTATCAAGTATATACCTATTCCAAGGAGAAATTCCAACATAGAAACTGCGAATGAGGACGGTAGTGTATTACTTACGAGTAGATCTACTTTGAGCATTGCAAATCCTGTACCAAGCATCCTTCAAATTTTCTACCTCATTCTGCCTGAAATTGAGAACTTCATTTTCAGGGGTGTCGTTTGGAGTGGTGGGTCTAGCCATTGATGGACTATCTCACACACAAACGAGCAGGAAGAGAGAGTGAAACGGGCAAAAGAAAACAACAAAAAGGCAAAAGAAAACGGCGAAGGAAAAAGGCGAATGTGAAGTGGGGGAGAGGAAAACGAGAGGCAACTGGCAACAAAAGTAAATGCAAGAGAAGAGTTTATGAGACCTACTTGGATAGATCTTGATTTCTCCTCCCCGGCAACGGCGCCAGAAATACATCTGATGTTTGCTGTGTATCCCCGGTGACGTCGCCAGAAATGCTTCTGATGTCCGTTATGCTACTGCACAAAAGACCTTCCGGTGGCGCCATAAATGGGCACGTTGAGGGCACCAGGAATCATTCTACGTTGAGGGCACGTTGATGATGTAGCACAGCGGAGGTAAGTATTTCCCTCAGTTTGAGAACCAAGGTATCAATCCGGCGGAGGAGTATCTCAAGATCCTGCACAAACACAAAAACTTGCACCCAACCCTATGAAGTGGTTGTCAATCCCTTATAGATTGTTTGCCAAGTGAGAACTGAAAGCAACAAAGTAACAAAGCAAAGTAAAAGTGGAGTTGTAAACGATGGATGTGAATAGACAAGGGGTCGTAGTGTTTACTAGTGGCTTCTCTCATGAAAGCAAGTAGACGGTGGGTGAACAAATTACTGTCAAGCAATTGATAGAACCGTGCAGAGTCGTGACGATATCTATGCAATGATTATTTCTATAGGCATCACATCCGAAACAAGTAGACCGATACTTTCTGCATCTACTACTATTACTCCACACGTCGAGCGCTATCCAGCATGCATCTAGTGTATTAAGTCCATAAGAACAGAGTAACGCCTTAAGCAAGATGACATGATGTAGAGGGATAATCTCAAACCAAAGATAAAACCTCATCTTTTTACCCTTGATGGCAACTGCTTGATGTGTGCCTTGCTACCCCTACTGTCACTAGGAAAGGTCACCACATGGCATAACCCAAAACCAAGCACTTCTCCCATTGCCAGAATCATAGATCTAGTTGGCCAAACAAAACCCAAGACTCGGAGAGACTTACAAGGATATCAAATCATGCATAAAAGAAATCAGGAAAGAATCAAATATATATCATAGATAATCTGATCACAAGTCCACAATTCATCGGATCTCGACAAACACACCGCCAAAGAAGATTACATCGGATAGATCTCCATGAAGATCATGGAGCACTTTGTATTGAAGACCCAAGTGAGAGAAGAAGCCATCTAGCTACTAACTACGGACCCGTAGGTCTGAAGTGAACTACTCCGAGTCATTGGAGGGGCGATGATGATGAAGAAGAAGCCCTCCAACTCCAAAGTTCCCTCCGGCAGGGCGCAGGGAAGGGTCTCCAGATGAGAACTCGCGGAAACGAAAGCTTGCAGCGGCGGAGAAGTATTTTCGAGGCTCCCCTGATTTTTTGCGGAATATTTGGGAATTTATAGGCCAAAGACCTAGGTCAGGGGGCGGCCAGGGAGGCCACAAGCCTGCCCACCGCCGCCTCCCGCCTGGTGGCGGAGTGGGGGTTGTGGGCTCCCTGGATCCCACCTGGCTTGGCCCAAAAGCCCCTTGGACTTCTTCCGTTCGGGAAAAAATCATTTCGGGGTTTTTCTTCCGTTTGGACTCCGTTCCAAAATCAGATCTGAAAAGAGTCAAAAACACGGAAAAAACAGGAACTGGCACTTGGCACTGAATTAATAAGTTAGTCCCAAAAAGATATAAAAAGGTACATAAAACATACAAAGAAGGCAAGATAACAACGTGAAAACATCAAAAATTATAGATACGTTTGAGACGTATCAATGACCAACTGTGGTGTAGAGGCTGCTACAACTCCGAGCAGTGCCGACACGAGGTGGCTGCCCGTCTGGTGGCTCCTCGGTTGACGTTAGAGCCCAACACGCTTCTGCATTCTTTGTTACGCCTATGGTGGATGTCATACACACTGAGCAGCCAAATCCAGAGCAGGAGCAGATCAGCCAAAATGCCTCTAAAGATGGCATCAGTGACACCATTAGTATGGTCGCGGACCTGCCATCATTCATGTTGGGGGACTCGCAGTCACGACCAGTCTTCCACCGAAGGACATCGTTGCAAGGGTGCGGGGCTGTTTCCACGAGACTAATGTGCTGGGGGTGTTCGACTATCTATATACGTAGCCTCTGTGTATACCCTCTATCATGTATTTGTACACTTGGTGTACCCTTATATATATGAGATAGCCACATTTGTACTGGGTGTCGTGCAGTTTCCCACAAAATATGTTTTACATGGTATCGGTTTAGGTTACGATCGCTTCCGCCTCTGCCCCGATCACCGCCGCCGCGATCGCATCTACTCGTGATGGCTGGCGTCGGCCGATCCTGCCCTGGCCACCACCGTCGTTGCAGCTCCGACTACCATAGCCTCGACGTTCCTATCGTCGCGCCCGCTTGCCTCTGTGGCTGGTGCCTCCGTGGCTGCCGCCACTCCAGCCACTGGTGCTCCCCTGCAGGGTCCGACCCCGTCGGGTCTGGCCGACGTCGCACCCCCTGGTTTTGGCCGAGTGTCGTAGCTGGCCTACGGGCCTCCTGATGCAACCGCTTGGCCAGGGTACCCCATGCCCTACGGCGTACCTACTGCACTGGTGGCACCACAGGTTCCTTACGGTATGGCGCTCCAGCAACATCGCCGGTCTCATGTGGCATTGTGTCGTCTCCTGTGGCTTCTCGTGATGCTTTGACTAACCCGTGGTTGTCCCATCTAACGTCGTGTGGTGCCCAAGCTATGCCGTCGGTGCCCGATGATTCCTGTGCGCCCCTAACTTATGGTGCCTACTCATCCTCTCTGATGCCATGGCGAGGGATCAATAGAAGATGTGTCTAGAGGGGGGTGAATAGATTACTTGTCAAGATAAAATTTCTAGCCTAACCTAATTTCTAGGAGGGCAGAAATCTAGCAGTTCTAACAAGTCTAGAGCACTCTACACGTTCTTGTCAACATATATGGCAGCGAAAAAGTAATGTCTTTGCACATGTAAAGAAATAGAGTTTAGGAGATCAAACACAAGGGGTTGACACAGCGATTTTTGGCATGGTTCCGACTGGTGGGGCTATCGTACGTCCATGTTAGTGGAGACTTCAACCCACGGAGGGTAAAGGCTGCGAGAGTCCATGGAGGGCTCCACCCATGGAGGGTCCAAAAAGAAGCGGCCTTTTCTAGCCCACCATGGCTTCCATCCATGGAGAACTAGCTTACTCGTCGTAGATCTTCACGAAGTAGGCGATATCCTTGCCCTTACAAACATCTTCGTTCAACTCCATAACACAATGTAGGAGCCTCCCAAGCGACACCTAACCAATCTAGGAGGCACCACCCTCCAAAAGGTAATAGATGGGGTAGATCAATGAACTCCTTGCTCTTGTGCTTCTAAAGATAGTCTACTCAACACAAATCTATCTCTCACAGAATATGCATGGGTAGGGGAGGTTGATTTGGTGGAAAGCAGTTTGGGGCGGCTAGAGATCAAGATTCAAATGATTGGATTGGACTATCTTGGTCTCAACACATGAGTAGGTGATTCTATCTCAGAAAAATGGATGTGGAAACAAAGTGTGTGTTCTGAGTGCTTCTCCCACGAATGAGAGGTGGGTGAAGGGGTATATATAGGCAGCAGCAAAAATCCAACCGTTACACACAAAAGAGCAAACTCGGTGACACTGAAGTGGACAACTTGGTGGTATCGATTAGCACTAAAGTGGTGAACTTTTGAATCTTGGTGATACCAATATATAGAACATGGTGGCACCGAAAAGGTGACTAACGGTCAGATGACCAAACTCGGTGGCACTGATACTCAAACTCGGAAATTCCGATTTTGTGTATCTTGGCAACAAGATGTTCGTTACACACAACTCGGTAGCACCGACGCAGTTTCGGTTGCACCGATTTGGTGGGAATGGCTCGGGTTCTGTCTTAGGTTCAAACTCAGTGGTTCCGATGTGGCAATGTTGGTGACACCGAATTTGTGAATGTGGAAATTGACAGAGTGGATATGTTGGAAAAATAACTGAGTGTTTTGGTGGCTAACTTTGAGCATTTGAGCAATTAGTTCATTTTACTACCCCACCCCCTTTTAATAGTATTGGCTTTCCTACGGACTCAAAAGTGATTTCTCACAAATATAAAATGAAGAGTCTTCTAGATTGAAGCTTGAGACAATATTATTCCTTTCTTTCATCTAGGGGCATCTTCACATAAACCTTAAGCCATTTCTCTTCATGGACTAAACCTGAAATATCTAGGTAAAAGTGTTAGTCCAAGAGGCAATGTATGTTGTCATGAATTATCAAAATCACCAAAGGATCATATGTGCTTTCAATCTCCCCCTTTTTGGTAATTGATGACTACATACAATTAAATTTTCAAATAAAGATACTCATAAGGATATAGCAGCTTTGACACACATAGGACTAGTACAAGCTCCCCCTAAATGTGTGCAATCCCTTTAAAGGATAGTTGCTTTGGAATGCATGGGCACACACAAGGTAGAAGGAAAAGACAAGTCATATGGATCTTGGCTATATGCATCAATCATATGTGAATGAAGGACTTCCATGTTCAAGTCTCCCTCTTGCAAACAATATGTGCAAGAAACAAGAGGTCATCATGAACAAGGGTGTGATGCATATACTTACCTTGAGAATCTTGAGTGTCTTGACATAGAAGTACACTTGGGAAAACAAATGTTAGATGACACAAGAGTACCCTGTTCTAAATATGCAAAGAACTTGAAAGATACCAAGAAATTGAAGACATATTGAAGACGGGATTTGATGAAACAATATGTCTCCAAGGAAGATAGTTCTTGTTCCTTGTAAGGCCACGTTTATCTCTCTGCCCCTTAATGTGTAAGGCTTGATACAAGTATCTCCCCTTAATGTTGTTTCTCCTCTTTCTGTACAAGCTTCTTGATGATATGTCTCCCCTATAAGTAGGTTCATTGAATTGAAGCTTTGATGATATTTCTCCCCCTTTGGCATAATTTCCAAAAAGAAAGGCAGAGGGTAAGGGCTCATTGAGAGAAAGGGATCCTCGATACTTCTCTCTTTTGTAAGGGTTCCTTGAATTTAGCTTTTCTCCCCCTTAGATATTTTGTAGGGCTCAACGAATGTTCTCTCCCTTAGGTATGGATAAGAGGTCCTTGAATGATCTCCCTCTTATATTATATGGGATCACCGAGATTCCCCACCCCCCTAGAGAAGTTATCTCCCCCTAAGACAATAGTCCGGAAGAAATTTATCAGAGCAACAAAGTCAGAAAAATTGGAGTCACCGAGGCATAATGATTCTGTAGAACCGAGATTAATATTTGGGCCTCTGGGAGAAATCGGTTGGACCAAGTTTCCCAATCCGGTGAAACCGAGTTGCAATGATAGTCAACTCTTAAATCACAAACTAGGTTGATTGAAAGTATTTTTTTCAAAAGTCCAGTGTAAAAAGAATGATAATTCCAACTGAGACAGCTAAACAAAAAGTAGGATTCTTCTTTTTTTTGAAAATACACACATATAGATGAGAGAGGGATGGTTCTAAGAGTGTGAAATATCAAATGTGAACCATACGATATTCTCCATCTAGATGTGGGGTGGTGACTAGGTCACCTATATTAGAGCATTTGACTCGAGGAGTCAAGCAAGGATGCTTGATCATAGGTCCTACTCATCGTTAAGCTTCAAATGGGGTTACCATTTTTCGATTAAGCATTTCGATGTCTTCATATCACTTGAGTTGCTTTACTCCATTAACTGGTATAGAGGTTTATCAAGGATATGAGTACATACCTTCGAATGATGTTGTTGACGTAGCATGTAGGTGAACTTGTTGTGGATGCTCAAGGTTGATGAAGATCATCTTGTGTTGGGAGCAATCCATGTCGTTTTGGTTCACTTTTCACCTACAATGCTTAGTCACGCAAGGAAGAACATAATATATCCAAATGACATGATTAAAATTCATAATCATAGTGTTGTCAAGGATATGATTTTGTTGTCTTCTTCCTTCATCTCCGAAGAATTAGGCTGTTGATACTTGGCCATGTCGCGATTAATTTTGTTTGCAGTTGGTTGCAATCTTGTGGAGTGTATTTCATCCAAGTACCTACAAAAGGTTAGATATAATATGAGGGAGCATAGTTTCCAAGACATAAGATGGTCATATCAATGGCATCAAGAAATAGTCACTCAAGCTCATGCCCTTGCATGCATCCGACTGAGTCTAGCTCAAGTTTGAAGCATCAATGATGTTCAACTCACTCCTCAAATGACAAAACACTTTCTCATCAAGTGGTTTGGTGAAAATGTCAGCTAGTTGTTCGTCAGTACGAACATGCCTGAGATCAATATCTCCTTTGGCAACATGATCACGAAAGAAATGATGTCGCACTTGGATGTGCTTAGTTCTAAAATGTTGCACAGGATTATATGCAATCTTAATAGCACTTTCATTGTCACACAAGAGTGGGACTTTTCTAACATGAATGTTATAATCCTTAAGCGTTTGAGACATCCATAGTAATTAAGCACAACATTATCTAGCGGCAATGTATTCAACTTGGCAGTTGATAAGGATACTGAGTTTTGTTTCTTGGATGTCCAAGAGACAAGAGATCTCACAAGATATTGACATGTACCTGAGGTGGATTTTCTATTAACCTTGTCTCCAGCATAATCCGAGTCATAATAGCCAACAAGATCAAAACAAGATCCCTTGGGATACCATATCCCAAAGTTTGGTGTATGTATAAGGTATCTCCCTATCCTTTTCGCTGCCAATAGATGACATTATTTAGGTGTTGCTTGATAGCGTCCACACATGCAAACACTTAGCATGATATCAGGACGATAGGCACATATATATAATAATGATCCTATCATTGATCGATAAACCTTTTGATCAACGGGTGCATCATCCTTAGTGAGGTCAAGATGTCCAGTAGTAGGCATGGGGGTTCTCATACCTTTGCATTCTTGCATGTTAAACTTATTGATCAAGTCCTTGGTGTACTTGGTTTCAGAGATGAACATACCTTCTCTCAACTATTTGATTTGTAATCCAAGGAATAATTTCAGTTCACTCATCATGGACATCTCGTACTTCTCTGACATCAACTTTCCAAACTTTTCACTAAAATGTGGGTTAGTAGAACCAAAGATAATATCATCCACATATATTTGACAAACAAATAGTTCGCCATTTACTCTTTTAGTGAATAAGGTTGCATCAATTTTGTCAATCTCAAAACCCTTTTCAATGAGAAACTTCGTTAGGCATTTGTACCAAGCTCTAGGTGCTTGTTTAAGGCCATATAAAGCTTAGCGAAGTTTATAAACATGATCAGGTTTCTTAGGGTTCACAAAACCAGCAGGTTGTTTAACATAAACTTCCTCTTCAATTTATCCATTGAGAAAGTCACTTTTAATATCCATTTGGTAGAGAGTTATATCATGTTGATTGGCATAAGCTAGAAGAATATGAATGGCTTCAAGTCTAGCAACAGGAGCATAAGTATCATCATAGTCCATACCTTCGACTTGCGTGTATCCTTGGGCTATGACACGTGCTTTGTTGCGTATAACTTATCCGTCTTCACCTTGCTTGTTCCGAAACACCCATCTTGTACCAATGATATTTTGCTCGCCTTCTGGTTTTTCAACAAGTGTCCAAACTTGGTGCCTCTCGAAGTTGTGTAGCTCTTCATGCATAGTATTCACCCAATCTAGATCTCGGAGAGCTTCTTCTACCTTCAAGGGTTCAATGCTAAATATGAAAGAATAATGCTCACAAAATTTAGCTAATCGAGATTTAGAGAGAGTGATTCTCCCGTTGTTTATGTTGCTGTAGATTTGTTTCAGCGGATGATCTTTGTCCACTCCTGCTCTAACTCTTGAAAGCTTCTTCTTGTTTGGTGGAGGAGCTTCTTCTTCATCATCATCTTGAGCATTGTCGTTGGCATCATCTTCTCCTTGAGGTGGTGGTGAGGAAGGTTGAGGTGGATCATCACGATGCACTTCTTCCTCTTCTTCATCATGTCGTGTTCCGCTTGTGGATGCCTCCATTGATGGAAATATGCCCTAGAGCCAATAATAAATTGGTTATTACTACATTTCCTTGTTCATGATACTCGTTTATTGTCCATGCTAGAATTGTATTGAATGGGAACTCAGATACATGTGTGGATACATAGACAACACACTATCCCTAGTAAGCCTCTAATTAACTAGCTCGTTGATCAAAGTTGGTCAAGGTTTCCTGGCCATAGACAAGTGTTGTCACTTGAAAACGGAATCACGTCACTAAGAGAATGATGTGATGGACAAGACTCAAACTATGAACGTAGCATATGATCGTGGGAGTTTATTGCTATTGTTTTCTGCATGTCAATATATCTGTTCCTATGACCATGAGATAAATCTCGGACATCGGAGGAATACCTTGTGTGTATTAAACGTCGCAACGTAACTGGGTGACTATAAAGGTGCTCTAAAGGTATCTCTAAAAGTGTCTGTTGGGTTGGCGTGAATCAAGACTAGAATTTGTCACTCAGTATGACGGAGAGGTATCTCGGGGCCCACTCGGTAATACAACATCACAATAAGCCTTGCAAGCAATGTGACTAAGGAGTTGGTCACGGGATCTTGTACTATGGAACGAGTAAAGAGACTTGCCAGTAACGAGACTGAACTAGGTATGGAGATACTAACGATCGAATCTCGGGCAAGTAACATACCGAAGGACAAAGGGAACATCATATGGGATCAACTCAATCCTTGACATAGAGGTTCAACCGATAAAGATATTCATAGGATATGTAGGATCCAATATGGGTATCCATGTCCCCCTATTGGTTATTGAACGGAGAATGTCTCACGTCATTTCTACATAGTTCTCGAACACGTAGGGTCTGCACACTTAAGGTTCGGTGGCGTTTCTGTATTATTGAGTTACGTGTGTTGGTAACCCAAAGTTGTTCGGAGTCCTGGATGAGATACCGGATGTCACGAGGAGCTCCAGAATGGTCTGGAGGTAAAGATTTATACATAGTAAGTCCTCTTTTCGTCACCAGAATAGTTTCGGGTACTTCGGTAGTGTACTGGGAATGTCGGCAGGGTACCAGGGACCTTCGGGAGGGGTAGCTCGCCCTGAGGGTCCTCATGGGCTGTGGGAGGAGACAAACCAGCCCCTAGTGAGCTGGCCTAAGCCCCACTAAGGCCCATGAGGTTGGAGAAGGAAAAACCCAAAGCTGGAAGAGGAGGAAAGGGTTTCCAAGTGGAGAGGAGGAATCCTACTCCTAGTAGGATTGGAGTAGGACTCCTCTACCACCAATTTCAGCCAAACCTTGATGGTTTGCAGCTGCCTCCTCCCCTCCCTCCCTCCTATATATGCTAGAGGAATTAGAGGCAGCCCTAACCCTAATTGCCACGTGCTCCCTCTACTTCATCTAGATCGGTTTCTACTCTAGTCTAATTCGGCGATGCTTAGGCGAAGCCCTGCTCGATTAGTACACCACCACCAGCATCACCATGCCATCGTGCTGGAGAACTCATCTACCTCTCATCCCCCTCTTGCTGGATCAAGAAGGCAGATATCGTCGTCGAGCTGTACGTGTGCTGAAGCGGAGGTGTCGTCCGTTCCGCACTAGATCGGGATGGATCGTGATGGGATAGCGGGACGAATCGTGATGAGATCGTGGTACGGGCTGCGATTTGGATCGCGAAGATGTTCCACTACATCAACCGCGTTATATACGCTTTCTCTTAGCAATCTATAAGGGTATGTCATTCACTCTCCCCTCTCGTAGATGATCATCACCATGGATAGGTATTGCATGTGCATAGGTAAAAATATGTTTCCCATGCAACGTTCCCCAACGGTGGCATCATGAGCTAGGTCTATGCGTAGACGACATCTCGAGTAGAACACAAAGGAGTTTGTGGGTGTTCAAAATCAGATTGCTACCCTCCTTAGTTTTTTCTTGATTCGGCGGTATTGTTGGATTGAAGCAGCCCGGACCAACATTACTCATACGCTTACGAGAGTCTGGTTTCATCGACTAACATGCAACTTGTTCCATAAAGATGACTGGCGGGTGTCTGTTTCTTCAACTTTAGTTGAATTGGATTTGACCGAGGCAGTCCTTGGAGAATGTTAAATAGCAACTTGCATATCACCGTTGTGGCTTTGCGTAAGTAAGATGCGGTCATACTAGATAACCATAGCAGCCACGTAAAATTTGCAAAAACAAATTAGAGGATGTCTAACTTGTTTTTGTAGGGTATGCATGTGATGTGATATGGCCAAAGACATGGTATGATATATTGGATTTATGAGATGATCATGTTGTTATAGTTAAATATCAACTTGCACGTCGATGCTACGGCAACCGACAGGAGCCATAGGATTGTCTTTAATTATTTTGCGCTCGGTGATGCTTTGCTTTATTGCTAGTAGTAGCTTTAGTAGTAACAGCATAGGAAGTGTGACAATCTCGATGGCAGCACAATGATGGAGATCATAATGATGGAGATCATGGTGTGGCACCGGTGAAGATGGAGATCATGCCGGTGCTTTGGTGATGAAGATCAAGAAGCACAAGTTCATGGCCATATCATGTCACTTATGATTTGCATGTGATGTTAATCCTTTTATGGACTTTATTTTGCTTAGGACGACGGTAGCATTATAAGGTGATCCCTCACTAAAATTTCAAGATAAAATTGTGTTCTCCCTGACTATGCATCGTTGCGACAGTTTATCATTTCAAGACACCATGTGATGATCGGGTGTGATAGACTCTACATTCACATACAACGGGTGCAAAATAGTTGCACACGCGGAACACTCGGGATAAACTTGACGAGCCTAGCATGTATAGACATGGCCTCGGAATACAAGATACCAAAAGGTCAATCATGAATCATATAGTTGATATGGTCAACATGGAGATGTTCACCGTTGAAACTAAACTCAACTCACGTGATGATCTGACTTGAGTTAGTGAATTTGGATCATGCAACACTAGAATGACTATAGGGATGTCAATTTGAGTGGGAGTTTACTAGTAATATGATTAACTAAACTCAATTATCATGAACATAGTAAAAAGTGTCTTTACAATTTATGTTGAAGGTTGCACTGTATCTCTACTGTTTTTGATATGTTCCTAGAGAAAACTTAGTTGAAAGATGATAGTAGCAATTATGCGGACTGGGTCCGTAAATTGAGGATTTTCCTCATTGGTGCACAGAAGGCTTATGTCCTTAATGCACCGCTTGGTGTGCTGAACCCCGAGCGTCGTTTGTGGATGTTGCGAACATCTGACATACACGTTTTTGATGACTACGTGATAGTTCAGTGCGTAATGCTTAACAGCTTAGAATTGAGGAACCGAAGACGTTTTGAACGTCATGAGACATATGAGATGTTCCAAGAGATGAAATTGGGATTTCAGGGCCGTGCCCATGTTGAGAGGTATGAGACCTCTGACAAGATTCTTTGCCTGTGAAGTAAGGGAGAAAAGCTCAATCATTGAGCATGTGCTCAGATTGTCTGGGTGTAACAATCGCTTCAATCGAGTGGGAGTTGATCTTCCAGATAAGATAGTGATTGACATAGCTCTCCAAAGTCACTGTCGCCAAACTACTGGAGCTTCATGATGAACTATAGCATATCACGGATGCGCAAGATAATCCCTGAATTATTCGCAATGTTTGACACTACGAAAGTAAAAATCAAGTAGGAGCATCAATTGTTGATGGTTAGTGAAACCACTAGTTTCGACAAGGGCAAGGGCAAGAAGGGATACTTCATGAAAGGAAAATCAGTTGCCTCTCTAGTGAAGAAACCCAAAGTTGAACCCAAACCCGAGACTAAGTGCTTCTAATATGAGGGGAACGGTCACTGAAGTAGCACTACCCTTGATACTTGGTAGATGAGAAGGCTGGCAAAGTCGACAAAAGTATATTGGATATACATGATATTGATGTGTACCATACTAGTAATCCTAGTAGCACCAGGATATTAGATGCCGGTTCAGTTGCTAAGTGTTAGTAACTCGAAATTATAGCTACGGAATAAACGGATGTTAGCAAGGGTGAGGTGACGATGTATGTTGGAAGTAATTCCAAGGTCGATATGATCAAACATCGCACGCTCCCTCTACCATCGGGATTAGTGTTGAACCTAAATAATTTTTATTTGGTGTTTGCGTTGAGCACATACATAATTAGATTGTGTTTATTGCAATACAGTTATTCATTTAAAGAGAATAATGGTTACTCTATTTACTTGAATCATACCTCCAATGGTCATGCACCTAAATGAACCATTTATTAAATCTCGGTCGTAGTGATACACATGCTCATAATATTGATGCCAAAAGATACAAAGTAGTAATGATAGTACCACTTACTTGTGGCACTACTTCTTGAGTCATATTAGTATAAAAACCGCATGAAGAAGTTCCATGCTGATGGATCTTTGGACTCATTCGTTTGAGACATGCGAACCATGCCTATTGGTATAAACGCATGAAGAAACTTCATGCAAATGGATTTTTTAGACTCACTTGATTTTGAATCACTTTAGACATGCAAACCAGGCCAAGTGGGCAAGATGACTGAAGGCCTCGTTTTTAGTGAGATGGAACGAGAAAGTGACTTATTGGTAAAAATACATTTTGATGAATGCAGTCCAATGAGTGTTGAGGCACGTAGTGGATATCGTTATGTTCTTACTTCACTGATGATTTGAGTAGATACAAAGTATTTGCTTGATGAATCACAAGTCTGAAATATTGAAAAAGTTCAAGCAATTTCAGAGTGAAGATCATCGTGACAAGAGGATAATATGTGTACGATGTGATCATGGAGATAAATATATATGTGAGTTGTGAGTTTGGTAAACATTTAACACAATGTGAAAATTGTTTCGCAACACATGCCACCTGGAACACCATAGTTATGGTGTGTCCGAACTTCATAGCCGCACCCTATTGGATATGGTGCATACTATGATGTCTCTTATCGAATTACCACTATCGTCTTTGGGTTAGCATTAAAGACAACCTCATTCACTTTAAATAGGGCACCACGTAATTCCATTGAGATGACACCGTATGAACTATGGTTTGGAGAAACCTAAGTTGTCATTTCTTAAAGTTTGGGGCTGCGATGCTTATGTGAAAAAGTTGGGTGTACCTCCTATCTCGGATCCAAAAGCAAAGTGTTTGTTTCAGGAAACGGGTCCTTTCTCGGGAAATAGTTTCTCCCGAAAGAATTGAGTGGGAGGATGGTGGAACTTGATGAGGTTACTGAACCAACACTTCAACCAGTGAGTGGAAGGGCACAGGAAGTTGTTCTTGTGGCCTCTACACCAGTTGAAGTGGAAGCCAATGATGGTGATCATGAAGCTTCAGATCAAGTTACTACCAAACCTCGTAGGTCAACAAGGATACACACTGCTCCAGAGTGGTATGGTAATCCTGTCTTGGAAGTCATGTTGCTGGACAATAATGAACCTACAAGCTATGGAGAAGCGATGGTGGGCTCGGACTCCGACAAATGACAAGAGCCTTGAAATCCGAGAGAGGATCCATGTATGGAAACAAAATGTGGACTTTGGAAGAACTACTTGATGGTCATAATACTATCGAGTACAGATGGATCTTTAAAAGGAAGACAGACGATGATGGTGAATGTCACCATTTAAGAAAGCTTGAGTTGTTGCAAAGTGGTTTCCTACAAGTTCAAGGAGTTGACTATGATGAGACTTTCTCACTTGTAGCGATGATAAATGTCTGTTGGAATTATGTTAGCAATTGCTGCATTTTTCAATTATGAAATCTTGCACATGGATGTCAAAACATTGTTTCCTTGACGGTTTCTTTGAGGAAAGGTTGTATGTCATACAACTAGAAGATTTTGTCGATTCTAAGGATACTAACAAGTATGCAAGCTCCAGCGATCCTTCTATGAACTAGAGCAATTATCTAGGAGTTGGAATATACTCTTTGATGAGATGACCAAAGCTTTTTGGTTTATACAAAGTTTATGAGAAACTTGTATTTCCATGTAAGTGAGTGGGAGCACTATAGAATTTCTAATAAATATATGTAGTTGACATATTATTGATTGGAAATAATGTAGGAATTCTGGAAAAGCATAAAGGGTTGTTTGAAAGGAGTTTTTCAAAGAAAAAAAACCCTGAATTAAGCCTACTTGAAACATTGAGCATCAAGATCTATGGAGATAGATCAAAACGCTTGATAAAAACTTTCAATGAAATGCATGACTTGACAAGTTTTTGAAGGAGTTCAAAATATATCGGCAAAGAAGGAGTTCTTAGCTGTGTTGTAAGGTGTGAATATTGAGTAAGAGTCAAAGCCCGACCATGGCAGAAGAAAGGGAAAGGACGAAGGTCGTCCCCTATGCATTAGTCGTAGGCTCTAAAATATGCCAATCTATGTACCGCACCTGATGTGTGCCTTGCCATGAATCGGTCAAGGGGTACAAAAGTGATCCAGAGATGGATCACTGGACAACAGTCAAAGTTATCCTTAGTAACTAGAGGACTAAGGATTTTTTTATCGGTTATGGAGGTGATAAAAGAGTTTGTCATAAAGGGTTACGTTGATGCAAGCTTTGACACTAATCCGGGTAGCTCTGAGTAGTAAACCGGATTCATATAGTAGAGCACTCGTTTGGAATTGTTCCAAATGGTGCATGGTAGGAGCACCTATAGGATGACATAGAGATTTGTGAAGCACACTCGGATCTAAAAAGTTCAGACCCGTTAACTAAAACCTCTCTCACAAGCAATACATGATCAAACCCTAGAACTGTATGGGTGTTAGATTCATTACAATCACATAGTGATGTGAACTAGATTATTGACTCTAGTGCAAGTGGGAGACTATTGGAAATATGCCCTAGAGGCAATAATAAATTGGTTAATATTATATTTCCTTGTTCATGATAATCGTTTATTATCCATGCTAGAATTGTATTGAATGGGAACTCAGATACATGTGTGGATACATAGACAACACACTGTCCCTAGTAAGCCTCTAGTTAACTAGCTCGTTGATCAAAGACGGTCAAGTTTCCTGGCCATAGACAAGTGTTGTCACTTGATAACGGGATCACATCACTAAGATAATGATGTGATGGACAAGACCCAAACTATGAACGTAGCATATGATCGTGTGAGTTTATTGCTACTGTTTTCTGCATGTCGATATATCGGTTCCTATGACCATGAGATCATGTAACTCCCAGAAATCAAAGGAATACCTTATGTGTATTAAACGTCGCAACGTAATTGTGTGACTATAAAGGTGCTCTACAGGTATCTCCGAAGGTGTCTGTTGGTTGGCGTGAATCGAGACTGGGATTTGTCACTCCGTATGACGGAGAGGTATCTCCGGGCCCACTCAGTAATACAACATCACAATAAGCCTTGCAAGCAATGTGACTAAGGAGTTGGTCACGGGATCTTGTATTACGGAACGAGTAAAGAGACTTGCCGATAACGAGATTGAACTAGCTATGGAGATACCGACAATCGAATCTCGGGCAAGTAACATACCGAAGGACAATGGGAACAACGTATGGGATTAAGTGAATCCTGACATAGAGGTTCAATCGATAAAGATCTTCGTAGAATATGTAGGAGCCAATATGGGCATCCAGGTCCTGCTATTGGTTATTGACCGGAGAATGTCTCAGGTCATTTCTACATAGTTCTCTAACCCGCAGGGTGTGCATGCTTAAGGTTCGGTGACGTTTCGGTATTATTGAGTTATGTGTGTTGGTAACCGAAAGTTGTTCGGAGTCCCGGATGAGATCATGGACGTCACTAGGAGCTCCAGAATGGTCCGTAGGTAATGATTGACATGTAGGAAGTCCTATTTTGGTCACCGGAAAAGTTTCGGACACTTCGATAGTGTATTGGGAGTGCCGGGAGGCTACCGGGGGACCATCGGGAGGGGTGTCACGCCTCGAGGGACCTCATGGGCTGTGGGAGGAGATAAACCAACCCCTAGTGGGCTGTCCTAAGCCCCCACTAAGTCCCATTAGGTTTGAGAAGGAAAAAACCCAAAGGTGGAAGAGGAGGAAAGGGTTTCCAAGTGGAGAGGAGGAATCCTACTCCAGTAGGATTGGAGTAGGACTCCTCCACCTCCAATTTCGGCCAAACCTTGAGGGTATGAGGCTGCATCCACCCCTTCCTCCCTCCTATATATACTAGAGGAATTAGAGGCGGCCCTAACTCTAATTGCCACGTGCTCCCTCTACTTCATCTAGATCAGTTTCTCCTCTAGTCTAATTCGGCGGTGCTTAGGTGAAGCCCTGCTCGATTAGTTCACCACCCCCACCACCATGTCACCGTTCTAGCGAACTCATCTACCTCTCCGCCCCCTCTTGCTGGATCAAGAAGGCGGATATCGTTGTCGAGCTGTACGTGTGCCGAACACGGAGGTGTCGTCCGTTCGGCACTAGATCGGGATGGATCGTGATGGGGTCGCGTGACGGATCATGATGAGATCGCGAGAATGGCTGCGATTTGGATCGCGAAGATGTTCCACCACATCAACCACGTTATATACGCTTCCACTTAGCGATCTACAAGGATATGTAGATTCACTGTCCCCTCTCGTAGATGATTACCACCATGGATAGGTATTGCGTGTGCGTAGGAAAATTTTTGTTTCCCATGCAACGTTCACCAACATCCATGTCATTTTGCAGTTCGCCTTGACGCTAAGTAGGAGCTTTCACTTGAGTTGATGAAGTGCTTTCCTTCACCTCCATGGGATGAATCTTGCCAATGGAAAAATCTTTGATACCTTCCGAAGGTTCCTTATCTCCTATATCAATTGGCAATTGTTCGACTTGCGAACCGTTAGTCTCATCAAACTTCACATCTACCGTCTCTTGAACTTTTCAAGTGAAGTTGTTGTAGACATGGTAGGCATGAGAGTTTGATCCGTAACCAAGAAGGAAACCTTCATAAGATTTAGGTGCAAATTTAGATCGACGATGCTATCAAGAATATAGCACTTAGAGCCGAATACTCGAAAGTATCCAACTTGGGGGTTGTTACCCATGAGTAGATCGTATGCCATTTTAACGAGAAGCTTGTGCAGGTAGAGTCGGTTTATGGCATGGCAAGCTGTTTCCACGACTTTTGCCCAAAAGTGTCTTGGAGTCTTGTATTCGGCACGCATCATTCTTGCCAACTCTATGGGCGTCCGGTTCTTCCTCTCAACAACTCCATTTTGTTGAGGTGTATACGTCGCCGATAACTCATGTGAGATACCTTCTTTATCAAGATAAGTATCCACATTAGTGTTCTTGAACTCCGTTCCATTGTCGCTCTGAATCTTCTTGATCTTCACTTCAAACTGGTTTTGAGCTTTTCGAGCGTAGTTCTTGAAGGTTATTTGTACCCGCGACTTGTCATTGAGAAATAACACCCACATAAATCTGGAAAAATCATCAACAATAACTAGACCATAAGAATTTCCACCGAGGATCTTGTAAGCATTGGGACCAAAGAGATCCATGTGAAGCAGCTCGAGGGGTCTTCTTGTGGTCATGATGTTCTTCACGGGATGACTTCCACAAACTTGTTTTCCTGCTTGATAGGCACTACAAAGTATATCTTTGTCAAAGATAACATCTTTAACACCAATAATATGATCACCTTCGATAAGTTTGTCAAGATTACGCATACCAACATGTCCAAGCCTTCTATGACATAACCAACCTTTAGAAGATTTTGCAACAAGCCATGTATGGGGTTTGGATATCTTAGACAAATCAACAATGTATAGATCACCTCTATGGAAACCAGTAAATACGATGTTATGATTGTCGCTATGAAATACTCGACATTCAACTTTCGTAAATAGCACATCAAAATCAAAATCTTCTAGTCTAGATACGGAAAGTAGATTGTAGCCAAGAGATTCTACTAGCATTATGTTCTGAATAGAACTGTCATGAGATACGACCACCTACCGAGACCAAGTACCTTACCTTTGGAATTGTCTCCAAACGTAATATACCTTCGAGGTCGATGATTTGGTGTGATTTCATGGGACATGTCTTTATCTCCGGTCATGTGATCAGTGCACTGTCGAGAACCCACTCTTTTCCACCTGTCGTGTAGTCTTTAAGGTTAGCCATAAGACTGAGATTCTTCATGGTCTTCTCATACTCAGTGTCGAAGTCCTCATCATCATCGTAGTAGCGACGTTCTGCATAGTCATCATCGGATGAAGTTTCCTCGTAAGAGACAAATGTTTCATCAGAAATTTGACTATTACAATATTCAAGTTTATGCATTTGAATAGCTTCAACAATGACGTTGTTGATGGTAATGAGATTTCCTTTGGCACGCATGAGGTCACCAAGCTCAAATAAGCATTTATCGAAGTTCAGATATGTTGGCTTCATTTTATGGAAAGCAATGTATTTGTGAACAATGATATCAAGATTTTTCAAGGAATAATTTGGATATCTTTACTCTATGTCTTTCCACAAAGTATGAGCACACTGAAAGTTTTGCAACCGATTAAGCATGTTTCTTGGTAAACCTCTAATGATAAGATTGACGGTATTGAGGTTGCCAAGCATGTTAACTTCATCATCATGAGAAGGATGTATGGGGTCAATGGGAGGCGCATAGGGATATTCAATATACTTGGCGCAAATGGAACTCATCGAATATGTAAAGCATTTCGTCTTTCCATTGTGTAAAGTACTCCCCATCAAGTACAAGCACTCTAAAACTAAAAATCTGGGATAAAGTCACATTCATCTTCCTCCAATGGTTGTTAAACAAAGGTTTTGGAGACCTTGCTATGATACCAATTGAGGGATCGATAGAAGATGTGTCTAGAGGGGGGTGAATATACTACTTGTCAAGATAAAATATCTAGCCTAACCTAATTTCTAGGACGGCAGAAATCTAGCAGTTCTAACAACTCTAGAGCACCCTACACATGATAGTCAACATATATGGAAGCGGAAAAGTAAAGACTTTGCACATGTGAAGGAGTAGAGTTTAGGAGACCAAACACAAGGGGTTGACACAACAATTTTAGGCATGGTTCCGATAGGTGGCGCTATCGTACGTCCATGTTAGTGGAGACTTCAACCCACGGAGGGTAACGACTGCGGGAGTCCATGCAGGGTCCACAAAGAAGCGGCCTTGTCTGTCCCACCATGGCTTCCATCCACGGAGGACTAGCCTTACTCACGATAGATCTTCACGAAGTAGCAGATCTTCTTGCCCTTACAAACATCTTGGTTCAACTCCACTACATGAAGTACGAGGATCCCAAGCGACACCCAACCAATCTAGGAGGCACCACCCTCCAAAAGGTAATAGCTGGGGTAGATCAATGAACTCCTTGCTCTTGTGCTTCTAAAGATAGTCTCCTCAACACAAATCTCTCTCTCACAGAATATGCATGGGTAGAAGAGGTTGATTTGGTTGAAAGCATTTTGGGGAGGTGATACGTCCATTTTGCATCATGCTTTCATGTTGATATTTATCGCTTTATGGACTGTTATTATACTTTCTGGTACCATACTTATGCCTTTTCTCTTTTATTTTGCAAGGTTTATTTGAAGAGGGAGAATACCGGTAGCTGGAATTCTGGACTGGAAAAGGACAAAGTCTGAGTCCTCTATTCTGCGCAACTCCAAATGCCCGAAAAATCAACGTGGAATTTTTTGGGAATATATAAAAAATACTAGGCGAAAGAAGTGCCACAGGGGAGCTGCCAGGGGCCCACAAGCCTGGTGGCCGCGGCCTACCCCCCTGGTCGCGGCTACAGGGCTTGTGGGCACCCTGGTGACCCACTGGCCCCCCTCTTCTGCTATATGAAGGGTTTCGTCCGGAAAAAAATCAGAGCGGAGCTTTTTCGTGGAGGCGCCGCTGCCACGAGGCGGAACTTGAGCAGAACCAATCTAGAGCTCCGGCAGGACGATCCTGCCGGGGAAACTTCCCTCCCGGAGGGGGAAATCGTCGCCATTGTCATCACCAACACTCCTCTCATCGGAGGGGACTCATCACCATCAACATCTTCATCATCACCATCTCATCTCCAAACCCTAGTTCATCACTTGTATCCAATCTCCGTCTCGCGACTCCAATTGGTACTTGTAAGGTTGCTAGTAGTGTTGATTACTCTTTGTAGTTGATCCTAGTTGGATTACTTTGTGGAAGAGTTTATGTTCAGATCCTTGATGCTACTCATTACACCTCTGATCATGATTATGATTATGCTTTGTGAGTAGTTACTTTTGTTCCTGAGGACATGGGATAAGTCATGCTAATAGTAGTCATGTGAATTTGGTATTCATTCGGTATTTTGATATGTTGTATGTTGTTTTTCCTCTAGTGGTGTTATGTGAACATCGACTACATAACACTTCACCATATTTGGGACTAAAGGAAGGCATTGGGAAGTAGTAAGTAAATGATGGGTTGCTAGAGTGACAGAAGCTTAAACCCTAGTTTATGCGTTACTTCGTAAGGGGCTGATTTGGATCCACTAGTTTAATGCTATGGTTAGACTTTGTCTTAATTCTTCTTTCATAGTTGCGGATTCTTGCGAGAGGGGTTAATCATAAGTAGGATGCTTGTCCAAGTAAGGGCAGTACCCAAGCGCCGGTCCACCCACATATCAAACTATCAAAGTAACGAACGCGAATCGTATGAACATGATGAAAATAGCATGACAGAAACTCCCGTGTGTCCTCGGGAGCGTTTTTCCTCCTATAAGACTTTGTTTAGGCTTGTCCCTTGCTACAAAAGGGATTGAGCCACTTTTCTGCACCATTGCTACTCTTTTAACTTGTTACTTTTCACCTGCTACGTTTCACCTCACTACACCATCACTTGTTACCGCTACTTTCAGTGCTTGCAGTTATTACCTTGCTGAAAACCGTTTATCAGAGCCTTCTGCTCCTCGTTGGGTTCGACACTCTTACTTATCAAAAGGACTACAATTGATCCCCTATACTTGTGGGTCATCAAGACTCTTTTCTGGCGCCGTTACCGGGGAGTGAAGCGCCTTTGGTAAGGAAACATTTATATACTGTGCTGAAATTTATTGTCACTTGTCACTATGGAAATTGTTCCTTTGAGGAATTTGTTCAGGGTATCTTTACCACGAACGGAAGCACGAGGAGTTGCTCCTCAACCCAAGGTACCTACTGAAAATATCTTTTATTAAATTCCTTCGGTTATGCTTGAGAAACTGCTTGCTAATCCATTTACACGAGATGGATCATCACGTCCAGACTTGCATCTAATCTATGTAGATGAAGTTTGTGGTTTATTTAAGCTTGCAGGTTTGCCCGAGGATGAGGTAATAAATAAAGTCTTTCCCTTATCTTTGAAGGATAAGGCATTGACATGGTATAGGCTATGTGATGATACTGGATCATGGGACTACAATCGGTTGAAATTGGAATTTCATCAAAAGTTTTATCCTATGCATTTAGTACATCGTGATCGGAATTATATTTATAACTTTTGGCCTCGTGATAGGGAAAGCATAGCTCAAGCTTGGGGGAGGCTTAAATCAATGCTATATTCATGCCCCAATCATGAGCTCTCGAGAGAAATTATCACTCAAAACTTTTATGCGCGGCTTTCTCATGAAGATCGTACCATGCTTGACACTTCTTGTACCAGTTCTTTTATGAAGAAGGATATTGACCACAATTGGAATTTATTGGAAAGAATCAAAGGTAACTCTGAAGATTGGGAGCTTGAAGAAGGTAAGGAGTCAGGTATGAATTTCCAGTTTGATTGCGTTAAATATTTTGTTGAAACAAACACTTCTAGAGATTTTAGCACTAAGTATGGACTTGACTCTGAGATAGTAGCTTCTCTATGTGAATATTTTGCTGCTCATATTGATCTTCCCAAAGAGAAGTGGTTTAAGTATCATCCTCCTGTAGAAGTCAACATAGTGAAACCCAATCTAGTTGACGAGGAAGTCATTGCCTACAATGATCCTATTGTTCCTTGTGCCTACACTGAGAAACCACCTTACCCTGCTAGGAAAAAGGATTATTCTAAAGCTCCAACTGTGATATGTAGGGGTTACATTAGACCACTTGCACCCCGTGAGGAAATTAGAGTTGAACCTAGTGTTGCTATTATCAAAGATCTCTTAGCCGAAGACATAGACGGGCATGTTATCAAATTCTGTGAAGACTCCGCTAGAATTGCTAAACCTCACGCGAAAGACAAATACGGACCTGTAGTTGGCCTGCCCGTTGTTTCTGTCAAGATAGGAGATCACTGTTATCATGGTTTATGTGATATGGGTGCTAGTGTTAGTGCAATACCCCAATCCCTATATGATGAAATCAAAGATGAGATTGCACCTGCTGAGTTAGAACCCATTTATGTCACTATTACGCTAGCTAATAGAGACACTATCTGCCCTGTGGGAATTGTGAGAGACGTAGAAGTCCTGTGTGGTAAGACGAAATATCCTACTGATTTCCTCGTCCTTGCTACTGCACAAGATAGCTTTTGCCCCATCATATTTGGTAGACCCTTTCTCAACACTATCAATGCTCATATTGATTGCATTAAAAAGACTGTCACTGTTAGTTTCGAGGGTGTGTCTCATGAATTTAACTTCTCCAAGTTTGGAAGACATCCCCATGAAAAAGAGTCGTCTGGTAGGATGAAATCATTTCTCTTGCCTCTATTGTCGTGCCTCCTACGGATACTTTAGAGCAATATCTGCTTGAGCATGAAAATGATATGCATATGGATGAAAGAGATGAGATAGATAAAATTGTTTTAGAACAATATCCTATTCTTAAGAATAATCTGCCTGTTGAACTGCTTGGGGATCCTCCCCCACCAAAGGGTGATCATGTGTTCGAGCTAAAACAGTTACCAGATACACTTAAGTATGCCTATATTGATGAGAAGGAGATATATCATGTTATAATTAGTGCTCACCTCTCGAATCACGAAGAAAAGAAGTTATTAAAAACTTTGAGGAAGCATCGTGCTGCTATTGGATATACTCTTGATGATCTTAAGGGTATTAGTCCCACTCTATGTCAGCACAAGATTAAAACCGATCCTGATTCTAAGCCAGTTGATGATCATCAACGGAGGTTAAATCCTAGGATGAAAGAGGTCGTGAGAAAAGAAATATTCAAGCTTCTCGAAGCAGGAATCATTTATCCTGTTGCTCATAGTGATTGGGTAAGTCCGGTACATTGCGTACCTAAGAAGGGAGGTATCACCTTCGTTCCTAATGATAAGAATGAACTAATCCCACAGAGGATTATTACTAGCTATAGGATGGTGATAGACTTCCAAAAACTGAACAAGGCAACCAGGAAAGACCATTATCCTTTGTCGTTTATCGACCAAATGCTAGAAAGGCTATCTAAACACACACACTTCTGCTTTCTAGACGGTTATTCAGGTTTCTCGCAAATACCTGTTGCACAATCTGATCAGGAGAAAACCACTTTCACCTGCCCCTTCGGTACCTTTGCGTATAGACGTATGCCTTTTGGCTTATGCAATGCACCTGCCACCGTTCAAAGATGTATGATGGCTATATTCTCTAACTTTTGTGAAAAGATTGTTGAGGTTTTCATGGATGATTTCTCCGTTTACGGTTCTTCCTTTGACGATTGCCTCAGCAACCTTGATCGAGTCTTACAGAGATGCAAAGATACCAACCTCGTCTTGAACTGGGAGAAGTGCCACTTCATGGTTAATGAAAGCATCATCTTAGGACACAAAATTTCTGAGAAAGGCATTGAAGCTGATAAGGCTAAGGTTGATGCAATTGAGAAAATGCCTTGCCCCACAGATATCAGAGGTATACGAAGTTTCCTAGGTCATGCTGGTTTGTATAGAAGGTTCATTAAAGACTTCTCTAAGATTTCTAGGCCTCTTACCAACCTCTTGCAGAACGATGTTCCTTTTGTTTTTGATGAGGATTGTGAGGAAATTTTCGAAATACTTAAGAAGGCCTTGATAACCGCACCTATTGTTCAACCACCTGATTGGAACTTGCCCTTTGAAATCATGTGCGATGCTAATGATTATGCTGTTGGTGTTGTTCTAGGACAAAGAGTTGACAAGAAGTTGAATGTTATTCACTACGCTAGTAAAACTCTAGACAGTGCCCAAAGAAACTATGCCATAACGGAGAAGGAATTTTTAGCAGTCGTGTTTGCATGTGAAAAGTTCAGATCTTATATAGTTGACTCCAAAGTCATTATTCACTCTGATCATGCTACTATTAAGTACCTGCTTATGGAGAAGAAGGACGCTAAGCCTAGTAATCAGATGGGTTCTCTTGCTACAGGAATTTGATTTGCACGTTGTTGACCGAAAGGGTGCTGATAACCCTATAGCAAATAACTTGTCCAGGCTAGAGAATGTCCTTGATGACCCATCATGGGGTTATAGTCCTAGGGTAGGGTCATAGGCCTACCCTGTAGGTCCTACCCAAGGACTACCCCTCATAAGGGACAAGGCCCTTAGTCAGTTCCGACTGAACTAAGGAGTTCCCATCATCCAGTCGGTAACAGATCCTCGACCATCCAGTTGGAGACGAGCAGTCGGAGAATATCAAACTAACCGACTGGATTCCACTCTGTGCATCATAACCCCCTTGGAGGGAAACGGTCATACGTTTCCATGTGCCTTTATTAGCATTTAATGCATACGTTACCTGTAACGTAGGCATTTATTCGCCACTACTCCACCCCTGTGCACCGAACCGTTGTGGAGGGCAGCGCACTCTATATAAGCCACCCTCCCCCACTGGTGCAGGGGTTAGCAAATCACTGTATTCTATATTCCACTCGACAACAAGCTCCCAGAGCACTGAGACGTAGGGCTATTACCTCCACCGCAGAGGGGCCTGAACTCATACAACCTCGCCGTAGCTAAGGCTCTGCCCATCCTTTCGTACCCTACACATCTACTGTCAGACTTATACCCACGACAGTTGGCGCCCACCCTGGGGCAGGCGTCTAAGCGACTTCCAGCAAGTTTGCTACTACATCTTTTCGCCATGTCGTCCGGTGGAGATTCGAGCATGGGTCACGAGATCCTCTTCGGCGCTCTCTCGTTCATCGTCGACGATTCGGCGTGTCTTCGGGACGCACCTCTCGACATCGAGGCGCTTCCCCATCGCGGAGCTACACACTTCCATGCCGGCGCCCGCGGCATTCTTCTTCTCCAGCAGTCAGCTCCGGTGTCGGCCTTCGCCGCCGTCGCGCGCCATAACAAGCGGTCCCGCCGTCCGCTGCTCCAGCGTTGGGTGCAACATGCCGAGGCGCGCCAGAATGCGTCTTCGCAAGTGGCGGTCCTAGAATCGGTTGTGGTTGCCCCACCATCCCAACGCTCGGACTCGGTTCCGACTGAGATCCCTTCCGAGTACTTGGGTCGCGGGCTTGCAGCAGAAGTACACATGGCCAACTCTCATGAAAGTCCTCGCCAAGCTGGCCGGAACGAGCATGAGATCGGCGAAACATCCGGTGCTCGCCGTCCACCTCGCCATTCTGTCAGTCGGCACACTCGGCGGAGCAACGTGGAGTTGTTCCACACGCCCATCCTCAACTTGGCTGCCGCTGCGAAGATAGCCGATTCCCTTCAGCTGACTGATTCAGAGGCTGGCAGGGGGATCGAGCAAATCCGCGCCCTGCTGCACACAGCGCAGCAGCAAAACTCGGCGGTCTCCTAGTCGCACAACAGGATCCACAATAGTTCTGTTCATGTGAACACGCATCGGTCAGTTCATAGCCCTGGTTCTCATCAGCGACACAGGGGAGGCAGCCGTTCCATAAATCCCGAAGATCATCGACATTCACGCACCCCTCCACGGGGTGGGCCCTACGGACCCCGACATCATGATGATCGGCGTTCAGTTGGTGACACTTACGACCCAAGGCCCGACGCGAGAGGGCATATCGCCCAGCGGAGGGTCGACAGGGGCCGAGCCCACCGCGGTGGTCACGATATTGACCGTCCGAGTGAAAGCAGGGCCATCGTTTCTGGTCCCGAATGTTTCAGTCGAGCCATCCGTTTGGCTGATATCCCTCCCAACTTCCGATTGGCGACGGGGATCAGTAAGTTTACAGGAGAATCCAAGCCAGAAACGTGGCTGGATGATTACCGAGTGGCAGTCCAGATCGGAGGAGGGGACGACCACGTCGCCATGAAGCACCTCCCTCTGATGCTCGATGGCTCGGCGCGAGCGTGACTGAACCAGTTGGCCCCCTCAAGAATCTACAGCTGAGCAGATCTGGCCCGAGTGCTCATCAGGACCTTCGAAGGGACGTGCAAGCGCCTGCTGGCCTCGTGGAGCTCCAACACTGTGTCCAGAAGCAGAATGAGCCCCTACGCGATTTCATTCAGCGTTGGATGACCCTCTACCACACGGTGGAGAACGTCACAGAGCATCAAGCAGTTTGCGCCTTCAAGGCAGGCGTGCGGTACAGGGATCTGTACCTAAAGTTCGGCCGAACAGGGGACATCTCCATGAGCAAGATGATGGAGATAGCGGCACGCTATGCAAATGGTGAAGAAGAGGACCACATCCGAAGCGGCAAGCCCAAAACAGTCACCGACGGAGATGGGAGTAACACTCGGAAGCAGAAGCAGTAAGCTCTGTCCACTCCGCAGGCAGAGCTGCAGCTGTTACCAACGCCAAGTTCAAAGGCAAGGGGAAGGCTCAGTTCACCCCCAAGAATAAGCAGTTCAACAATCCCAACCTAGACCAGCCATGTCCGATTCATACGAAGATGGATGAAGAGGGCAACGCCATATATCCGAGGCATACCACTCGGCAATGTCGCCTCCTGATCCAGGGATTCGGCGAAGGGCAACCGAGTGAAAAGGACAATGAACAGGATGAGGAGGATAAGGAGGATCCGTTCCCCCAAGTCCATGCAACACTGATGATTTTCGCTGACGTTGAGAGCAAGAGTCGACTGAAGCTGGTGAACAGGGAGGTGAACATGGCCACCCCTACCAACCCCAAGTTCCTCAAATGGTCTCAAACTGCGATCACCTTTGACCAGTCGGATCATCCAGCACACGTACCCACCCCAGGGAGACAGGCTCTGGTCGTCGACCCGGTGGTAGAAGGAGTCCGACTGCGCAAAGTCCTCATGGAAGACGGCAGTGGCTTGAACATCATGTACGCCGACACTCTCAAGGGGATGGGCATTCCGATGTCCAAACTCAGCGAGAGCAGCATGCAGTTCCATGGTGTCGTCCCTGGACGAAAGGCCAAGTCACTCGGCCAGATCGCGTTGGACGTCGTTTTCGGCTCCGACAAGAACTTCCGCAAGGAAAAGCTGACGTTCGAGGTGGTGGACTTCCAGAGCGCTTACCATGCAATTCTGGGCCGCCCGGCGTATGCGCTTTTCATGGCCCGTCCATGTTATGTATACCTGAAACTGAAGATGCCAGGCCCGAAAGGTGCGATCACCATCACAGGCAATCGACAGCGGGCTGAGGAGTGTCTGCAGCAGGGATCAAGAATCGCCGACCAGCAGATGGCCGTCCTCGAGCTTGACGAGTACAAGAAAACAGTCGACCCCGCTGACTTGATGTGTTCGAAGAAGCCAGCTTCGGAGTCCGCATTCCAGTCGGCGGGAGAGACCAAGAAGGTCAGCATCCACCCGACGGATGACACTGCTGCCCCGACGATCATTTCCACCACCCTCGATCCTAAATAGGAACCCGAGCTCACCCAATTCCTCCGTGAGAACTGGGACATCTTCGCATGGAAACCCTCTGACATGCCAGGTGTACCCAGGAAGTTGGCTGAGCACTGACTGCATGTGGATCCCACCGCTCGGCCTATCCGAGAACGCCTGCGTCGGTCCGCCGTGCACAAGAGGAAGACAATCGGGGAAGAGGTGGCCAAGCTTTTGGCAGCCAACTTCATTCGCGAGGTTCACCACTCCGAGTGGCTCGCTAATGTTGTCTTGGTGCCCAAGAAGGACAAGTCGCTCCGAATGTGCATCGAATTCAAGCATCTCAATAAGGTCTGCCCGAAAGACCATTTTTCGCTCCCCCGCATCGATCAAATTGTCGATTCGACTGCGGGTTGCGAGCGTTTGTCATTTCTTGATGCCTACTCGGGCTATCATCAGATCCGTCTGTATGGCCCCGATGAATTAAAAACAGCCTTTATCACCCCATTAGGGTGCTTCTGCTACATCACTATGACATTTGGTTTGAAGAATGCAGGAGCAACCTTTATGTGCATGATCCAAAAATGCCTTCTCGACCAGATCGGTCGGAATGTGGAGGCTGTTGGGGAACGTCGCATGGGAAACAAAAACTTTCCTACGCGCACGAAGATCTATCATGGTGATGTCCATCTACGAGAGGGGATGAGTGATCTACGTACCCTTGTAGACCGTACAGCTGAAGCGTTAGTGAATGCGGTTGATGTAGTGGAACGTCCTCACGTCCCTCGATCCGCCTCGCGAACTATCCCGCGATCAGTCGCACGATCTAGTGCCGAACGGACGGCACCTCCGCGTTCAGCACACGTACAGCTCGACGATGATCTCGGCCTTCTTGATCCAGCAAGAGAGATGGAGAGGTAGAGGAGTACTCCGGCAGCATGAGGGCGCTCCGGAAGTTGGTGATGACCTTGTCCCAGCAGTGCTCCGCCCGAGCTCCGCAGAAACGTGATCTAGAGGAAAAACCGTGGAGGTATGTGGTCGGGCTGCCGTGGAAAAGTCGTCTCAAATCAGCCCTAAAACCTTCGTATATATAGGTGGAGAGGGGGGGCCTTTGCCTCGGGGCTCAAGGAGCCCCAAGGGGGTCGGCCGAGCCAAGGGGGGAAGGTCTCCCCCCCAAACCGAGTTGGACTTGGTTTGGTGGGTGGGAGTCCTTCCTTCCCTTCCCACCTCCTCTTTTTTTTCTCTTTGATTTTTCTTCCAATGCCCATAGGGCCCCTTTTGGGCTGTCCCACCAGCCCACTAAGGTCTGGTGCGCCACCCTCAAGGCCTATGGGCTTCCCCGGGGTGGGTTGCCCCCCCCCCCGGTGAACTCCCGGAACCCATTCGTCATTCCCGGTACATTCCCGGTAACTCCGAAAACCTTCCGGTAATCAAATGAGGTCATCCTATATATCAACCTTCGTTTTCGGACCATTCCGGAAACCCTCGTGACGTCCGTGATCTCATCCGGGACTCCGAACAACATTCGGTAACCAACCATATAACTCAAATACGCATAAAACAACGTCGAACCTTAAGCGTGCAGACCCTGCGGGTTCGAGAACTATGTAGACATGACCCGAGAGACTCCTCGGTCAATATCCAATAGCGGTACCTGGATGCCCATATTGGATCCTACATATTCTATGAAGATCTTATCGTTTGAACCTCAGTGCCAAGGATTCATATAATCCCGTATGTCATTCCCTTTGTCCTTCGGTATGTTACTTGCCCAAGATTTGCTCGTCAGTATCCGCATACCTATTTCAATCTCGTTTACCGGCAAGTCTCTTTACTCGTTCCGTAATACAAGATCCCACAACTTACACTAAGTTACATTGCTTGCAAGGCTTGTGTGTGATGTTGTATTACCGAGTGGGCCCTGAGATACCTCTCCGTCACACGGAGTGACAAATCCCAGTCTCGATCCATACTAACTCAACTAACACCTTCGGAGATACCTGTAGAGCATCTTTATAGTCACCCAGTTACGTTGCGATGTTTGATACACACAAAGCATTCCTCCGGTGTCAGTGAGTTATATGATCTCATGGTCATAGGAACAAATACTTGACACGCAGAAAACAGTAGCAACAAAATGACACGATCAATATGCTACGTCTATTAGTTTAGGTCTAGTCCATCACATGATTCTCCTAATGATGTGATCCCGTTATCAAGTAACAACACTTGCCTATGGCTAGGAAACCTTGGCCATCTTTGATCAATGAGCTAGTCAACTAGAGGCTTACTAGGGACAGTGTTTTGTCTATGTATCCACACAAGTATTGTGTTTCCAATCAATACAATTATAGCATGGATAATAAACGATTATCATGAACTAAGAAATATAATAATAACTAATTTATTATTGCCTCTACGGCATATTTCCAACAGTCTCCCACTTGCACTAGAGTCAATAATCTAGTTCACATCTCCATGTGATTCCAACGAATCAAACACCCATATAGTTCTGGGGTCTGATCACGTCTTGCTCGTGAGAGAGGTTTTAGTCAACGGTTCTGAAACTTTCAGATCCGTGCATTCTTTACAAATCTTTATGTCATCTTATAAATGTTGCTACTACGTGCTATTCGGAAATGCTCCAAATATCTACTCTACTATACGAATCTGTTTCACTACTCATAGTTATTCGGATTAGTGTCAAAGCTTGCATCAACGTAACCCTTTACGACGAACTCTTTAACCACCTCCATAATCGAGAAAAATTCCTTAGTCTATTTAGTTACTAAGGATAACTTTGACCGCTGATCAGTGATTCAATCCTGGATCACTCTGTGTACCTCTTTAACTGACTTGCCGCAAGGCACACATCAGGTGCGGTACTCAGCATGGCATACTTTAGAGTCTACGGCTAAGGCATAGAAGACGACCTTCGTCTATTCTCTTTATTCTGCCGGGGTCGGGTTTTGAGTCTTACTCAAGTTCACACCTCACAACGCAACCAAGAACTCCTTCTTTGCTGATCTATTTTGAACTCCTTCAAAAACTTATCAAGGCATGCATCTTGTTGAAACTTCCATTAAGCGCTTTCGATCTATCCCCATAGATCTTTGATGCTCAACGTTCAAGTAGCGCAATCCAGGTACTCCTTTGAAAACTCCTTTCAAACAACCTTGTATGCTTTACAGAAATTCTACATTACTTCTGATCCACAATATGTCAACCACATATGCTTATCGAAAATTCTATAGTGCTCCCACTCACTTCTTTGGAAATACAAGTTTCTCATAAACCTTGCACAAACCCAAAATCTTTGATCATCTCATCAAAGTGTATATTCCAACTCCGAGATGCTTGCACCAGTCCAATGAAGGATCGCTGGAGTTTGCTTACTTGCTAGTATCTTTAGGATCGACAAAACCTCCTGGCTGTATCACATACAATGTTTGCTCAAGGAAACCGTCGAGGAAACAATGTTTTGACATCCTATGTGCAATATTTCATAAATAATGTAGCAACTACAAACATAATTCTAACAGACTTTTAGCAGCTACGAGTGAGAAAGTCTCATCATAGTCAACTGTTTGATCTTATCGGAAACATCTTTGCGACAAGTCGAGCTTTTCTTAATAGTGACTTATCACCATCATTGTTTGTCTTCCTTTTAAAGATCCATCTTTACTCAATAGTCTTATGACCATCAAGTAGTTCTTCCAAAGTCTACACTTTGTTTTCATACATGGATCCTCTCTCGGATTTCATGGCCTCCAGCCATTTGTCGGAATCCGGGCCCACCATTGCTTTCTCCATAACTCGTAGGTTCACTGTATCTCAACAACATGACCTCCAAGACAGGGTTACCGTACCACTCTGTAGTAGTACGCAACCTTGTCAACCTACGATGTTTGTAGTAACTTGATCCGATGCTCAATGATCACCATCATCAGCTTCCACTTCAATTGGTGTAGGCGCCACAGGAA
The DNA here is from genome assembly GCF_904849725.1 of Hordeum vulgare subsp. vulgare. Classification (NCBI taxonomy): domain Eukaryota; kingdom Viridiplantae; phylum Streptophyta; class Magnoliopsida; order Poales; family Poaceae; genus Hordeum; species Hordeum vulgare. Next base: position 355,894,193 of record NC_058520.1, read on the forward strand.
CAACTTCCTGCGCCCTACTACACACTGGTTGAAGTGATGGTTCGATAACCAAATCAAGTTCTACCACCCTCCCACTCAATTCTTTCGAGAGAAACTTTTCCTCGAGAAAGGATCCGTTTCTAGAAACAAACACTTTGCTTTCGGATCTGAGATAGGAGATGTACCCAACTGTTTTGGATATCCTATGAAGATGCATTTATCCGCTTTGGGTTCGAGCTTATCAGACTGAAACTTTTCACATTAGTGTCGAAACCCCAAACTTTCAAGAAACAGCAGTTTAGATTTCTCTAAACCTTAGTCTACACTGTGTCATCTCAACGGAAATAAGTGGTGCCCTATTTAAAGTGAATGCGGTTGTCTCTAATGCTTAACCCATAAACGATAGTGGTAATTCGATAAGAGACATCATAGCATGCACCATACCAAATAGTGTGTGGCTAGGACGTTCAGACACATCATCATACTATGATGTTCTAGGTGGCATGAACCGCAAAACAATTTCCACATTGTCTTAACTGCGTACAAAAACTCGTAACTCAGATATTCATTTCCATGATCGTATCGTAGACTGTTTATCCTCTTGTTGCGACAAACTTCACTCCGAAACAGAATTGAACTTTTCAATATTTCAGACTTGTGATTCATTAAGCAAATACTCTAGTATCTACTCAAATCGTCATTGAAGTAAGAACATAATGATATTCACTGCGTGCCTCAGCACCCATTGGACTGCATACATCAAAATGTATCACTTCCAACAAGTTACTTTCTTATTTCATCTCAATGAAACCAAGGCCTTGCTCATGTGGTATGATTTGCATGTCACTTGTGATTCAAAATCAAGTGAGTATAAAGATCCATCAGCATGGAGCCTCTTCATGCAATTTATACCAACATGACTCAAGCGGCAGTGCCACAAGTAAGTGGTACTATCATCATTACCTCGTATCTTTTGACACCAATATCATAAACATGTGTAACACTACAATCGAGATTCAATAAACCATTGAAGGTGATTATTCAAGCAAATAGAGTAACCATTATTCTCTTTAAATGAATAATCGTATTGCAATAAACACGATCCAATCATGTTCATGCTTAACACAAGCACCAAATAAAAATTATTTAGGTTTAACACCAATCCCGGTGGTAGAGGGAGCGTGCGACGTTTGATCATATCAACCTTGGAAACACTTCCAACACGTATCGTCACCTCGCCTTTAGCTAGTCTCCGTTTATGCCGTAGCTTTCATTTCGTGTTATTAATCACTTAGCAAGCGAACTGGTATCCAATACCCTTGTGCTACTAGGAGTACTAATAAAGTACACATCAACATCATGTATATCAAATATACTTCTTTCGACTTTTGCCAGCCTTCTTATATACCATGTATCTAGAGTTGCTCCGCCTCAGTGACTGTTCCCCTCATTACAGAAGCACTTAGTCTTGGGTTTGGGTTTAATCTTGGGTCTCTTCATCAGTGCAGCAACTGTTTTGCCGTTTCACGAAGTATCCCTTCTAGCCCTCGCCTTTCTTGAAACTTAGTGGTTTTACAAACCATCAACTATTGATGCTCCTTCTTGATTTCTACTTTTGTAGTGTCAAACATCACGAATCGCTCAAGGATCATTGTATATATCCTTGATATGTTATAGTTCATCACGAAGCTCTCACAGCTTGGTGGCAGTGACCTTGGAGAACCATCACTATCTCATCTTGAAGATTAACTCCCACTTGATTCAAGTGATTGTCGTACTCAGACAATCTGAGCACACGATCAACGATTGAGCTTTTCTTCTTTACTTTGTGGACAAAGAATCACATGAAATCACAATTTCATCTCTTTAGAACATCACTTATGTTCCGTGACGTTTCAAAACGTCTTCGGTGCCTTGCTTCTAAGCCATTAAGTATTTTGTACTGAACTATCGTGTAGTCATCAGAAACGTGTATGTCGAATGTTCACAGCATCCACAGACGACGCTCGAGGTGCAGCACACCGAGTGGTGCAATAAGGACATAAGCCTTCTGCGCAGCAACGAGGACAATCCTCTTCAAAGTTTGCTACTATCAACTTTCAACTAAATTTTCTCTAGGAACATATAAAAACAGTAGAGCTATAGCGCAAGCTACATCGTAATTCGCGAAGACCATTAGACTATGTTCATGACAATTAGTTCAATTAATCATATTACTTTAAGAACTCCAACTCAAAAAGTACATCTCTCTAGTCATTTGAGTGGTACATGATCCAAATCCACTATCTCAAGTCCAATCATCACGTGAGTCGAGAATAGTTTCAGTGGTAAGCATCTCTATGCTAATCATATCAACTATACGATTCATGCTCGACCTTTTGGTCTCATGTGTTCCGAGGCCATGTCTGCACATGCTAGGCTCGTCAAGCTTAACCCGAGTGTTCTGCGTGTGCAACTGTTTTGCACCCGTTGTATGTGAACGTTGAGTCTATCACACCCGATCATCACGTGGTGTCTCAAAACGAAGAACTGTCGCAACGGTGCACAGTCGGGGAGAACACAATTTCGTCTTGAAATTTTAGTGAGAGATCACCTCATAATGCTACCGTCTTTCTAAGCAAGATAAGGTGCAAAAAGGATTAACATCACATGCAATTCATAAGTGACATGATATGGCCATCATCATGCGCTTCTTGATCTCCATCACCAAAGCACCGGCACGATCTTCTTGTCACCAGCGTCACACCATGATCGCCATCATCATGATCTCCATCAACGTGTCACCATCGGGGTTGTCGTGCTACTCATGCTATTACTACTAAATCTACGTCCTAGCAATATAGTAAACACATCTACAAGCACAAACGTTAGTTTAAAGACAACCCTATGGCTCCTGCCGGTTGCCGTACCATCGACGTGCAAGTCGATATTAACTATTACAACATGATCATCTCATACATCCAATATATCACATCACATCGTTGGCCATATCACATCACCAGCATACCCTGCAAAAACAAGTTAAACGTCCTCTAATTTTGTTGTTGCATGTTTTACGTGGTGACCATGGGTATCTAGTAGGATCGCATCTTACTTACGTAATTACCACAACGGAGATATATGAATTGCTATTTAACCTCATCCAAGGACCTCCTCGGTCAATTCCGATTCAACTAAAGTTGGAGAAATTGACACCCGCCAGTCATCTTTGAGCAACGGAGTTACTCGTAGCGATGACACCAGTCTCTCGTAAGCGTATGTGTAATGTCGGTCCGAGCCGCTTCGATCCAACAATACCGCGGAATCAAGAAAAGACTATGGAGGGCAGCAAAACGCACATCACCGCCCACAAAAACTTTTGTGTTCTGTTCGAGATTACATCTACGCATGAACCTAGCTCATGATGCCACTGTTGGGGAACGTCGCATGGGAAACAAAAAATTTCCTATGCGCACGAAGATCTATCATGGTGATGTCCATCTACGAGAGGGGATGAGTGATCTACGTACCCTTGTAGACCGTACAGCAGAAGCATTAGTGAACGCAGTTGATGTAGTGGAACGTCCTCACGTCCCTCGATCCGCCCCGTGAACTATCCCGCGATCGGTCCCACGATCTAGTGCCGAACGGACGGCACCTCCGCGTTCAGCACACGTACAACTCGATGATGATCTCGGCCTTCTTGATCCAGCAAGAGAGACTGAGAGGTAGAAGAGTTCTCCGGCAGCGTGACGGCGCTCCGGAGGTTGGTGATGACCTTGTCTCAGCAGGGCTCCGCCCGAGCTCCGCAGAAACGCGATCTAGAGGAAAAACCTTGGAGGTATGTGGTCGGGCTGCCGAGGATAAGTCGTCTCAAATCAGCCCTAAAACCTCCGTATATATAGGTGGAGAGGGGGGCCCTTTGCCTTGGGGCTCAAGGAGCCCCAAGGGGGTCGGCCCAGCCAAGGGGGGAAGGTCTCCCCCCCCCCAAACCGAGTTGGACTTGGTTTGGTGGGTGGGAGTCCTTCCTTCCCTTCCCACCTCCTCTTTTTTTTCTTTCTCTTTGTTTTTTCTTCCAATGCGCATAGGGCCCCTTTTGGGCTGTCCCACTAGCCCACTACGGGCTGGTGCGCCACCCTCAAGGCCTATGGGCTTCCCCGGGGTGGGTTGCCCCCCCCCCCCCCCCGGTGAACTCCCGGAACCCATTCGTCATTCCCGATACATTCCCGGTAACTCCGAAAACCTTCCCGTAATCAAATGAGGTCATCCTATATATCAATCTTCATTTTCGGACCATTCCGGAAACCCTCGTGACGTGTGTGATCTCATCCGGGACTCCGAACAACATTCGGTAACCAACCATATAACTCAAATACGCATAAAACAACGTCGACCTTAACTGTGCAGACCCTGCGGGTTCGAGAACTATGTAGACATGACCCGAGAGACTCCTCGGTCAATATCCAATAGCGGGACCTGGATGCCCATATTGGATCCTACATATTCTACGAAGATCTTATCGTTTGAACCTCAGTGCCAAGGATTCATATAATCCCGTATGTTATTCCCTTTGTCCTTCGGTATGTTACTTGCCCGAGATTTGATCGTCAGTATCCGCATACCTATTTCAATCTGGTTTACCGGCAAGTCTCTTTACTCGTTCCGTAATACAAGATCCCGCAACTTACACTAAGTTACATTGCTTGCAAGGCTTGTGTGTGATGTTGTATTACCGAGTGGGCCCTGAGATACCTCTCCGTCACACGAGTGACAAATCCCAGTCTCGATCCATACTAACTCAACTAACACCTTCAGAGATACCTGTAGAGCATCTTTATAGTCACCCAGTTACGTTGCGACGTTTGATACACACAAAGCATTCCTCCGGTGTCAGTGAGTTATATGATCTCATGGTCATAGGAACTAATACTTGACACGCAGAAAACAGTAGCAACAAAATGACATGATCAATATGCTATGTCTATTAGTTTGGGTCTAGTCCATCACATGATTCTCCTAATGATGTGATCCCGTTATCAAGTAACAACACTTTCCTATGGCCAGGAAACCTTGGCCATCTTTGATCAACGAGCTAGTCAACTAGAGGCTTACTAGGGACAGTGTTTTGTCTATGTATCCACACAAGTATTGTGTTTCCAATCAATACAATTATAGCATGGATAATAAATGATTATCATGAACTAAGAAATATAATAATAACTAATTTATTATTGCCTCTAGGGCATATTTCCAACAGAGGCGTATATGGATGATATCGTAGTCAAGTCACGCAAAGGTTCCGACCTGCTGACTGACTTGGCAGAAAGATTCGCCAAACTTCGTAGGTACGATATCAATCTCAACCCTGCAAAGTGTTGTTCGGCGTTCCGAGTGGAAAGTTACTCGGTTTCTTTGTTTCCGAACGAGGGATCGATGTCAACCCCGAAAAGATCGGGACCATTGTCCGAATGGAGAGGCCGGTCAGAACACACGATGTTCAACGGCTCACAGGTTGCCTAGCGGCTTTGAGCAGGTTTATCAGTCGACTCGGCGAGAAAGCACTTCCTCTGTACCGACTCATGAAGAAATCAGATACTTTCGAGTGGACAGATGAAGCCCAAGTTGCATTCGACGACCCCAAAGTCCTACTTTCCACCTAGTCGGTTCTTACTGCTCCGCTCAGTAAAGAGCCCCTTCTTTTGTATATCGCGGCTACAAATCAAGTCGTGAGCACTGTTCTTACAGTTGAACGAGAAGAAGAAGGCAAAGCATACAAAGTTCAGCGGCCAGTGTATTACGTCTCCGACGTCCTGACTCCTTCCAAGCAGAGGTATCCCCACTATCAAAAACTTATCTACGGGATTTACATGACTGCGAAGAAGGTGGCTCATTATTTCCAAGACCACTCGGTGTCTGTCGTTTCTGATGCTCCGTTGTCGGAAATCCTCCACAATCGGGATGCATCGGGCCGAGTGGCGAGGTGGGCAATGGAGATGTTGTACTACGATATCAAGTTCGAGGCCAAGAAAGCTATAAAGTCTCAAGCTCTGGCTGACTTCATAGCAGAATGGGTAGAACAACAGCAATCGACCCACATCTCCTCGGCTCATTGGACAATGTTCTTCGATGGGTCCAATCTGTTGAATGGCTCCGGTGTAACATCCCAAATTTTGGAATGTTAAAATAATTATTAGATTGTTTGTTTGTTTGCTTGAGTGATTGAAACTTGTGTGAAATTTGAAACTTTTCAAAAACTTTTGAATGAGAGGGAATAAAATGACTTTCCCCTTCTCCAGTGAATTCAAATTCAATCATTTAAAAGCAAAGAGAGAAGATGACATGACTTCTTCAACTATAAAGAATTTGAACGGAGATATTTGCATTTGAATTCTTTTGCATTTCTATTTGTTTTCTTCGTGCAAGAAATGCCGGGAAATACATTCTGTCAAACAGAAAAGAGAGGAGGAACATGACCCTCAAACACACGGGCATTTTGAAAGTTATTTGAACCCTAAAACTTAGAGGGTCATTTGAAAGTTATTTGCAAAAGAAAATAAATCTTTTAGGCAATTTTGTGAAAATAATTTTTATGAAGTTTTTATTTTTGCCGTGGAAAAATGTTAATAGTGTAGAGATTTGTTTTCTGAAAATTTTGGTATATAATATCCTATATTAATTATTTTATTTTATTTCCTTTTTTGTATTTTACTTACTGTTTTTAAAAAAAATACAAAATCGGGAAACATTTTTTTTAAAAGGAAAGCGCCGCCGGCGCTTTATAGCCCTGTTGGGCCAAATCCTGCCTGACCCGGGACCGAAACCCCTCCAGATCGGGTGACTGATCCCCTTCCTTTCCTCTCTCCCTCACCGACGCGTGGGACCCCCCTGGCCGACCAGACCACCGCTCGGTCACCCCCTTCCTTTCCTCTCTCCCCTTTCCTTTCTCTCTCCTGGTCGACCACCATGGCTGAACATTCCATCCATCGCCCCGATCCCCTTCCTTCCCCGACCCCCTCTCTCCCTATTTAAGGCCAACCCCTCCACCGCACCTCGCCCCCCCCCCCGCCGTAGCCTCCACCCCTCGCCGCCCCTGCACCCGAGCCCGCTGGTCGCCGGAGCAAAGGCTCCAGAGAATCCTCGCCCTGCTCCGCCTACCCTCGCCTCCCCACACCCCCGACGCCACCCCTAACCTCGCCGCCTACCCCGCACTCCAATCCCCTCGCCATCCTCGCCGCCCCACGCCACCGCGCCTCCCCCTCGCCAGAGTTCGGCTAGTACAAGAACCGCCACGAGCTCTCCATCGCCCCCCTCGCCAGGAGCACGTTGCCCCTCCCAGGAGGCGAATCCCCCATCCTCCGCCACCCCACCCCACCGGCGACCCCGTCCCCCACATCGGAGCTGCTCACCCCGCCGGCCACCTCGCCGGAGGCAAACCTCCCCTGACAGCAACGTGAGAAACCTCTCTCACCTCTTTGTTGTGATTTTTTTTTGTTGGTTACCGTTAGATCTTGATCCTAAGGCCCCTAATAGATCACTTAATAGCCAAACCGTTTTCTTCTAATGTGCGGACGTTTGTTAGTTTAGCACCGCAGCGCACAGGTCTAAGCCAACCAGAGATCGCCACGTGGCCCATTCATTAGTTAGCTTTTATTCATTTTTTTCTGTTTAATTCAAAAACAGAAAAGTTTCAATTTTGTTTTGAGCATAACTTTTGATCCACAACTCCAATAGAGTTGATTCTTTTTCCAGTAGATCACAAATTTTCTGTAGTTTTTAAAAACATATAATTTGTCTATGTTTCAAATTTTCAAATTTGAATTAGATCAGATTTAGTTTAAACCTTTTTTTCCTATTCCAGGAGTTTAAAAATAGCTTTTAATTTGATTCCTTTTGCTACTGATCACTAGTGGTTATTTTTATCAGTGGTCAAAATTTCAGATTTGTTTGTGTATTTTAGCTTACGCTTTCTTGTGAAACAATTTCTGTTTCACCTCTTTTAGGATTATGACTAATTCCTTTTCTATAATTTCTTTTAAAATATTTTCTTTATTATTTCAGAAAGATTATGTTTAGTTTCTGTTAGTTAACAGTAGTTTTGCAACAAGTTTTGATTTTATTTTTATTTGTTATCATGAAATCAATTCTAGTTCCCTGATAACTTGCAATTGGTTTCTCCACTGTTTGAAATCCCGTTTGGAGATACTTTCAAATAGTTTTGTGAAAAATACTTTATTTTATCTTAGTTAAAATTTATATCTTAGTTCCTTGTTATTATTTTCTGTTGGACAAAAACTATTTAGTGTTTGATGTAGTAGAAGACTCCTAGATTTAGTGAAGTTTCTTTCGGATTCTTATTCGCTCTCTCTTTTGTTTTGATTGCTAGAATGATTGTTAGTATGAGTGCTTATGTGAATGATATGTTTGTTATATGGATTTCAGCGGAGAGTGACGAGTAGTCTATCAAGTTATTTCTCGAGATTCTTCGTCAACATCACCAGGCAAGTCACTTTGATCATACTATCACCTATGTTTTATGCACCGTAGTTCTACCATCCTATGCCCAATTGCATGCTGCTTAGGTACTTGGAAATTTTAGTAAAGGTTGTAGTATCATGTGGTAGGCACACAACAACCCCGATACTTGGCCCCGGGACGACAAATTTCATATTGCTATGCTTGAGTAGACGGGATTTCGGTTGAGTGCATAACACGAGTGATGCAAGGTTGATTAAATAATCAAGACCGGTTAAGACAAGATTTTGAAGACCTCGGACGCAATGCAACTCTGGGTGAAGGACGGTTGATCGGCTCCCTGGAGAACCCAGTGGATGACCCGGGATGCTGGAGAGGCCATGACATACTGCGGAAAGCTTCACCCAGGCTCAAAGAGACGGACGGATATTTTCAAGACCCCAGGCTTACCTGCACAGCCACAAGTCATTATGGGCTCTGGCTTGGTTGGACAACGCGGCGACTCTGGACAGGCGGTGCTAGAAGATGTAGAAGAACGGTAGGATTGCATGGGCACCGAAAGGGATTCAGAGGGACCCGTTGAAGGACCATGTTTTGATCATCCGTTCTTCAAACACCCTGAAGTGCGAGGACATACACGAAGGCGATCAAATCTTGTGCGGAACGTGTGCAAAACTCTGCAGAGTACTCAAACCTAATCGATTAGCCGTGTCCACGGTCATGGACAACTTGAGCCAAAGGAACTGAAGTTATCTGAAATTCTCAACACAAATAATAATATTGATGTGGGAATTATTGATAACTCGGGTACGAGAATTGGTTTGCGGAACCATCTCGTTAACAACAAACAACGTAGTAATCATTTTGCTTTTAGCCCCTCTCTTGTTGTAGGAGAAAATTTGCTTTACGCTAAAACTTACAACACCACCTGCCATATATGCATATAGTATAGATGATATTTTACCCCCTCTCATATGTGACTTGTCGGCATATTCAATATGCTGACCTACACGGCTGCAACGTCTTATGTTGCAGATATTTTCTTCGTCGAGTAAGTGTATGATTCAGGGTTACGGTCCGCACTCAACCTGCCGTTGGTGTTATTTGGGACTCCACTCCCTTGACTGCTTCCGGTGAAATATTTAAGGTATATATCAGTTTTACGCTATTTACATGTGATTGCGCTTTGATATATATACATTGATGTACTGTGTGTGCCAGCATCCTGATCCAGCGATGGCACAAATACACAGAGGCTTGACTCGTTTTGAGTCGGGTCGCTACAGAAATGGTATCAGAGCACATGTTGACTGTAGGACGTGACCCTAGAAACTAGAAACTTCTTAGGATGGGATCTCTCAAAAAAATCTTATTTTCAAGAACACATTTTACTTCTCATCTCTTCTGATTTCATCAAACATTCTCTCTCACCTCCAATAGTTAGACAATACCCTTACCCCTTAGACCTCATGGACAATCAACCGAGTTCTACTCCAAAGTAAAGAGGATTTCATCATGCAATTGAAGCTACACCAATTGAAGACTCTCAAGACCCGAAGAACTCAAAGACCCCGAAACGTTCAAATAATTATATGACCATTAGTAGTCCAAACCCCTTTTGTATACTCATGTTAGATACGATGAATTGTGAGCCGTCATTGGTGTGTGTTTTCCAATGGCCACAAAGAAAACCTATTCTCAAAAATATTGTTTGTATTGTGTGTATCTCCCTCCCTCTCTTACCGGTCTCATCCCCAAAACCTCAACCCTACCAGATGGAGTATGAAGCTGGACTTGTAGTCTCTGGACCAATGACCAAGATGGAGGCTGAAACATGGATTCAAAACATGGAGAACCACTTCGGGAGCAACTTGATCTCAAGGAAGTATGAAGTGGAACACGCTCTTCAGTACATTACACAAAGTGCTGCAATCTGGTGGAAAAATGCACCATGCCATACAAGGATTTAGTGGAGCAGAAACTTGGGACGAATTCAAGAACACTCTGTTAAGATCCCGACTTATTCAGAAGTGCTATGATAATCCGAAGGAGAAGACTTGTGCATGCAAGATCTGTAGAGAATTAGGACACACCCAGGAAGAACACAAGGATGGATGCACTCATTGTGAAGAAAATCACCCAGCTAAGGAGTGCCCAAGTTGTCAGGTGACTTGTTTCCTTTGTGAAGGGACCACCCACTACCCAGCTCAATGTCACATTTACCCCAAGGTACAACAAGTTGTCAAGCAGCAGAAAGATGCAGTGAAGGAAACCCTCAAGAACAAGATTCTAGAAGGACCGGTGATGAACGAAAATATTGAAGACCCTGATGGACAAGGTCTGACCAGATTTTTCTCCAATGCATGCTACTCATGTCGAGAAGAAGGACATTATTCACAGGATTGCACGAAGAGAAGCCAAGAGTATCTGGGAAACTTCCCGACGGAAGAAGTGGAGTTTGATCCACTTGAAATAGAAGAACTGGCCAAAATGAAGGAGTCCAGAAAGAAGAAAAAGTACCCTCGAAAGAGCCAAATCTCTGCAGATATAGACCTGAGTCATGTCAGATGTCACAAGTGTATGGAATTTGGCCACCACAAATACATGTGCTCAGGAAGGAAGCCGGAAATCCAAGGAGCAAAAGCAAAAGCTAAGAAGCCTCGAGACTTGTCAGAACTCATTTACTTTCGTTGCAAGGAAGCAGGACATTTTGCTAGCGATTGTCCGCAAAGGAAGAAAGCTAGAATGGAGTAGTTAAGTTTAGACCAGGGCAATAAGTGTGATCCGAAGCACTCTTGTTTTTCATTGAGATCATGGAGTAAAAATTTTGTAACCGAAGTCCCTGAGATTGTAATAACATCGTGAATAAATGGAATTTATTGTCTCATGATTGCCTATGTTGAAAATGTATGCATTGTTTCTCTACGAGCAAAGATCTTTGAACATTATGAGGATATGAGAAAATATGGTCTATGCAGGCATGAGTATAATTCATTTGAAGTGTGGTAGTAATCGGTAAACCCATAGGATCCATTGAGTAGGAGTGTACCATGATTACCAAGGAGACATATACATTCCTCTGAGTACCTATTTACTGACACCTGGAGATGGCAACTCTCTACGAGTCATTCCTCAAGGGCACAGAAACGATCATGACCCTGACCGGTGAGCATGATTACCCGAAAATCCTGAAGGACGTGATGAAGCCCATTCGTCTTGAAGGAGATGCAGTCTACAAAGGCTACCCATTCATGGAAAGTGGAGTAGAACTTTGGTACGTGGAAGTACACCTCCACCATGTGAAAGGAGTTTGTCCAAAGACTACGGGGTAATACTTTTTCATTTCACGTGTACCACGAGCAACCTTCTTTGATGCTGTTCGTGAAGCTGCCATGGAAGCCATACGTCATATCGGAGAAATACTGGAAGCAAGACTCCGTCATACCCAAGAATACATGAGTGAGGTACGTGCGGAGATGATGGAGATGAAGCTCATGACCACCATGATGTAGCAAAAGATGGATGGTTTCAAGGAGCACCTGGGAAAATTCGAGTGGAACTAAAGTACCTCCAAGAGAGACAGATGAATAAAGTTGACAGACATGCTTGACCATACCGAACAATGTGGATGGTAGCATTTGTAATAAATTACTTTTGAGTTAGAATTTTGAAGAAAGCAAGGATGTAATAAAGGATTGATTATGAAATGAATATGATTTATGGAAGAAGCTACGATGGATCAGCAAACGTTTTCTTAGGAACATACGAAAGCCGGAGAGTTGTGAAGATACGATAGATGCTTTGTTCAGCTTGTAGAACCCATGGATTATCCGAACTCCGTTCGTGGACAAGAGAAATTCTGCAACGCTTGTGAGGATGCCCAAGTGTTAGAATACGAGATTCACTAAGCCTTATACAAGGTAATGATTTGGGTGCGGAATGGATTGATCACCATGACGACTTACTCTTATCATTTATCTTGCTATTCGGAATGGTAAATCTGAGAGTCTTACCCATATAGAGAGACGACGTTCTTTGAAGCTTTTGTTTAAGCCTTAGAATGGTACTAGGAAAGCCCCAAGTACATGGCACATGTTGTCACACATAGGAAATTTTACGGTGAGAATGAAACCAAGACCCCTCTCTTTGCAGGATAGCCACAAATGGTAGACCACCATGAGAATCATCGATAGGTTAGTTAGAATTGATCACGAGACTGTCAGTTAAAGAAGACCCAGTAACGGAAGAAGCTTATATCAACGGAAGAGCCCTCGTTTTTGATGGAGACGTTATGAATATAACGGAAGATATGAAGACTGTGAGGAGTCAGATGCCAAAACCCTAGAGGATTGTTAAAATCTTAAGGGACCAGTAACCTTTATTTTAAGTTTGGTAGCATCCCACTTTGCAGGAGATTGGAATTGTTAGAAGACCCGCAAACCCTAACCTTTCTTTCTAGCCTCTTCAAATCTCGAGGACGAGATTCATTTTAAGTGTGGTAGGATTGTAACATCCCAAATTTTGGAATGTTAAAATAATTATTAGATTGTTTGTTTGTTTGCTTGAGTGATTGAAACTTGTGTGAAATTTGAAACTTTTCAAAAACTTTTGAATGAGAGGGAATAAAATGACTTTCCCCTTCTCGGTGAATTCAAATTCAATCATTTAAAAGCAAAGAGAGAAGATGACATGACTTCTACAACTATAAAGAATTTGAACGGAGATATTTGCATTTGAATTCTTTTGCATTTCTATTTGTTTTCTTCGTGCAAGAAATGCCGGGAAATACATTCTGTCAAACAGAAAAGAGAGGAGGAACATGCCCCTCAAACACACGGGCATTTTGAAAGTTATTTGAACCCTAAAACATAGAGTGTCATTTGAAAATTATTTGCAAAAGAAAATAAATCTTTTAGGCAATTTTGTGAAAATAATTTTTTCTGAAGTTTTTATTTTTTCCGTGGAAAAATGTTAATAGTGTAGAGATTTTTTTTCTATAAATTTTGGTATATATTACCCTATATTTATTATTTTATTGTATTTCCTTTTTTGTATTTTTCTTACTGTTTTAAAAAAATACAAAATTGGGAAACATTTTTAAAAAAGGAAAGCGCCGTCGGCGCTTTATAGCCCTGTTGGGCCGAATCCCGCCTGACCCGGGACCGAAACCCCTCCAGATCGGGTGGCCGATCCCCTTCCTTTCCTCTCTCCCTCACCGACGCGTGGGACCCCCTGGCCGACCAGACCACCGCTCGGTCACCCCCTTCCTTTCCTCTCTCCCCTTTCCTTTCTCTCTCCTGGCCGACCACCATGACCGAACCTCCCATCCATCGCCCCGATCCCCTTCCTTCCCCGACCCCCTCTCTCCCTATTTAAGGCCAACCCCTCCACCGCACCTCCCCCCCCCCGTAGCCTCCACCCCTCGCCGCCCCTGCACCCGAGCCCGCTGCTCGCCGGAGCAAAGGCTCCAGAGAATCCTCGCCCTGCTCCGCCTACCCTCGCCTCCCCACACCCCCGACGCCACCCCTAACCTCACCGCCTACCCCGCACTCCATTCCCCTCGCCACCCTCGCCGCCCCACGCCACCGCGCCTCCCCCTCGCCGGAGTTCGGCTAGTACAAGAACCGCCACAAACTCTCCATCGCCCCCCTCGCCACGAGCAAGTCGCCCCTCCCAGGAGACGAATCCCCCCCTCCTCCACCACCCCACCCCGCCGGCGACCCCCTCCCCCACGTCGGAGCTGCTCACCCCGCCGGCCACCTCGCCGGAGGTAAACCTCCCCTGACAGCAACGTGAGAAACCTCTCTCACCTCTTTGTTGTGATTTTTTTTGTTGGTTACCGTTAGATCTTGATCCTAAGGCCCCTAATAGATCACTTAATAGCCAAACCGTTTTCTTCTAATGTGCGGATGTTTGTTAGTTTAGCACCGCAGCGCACAGGTCTATGCCAACCAGAGATCGCCACGTGGCCCGTTCATTAGTTAGCTTTTATTCATTTTTTTCTGTTTAATTCAAAAACAGAAAAGTTTCAATTTTGTTTTTAGCATAACTTTTGATCCACAACTCCAACAGAGTTGATTCGTTATCCAGTAGATCACAAATGTTCTGTAGTTTTCAAAAACATATAATTTGTCTATGTGTGAAATTTTCAAATTTGAATTAGATTAGATTTAGTTTAAACCTTGTTTTGCCTATTCCAGGATTTTAAAAATAGCTTTTAATTTGATTCCTTTTGCTACTGATCACTAGTGATTTTATTTATCAGTGGTAAAAATTTCAGATTTGTTTGAGTATTTTAGCTGATGGTTTCTTGTGAAACAATTTCTGTTTCACCTCTTTTAGGATTATGATAATTCCTTTTCTACAATTGCTTTTAAAATATTTTCTTTATTATTTCAGAAAGATTATGTTTAGTTTCTGTTAGTTAACAGTAGTTCTGCAACAAGTTATGATTTTATTTTTATTTGTTATCATGAAATCAATTCTAGTTCCCTGATAACTTGCAATTGGTTTCTCCACTGTTTCAAATCCCGTTTGGAAATACTTTCAAATGGTTTTGTGAAAAATACTTTATTTTATCTTAGTTAAAATTTATATCTTAGTTCCTTGTTATTATTTTCTGTTAGACAAAAACTATTTAGTGTTTGATGTAGTAGAAGACTCCTAGCTTTAGTGAAGTTTCTTTCGTATTCTTATTCGCTCTCTCTTTTGATCTGATTGCTAGAATGATTGTTAGTATGAGTGCTTATGTGAATGATATGTTTGTTATATAGATTTCATCGGAGAGTGATGAGTAGTCTATCAAGTTATTTCTCGAGAAATTCTTCTTCATCAACATCGCCAGGCAAGTCACTTTGATCATACTATCACCTATGTTTTATCTACCGTAGTTCTACCATCCTATGCCCAATTGCATGCTGCTTAGGTACTTGGAAATTTTAGTAAAGGTTGTAGTATCATGTGGTAGGCACACAACAACCCCGATACTTGGCCCCGGGACGACAAATTTCATATTGCTATGCTTGAGTAGACGGGATTTCGGTTGAGTGCATAACACGAGTGATGCAAGGTTGATTAAGTAATCAAGACCAGTTAAGACAAGATTTTCAAGACCTCAGACGCAATGCAACTCTGGGTGAAGGACGGTTGATCGGCTCCCTGGAGAACCAAGTGGATGACTCGGGATGCTGGAGAGGCCATGACATCCTACGGAAAGCTTCACCCAGGCTCAAAGAGACGGACGGATATTTTCAAGGCCCAAGGCTTACCTGCACAGCCACAAGTCATTATGGGCTCTGGCTTGGTTGGACAACGCGGCGACTCTGGACAGGCGGTGCTAGCAGATGTAGAAGAACGGTAGGATTGGATGGGCACCGACAGGGATTCAGAGGGACCCGTTGAAGGACCATGTTTTGATCATCCGGTCTTGAAACACCCTGAAGTGCGAGGACATACACGGAGGCGATCAAATCTTGTGGGGAACGTGTGCAAAACTCTGCAAAGTACTCAAACCTAATCGATTAGCCGTGTACACGGTCATGGACAACTTGAGCCAAAGGAACTGAAGTTATCTGAAATTCTCAACACAAATAATAATATTGATGTGGGAATTATTGATAACTCGGGTACGAGAATTGGTTTGCGGAACCATCTCGTTAACAACAAACAATGTAGTAATCATTTTGCTTTTAGCCCCTCTCTTGTTGTAGGAGAAAATTTGCTTACGCTAAAACTTACAACACCACCTTCCATATACGCATATAGTATAGATGATATTTTACCCCCTCTCATATGTGACTTGTCGGCATATTCAATATGCTGACCTACACGGCTGCAACGTCTTATGTTGCAGATATTTTCTTCGACGAGTAAGTGTATGATTCAGGGTTACGGTCCGCACTCAACCTGCCGTTGGTGTTATTTGGGACTCCACTCCCTTGACTGCTTCCGCTGAAATATTTAAGGTATATATCAGTTTTACGCTATTTACATGTGATTGCGCTTTGATATATATACATTGATGTACTGTGTGTGCCAGCATACTGATCCAGCGATGGCACAAATACACAGAGGCTTGACTCGTTTTGAGTCGGGTCACTACAGAAATGGTATCAGAGCACATGTTGACTGTAGGACGTGACCCTAGAAACTAGAAACTTCTTAGGATGGGATCTCTCAAAAAAAATCTTATTTTCAAGAACACATTTTACTTCTCATCTCTTCTGATTTCATCAAACATTCTCTCTCACCTCCAATAGTTAGACAATACCCTTACCCCTTAGACCTCATGGAGAATCAACCGAGTTCTACTCCAAAGTAAAGAGGATTTCATCATGCAATTGAAGCTACACCAATTGAAGACTCTCAAGACCCGAAGAACTCAAAGACCCCGAAACGTTCAAATAATTATATGACCATTAGTAGTCCAAACCCCTTTTGTATACTCACGTTAGATACGATGAATTGTGAGCCGTCATTGGTGTGTGTTTTCCAATGGCCACAAAGAAAACCTATTCTCAAAAATATTGTTTGTATTGTGTGTATCTCCCTCCCTCTCTTACCGGTCTCATCCCCAAAACCTCAACCCTACCAGATGGAGTATGAAGCTGGACTTGTAGTCTCTGGACCAATGACCAAGCTGGAGGCTGAAACATGGATTCAAAACATGGAGAACCACTTCGGGAGCAACTTGATCTCAAGGAAGTATGAAGTGGAACACGCTCTTCAGTACTTTACACAAAGTGCTGCAATCTGGTGGAAAATGCACCATGCCATACAAGGATTTAGTGGAGCAGAAACTTGGGAGGAATTCAAGAACACTCTGTTAAGATCCCGACTTATTCAGAAGTGCTATGATAATCCGAAGGAGAAGACTTGTGCATGCAAGATCTGTGGAGAATTATGACACACCCAGGAAGAACACAAGGATGGATGCACTCATTGTGAAGAAAATCACCCAGCTGAGGAGTGCCCAAGTTGTCAGGGATGGCACAGATACACAAAGGCTTGACTCGTTTTGAGTCGGGTCGCTACATCCGGCACTGGCGTTGTGATCGTATCGCCAAAGGGATACAAACTCCAATATGTGCTGCAAATACACTTTGATTCCTCCAACAATGAGGCAGATTATGAAGCTCTCCTTTATGGACTGCGCATGGCCATCACACTCGGCGTCCATTGCCTGATGGTCTATGGCTATTCAGATTTGGTGGTTAATCAAGTGATGAAAGAGTGGGACGTCATGAACCCCACCATGACCACATACAGCAATGCAGTGAGGAAGCTCGAGAAGAAGTTTGAAGGTCTAGAACTCCACCACGTTTCACGACTGAAGTACCAAGCAGCTGATGAGTTGGCAAAACTCGGATCCACTCGGAGACCAGTCCCGAGTGACGTCTGCCTCGAGCACCTCCACCTTCCCTTGGTTAAAGAAAATCCTTTCACAGAGGAACCAGTACGACCAAAGAGCTTGACAGATCCGACTGAAGTCGACGTACCTGCTGTGGTTGATCTGATCATGGAGATTCTTGCTGTCATCCCCGATTAGACTGTGCCGATCATCGCATATATCCTGAGGCTAGAGTTACCAGAAGACGAAGTCCAGGCCAGGCAGATAGTCCGCAGGTCGAAGTCGTTCGCTGTCATTGATGGCCAGTTGTAAAAGGAAAGCGTTTCGGGTGTTCTTGAACGATGCATCTCCCCAGAGGAGGGACAGTTGATCCTGGAAGAAATTCACTCGGGAACCTGCGGTCATCACGCCTCTTCAAGAGCAATCATCGCCAAAGCATTCAGAGCTGGCTTCTTCTGGCTACAGGCAAACGGAATGGCTAAAGATATGGTCGACCGATGTGAAGGCTGTTAGTTCTACTCCAACAAGTCCCACAAGCCAACATCTGCGTTGAAGACAACCCCTCTTGTGTGGCCGTTTGCAGTATGGGGATTAGATACAGTCGGTCCATTCAGGACAGGCCAAGGAGGATACACACATCAGTTGGTGGTAGTCGACAAGTTCACAAAATGGATTGAAGCCAAGCCCATCAAGAAGCTCGACGCCCTAACAGCCATCAAGTTTGTCACGGACATCATCTCCAGATTCGGGGTACCTCACAGAATAATCACGGACAACGGGACAAACATTGACTCGGACAGATTCAAAGGTTTCTGTGCAAGCCAACGTATCCGAGTGGATTTTGCATCTGTGGCGCATCCTCAAACAAACGGACAAGCAGAGCGGGCGAATGGACTTATTCAGCAAGGTTTGAAGCCCTAACTCCTACGAGAGGTGGGACATGCCGCTGGCGCATGGGTCACCGAGCTATCTTCAGTGCTTTGGGGTCTCCGCACAACCCCGAATAGATCTACAAGGCGATCACCGTTCTTCCTCGTTTATGGAGCAGAAGCGGTCCTTCCGAGTGACTTGCTCCACAATGCTCCACGAGTCGAACTCTTCTCCGAAGCTGAAGCAGAACAAGCAAGGCAAGACGGAGTGGACCTTCTAGAGGAGGAGCGCGAGATGGCACTGACTCGCTCAACCATTTATCAGCAAGATCTGTGGAGTTTTCATGCGCGACACGTCAGGTGTCGTACATTCCAAGCAGTCGACCTGGTGCTCCGAGTGGATCAGCAAAGACCTCACAAGTTGGCTCCCGCCTGGGAAGGACCCTTCATCATCTCCAAGGTGCTGAACAATGGAGCATACAGACTCTACAACATCGATAGGGAAACAGATGAGCCGCGAGCATGGAACGGAGATCTCCTGAAGCGCTTCTACACGTGACCGTCGACTGAAGCTATGTAAAGAACAAGTATTGGTGAAATAATACAAAGCAGATTGTTTTTGCAGATTCAAAATTCTTCCGCGGTCGCAGACTCCGGTCTCAAAAAAAAACTTAGCTGCGATCAAGAATCGCCTAAGTACTGACTTTCTCCGAGTGTGCACTAAACGTCGCACTCGGGGACTTAGCTGCGATCAAGAATCGCCTAAGTACTAACTTTCTTCGAGTGTGCACTAAATGTCACACTCGGGGACTTAGCTGCGATCAAGAATCGCCTAAGTACTAACTTTCTCCGAGTGTGCACTAAACGTCGCACTCGGAGACTTAGCTGCGATCAAGAATCGCCTAAGTACAAATTTTCTCCGAGCGTGCACTAACCGTCGCACTCGAGGACTTAACTGCGATCAAGAATCGCTTAAATAAGAAAGCTTCCTTCGACTGTATCCTACAGATACACTCGGGGACTCAGCAGACCCTCATTGAGGCTCATGTGGATGTCAAGACCACTGACAATTACATGAGTAGTAGCCCTCATTGAGGCTCATGTGGATGTCAAGACAACTGACAATTACATGAGTAGGAGAACCTCATTGAGGCTCATGTAGATGTCAAGACCACTGACAATCACCAAGAAACGCCAAACAAAAACACGAGCCAAATTCGTATCAGCAACTCTTTGGCAAAAGAAGAGCAAACGTTCGATTCAAATTCAAAGTTCACCTAAGGATAGTTGGCTCGGTGTCGATCAAGCTTATCCACACCGAGCCAAGAATGTGACGGCCAACAGCAGTGGCCAAAGTTTATTACAATCAACACTCGGCATACCGAGGTAAAAGTTTTCTCAAGCGTTGTCAGGACTGGTGATGGGACTGGCGGGCTCTACGAACGTATCGAGGTCGATCCCGTCGGCGATGCGGGTGGCGCTCTCAAGGAAGGTCTCCATGAAGTCTTCGAATCGAAGCTTTTTCGTGTTCGCGACCTGCAACGCCTTCAGCTTCTCTTTGCGCACCTCCTTGCAATGCACTCGGACCAGAGACAGAGCGACGTCCGCACCACAGCGAGCCGCAGACTTCTTCCATGACTACACTCGGTTCGGGACCTCCTCCAGCCGACTCATCAAGCCTTCCATCTCGTGCCGAGACTCGTCTTCAGGCCAAAGCTCCTTGTCAATTCGGCCGACGACTTCTCTCAGTCGACCGATGAATGGTCCAACTTTGCCCAGCCGAATGTGCGCTCGGAGCAGATCTCGATTGGCGTCCTCGCCGAGTGGAATGTTCTCGAGCATCGACCGTTCAACGTCAGTTGTTTCAACCTCAGCGTCCATGCAAAAATCTGCAAAGACAGGACGACCAAACAGTCAGCGCAGAATGAAATGCACAGTCCACAAGCACTCGGAAAAACAAGACTTACCACCCAGAAGCGCTATCATCTTCCGGGCCCAATCACTGACATAATTTTCCTGTGCTATGCACCGCCTGTTCAGCATCTTCATCTGCCCCATCAGCTCCGTCCTTTGTTTCCCCATTTTCTCCACCTCAGCAGTCAAAGCCTTGTTCGCCTCACGGGCCTGCTCCAACGACTTTTCTTGTTCCGCCAGAACATCCTTCATACCAGCCATTGCAACCAATGCCGCATCCAGTTCACCAGCAAACTGAACCTTTTCAGCCCTAACAGTCTCGTACGCTGTCCCCATCTCGCAAGTTTTCTGCCAGTCAGCACCAACAGACGGTCAGACAAATTCAACAATAAAAAATCTAAGTTCTTCAGACCCCTGCCGATGCAAGCAGTCGACAACGGTCTCGGGGACTACACCCAGTGGGTTCACTAAGAGTGACCCCACTAGCATGAAACTCAAACAGGTCCCCCCTATCGAGCTACATGACAACACCTAAGCCTATGAGGCTACTACTACCCGACCTGAGCAAAATTACTCTCGGGGACTCATTCAGTTGGTGCACTCCGAGTGCCCCAACTATCAGCATTCGAACAGATTAATTTTTGATCTGCTCAAGTCAAAGAAAAAGTGTATGAAGATAACTGCCGGTGCAAGCACTCGACAGAAGTCTCGGGGACTACACCCACTGGGTTCACTAAGAGTGAACCCATTGCAAAAATCTTACGATATCCGAGCACACCCAGTGGGTTACAAGAGAAAAGTAAGTACTTACTAGCCCACTTACTCGGATATCGTCTCGCGGTTCCAAACTTCGCTGGTACAGGGACGCGATGGAGTCGTACGCCTTCTTGGCCTCTCCTGCCATCAGCTCCGCCTGCACCATGGCCCCCTTGGCCGCTCCCACCTGATCCTCCAGGAGGCGCTGGACGTTGTACTCGAGAGTCGACGGGCCTGGGCCTGGCAACGTTGGAGGCTCCTTGGGCATCCCAAGGCCCGCTCCAGTCGATTTAGCAGCAACCAGCGCCGTTTCAGTCGACGGCATCGCCTCAGTCGGCGGCACGTCCGCGGCGAGAGAAATAACTGGCGGAATAGCCTCAAGGATAGGCACCGCAACTTTCTCAGACCTCTCCTGGTCACCCTAATCCACATAAATCGCCCCTGAGGGAGACCCGGCCGAATGGCGTGAGATCACAGGAAAAAAGGCAAGACCGAAGACAGAATTCGCAAAGCAAAATGTAAAGTTTCGGATTCGCTACAACGCACCTGGCTGGGAGGAGACAACATTATCCATGTCCATGGGATCATCCCCCTGGCGTGCCGGAGAGGTGGCAGAGGTAGCAACTCTGTCGAGTGAAATTCATTCGACCAATAAACAGGAGTTCAATCGAATATCGGAAGAAGTTGGAAGAACAACGCACTTACGTTGAGGTGACGGGAACGATGACCCTCATCCGCGGCAAAGCCTTCCGAGGTTTAGATCCGCTCGGTTTGGCCACCTTGGAAGGCTGACCCGCAGGATCAGCAGCAGCGTCCTTGGTCTTCTTGATGCTCCGAGCACTCGGAACCACGGGAACAGTTGGCGGGGCGCTCGGGACAGTAGGAGCGGTTGGCGGAGCACTCGAGGATGCTGGAGGAGCCAAGGGAGACGCATGTTCATGTCGGCGTTTGGTTCGAAGCTCTGGTGGCGGAGGTGGCGAGCTCTGCTCTTCGTCTTCCTCGTCCTCTTCCCAGACTCCTCCTCTGTCTCCCCACTGTCGGAGACGTACTTGACGCTCTCCACGCTGCCCTCCTGGCTACCCTCCTCCTCCTCCTCGGTCGGGTTCTCGTTCGAGACAGGAGAGAACCAATTGGTCCACTTCTGCATAAAATACAGTCAGCGACATCAGACATCAGATAGTGATTCAAGAAAGCGATAAATCTAAGACACGTATGTGCACTCGACAAGTTGTACTCACCTCGTTCGGAGGAGGGTTGTCCGCGCAGAAAGCCCTCACTCGCCGGGACCCTCTGGGGTTCTCGCAGGCGCCTGTGATCTGGAGCACCCACGATGCCACCGTCTCCCCGGTCACGCACTCGACGTTGGTCCGAGTGGAGTCATCGGGCCCCGTGTAGTGCCACATGGCGTGGTCTCGGGCCTGCAGTGGTTGGATGCGCCGGCCGAGGAAAACCTCCAGCAAATCTATGCCGGTGACTCCCCTTCTGACGACTTCTACGAGTGCGTCGACCAGAGGCTGGATATGGATCTTCTCTGCCTTCGTGAGCGCGAGCTACTTAGGCGGAGCTGGTCGATCTAAGCTAAAGGGAGGCAACCCTGTCGTGGCATTCGGGCAAGCAACGTCCTGGCAGTAGAACCATGTCGACTGCTAGTTCCTAAGCGATTCACTCAGCTGAAGAGCGGGATAACTACTTTTGCTCTTCTTTTGGAAGCCTAAGCCTCCGTAGAGCTGGAGAAGGTGGGTCTTATCATCCGACTGATTAAGTCGTTTGATAGTTTGGGATCTAGCAGAGAAGATATGTTTGAAAAGCCCCCAATGGGGAGGACAGCCGATGAAGCTCTCGCACGAGACTACGAAAGCAGAGAGATGAGCTATGGCATTCAGGGGAAAGTGGTGGAGCTGCGCCCCGAAGTGGTTCATTATGCCTTTGAAGAAAGGATGCGGGGGCAGGGAGAAACCTCGATGCACGTGGCTGAGTAGCAGGACGCGCTCCCCCTCCCGGGGCGCCGGCTCGGTCTCACCCTCCGTCGGCAACCTCCACGACTTGTGCGCGATCATCCCGTGGTCCACCAGCTCCAGCAGGTCCTCCTCCGTCACCGTGGAGGGGAGGAAGTCCCCCTGGATCCACCCCGCCGGTAGCGTTCGCTGCCTCCGCTGAGCAGGAGCCGCCGCCTTCCCCCTCTTCTTCCGCGCCTCTAGCTTGCTAGTCTGCCCCTTTGTCATGGCGGAAGCTGCGGATTCACGAGGGAGAAGGAGAAGGAAGAAGCTTGGCGTGCATGGAGAATGGCGAGGGACGCGGAGCAAAGGCAAGATATCCGGCGAGCGTAACGAAAAAACCCTCGCCGCTGAGGTTTAAGTAAGGTTCCGACTGTTGGAATTATGCCCTAGAGGCAATAATAAATATAGTTATTATTATAATTCCTGTATCAAGATAATCGTTTATTATCCATGCTATAATTGTATTGAATGAAGACTTATATACATGTGTGGATACATAGACAAAACACTGTCCCTAGCAAGCCTCTAGTTGGCTAGCCAGTTGATCAAAGATAGTCAGGGTCTTCTGATTATGAACAACGTGTTGTTGCTTGATAACTGGATCACGTCATTAGGAGAATCACGTGATGGACTAGACCCAAACTAATAGATGTAGCATGTTGATCGTGTCTTTTTGTTGCTACTGTTTTCTGTGTGTCAAATATTTGTTCCTATGACCATGAGATCATATAACTCACTGACACCGGAGGAATGCTTTGTGTGTATCAAACATCGCAACGTAACTGGGTGACTATAAAGATGCTCTACAGGTATCTTCGAAGGTGTTCGTTGAG
The DNA here is from genome assembly GCF_904849725.1 of Hordeum vulgare subsp. vulgare. Lineage (NCBI taxonomy): Eukaryota > Viridiplantae > Streptophyta > Magnoliopsida > Poales > Poaceae > Hordeum > Hordeum vulgare. The sequence continues at coordinate 355,918,341 of NC_058520.1, forward strand.
TTAGTATGGATCGAGACTGGGATTTGTCACTCCGTGTGACGGAGAGGTATCTCGGGGCCCACTCGGTAATACAACATCACACACAAGCCTTGCAAGCAAAGTGACTTAGTGTAAGTTGCGGGATCTTGTATTACGGAACGAGTAAAGAGACTTGCCGGTAAACGAGGTTGAAATAGGTATGCGGATACTGACGATCGAATCTCGGGCAAGTAACATACCGAAGGACAAAGGGAATGACATACGGGATTATATGAATCCTTGGCACTGAGGTTCAGACGATAAGATGTTCGTAGAATATGTGAGATCCAATATGGGCATCCAGGTCCCTCTATTGGATATTGACCGAGGAGTCACTCGGGTCATGTTTGCATAGTTCTCGAACCCGCAGGGTCTGCACACTTAAGGTTCGACGTTGTTTTATGCGTATTTGAGTTATATGGTTGGTTACCGAATGTTGTTCGGGGTCCCGGATGAGATCACGGATGTCACGAGGGTTTCCAGAATGGTCCGGAAACGAAGATTGATATATAGGATGACCTCATTTGATTACCGGAAGGATTTCGGAATTACCGGGAATGTACTGGGAATGACGAATGGGTTCCGGGTGTTCACCGGGGGGGCAACCCACCCCGGGGAAGCCCATAGGCCTTGGGGGTGGCGCACCAGCCCTTAGTGGGCTGGTGGGACTCCTCCTTCCAAACCTAGTTGGATTCGGTTTGGAAGGGGAGGACTCCCCCCCTTGGCTCGGCCGACCCCCTTGGGGCTCCTTGTGCCCCAAGGCAAGGCCCCCCCCTCTCTCACCTATATATACGGAGGTTTTAGGGCTGATTTGAGACAACTTTGCCACGGCAGCCCGACCACATATCTCCACGGTTTTACCTCTAGATCGCGTTTCTGCGGAGCTCGGGCGGAGCCCTGCTGAGATTAGATCACCACCAACCTCCGGAGCGCCGTCACGCTGCCGGAGAACTCATCTACCTCTCCGTCTCTCTTGCTGGATCAAGAAGGCCGAGATCATCGTCGAGCTGTACGTGTGCTGAACGCGGAGGTGCCGTCCGTTCGGCACTAGATCGTGGGACGGATCGCGGGACGGTTCGCGGGGCGGATCGAGGGACGTGAGGACGTTCCACTACATCAACCGCGTTTCTTAATGCTTCTGCTATGCGATCTACAAGGGTACGTAGAACGAATATCCCCTCTCGTAGATGGACATCACCATGATAGGTCTTCGTGCGCGTAGGAAATTTTTTGTTTCCCATGCGATGTTCCCCAACAGTGGCATCATGAGCTAGGTTCATGCGTAGATGTCTTCTCGAGTAGAACACAAAAGTTTTTGTGGGCGGTGGTATGTGTTTTGCTGCCCTCCTTAGTCTTTTCTTGATTCCGCGGTATTGTTGGATTGAAGCGGCTTGGACCGACATTACTCGTACGCTTACGAGAGACTGGTTTCATCGCTACGAGTAACCCCCTTGCTCAAAGATGACTGGCAAGTGTCAGTTTCTCCAACTCTAGTTGAATCGGATTTGACCGAGGAGGTCCTTGTATAAGGTTAAATAGCAATTCATCTATCTCTGTTGTGGTGTTTGCATAAGTAAGATGCGATCCTACTAGATACCCATGGTCACCACGTAAAACATGCAACAACAAAATTAGAGGATGTCTAACTTGTTTTTGCAGGGTATGCTTGTGATGTGATATGGCCAACGATGTGATGCGATATATTGGATGTATGAGATGATCATGTTGTAATAGATAATATCGACTTGCACGTCGATCGTACGGCAACCGGCAGGAGCCATAGGGTTGTCTTTAAACTAACGTTTGTGCTTGCAGATGCGTTTACTATTTTGCTAGGATGTAGCTTTAGTAGTAATAGCATGAGTAGCACGACAACCCCGATGGCGACATGTTGATGGAGATCATGGTGTGGCGCTAGTGACAAGAATATCGTGCCGGTGCTTTGGTGATGGAGATCAAGGAGCACGTGATGAAGGCCATATCATGTCACTTATGAATTGCATGTGATATTAATCCTTTTATGCACCTTATTTTTCTTAGAACAACGGTAGCATTATGAGGTGATCTCTCACTACAATTTCAAGACGAAATTGTGTTCTCCCCGACTGTGCACCGTTGCTACAGTTCGTCGTTTCGAGACACCACGTGATGATCGGGTGTGATAGACTCAACGTTCACATACAACGGGTGCAAAACAGTTGCACGCGCGGAACACTTGGGTTAAGCTTGATGAGCCTAGCATGTGCAGACATGGCCTCAGAACAAATGACACCGAAAGTTCGATCATGAATCATACAGATGATATCATTAGCATAGGGATGCTTACCACTGAAACTATATCAACTCACGTGATGATCGGACTTGAGCTAGTGTAAGTGGGTCATGAACGACTCAAATGACTAGAGAGATGTACTTTTTGAGTGGGAGTTTAGCAAGTAAATTGATTAAGTTAAACTCTAATTATCTTGAACATAGTCTAAGTCCACTTTGAATATATTTGTGTTGTAGGTCATGGCTCACGCGACAGTCACCCTGAATTTTAATACGTTCCTAGAGAAAGCTAAGTTGAAAGATGATGGAAGCAACTTTGTAGACTGGGCTCGTAATCTTAAGCTAATATTAGAAGCTGGGAAGAAGGATTATGTCCTTAATGCTGCGCTAGGAGATGAACCACCCGCTACGGCTGACCAGGATGTTAAGAACGCTTGGTTAACACGTAAGGAGGACTACTCCGTAGTTCAATGTGCAGACTTGTATGGCTTAGAACCGAGACTTCAACGTCGCTTTGAGCGTCATGGAGCATATGAGATGTTCCAGGAGTTGAAGTTTATCTTTCAGAAGAACGCCTGGATCGAGAGGTATGAGACCTCCGATAAATTCTATGCTTGCCAGATGGAGGAGAATTCGTCTGTCAGTGAACATGTGCTCAAAATGTGTAGGTACTCAAACCGTCTAGTTGAGCTGGGGATTGAACTCCCGCAAGAGGCTATCACTGACAGAATCCTTCAATCACTGCCGCCAAGCTATAAGGGCTTTGTGTTGAACTACAACATGCAAGGGATGAACAAGTCACCCGGCGAGTTGTTTGCGAAGCTGAAAGTCGCAGAGTCTGAACTCCGTAAGGAGCATCAAGTGTTGAGGGTGAATAAGACCACTAGTTTCAAGAGAAACGGCAAAGGCAAGAAGGGTAATTCAAAGAAGAGCGGCAAGCCTGTTGCCAATCCGACGAAGAAACCCAAAGCTGGACCTAAGCCTGAAACAGAGTGCTACTATTGCAAGGGTATGGGTCACTGGAAGCGCAACTGCCCCAAGTATCTGGCTGATAAGAAGGCGGCCAAAGAAAAATCAGGTATATTTGATATACATGTTATTGATGTTTACTTAACCGGCTCTCGTAGTAGTGCCTGGGTATTCGATACTAGTTCCGTTGCTCATATTTGCAACTCGAAACAGGAACTGCGGAATAGACGAAGGCTGGCGAAAGATGAAGTGACGATGCACGTAGGAAATGGTTCCAAGGTTGATGCAATCGCCGTCGGCACAGTTCCACTTCAGTTACCATCAGGATTAGTTATGAACTTGAATAATTGTTATTTAGTGCCTGCGTTGAGCATGAACATTATATCTGGATCTTGTTTATTGCGAGACGGTTACTCTTTTAAGTCAGAGAATAATGGTTGTTCTATTTCTATGAGTAACATCTTTTATGGTCATGCACCCAATGTGAGAGGATTGTTCATATTGAATCTTGATAGTGATACACATATACATAACATTGAGACCAAAAGAGTGAGAGTTAACAATGATAGCGCCATATTTTTGTGGCACTACCGCTTAGGTCATATTGGTGTAAAACGCATGAAGAAACTCCATGCCGATGGACTTTTGGAGTCACTTGACTTTGATTCACTTGACACGTGCGAACCATGCCTCATGGGCAAGATGACTAAAACTCCGTTCTCCGGAACAATGGAGCATGCCAGTGACTTGTTGGAAATCATACATACCGATGTGTGCGGTCCGATGAGCGTAGAGGCACGCGGCGGATATCGTTATTTTCTCACCTTCACTGACGATTTGAGTAGATATGGTTATGTCTACTTAATGAAGCACAAGTCTGAAACATTTGAAAAGTTCAAGCAATATCAGAGTGAAGTTGAAAATCATCGTAACAAGAAGATCAAGTTCCTACGGTCTGATCGTGGGGGTGAATATCTGAGTTTCGAGTTTGGTGCTCACTTAAGACAATGTGGAATTGTTTCACAGTTGACACCGCCTGGAACACCACAGCGTAATGGTGTGTCCGAACGTCGTAATCGTACTTTATTAGAGATGGTGCAATCTATGACGTCTCTTACCGATTTGCCTTTATCGTTTTGGGGTTATGCATTAGACACAGCTGCATTCACTTTAAATAGGGCACCATCAAAATCCGTTGAGATGACACCATACGAACTATGGTATGGCAAAAAGCCAAAGTTGTCGTTTCTTAAAGTTTGGGGATGTGATGCTTATGTCAAAAAGCTTCAGCCTGAAAAGCTGGAACCCAAAGCGGAAAAGTGCATCTTCATATGTTACCCAAAAGAGACAGTTGGGTACACCTTCTATCTCAAATCCGAGGGCAAAGTGTTTGTTGCTAAAAACGGAGCTTTTCTCGAGAAGGAGTTTCTCTCGAGAGAATTGAGTGGGAGGAAGATAGAACTTGATGAGGTTGTCGAACCTCTCATCCCTCTAGATGGTGGCGCAGGGCAAGGGGAAACCTCTGTCGTTGCGACGCCGATTGAGGAGGAAGTTAATGATGATGATCATGAAACTCTGCTTCAAGTTCCTGTCGAACCACGTAGGTCGACGAGACCACGTGCTGCTCCAGAGTGGTACGGAAATCCCGTTTTGTCAATCATGTTGTTAGACAACAATGAACCTGCAAATTATGAAGAAGCAATGGTGGGCCCAGATTCCAACAAATGGCTAGAGGCCATGAAGTCCGAGATAGGATCCATGTATGAGAACAAAGTGTGTAGTTTGGAAGTACTACCTGAGGGCCGCAAGGCTATTCAGAACAAATGGATCTTTAAGAAGAAGACGGACGCTGACGGCAATGTGACCGTTTATAAAGCTCGACTTGTGGCAAAGGGTTTTTCACAAATTCAAGGAGTTGACTACAATGTGACATTCTCACCAGTAGCGATGCTTAAGTCCATCAAAATCATGTTAGCAATAGCTGCATTTTTCGATTATGAAATATGGCAGATGGATGTCAAAACGGCGTTCCTTAACGGTTTCCTTAAGGAAGAGTTGTATATGATGCAACCCGAAGGTTTTGTCGATCCTAAGAATGCTAACAAGGTGTGCAAGCTCCAACGATCCATTTATAGACTGGTGCAGGCATCTCGGAGTTGGAACAAACGCTTTGATGAGGTGATCAAAGCATTTGGGTTTATACAAGTGGTTGGAGAATCTTGTATTTACAAGAAAGTGAGTGGGAGCTCTCTGGCGTTTCTAATATTATATGTGGATGACATATTGCTGATTGGAAACAACATAGAGTTTTTGGAGAGCATAAAGGATTACTTGAATAAACTTTTCTCTATGAAGGACCTAGGAGAAGCTGCTTACATTCTAAGCATTAAGATCTATAGGGATAGATCAAAACGCCTGATAGGACTTTCACAAATCACATACCTTGATAAAGTTTTGAAGAGGTTCAAAATGGAACAGTCCAAGAAAGGGTTCTTGCCAGTTTTACAAGGTACGAGATTGAGTAAGACTCAGTGCCCAGCAACTGATGAGGATAGAGAGCATATGAGCACCGTCCCCTATGCTTCAGCCATAGGTTCTATCATGTATGCAATGTTGTGCACTAGACCGGACGTTAGCCTGGCCATAAGTATGGCAGGCAGGTTGTAGAGTAACCCAGGAGTGGATCACTGGACGGCGGTCAAGAATATCCTGAAGTACCTGAAAAGGACTAAGGAGATGTTTCTCGTGTATGGAGGTGACAAAGAGCTCGCCGTAAAGGGTTACGTCGATGCAAGCTTTGACACAGATCCGGACGACTCTAAGTCGCAGACCGGATACGTATTTATTCTTAATGGGGGTGCGGTAAGCTGGTGCAGTTCCAAGAAAAGCGTCGTAGCAGATTCTACATGTGAAGCGGAGTACATGGCTGCCTCGGAGGCGGCTAAGGAGGGTGTCTGGATGAAGCAGTTCATGACGGATCTTGGAGTGGTGCCAAGCGCACTGAATCCAATAACCTTGTTCTGTGACAACACGGGTGCCATTGCCTTAGCAAAGGAACCACGGTTTCACAAGAAGACCAGACACATCAAACGATGCTTCAACCTCATCCGCGACTACGTCGAAGGGGAGGACGTAAATATATGCAAAGTGCACATGGATCTGAATGTAGCAGACCCGCTGACTAAACCTCTTCCACGGGCAAAGCATGATCAACACCAGAACTGTATGCGTGTTAGATTTATTACAATGTAATTCACATGATGATGTGAGGGCTAGATTATTGACTCTAGTGCAAGTGGGAGACTGTTGGAATTATGCCCTAGAGGCAATAATAAATATAGTTATTATTATAATTCCTGTATCAAGATAATCGTTTATTATCCATGCTATAATTGTATTGAATGAAGACTGATATACATGTGTGGATACATAGACAAAACACTGTCCCTAGCAAGCCTCTAGTTGGCTAGCCAGTTGATCAAAGATAGTCGGGGTCTTCTGATTATGAACAAGGTGTTGTTGCTTGATAACTGGATCACGTCATTAGGAGAATCATGTGATGGACTAGACCCAAACTAATAGACGTAGCATGTTGACCGTGTCATTTTGTTGCTACTGTTTTCTGCGTGTCAAGTATTTGTTCCTATGACCATGAGATCATATAACTCACTGACACCGGAGGAATGCTTTGTGTGTATCAAACGTCGCAACGTAACTGGGTGACTATAAAGATGCTCTACAGGTATCTCTGAAGGTGTTCATTGAGTTAGTATGGATCGAGACTGGGATTTGTCACTCCGTGTGACAGAGAGGTATTTCGGGGCCCACTCGGTAATACAACATCACACACAAGCCTTGCAAGCAAAGTGACTTAGTGTAAGTTGCGGGATCTTGTATTACGGAATGAGTAAAGAGACTTGCCGGTAAACGAGGTTGAAATAGGTATGCGGATACTGACGGTCGAATCTCGGGCAAGTAACATACCGAAGGACAAAGGGAATGACATACGGGATTATATGAATCCTTGGCACTGAGGTTCAAACGATAAGATCTTCGTAGAATATGTGGGATCCAATATGGGCATCCAGGTCCCGCTATTGGATATTGACCGAGGAGTCACTCGGGTCATGTCTGCATTGTTCTCGAACCCGCAGGGTATGCACACTTAAGGTTCGACGTTGTTTTATGCATGTTTGAGTTATATGGTTGGTTACCGAATGTTGTTCGGAGTCTCGGATGAGATCACAGACGTCACGAGGGTTTCCGGAATGGTCCGGAAACGAAGATTGATATATAGGATGACCTCATTTGATTACCGGAAGGTTTTCGGAGTTACCGAGAATGTACCGGGAATGACGAATGGGTTCCGGGTGTTCACCGGGGGGGCAACCCACCCCGGGGAAGCCCATAGGCCTTGGGGTGGCGCACCAGCCCTTAGTGGGCTGGTGGGACAGCCCAAGAAGGCCCTATGCGCCATAGGAAGAAAATCAAAGAGAAAAAGAAAAAAAAAGAGGAGGTGGGAAAAAGGGGAAGGACTCCTCCTTCCAAACCTAGTTGGATTCGGTTTGGAAGGGGAGGACTCCCCCTTGGCTCGGCCAACCCCCTTGGGGCTCCTTGAGCCCCAAGGCAAGGCCCCCCTCTCCCACCTATATATACGGAGGTTTTAGGGCTGATTTGAGACAACTTTGCCACGGCAGCCCGACCACATATCTCCAAGGTTTTACCTATAGATCGCGTTTCTGCGGAGCTCGGGCGGAGCCCTGCTGAGATTAGATCACCACCAACCTCCGGAGCACCGTCACTCTGCCGGAGAACTCATCTACCTCTCCGTCTCTCTTGCTGGATCAAGAAGGCCGAGATCATCGTCGAGCTGTACGTGTGCTGAACGAGGAGGTGCCGTCCGTTCGGCACTAGATCGTGGGATGGATCGCGGGACGGTTCGCGGGGCGGATCGAGGGACGTGAGGACATTCCACTACATCAACCGCGTTTCTTAACGCTTCTGCTGTGCGATCTACAAGGGTGCTTAGATCGAATATCCCCTCTCATAGATGGATATCACCATGATAGGTCTTCGTGCGCGTAGTAAAATTTTTGTTTCCCATGCGACGTTCCCCAACACCGACTGGGTCGCTGGCAAGTGGCCTCGAAATCTTACCCCCCGATCGGCCGCAGCGATATCAGTGGAGAATATGAAGGCACGGGATTCGAGGCGTTAGGCACAACTCGAGCGCGATGCCGTCATCCCCGCTGAGCGCGCGGTAACCGAAATTTGAGGATCCTGGAAAATCCGCCGCTGTCAGTTGACCGGTCACGTCAGAAGATACCATGGAAACACTCGGTTTCCGACAGTTTGTTTCACAAATACTTCCACTCGGATCGTTGGTCAGAAAAGATAAAGTGGATCGAGGCAAGCAACGCCAAAGTCACATCCGTACCAGTCGGATCCAACCTTCAAGCATCGCTTCGTTGTTCCAACCCCAATCCATTCGGGGACTAATGATGGGGTTATAGTCCTAGGGTAGGGTCATAGGCCTGCCCTGTAGGTCCTACCCAAGGACTACCCCTCATAAGGGACAAGGCCCTTAGTCAGTTCCGACTGAACTAAGGAGTTCCCATCATCCAGTCGGTAACAGATCCTCGACCATCCAGCCGGAGACGAGCAGTCGGAGAATATCAAACTAACCAACTGGATTCCACTCTGTGCATCGTAACCCCCTTGGAGGGAAACGGTCATACGTTTCCATGTGCCTTTATTAGCATTTAAGGCATACGTTACCTGTAACGTAGGCATTTATTAGCCACTACTCCACCCTTGTGCACCGAACCGTTGTGGAGGGCAGCACACTTTATATAAGCCACCCTCCCCCACTGGTGCAGGGGTTAGAAAATCACTGTATTCTATATTCCACGCGACAACAAGCTCCCAGAGCACTGAGACGTAGGGCTATTACCTCCACCGCAGAGGGTCCTGAACTCATACAACCTCGTCGTAGCTAAGGCTGTGCCCATCCTTTGGTACCCTACATATCTACTGTAAGACTTATACCCACGACAACTCACGACCTATTGATGACAGCTTTCCTCATGAGCAATTGAATGTCATCCGCACTTCACATAGTGCATCGTGGTATGCTGATTACGCAAACTACATCGTAGCCAAATACATACCACCCAGTTTCACCTACCAGCAAAAGAAGAAATTCTTCTTTGATTTGAGACACTACTTTTGGGGTGATCATCACCTTTATAAGGAAGGAGTAGATGGTATTATTAGACGTTGTGTGCCTGAACATGAACAGGGACAGATCCTGCATAAGTGTCATTCCAAAGCCTACGGAAGACACCATGCTGGAGATAGAACTGCTCATAAGGTATTGCAATCAGGTTTCTATTGGCCCACTCTCTTCAAGGATTCATGTAAGTTTGTCTTGTCTTGTGACGAATGTCAAAGAATAGGGAACATCAGTAAGCGTCAGGAAATGCCTATGAACTATTCACTTGTCATTGAACCATTTGATGTCTGGGGCTTTGATTATGTGGGACCCTTCCTGAGTTCCAATGGGTATAATCACATCTTAGTTGCTGTTGATTACATCACTAAGTGGGTATAATCTATCCCCACTAGAAATCCTGATCACCACACCTCTATTAAGATGCTTAAAGAAGTCATTTTTCCAAGATTTGGAGTCCCTAGATATCTGATGACTGATGGCAGTTCACACTTCATTCATGGTGTTTTCCGCAAGATGCTCGCTAAGTATGATGTCAACCGTAGAGTTGCATCTCCTTATCATCCTCAGTCTAGTGGTCAAGTGGAGTTGAGTAATAGGGAGATCAAATTGATCTTACAAAATACTGTCAATAGATCTCGAAAGAATTGGTCTAGCAAACTTGACGATGCACTATGGGCTTATAGGACTGCTTATAAGACCTGTCATTATGGTAAGGCCTGTCATTTACCTCTTGAGCTAGAACACAAAGCTTATTGGGCAATCAAAGAGCTCAACTTCGATTTCAAACTTGCCGGTGAGAAGTAGTTGTTTGATATCAGCTCATTAGATGAATGGAGGGCCCAGGCATATGAGAATACCAAGTTGTTCAAGGAATAGGTTAAGAGATGTCACGATAAAATAATACAAAAACGTGAGTTCAATGTAGGTGATTATGTCCTGCTATACAATTCTCACAGAAGATTCTTCGCAGGCAAGCTTCTCTCTAAATGGGAAGGTCCTTACGTTGTCAAGGAAGTATATCGTTCCGGTGCCATCAAAATCAATAATACGGAAGGTAATTTTCCGAGAGTGGTAAATGGGCAAAGAATCAAGCATTATATCTCTGGTACTCCCATAAATGTTGAGACCAATATCATCAATATCATAACTCCAGAGGAGTATATAAGGGATGTTTATCAGCCTGTTTCAGACCCTGAAAACGAAGAGGTATGTGTTTCGGTAAGTAATTGGACTCCAAAACTTTTTCCAGTAGCAAATTTTCTCCGTTTTGGAATTTGTGAAAAATAGAAAAATAAAAAGCAGTCCGGAGAGCGCACGAGGCGGCCACAAGCTTGGTAGCCGCAGCCTCCCCCCTGGTCGCGGCTACAGGGCTTGTGGGCACCTAGTGTGCCTCCCGGACTCCATTTTCTTGCGGAGCACTCCTTCTTGTCCAGAAAAAATCATTATATATACGCCCGAGGGTTTTGATCTCCGTATCGCGCAGTTTTCCTCTGTTTTCGATTCGAGCCTGTTTTCTGCCGCAGATCTAGGTCAAGATGTCTTCTCAGGATTCAGAGGGGGAGAGATATGTGCTGATTACCTTGCTAACCCCAAGGTCTATGGGGACTTGGAACCATATGGCTGGACCACTAACAAGGAAGAGGACTATGATCCCAAGGGGAAGGAAGAAACGAGTTCCGATGAAGAGGAGGCTCCTCTACCTCAACCTGGACGCACTCATGTGGAGTTCAAGAAGTCAAGCCTCCCTGACTCAAGGAAGATGCCTAAGAACTTGTTTATCCCTTCTCGTTTCTTGCAGGAGAGTAAGCAGGAACTTTGTAAAAGGTTGTTGAAGCTTGAGGAGGAAAATGATGATCTGAGAGAGCAGAATTTTTTGCTCAAGTGGAAATTAGACAAGCTCAAGACCTCTGCAACAACTCCTCCACCACCACCAAAGGAAGACAACTGAGCATTGGTATGGGCAATCCCCTTGGCTTGTGACAAGCTTGGGGGAGTTGCCCTGGTATCGTATCACCTTTATATCTTTTTCTTTTACCTTTGTTTTAGTTCTTTCTTTTTCAGTTTCTACTTTCTTCTTTTAGTGGAATAAGTATTTAGTGTTTAGTTTGAGTCTTTTTCCTTGTGTCTCCCCCGATGTATTCGAGCTTGAGAGCTATATAATAAATAGTATCTTAGTCAAGGGCTTTGTTTTGTGCCGTGATCAAAAGTATGAAAAGAACGATAGCATGAAAGATCATGAGATGATCTTATGGAAAGTGATAGCTTCACATATAACAAGTACGATGATTAAAACTTGTTGAGAATAGACCAACATAGACCCCGGTCATTGTTGCAATTAATAAGAAGTAATAAGGAAAGAGAGGTTCACATATAAATATATCATCTTAGACACTTTTTACAATTGTGAGCACTCACCAAACTATTACATGCTTAGAAGTAGATGTTGGACAAGAAAGACAACATAATGAATTGTGTTTGCTTGGTTCCAAACAATGTTATATGTCTAGAGATCCCTTAGCATGTGATGATTGCTTCCACCTCATATTAGCCAAAACTTCCGTACTAAGTAGAAATACTACTTGTGCATCCATAAACCTTCAACCCAGTTTTTCCATGAGAGTCCACCATACCTACCTATGGATTGAATAAGATCCCTCAAGTAAGTTGTCATCGGTGCAAGCAATAAAAATTGCTCTCTAATATGCATGATCTATTAGTGTGTGCAAAATAAGCTTTATACGAACCTGTGATGAGGAAGACATAAAAGCGACAGACTGCATAATAAAGTTCTTTATCACAGGAGGCAATATAGAGTGACGTTCCTCGGCACTAAGAGGACACGCATCCAAACCTCAAAAGCGCATGACAACCTCTTCTTCCCTCTGCGAAGGGCCTTTCTTGTACCTTTACTTTTGTCCTTGTGAAAGTCATGGTGATCAACACCAATTCCCCATTCCGTCTTCATCTTGGTGAACGTCATATGCTAGGTAAAGATCTATATTCTTATATCAACTTGGAGATGAGTACTTATGCTTTATTATTGTTGACTTTACCCTTGAGGGAAATGGTTGGGAGGCAAAATTATAAGCCCCTATCTTTCTCTGTGTCCAACTGAAACTTTGATGCCATGAGTACCACGTGAGTTGTAACAATTGTGGAAAACAAAAGAGATGATTGAGTATGTGGATTTGCTTTACAAGCTCTTATTTGACTCTTTCTGATGTTATGATAAATTGCAATTGCTTCAATGACTATGGACTGTTGTTTGCTACTTCTCGGTAAGGTTTTTGATTCATACTTTGCTTTGTGAAGGAGTTGTTACTTTCCCATAAGAATATTTATGATGTATTGTTGTTCTATGTGTGATCATGATGCCCTCATGTCTGTATTTTGTTTTATCGAAACCTTCATCCCTAAACATATATTTATCGCTTTATGGACTGTTATTATACTTTGTGTTACCATACTTTTGCCTTTTCGCTCTTATTTTGCAAGGTTTATTTGAAGAGGGGGAATATCGGCAGCTGGAATTATGGACTGGAAAAGGAGCAAGTCTGAGTCCTGTATTCTGCGCAACTCCAAATGTCGTGAAAATCAACGTGGAATTTTTTGGGAATATATAAAAAATACTGGGAGAAAGAAGTTCTAGAGGGGAGCTGTCAGGGGCCCACAAGCCTGGTGGCCGCGGCCTACCCCCCTGGCTGCGGCTACAGGGCGTGTGGGCACCCTGGTGGCCCACTGTCCCCCCTCTTCTGCTATATGAAGGGTTTCGTCCAGAAAAAAATCAGAGCGGAGCTTTTTCGAGGAGGCGCCGCCGCCACGAGGCGGAACTTGAGCAGAACCAATCTAGAGCTCCGGCAATGCGATCCTGCCGAGGAAACTTCCCTCCCGGAGGCGGAAATCGTCGCCATCGTCATGACCAACACTCCTCTCATCAGAGGGGACTCGTCACCATCATCATCCTCATCAGCACCATCTCATCTCCAAACCCTAGTTCGTCACTTGTAACCAATCTCCGTCTCGCGACTCCGATTGGTACTTGTAAGGTTGCTAGTAGTGTTGATTACTCTTTGTAGTTGATGCTAGTTGGATTACTTGGTGGAAGAGTTTATGTTCAGATCCTTGATGCTACTCATTACACCTCTGATCATGATTATGATTATGCTTTGTGAGTAGTTACTTTTGTTCCTGAGGACATGGGATAAGTCATGCTAATAATAGTAATGTGAATTTGGTATTATGTTGTTTTTTCTCTAGTGGTGTTATGTGAACGTCGACTACATAACACTTCACCATATTTGGGCCTAGAGGAAGGCATGGGAAGTAGTAAGTAGATGATGGGTTGCTAGAGTGAGAGAAGCTTAAACCCTAGTTTATGCGTTAATTCGTAAGGGGCTGATTTGGATCCACTAGTTTAATGTTATGGTTAGACTTTGTGTTAATTCTTCTTTCATAGTTGCGGATGCTTGCGAGAGGGATTAATCATAAGTGGGATGCTTGTCCACGTAAGGGCAGTACCCAAGCGCCGGTCCACCCACATATCAAACTATCAAAGTAACGAATGTGAATCATATGAACATGATGAAAATAGCATGACAGAAATTCCCGTGTGTCCTCGGGAGCGTTTTTCCTCCTATAAGACTTTGTTCAGACTTGTCCCTTGCTACAAAAGGGATTTGGCCACTGTGCTGCACCATTGCTACTCTTGTTACTTGTTACTTTTCACCTGCTACGTTTCACCTCACTACACCATCACTTGTTATCGCTACTTTCAGTGCTTGCAGTTATTACCTTGCTGAAAACCGTTTATCAGAGCCTTCTGCTCCTCGTTGGGTTCGACACTCTTACTTATCTAAAGGATTATGATTGATCCCCTATACTTGTGGGTCATCAGGAGGTGATGAAGAAATGATGTATATACTTCTCGCACCTCGTTGGTTACCCCAAGTGGAAGGTTGAGATGTAGTCAGCAGCAAGTTTTCCCTCACATGGGAATTGTGAGGTTTATCGAACCAGGAGGACTCCTAGGATCAACAAGTAGGTGTCTTCCACCCCTGTCTAGCAGAAGACGTGGACGTGAACACACAACAAATAACTTTTCTCCCAACGAGTACAGAGAGGTTGTCAATCTCTCCGGCCTTGTAGTTTGCAAAGGATCAAAACACAAGCGGGAATAGTAATAGTGATTGCAACGGAAAAGTAAATGAAAACGGTAAATGATGGAGGTGTAAACAATGATGGAGATATGGACCGGAGTCACATGATGTTCACTAGTGATGTCTCTCTCCCAAAAGACGATAAACAACTATGCTAGGGTAAACGGATCACAGAATTATGAACGCAGTGCAATGCTAATTATGCTACTTGATAATTAGGGGTTCAATAGTAATGGGCAGTACGCCAACACAAGTAGACCGTTTATTCACCAGCATCTACTTACTAATCATCCACCTTGAGATATCTATCCAGAACATCTCACCGGTATTAAGTTGTGAGCCCCACCCAAAGTGTAAACTCAAAGCAACGGACAACTGCATTAACGAACTATGCGGAAGGTAAAGAATCCTTGCAACCGTGGTCACAAGCACCGTTGTTTTCTCCCTGGTGGCAATAACACATCCCCGAGTCTCATGTTTTTGTCACTCAAGCTAGACATCGAGGGGCATGAACCCACAATCCTGCATAACACTCCCTCTTGGAGTTACATTCTACTACTCGGCCAAAGCAATAAATAGCAACGGAGAACATGCATGAATCACTAAGGAACATAATATAAAAGGATAATCAAATATATAACTCATAACAATCTGAACATAATCTCATAATCCATCGGATCCCAACAAACTGAGCATAGCAATAGCAAGAGAATTACATTGATGCCTTGATCATGTAGGGTAGCTCACAAGGATAACCATTGAAGCACAAGATTGGAGAGAAGACATCACATAGCTACTAGTCATGGACCCATGGTCCAAGAAGGACTACTCACGGCACATCCGGAAAGCATCCATGGCGGTGGAGAAGCTCCCGGAGGTCAATCCTCCCTCCGGCAGGGTGCCGGGAAGAGGTCTCCTAACGCTCCCGATCTCGGAAGCACTGCGGCGGCGGAACGATGGAGAAATAAGTGATTATGAAAGTTGTGGAAAGGTTTCCTCTTGGAGGACTAAATATAGACCAAAGGAGGGCACCGGAGGAGGTGGGGCCCACCGAGGCAGCCTGCTGGCGCGGCCAGGGGGTAGGCCGCGCCAGGAGATCGCCTGGACGGCCCGTGGCCCCCCTCTGGCCCATCTTCGGTGATCTGGAAGCTTTCGTTACGCTGATATTTTATATATTTTTCCTGGAATTTTTTGGGCTTCGGAAAATTGGGTAAAAGCCCCTACAAAATAGACATCAACACACAAAAACTGGCACTGGGTGCACTCAGTTAGTAGGTTAGTCCAAATATGTGTAGAATGATATAAAAGTGTAGCAGAACATATAACAATGTCACCCAAAAGATCATGGAACAAGCAGAAATTTTTGATACGTTTGGGACGTATCAACATCCCCAAGCTTTATTTTTTCTCGTCCTCGAGTAGATAAATGATAAAACAATAATTTCTATGGTGACATGCTAACACACATATAAGAACATCAGAGTAAAGCAAGTAAGATATGCAATTCAAGTCAAGACAATAACAAGCAAGAGTTCATATCTAGTATTGAGTTTAGCAAAGTAAGAACATAAAGGTGCAACAGCTCTCGCTGTCCGTGACTCGAATGGTGTTCGCGTGCAACAAGTGGGAGATGGGTTGAGATCATAAAATGTGTTCTTAATTGAGAATTCAATCTACTAAAGTTCACACTTAGTCTCCTTCAGAATCTTATTTTGACTCATCCGCAAACCACTAGTTAGGCACAAGTCAAAATGATCCTCTCACTTTAGACTTTGAGCACTCATGGAATGGATGAGCGTAAGAAAGATATGTTGGCACTTAGGATGGCAAATAGAATAATGATGGGGAAGGAAGACAAAAAGGTGTGAAAGGCTCACATCGATTAGGACAACCATAGGCGAGAGAAAGCCAAATGATAGATATGATGTGAGGAGTAGGGATTGCCATGTAACGGATGCACATATGATCTAAGGTAAGATCTCCTATGGAACTAGTGGGGGTGCATCCAACTTGTTTGCTCATAAAGACCTAGAGCTCATTTGAGGAGGCTCATCATTGGAATATGCAAACCAAGTTCCATAGTGTAAGGGTCCCCACATAGTTATGCATGAATGATAATCTCTATGTAGTACAAGTATAGCAATGGAGTACGAGTGTGGATCTTTCAAAGGAATAGTAGTTTTGCCCCTTCTCTCTTTTTATTTCTCTTTTTTTATTTTTGTGTGGCCTCTTTGGATCTTTCTATTTATCTCTCATTTGTACTCTTTGGGGTCTTTCGTTTGTCCTCTTTGGAATATTTTTCTCACTTAAGGGCAACACTCTATGTTTTACATGAATAAAAAGAAGATCATCACACTGTATAAGAAGTACTGAACATAAAGACAAGTGAAAACTATCATGATGTATG
This sequence comes from Hordeum vulgare subsp. vulgare, assembly GCF_904849725.1. Taxonomy (NCBI): domain Eukaryota; kingdom Viridiplantae; phylum Streptophyta; class Magnoliopsida; order Poales; family Poaceae; genus Hordeum; species Hordeum vulgare. Next base: position 355,935,397 of record NC_058520.1, read on the forward strand.
CAAATGTATGCCTCTGCAAGTGTAGCAGGATATGCAATTATACTAGCGCATCATGTAGCAATAATTGGGGCAAGGCCCAACTATCATGTGGCTCTACGATCATGCAACAACATGTATGACATGAAGATCAAGTCATGAGATGGTGGATGTTGCATGGCAATGTATCTCAGAAAGGCTATGGAAATGCCTTAATAGGTAGATATGGTGTGTGTTTTGAGGAAAGATATAATGAAGCTTATGTATGACAGAGTGTATCATGTCATGGGTTTGGATTGTCGGGACCCCGATCCTAAGCCATAGGAATCTAGCCTGTAACACATCGCATCCCTTTGCGGTCTCACGCACGGTTAACTCCACGGCTGCAGCCTTACCTTAGCCGGGACCGTTTGCGTCTTTTGACTCACGTATGCAATAGTGTCGCTAGCATTCCAATGTCAAAGGACCCGGATCGACAAGTCTAGTCATAAACCAAAGTGGCAGTACCGCACAAGGACAGGCATACATGACCCAACAAAGCAGGTGTCGGTCACCAGCGAATGCAGACGAGTCGTAGCAAGCTACAAGGACTCCATTACATCGCGTGACATTTCCCCAAAGGGGACAGACACAGCAGCTAAGAAGGACACATGACGGTCAACCAATGTGTCCGGAGCAGTAAGAGCTACCAAGGCTCGTTGGATCACAAAGGGGCATTTCCTTGTAAGGAGTACTACTAAAGTTCACGACTAGGTAATCGAACCCCATACATATCAAGTATGACACACGTACGCATGGCATACCGATATGTATAGATACGTCGATGGCATCACAACATAACCATAATCATACAAGCTTTATTTAAGAGGCTCGGACGAGCCACACACATAATATTACACATTAAGGGTCTCACGACCCATAATAGCAGTCATTCAGTTACAAGCCAGTGGAAGAGTTTAAAACTGTCTGAGTACAGACAGGTGCAACTAGAAGGCACATGGCCTGACTATACTACAGATCCAACGTAGGGCCAGATCATAGCTGGGACACCAGCTACTCGTCGTCGTCAATGTCTACGAAGAACCCTCCATTAGGGTCATTAGCAACCTCTTCAACATTTATTAAACAAACATGAGTACGAAGGTACTCAGCAAGACTTTAGGATAACTAACTACTCATGCAATGTATCAACAGGGTATGGTGGGGTTTCATGCGGAAAGCCAGCATTTGACTCGTGGCAAGACAACTTGCATTTTTAAATAATTTTGACAACTTGATTTCTCGCACACGAGTCCACTAACACCACAACAATACACCATCGTGGAATCATTCCGTCTCCATACGGAAATGCCGTCAACGACACTCACGCTTATCTTGACAATTTTATGAGTAGCCATTGAAGTTATCTATGAACAACATATGTCTCCAAGTAGTCCATATCCGCGGACGCGGCTATTCCAATAGATCATAACCCTGCAGGGGGTACTTCGTCACACACGCTCTCGCCACTTATCTCCATGTGCACGTCATGCACCTCGGCAACCTTCAAGCAGAAGCCCAGCGAGGGACTCGGCCACGACCGTTAACCATACTAGTACCTAGTCCAGGTTTATCGCCTATCTGAGGGTAACCCACACGGAAGCCCGGCCGAGGTTTCCGCCACGGCCCCAAACGATGTGCGCAGGGTTCCCAAGCCCACCATCCGGGTGCCACTTGGTACACCGTGCCACTGCCTACCGCATCACAGCCCACCTCTCAGGTCAGCGCTATGCACGACCTCCAGCATGACTATAAACACCAGAAACTACTTGCAGCTCCTGGACCAAGCACTAAGCGATTAATAAGTCGAGAGGGTCAATTAAGCATCCCAACGTGTGGTAGTATCTAGGCTTGGATTACATACACGAAACTCAGATCCTAAGGACGGTTCCAATGAAACAACCCGCCATGTACTCCTACACAGCCTTTCACCGGTACCTTTACCAAATCAGGTTCGACACACAACCTTTGCTTACCGAACACATTCTCACAATTCTGTTCATCTCCCAGATAACAGACCATACACAACTCTAAGCATAGCATGCATAGCAGGATAAGACACATCATGGCTCAAGCAACTACCAAGTATGCTAGGTTGCAAGGTTCGGCTACCTACTGTGACAAGGATAGGTCATGCAAAGGAAGTGGGTTCGACTAACGTGGCAAAAGCAGTTGAAGCATTTGATCCTAATGCAATAAGTAAGTGCAGGAGCAAGAACATGGGATTTATCGGGATGATCAAAATGGTTGCTTGCCTTGTTGCTCAGAGGAGTGACAATATCCGTCAGACGGATATTCGGTGGAATCCGGGGAAGCGGAGCCTACCGGAAGGAATGACAATAATCAATATCAAGCATATGCAATCAAGATGATGCATGAGCATGGCATGAGAATGCAAGGTGATATACTATTATAACTAACATGTATTAGGTTTGAAGTTGATTTGAATCACATTCAAATATCACTTCAAACGAGGTATTCTCGGATACCATTTTAATTGATTCGACCTGATGCTCAGATCAACTTGATGTTAATAGGCATGGGATGACATGTTAAGTTGCTGGTTTGTAATTGGGACAGTATTTGATCATGTCAATCATAGTGAAAATCAAATATTTTCCATATTCCATTTATAAAGTATTTATAAGAATTTACTTATTCATTAATCTACATGTTTGGGTTCTGTAACATTTTTCAAACATGTTTGAAAATGACATATTCAGATTCCTTGAATTTTTCTGATACTTTTTCATATATAAATTATTTTCATTGGAGTTACAGATTAATTTCTATGAATTTTTGAAGTTTTAAACATTTCTGGAATTATTTTTATACTGGAAAATCCCTTTACTGCATCAGCATGACATCAGCAGGTCCAACTGGTCGTTGAAAGTCAAACCTGACCAGTGGGACCCACTGGTCAGTGTCTCTGGTCAATTTTAGATTAGGATTAATCTTATTTAGTTAATTGAACTCACTGGACCCACATGTCAGTGACTTATCAATTTAATTGATTTATTTTTATTATTTCTAAACTATCCAGAGGCTGGCCCCACACGTCAATGGCTCAGGCCAGCTGAGATCCACCGGCGGCGAGGTCGTCCTCGCCGGTGGGGAGCCTCCGGCGACCACCAGTACGGTGGAGGGCATCGGAAACTCGCCTCCGACGGCCAAACTCACGGCAGAGACCACGGGAAGAACGGCCACTCGACGGCGCGCACGATGGGACAAGCCCAAGGGGCTGGGGTGGCCGGAATCAACGCGGCGACGAGCTTGGCGGTGACCAAGTTCGGCCATCGTCGAAGCCATCGAATACGGGGTCAAAACGCGCGGGGTTGGGCACCTAAAGCATATACGTGATGTCTTGAGGCTGCTGGTGGCCTCAGACGGACCAACACTTCACCGGAGGGCTACTGGCGACGAGCTGCAGCGGCGGTCCTCGTCGGGCTCCGATGGAACTAAGCCTAGAGGAGGGGATCGACGGGAAGATCTTAGGGGAAAGATGCGAAAGCTCACGAGGAGTGCAGACAAGGGCTTGGATGGCTCGGGGAAGCAGTGAGGGCGACGAATCGAGCAGAGCTTGCCGGCGGTTGAAGGTTGAAGACGACGGTGGCGTGGCCGTTGCAGGGCTCGGGGAGGCTTCGGCTTCTGCAGGGAGGACCAGTTCGTCGAGGCGGAGCAAACGACACACTTAGAATGGGGATCCTATGGCTAGGGGCACGGGCAGCTCGAGCTCGTGCTCATGTCAATGGCGGCAGAGAGGATCGAGGGAACCGAGAGGAGAGGAGGAAGAGCGAGCACAAGAATGGATAGCTACGGGCTCGGGGAGCTTATCCCCGTGCTTGCCAGCGCGAAGCGGCGGCCAGGCAGGCGCACACGTGCGTGGAGGCGCGCGGCGACGCGGCGGCCACCTCGTGCTCCTACTGGCGAGGAGGAAGACGACAGGGGAGCTGGGCTGGGCCAGGTAAGCGTCAGGTAAGGTTTTCTCATTTTCTTTCTGTTTTGTTTCTGTTTTAAATACTGAAATTGATTTACTAATTATTTCAGGTCCCAAATGGTTTGTAAAAACTATGTTGAGCACCCTAGAATATTTGTTGGAATATTTCCAACCATTCCTAAGTTTTTCAACATTTTTGAAAGTTTAAAGTTTCTGATTTCAAATTTAAAACTTGAAACCAGTAGCTTTTTTGCATTTATTTAAAATGCTTAAAGTGTCAAGAAAAAGGTTTTCTTCATTGCTTATTTACTTTCATGATTTATCAGAAAGTTTGAACTTTTCTTGAGGCCATTTTGGGTTCATTGAGTTTAACTAGTTTCAATTTTCCTTCATTTTGAGAAGTGGCTAGGGTTTTAGCATTTTCCTTCATCACTTGCTTTATTCTTGTTGTAAATTTCCTAGATGCAATGCAAAGGAAAACATGAGCACAAAGCTAACTTGCTTAAGATGTCAGGGATGTGACAACTCACCCCCACTCAAAAGAATCTCGTCCCGAGATTTAGAAGTCGTCGGGAATAACGCAGGATATTCAAGTCGGAGGCGATCCTCTCTTTCCCAAGTTGCATCTTTTTCAGAATGATTTGACCATTGAACTTTAAGAAACTTGAGGTTTCGACGTCGAGTGGTACGCTCAGCTTGATCAAGAATACGCACGGGGTATTCTCGGTATGAAAGGTTATCTTGGAGATCAAGCGTTTCGTGGTCCACTTCACGGATAGGATCCAAAAAGCAACGCCTGAGTTGCGAGACGTGGAAGACATCATGAACCTTGCAAAGATGCAGTGGAAGTTCCAACTGGTAGGCAACTTCTCCTCGTTTGGCAAGAATGCGAAAAGGACCAATGTAACGAGGTGCCAACTTGCCCTTGATACCGAATCGATGGGTACCCTTCAAAGGTGTAACCCGAAGGTAAGCCTTCTCGTCAACTTCAAAGGTCACAGCCTTATGATGACAGTCATATTGGCTCTTTTGACGAGACTGGGCTGTTTTCAACTTTTCACGAATAATGCGAACCTGCTCTACTGCATCCTGGATCATATACGGGCCAAAGAGTTGCCTCTCTCCGGTTTCTGACCAATTAAGAGGTGTTCGACATCTTCGCCCATAGAGAACTTCAAAAGGAGCTTTGCCCAAGCTTGATTGATAACTATTGTTATAAGCAAATTCGGCGAATGGAAGGCACTTCTCCCAATTCATACCGAACGATATAACACAAGCTCGGAGCATATCTTCTAGGATTTGATTCACTCTTTCTACTTGACCACTTGATTGGGGATGGAAAGCAATGCTAAAAGATAAGTGAGTCCCCATGGCATTCTGAAAACTTTCCCAGAAGCGAGAAGTAAAGATACTCCCACGATCCGAGTTAATCTCCAGGGGAACACCATGAAGAGACACTATTCGAGAGATATATAACTCCGCTAGCTGGCTAGCTGTTATACTCTCACGAACGGGAAGAAAATGAGCCACTTTGGAAAGACGGTCAATGACCACAAAGATAGCATTATTTCCTTTCTTGGTCTTGGGAAATCCGGTAATGAAATCCATACTAACTTTATCCCATTTCCATTGAGGAATAGCTAGAGTTTGAAGGGTGCGAGCAGGCCTTTGATGTTCTGCCTTAACTCGACGACAAACGTCGCAGTTAGCAACGAACTCAGCAATTTCTCTCTTCATCCTAGTCCACCAGAACCTCTGGCGTAGGTCCTGATACATCTTAGTACTACCGGGATGAATGGTGAGAGGAGAATCATGAGCCTCCTTAAGGATCAATTGCCGCAGACTTTTGCTCTTAGGAACCACTAAACGGTTCTGAAAGAACACAACACCTTTCTCATTGATGTAGAAATCCCTAGCGTTACCGCTAGCAATATTCTCCTTGATCCGGGATATACCCTTATCATAAGCCTGCACGGCTATGATTTGATCCTTAAGAGTAGGCTTCGCCACCAGGGTAGAAAGGAATCCTTGAGGAACAATATGAAGATTCAACTTTCGAAAGTCCTCATAGAGATGTGGTTGACCTTGTTGTAGCATCAAATTGTTACAATAAGATTTACGACTTAGTGCATCGGCCATAACATTGGCCTTCCCCGGGGTGTAAGTTATCCCTAAGTCGTAATCCGAGATCAACTCAACCCACCGTCTTTGCCTGAGATTCAAATCCGGCTGGGTGAAGATATATTTCAGACTTTGGTGATCAGTGAATATTTCGCAACGATTACCCAGAAAGTAATGTCGCGAGGTTTTTAGTGCATGGACCACAGCTGCAAGCTCAAGGTCATGTGTGGGATAATTATCCTCATGTGGACGCAACTGTCAAGATGCGTATGCGATCACATGACGATCTTGCATGAGAATGCAACCTAATCCTTGTCACGAGGCGTCGCAATAGATAACAAAGTCCTTAGAAAAATCTGGTGGTAGCAACACAGGTGCGGAAGTCAGGCGTCTTTTCAGTTCCTGAAAACTATGCTCACACTATGGTGTCCACTCGAACTTTTTATCCTTCTTGAGGAGTTCAGTTAGAGGCTTTGCAACCTTGGAGAAATTCTCGACAAAGCGGCGACAATAGCTCGCTAGACCAAGAAAACTCCTAACTTGCTTAACCGATTCAGGTTGAGTCCAATCAAGGACAGCTTGAACTCTCTCGGGATTGACAGCAATACCCTTACCAGAGATTACGTGACCTAGATAGGTCACTTCTGGTAACCAAAATTCACATTTTGAAAACTTGGCATAAAGGCGATGCTCTCGAAGTTTCATCAATACCAGCCTTAGATGCTCGGCATGTTCTCGTTCGTTCTTCGAGTAGATGAGAATATCATCAAGGTATACCACGACGAATTTATCCAAATACTCCATGAAGATTGAATTCATCAGACGAGAGACGGTGGCTGGGGCATTGGTTAACCCGAATGACATGACGGTGTACTCGTATTGGCCATAACGAGTAACAAAAGCCGTTTTTGGAATGTCCCCATTCTTGATCTTGATTTGATGGTATCCCAACCTCAAATCCATTTTGGAGAAGACTGAGGACCCAGCGAGCTGGTCGTACAGGTCGTTGATCCTGGGGAGCGGATACTTGTTCTTTATGGTGACCAGATTAACTGGTCGGTAGTCTACAACCATCCGATCCGTTCCGTCTTTCTTCTTGATGAAGAGGACGGGGCAAGCCCAAGGGGAAGAGCTAGGACGAATGAAACCTTTATTCAAGGCCTCATCTAGTTGCTTCTTAAGTTTGGCTAGCTCCAGGGGTGCCATCTTATATGGTCTTCTGGCTATTGGGACAGTTCCCGGAACAAGATCTATCACAAACTCTACATCTCTGTCAGGTGGAATTCCTGGCAGTTCCTCTGGAAAAACATCCGGGAAGTCACGGACTACCGGAATGTCTTCAAGTTCCGGAAGAGGGTTGGCTTTTAGGGAATAGGGTTGGCATTTGGCAACTCGAGTAGAGACATTTACTATCTCATCCGAGGGATGGGTAAGCTGGACATTTCTAGAATGAGTATCAATCTTGGCATAGTGAGCTGACATCCAGTCCATGCCCAAGATGATATTAATATCCGAAGATTTCAATGCTATCAATGAGGCTAGAAACACTAGCCTGACTACTAGAATTTCATTGTCATAGGTTATCCTAGAGGTTTGCCATTTACTACCAGGAGTTTGGACAACCAATGGAATTGGCATATCACAAAAAGACATGTTATGCAACTGTGCATAACTTTCTGAAATGAAGGAATGAGAAGACCCAGTGTCAAAGAGAACAGACGCTGGGTGATGATTAACAAGAAGCGTACCCAGTAAGACGTCTGAATCCTCTGCAGCTTCTTCTGCTGAGACATAGTTCACACAGCCACGTGCAGGAGTTGGCTTCACATAGTAAGCTTTGCCCGACTTGCCTTGCCCGACGGACTTTCCGGGTTGCTTGGCACCCACATTTTGAGGACACTCACGAGAATAGTGCCCTGGTTCTCCACACTTGTAGCATATCACTTGGTTGGCACGTGGTGCAGCATTGCTAGCTGGACCACCATAAGCTTTTGCTGGAGGGTTGGCCTGATTCGTCTGAGGCGCCACGTAGGATGGCCTCGGGGTGTATCTTGGCGGCAGAGAACTGTTCGGAACCCACAGCCTGCATTTTGGAAACGCGGAACCAGAAGACGAGCCAAAGTCACGGGAGTGCTTCCTTGTGGCTTCAAAGTCAGTATGACCAGTCTCGGCACTGATCGCCTTGTTGACCAGGGCTTGAAAGCTTGCACACTCGTGGAGGCGCAGATCACGACGAAGCTCAGGGCTCAGACCCTTATGAAATCTTGCTTGTTTCTTGGCGTCAGTAGACACCTCTTCTGTTGCATAGCGGGCGAGGTTACCGAACTCGCGGCTATAAGCATCCACGGTCAACTTGCCCTGAGTGAAGGCACAGAACTCCTCTCTCTTTCTGTCCATCAGGCCCTCTGGAATATGGTGCAGACGAAAGGCTGCACTGAAGTCTGCCCATGTGGCTACTGGTTCAGCAGGACGCATAGCTTCAAAGTTCTCCCACCACAGATTGGCGGGTCCTTCCAGGAAATATGCCGCAAAGGTCACCTTGTCGGCCTCAGAAACATTCGCAGAGCGAATCTTGCGTGCGATGCTGCACAGCCAGTCATCAGCGTCGAGGGGATCGACGGAATGATGAAACTTTGGAGGATTCAGCTTCACAAAGTCGTTGAGGGACACTGCAGCATTCCTAGGCTGACGAGCCATATTCTGCTCAATACGCTCTAACAGTCGGTTGGTCTCCCTTTTGTTTCTCTCTGCCTCAAGCATAACTTCCGCCAGAGAGGGCGGGTGAGGCAGGTCTTCCTGCGACGCTTGACTACCCTCGCCTTGCTCATGAGCAGGGGCACGGTTCAACCTGGTGAACACCATCCTGGCAAACAAACTCACAGCTTAGACCAATGTCTTATCAATACTAGCTATGGATTAAGAATGTACTGAACACACGAAATGGGGAAATGAATATCCGAACAACATGGTAACAAGCATCTGCTATATATACACCATGGTTCATACACACCCTTACATAGTTCAGTACAAACTTACTCGAAGAGCAAACTACTGAAATTATGAAACTACTCATCAGAGGCTCACAAGCTTCCTATACATTATTTATCTAGGCCTCCGGAATTCATTTCACATCACACGCATACTTCACAAGTCACGCAGGACTGTGAACGTACGGCTACTACCATACTATCCTTCCGCTCACAGCTCAGGCATCCGCATAGAACATCTCATAGAGATTACCTCCATGACCTGGAAGCTCAACCTGCGGATCAGGAAAAACTCTAGCCTGAGATCCCTCGGATCCATAAGGACACGGATCTGGCCTTGGTCCCCTGACTAGTGGTAAGAGGGGTCCCCGAAGAGGGGTGACTCCTCCTATAGCTGGCCAGTCAACGTGGGCCGGAAGCTGGGTCCTAACAGGGCTCAGCATCTCCATATCTCCGTACCCTGTCTGGACTACCGGTGCCAGCTGCGTCAAAGCCGTCCACAGACGGGCACGGGTAGCATAAAGCTCCATGCGGAGAGCACGAGCATCCGTGTCTCTGTTCTCTAGCATCTCAACAGTGGACTGCGGTAGTGGATCCTCCATAGAAGAATCAAAATAGACTCCACTGAGGTATCCCTCTTCACCAGGCTGAGAGACCGGAACATAGCAGAACTCTGAATTCTGCAGCAGTTCATGTCTCGCTCTCATAATGGTCAGCATTGAATAGGCAGCATCTTGTACTGCCATGTCAACAGTGACTCCCAACCCATAGGACCAATGGATTGGCTCCTCAGCTCCAGGGTAATCTGGGAATACCCTAACAGTGCAGATATACTGGCTCTGGTTGAAGTCTCGGTACTGTTCCTCCACTGTGTACTCGGGGTACGAGCGGTAACCGCACACCGACATCACCCTGACCAGCATGGCCGTATGACCCGGTACATCAATGCACCTGGTCAGACGTACCACCTGACGAGAAGGACGGCCAAGCATCTGTAAATAGAGAGTAATGCAAAAGCATTAGAGCTCTGAATGCAAAATTGGGCAGCATAACGGCTGTAAATGCTCAAAAACAAATTTTGAGACAACCCAAAATGGAATAGCGTAACCACTCAACTATCAAGTTCAATTCTCTGGTCACGAAACTTACTTCCTTTTCCTAGGAATGGAAGAAACCCAATATCTCTTGACCCGTAGTCCTATAATCTACCGATCAGAAACATGAGCCTAGAAGAAGATGAGTAACCTAGTCCTTAATTCCCGCAGAAAAGACGAGGATGACCAGAATAGAATAACTTGAGAAGAGAACAAGAGTCTTAAGTTCCCTTCCACAAACAATTCCCTTATATATAACTAAAGCAATTCTAGACTCAACTTCGACCAATTTGGCTTAGTAATCCTACAGTCAGTCAGGCTCTGATACCAACGCTGTCGGGACCCCGATCCTAAGCCATAGGAATCCAGCCTGTAACACATCGCATCCCTTTGCGGTCTCACGCACGGTTAACTCCATGACTGCAGCCTTACCTTAGCCGGGACCGTTTGCGTCTTTTGACTCACGTATGCAATAGTGTCGCTAGCATTCCAATGTCAAAGAACCCGGATCACAAGTCTAGTCATAAACCAAAGTTGCAGTACCGCACAAGGACAGACATACATGACCCAACAAAGCACGTGTCGGTCACCAGCGAATGTAGACGAGTCGTAGCAAGCTACAAGGACTCCATTACATCGCGTGACATTTCCCTAAAGGTGACACACACAGCAGCTAAGAAGGACACATGCCGGTCAACCAATGTGTCCGCAGCAGTAGCGAGCTACCAAGGCTCATTGGATCACAAAGGGGCATTTCCTTGTAAGGAGTACTACTAAAGTTCACAACTAGGTAATCGAACCCCATACATATCAAGTACGACACACGTACGCATGGCATACCGATATGTATAGATACATCGATGGCATCACAACATAACCATAAACATACAAGCTTTATTTAAGAGGCTCGGAAGAGCCACACACATAATATTACACATTAAGGGTCTCACGACCCATAATAGCAGTCATTCAGTTACAAGCCAGTGGAAGAGTTTAAAACTGTCTGAGTACAGACAGGTGCAACTAGAAGGCACATGGCCTGACTATACTACAGATCCAACGTAGGGCCAGATCGTAGCTGGGACACCAGCTACTCGTCGTCGTCGATGTCTACGAAGAACCCTCCATTAGGGTCATTAGCAACCTCTTCAACATTTATTAAACAAACATGAGTACGAAGGTACTCAGCAAGACTTTAGGATAACTAACTACTCATGCAATGTATCAACAGGGTATGGTGGGGTTTCATGCGGAAAGCCAGCATTTGACTCGTGGCTAGACAACTTGCATTTTTAAATAATTTTGACAACTTGATTTCTCGCACACGAGTCAACTAACACCACAACAATACACCATCGTGGAATCGTTCCGTCTCCATACGGAAATGCCGTCCACGACACTCACGCTTATCTTGACAATTTTATGAGTAGCCATTGAAGTTATCTATGAACAACATATTTCTCCAAGTAGTCCATATCCGCGGACGCGGCTATTCGAATAGATCATAACCCTGCAGGGGGGTACTTCGTCACACACGCTCTCGCCACTTATCTCCATGTGCACGTCATGCACCTCTGCAACCTTCAAGCGGAAGCCCAGCAAGGGAGTCGGCCACGACCGTTAACCACACTAGTACCTAGTCCAGGTTTATCGCCTATCTGAGGGTAACCCGCACGAAAGTCCAGCCGAGGTTTCCACCACGGCCCCAAACGATGTGCGCAGGGTTCCCAAGCCCACCATCCGGGTGCCACTTGGTACACCATGCCACTGCCTACCGCATCACATCCCACCTCTCAGGTCAGCGCTATGCATGGCCTCCAGCATGACTATAAACACCAGAAACTACTTGCAACTCCTGGACCGAGCACTAAGCGATTAATAAGTCGAGAGGGTCAATTAAGTATCCCAACGTGTGGTAATATCTAGTCTTGGATTACATAGACGGAACTCAGTTCCTAAGGACGGTTCCAATGAAACAACCCGTCATGTACTCCTACACAGCCTTTCACCGGTACCTTTACCAAATCAGGTTCGACACACAACCTTTGCTTACCGAACACATTCTCACAATTCTGTTCATCTCCCAGATGACAGACCATACACAACTCTAAGCATAGCATGCATAGCAGGATAAGACACATCATGGCTCAAGCAACTACCAAGTATGCTAGGTTGCAAGGTTCGGCTATTTACTGTGACAAGGATAGGTCATGCAAAGGAAGTGGGTTCGACTAACGTGGCAAAAGCAGTTGAAGCATTTGATCCTAATGCAATAAGTAAGTGCAGGAGCAAGAACATGGGATTTATCGGGATGATCAAAATGGTTGCTTGCCTTGTTTCTCAGAGTGACAATATCCATCAGACGGATATTCGGTGGAATCCGGGGGAGCCGAACCTACCGGAAGGAATGACAACAATCAATATCAAGCATATGCAATCAAGATGATGCATGAGCATGGCATGAGAATGCAAGGTGATATACTATTATAACTAACATGTATTAGGTTTGAAGTTGATTTGAATCACATTCAAATATCACTTCAAACGAGGTATTCTCGGATACCATTTTAATTGATTCGACCTGATGCTCAGATCAGCTTGATGTTAACAAGCATGGGATGACATCTTAAGTTGCTGGTTTGTAATTAGGACAGTATTTGATCATGTCAATCATAGTGAAAATCAAATATTTTCCATATTCCATTTATAAAGTATTTATAAGAATTGACTTATTCATTAATCTACATGTTTGGGTTCTGTAACATTTTCAAACATAATTGAAAATGACATATTCAGATTGCTTGAATTTTTCTGATACTTCTTCATATATAGATTATTTTCATTGGAGTTACAGATTAATTTCAATGAATTTTTGAAGTTTTAAACATTTCTGGAATTATTTTTATACTGGAAAATCCCTTTACTGCATCAGCATGACATCAGCAGGTCCAACTGGCCGTTGAAAGCCAAACCTGACCAATGGGACCCACTGGTCAGTGTCCGTGGTCAATTTTAGATTAGGATTAATCTTATTTAGTTAATTAAACTCACTGGACCCACATGTCAGTGACTTATCAATTTAATTGATTTATTTTTATTATTTCTAAACTATCCAGAGGCTGGCCCCACACGTCAATGGCTCAGGCCAGCTGAGATCCACCGGCGGCGAGGTCGTCCTCGCCGGTGGGGAGCCTCCGGCGACCACCAGTACGGTGCAGGGCATCGGAAACTCGCCTCCGACGGCCAAACTCACGGCAGAGACCACGGGAAGAACGGCCACTCGACGGCGCGCACGATGGGACAAGCCCAAGGGGCTGGGGTGGCCGGAATCAACGCGGCGACGAGCTTGGCGGTGACCAAGTTCGGCCATCGTCGAAGCCATCGAATACGGGGTCAAAACGCGCGGGGTTGGGCACCTAAAGCATATACGTGATGTCTTGAGGCTGCTGGTGGCCTCAGACGGACCAACACTTCACCGGAGGGCTACTGGCGACGAGCTGCAGCGGCGGTCCTCGTCGGGCTCCGATGGAACTAAGCCTAGAGGAGGGGATCGACGGGAAGATCTTAGGGGAAAGATGCGAAAGCTCACGAGGAGTGCAGACAAGGGCTTGGATGGCTCGGGGAAGCAGTGAGGGCGACGAATCGAGCAGAGCTTGCCGGCGGTTGAAGGTTGAAGACGACGGTGGCGTGGCCGTTGCAGGGCTCGGGGAGGCTTCGGCTTCTGCAGGGAGGACCAGTTCGTCGAGGCGGAGCAAACGGCACACTTAGAATGGGGATCCTATGGCTAGGGGCACGGGCAGCTCGAGCTCGTGCTCATGTCAATGGCGGCAGAGAGGATCGAGGGAACCGAGAGGAGAGGAGGAAGAGCGAGCACAAGAATGGATAGCTACGGGCTCGGGGAGCTTATCCCCGTGCTTGCCAGCGCGAAGCGGCGGCCAGGCAGGCGCACACGTGCGTGGAGGCGCGCGGCGACGCGGCGGCCACCTCGTGCTCCTACTGGCGAGGAGGAAGACGACAGGGGAGCTGGGCTGGGCCAGGTAAGCGTCAGGTAAGGTTTTCTCATTTTCTTTCTGTTTTGTTTCTGTTTTAAATACTGAAATTGATTTACTAATTATTTCAGGTCCCAAATGGTTTGTAAAAACTATGTTGAGCACCCTAGAATATTTGTTGGAATATTTCCAACCATTCCTAAGTTTTTCAACATTTTTGAAAGTTTAAAGTTTCTGATTTCAAATTTAAAACTTGAAACCAGTAGCTTTTTGTATTTATTTAAAATGCTTAAAGTGTCAAGAAAAAGGTTTTCTTCATTGCTTATTTACTTTCATGATTTATCAGAAAGTTTGAACTTTTCTAGAGGCCATTTTGGGTTCATTGATTTTAACTAGTTTGAATTTTCCTTCATTTTGAGAAGTGGCTAGGGTTTTAGCATTTTCCTTCGTCACTTGCTTTATTCTTGTTGGAAATTTCCTAGATGCAATGCAAAGGAAAACATGAGCATAAAGGTAACTTGCTTAAGATGTCAGGGATGTGACATGGATGCACCAGTGGAGTTTGCACCAACTGTCAATGTGAGAAAGGGCAATGCACGGTACCGAAGAGGCTAGCAAAATATGGATGGTGCAATTGCCAACAATCTAATACTCAGATTAGTCCAAAGAACTCATACACTTATTATCGGTAACTCTCTATCTAGTTAGGAAATTTACAAAGAGGCAAGTACCCCGAGGAGGAGTGTTTGGGGGTTTGGTTATCCTTGCGCATCCTCCACTCATGGTAACGTGAGGGTACTCTATATATTCCAACCCCTCCAAAGGTTAGCGATCAATTTAGTAGCTAGAGTTCTCAACTAATTTTTAGTTTTTGAAAAACACACGGATTTCCCAAAATACGACACGTGTCACTAATAGGCTCAAGCTCTTGGCACCAATAGTCCAAACATCACTCAAATCAATACCTCAAAACTATTGCAAGTTACTACTATATACTTAAATAGCAATCTCAGTTACCTACTCATGCAAGACACACAACTTAGTGCAACGAGCCAACTCTATAAACAAGATAAGCATGACAACTCAAGAGAGTTCCAAAAGAAACCTAAATAATAGCTCTTAAAAAGATAAGCATGAAAACTAAGAGCTAGGCATGACAGTAGCTACGGAAAGATAAAGAACACATAAAAAAGATAAGCATGAAGACCTATGTTGTGTTCTAGAGTGGAATGGAGCGTCTCTCTCCCGAACAAGGTAGACTAGGTTCCGACTTGTTATGAACAGAAAGAAAAACTAAAACAAACTAAAAAGTAAAGAGCGGGACGCTCCAAGCATAGCACATAACATATGAAGTGATAAAAATATAGCATGGAGATGGACGAACTGATGATTGTTGATAGAGAAGGGGATGCACTGGGGCATCCCCAAGCTTAGACGCTTGAGTCTCCTTGAATATTTCTTGGGGTGCATGGGGGCATCCCCAAGCTTGAACACTTGACACTCGTGTATCTTCTTTCATCATCTCCCATCGCATACTTGAAAACTCCCTTCATAAGAAACTCATCATAAGCTGATTCGAGTAGTTAGTACCCTTAATATAATAATTTATTACCTGATGCAAATAAATATTTTCATGAATATCTACTGTTTATCATGATTTCCAAAAGGTTTTTGCAAATAAAAAGTAAGCTTAGGATTTGCAAAATGATGAAAACGCAAAACAGGGCAGAATCTGTGAAAAACACAACAGAGGTAGTAAATAATTTATTCGGGGCACTTATGCAACTCAAATAAAAAACTCAGAATAGATGCCAGAAAGGAAATTATATATAGCATGTTGTCAAAGAAATTCATTTCAAAAAGATGACCTGGTGATGTTTGGCTAATTTTTCCGTCAAGCACACAGAATCTGTTTCTGCACATCATGTCAGAATTTTTGAACTTTCTTGCAATCAGAGGATATAACTTGGCACAAAGCTTAAAAATAAAGATACAATGATGTTTCTACAGTAGTAACAATCATCAAATCCACTAAAACTGAAAGTAAAAACTCAAAGTAAAGATAACAAGGGTTGTCTCCCTAGAGCTCTTTCTTTATAGCCATAAAGATAGGCTTAAGATTTTAATGATGCTCTCGTAGGAATAAGAGTTGTAGAACAAAAGAGAGCATCAAGAAGAAAATACCAAACATATTTAAGTCTAACATGCTTCTTGTGCATAGGAATATTGCAATAGAATAATTCATTGAAGCACAAAGCAATAAGCATAGGAAGGCAAAACAAGTGCAGCTTCAAAACCTTCAACATAAAGAGAGGGAACTTGATATTATTGAAATATCTATTAGCATATGTTCCCTTCTCATAATAATTTTCAGTGGGATAATGAATAAACTCAACAATATAAGTATCACATAAAGCATTGTTACCATGATTCACATGGACTTCATGAAGAGGATAAAACTTGGAGTAAAAGAGAGACTGAATCTCTTCCCAATCCCGTAGGCGAGAATCATCTAGTAGCCTATACCATTCCAATGCTTTTCCTTTTAGTGACAAGGCAAATAATTTCCTCATGACTCCATCTCTTGTCAAACCTGAAATCTTAAACAACTCACAAAGTTCTGTAAGTTTCAACAAATGAATACTAGGATTGATTGTTCCATCTCCTGCATAACAATCATTCCTAATTATTTCAATTATACCAAGTGGTATTTTGAATGGGGTACATTCAGTAGGAGGAGGACACTTCTCTACCACGGTTTTGGTAAAGCGGCCTTCCCCAAGCAGAGAACTAAGAGTGCAGTTTTCCATAAGCCAAACTAGTGAAGTCACACAACTTAGAGTTCTCAGTGGAACCCATAGCAGCAGCAAAAAGCAAGAACAAAGCAACTAATTTGTTTTCTGGTTTTTGGTATAAGACTCCAAAAAAAACAAGAAAGTAAAATAACAAGACCAAAAAGAAAAGGTAAAGGATAGTGTGCAACTCCCCTATCTTGAAGACTGGAGTCCCCGGCAGCGGCGCCAGAAAACTTTGCTTGATGACGAGATGACGTATATACTTCTCGCACCTCGTTGGTTACCCCAAGTGGAAGGTTGAGATGTAGTCAGCAAATTTTTTCCCTCACACGGGAACTGTGAGGTTTATTGAACCAGGAGGACTCCTAGGATCAAAAAGTAGGTGTCTTCCACTCCTGTCTAGCAGAAGACGTGGACCTGCACACACAACAAATAACTTTGCTCCCAACGAGTACAAAGAGGTTGTCAATCTCTCCGGCCTTGTAGTTTGCAAAGTATCAAAACACAAGCGGGAATAGTAATAGTGATTGCAACGGAAAAGTAAATGAAAACGGTAAATGATGGAGGTGTAAACAAAGATGGTGATATGGACCAGAGTCACATGATGTTCACTAGTGATGTATCTCTCCCAAAAGACGATAAACAACTATGCTAGGGTAAACAGATCACAATTGGGCAATTGACAGAATTATGAACGCACTGCAATGCTAATTATGCTACTTGATAGTTAGAGGTTCAATAGTAATGGGCAGTACGCCAAGACAAGTAGACCGTTTATTCATCAGCATCTACTTACTAATCACCCACCTTGAGATATCTATCCAGAACATCTCGCTGGTATTAAGTTGCGAGCCCCACCCAAAGTGTAAACTCAAAGCAACGGACAACTGCATTAACAAACTATGTGTAAGGTAAACAATCCTTGCAACCATGGTCACAAGCAACATTGTTTTCTCCCTGGTGGCAACAGCACATCCCCTAGTCTCATGTTTCTGTCACTCAAGCTAGACATCGAGGGGCATGAACCCACAATCATGCATAACGCTCCCTCTTGGAGTTACAATCTACTACTCGGCCAAAGCAATAAATAGTAACAGAGAACATGCATGAATCACTAACGAACATAATATAAAAGGATAATAAAATATATAACTCATAACAATCTGAACATAATCTCATAATCCATCGGATCCAAACAAACCGAGCATAGAAATAGCAAGACAATTACATAAATGCCTTGATCATGTAAGGCAACTCACAAGGACTAACCATTTAAGCACAAGATTGGAGAGAAGACATCACATAGCTACTGGTCATGGACCCATGCTCCAAGGAGGACTACTCACGGCACGTCTGGGAAGCGTCCATGGCGGTGGAGAAGCTCCCGGAGGTCAATCCTCCCTCCGGCAGGGTGCCGAGAAGAGGTCTCCTAACGATCCCGGTCTCGCAAGCGCTGCGGCGGCGGAACGATGGAGAAATCCGCGATTCTAGAAGTTGTGCAAGGGTTTCCTCTCGGAGGACTAAATATAGGCCAAAGGAGGGCACTGGAGGAGGTGGGGCCCACCGAGGCGGCCTGCTGGCGCGGCAAGGGGGTAGGCCGCGCCAGGAGGTCCCCTGGACGGCCCCTAGCCCCCCTCTGTCCCATCTTCGGTGATCTCGAAGCTTCCGTTACGCTGATTTTTTATATATTTTTCCTGGAATTTTTCAGGCTTCGGAAAATTGTGTAAAAGCCCATTTAAAATAGACATCAACACACAGAAACTGACACTGGGTGCACTGAGTTAGTAGGTTAGTCCAAATATGTGTAAAATCATATAAAAGTGTAGCAAAACATATAACAATGTCACCCAAAAGACCATGGAACAAGCAGAAATTGTAGATACGTTTGGGACGTATCAGGAGGCTAGAGATCAAGATTCAAATGATTGGATTGTAATATCTTGGTCTCAACACATAAGTAGGTGGTTCTCTCACAAAAATGGATCTGGAAATGAAGTGTGTGTTCTGAGTGCTTCTCCCACGAATGAGAGGTGGGTGAAGGGGTATATATAGGCATCAACCAAAATTTTACTGTTACACACAAAAGTGCAAACTCGGTGACACCAAAGTGGACAACTCGGTGGTACCGATTGACACTAAAGTGGTGAACTTTTGAATATCGGTGAGACCAATATATAGAACTCGGTGGCACCGAAAAGGTGAATAACGGTCAGATGGCTAAACTCGGTGGTACCGATACTCAAACTCGTAAATTCCAATTTTGTGTATCTTGGCAACAAAATGTTGGCCACACTGAACTCGGTAGCACCGATGCAGTTTCGGTTGCACCGATTTGGTGGGAATGGCTAGGGTTCTGTCTTAGATTCAAACTCGGTGGGTCCAATGTGGAAATTTTGGTGACACCGAATTTGTGAATGTGGAACTTGACAGAGTGGATATGTGGGAAAAATAACTGAGTGTTTTGGTGGCTAACTTTGAGCATTTGAGCAATCAGTTCATTTTACTACCTCACCCCCTTTTAATATTATTGGCTTTCCTATGAACTCAAAAGTGATTTATCACAAATATAAAATGAAGAGTCTTCTAGCTTGAAGCTTCAGCCAATATTATTACTTTCTTGCATCCAGGGACATCTCCACATAAACCTTAAGACATAGCTCTTCATGGACTAAACCTGAAATATCTAGGTAAAAGTGTTAGTCGAAGAGGTAATGTATATTGTCATGAATTATCAAAATCAACAAAGGAGCATATGTGCTTTCACATGGCCGTTCCTCGCTTGAGGTGGTGCCCTCCTTGGTCCTGTCGGGGGTTGCTTCGTCCCCGAGCTTCTATGCGTCTGCATCGTTTTACTTCATGCACCTCATCCCAGTGAAGCTCACGACGGATAATTACATGTCGTGGCGTGCTCAGGTGCTGCCGCTCCTTTGCATTCGCTACCTGGAGGGCTATGTTGATGGCACCCTGCCATGCCCCCCGCCATATTATCTGGTGTATCATGCATGGGTGGCGCAAGACCAAGCCATCCTCTTTGCTATATAGTCTTCTCTCATGGAGGGGGTCTCATCACTGGTCATCTTTGCCGCTACGTCTCGGGACGTGTGGACTGCCCTCCATACCAGCTTCACTTTGTAGTCTCAAAGCGCGTGCTCATGCCATTCGCACTGCACTTAGAGATGTGAAGCTCAATGGTCTCACCGTCACCGACTACTTCAACAAGGTGACGGGCATGGCAGACACACTTGCCTCCATTGGCAAGGCTCTTGGGCCGGAGGAGTTCACCTCTTATGTACTCAATGGTTTGGGTGGAGACTATGATAATCTGGTGGAAAATATCAATGGTCGTGACACTCCCATCCAGCCGCATCAGTTGTATGCGCATCTCCTTGCCACGGAACAACGCATCTAGGCTCGTCATTCTGCACTGATTTTCCCTTCTGCCAATGCTGCAATTGGTAGCAAGGGAAGCCCAACACGCCACTATCCAGTGGCAAACTGTCGGCCGCTCCTTCCCCGCGGAACACCACTATCTCCGCTGGTGGTCGTGTCTGCACCTGTTGTCCTTCGTGTGGAGCTCAAGTCCAGTACCAGCTTTGTGGTCTTGATGGGCACCTTGCTTCTCGCTGCCACCGCCGCTTCAAAAAGGATTTCTTGGGCATCGGGAACATTGTCAAAGGGAATGAGAAGCAGGCTGCTCTGGCGAGTCATGAGCATGGACATACTCCTTCCTATTCGGTTGATGCATGTCACACCCTGTTTTCACTACCACTTTTTCTGTAATTCAAAAATCTGAGCTTATTAAAACTTTTTCAAAATTAATGTGGTGAGTGCCATGATTGTCATTGTATCCTTCTGTGCTTGATCATGTGAAGATAAAAACCACATTTCTCAACATCAAATTATTTTCAAAACCCTTCTCTCATTGCTGGATAAAATAAAACCCTTCTACGAGTTGCACTACATGCCCTTGATGGCAAGGAGTGTTCTCACCCAAAGTTGGTGATTTGATTCTAGCACTATTTTAGTGCACGAAAACCAAAAAATAATTATTTTGTGAATTATCTTTCTAATTTATTTGCATGTCCATTTCTGAGGCCGGAAATGGTATTCCTATATTGAAAAATACTTTACTACCTTAGAAAAATATGATTAAATTTGGAGATGATCACAAGGACATATATTTTCCCATACATAAGATTTTAAACCCGTATTTATATTATTATTATTGAGTAAAATCCTGAAAACCATTTCTGTCTGTTTGACGTTTTGAAATATTTCCAAAGGAATTATTCTCAATCAAATCCTAGAAAATTCCAGTGGTATCCCTAAGCCATATTTGGTGTCCACATAAAGTTTCACCTTGGTCCAAGGTGATTAAGGACACCAAATAACTGTAAAACCCCTTCTGTCCATATTGAAGTTAGAGAAACTCTACATTGCAAAGTTTGTCCAATGGAGTTGAAACTTTGCACGAGTGCCTAATACCGCTCGCCACTGAAACAGCCATAACTTTCGCATACGAGCTCCGAATCGAGCAAACCCAAGCTTGTTGGATTCAGGACGACAAGACCATGCAGATATGAAAATGCCAATGATATAGAGATGTGAGTCCTCTATGAATGAAGAACCAGCAAAAACTCCAACATCGAAAACATCATAGTAGATGCATATGGACTCCGTTTTCGATGAACTCGAGCTTGTCACGAAGATGACCATAAGCTCTAAAACTCACAAAGAGAAACACCAAACAAGAACCAAGAATTATGATGCAAGGTTGCAAATGGTTTGAGCTCTCAACGAACGATACGATCAAGCTAGTCACTTGAGAGCCCCCCTTGATAGTACAACAATCTATCCTAAACAGAAAACCTATCAAGGGCAAACCTATACCTTGCACCTCGTCCTCTTGAGCTAGATGGTGATGATCTTGGCTTCCTCAAGATGGACCACCTTTCTTGATTGTGTTGGCTTGATGAAGACTAGTTGATTGCTCCCCCATACTCACTATGGGTGAGCCACTCTTCAGCATATCTTCACATGTCCATTGCCACCATAATGGACGGAAAGCTTGAAGCACGATATATTCGTGCTGATCCTCTTGAACTTGCACACCGCAATCTTGATGATGATCACCACTTGACGTCATCCTTCGTGGGTTGTATGAGATCTTCCTTTTGACGCAAGCCCATGGAAACACACCTAACCCACACATAGAACTCTCACGAAGATCATGGGTTAGTACACAAACACGTAATGGACAATGCTTACCATACCATGGGATAACTTGATCCCTCTCGGTACATCTTGTACGCTTTGTGTGTTGATCATCTTGATTTACTCTTTGTCTAAGATCTTGATCAACCTTGTGTCTCTATGACCATTATTTGGATAATACCGTGAATACCACCTTGGTCATCATATAAACTCCTTGAACCCAACAGATGGACTTCAAGAAGTGCCTATGGACAAATCCTATAAATATAACTTAAGGAAACCATTAGTCCATAGGAATTGTCATCAATTACCAAAAACCACATATGGAGATATATGCACTAACACCAGCGAGTGCCCAGGACATGCTAGACACGTCCAAAGCACCCAGAGCGTGTCACCATGTCGTGGCATGCCAAAACTGCGCTCTGGGCGTGCTACAGAGAACTCCAAGGTGGGGGCGACGCCCTCGGCCAGTTCCAGCCTCCCCCTAGTTGTCCAACTTCTTCCCCGACAACCCCTCTGCATCATACGACCATCAGGGCCCCTCCTCTCCCACGCTAGAGCTAGTGCGACACGTGTCCCGCGCGCACCAGTACCGGCCAGGGATGCGCGGCCATGGATGCCCGTCTCCCCTCTCTCTCCCTTCCCCGCAGTAGATTCTGGCAGTCCAAAACCACATCCTGCGACCTTGGTTTTGACCCCCAGCTCCTCTCTGCACCCCCATGCGCGCCACGGTGAGTCACAGGCCCTCCCTAATCGGCTCACCTTCCCGGGCCTATAAATAGCTCTCCCCTCACTCCTGCACCCCTCAGACAGTATCGCAACAACCTCTAGCACCCCCTTAGCCACCCGAGCAAACCAGCAGAGCCCCGGTACTCGAGTTCGACCAAGGCCCCTCTGCCTCGGAGCTCTGGTCGATCTCCGGCTACACGTCGGCTCCTGCCTCCCCCTGCCCACCAAACCACTCCCCTTGACCCCAGGTATCTTTCCCCCAACTTTCCCAAGCTAGTCAGTGCCCCAAGCTACCCCCTCCACCTTCGCTCGAAACTCCTCCACCGCAGCCTCCTCGTCGCCGGTGAACCTAAGCCTCTCCGTCATTGTCTTGACCACCGTCAGGTAGGTGACGATGAGTCGGACCCATTTCCATCTTCGTTGGGGCCCGAGGACGTCGATAGCCACGCTGGCGTACTCCTCCTCCTCTCTTGCCAGAGGTAGGATACGACCCCGAAAGGTGTGCCCCACCTGTCGGTGGCCGATCTCTCTATCCCTCGCTGCCCACAGCCGCTGACCGCAGGGGCCCGCGCGTCAAGTTCAAACCTGACGGCGCACGCGCCTGGGCAGGCTAGCTAGCTGGCCTTTGGGCTGGCCGAGTCCCAGGCCAAGCCAGGCCAGGGGTTGTAGCCCTTTTTCTTTTACTTAAAAACTTGGTTTTCAAAGATTTTTATAAAAAGATTTAACCAGTGTAAAAATATGATTTTTTTTCCACTGATAATCTTCTAAAAATGAGTAGTATTTGATAGAACCATTGTTTGAATTTTTGTTGCAACTATTCTATTTTATAATAATAAAAAGGATTAATTTGGAATAGTTTTGCTTCTGTTTAGTTGATTTTAAAAATATTTCTTCATTAAAAACAGAAGAAAATATTTTTTAAATAACAACCTAGATTGATGAGAAATAACCAAAAAAATTAAAATAACTTTGTGATTTGTTTGAGAGTGAGCTACTTATTATTTTATCTTTATACGACGATAGAAAACCCGTGTGATGAAGGAATCGGAGCAGAAGACCTCGAAGACCCCGGATATCTAGCTGGCCAAGGCAAGCAGCCCTTTGACCATGACTAAGCATATGTTATATTGCATTATAGTGTAGCAAATATTTCCGTTGCATATGATCATAAGTGCCGGTAAATCATTGAAGTGATGTTGCCGATGGCTCCTCCGGAGCACATGCATTGAGCTTAATCCTACCACCTATGAGGGTCATGCTAATATCATGTTGAAAGTAGAGTTAGAGTAATATTAGCATGAGCATGTTGACGTTATATATCAAAGGTTATGAAAACCCCGTCGGGTGCCACTAATGCCCGAGGGTGAAGATGAGTTAGGTCGACACTTTTGGTGAAGTGGTGCACCGGGTATTTTGAGTAAGTATGGTTTCGGAAATGGGATTAGATTTATGATGTGTCGACCGTCCCAACCTTACATGTACGACCACGATACCCCTTTATGGGATGGGGATGTCTTGATTACTCTGGTCGGTGCTAGCAAACAGCCACATTACTAGTGGCGGGAGTGATGTGTGGTCACTCTCATGATGGGGTCGTGCCAGGTAGGGCCACTATGTCGTTTTTACGTGTTCCAGGCACACCATTGGTCCCCGCATGGCTGATACTGTCTAGAGTCGGTGCTCGTAAGACGTACAACATGTGGGTTGGGTACCAATCGAGTGGACCTCTTTGTCTAGTATCGTCAGGGGAAAGACATTGATCGGGTACTTACCTCGGGTATGTTATATACCGCGAGTCGTGAATGACACGGAAGTTTTCCGGATCTCGTGGTTCCAGCGTACTACCTCTGCAGAGTGTAAAACTATTTGAGTAGTCGTGTCCATGGTCAAGGACAGTTGGGTAATCCTGCTTAAACTATGTCCAGTCGTTTCCGCATAAACCAAATGTTTGTGTGAGCTGTGATAAAAGGAGTTGTTATGAAAATAATGATATGACCAAGTTTGGTGACTTCGCATATAGGGTGAACCCGGATGGTTCCGCCCTTGACAAATATATTGATATCTGTAACATGTTCTTCAAAAGTAGTTTACTTATGATGCATACCTATGATCATGTTTATTTACCACCAAGTAGATGCCCACCAAAAAAGCATTTTATTGTTATCCTTCACTTGCATTGTTCATATCATGGGTTGTTTGCGAGTACATTCAAAAGTACTCATTGGCTTGCCACTGGTTATATTATTGACCAGACATGGAAGGACCGGAGTTTGGAGATGAGTACGTCTTCGGAGATGTCCCTGTGAACTAGCACGCTTCCCAGTCAGAATGCTTGTTGGTGTAGGCTGATGGCATGGACACTGCTTAGCCCTAAGATTTTCGCTACTAGTTGTATCAGTGTGATTTGGCCTTATATGCCCTACCTTGTGAACTTGACCATTCGGCCACGTGATGTAATAATTCGATACTTTGATGTAAGACTCTTATTATTCAGTATCCATGTGTTCGGCGAGCATTGATCTCTGGGATCACTGAGCACGTTCATTCGGCGATCTCGATTCATAAGTCGGGGTCCTCACAATGCATCCTGGTACATGGATACGGGAGCCACCAACCACCTCACGAGTGACATGAGCAAGCTCTCTACACAGGAGTGCTACTGTGAACATGATCAGGTTCACACTTCTAATGGGGAAGGTATGCACATCTTACATATTGGTCAGGCATCCCTCCTTACTCGTCGATCCAAACAATTATGTCTTCTTAATGTCCTTCGAGTTTCCTCTGTTTCACGTAGTTTGTTATCTATTCCTAAACTTAATAGTGATAATGATGTCCTTACCGAGTTTCACCCATTTCATTTTTTGTTAAGGATCGGGAAACAAGGGACGTACTTCTTAGAGGTCGGCTACGCCATGGTCTTTATGCTCTTGACGTTCCACCAACTCCTTCTGCTTTGAGCGGTGTTCGTGTGTCTTCATCGCATTGGCATGCACACGTTGGTCATCCTGCCACTCCCATTGTCAGCCATGTTCTTAATTTTTATGAGCTTCCAGTTGTGTCCAATAAAAATGCTACTGCAGTTTGTGATGCCTGTCAGCAACGCAAGAGTCATGAACTTCCTTTTTTGTGTCGAGTCATGTAGTTCACAAACTGGTTGAGCTTGTGTTTTCCTATGTATGGGGCCATGCCCAAACCTCTGTTAGTGGTCATAATTACTATTTAAGTTCTATTGATGCTTACAGTCGGTTTACTTTGCTCTATCTTCTCAAGCGCAAGTCTTGTGTGTTTCATGTTTTCTTGCAATTCCAAGTGCATGTTGAGCATCTACTCGACCATAAAATAATTCAAGTGTAATCTGATTGGAGGGGAGAGTATCACCACCTCAATGATTTCTTCAACAAGCTTGGAATTACACATCGTGTCGCTTGTCCTCATACACATCAGCAAAATGGTGTAACTGAGCGTAAACATTGCCATATACTTGAGACCGATCTCACATTGCTTCCTCATGCTTCTGTTCCTTTCCGGTTTTGGAGTGATTCTTTCTCCACCGCATGTTTTCTCATTAACATGTTTCCTACATGAGTCCTTAAAATGAAAACACCACTTGAACTCTTGTTGCATTAAGTCCACAACTACATGTTTCTCAAGGTTTTTGGGTGTGCGTGTTGGTCTCATCTTTGTCTATATAACAACCAAAAGTTGGAGTTTCGGTCTAAACAGTGTGTATTCCTCAGTTATAGTTCTATTCACAAGGTGTACAAGTGTCTTCATGTTCCCTCTAATCGCGTTTACATTTCTCATGACTTGGTTTTTGATGCGAATGTTTTTCCCTTCTCCGCACTACCGTCAGCCCCACTACTCGCATTCCACCTCAGACGTCAACTTTACCTCTGTGTGGTCAATTTGTAGATGTTGCATGTACTCCCTTATTGCTACCTAATCATGGTGCAGGTACTGGACGAGGAGCACGCCTTGAGCTTCTCAATGAGCAGCCGCCTCCCCACGCACATGACATCGAGCGGGCCGTGACCGCGTCACCTACTCCGCCAGTGGAGCTAGACAAGCTGGCATAGGGCAAGCCAGCCGAGCCGGCTATCTTCCCTGGCTCGTCGTTGGAGTCGGCCGAGCCAACTGAGTTGGCCTCCTCTTCGATCCCGCCTCGGATAGCTGAGTTGTTGTCACCTGGTGTGCCTTCGGCCTCGTCAGGGCCATCCTCTCCAGGCTGGTCGCCTAGCCCGGCTGCATCGGGTGCGACCGGTTCTTCACCTGTGTCGTCTCCCGCTTTGTGGGACATGTCGCCTGGTGTGGATGCTTCATCGACTTCGTCGCCAGCTCCATCTCATCCACCTACCGTTGTTCTGCATCCTCGTACGTGGATTCAGAGTGGTATTGTTTGGACAAAGGAGTGTAATGATGGCACAGTTGCATGGATTGCGGCATATGTGGCACACGCAGATGTTGATCCTACTTCCGAGCCTCAACACTTCCTGGCGGCCCTTCGGATTTCCCACTGGCCTTTTATCATGGAGGAGAAGTTTCAGGCCCTCCAAAGGAACGACACTTGGCGTCTGGTTGCTCCTGTGACCGGTGTCAATATTATTGATTCCAAGTGGGTGTTGAACGTAAATAAGCATGCTGATGGTTCTATTGAGCGTTACAAGGCACGACTTGTGGCTAAGGGGTTCAAGCAAAGGTATGGTCTTGATTATGAGGATACCTTAACTCCAATTGTGAAACCTACCACTATTCACCTCCTTCTGTCCTTGGTTGTTTCCAAGAGGTGGTTCCTACGTCAACTTGATGTTCAGAATGCTTTTCTTCATGGGGTCTTGGAGGAAGAAATTTACATGCGATGACCTCCGGGGTTCGTTGATCCTGCACGACCACACCACTTGTGTTGTCTTGATAAGGCGCTATATGGACTTAAGGAGACTCCCCGAGCTTGTCATGCCCGACTGGGTTCGGTCCTTTGACGTCTTGGATTTGTTCCATCCACTGCCGATACATCCTTGTTCCTATTCCACTGACCCGAGGTTACTACGTTCTGCTGGTTTATGTTGATGATATTATCCTCATTAGTTCATTGGTGTCAGCTGCTAGTCGTCTATTGCCTGCTCTGGGTGTTCACTTTTCTGTCAAGGATTTGGGTGCTCTGCATTACTTCCTTGGCTTGGAGGTCTCACGGTCATCTGGTGGCTTGACTCTCACTCAGCAGAAGTATTCCCTCGACTTGCTGCAACATGCAGGTATGCTCCAATGCAAGCATGCCACTACTCCTATGTCTGCGACTGATCAGTTATCGGCCCTGGATGGTACTTTACTCCCTTCGGATCATGCTACTGAGTATCGTAGTGTTTTTGGTGGCTTGCGGTATTTGAATACCACACGACCAGACATCTCCTATGCAGTCAACTGTGTGTGTCAGTATCTTCATGCTCCTCGGACTTCGCACTGGTCAGTAGTTGTCGGGGATATAACCCAGGATGTAACCGGGTTGGGTCGAATCATAAGAAGAGACAAGGAGATGGGCCGAAGACTTATCCATTAAGTCTTCCTATGGTTCATCACCAGCAGACGGCGAGTCAAGGCCCAGAAGGCAGGAGACGCGAGAGACTTCCCTAACTTGGGTAGCAAGATGAAGTAGAATTGTAGTAGGTCACGAGTGCTTGTTCACCCAAACTCTGTTGTAAACTCAAGGCCTCTACCTATGTATAAAGGAGAGCCCTCAAGCCAGAAAGATCAGGTAAGAAACCCTTGAGAGCTAGGTTAGCGATTCTGCATCCTTGTAATCAAGATCCCATCAATATAGACACGAAAGCAAGACGTAGGCTCTTACCTCCATCGGAGGGGCCGAACCTGGATAAATCCGTCTCCTGTCCCTGATCAACCCCTTCGAGTCACCACACTGTGACGATGGCTCACCACTAAGTTCGTTCACGAGGACATCTGTCGTTACAAAACCACGGCAGTTGGCGCCCACCATGGGGCTATCGCAAGGTGGAGTTGAGTTCTCGGAGGAGCTCTTCTAGGGTTCGGGAGCTATGTGGTGGTTCAGATGACCAAGAGTCGCAGAGGAAAGGTCTACACCAACGATTCGAGCTGGAGCCCTGACGTCGACTCAATCGTGTATGGTTACTGAGTCCCCTTCGGCAAGATCCACATCTTCGTCGGCAAGATTAACCCAACAGTTCTCGAGCCGCATATCCGCACCAACATCATCGAGCCGGCTCGCCAAGCTTAGTTGCGTGGTACTCCTTGTATATTACCTTGGGGTGCCACGGGGAATCCCCAAGATTAGGCTTCTACCACTCCTTATTCCTTCATCCATCGTGATCTCACTCAAAGCTTAAAAACTTCAACCACACAAAACTCAACAAAATGTTGGTGAGGTCCGTTGGTATAAGAAAACCAAACTTTACTTTAGGTACTGTTGAAAACCTAGTCCAATTTTGTTTTTGCATTGTACCTACTGTATTCTAACTTTACCATGGCTTATACCCCCGATAAAAATCGTAGAATCATCAAAACAAGCACATAATGCAAAGAAAACAGAATCTGTCAAAAATAGAAAAGTCTATAAAACTTGAATTTTACTCAAACTTCTGTAAATACAAAAATTATGAAAACTTAGGACACCGTAGGGATTATTTATATAAATCTTGCGTAAAAAATTCAGACACTTTTGACGTTTTTGTGATTTTTAGGATTTTTTCTACTCGACGCAAAAGTTTCTATTTTTCAACAGGATTAAAGCAACTAACTCCCCACATGATCCCAAAGGCTTCACTTGGCACAAACACTAAATAAAACACAAAATACACAATTATAACAGTATAATAATAGTGCAAACACTCAAGAATAGAAAGCAAAAGTGAAAAATAAGTTTTATTCATTGGGTTGCCTCACAACAAGCGATATCGTTTTACGCCCCTAGCTAGGCATATAGCATGGATTTTAAGTGATGTCATCCTTAGTGATTGATCCATAGGTTGCCCTCATGATTGATTCATATGGAAATTTAATATTAGTTCTAGGTGAGTGTTCCATGCCTTTTCTTAGTAGAAACTGAAATTTAATATTCCCTTTTTCATATCAATCACGGCCCCTATAGTACGCAAGAACGGTCTATCAAGAATTATTGGACAAGACGGATTGTAATCAATATCAAGAACAATAAAATCTATGGGAACATAGTTCCTATTTTCAAGAATAATAACATCATTAATTCTTCCCATAGGATTTTTAATAGTACAACCCACCAAGTGCAAATTGAGAGAACATTCTTCAATATTGGTAAGACCAAGAACATCACAAAGAGATTTCAGAATTGTGGAAACACTAGCACCCAAATCACATAAAGCATAGCACTCAAAACTATTAATCTTGATCTTAATGGTGGGCTTCCATTCATCATGTAAATTTCTAGGAAATGAAATCTATAGCTCTAACTTTTCTTCCAAAGCTTTTATTACCGCATCCGAAGTATGTTTAGTAAAAGTTTTATTTTGATCATAGGCATTGGGTGAATTTATCATAGATTGCAACATAGTAATACACTCAATCAAAGAGCAGCTATCAAAATTAAAGTTTTTGCAATCCAAAATTGTGGGACCTCTTCATCCCACTTTTATCATTTTTTCAATAGGATTTTCACCCTCCAAATCATGGGATGCCCTATAGCTAAAGTTGACTATTCTTCAGTTCCCTCATCATTAATATTCACATTACTAAACAGGGAATCAATAGAAGAAACACAAATCATTTTAATCTCTTCATCGTTTTTATGAAAGCAATCGGGAAACACTCTTTCTAGAAATTCTCTTTTAGCCCTAAGCATAGTGATTATTTTCATACTTTCATATATGGAAACATATAAACCTTTAATTGATTCATTAATATCAACCTTAGGGAAAAAATTATTCTTGAGATTTTCTACATCATGCGAAATTCTATCAATGCATCTAGACATATCATCAATCTTATTCAACTTTTCCTCTACCGTAGTATTGAAAGATTTTTGCACATTGATAAATTATTTAATATTACTCTCAAGATGAGAGGGTATCCTAGCATTATTATTATGATAATTACCATAGGAATGATCATAATGATTTGGAGAACTTCCATGATACGGTTTAAGATTAAAATTGTTCCTATAAGTATTATTTTTAAAGTTGTTTCGCGAGACAAAATTGACATCTACGGAACCATTATTTTTCTCAATCAGAGTAGACGAAGGCACATCATTAGGATCAATAGGAGCATGCTTAATAGCAACCAATTTCACAAGAGCGTCAATTTTATCACTCAAAGCATCAATCTCTTCAATACAATTAACTTTTTTACTTGTATCAGCTCTTTCAGTATGCCATTGTGAATAATGAGCCCTAATATTATCAAGAAATTTAGTGGCATCACCCAAAGTAATTTCCATAAAAGTACCAGCCGCAGCGGAATCTAAAATATTTCTCGAAACAAAATTCTGCCCCACATAAAAAAATTGTATGATCATCGACAAATTCAAACCATGAGTTGGGAAATTTCTTATCATCAATTTCATCCTTTCCAAAGATTGGGCAACATGCTCATGCTCAAGTTGTTTAAAATTCATAATCTGATTTCTAAGAGCAATAATTTTCACGGGAGGAAAATACTTTGTGATAAAATCATCTTTGCAATTGTTCCAAGAATCGACACTATTTCATGGCAAAGAAGAAAACCAAATTTTAGCATGATCATGCAAAGAGAACGGAAATAATTTCAAATTGACAATATCATTGTCCACATTTCTCTTCTTTTTCACATCACACTATTCTACGAAAGTGTTTAGATGGTACGCGACATCCTCATTAGGAGTGCCGGAAAATTTCTCTTTCATGACAAGATCCAACAAAGCGGCATCAATATCATAAGACACCGCGCTAGTGGTAGGAGGAGCAATCAGAGTGCTAATAAAATCATTGTTATTTGTATTGGAAAAATCACACAACTTAGTGTTTTCCTGAGTCATCGTGACTACGCAAACAAAAACACAAGCAAACAAGAGATCTGGCAAAAAAGGCCAACGGAAAGAAGGCAAACAAGAAAGCAAATTTTGTGAAGTGGGGGAGAGGAAAACGAGAGGCAAATGGAAAATAATGTAATTGAAAGGAGATGAGTGTTGTGTGTAGGAACCTGATAGGTCTTGACTTGATCTTCCCGGCAACGGCGCAAGAAATCTTGACTCCTCGCGGATTGCGTTGGTTTCCCTCCAAACTTAAAGGGTGATATAGCACAGCGACAACAAGTACCTTTCTCAGTTATGAAACCAAGGTATCAATCCAGTAAGAAGATCCACATGAGTATGTAGGCGGCACCTGCACACAAATAGCAAATCCTTGCAACCCAACGCATGGAGGGGTTGTCAATCCCTTGTGGGTAAAGTAAGGATAGATTGATACATGAAAATAAAAGTGATAGCAAATAAAACGCAACAAGGTATTTTTTGGTTTTTTGATAATATAGATGTGAAAATAAAAGATAAACTAAAATAGAAACGTGAATAGCAAAGTAGAGATTGCAAGTAGATGATGTGAAGTAGACCAGGGGCGTAGGTTTCACTAGTGGCTTCTCTCGAGAAAATAGCGAACGGTGGGTAGACAAATTATTGTTGGGCAATTGATAGAAGACCCAATAATTATGACGATATTCAAGTCAATGATCGTGTATATAGGCATCACATCCAAGGCAAGTAGACCGACTTCTGCGTGCATCTACTTCTATTACTCCACACATCCACTATCCAGCATGCATCTAGTGTATTGTGTGCATGGAGAAACGAAGTAATGCCTTAAGAACGATGACATGATGTAGACAAGATATATTCATGTCAGAATAGACCCCATCATTTTATCCTTGATAGCAACGATACATGCGTGTCATGTCTCTTTCTGTGACTGAGATTGAGCACCGCAAGAACGAGCCCATCACAAAGCACCTCTTCCAATTGCAAGATAAAAGATCAAGTTGGCCAGACAAAAACCAAATATCAGAGAAGAAATACAAGGCTATAATAATCAAGCATGAATATGATTTCATATATCTGATCATAAACTCACAATTAACCGGATCCCAACAAACACATCGCAAAAGAAAGAGTTGCATCATATGTATCTCCAAGAGACCATTGTATTGAGAAACAAAATGAGAGAGAAATCTATCTAGCTATTTTCTAAGGACCCGTATGTCTGATATGAACTAATCACGCATCATCGAAGGAGCACCAATGAGGATGGTGAACCCCTCTGTGATCGTGTTCCTCTCCGGAACATGCTCTAGATTGGATTTCATGGCTACTGGAACTTGCGGCGGCTGAAGCGAGTTTTCGTTGACTCCCCTAGGGTTTTCTAAATATTGGGCTGTTTATAGAGCTCAAAGGCGATGCAGGATACACCCGAGGGTCCCACTAGGCACGAAGCCGCGTCACGGGCCCTAGGGGCGCCCTGGTGTCTAGTGGGTCGTCTCGGCCTCCTCTGGTGCTCCTTCTTGGCTCTAAAGTTTCCTTCTGGTCCAAAAAAATCTCCATAAAGTTTCATGGCGTTTGTACTTCATCTGATATTGATATTCTGCAAAGGAAAAAATAGCAAAAAAACATCAACTGTCACTAGGCACTATGTCAATAGGTTATTCCCAAAAAATGATATAAATTTGCTATAAAATGATAATAAAACATCCAAGAATGATAACATAACAACATGTAACAATCAAAAATTATAGATACGTTGGAGACGTATTAGTGCTATGTATTGTTGGTTCTCTAACTCTTTGGTACCAATGAATTTGGGCACCATTTTGTTTGTGTTGTTTTTCTAGGAACAATTGGAGATGCACTAGATGCTCGGCTCACTTACAAGCAAGGTGTTGACAACATGTGCTTATTGGAGCCAAGTTAGGATGATCAACAAGCAATTATCTACTACACCAATCCAATGCTATCTCGGTAACAAGTATCTACTTCATGCATACATTTCTTGCATTCAACCTTTCGTAGGCTGTATCATGGCATGAATTTCTTGATTCCTTCTTCTGGTATGTGTTTCCTTTCTCAAAGCATCCTAGCGATGATGTCTTTGATTTTCATGAGTTGGAAGTTCATTTATGTACAATAAGTAAATATTAGGCCATGTGCTATGCTTTATAGCAAAGATCTTATTTGTATATTTGTGACTTCCTTTTGTATATCTTGTTCGTTCCTCCTTGTAACTATTTCGTGTGTACATCCTTCTTTGTGGATATACATGTGAGATCGATAGAAGACGTGTCTAGAGGGGGTGAATAGACTACTTGCATAAATTAAAATCCTAGCCTTTTCCCAAATTAGTGGTTGGCAGATTTTAGCGATTCTAGCAAGTCTAGTGCACCCTACACATGCTAGTCAAAAAATATGGCACAGGAAAGTAAAGACTTTGCACATGTAGTATGGAGTAGAGTTTAGGAAGATCAAACGAAGATGTTGACACGGCAATTTTTGGCATGGTTTCGATAGGTGGCGATATCGTATGTCCATGTTAGTGGAGACTTCAAACCACGGAGGGTAGCGGATGCGAGAGTCCACGGAGGGATCCACCCACAAGGGGTCCACGAAGAAGCGGCCTTGTCTATTCCACCATGGCTTCCGTCCACACAGTAGTAGCCTCACTTACGGTAGATCTTCACGAAGTAGGTGATCTCCTTGCCCTTACAAACATCTTGGTTCAACTCCACAACACGAAGTAGGAGGTTCCCAAGCGACACCTAATCAATCTAGGAGGCACCACCCTCCAAAAGGTAATAATGTGGTAGAACGATGAACTCCTTGCTCTTGTGCTTCTAAAGATAGTCTCATCAACACTCAATCACTCTCTCTCAGATTTAACAGGGGTAGGAGAGATTAATCTTGTATAAAGCAACTTGGGGAGGCTAGAAATCAAGGTTCAAATGATTGGATTAGAATCTCTTGATCTCAACACATGAGTAGGTCTCTCCCTGTGAGAAAAATGGATCTGACAAGTGTAAATGTGTTCTGAATGCTTCCTCTACGAATGAGAGGTAGGTGGAGGGGTATATATAGGCATCCGCCAAAATCCAACCGTTACAACATTATTGCCCAACTCGGTGACACCGAAATGTTAATATCGGTGATACCGAGTTGCACTAAATGTGGCAACTTTGAATTCTCGGTGAGACCGATATAGGAATCTCAGTGGTACCGATGCGATGACCTAGACTCATTCCCAAACTTGGTGAGACCAACTTTAAACTTGGAAATTCCAAAACTTGAAGTTACCTCTACAGAATGGTTGTCACCCAATCTGGGTGGCACCAACAGAAATGTTGGTTGTACTGAGATGGTGGGATTGGCATAAGATCTGTCTAAGTGTAAAATCAGTATAGCCAAGTGGGAAAGTGGTTGAGTATTTTTGGTGGCTATCTCTAAGCACTTGAGCAACCAATTCATCATAATACCTCATCCCCTTTTAATGGTATTGGCTTCCCTATGGACTCAAAGTGATTTCTCACGAAGTGTAAAATGAAGAGTCTCCTTGCTTGAAGCTTGATCCAATCCTATTCCTTCCTTCATCAAGGGGGCATCTCCTCACAATCCTTTAGCCAAAGC
The DNA here is from genome assembly GCF_904849725.1 of Hordeum vulgare subsp. vulgare. Taxonomy (NCBI): domain Eukaryota; kingdom Viridiplantae; phylum Streptophyta; class Magnoliopsida; order Poales; family Poaceae; genus Hordeum; species Hordeum vulgare. The sequence continues at coordinate 355,970,921 of NC_058520.1, forward strand.
TCTTTGTGGACTATACCTGAAATATACTAGGTAAAAGTGTTAGTCCAAGAGACAATGTATGTTGTCATGAATTATCAAAACCACCAAGGGAGCATATGTGCTTTCAATCTCCCCCTTTTTGGTAATTGATGACAACATACAATCAAAGCTTCAAAAAAAGATAAACATTAGAATATGACAACTTTGAAATATACATGACTAGTACAAGCTCCCCCTAAATGTATGCAATCCCTTTTAAAGGATAGTTGCTTTGGACTGCATGGGCACACACAATGTAGAAGGACAAGACAAGCCATATAAATCTTGGCTATATGCATCAAACATATGTTAATGAAGAACCTCCATCTTCAAGACTCTCTCTTGCAAACAATATGTGCAAGGGACAAGAGATCATCATGAACAAGGATATAATGCATATACTTATCTTCATGTTCTTGAGCGTCTTAGAAGTAGGAGTACACTTGGGAAAACAAATGTTAGATAACACAAGAGTACTCTATTGTAAAGATGCAAAGAGCTTCAAAAGTATCAAGATATTGAAGACATAATGAAAATAGAATTTGATGATAAATACGTCTCCAAGAGAATTTAGAACTCTCTCCCCCGAGGATGAATATGTAAGAATTTCCTCTCCCCCTGATTCTTATCATGTATACATTGGTAGTAGGTAGGCTAAGACAAGTTCAATCAAAAGATAGCATAATGAAAATCAATGATATCCGAAATAATTTTATCTCTCTCCACTTAATATGTAAGGTTTGATACATCTACACTTAGGTAGACCTTCCTTTAGGAACAAATATGTCCCCCTTTTGTGTCAGCTTATTGATGATATTTCTCCCCCTTTATATAGGTTTATTGGAAGCTTTGATATTTCTCCCCCTTTGGCATTAATTTCCAAAAATATGAGAGGGTAAGGGCTCATTGAGAGAAAGGGATCCTTGATATTTCTCCCTGTGATAAGGGTTCCTTGAATTTGACTTTTGTACACTTAGATAGTAGGTAAGGGTTCATTGAATGTTCTCCCCCTTTAATATGAATAAGAGTTCCTTGAACTATCTCCCCCTATGGTAGGGATCCTGGACGATTCCCTCTTATATTGTATGGGATCACTGAGGTTTTTTTCCCCCTAGAGAAGTTTTCTCCCCCTAGAAAATAATGTAATCATATTTTGTTTCCAGAAATGTTCAATAAAGTCTTAGAAGTTAATGAAAACTGGGATCATTGACAATCTTTCTACCCCTAAGACAATAGTCCAGAAAATATCAGAAAATCGAAGGCAATGATAATATCGGAGTCACCGAGGCAATGGTTTGGTAGAACCGAGGATGATAACAGGCCTCTCAAAGAAATTGGTTGGACCGAGTTTCTCAGATCGGTGAAACCGAGTTGCAATGAAAATCAACTCCTTAATTGTAAATAGGCAGATAATAATCTAAAGATTGTTATAAGATACCAACTATGAATGAAAACATAAAACAACACCAAATAATAAGTTTTTTTTTGAAAATTTACATACATATAGATGAGAGTTGAATGGTTCCAAGAAAGTATGAAATGACAAATCTTAACCTAACAATAATCTCCATCTAGATGTGCGGTGGTGACTAGGTCACCTATATTAGAGTATTTGACTTGAGGAGTCAAGCAAGAATGCTTGATCATAGGTCATACTCATAGTTAAGCGCAAAATGGGGTTACCATTTTTTGATTAAGTTTTTTTAATATCTTCATATCACTTGAGTTGCTTTACCTCATTACTTGGTGTAAAGCTTTATCAAGGATATTACATACCTTCGAATGATGTTCATGACGTGGCATGTAGGTGAACTTGTCGTGGATGGTCAAAGTTGATGAAGATCATCTTGAGTTGGGAGCTATCCATGTCGTTTTGGTTCACTTTTCACCTACAATATTTAGTCATGCAAAGAAGAACATAATATATCCAAATGACATGAGTGAATTTCATTATCATATAATTGTCAAGGATGTGATTTTGTTGTCTTCTTCCTCCATCTCCGAAGAAGGGATTGTTGATACTTGGCTATGTCAAGATTGCTTTTGATAAGAGTTGATGAAAATCTTGTGAAGTATATTTCTTCCAAGTACCTACAAAATATTAGATGCGATACAAGCGAGCATAGTTTTCCAAGATATAAGATAGTGTCAAATCAATAGCATCAAGGGATAATCAATCAAGCTCATGCCCTTGCATGCATCCGAGTGAGACTAGATCAAGTTTGAAGCATCAATGATGTTCAAATCACTCCTCAAACGACAAAATAATTTCTCATCAAGTGGTTTGGTAAATATAATAACTAATTGTTTGTCGGTATGAACATGCTTAAGATCTATGTAACATCCCAAATTTTGGTATGTTATAATATTTACTAGATTGATTGTTTGTTTGTTTGAGTGATTGCAACTTGAGTGAAATTTGAAACATTTTAAAAACTTTTGAATGAGAGGGAATAAAATGACTTTCCCCTTTTTCCTATGAATTCAAATTCATCCTTTAAAAATCGGTGAGAGGAGATAGCATGACTTCTTCAACTATAAAGAATTTGAATCATGGTGCCATATGAATTTCTTTTGGTATTTGATTTGAAATTATTTTGGCACAAGATTTCACCACAAAACAATTCTTCCTGAAAATATGCTTGCCAAGCAAGAAAGAGAGGAGGTAACATGACATCCCAAAATAAATAAAAAAGTCAGAAGAAAAATAGTGCCAAAAAATTTAATGACAAAATTTGGATTTAAAAAAAATAAATCTTTATAAAGTTTTTATTTTTAAGAAAAATAAAATGCACACGTGGTGGGAAATTGTTTTGTGAGAATTTTGCTATATAATACCTATTTTTTAAAAGTATTTAATTCCTTTTCGGGGTCTTATTTCCTGTTTTAAATAAATAGGAAACAAGTCTTTTATTAGGAAAGTTATGTGGGCCTATTAGGAAACCAATCTGGCCCATTACTCCTCCTTCTTCCACCTCACGTTCTTTCCTTCCGTGGCCATGGCACGCACCCCACACGAAGGTTCCTCTGCCGGATTCGCGGGATTCCTTCCCTCCCCGCACCTCCCACCACCCCTATAAGAATCCCCTCGGCCTCCTCTTTCCATTCCCCTAGAAAAATCTCCGTTTCCTCGCCTGACACCACGCCGCCCCTCCCCGCCGTTTCCATGCCTGGACCGAGCTCCCGAGAGTTCCTGGAGCGAGCGCCCCGTCGCCCGTGGGAACGCCGCCCCTCCCTGTCGAGGCCTTTCCCCGCCGGCCGCTCCCTCCCCCGCCGTCGTTTCCTTCCCAGAGCGCCGCCACCCCGAGCCCTTCACGTCGGCTACAGGAATACCTGAGTGAAGTGCATGCGGAGATGATGGAGATGAAGCTCATGGCCACCATGATAAAGCAAAAGATGGATGATTGCAAGGAGCACCTCGAGAAGTTCCAGTGGGACTAAAGTATCTCCAAGGGAGACGAATGAATAAAGTTGGCAGAAATGCTTGACCATTCCGAACAATGTGGATGGTAGCATTTGTAATAAAGTACTTTTGAATTGGAGTTTTGAGAAGAAATTAAGGATGTAATAAAGGATTGAATATGAAATGAATATGATTTATGGATGAACCAATACCTTTTAATGGTAAACACACCAATGGGAAAAAAAGTATCCCACAGAGTGGAGTGTGTACCAAAAATAAGTCTGAGGATTATTATTATATGATGGTTACGCCAAGAGTATGATGGAATGAAACACTATAGGGTTTAAAGGCGGAGTAATTCCAAGTATGAGTTAAAGTGGGCCTCCTACCCACAGACCCCTGGACTAATAAGGATCAAGCACTACCTTTATGAAGAAACAAACTTGGAAGAAGCTATGATGGATCAGCAAACGTTTTCTTAGGAGCATGCGTAAAACCTGAGACTAGTAAAGAATATGATAGATGTTTTGTTAAGCTTGCAGAACTAATGGATTCGTACGAACTTCGTTCGTGTACAAGAGAAATTCTGCAATGCTTGTGAGGACGCCTAAGTGTTAGAATACGAGATTCACTAAGCCTTATACAAGGTAATGATTTCAGTGCGACATGGCTTGGCCGCCATGACGACTTACTATTATCATTCTCTTGCTATTCGAAATGGTAAATCTGAGAGACTTACCCATAGTGAGAGACGGCATTCTCTGAAGCTTTTGTTTAAGCCTTAGAACGGTATGATGAAAGACCCATGTACATTTCATTTGTTGTCACACGTAGGAAATTTTACGGTGAGGATGAAGCCAAGACCCCTCTCCCTGCAGGATAACCACAAATGGTAGACCACCATGAGAATCATCGATAGGTTATTTAGAATGGTCACGAGACTTGTCAATTAAGAAGACCCAGTGATGGAAGAAGCTTATATAAACAGAAGAACCCTCGTTTTTTATGGAAACATTACGAATATAACGGACGAGCATCACCAAAGGAGTTAGCATGAAGAATGTGAGGAGTCAGATGCCAAGACCCCAGAGGATTGTTAAAATTTTGAGGGACCAGTAATCCTCATTTTAAGTGTGGTATCATTCCACTTTGCAGGAGATTGGATTTGTTAGAAGACCCCCAAAACCCTAACCTTTTCTTTCTAGCCTCTTTGAATCTCGAGGATGTAACGACTAAGATGTGGTCCTTTCCGGTTTAGGGGAACGAGGTCCCAAAGAGGAAAGAAGCGCATCTAGGCGTTTCGCAAGCACGATAACATAGCACATACATAATAATAGAATGACAATTAAGGATTCAACCGTCATCTCATAAATAATATCAGAGTTACATCACGCATCCAAACAAGGTAGTTCCGCTATGGACTTCAAAACATGAGAAATGGCTATGCTATCCTGCATGCTTGCCCACGATCACGACCACGCCTCAGTCTTCTGGATAGTTCACATGCAAGCGATCGGTCTCCTCATCGTACTGCCACGCCAGTTGTGTGTCGTTGGGATCACCTGAGTCGGGCGTACCTGTACCTGTTGGGGATTGAAGGAATCTGTGAGCCACGGGGACTCAGCAATCTATGACCTCGGTGCCAGAACTAGTCAAGTTATTAGGTAAGGAAGGTTCAGTGTTTAGGTTGCAGCATCCTAAGCATTTATGGTGGCTAACTTACGTAGAACATGTATTGAAGGTGGTCTAAACTAGCGATCGATGATTAGCTGATCACTAAGTCATCCTGAACACCTACTTACGTCAATCATAACCCCACCGTGTTCCCGATCGAAGAGCGGTCTTCAAAGGGGACAGACACGGTTACACACACAGTTGGCAATTTTATTAGATTAGGTTCAAGTTATCTATAACCGGATGTTAACAAATATTCCAAGTTGCCACATAACCGCGGGCACGGCTTTCTGAAAGATTAAACCCTGCAGGGATGCTCCAACTAGTCCATCACAAACGGTCACGGGCCGCAAGTAATCCTCTATCATGAATCTCGTGATCTCGTCGGATTCCTTAGAGGAAAACCTCAACTCTAGGGAGAACCAAAGCTTCACGGGGATTCCTATACGCAAGATATATTGCTAAGGTAAGACAAGACTAGCAGGACCTCCCGACGTGTTGACGACCCTGATCAGAGCCGCGTATCTCAGTCTCAGGACACGCCGGATAAGCGAAGCGTACAGTGGCCAGAGAAATCTCCCGAGTTGCCCCGGGATGGCCCCGCACGGTGCTCTGGTTTGGACCAACACTCATGAGGAGCACTGGCCCGGGTTGTTGATTAATTCCTTGGGGAGGCCATTCCCTATGCAGATTATTATTAAGTGATTAGCAAATTAACACCAATGTTGTGTCCTGCCGGACAAGTCTTAACACTACGCGATTTATCAAGGGGGTCCCCATAACAACCCCGAACGTGTTAGGAGCGATCAGTTATGGAATCAAACACCGGTAGCCAGAAACTATGGCGGCAATAATGAAATAGAACACCCGACAAAAGGCTAGGCCTTCCGTTATTTACCAAGTATATAGGTGCATTAATTAAATAACAGAATTAATATAATGATATGAAACTCATGTTTTCACATGAGACAACTGCACCTGCAACTAGCAACGCTAACATTAGTAGCTGAGCAAGCCTACTTAGCCATTCAATATTTGCTAGGAAGGGATAAGTGTTTGAGTTTCATGGCAATTTCAGGAGGCAATTAATTCAGTGGTAGGCAGCAAGCATATGACGAAAGAAACGTGAATCTAACATAACAAGTCTAGAGATGGAATCAAGGTCATATCATGTTGCCTGTGATGTCCTCAGCTTGGAACTGCTCTTGTTCGTCCAGCACGTACTCTCCCGGATCCACGTACTCGTTCTCCGATCCCAGTGCTACCCAACATAAAAATAGCATCCTATGAACAACAGCACCACAAGATGCAACAAGCACATGATGCATGAGATGAAATGAACATGCATCTCTATTCTAGTCACTAGCACAAGCATGAGAAGAAAATACAAGTTCCTGGACAGAACTGCACTCTAAGCTATCTTGACATGCATGAGGATGACATGAACAGACGCGTCACGCGAAAATGATGCAAAAACATATAAAGAATGTTACAAACGGAGCTACGGATCAACCGGAAACAACGAAACAAGAAATAGAGTCCTACGTGTCAAAACCATCACAACACAATCCAATGGCACACTTCTGGTATTCCCAGGTTGCCAAATCACCAAACAAACAAGAATGGATGGGGTGGTGCAAGGAATATCACCACACCATCAACTATGCACTCACAATCATCAAAGCATCAAAACTATACAATCTGCCATAAACAGCATCATAGCAGTTTGAGAGCTACATGCAAAGCACCTACAGCCACCCAAATATGCCAAATAGGATATGTGGCAGAAGCTATCCAAGAGTACTACAAGCATGAGCAAAAAGCTAATTCAAAGGAGTTTCTCACAGAAAGATCTACAGCTGCTAACTTGGACAAAAATATCAGTTTTCACGGACTTAGTGAAAATTCCATATTCTCACTAGCTGTTTATGCTCAGAAGCATTTTGATAGCACCCAAAAAAATATCTACAGGCAACGTTGTCAGAATTGTGATTCTGAATCGGATCGGAACTCTGTTGCTAGGACCGTGAATCTTAGAATCATAACTACCAGGATCGTAGAATCTTAGACTCTATGAGAAAAATCGTAGAATCGGAGAGCTTATTTTGGATAGTAAGATTGTAAGATTCTAAGACTTGAGTCGCGATTCTGACAACTTTGTCTATAGGAACCTAAATGGAATGAAATTGACAGAGAGCTAGACAAACACAAAAGCTACAACTTCTCAGTTGATAGCAAAGGCTGGTTCCCAACACATGGACTTCAACAAGCACAACAGCAGGAGAAGAAAATATAAGCAGATTCTCGGACTTAGTGAAAATCACAGATTTTCACTAAACTAGAATTTCAGCCACATGCCTACTTTGACTAGGCATAACTTGCACACATTAACTCCTAAGCATGAAACAAAACCAACATGCTATAGAGGGGGTCACCCTCCAATGCCACAACAAGGAATCAACCTCTTGGGCTCATCACATCACATGGAACCAAGCTCTAAACATGGAACAAAACTGAAATATGACATTCCCAGATAGTGTTCCAAAGGCAAAACTTATTCCACCAATGGATTCTGGGATGTTTCTACCCCAAATACATATATGATACATAGGCACTTGCATAGAATAATTGGGCACAAAGCTAAGAAGATGATTTACATGGAATCACATAGAAATGAATAGTGCATCATCACATGTGCTTCCACTAGCTCATCACCTACACAAGCTTATGCACACACTCACAATTCAATGGTGACATGAGGGGTAGACCTCATGCTCATGTGCCTTAGCACACGACCACTCACACACATACATCAAGCACCACATAAGCAAGCACCTACACATGCTAATGAGAACACACACACTAGATTACACCACATCATCTCTACACCTACACATATAAACTTCCTCATGTGCTCATCAAGGCACTCCATGCCTTGGGCATGTGTGGGACACACACACACAAGCACACACAACAACACATGAGCACCTACATATACACACTCACATAAGAGCCACTATTCCTACACCACCAAGTATGTGGGGAGGGGTGACCCTCACACACACAAGATCACACATAAGCACAAGCTAGTGCATCAGCCCCACATCATGCACATAAGCTTCACCACCTTAGTGCCATACACCCACAAGATACACACACACATACATGAGCTAGTTCACAAAACACACATGCACTCTAGCCTACACATGGATATCTACACAAGAGCAAAAATACTAGAGGCCACCTACTGTTTGGAGGCAAGCAAAATAACTACACATGCATCACTAGCCTATGGCAAGCACACATGTTAAACACATGCATAGGCTCTCATTGCAATGACAAGGTGGACCCTCATAGAGAAGGTTCCAAATATGGCAAGTTACACTCTTGGGGCATTACAAACTCTCCCACACTACAATATCTCGCCCCTAGATCTAAGACTGAAAGAACTCCAGAAATTCAGGACGGAGGTGATCCTCGCGTTCCCAAATAGCCTCTTTATTGGAATGGTGCGACCACTACACTTTAAAAAAATTGATAGTCTTGTTGCGGGTCTTGCGCTCAGTCACCTCGAGAACCACAACTGGATGCTCATGATAGGATAGGTCGGGTTGAAGGTCGATGTCTTGAAGATGAACATTGTGCTCGGGAGTCTTGAAGCATCTCCGGAGCTGAGAGACATGGAACACGTCATGCACATTTGCAAAGTTTGACGGGAGCTCGAGCTGGTACGCAAGGTCACCTCTCTTGCCAACAACTCTTAAAGGACCCACGAAACGAGGCGCAAGCTTGCCTTTGATGCCAAAGCGTTGCGTACCCTTCATAGGGAACACCTTGAGATAGACGAAGTCATCAAGCTCATAAGACATGTCATGATGCTTGCTATCATAATAGCTCTTCTGACGGGACTGGGCTGCTCTGAGATTATCTCGAATGACCCGACACATCTCTTCAGCTTCTTCTATCAAGTCATTCCCAAGAATCTGACGCTCGCCGGTCTCGGACCAGCTGAGCGGGGTACGACACTTCCTGCCATAGAGAATCTCAAACGGAGCTTTGCCTGAACTAGCTTGATAACTATTGTTATACGAGAACTCAGCGAAAGGCAGGCAGTCTTCCCACTTCATGCCAAAAGAGATAACACAGGCTCTCAGCATATCCTCAAGGACCTGATTGACTCGCTCCACTTGACCACTAGTCTGAGGATGAAAAGCTGTGTTGAATCGTATCTTTGTGCCCATCGCAGACTGAAAAGAATCCTAGGACTTGGAAGTGAAGATACTTCCGCGACCCGAACAAATCATCATAGGCACGCCGTGCAAAGACACTATCCTGGAAGTGTACAGCTCTGCAAGCTGAGCAGCGGAGATAGATTCCTTGACTGGAAGGAAATGAGCCACTTTACTCAACTTGTCGATGATGACGAAGATGGCATCATTACCCTTCTTGGACTTCGGAAACCCGGTGACGAAATCCATCTCAATATAGTCGAACTTCCACTCGGGAATGGGAAAAGGATGCAAAAGACTTGTTGGACGTTGATGCTCTCCTTTCACCCTTCGACATACATCACATTCATTTACGAACTGAGCAATCTCATGCTTTATGCGAGTCCACCAGAAGGTCTGTTTCAAGTCCTGATACATCTTGGAGCTACCAGGATGTATAGAGAGCAAGGAGTTATGAGCTTCTTCCATGATTACCTTTCTGAGATCACCTTTCAGAACGACAAGACGAACCTCAAAGAACAACGTGTCTCTCGCATCAACACTGAAGCACTTATATTTGGGAAGACTCTTAGCCACGCCAATCTTGACTTTCTTCAACATTGCATCAAGAAGTTGTGTTGCTCGGACTGATCTTCCAAGGTAGGAGATATCTGAAGATTTGCAAGAAATCCCTGAGGTACTAACTGAAGGTTGAGCTTTCTGAAAGACTCACAAAGGTCAGGCTAGAGAGGCTTCAGAATGAGACTGTTGCAGTAAGCCTTCCTGCTCAAAGCATCTGCCATGACATTAGCTTTGCCTGGCGTGTACTCAACACTCGGATTAAAATCTTGGAGCATTTCCACCCAACGAGTTTGCCGGAGATTCAGGTTAGGCTAGGTGAAGATGTACTTGAGACTCTTGTGATCGGTGAACACTTCAACCTTTCGTTCCAACAAGAGGTGTCTCCAAGTCATCAGAGCATGTACCACAACTGCTAGCTCAAGATCATGCACAGGATAATTCTTCTCCGCTGGCTTCAACTGCCTAGAGGTATAAGCAACCACTTTCTTCTCTTGCATCAGAACTGCACCAAGACCTTGAAGAGAGGCATCGCAGAACACTTGGTAGGGTTTGGAATCATCGGGAGGTACCAAGACTGGAGTAGAGGTGAGCTTCTCTTTGAGTGTGTCGAAGGCCAACTAACACTCTGGAGACCAAGCATACTTGACACCTTTCTGAACAAGACTTGAGAGAGGCTTAGCAATCTTGGAGAAGTTCTCAACGAACCTTCTACAATAGCTTGCAAGCCCGAGAAAGCTTCGAAACTGCTTCACATTCTGCGGAGGCTCCCATTCAACAATGGCCTGCACCTTGGACGGATCAACTTTGATGCCCTCGGCAGAGATGATGTGCCCAAGATAGAAGACTTCTTTCAACCAGAACTCCCACTTGGAAAACTTGGCATATAATTTATACTCTCTCAGCTTATCAAGCACCAATCGAAGATGTTCTTCATGTTCTTCCTCAGTCTCTGAAAAGACCAGAATATCGTCAAGATAAAGCAAGACGAACTCATTCTCGAACGGAGAGAATATGTAGTTCATCAATCGACAAAATGTCGGAGGAGCATTTTCCAGACCAAAAGACATGACCGTATACTCATACGAACCAAAACTAGTCCTGAAAGCAGTCTTTGGAATATCCTCTTCGCGAATGTGAATTTGATGATAGCCCATTCTGAGATCGAGCTTGGAGAAGATCTTAGCCCCTTTCAACTGCTCAATCAACTCATTTATGTTCGGAAGTGGATACTTGTTCCTGATTGTCTTCTTGTTCAATGGACGGTAATCAACACACAAACGGTCCGTGCCATCCTTCTTCTTGACAAACAGAACTCCACAGCCCCACGGAGATGAACTCGGTCTGATCAAACCCAAACGCTCCTGCTCATCGAGTTGCCTCTTGAGTTCCTTCAACTCTTCTGGTCCCAATTTGTACGGTCGTTTGCACACAGGCTCAGTACCTGGTTCAAGCTCAATGATAAATTCAACTTCTCGGTGCGGAGGAATTCCTGGCAGCTCTTCTAGAAACACATCTTCATATTCGCAGACCACTGGGACTTGCGAAATAGGATTAATCTCACCCTTTTCATTCAAAGAGAACAGACGGATTGTATCATCGCGCGTCGCGAATATAATCACGTCCTCCGAAGAGTGAGTAAGCTTCACTACTTTAGCTTCACAATCAATCGATGCCTTGTTCATGGCCAACTAGTCCATACCAAGGATCAAATCAATGTCGGAATTGCCCAAGACAATAGGAGACGCCAGAAAAGAATAATTGCCTATCTTGACAGAAGCACCCGGAACGAACAACTGAGAGCTCATCCGCATACCCGGAGACACAACTTGCAATGACTTGGGTAGAAACTCGGTCGCAATATTATTACCAGATGCAAAGGGATATAACTTGAAAGAATGCGATGTGCCAGAATCGAACAACACTTTAGCAGGAATATCATTGACTAAAAGGTTACCCATGATCACATCAGAGGAGTTGTGTGCTTCAGCTGCATTCACCATGTTGACTCGAGCAGACCTGGGGTTGAACTTCACGAGAGCATTGCTTGGAGGTTTTCCTGGAGGAGGAGGCGGAAGACGGAGCTGAGAAGTGCACTTGTTGGCATAGTGACCCTTCTGCCCGCACTTGTGACAAGTAACATCTGCTGGCTGACGGAACTGTGTCTGAGGAGGCCCTTGCTTCTGCTGCTGGAATCTCTGCTGGAAAGCTGGGTTGGGTGGGTGGGAAGAACAACGGCCACCAGAATGCTTGAACTGCTGTGTGTGCCGAGGAGGAGGAGGAGGAGACACCCAAAACTTATATTTCTTCTGAACCACCTGAGTAGAAGACGAGCTGGAATCTCTGAAGCGCTTCTTAGAATTCTCCACCCTGAGCAAAGTTGCCTCAGCCCTGAGAGCTAAGTTGTAGAACTTATCGAACTCCTCAGGATCATGCAAAGCAAGAGCTAACTGCAGATCTTCTTTCAAGCGACCTCTGAACTGATAAATCTTGCTTTTCTGATCAGGGATATCCTGCAAGGCGTATCGGGCTAGCTCATGGAACTCGACGTTGTACTTGTACATGGAGTTACCACCCTGCTTCAAGTGCTTGAACTTCTCACGCATTTCCTCCACGAAGCTGACGGAATGTAGTGGGATTTGAAGTCACGGCAGAACTCATCCCAAGTGATCACTCTAGCACCCCTGGAATCCTTCAACTGTTGCCACCAGATAGATGCTTGCCCCTTCAGCTGGAATGTTGCAAACTTAACGAAATCCTCAGGACGAACATTGTTGCATTCAAAGTGCTTGTTAATGTCACGGATCCAATCCTCAGCATCGAACGGCTGGTCACGGGAAGTGAAAGTCTTCGGCTGATTTGACAGGAACTGACACAGATTAGCAAACTGATTGCCACCATGCTGGAAATTGCCTTGCTGCTGATTAGCCCTCTCTTGCAAGAACTGTATCAGCATCTGAGTGTTTGCATTTGTAGCAGCCATCACGGCTTGCCAAGCCTCTGTAGGAGGAGGCGGCGGAGGAGGAGGATTCTCCGGAGGAGGAGGTGGTGGCGGCACATCCTCACGGCCTGGATTCTGACGAGTTGGTGGAGCCATCCTGAACATGGACAACACATTAGCCCACAGAATAAATTGACGGTATAGCTGAATCAAAATGGCAGGAATATCTAAACAGGAATATTAGCATTTGCACTCGAACAAAATAGTAAGAATGCTTCCTCAAAGTGACATTGACAAAATTCTGATTAAGACCACTTGCAAACAAGTATGAGCTAGAACTGCTCGGAACAAACATATGATCGAGATTTCATCCGATATATTCGTGGATAAGATCACACGGGCTCGAATTTACAGTAGCCATCTTGTGCAAGGTAGTGCACACGACTTACAAACTACTCCCTCTCTAAACTTTTATAAGAGAGTTTAGGATTTTAAGACACAGCCAACAAATGGTGAATTAGACCATTCTACCCTCAATTTGAATTTCGGATCGTCTTCCTCCTCCAGGAGCTCACGCGGTCCCCATCCTCCAGGAGCTCCCGTCATCTTCCTCCTCCAGGAGCTCACATCGTCCCCATCCTCCAGGAGCTCGCGCCGCCGTCTTCCTCCAGGATCTCGCACCGCCGTCATCCTCCAGGAACTCGCGCCGGCTCCTCCTGCAGAAGCTCGCGCCGCCCACCTCCCCCAGGAACTCGCGCCGGCCCCTGCTGCAGAAGCTCGCACCACCCACCTCCCCAGGAACTCGCGCCGCCCACTCCTCCAGGAGCTCGCGCCGCTCCCCTCCTCCAGGAACTCGCGTCGCCCCCTTCCTGCAGAAGCTCGTGCCACCCCGCTTCTCCACGAGCTCGTGCTGCCCGCTTCTCCAGGAGCTCGTGTCGCCCCCTTTGTGCCGGCCCGTGGTGCCCCCTCGTGCAGGAGCTCGTGCCTGAGCTTGGTCCTCGTCGTGCCTAGCCCATCTGTCTCGTCGCTGCCGCACGCAGAATGTGGTCTCCAGGCAGGTTCCCCTCACCTGGCCCATTGCACAACAACATAAATTACTTCATCAGTTTACATAGCACACAGTCTTCATCAGTTTACAGAACAACATAAATTACTTCATCAGTTTACAGAAGAATTTACTCCATATTCTTATGTTGTAGTTACAGTAAAATCTTGCTCAAACATAAATTACTCCACCAGAAATGTGATCTTGTTCCCTGTAATTTTACTGTAAATTCTACAAATAGACTGAAAGTTAGATTCAGCATAGATTTAGTTAAATGCATAGTCACACATGAGATGTGTTCATTATTTACAGAAGTTACAGAAAAATTCACTATCAGATGCTCCACTTGTCTGTCAAAATACAGACCATTGTACTCCTACAACACAGTACACCTTGTCTAAAGCATTACTGCATCATTGACAATAATTTACAGAAGAATGGAGTACTTTTATCTGTATTAAAATGCATAGATTCGACAGATTGACCACGTAGCAGACTTTACAAATGGATTAGTTGAATGATCATACTCTGCATTTCAATATTGCAATAACATGTTTGTATATAAATTAAATGTGTATTAAACTTGTTGCGGAAAATTTCAGCAAGAGGAGAAGCAATAGGAGAATTAGCAGGAGCAGCACAACATGGTGCTCCCAGACTTGAATTGCACACCACCTGCAGGAGAAGAAGCACATGATGATGATAATATGATCCAAGAAGAAGATGAGAATATGCTCCAAGAAGACGACAATATGCTCCAAGAAGAAGCAACAAGTACAGTTCAAATACATAGTCAAAGAAAGTCAATGACAGATGAGCAAAGATATGCTGTCTACATGGCACTACGTACCTTGAATCTGGCCAGGGGTGGCAAGTTCAAAATAAATGACAAGAAGGATGTCGCTCAAATTTTTCAAGTTGGTGTCCAACACATTCGAAAAATCTGGATGACAGCAGAAAGACAAATATTGCTTGGCCAGGAGGTGGGTGTATCCAACAGAAGGAAAGGAAGATGTGGAAGAAAGGGAAAGGATGATGTTCTAAACAAAATCCCCACGGTTCCATTGATAGAAGGTCAACTCTTACGTCACTTGCTCGCCAATTAGCTGTCAGTCACACTACACTGTACAAGAAACTCAAGCTTCGCAAGATTAGGAGGCACTCCAATCGTTTGAAGTCGTTTTTGAAAGAAAAGAATAGAAGAGAAAGGATCAAGTTTTGTTTGTCAATGCTTGACGAGACAACCTTAGCAGCTCCAAGACCTAAATTCATCGGTATGCACAACATTGTGCATATTGACGAAAAGTGGTTCTATATGACAAAAATGAATAGAAACTACTACCTCCTCCCCCAGGAAGATGACCCGGTCAGAACTGTTCGAAACAAGAACTGTATTGGGAAAGTGATGTTTCTGACCGCTGTTGCTCGACCCAGATTTGACACTGAAGGCAATGTCACATTCTCTGGTATAATTGGTGTTTGGCCCTTTGTGCAAGAGATCCCCGCTGCTAGAAGAAGTGAATATAGAGCACGAGGGACCATGGAAATCAAGTCTGTCAACGTGAACCGGCAGGTAATGAGGTGGTATATGATAGAAAAAGTGGTTCCAGGAATAAAGGAAGTGTGGCCCGTAGATGATATTAATCCAATATTGATCCAGCAAGATAACGCAAAAACCCACATTCTTCCTGGTGATACAGAGTTTGCAAAAGATGTGACTACTACTGGTCTAGACATTAAAATAATAAACCAGCCTCCAAATTCTCCTGATCTAAACGCACTTGATCTTGGATATTTCAGATCCCTTGAGTCTTTGACCGACTATAGAGCTCCGACGACTATCAAAGGATTGATTCAAGGTGTTCATGAAGAATTTGATGAGTATGATGTCGGGAAACTCAATAGAATATTTGTAACACTTCAGACCATCATGGTCGAAGTCATGAACCATGGAGGAGAAAATTCATATAAAATTCCACATTTGCGGAAGGAGAGATTGGAAAGGCAAGGAATCCTACCACCTAGAATCCATTTTCCTCGTGAAGTGTATGAAAATGCCATGGAGTTGTTAGAACAAGATGTTATGGAGTAGTGGAGTATGTTGAGACTTGTAGTGCTCTGATGGAACTTGTTTATGCAAATGCATTATTGAGACTTGTATTGTTTGTGGATATGTATTATTTGTAAGTATGAAATGGATTATTCCATATGTGTTGTCTGAAATTATATGCAAGTTTCTAAAATTTATGGAAGTTTCTGTATTTTACATGAAAGTTCCTGATTTTTTGAATAGTGAACCACCAGTAGGAGTAACTAGTGAAGCTTGCTCGAGTATTTTGAATCTCTGTTGAAGCTGGAGTATTTTGCAAAAAATGACTCAGGATCTTGTATGCAGGATTCTATTCCTAAAGTTTGAACAATGAAACCTTGTGTATGCTTGCAAGACAAAAATGATGTATCTCTGCTCTTGTATGCAAGATTTTATTCCTGAAGTTTGAACAATGTGTATACTCCCTCCATATTCCTAAAGTTTGAACAATGAAACCTTGTGTATGCTTGCAAGACAAAAATGATGTCTCTCTGCTCTTGTATGCAGGATTTTATTCCTTAATTTTGAACAATGTGTATACTCCCTCCATATTCCTAAAGTTTCACCTTGTGTATACATCTACTACTCCCTCCATATTCCTAAAGTTTCACCTTGTGTATACATCAGCAGCAGCAAAACACAAAATCTGCAGTGACATCATCAGCAGTGATCTTTAGTGCATGAAGATCCTATCCCAAGTCTGTCTTAATCATCATTGAACAGTGATATCATCAGCAGAAAAATGAAATAATCATCAGAGCACACGGTCTGAAGCAGAGCACACAAGCAGAGCACACAGTCTGAAGCAGAGCACAAACAAGTTTTTTCTTAGCATCTCAGAACCAGAACACACAATATGCACACAAGGGAACAAAGTTGAAGTCTGACCTGATCTGCACATGAAGATGAAGTCTGACCTGATCTGCACATGAAGATGAAGTCGCCCGGCAGCTTGAACTCCCCCTCGTCCAGCAGAGCATCTCCAACTCCACATCTGCAGGACCTCCTCCTCTCCTCGTCATGCAGACCCATCTGCAGGACCTCCTCCGCTCCTCCACAGCAGCAGCTACATCTCCAATATCGGCGCTCCTCCTTGCATGACAAGGAATACGTGAAGCACCAGCGTTCCTCGCCGTCGGTCGAGCAGGACAAGGCTGTCTTGCTCGCACTCGTCTCGCTCCTCCTCGACCTCGGTAAAAAAACCAGCTTTACCTCGAGTAGGAGAAGGGAGCGAAAGGGACAAGCGGCGCGGGTGAGGGGGAGTGGCGTGAGCGAGAGGGAGAAGCGGCGCGGGCGAGGGGGAGCGGCCCGAGCGACGGAAAGCGGCGTAGGAGAGCGGCGCGGGCCAGAGGGAGAGCGGCGCCGGCGAGCTAGGGATTTTGGAGTGAGGGGAATCGCGAGTGAGCGAGTGAGGTGACGGAGCGGCAAAATGGGAAACAACAAGATTTTCGTAGCGTTACGAAATTTGAACTGCAATTCCTAAACGCTCTTATAAAAGTTTACAGAGGGAGTATACCCGAGTCGTAGTGAGCTACAAGGACTCTTTAAGACACAACGAGAACCATTGTAAGACGGCCGTGAACAAACACCCCCACTGAATATCGAATCCCAACCTCACATCATGCATCTGTAGGAAGATTGTCCTATAAGTTACTACTTGATATCCCACCTATGAATTCCCGAAATATCTGGTCATGCAATCTAGTACACGGATACGAGGAGTAATATTCACACAACTCCTATACTAATCCGCCCACTGTATCACATCCGTCAACACATAACCAGAATCTCGGACCTTCATCTACAACAGACCCTCGTGATCACAAAGATACAAAGTATGGCAGTACTCCCAAACAATCTGCATCAGTACTGGGGACATCGGGGTTATCTCGCCACTACTAGTATTGAATCAATTATGAACATCCTTCGTTCTGAGATACTCAGAAATCTGAATGATGGCGATGTGTGCAAGAATCCCCTGGAGCTCAACTCCTCGGAAGAAATCAAGGTAGATAGGAGGCACCAAGAAAGAACTCCGTCACATCGATATCATATAGATTTCACAAATACCCGTGTGATCCTAAAAAAAATTTGAGCGAGAAGAGGAGTAGAATTAAGATTTCCTAAGTCGTGAAACTCACCAGAGCATGGAAGAGAAGAAAAAAGAATCCTACTCTCTTATATAACTAAGACTCAAAACATTTTACTAGACTCGACTCGGCCAAGTACGATAACACAAAGGCTCCTATGGTCGTAAGGCTCTGATTACCAACTTGTAACGACTAAGATGCGGTCCTTTCCGGTTTAGGGGAACGAGGCCCCAAAGAGGAAAGAAGCGCATCTAAGCATTTCGCAAGCACGATAACATAGCACATACATAATAATAGAATGACAATTAGGGATTCAACCGTCATCTCATAAATAATATCAGAGTTGCATCACGCATCCAAACAAGGTAGTTCCTCTATCGACTACTAAACATGAGAAATGGCTATGCTACCCTGCATGCTTGCCCACGATCACGACCACGCCTCAGTCTTCTGGATAGTTCACGTACAAGCGATCGGTCTCCTGATCGTACTGCCACGCCAGCTGCGTGCCATCGGGATCACCTGAGTCGGACGTACCTGTACGTGTTGGGGGTTGAAGGAGTCTGTGAGCCACGGGGACTCAGCAATCTATGACCTCGGTGCCAGAACTAGTCAAGTTATTAGGTAAGGAAGGTTCAGTGTTTAGGTTGCAGCATCCTAAGCATTTATGGTGGCTAACTTACGTAGAACATGTATTGAAGGTGGCCCAAACTAGCGATCGATGATTAGCTGATCACTAAGTGATCCTGAACACCTACTTACGTCAATCATAACCCCACCATGTTCCCGATCGAAGAGCGGTCTTCGAAGGGGACAATCATGGTTACGCACACAGTTGGCAATTTTATTAGATTAGGTTCAAGTTATCTATAACCGGACGTTAACAAATATTCCAGCTTGCCACATAACCACGGGCATGGCTTTCCAAAAGATTAAACCCTGCACGGGTGCTCCAACTAGTCCATCACAAACGGTCACGGGCCGCAAGTAATCCTCTATCACGAATCTCGTGATCTCGTCGCATTCCTTAAAGGAAAACCTCAACTCTGGGGAGAACCAAAGCTTCACCGGGATTCCTATACGCAAGATATATCACTAGGGTAAGACAAGACTAGCAGGACCTCCCGACGTGTCGACGACCCTGATAAGAGTCATGTATCTTAGTCTTAGGACACGCCGGATAAGCGAAGCGTACAGTGGCGAGAGAAATCTCCCGAGTTGCCCCGGGATGGCCCCGCACGGTGCTCTGGTTTGGACCAACACTCATGAGGAGCACTTGCATGGGTTGTTGATTAATTCCTTAGGGAAGCCATTCCCTATGCAAATTATTATTAAGTGATTAGCAAATTAACACCAATGTTGGGTCATGTCGGACAAGTCTTAACACTACACGATTTATCAAGGGAGTCCCCATAACAACCCCGAACGTGTTAGGAGCGATCAGTTATGGAATCAAACACCGGTAGCCAGAAAGATCTACAGCTGCTAACTTGGACAAAAATATCAGTTTTGAAGGACTTAGTGAAAATTCCAGATTCTCACTAGTTGTTTATGCTCTGAAGCATTTTAACAGCACCCAAAACAATATCTACAGGAACACAAATGGAATGAAATTTGACAGAGAGCTAGAAAAACACAAAATCTACAACTTCTCACTTGATAGCAAAGGTTGATTCCCAACACATGGACTTCTACAAGCACAACAACATGAGAAGAAAATATAAGCAGATTCTCAAACTTAGTGAAAATCACAAATTTTCACTAAACTGGAATTTTACCCACATGCCTACTTTGACTAGGCACAACTTGCACACATGAACTCCTAAGCATGAAACAAAACCAACATGCTATAGAGGGGGTCACCCTCTAATGCCACAACAAGGAATCAACCTCTTGGGCTCATCACATCACATGGAACCAAGCTCTAAACATGGAACAAAACTGAAATATGACATTCCGAGAAATTGTTCCAAAGTCAAAACTGATTCCACCAATGGATTATGGGATGTTTCTACCCCCAAAAACATATATAATACATATGCACTTGCATAGAATAATTGGGCACAAAGCTAAGAAGATGATTTACATGGAATCACATAGAAATGAATAATGCATCATCACATGTGCTTCCACTAGCTCATCACCTACACAAGCTTATGCACACACTCACAATTCAATGGTGACATGAGGGGTAGACCTCATGATCATATGCCTTAGCACACCACCACTCACACACATACATCAAGCACCACATAAGCAAGCACCTACACATGCTAATGAGAACACACACACTAGATTACACCACATCATCTCTACACCTACACATATAAACTTGCTCATGTGCTCATCAAGGCACTCCATGCCTTGGGCATGTGTGGGACACACACACACAAGCACACACAATAACACATGAGCACCTACATATACACACTCACATAAGAGCCACTATTCCTACACCACCAAGTATGTGGGGAGGGGTGACCCTCACACACACACAAGGTCACACATAAGCACAAGCTAGTGCATCAGCCCCACATCATGCACATAAGCTTCACCACCTTAGTGCCATACACCCACAAGATACACACACACACATACATGAGCTAGTTCACAAAACACACATGCACTCTAGCCTACATATGCATATCTACACAAGAGCAAAAATACTAGAGGCCACCTACTGTTTGGAGGCAAGAAAAATAACTACACATGCATCACTAGCCTATGGCAAGCACACATGTTAAACACATGCATAGGCTCTCATTGCAATGACAAGGTGGACCCACATAGAGAAGGTTCCAAATATGGCAAGTTACACTCTTGGGGCATTATAGAGGACGAGATTCATTTTAAGTGTGGTATGTTTGTAACATCCCAAATTTTTGTATGTTACAATATTTACTAGATTGATTGTTTATTTGTTTGAGTGATTGCAACTTGAGCGAAATTTGAAACATTTTAAAAACTTTTGAATGAGAGGGAATAAAATGACTTTCCCCTTTTTCATGTTAATTCAAATTCATCCTTTTAAAACTAGCGAGAGGAGATAGCATGACTTTTTCAACTATAAAGAATTTGAATCATGGTGGCATTTGAATTTCTTTTGGTATTTCATTCAAATTTATTTTGGCACAAGATTTCACCACAAAAAATCTTCCTCACAATATGCTTGCCAAGCAAGAAAGAGAGGAGATAACATTACACCCCAAAATAAATAAAAAGTCATAAGAAAAATAGTGCCAAAAATTTTAATGACAAAATTTGGATTTTAAAAAAATAAATTTTTATGAAGTTTTTATTTTTGTGAAAAATAAAATGCCCACGTGGTGGGCATTTTTTTTAGAATTTGGATATATAATACCTATTTTTTGAAGGATTTA
This sequence comes from Hordeum vulgare subsp. vulgare, assembly GCF_904849725.1. NCBI lineage: Eukaryota > Viridiplantae > Streptophyta > Magnoliopsida > Poales > Poaceae > Hordeum > Hordeum vulgare. The sequence continues at coordinate 355,992,348 of NC_058520.1, forward strand.
ATTCCTTTTCGGGGTCTTATTTCCTGTTTTTAATAAATAGGAAAGAGCCTTTTATTAGGAAAGTTATGTGGGCCTATTAGGAAACCAATGTGGCACATTACTCCTCCTTCTTCCACCTCACATTCTTTCCTTCCCTGGTCATGGGAGGCACCCCACAGGAAGGTTCCTCTCCCGGATTCGCGGGTTTCCTTCCCTCCCAGTCATGGGTATAATTCTGACAGTAGATGTGTAGGGTACGGAAGTATGGGTAGAGCCTTAGCTACGGCGAGGTTGTATGAGTTCAGGCCCCTCTACGGTGGAGGTAAAAGCCCTACGTCTCAGTGCTCTTGGGAGCTTAGTGTCGAGTGGAATATAGGATTACAGTAAATGCCAACCCCTGCACCAGTGGGAAGGGCGGCTTATATAGAGTGCGCTGCCCTCCACTACGGCCCGGTGGACAGGGGTGGAATAGTGGCGAATAAATGCCTACATTACAGGTAACGTATGCCTTAAATGCTAATAATGGTGTATGAAACGTATGACCGTTGCCCTCCTGGGAGGTGACGATGTATAGAGTGGAATTCAGTCGGTACGATAAATATGCTCTGAATGCTCGTCACCGACTGGATGATGGGGGGTCCTTAGTTCAGTCGGAACTGTCTAAGGGCCTTGCCCTCTATGAAGGGTAGTCCTTGGGTAGGACCTATAGGGAAGGCCTATGGCTGTACCCTGGGACTATAACCCCATCATTAGTCCCCGAATGGATCGGGGTTGGAATGACGAAGTGATGCCTGGAGTACGGATCCGACTGGTATGGATGTGACTTTGGCGTTCTTTGCCTCGATCCATTTTATCCTTTCAACCAGTGATCCGAGTGAATATATCAGTGCAACGAACCGTCGGGGACCGAGTGCTTCCGCGGAATCTTTTGACGTGACCGGTCCAACTGACAGCGGCGGATTTTCCGGGATCCTCGAATTTCGGTTGCCGCGCGCTCAGCGGGGATGATGACATCGCCATCGAGTAGTTTCTCCCGCCTCGATTATGGCACTGTTATCTTCTCCACTAACATCGCAGCAGCCGGTCGGGGGATAAGATTTCGGGGCCACCTGTTAGTGACTCAGTCGGAAGCTTATTTAAGTCTCTCCGGCGGGGGTTTCTTGTTGCGCTGCCCTTGTTACTCGCATTCACCTCGCTCCTCCCGTAGCTCCTTGCGCGCTCCAAGCCTCCTCCTTCCTCTCCTCCTCGCTGAATCTGTTGCCTTCACCATGACGAAGGGGCAGACCAGCAAACTCGAGTAGCAGAAGAAGAAGAAGAAGAAGGGGGCGGCCCCTGCTCAGCGGCGACAGCGGGCACTGCCGGCGGGGTGGATCCAGGGGGACTTCCTCCCCTCCACGGTGACGGCGGACGATTTGCTGGAGCTAGTGGAGCACGGCATGATCGCCAACAAGTCGTGGAGGCTGCCGGTGGAGGGCGAGACGGAGCCGGCGCCGCAGGAGGGGGAGCGCGTCCTGCTGCTCAGACACGTGTTCAGAGGCTTCTCCTTGCCTCCCCACCCCTTCTTTAGAGGTATTATGAATCACTTCGGGTCGTAGCTCCATCATTTTGCTCCAAACGCGATAGCCCATCTTGCCGCATTCGTCACCCTTTGCGAGTGCTTTATTGGATGTCCCCCCCCCCCATTGGGGGCTCTTTAAGTACATCTTCTCCGCTAGGTCCCAAACTGTCAAAAAGCTTAGCCAGTCGGACGATAAAACACATCTCCTCCAGCTCTGCGGGGGCTTAGGCTTCTAGAAGAAAACAAAGAGTAGCTACCCCCCTCTCCAGTTGTCCGAGTCAGTTAGGAACTGGCAGTCGACCTGGTTCTATTGCCAGGACATCGCTTGTCCGAATGTCGCGACTGGGTTGCCACCCTTTAGCCTAGACCGTACGGCCCCTCCCAGGCAGCTTGCGCTCTCAAAGGTGGAAAAGATCCAGATCTAACCTCTGGTCGACGCGCTGATAGCTGTCGTCCGCAAGGGAGTCACCGGCACAGATTTGCTGGAGACTTTTCTGGGTCGGCGCATCCAGCCGCTGCAAGCCCGACACCACGCCATGTGGCACTACGCGGGGCCTGAGGATTCCACTCGGACTCATCCAGAATGCGTGACCGGGGAGGTTGTGACGGCGTGGGTCCGCGGCATCACAGGCGCATGCGACAACCCCAGAGGAGCCCGGCGGGTGAATACCTTCCGCGCTGATAATCCTCCTCCGAATGAGGTGAGCATCTCTTGTCGAGTGCTTTCAATCTTCTTAGATTTATCGCTTTTCTTGTACCGCCGCCTGACGTCGGACGTTGCCAACTGTGTTTTGTGCAGGAGTGGACCAACTGGTATTCTCTCGTCTCGAACGGGAATCCAACTGAGGAAGAGGAGGGCAGCCAGGAAGGCAGCATGGATAGCGCCGAGTACGTCTCCGACAGTGGGGAGACGGAGGAGGAGACTGAAGAGGAGGAGGGAGAGGTTGGGGAGCAGAGCTCGCCACCTCCACCATCAGAGCCTCGAACTAAGCGTCGTCACGAACCTGCGGCTCCGCGGGCTCCTCCAGCGGCTCCGAGTGCTCCGCCAGCCTCTCCCGTGGCTTCGAGTGCTCGGAGCGTGAAGAGGACTAGGGACGCTACTGCCGAGCCCACGGAACAACCATCCAAGGTGGCAAAACCTAGCGGGCCCAAGCCTCGGAAAGCTTTGCCTCGGATGAGGATCGCCGTTCCAGTCGCCTTAGCGTAAGTGTCTTGTTCTCCCATCTTGCTTCAGTATCTAGTTGAACTCATGCTTATCCGTCGAGTGGATTTTACTCGACAGAGCTGCTACCTCCGCCACCTCTCTGCCGCGCCAAGGCGATGATCCTATGGACACGGATACCGCTGCCACATCCCAGCAAGGTTCGCTGTCACGACTTCGAGAGTTTGTATTATTGCTTCACGAGCACTGTCTTTAATCTTGCCCTTTTTCTGTAATTTCATGTTGTTCAGTCGGTCTTCCTTCGGAGGTGATTCACCTGGAGGACAACGACCAAAGGGGGTCAGGGCCAGCTTTGGTGCCTGTCCTTGAGGTTGTCCCATCTGCTGCTGCTCCCATCATGGATGTGCCGCCGACCGAGACGATGCCGCCGACTGGGACGGTGCCCCTCGCGGCGGAACCGACTGGAGCGGAACTTGGGATGCCCAAGGAGTCTTTTGTCGTGCTTGGTCCGTCGACCGTCCAGTACGACGCCCGACACCTTCCGGAAGACCAAGTGGGGGCCGCCAAGGAGGCCATGGTGCACGTGGAGCTGATGGTGGGTGACGCCAAGGGAGCGTATGACTCCATCACATCTTTGTACAAGAGAAGCTTGGAACTCCGGGACGATATTCAAGTAAGTGCGCTATTAAGTGTTTACTTTCCTCTTGTTACCCACTGGGGGTTTCAGTGATAGACTCGAATACAGTAGGATGTTTTAGAAGTGGGTTCAATCCGAGTGAACCCAGTGGGTATAGTCCCCGAGACTTCTGTCGAGTGCTTGCACTGCCAGTTGTCTTTATATGTATTTTCCGTTACCTGAGCGGATCAGAGCTGATCTGCCCGAATGGTTCCAGTGGGGGCACTCTGAGTGCACCCACTAGGTGTAGTCCCCGAGAGTAGTGTTACTCAGGTCGGGTGATAGTAGTGTCATAGATTTCTCTGTTTGTCATGTAGCTCAATAGGGTCGGCCTCTTCGAGCTTCATGCCAGTGGGGTCACTCTTAGTGAACCCACTGGGTGTAGTCCCCGAGACCACTGTCGATTGCTTGCATCGGCAGGGGTCTGAAGAACTTTGAGCTTTGTTCGTTTTCCTTTTTGAATGTGTCTGATCTTCCCTTTGCGCTGATTTGGCAGAAGACTTGCAAAATGGGATCCGCGTACAATGCTGTGAAGGCTGAAAAGGTTCAGCTTGCTGTGGAATTGGAGGCGGCTGTTAATGACTTGGCTGGTGTGAAGGGGGATCTTGCTGACTGAGAGAAGTCTTTGGAGGAGTCCCGAGAGACCAACAAGGCATTGGTGGCCGAAATTGAGAAAATGGGCAAGCAAAGAACTGAACTGATGGGTCAGATGAAGGTGATGAAAAATCGGTGCATGGCGCACGAGAAGTACGTCAGCGACTGGGCAAGGAAGATGATTGCACTGCTTGGTGGTAAGTTTTTGCCGAGTGCTTCTTGTCTTTGGAGTTTATTGTGCGCTTACTTTCTGCTTGTCTTTTCTTGGCAGATTTTTGTCTGGACGCTGAGGCTGAAGCAGCCGACATTGAACGGTTGGTTGTTCCGAACGTTCCACTCGGCAACGAAGCCAACCGGGACATGCTCCGAGCGCATATTCGCCTTGGCAGAGTGGGACCTTTCATCGGCCGCTTGAGAGAAGTCATCGGCCGGATCGACAAGGAGCTGTGGCCCGAAGACGATTCCCGGCAAGAAATAGAAGGGTTGATGACTCGGCTGGAGGACGTCCCGAACCGAGTGCAGGTATGGAAGAAGTCTGCTGCTCGTTGTGGTGCGGACGTGGCGCTATCTCTGGTCCGAATGCACTGCAAAGAAGCTCGCGAAGAAAAGCTGAAGGCGTTGCAGGTCGCCAACACCAAGAAGCTTTGATTCGAAGATTTCATGGAGACCTTCATCGACACAGCCACTCGCATCGCAGACGGGATCGACCTTGACACCTTTGTGGAGCCTGCCAGTCCTGGTGACGCTTCAAAAACTTTATGGTGAACGCACTTTTGCCTCGGAATGCCGAGTGTTATCTGTATCAAACTTTGGCCACTGTTTTTGGCCGTCACATTTGTGGTTTGGTGTGGATAAGCTTGATCCACACCGAGAAGATCCAACTTTGAATTCGAATCGAATATTTTTCTCTTCTTTCGCCAAGTTTTTTTTGACACGATTTTGGCTCGTGGTTTTTGTTTGGCGTTTCTTGGTGAAGCCAATGGCAAACATGCGGAGCATGTAATTGTCAGTTGTCTTCACATCCACATGAGCCTCAATGAGGGTCTGATAAGCCTACGAGTGGATCTCGAGGATACACTCGAAGGAAGCTTTTTACTTAGGCGATTATGGATCGCAGCTAAGTCCCCGAGTGCTGCATCTCGTGCGCACTCGGAGTGAGTTGATACTCATGTAGTTCTCAGTTGTCTTCTCATCCACATGAGCCTCAATGAGGGTTTGCTAAGCCTCCGAGTGGACCTCAAGGATACACTCGAAGGAAGCTTTTTACTTAGGCGATTCTGGATCGCAGCTAAGTCCCCGAGTGCGGCTTTTAGTGCGCACTCGGAGCGAGTTTGAACTCATGTAGTTGTCAGTTGTCTTCACATCCACATAAGTCTCAATGAGGGTCTGCTAAGCCTCCGAGTGGATCTCGAGGATACACTCGAAGGAAGCTTTTTACTTAGGCAATTCTGAGTCGCAGCTAAGTCCCCGAGTGCGGCTTTTAATGCGCACTCGGAGCGAGTTTGTACTTAGGCGATTCTGGGTCGCAGCTAAGTCCCCGAGTGCGAGTTTTAGTGCACACTCGGAGCGAGTTTGTACTTAGGCGATTCTGGGTCGCAGCTAAGTCCCCGAGTTTTTATTGCGCACTCAGAGCGAGTTTGTACTTAGGCGATTCTGAGTCGCAGCTAAGTCCCCGAGTGCGACTTTTAGTGCGCACTCGGTGCGAGTTTGTACTTAGGCGATTCTGGGTCGCAGCTAAGTCCCCGAGTGCGACTCTTAGTTCGCACTCGGAGCGAGTTTTTTACTTAGGCGACTCTGGGTCGCAGCTAAGTCCCCGAGTGCGGCTTTTAGTGCGCACTCGGAGCGAGTTTTTTTACTTAGGTGACTCTGGGTCGCAGCTAAGTCTCCGAGTGCGACTTTTAGTGCACACTCGGAGAGAGCTTTTACTTAGGCTACTCTGGGTCGCAGCTAAGTCCCTCAGTGCGACTTTTAGTGCACACTCGGAGAGAGTTTTTTTTAGACCGGAGTCTGCAAACGCGGAAGAATTTTGGACCTGCAAGAAATCAGTCCGCTTTGTATTGCTTCAATGATACTTGTTCTTTACATTGCCTCTGTCGGCGGTCACATGTAGAAGCGCTTCAGGAGATCTCCGTTCCATGCTCGCGGCTCGTCCGTTTCCCTGTCGAGGTTGTAGAGTCGATATGCTCCGTTGTTCAGCACCTTAGAGATGATGAAGGGTCCTTCCCAGGCGGGAGCCAACTTGTGAGGCCTCTGCTGGTCCACTCGGAGCACCAGGTCGCCTGCTTGGAATGTGTGAGTCCTGACGTGCCGCATGTGAAATCGCCGCAGATCTTGTTGATAAATTGTTGAGCGAGTCAGTGCCATCTCGCGCTCTACTTCTAGTAGATCCACTCTGTCTTGCCTGGCTTGCGGTGCTTCGGCTTCGGAGAAGAGTTCGACTCGTGGGGAGTTGTGAAGCAAGTCACTCGGAAGGACTGCCTCGGCTCCATAAACAAGGAAGAACGGGGATCGCCCTATAGATCTATTTGGAGTTATGTGGAGGCCCCACAACACCGAAGGCAGCTCGGTGACCCACGCGCCGGCGGCATGTCCAACTTCTCGCAGGAGTCGAGACTTCAACCCTTGAAGAATAAGTCCATTCGCATGCTCTGCTTGCCCGTTAGTTTGGGGGTGCGCCACAGATGCAAAATCCACTCAGATACCTTGGCCTGTGCAAAAACCTTTGAATCTGTCCGAGTCAAAATTTGTGCCATTGTCAGTGATTATGCTGTGCCGGACTCCGAATCTGGCGATGATGTCTGTGACAAATTTGATGGTCGTAAGGGCGTCGAGCTTCTTGATGGGCTTGGCTTCAATCCACTTGGTGAACTTGTCGACTACTACCAACAGATGAGCGAATCCCCCTTGGCCTGTTCTGAATGGTCCGACTGTATCTAATCCCCACACGGCAAACGGCCAAACTAGAGGGATTGTCTTCAGCGCAGATGTTGGCTTGTGGGACTTGTTCGAATAGAACTGACAGTCTTCGCATTGGTCGACCATAGCTTTTTCCATTTCATTCGCCTGCAACCAGAAGAAACCAGCTCTGAATGCTTTGGCGACGATTGCTCTTGAGGAGGCATGATGGCCGCAGGTTCCCGAGTGAATTTCTTCCAGGATTAACTGTCCCTCCTCAGGGAGATGCATCGCTGAAGGACGCCTGAAACACTTTCCTTGTACAACTGGCCATCAATGACGGTGAAGGACTTTTACTGAGGGAAGGTGTAGGTGCTCGAGGCAGACATCACTCGGGACCGGTCTCCGAGTGGATCCAAGTTTCGCCAATTCATCAGCTCCTTGGTTTTTCAGTCGCGGAACATGGTGGAGTTCCAGACCTTCAAACTTCTTCTCGAGCTTCCTTACTACATTGCAGTATGTAGTCATGGTGGGGTTCCTGACATCCCACTCCTTCATCACTTGATTAACCACCAAATCTGAATCGCCATAGACCATCAGGCGACGGACGCCGAGTGTGATGGCCATGCGCAATCCATAAAGAGAGCTTCATACTCTGCCTCATTGTTGGAAGAATCGAAATGTATCTGCAACACATACTTAAGTTTATCACCTTTTGGCGATATGATCACTACGCCAGCGCCGGAGCCATTCAACATCTTGGACCCATCGAAGAACATAGTCCAATGAGCCGAGTAGATGTGAGTCGGTTGCTGTTGTTCTACCCATTCTGCTATGAAGTCAGCCAGAGCTTGAGACTTTATAGCCTTCTTGGCTTCGAACTTGATGTCGCAGTATAACATCTCCATAGCCCACTTCGCCACTCAGCCTGATGCGTCTCGATTGTGGAGGATTTCCGACAACGGAGCATCATAAACGACAGACACCGAGTGGTCTTGGAAATAATGAGCCACATTCTTTGCAGTCATGTAGATCCCATAAATAAGCTTTTGATAATGGGGATACCTCTGCTTGGAAGGAGTTGGGACTTCGGAGACATAATATACTGGCCGCTGAACCTTGTACGCTTTGCCTTCTTCTTCGCGTTCGACTGTGAGAACAGTGCTGATGACTTGATTTGTAGCCGCGATGTACAGAAGAAGGGGTTCTTTACTGAGCGGGGCAGTAAGAACCGGCTGGGTGGAAAGCAGGGCTTTGAGGTTGTCGAATGCAATTTGGGCTTCGTCTGTCCACTCGAAGGTGTCTGATTTCTTCATGAGTCGATACAGAGGTAGCGCCTTCTCGCCGAGTCGAGCGATAAACCTGCTCAAAACCTCTAGGCAACCTGTGAGCCTTTGAACATCATGTATTCTGACCGGCCGCTCCATTCGGACGATGGTCCCGATCTTTTCGGGGTTGACATCGATCCCTCGTTCGGAAACGAAGAAACCGAGTAACTTTCCGCTGGGAACACTGAATGAACACTTGGCAGGGTTGAGCTTGATATCGTACCTACGAAGGTTGGCGAATGTTTCTGCCAAGTCAGTCAGCAGGTCGGAACGTTTGTGTGACTTGACTACGATATCGTTCATATATGCCTCCACATTTCGATCGATCTGGTCAAGGAGGCATTTTTGGATCATGCGCATAAAAGTTGCTCCTGCATTCTTCAAACCGAATGGCATAGTGATGTAGCAGAAACACCCGAATGGGGTGATGAAGGCTGTTTTTAATTCATCCGGACCATACAGACGAATCTGATGATAGCCCGAATAGGCATCAAGGAATGATAAACGCTCACAGCCCGCAGTCGAATCAACAATTTGATCAATGCGGGGGAGCGGGAAATGATCTTTCGGCAGACCTTATTGAGATGCTCGAAGTCGATGCACATACGGAGAGACTTTTCCTTCTTGGGCACCATGACAACATTGGCGAGCCACTCGGAGTGGTGTACCTCGCATATGAAGTTGGCTGCCAAAAGTTTAGCCACCTCCTCTCCGGTTACCTTCCTTTTGTGCGCGGCGGACCGGCGCAGGCGTTCTCGGACGGGCCGAGCAGCAGGATCCACATGCAGTCGGTGCTCAGCCAACTCCCTGGGTACACCTGGCATGTCAGTGGGCTTCCATGCGAAAATGTCCCAGTTCTCACGGAGGAATTGGATAAGCTCGACTTCCTATTTTGGATCAAGGGTGGTGGAGATGTTCGTCGGGGCGGCGGTGTCGTCCGTCGGGTGGATGCTGACTTTCTTCGTGTCGCCCGCCGACTGGAATGCGGACTCCGAAGCTGGCTTTTTCGAACGCGTCAAGTCAGCGGGGTCGGCTGTCTTCTTGTACTCACCCAGCTCGAGGATAGCCATCTGTTGATCGGCAATCCTCGACCTCTGCTGCACACACTCCTCGGCCCGCTGCCGATTGCCCGTGACCGTGATCACACCTTTGGGACCCGGCATCTTCAACTTCAAATACACGTAACATGGACGGGCCATGAAACATGAAGACGCCACACGGCCCAGAATTGCATGGTATGCACTCTGGAAGTCCACCACCTCGAATTTCAGCTTTTCCTTGCGGAAGTTCTTATCGGAACCGAAAACGACGTCCAACGTGATCTGGCCGAGTGACTTGGCTTTTCGTCCTGGGACGACTTCGTGGAACTGCATGCTGCTCTCGCTAAGTTTGGACATCGGAATGCCCATCCCCTTGAGAGTGTCGGCGTACATAATGTTCAAGCCGTTGCCGCCGTCCATGAGGACTTTGCGCAGTCGGACTCCTTCCACCACCCGGTCGACGACCAGAGCTTGCCTCCCTGGGGTGGGCACGTGTGCTGGATGATCCGACTGATCAAAGGTGATCGTAGTCTGAGACCATTTGAGGAACGTGGGGTTGGTTGGGGTTGCCATGTTCACCTCTCTGTTCAACAGCTTCAATCGACTCTTGCTTTCCACGTCAGCAAATATCATCAATGTTGCATGGACTTGGGGCAACGGATCCTCCTTGTCCTCATCATCCTGCTCGTTGTCGTTTTCACTCGGCTGCCCTTCGCCGAACCCTTGGATCAGAAGGCGACATTGCCGAGTGGTGTGCTTCGGGAATATGGCGTTGCCTTCTTCGTCCACCTTCGTGTGGATTGGACATGGCTGATCCAGGATGGAGTTCCCGAACTGCTTCTTCTTGGGGGTGTACTGAGCTTTCCCCTTGCCCTTGAACTTGGCATTGGTAACGGCTGCTGCCTCTGCGTGCGGAGTGGACGGAGCTTTCTGCTTTTGCTTCCGATTGCTGTTCCCATCTCCGTCAGCGACTGCCTTATGCTTGCCGCTGTTTATGCGGTCCTCTTCTTCGCCATTTCATAGCGTGCGGCTATCTCCATCATCTTGCTCATGGAGATGTCGCCTGTCCGACCAAACTTCAGGTACAGATCTCTGTACCACACGCCTGCCTTGAATGCGCAGACTGCTTGGTGCTCTGTGACATTCTCCACCGTGTGGTAGAGGGTCGTCCAGCGCTGGATGAAATTGCGCAAGGGCTCATTCTGCTTCTGGACACAGTGCTGGAGATCCACGAGACCAGCGGGGCGTTTGCACGTGCCCTCGAAGGTCCTGATGAAGACTCGGGACAGATCTGCCCAGCTGTAGATGCTTGATGGAGCCAACTGGTTCAGCCACGCTCGTGCCGAGCCATCGAGCATCAGGGGGAGATGTTTGATGGCGACCTGGTCATCTCCGCCACCGATCTGGACCGCCACTCGGTAGTCGTCCAGCCACGTTTCTGGCTTGGATTCTCCTGTGAACTTGTTGATCCCCGTCGCCAATCGGAAGTTAGGAGGGATGTCAGCTGAATGGATGGCTCGACTGAAGCACTCGGGGCCAGAGACGATGGTCCTGCTTCCACACGGATGGTCTCTATCGTGACCATCACCGTGGGCACGACTCCTATCGACCTTCCTCTGGGCGATGTACCCTCTTGCGTCGGGACCTGGATCATACGTGTCACCGACTGAACGCCGATCATCGTGATGTCGGGGCCCGTAAGGCCCACCCCGCGGAGGGGTGCGTGAACGGCGACGATCTTCGGGATTCATGGAACGGCTGCCCCCTCTGCGTCGCTGATGAGAGTCGGGGCTGAAAACCGACCGATGCGTGTTCGCGTGAACAGAACTGTTGTGGATCCTGTTGTGCGACTGGGAGACCGCCGAATTATGCTGCTGCGCCGTGTGCAACAGGGCACGGATCTGCTCGATCCCTCTACCAGCCTCTGAATCAGTCGGTTGGAGGGAATCGGCTATCTTGGCAGCGGCAGCCAGGTTGAGGACGGGTGTGCGGAACACCTCGACGTTGCTCTGACGAGTGTGTCGACTGGCAGAATGGTGGTGTTGACGGCGAGCGCCGGATGATTCGCCGACCTCGTGCTCGTTCCGACCAGTCCGGTGGGGACTTTCATGGGAATTGGCCATGAGAACTTCGGCTGCAGGCCCACGACCCAAGTACTCGGAAGGTAACTCAGTCGGAACTAAGTCCAAGCACTGGGGCGGCGGCGCGACCACAACCGACTCGAGGACCGCCACTTGAGAAGACGCGCTCTGTCGCGCCTGGGCGTGTCGCACCCAACGCTGAAGCCGCGGACGGCGGGACCGCTTGTTGCGGCGTGTGACGGGGGCAAAGATCGACACCGGGGCCGATTGCTGGAGAAGAAGGATGCCACGGGAACCGGCACGGAAGTGCGTAGCCCCGCGACTGGGGAGCGCCTCGACGTCGAGAGACGCATCCCGAAGCCATGCCGAATCGTCGACGATGAAGGAGAGTGCGCCGAAGAGGATCTCATGACCCATGCATAAATCTCCGCCGGACGACATGATGAAAAGACGAAGTTGCAAACTCGCCGGAAGTCGCTTAGACGCCTGTCCCATGGTGGGCGCCAACTGTCGTGGGTATAAGTCTGACAGTAGATGTGTAGGGTACAAAAGTATGGGCAGAGCCTTAGCTATGGCGAGGTTGTATGAGTTCAGGCCCCTCTACGGTGGAGGTAAAAGCCCTACGTCTCAGTGCTCTTGGGAGCTTAGTGTCGAGTGGAATATAGGATTACAGTAAATGCCAACCCCTGCACCAGTGGGGAAGGGCGGCTTATATAGAGTGCGCTGCCCTCCACAACGGCCTCGTGGGCAGGGGTGGAATAGTGGCGAATAAATGCCTACGTTACAGGTAATGTATGCCTTAAATGCTAATAATGGTGTATGAAAACGTATGACCGTTGCCCTCCTCGGAGGTTACGATGTAACGACTGGAATTCAGTCGGTACGATAAATACGCTCCGAATGCTCATCACCGACTGGATGATGGGGGGTCCTTAGTTCAGTCGGAACTGTCTAAGGGCCTTGCCCTCTATGAATGGTAGTCCTTGGGTAGGACCTATAGGGCAAGGCTATGACCCTACCCTGGGACTATAACCCCATCACTCCCCGCACCTCCCACCACCCCTATAAGAATCCCCTCGGCCTCCTGTTTCCATTCCCCTAGAAAAATCTCCGTTTCCTCGCCCAACACCACGCTGCCCCTACCCGCTGTTTCCTTGCCTGGACCGAGCTCCCGGGAGTTCTTGGAGCGAGCACCCCGTCGCTCCTGGGAACGCCGGCCCTCCCCGCCGAGGCCTTCCGCGCCGGCCGCTCCCTCCCCCGCCGTCGTTTCGTCCCCAGAGCGCCGCCACCCCGAGCCCTTCTCATTGGCTACTGGAGCTCGTCGTCTCCTACCTCTGGAACGGTAAGACTCCCCTATTTTCTCTTATCTCCCCTCCCACCCTTAGATCTACAATGGATGGTTTAGATTAGATATATAATTTGTCCATGTTTGAAAATGTAAAATTTGAATTTAAACACATTTGATTTAAATCTTGTTTTGCTTATATCTTGAGTTTAAAAATAGATTGTTAATTGATTCTTTTTGCTACTCGTCACTAGTGATCTTATTTATCACTGTGTAAAATTTCAGAATTTTTGGAATACCTTAACTCATATTTCATGTGAAACAAATTATTTTTTAGTTCTTTCTAGGATTGTTACTATTTATTTGGCTATAATTGATTTTAACTATTTTCTTTTATACTAGTGAAAGGTTATATTTTTGCTTTCTGTAAGTTAACAATAGGTTTTCAACAACAACAAAAAAATATTTTATTTGATAGCATCAAATCAATTGTAGTTTGGTAATAACTTGCAAATTGATTTCGTTGCTAGTTTGATGTCCTATTTGAAAATACTTTCAAAATAATATAGTTTTATGAAATACTTTGTGTTATCTTAGTTAATTTTATATTTTATTTTCTGTTATTTTACTATTTTAGTGTTTTATTTTCTGTTAAGTTTAATTAGAACAAAAACTATTTAGTGATTGTTGTAGTAGAAGACTCCGTAGTTTTCTTTGAAGTTTTCCTTTGGATTTCTACTTGATCTTTCTTATTGATTTTATTGCATCAATTTTATTGTTGTTTGTTATATTGATTGCTAGGATGATTGCTAGTATCTTCCCTAATAATAAAGCAGCTACTGCTTCTGCCGTACATCGTGGATATTTTGTAAAAAAGTCCCTGTCTTTTCGAGTAATTAACCCGCCGTCCCTCTTTAAGTGACTAACCAGGAAAACGTTTCGTTCTTACAAAAAGAACCTCGTGTTTTGCAGTATTTCATCCAAGATCCTTCTCATTAAGTAAGGTTTCGTTTTTGTGTAGGGGCGGCCACAGCAGGGAAGCGGCGTTGTGCTCGGACGCCGCATCAGGTGGTGACAGGGAGGTGGGAGGGGCGCGCGGAGACTTCTCCATGACCCAGTACGGCGCGGGCTTGGAGGGGGCGACAGCCATGGCGGGGAGCCGGTGTAGCACTCGGGCTCGGGCTCCACATCAGTCGGCGACAGCAAGGCGGGAGGAGCGCGCGAAGACGGTCGGGGCCAAGGAGTTCGTTGGCTTCAAAGGCAGGGACCACGGCGGCGCAGGCTTGTAGGGGGCAGCGTCCATGGCGGGGAGCCGGTCGTGAGGCCTCCAGATGTGGCGAGCAACCAAACCGACACTGCACACCGGCACCGCAAACCCCCGTCGCCACCAGTCACTCACCGGTAGGGCTCCACCATGCATGGGAACTCCACCTTAGGCCCCTGCTGGTGAGCGGGTCGCCACTGCCCGAGCCGCAGCAACAAACACACAAGACGATGCATTGCCCCACCTTTCGCAGCTGGCAAGTGGCTCTGGCCAGCCTCTGCGACCGTGCACGCTAGGAGTGAAGTGCATCGTTGGCGCAACACGAGCGACTATTGTGGGGTGGAGGACGGCCATGCGTCAGGAGGAGGGAGAACTTGGGATGGGGCAACGCACGCCAAGCCGGTAGTGGGTGCCCTGGATAGAGAAGAGGAGAGCAGTGCTGGTGGTGAGGTGGATGGATGGAGAAAAGGGGGAGCAGCTACGCTTGCTCGTGAGGTTGCAGGATGCGAACGATGGAGGCGGAGCGGCACTGGGTGTGGAAGAAGGCAATGTGGATAAGCATATAAAATGCTGGGTTGCTCTTTTTTAATCATTTGTTGTTGTTAGATGCACAAACTGGAAGCTACATGTTGTTATGCGTGCTAGCACAACTCATTAAACAAAAATCCCGTGCTCATCCCTTGGATTTATGTGCGAATGTTTATGGCGTTTCAAGAAATGGGTATTCTGTTAATGTGTTCCTAGTGCCCTGTGATTAAACTCCTATTGCCCCCTCCACCCTCCTCACATTGGCATACTGTGATTATTTGACAATGAGCTGGCACACTTACGCTTTGAGGGCAACTGTTCTAACTTAGTAAGCCATATTCTTATATTCATGTGACTTTGATCTTGGAAATAAATTAAATATTATAGTTCATAGGAAAGGAGCAGAAACCTTGACTGAAATTCAATCTCTCTGAAATTTGGATTGTAAACAACCATGGTTAATCAGTGGAAGTCCAATTTTGCAAAATAAATAAATAAATAAGAGGAGCATAAACGTTTTTTTAATGGTGGAGCAGAAACCTTGACTAGACATAGAGTTGTGTTGTTCTTGTACCGAGAAAGGTTTTTAGAGTATGAAAGTATGTTTCGATCGTTTCAGAAAAAATGTTTCGAGATGAAACAAATTATGATTATGATTATGATTATAATATGTTCTTTTGCACACATCGCTATTTTTTGTATCTGTCAAATAAATTTAAAGAGTGACAAAATTTTGAGTACCTTTTTTCTTCTTAATAAACAATTCTGGATGGTAAACTAAATTTTTCTTGCTATCAAAGATTCTACCAATGTGTAATTGAATGGAACAAAAACAGTAACCTTCAGCCTAAGAACTTAACAGATTCCAACGAAGGAGAAAGGAACGAGAAAAAGTTGATAGCCACATATAAGCTTTAGATTAACTCTCCAAAACCAGTGTCATTTGGCTAGAGGAGTGCGATATGTTTTTCAAAATCATGCCATGAGATGTGAATATAATGTGGTCACATTATCATTGAAGATTATAAAAAAAATCTCCCGTTGCAACGCACGGGCCCTTTTGCTAGTGATTTCTTATATGAATACTATGTTTGATTATATAGATTTCATCGGAGAGTGGCGAATAGTTCTATCAAGTTATTTCTTGAGAACAATATCTATCTCCATCAACCTTGCCATGGAAGTCACGTTGATCATGTTTTTACCTATGTTTTATATGCATTGCCCTTCTACCTTCTCCACCCAATTGCATGCAAATTAGGTACTTGGAAATTTGGATCTTGATGTAGTATCATGTGGTAGGCACCCATCACCCTTGTTACTTGTCCCAGGACGATGAATTTTATTTTGCTATGCTTTTAGTAGACGGGGTTATGGTTGAGTGTTTATCACGAGTGTTGTGAGGATATAATAATCAAGACCGGATATGTCAAGACTTTTCAAGACCTCGTGATGCAATATAACTCTGGGTGAAGGACGGTTCAGATAGGCTCCGTGGGATAAACCAGCGGAGGACCCGAGATGCATGGAGAAGCGCCATGACATCTTGCGGAAAGCTTCACCCAGGCTCAAAGAGATGGATGGATATTTCAAGACTCGAGGCTTACCTGCACAGCCACAAGTCATTATGGGCTTTGGCTTGGTTGGACAACATGGTGACTCTGGACGGGCGGCGCTACGAGATGTAGAAGAACGGTAGGATTGGATGGGCACAGACAGAGGCTGAGAGGAACCCGTTGAAAGACCATGTTTTGATCATCCGATTCTCAAATATCCTGAAGTGCGAGGACTCCAACGGAGGCGATCAAATCTTGTGGGGAACATGTGCTAAACTCTACAGAGTACTCAAACCTAATCGATTAGTCGTGTCCACAGCCATGGACAACTTGAGACAAAGGAACTGAAACTATCAAGAATTCTCAACACCATTAAATCTATTTGATGTGGGTAATATTGATAACTTGGTTATGAGAAATGGTTGGTGGAACCTTTCTCATTAACAACCAACAATGTAGTAAATTTTGCTTTTACTTCTCTCTTGTTGTAGGAAAAAATTTGCTTTATGCAAAACTTAAACTACAGCCCCACCTACCATATATGCATATAGTATAGATTATATTTTCACCCTCTCCTTTGTGACTTGCCGGCATATTCAATATCCTGACCTACACGGCAACAACGTCTTATGTTGCAGATACTTTCTTCGACGAGTAAGAGTACGATTCGGGGTTACGGTCTGCACTCAACCTGCCGTTGGTGTTTATTGGGACTCCACTCCCTTTTACTGTTTCCACTGAGATTTTGAGGTCTATATCAATTTTACGTTATTTACATGTGATTGCACTTTGATATATACATTGACGTACCGTGTGTGCCAGCATACTGATCTAGGGATGGCACAGATACACTAGGCTTGACTCGTTTTGAGTCGGGTTGCTATAGATATGGTATCAGAACACATGTTGACTGTAGGACGTGTCCCTAGAAACTGGAAATTCCTGAGGAAAGGATCTCTCTAAAATTTTAATTACAAGAACATCCTTTACTTATCATCTCTTCTGATTTCATCAAATGTTCTCTCTCACCTGAAATAGTTAGACAATACCCTTTCCCCTTTGACCACATGAAAGATCAACAGAGTTCTACTTCAAAGTAAAGAGGACTTCACCATGCATTTGAAGAATTGAAGCTACACCAATTGAATACTCTGAAGACCCGAAGAAATTCAAAGACCCCGAAGCGTTCTAATATTTATATGGCCATTAGAAGTCCAAACCCCTGTTATATACTCACGTTAGATACGATGATTTGCGAGCCGTCATTTGTGTGTGTTTTCCGATAGCCACAAATAAAACCTATTCTCAAAAAAATTGTTTGTATTGTGTGTGTATCCCTCTTTCCCTCTCGCTCTCTTACCCATCTCATCCCAAAAACCTTGGACCCTATAGATGGTGTATGAAGCTAAACTTGTAATCTCCGGACCAATGACCCAGGTAGAAGCTGAAATATGGATTCAGAACATGGAGAACCACTTCAGGGGCAATTTGATTTCAAGGAAATATGAAGTGACACACGCTCTTCAGTACTTTACCCGAAGTGCTACTATCTGGTGGAAAATGCATCATGCCATACAAGGATTTAGTGGAGCAGAAACTTGGGACGAATTCAAGAAGACTCTGTTAAGATCCCGTCTTATTCGAAAGTGCTATGAAAGCCCGATGAAGAAGCCTTATGCATGCAAGATCTGCGGAGAAATAGGACACAGCCAGGAAGAACACAAGGATGGATGCACCCATTGTGAAATAAATGACCCAGCGGAGGAATGCCCAACTAGTCAGGTGACTTGTTTCTTGTGTGAAGGAACCACCCACTACCCAGCCCAGTGTTACATTTACCCCAAGGTGCAACAAGTTGTCAAGCAGAAGAAAGATGTAATGAAGGAAACGCTCAAGAACAAGATTTTAGAAGAACATGTGATGAAGGAAAATCTGGAAGACCCTGATGGACAAGGCCTAACCAGATTTTTCTCCAATGCCTGTTACTCATGTGGAGAAGAAGGACATTTCTCAAAGGATTGCACGAAGGAAAGCCAAGAGTGTCTTGGAAACTTCCCGACAGAAAAAGTAGAGTTTGATCCTCACAAAATGGAAGAACTGACTAGAACAAAGAATTCTGAAAAGAAGAGAAAGTACACTCGGAAAAGCCAAATCGCTGCAGATAAGGACCTGAGTCATGTCCCATGTTTTAAATGCAAGACATTAGGTCACTATGCCAATATGTGCCTATAAAGGAAGCGGGAAACCCGAGGAGCAAAAACAAACACCAAGAAGCCTCGAGATAGGTGGGAAGTCATTTGTTTTCGTTGCAAGGAAGCAGGACATTATGCTACTTATTGTCCACAGAGGAAGAAAGCTAAAGATGGAGTAGTTAAGTTTTGACAATGACAATAAGTGTAACATGAAGCCCTCTTGTTATCCTGAGTTTATGGACTTAAATTTTGTAACGGAAATCTCTGAGATTGTAATAACTTCATGAATCAATAAAATTTATTGTGTCATGATTGCCTATGTTGAAACTGTATGCGTTGTTTCTCTACGAACAAAGATCTCTGAATATTTATGAGGATATGAGAAAATATGGTCTATGCAGGCATGAGTATATTTCATTTTAAGTGTGGTAGTAATCGGTAAACCCATAGGATCCAATGAGTAGGAATGTACCATGCATACCAAGGAGACACATACATTCCTCTGAGTACCCATTTTCTGACATGCTGCAGATGACAACCCTCTACGAGTCCTTCCTTAAGGGCCCAGAAACGATCATGACCCTGACTAGTGATCATGATTACCCAAAAATCCTGAAGGACATGATGAAGCGCATGCATATTGAAGGAGATGCAGTCTACAAAGGCTACCCATTCATGGAAAGTGGAGTGGAACTTTGGTATGTAGAAGTACACCTCCACCATGTAAAAGGAGTTTGTCCAAAGAATATGGGGCAATACTTTTTCATTTCACATGTACCACGAGCAACCTTCTTTGATTCTGTCATGAAGTTGCCATGGAAGCCATGTGTCGGATTGGAGAAATACTTGAAGCAAGACTCCGTCATACCCAGGAATACCTGAGTGAAGTGCATGCGGAGATGATGGACATGAAGCTCATGGCCACCATGATAAAGCAAAAGATGGATGATTTCAAGGAGCACCTCGAAAAATTCTAGTGGGGCTAAAGTATCTCCGAGGGAGACGAATGAATAAAGTTGGCAGAAATGCTTGACCATACCGAACAATGTGGATGGCAGCATTTGTTATAAAGTACTTTTGAATTGGAGATTTGAGAAGAAATTAAGGATGTAATAAAGTATTGAATATGAAATGAATATGATTTATGGATGAACCAATACCTTTTAATGGTAAACACACCAATGGGAAAAAAAGTATCCCACAGAGTGGAGTGTGTACCAAAAATAAGTCTGAGGATTATTATTATTATATGATGGTTACCCCAAGAGTATGATGGAATGAAACACTATAGGGTTTAAAGGCGGAGTAATTCCAAGTATGAGTTAAAGTGGGCCTGCAACCCACAGACCACGGGACTAATAAGGATCAAGCACTACCTTTATGAAGAAAGAAACTTGGAAGAAGCTATGATGGATCAGCAAACATTTTCTTAGGAGCATGCGTAAAACCTGAGAGTGGTAAAGAATACGATAGATGTTTTGTTCAGCTTGCAGAACCAATGGATTCATATGAACTTCGTTCGTGTACAAGAGAAATTCGGCAATGCTTGTGGGGACGCCCAAGTGTTAAAATACGAGATTCACTAAGCCTTATATAAGGTAATGATTTTAGTGCGACATGGCTTGGCCGCCATGACGACTTACTCTTATCATTCTCTTGCTATTTGGAATAGTAAATCTGAGAGACTTACCCATAGTGAGAGACGGCATTTTTAAAGCTTTTCTTTAAGCCTTAGAACGGTATGATGAAAGTCTCATGTACATGGCATTTGTTGTCACGCGTAGGAAATTTTACGGTGAGGATGAAGCCAAGACCCCTCTCCCTACAGGATAACCACAAATGGTAGACCGCCATGAGAATCATCGATAGGTTATTTAGAATGGTCACGAGACTTGTCAGTTAAGAAGACCCAGTGACGGAAGAAGCTTATATCAACAGAAGAACCCTCGTTTTTTATGGAAACGTTACGAATATAACGGAAGAGCATCACCAAAGGAGTTAGCATGAAGAATGTGAGTAGTCATATGCCAAGACCCCAGAGGATTGTTAAAATTTTGAGGGACCAGTAATCGTCATTTTAAGTGTGGTAGCATCCCACTTTGCACGAGATTGGATTTGTTAGAAGACCCCCAAAACCCTAACCTTTTCTTTCTAGCCTCTTTGAATCTCGAGGACGACATTCATTTTAGGTGTGGTAGGTTTGTAACATCCCAAATTTTGGTATGTTATAATGATTACTAGATTGATTGTTTGTTTGTTTGAGTGATTGCAACTTGAGCGTAATTTGAAACATTTTAAAAACTTTTGAATGAGAGGGAATAAAATGACTTTCCCCTTTTTTCTGTGAATTCAAATTCATCCTTTAGCATGACTTATTAAACTATAAAGAGTTTGAATCATGGTGGCATTTGAATTTCTTCTAGTATTTGATTCAAATTTATAATGGCACAACATTTCACCACAAAAAAAATCTTCCTCACAATATGCTTGCCAAGCAAGAAAGAGAGGAGGTAACATGACACCCCAAAATAAATAAAAAGTCAGAAGAAAAATAGTGCCAAAAATTTTAAAGACAAAATTTGGATTTTTATTGGACTTTAAAAAAATAAATTTTTATGAAGTTTTTATTTTGTGAAAAATAAAATGCCACGTGGTCGGATTTTTTTTGAGAATTTTGATATATAATACCTATTTTTTTTAAAGGATTTAATTCCTTTTCGGGGTCTTATTTCCTGTTTTTAATAAACAGGAAACAAGTCTTTTATTAGGAAAGTTATGTGGGGCTATTAGGAAACCAATCTAGCCCATTACTCCACCTTCTTCCACCTCACGTTCTTTCCTTCCCTAGCCATGGCACGCACCTCACAGGAAGGTTCCTCTCCCAGATTCGCGGGATTCCTTCCCTCCCCGCACCTCCCACCACCCCTATAAGAATCCCCTCGGCCTCCTCTTTCCATTCCCCTAGAAAAATCTATGTTTCCTCGCCCGACACCACGTCGCCCCTCCCCGTCGTTTCCTTGCCTGGACCGAGCTCCCGCGAGTTCCTGGAGCGAGCGCCCCGTCGCTCCTGGGAACGCCGCCCCTCCCCGCCGGCCGCTCCCTCCATCGCCGTCGTTTCCTCCCCAGAGCGCCGCCACCCCGAGCCCTTCACATCGGGTACAGGAGCTCGTCGTCTCCTACCTCTCAAACGGTAAGACTCCCCTCTTTTCTCTTATCTCCTCTCCCACCCTTAGATCTACAATGGATGGTTTAGATTAGATCCAACATACCCCTTTGGGTAATTGCAATAAACGAGCGGTTTTCCGGTTAGTCAGATTATAAAACCGAAAGGATTTCTTATATTGCGGTCGACCTCTAGATAGCCTAAAACGTGCACACCTCTCAGCCAATAGGAATCTACCACGTCACCTATACTATTTATTATTTTTCTGTTTTTAATTCTAAAAATTGATTGGAACCTGATTTTAGAATGCCTACAACTTGTATTCTATAAATCCAAATGAGGTGATTCTTTTGCATTGGATCAGAAATTTTATGTAGTTTCTGAAGATATATAATTTGTCCATGTTTGAAAATGTAAAATTTGAATTTAAACAGATTTGGTTTAAATCTTGCTTTGCTTATATCTTGAGTTTAAAAATAGATTTTTAATTGATTCTTTTTGCTAATGATCACTAGTGATCGTATTTATCAGTGGGTAAAATTTCCGAATTTTTGGAATATTTTAACTCATTATTTCATGTGAATCAAATTCTGTTTTAGTTCTTTCTAGGATTGTTACTATTTCTTTCGCTATAATTGTTTTTAACTATTTTCTTTTATACTAGTGAAAGGTTATATTTTTGTTTTCTGTTAGTTAACAGTAGGTTTTCAACAACAACGAAATTTTATTTTATTTGATAGCATGAAATCAATTCTAGTTCGGTAATAACTTGCAAATTGATTTTGTTGCTAGTTTGATGTCCTATTTGAAAATACTTTCAAAATAATATAGTTTTATGAAATACTTTGTGTTATCTTAGTTAATTTTATATTTTATTTTCTGTTATTTTACTATTTTAGTGTTTTATTTTCTGTTAAGTTTAATTAGAACAAAAACTATTTAGTGATTGTTGTAGTACAAGACTCCATAGTTTTCTTTGAAGTTTTCCTTTGGATTTCTACTTGATCTTTCTTATTGATTTTATTACATCAATTTTATTGTTGTTTGTTATATTGATTGCTAGGATGATTGCTAGTATGATTGCTTATATGAATAGTATGTTTGATTATATAGATTTCATCGGAGATTGATGAATAGTTCTATCAAGTTATTTCTTGAGAACGATATCTATCTCCATCAACCTTACCAGGCAAGTCACGTTGATCATGTTTTTACCTATGTTTTCTATGCATTGTAGTTCTACCTTCTTAACCCAATTGCATGCAAATTAGGAACTTGGAAATTTGGATCGTGATGTAGTATCATGTGGTAGGCACCCATCACCCTTATTACTTGGCCCGGGACGATGAATTTTATTTTGTTATGCTTTTAGTAGACGAGGTTATGGTTGGGTGTTTATCACGAGTGTTGTGAGAATATAATAATCAAGACCGGATATGTCAAGACTTTCCGAGACCTCGTGATGCAATATACCTCTGGGTGAAGAACGGTTCAGATTGGCTCCTGGGATAAACCAACGGAGGACCCGGGATGCATGGAAAACCGCCATGACATCTTGCGGAAAGCTTCACCCACGCTCAAAGAGATGGATGGATATTTCAAGACCCAAGGCTTACCTGCACAGCCACAAGTCATTATGGGATCTGGCTTGGTTGGACAACATGGTGACTCTGGACGGGCGGTGCTACGAGATGTAGAAGAACGGTAGGATTGGATGGGCACCGACAGAGGCTCAGAGGAACCCGTTGAAAGACCATGTTTTGATCATCCGGTTCTCAAACACCCTGAAGTGCGAGGACTTCAACGGAGGCGATCAAATCTTGTGGGGAACGTGTGCAAAACTCTGAAGAGTACTCAAACCTAATCGATTAGCCGTGTCCACGGTCATGGACAACTTGAGCCAAAGGAATTGGAACTATGAAGAATTCTCAACACCATTAAATCTATTTGATGTGGGTAATATTGATAACTTGGTTATGAGAAATGGTTGGTGGAACCTTTCTCATTAACAACCAACAATGTAGTAAATTTTGCTTTTACTTCTCTCTTGTTGTAGGAAAAAATTTGCTTCACGCAAAACTTAAACTACAGCCCCACCTGCCATATATGCATATAGTATACATGATATTTTCACCCTCTCCTTTGTGACTTGCCGGCATATTCAATACACTAACCTACACAGCTGCAACGTCTTATGTTGTAGATACTTTCTTCGACGAGTAAGAGTACGATTCAGGGTTACGGTCTGCACTCAACCTGCCGTTGGTGTTTATTGGGACTCCACTCCCTTTGACTGTTTCCGCTGAGATTTTGAGGTATATATCAATTCTATGTTATTTACAAGTGATTGCACTTTGATATATACATTGATGTATTGTGTATGCCAGCATACTGATCTAGGGATGGTACACAGAGGCTTGACTCGTTTTGAGTCAGGTCGCTACAATCTATATCTCCTTTACAAACATAATCACATGATGTCGCACTTGAATATGTTTTGTTCGAGAATGTTGGAGAGGATTATAAGCAATTTTAATAGCGCTTTCATTGTCACACAACAATGGAACATTTCTAACATGAATGCCATAATCCATAAGAGTTTGAGTCATCCATAGTAATTGCGCACAACATGATCCGGTGGCTTTATATTCAGCTTCGGCAGTAGATAAAGATACTGAGTTTTGTTTCTTGGATGACCAAGATACAAGAGATCTCCCAAGAAATTGACATGTACCCGAGGTGGATTTCCTATCAACCTTGTCTCCGACATAGTCCGAGTCGAAATAGCCAACAAGATTGAAAGAAGATTACGTGATATACCATATGCCAAAGTTTGGTGTATGTATCAGGTATCCCATGATTCTTTTCACAACCAATATATGACACTCTTTAGGTCCCACTTAGTATCGGACACACATGCAAACACTCAACATGATATCAGGACGGGAGGCACATAGATATAGAAATGAACCAATCATTGATAGATAAACTCTTTGATTAATTGGTTTGTCATCCTTAGTGAGGTCAATATGTCCACTAGTAGGCATGGGGGTTCTCATACCTTCGCACTCTTGCATATTGAACTTCCTGATTAAGTCCTTGGTGTACTTAGTTTGAGAGACAAACGGACCTTCTCTCGATTGTTTGATTTGCAATCCAAGGAAGAAGTTCAGCTCACACATCATTGACATCTCATATTTCTCTCACATAAACTTTCCAAATATCTAACTAAAATGTGGGTTAGTAGAACCAAAAATAATATGAGACACATATAATTGGCACACAAGTAGTTCACCATTGACTCTTTTAGTGAATAAGGTTGCGTCAATTTTACCAATTTCAAAACCTTTTCAATGAGAAACTTTGTTAGACATTTGTACCAAGCTCTAGGGGCTTGTTTAAGACCATATAAAGCTTTACGAAGTTTGTAAACATGATTAGGTTTCTTGGGGTTCACAAAGTCGGGAGGCTGTTTGACATAAATCTCTTCCTCAATTTCACCATTTATAAAAGCACTTTTGGTATCCATATGGTAAATAGTAATATCATGGTGATTGGCATAAGCGAGAAGAATGCGAATGGCTTCAAGTCTAGCAATGGGGGCATAAGTCTCACCATAGTCCATACCTTCGACTTGCGTGTATCCTTGGGGGAGATTGTTAGAGCATATTTCTCCTTATGTGGTTTTGGTAATTGATGACAATCCCTATGGATTAATGGTTGTCATGATTTATATTTCAAGGATTTGTCCATAGGCACTTCTTGAAGTCCATCTCTTGGTTTCAAGGAATGTATATGATGACAAAAGTGGTATTCAAGGTTTTATCCAAAGATTGGTCATAAAGACACAAGGTTGATCAGGACTAAGTCAAAGAGTGAATCAAGTTGATCAACACACAAAGTGTACAAGATGTACCAAGAGGGATCAAGTGATCCCATGGTATGGTAAGCATTGTCCATTACGCTTTGTGTACTAACCCATGGTCTTCATGAGAGTTCTATTCGGGGTTAAGTGTGTTTCCATGGACTTGCGTCAACAGGAATATCCCATTCAACCCATGGAAGATTGTGGTGTGCAAGTTCAACTGGAGCATCACGAAGAGATCATGCTTTAAGCTTGTCATCCATTGTGGTGGCAATGGAATTGAGAAGAATGTGCTAAAGAGTGGCTCACCCATAGTGGAGTATGGGGGAGCAATCTACTAGTATTCATCGAGCCAGCACAATCAAGAAAGGTGGTCCATCTTGAGGAGGACAACATCGTCATCATCTAGATCAAGTGGACTATGTGCAAGGCAAAGGTTTGTACTTGATAGGTTTTCTATTTTACCGGTCTCGGTGTGTTAGTTGGGAGACCAAGTTATAAGATAGATTGTCGTACTATAAAGGGGGTTCTCAAGTGAGTAGCTTGATCGTATCATTCTTTGAGAGCTCAAACCATTGCATTCTTGCCATTATCATATTTCTTGGTTCTTGGTTGGCTTTTATCTATGTGGGTTCTTGAAATCTTCATGACAAGCTCGAGTTCATCAAAAACGGAGTTCGTGTACATCTTCTATGATGTTTTCGATGTTGGAGTTTTTGTTGGTTCTTCATTCATAGAGGTTTCACATCTCTATATCATTGGCATTTTCATAAGTGCATGTTCTTAAGATAGTACTTGTCATGTGCTATTCAACGATTTTGAGTTTTCTCAATTCGGAGCTCGTATGCGAAAGTTATGGCGGTTTTAGTACCACGGCAGGTTTTCTCTCTCAAGCGGAAGTACCGCTCGGGGCAGAGCGATAGTACTGCCCAAGAGGTACTTCCGCCCTCCCCTACATACCTCTCTTCTGCTTATTTTCTCTTTCTAGCATCTTGGGCGTCGTTGCCTATTTTAAGCGAAAGTATTGCTGGGGGCAGAGCGGTAGTACCGCTTCGGCGGTACTGCCGTCCTCCCCTACCGGCCCCTCTTCCACTTATTTCTCCTCTCTGGTTTCTGAGGTGTCGTTGCTCTTTTTAAGCGGAAGTACCACTATGGTCCGAGCGGTAGTACCGCTCAAGCGAAAATACCATTGTGGTCCGAGCGGTAGCACCACTTCTACACGATTTGTGCACATAGCGGTTGGATTTGGGAAGACCTTTTAAGGGGATCTTCTTCCCCAATGGTTTTCAGCACTTGAGCTTGTGTTGTTCCCCCATTGTTGAACTTCATCGAGCTTCCTAACTCTCAATATCTCCAATGATTCTTTCTAGTTCTTGAGGTAAAAGAGAGAGGAGATCTAGATCCACATTTCCACCAATCACTTTCTCCTCTTTGTGATGGGAACCCCTTGGATCTAGATCTTGGAGTTCTTTGTGTTCTTCTCCGTTCTTCCTCTCATTTCCCTCGATAGCATTAGTTGTTGTGGTGGGATTTGGGAGAGAACGACGTGGGCACTCCGTGTGCCCTTGCCATTGCTTTTGGTGCATAGGTTTGAGTTCTCCACAATGATACGTGGAAGTGAAGTTTGAGAAGCTTATTACTCTTGGGTGTTTGGGCACCCTAGAGCTTGTGCCTCTTAGGTGCTTTGGCACCCTAGATGGTTTGTGGTGCCTCGGAGCTCAATCATTCTGGTGTAAAGCTCCGGGCAAGCGCCATGGTCTCCAATTAGGTTGTGGAGATTGCCCCGAGCATTTGAGGTCATCTCGGAGCCACAATCCATTGTGGCGAAGCTTCATGGTGTTGTTGGGATCCTCCAATTAAGTTGTGGAGATTTCCCAAACCTTGATTATATAGGTTTGATAACCACCCTCAAGGGTACCTTAGTGGAATCACGCCATCTTGCATTGTACGAGGGTATGAGGAGATTAAGGTGGATTTAGTGGCTTCTTGGGGAGCATTGTGCCTCCATAATGTTCCAAACAGAGATTGGCATCCACAAGGGTGTGAACTTCGGGATATATCGTTGTCTCCGCATGCCTCGGTTATCTCTTACGTGAGCCCTTTACTTATGCACTTTACTTTGTGATAGTCATATTGTTTCTTGTTATATATCTTGCTATCACTTAGTTGTTTATCTTGCTTAGCATAAGTTGTTGGTGCACATAGGTGAGCCTAGTTGTTTTAGGTTTTGTGTTTGACTAATTAAAGTAAGTTTTATTCTGCATTTGTTCAAGCCTAAACTGTAATTATTTTAAAGCGCCTACTCAGCCCCCCCCCTCTAGGAGACATCCACGTCCTTTCACATAGCATCTGCCATAAGCTTCTTCTTCTTGGAAGGAGGTGGATTTGCAGTTTCCTCTTCCTCTTCTTCCTCAACAACTTCTGTTGGATCTTCTTACATGGAGGTTTGCCTCCCAACAACATGCATTGTCCTCTTCCTGATCCTCTACTGTCCTCGCTTTTTGGCTTGCTTGGAAGAGAGGTTCTCAAGGGTGAGCTTCATCTCTATCTGAGCAGACTTTGGAGCTCTCGTAGATTTAGACCTAGCATACTCCTTTCTCACAGTTTTCTTGCCTATGATCCTCTCCTTTTGCTTTTGGGGAATGATTTCTTCTAGAATGAAGTCAGCATCCTCCTCATCTGAATTCAACTTCTTTCTAGACCTGGTATCTACCTTGGGAAAATCATGGGAGCTTGGAGTACGTGGGTCAGAAGCAGTCCTCTTAGGACTAGTGAGTGAGTCCATTTCCACACTAGCCTCTCCCAAAATATTCTCGCTATCCTCAGATCCTGACATACTGACTAGATGAGAAGCAATCAAGCAAACAAGCTGACCCTGTGAATAGATGTAGAGGAGCAGGAGTGGATGAGCATCACAAAACACACATTTTTGAAAAATTTGTACACAAAATTTTAACTTCGAGCTAAGTGGGTTTTGGTTCCATCGAGTCGGAATTTTTGGAGACACTGAGACATACATCCTCATTTACAGAAACTTGGCCACCCATTTCGGTTTCACTGAAATGAGCAACTCGGTTTCACCGAGAATGTTCTGAGTAACCCTAAAAGTGAAATTGGTAGGTCCAATTTTTCCACATCATTGACACCGAGACACACACGGCAGAAAACTAAACCTAAAATTTTTCGTTCTCCTAATCTAATCGGAATTTTCTATGGATAGATGCTTTGCAAACTATGGCCAGATGATGAAGTAATCCTAATGCGCATGAATCGGATTGGGAGCGCAAAGGGGCGAGATCTTTACCCTACTCTCGATGAAGATATCCTACGGCGGCGACACGAGGAGTGATTTTCGGCGGTGGCGAGGGCGCACGGGAGATGAGGGGCGATGTCTTGGAGACAAGAGCATGACAGAAGGGAGTTGCGGGAGTTGACGTTTGAGATTGAATTTCAAAGGTCGAGTCTGCACATATATATATATATATATATCCCTAGCTGTCAGTGACACCGAGTTGGAAATATCGTTGCCACTGAGTTCCATAACTGTTGTTTGGTGACACTAAAACTCGGTGAGGCCAAGATTTACCTATCAGTGGTACCGAGATCGTAAAACCAGATAAACCCTAGTGCTTCACTGGGACCGAGATTTTGGGTTGGTCACACCGAGTGGCACATGGGAGGTTTTGGAAGTCAACTCTTGTCGACATAGATCTGTGAATGCT
Organism: Hordeum vulgare subsp. vulgare; assembly: GCF_904849725.1. Lineage (NCBI taxonomy): Eukaryota > Viridiplantae > Streptophyta > Magnoliopsida > Poales > Poaceae > Hordeum > Hordeum vulgare. The sequence goes on from NC_058520.1 coordinate 356,021,236, forward strand.
CCTCACATAGAGTGGCCCTAAAGTGTTTGCTCAAATTTGGTGATGTAGCATGAATAGAATTTGAGACGGCAAAGCATAGATATCTAGAGAGGGGTACTTAGGAATTATTGTATATGCTATGGGCCAAATAAAATAGAAAGACAAATAACAACAATTAGATATCCTCGAATGAGCAAAAATATGCATATCAACATGCTCACACAATAAGATGTCAAATAAACATGGCAAACATGTGTTGGGGAACATTGCATGGGAACCAAAAAAAATCCTACGCACACGAAGACCTATCATGGTGATGTCCATATACGAGAGGAGATTAGATCTACGTACCCTTGTAGATCGCTAAGCGGGAAGCGTTAAGAAACACGGTTGATGTAGTGGTACAGCTTCGTGATTCAAATCACCGTCGTCCCACGATCCGTTCCGATCTAGCGCCGAATGGACGGCACCTCCGCATTCAGCACACATACAGCTCGATGACGATCTTGGCCTTCTTGATCTAGCAAGAGATACAGAGAAGTAGATGAGTTCTCCGGCAGCGTGACGGCGCTCCAGTGGTGGTGATCATCTACTCTTGCAGGGCTTGGCCCGAGCTCCGTAGAAATCCGATCTAGAGGTAAAACTATGTGGTATAGGTTTGAGTTGCACGTGGCAAAGTTGTGTCTCAAAAACCCTAAAACCACCAGTATATATAAGAGGAGGGGAGAGGCTAGCCTTGGGGCTCAAGGACCCCAAGGGTGCACCGGCCGAAGGGAGAGGAGGACTCCTTCTCCAATTCGGTTTGGGGGAGGAGGAGTCATCCTCTTCCTTCCCACCTCCCTCTTTCCCTTTTTTCCTTCTTTCCTTTGGTATATTCCCTTATGGCGCCATGGCCCTATTGGTTGGCCTCACCAGCCCACTAAGGGCTGGTGCGCCACCCTAGGGTCACTGGGCTCATTCCTTGGTGGGTGGGCTCCTCTCGGTGAATACCCGGAACCCATTTGTCACTCCCGGTACACTACCGGAAATGCCTGAAACCTTCCGGTGACCAAAGGAAACCATCCTATCTATCAATCTTCGTTTTTGGACCATTCTGGAAACCCTCATGACGTCCATGATCTCATTCGGGACTCCGAACAACATTCAGTAACCACACATATAACTCAACTATATGAAAACATCATCGAACCTTAAGTGTGCAGACCCTGCGAGTTCGAGAACTATGTAGACATGACCCGAGACACTCCTCGGTCAATATCCAATTGCGGGACATGGCTGCCCATATTGGATCTTGCATATTCTCCGAAGATCTTATCGGTTGAACCTCAGTGCCGAGGATTCATATAATCTCGTATGTCATTCCCTTTGTCCTTCAGTATGTTACTTGCCCAAGATTCGATCGTCGGTATCCGCATACCTAATTCAATCTCGTTACCGGCAAGTCTCTTTACTCGTTCCGTAACATAAGATCCCGTGACTTACACTTAGTCACATTTCTTGCAAGGCTTGTGTGTGATGTTGTATTACCGAGTGGGCCCCGAGATACCTCTCCGTCACACGGAGTGACAAATCCCAGTCTTGATCCATACTAACTCAACGGACACCTTCGGAGATACCTGTAGAGCACATTTATAGTCACCCAGTTACGTTGCGACGTTTGATACACACAAGGTATTCCTCCGGTGCCAGTGAGTTATATGATCTCATGGTCATAGGAATAAATACTTGACACGCAGAAAACAATAGCAACAAAATGACACGATCACATGCTACGTTCATAGTTTGGGTCTAGTCCATCACATGATTTTCCTAATGATGTGATCCAATTATCAAGTGACAACACTTGCATATAGTCAGAAAACCTTGACTATCCTTGATCAACTGGCTAGCCAACTAAAGGCTTCCTAGGGACATTGTTTTGTCTATGTATCCACACATGTATCTATGTTTTCGTTCAATACAATTATAGCATGGATAATAAACGATTATCTTGAAATAGGAAATATATAATAACTATTTTATCATTGCCTCTAGGGCATATTTCCAACAGTATCCCACTTGCACTAGAGTCAATAATCTAGTCCTCACATTGTCATGCGATTTACACTGTAATAAATCTAACACCCATACAGTTCTGGTGTTGATCATGTTTTGCCCATGGAAGAGGTTTAGTCAGCAGATCTGCTATATTCAGATCCGTGTGCACTTTGCAAATATTTACGGCCTCTCCTTCGACGTAGTCGCGGATGAGGTTGAAGCGTTGTTTGATGTGTCTGGTCTTCTTGTGAAACCTTGGTTCCTTTGCTAAAGCAATGGCACCAATGTTGTCACGGAACAGAGTTATTGGATTTAGTGTGCTCGGCACAACTCCAAGATCCTCATGAACTGCTTCATCCAGACACCCTCCTTAGCTGCCTCCGAGGCAGCCATATACTCCGCTTCACATGTAGAATCTGCTACGACGCTTTGCTTGGAACTGCACCAGCTTACCGCACCCCCGTTAACAATAAATATGTATCCGGTTTGAGACTTACAGTCATCCAGATCAGTGTCAAAGATTGCATCGACGTAACCCTTTACGACGAGCTCTTCGTCACCTCCATAAACGAGAAACATGTCCTTAGTACTTTTCAGGTACTTCAGAATATTCTTGACCGCCGTCCAGTGATCCACTCCTGGATTACTTTGAAACCTGCCTGCCATACTTATGGCAAAGTTGACGTCTGGTCTAGTGCACAGCATTGCATACATGATAGAACCTACGGCTGAAGCATAAGGGATGAAACTCATTTGTTCTGTATCTTCCGCAGTTGCTGGGCACTGAGTCTTACTCAATTTTATACCTAGTAACACTGGCAAGATACCCTTCTTGGACTGTTCCGTTTTGAACTTCTTCAAAACTTTATCAAGGTATGTGCTTTGTGGAAGTCCTATCACGCATCTCAATCTATCCCTATAGATCTTAATGCCTAGAATGTAAGCAGCTTCTCCTAGGTCCTTCATAGAGAAACATTTATTCAAGTAATCCTTTACGCTCTCCAAAAACTCCACGTTGTTTCCAATCAGTAATATGTCATCCACATATAATATTAGAAACGCCATAGAGCTCCCACTCACTTTCTTGTAAATACAAGATTCGCCAACCACTTGTATAAACCCAAATGCTTTGATCACCTCATCAAAGCGCTTATTCCAACTCCGAGATGCTTGCACCAGTACATAAATGGATCGCTGGAGCTTGCATACTTTGTTAGCATTCTTTGGATCGACAAAACCTTTGGGTTGCATCATATACAACTCTTCCTTAAGAAAACTGTTAAGGAACGCCGTTTTGACATCCATCTGCCATATTTCATAATCAAAAAATGCAGCTATTGCTAACACGATTCGGACGGACTTAAGCATCGCTACCGGTGAGAACATGTGTAACGCCTAAGATGCGATCCTATCCTTAATTTGGCACGAGGGCCTCATCAGGGATAGAAGCGCATCTCGTCGTTTCGCAAGAATGAATATCGTTACAAGTATATGTACCGAAAAGATGAGATATATGGAATTGGCTTACACTCGCCACAAGCTACATCAGAGTCACATCAGTACAATACATAAACATCATGAATAAGAGCAGGGTCCGACTACGGACGAAAACAAACAAGAAAAGAAAACGACGCCCATCCTTGCTATCCGAGGTTGTCGGCCAGGAACCCATCCTAGATCGATGAAGAAGAAGGAACTCCAAATGAACAATCAACGCGCTCGCATCAAATAACCTTTACATGTACCTGCAACTGGTGTTGTAGTAATCTGTGAGCCACAGGGGACTCAGCAATCTCATTTCCAAAGGTATCAAGACTAGCAAAGCTTAATAGGTGAGGTATGGTTAAGTGGTGAGGCTGCAGCAAGCAACTAAGCATATGTGAGGTGGCTAACTTACGAGTACAAGAATAAAGAGGGGGCACTAGTGGAGAAAGGGGTATTAGAACCGGTTGGTAAGGGCCTTTGGACCCGGATACACATCCGGTGCTATGTATCCGGGACTAAAGCCCCCCCCCCCTTTAGCACCGGTCTCTTACAAACCGGTTCTAAAGGCCTCCACGTGGGCGCCGAAGAGTGCGCGCAGGCGGAGGACCTTTAGAACCGGTTGGTAACACCAACCGGTCCTAATGCTTTTTTTTTCTTTTTTTTCCTTTTCTTTTCAGGGTTTCCAATTCCGTATTTTGGTGTTTCCGTGTTCCGTATTTTCAGGGTTTTCCTTTACGTGTTTCCGGTTCCGTATTTCCGTTTACGTCTTTCTGATTCCGTGTTTCCGATTCCGTGTGTCCGTGTTCCATTTTTTACGAACACGGAATCGGAAACACGTATCCGGAAACACCGATTCCGTGTTTGCGGTTAAGTGTTTCCGATTCCGTGTTTGCGGTTAAATGTTGATGCACCAAATAAAAGTACATATATACATGTAACACGAAGTACTGGACCGATTATCATTACATAATTTGAAGTTTGTTTCCTATAGCTGTATACTTGCATAGAGAAGGGAGCTGGCTATTGGTTCATAGGATGGAAAAATTCTCCGCCTTCATCTATGACTTGCGTGAGGAGAAATCCTGCCAATTCCTCTGCAAATGCCTTGCAACGTTGGATTGGTCTGAGCATCGCCCGCTTTCGTTGCAGCTTTAAAAGAAGTAGATGAAAACAATTAAGTTATGAACAAAACTAAACATAATTGATGGCAACATAAATAAAGTTGTGAAGATCTGGTTACGTACCTCTAGATTTCTGGAAGTACGGGATTTCTCATTGATAATCCTGTGAATGTACTCGCAAACGTAGTATCCACAATAATCAGTGCCCTGTGGTTGTTGCGGGACGCCCTATATACGAGAACATAATTCAGTCAAATTAATAATAATCAAGAGAATGGTAATGGTATTGAAACCAGGGTACGTAGTACTACTTACTTTGTTAATCTGAAAGTGGAGCTTGTCTGCCCATGTACCGGGTTCTTCCTTGATGAACATTTGCCAAACCCTGGCCGACAAAGTGAATACAAGAGTTAATTATTACTTACTTGATATCAGGAAATGAACAAAAAAGAGGCCGATGAATGAAAGATGCCGATATATATATACCTTTGAAGCATCTGACGCGCGCTCTTCCATTTGTCAGCGTCCCAGGTTAACGGGTCCCAGACTTCAACTTGTCCTTGATCGATTCTAATGATGAACAATATGAAGTGGGACCTGCGCACGTGTACACACGCATTCATGCATACTCATCAATTACACTTAACATCAGGTAAGCAAAATGGAATGTGTACAAGACAGTAACACTCACTTGAATCCGTAGGGCCAAAGTATTTCTTTTTTAGTACTTTGTCGCTTCAAAAACCTTAGCAAATCATCCGGTGTATCCTTGTTGAACTTTTCTATTGTCTCTTGATGAAACGAATACGGGTCAATGGACCCAAAGTCCCAGATTCCTGCCAGCCTGCATTCACGAGTCTTCATTCTGCATAGTAGCGTACAAAAAGAATGTCTCGTGAGTGATAATTATACGGGCAATGAACGCGAGCTTAACTAAATAATTAAATTACACAAATAAATCACTTACAAACAGTAGCAGCTGACGATAGCTTTGTCGAGGGCACGTTGATTGTACATCTGGAAAAAATCATCGAACCCAACCTCCACACTGTACTCTCCGAAGTAGAGTTGATCCTGAACTGCCGCCATGATACAGTCTCTCTTTTGCCTTGCGGCCTCCAAGTACCAACCATGTAAATTCCGTAGTTGGGTTGTTAGAGCACTAGGATTTTCGACCAGAGGGTGCTCGGGCTTATATTTATATACCACATCAGCAATAGCATAACCTACGTCGCCCATGCGTGGACCGGACACTGAAGCCTGGTCAGATAACACCTTGAGCGGGGCAATTGACTGTGCTTCTTGTTGTCCGAGCTGGGGAACTTGTTTCCCGCATTTCGTCTGCTCCGCCTGCTTCATCTGTGTGGTGTGCATCTTTTCAATGAACCGTTCATAGTCTGAAAGGGGCGGCGGTGGCGGCGGTTCAGGATAATATAAGTTGTCGATGGTGCGCTCAATTTTCCACTTTGGTACGTTCTTCAGAGTTTCCTTCCAGATGTCTGGAGGGGGCTTCAGGGGAAACCGTGCGAACCATGCTTTGTTTTTGGCTTTCACGGCCTCGTCTAGTTCCTCCGGAGTCATCAGGCCTGGTAACTTCGGGGGAGTCTTGACTTTATTGGGTTTCCTTTCTCTCTTCTTGGGAGGAGTCCCGTTTCTTCTGAACTGCAGCTTCTGCTTTGCCGTACCCGTAGTGGGCGCATCCATCGGCTCACTGGAGTGCACGGGCGATGGACTCTCGGCCTCGGGCTCCCTATCTTCGTTGTGGGGTGGACTTGGAGGTGCGTTGGGGGTGGACTTGGAGGTGCGTTGGGGTGGACTTGGAGGTCGTGCATTCTCTGTACGAAGGTGAAAAAACTATTAAAAATAGGCTTACATGTGGTGCAACATTCAGTAATTGTTGGAGGTGGTGCATTTGTACCTGGAGGAGTCGGTGGCCTTGGCGCCGCGTTAGGAAACACGATGTGTTTCTTCTTCCACAAGATGATACCAAGCTCCATTTCTCCCAGTGTCTTCTCGCCTTCACCTCCAGGAATATCAAGCTCAATTGACTGGCATCCCGACGTAATTGTTGACAACCCGACACGAGCATGGGATGCTGGAATCTGACCACCATGGTAGGTTGCTCCAGGTTGATTCGGTAAAGCATAGCCTGACGCCACCATGAAGGATATGTTCCCCATTGGCATATGTATCTCACAGTTTGTCTTCTCCGTGACATCATCCACGGGGTAGTGAGGCGCCGACGGTTCGACTGCAGGACCGTCTTCTAGCTGCAGCTGCGTGGAACCCACGCTGCTTCTATGCCGAGATGGGACGGCATTTGCTACAGGATCGTCTTCTAGTTGCTACTGATCAGCGTCAGGTGCAGGATCTTCTTCCTCCTCTTCAGTGTCAGGTACAGGGTGTCCCCCTTTCTTCAAGAGAAACGCCACCTTTTCTTCTAATGTCGATATCCGTTCCAGCGCCTTCCTCTTGCTTCTACCACGGCTTCTGTAAGTGCCAAGGTCCGCCGGAAACCCTTGGTTCCACGGGGTAGTGGCTCCAAAGCCTCGTGTTCATCCCCACTTTTCGGGGTTCCCGAGTGCCTTCGTCAACTCGTCGTTCTCTCTATCGGGAACAAAAGTTCCTTTTTGAACAGCTTCTATTGCCTTCTCTAGATCTGATACGACTTGTGTTATTTTTTCCGACCATGGTCCCTCCGCAACAATCATCCCAGTCTCAGCGTCCAACGTTGCCCCATGCGCGAACAACCAGAACTTGGACCTATCGGGCCAGTCATGTGTCTGTGGAATGATATTTCTTTTCAGAAGCGCATCTTCATAGCGTCGCCACCTAGGCAGGGCAGTCATGTAGCCACCTGACCCCAAAATATGGTGATATTTCTTCTTCTTCGCATTCTCCGTATTTGTGGCTGATCGGGATGTAAAGACACCCGATTTCTTGTACGCCTTAAAATCAGGCCAAGCGTCTCTTATCTTCACTAGGTGCCCAGTGAAAACTGGATCTTCGTCCTTATATTTCTTCCACGAGTCTTTCTTCCACCTCTGGAATTGTGTGGCCATCTTCTTCAAAGCCCACTCCTCGACTTTCTTCTTCTTATCTTCCGCTACCCTGAAATTTAGCCAGACCGTGTCGCAAAGCACTCTTTTCAATCTGTCATCGACATAAGTAGCTCCAACGTTGGCGCTGGTCTTCGGCTTATTCCATTCTATTAAGTTGATCGGGACCAGGTCTCTTACAACAACTCCGCACTGATTTACAAATTTGCGATAAGTTTCTGGGGGTTCCAGTGGTTTGCCATCAGCAGCAACTTTATCGATCGAGTACCTTGCAGTATCTTTCAACCTTGCGGCCGGGCCTCGTTTCGACTTTGTCTCAGTACTTGCGCTAGGTGTTCCGGAGGGCGCCTAAACGGGAAAATAATGATTCGTTAGTAAGTGCAATACAAATTAATTGTTGCGTCAACAGTGACTTGAGATATACATTGGCAGAGTTTGTTCCGGAGGGCACTTCTGCATCTACTACATCTTCTATATTCTCAGCTCCGTCACCGGAGTCGTTCAAAAATTGATTGCTAAACGCATGTCCACCGTCGTCATCATGATATATGGCCGTTGCATCTTCAAAAATCATCTGGCACATGTATCTTTCCTTCTCCGCCTCACCCATTCCCACGAGCTGATCGGCGTGCTGATCATGTGGTTCTTGGGGATCCATAGCTCAACACCTGCTAGTAACAAGAATTTAACTTAGCAAAATTATTTACGGAAAAGTTTTACGGAACCGGAAAGTTTACGAAAAAGTTTTACGGAATCGTCGGAGTCGTAATCGTCGCAAAGTTTTACGGAATCGTCGGAAAGTTTTACGGAATCGTCGGTATCGTCGGAAACTTTCCCCGCAGTTATGGAATCGTCGGAATCGTAGGAAAGTTTTACGGAATCGTAATCGTCGGAAAGTTTTACGGAATCGTCGGTTTAGGGTTTTACGGAATCGTTGGAATCGTCGGAATCGTCGGAGTCACCTCATTTATACAATCATAGGACTTTGCGATCTCCATCGATAAAACGGTAAGAATAAAGTCTAAGGGTAAAAATAGGAACTACAACAATATGGATATACAACAATATGATAAGGCTCTAAAATAGGATATACAACAATATGGATATATGATATACAACAATATGGATATACGAAAATAGGATATATGATACAACAATATGGATATATGATATATGAAAAATATGATACAACAATATGATATACAACAATATGGATATACAAAAAACTACAACAAATATGGATATATATACCGTACGTGAGAAGAAGATGAAGTGATACAACAAATATGAAGACCAAGGGTTGACTGAAAATTGTAATTCATGGCAAAGAAGATCCAGTCACAGTCATACTCAATATCAATTAATAGCAAAGCATAAAAATGACGGAGGTGCTCTCTAATTGGTGCCTTTTATAAGAAGAAGATGACTCAACGGTAATGTAAATAGACAGGCCCTTCGCAGAGGAAAGCATTGATTTGAAGAGGTGCCAGAGCTCAAGCTTTTAAAACAGAGATAAATAATTTTGGGTGGCATGCTTTCATTGTCAATGCGATGACCAAGAGTTTTCACCATCTTCCATGCTACACATATTATAGGCGATTCCCAAACAGAATTGTAAAGTTTTGACTCCCCCACCACTGATCAATCACACTCCACGACTAGTCGAATCCTCGGGTGTCGTCCATACCAACAACAATCTAGGGGAGTTTTGTTTGCAATTATATTTTTGATTTGATAGTGAATAAACACATATTGAGGATAACACGCCTAGCATGGAAGATACTGACCGCCCCTTGTCACCACATGAGCGGTTCGGGCATACAAAATATATTATTATTTGAAGATTTAGAGAGTGGCACATGCAAATTTACTTGGAACAGCAGGTAGATACCGCATATAGGTAGGTATGGTGGACTCATATGGAACAACTTTGGGTTTATGGAAGTGGAAGCACAAGCAGTATTCCTGCTTAGTACAAATGAAGGTTAGCGAAAGACTGGGAAGCGGCCAACTAGAGAGCGAAAATAGTCATTAATATGCATTGAAATTAACCAATGTTGAGTGCAAGCATGAGTAGGATGTAAATCACCATAAACATGAAAATCGTAGAGGCTATGTTGATTTTGTTTCAACTACATGCGTGAACATGTGCCAAGTCAAGCCACTTGAATCATTCAAAGGAGGATACCATCCTATCATACTGCATCATAATCATCTTGAAATTCATGTTGGCATCCAAGACAAACCATTATAAGCTCCTAGCTAATTAAGAATGGCATCAGAAACTATGATCTCTAAGTTGTCATTGCAAACTTGTTTCTCTCATAACAATGTTGAATTAGGAACGATGAGCTAGTCATATTTACAAAAACAAAATAGGTCGAGTTCATAGCAGCTTTTCCAGGCTCAGTCGCTTCATCATATATCATCATTATTGCCTTTCACTTGCACGACCGAATGATGTCAATAATAATAAGAGTGTTCGTGCATTGGACTAAGCTGGAATCTGCAAGCAAACTCAAAGGAGAAGACAAAGTAATATGGCTCTTTGACGGATAAACAATGATGCATATGAGAGCCACTAAACACTTTAATCATGGTCTTCTACCTCGACCCAAAGAAAAAAGAAAACTATTTACACGGGAAAGCTCCCAACAAGCAAAAGAAAAACGGAAATATTTTTGGGTTTTCTTTTTAATTACCACTAAGCAAGCTGGAAAGTAAACTTACAACTAATTTTTTTTGTTTTTCTCATTTTTAAACAAACACACGAGAAGAAAGCAAGAAAAATAAATAAACTAGCATGGATGATACAATGAAAAAGTGTGAACACCGACTATCAAAGTGAATGTGTGAGCATGAATATAAAGTCGGTGAGAAACACGTACTCCCCCAAGCTTAGGCTTTTGGCCTAAGTTGGTATACTCCCAAGGAGGGAAGTAACCGTCCCCGGGGTACTCCGGAGTGTACTAAGGGTGCCACTGTTGGGTGAGCTCCGCTGGCTCCCACTAATAAACTGGCGTCTGGTACTCGACTGGTGGCTCGGGCATGGGCGCCTGTGCTGTCGCTATGCCCCAATATCCGTAGATGTCCGAGAGCATAATAATGTACCTGCCTAGATGAAGGTTGAACAAAGAAGGAGCAGGCAAAGTTATAGTCTCACGAGTACCGTGGCTAAATACCAAGCTATAAATCATCCTCTTACCATTATCTTTATCAAGAAAATCATGGTGAGCCATGCTATCATAATCTAAATATCTCTCAGGAAGAAGCATCTCTTCTTCCTCGTACAGTCTAATAGGTATCTCAAAATGTTTAGCAAGACGGGTAGCATAGATACCTCCATAAAGAACGCCTTTGGTACGGTTCGTGTTCAACCGTTGAGCTACTATAGCGCCCAAGCTATAAGTTTTATCATTAGAAAGAGCTTCGTGCAAAACCGCGAGATCTGGGGAGCTAAGAGCCCCAGCTTTCCCACGGCCTATCAAACATTTTCCCACGAATAATGAGAGATACTGAAGCATGGGAAAATGTACACTAGCAACTCTAGCGGCAGACACTCCTCTCTCCTCTCCTACAGCAATAGTATCAATGAAAGCCTCCAAGTCCCGTGGACGAGGTTCATGAATATCCCCAACATAAGGTAAATTGCAAACATTGCAGAAATCCTGAAGTGACATGCGCTGGGGGATATCATATGACTTGAACTCAACCATAGGAGGGCTCTTCCTCGGATAAAAATTAAAGCTTTGCACGAAAATATTAGTGAGGAGGAGGTATTGTGGACACTTATCCTTGATAAATGCAGTAAGGCATGTGTTCTCCACCAAGTAATAAAAATCCTCATAAAGACCGGCGGCGTGTAAGAACACATCGCTTGGCCACTAGCATGCTCGAACTTATGCAACTCGGGGGACCGGATACTTGGGTTTCTTCTTCTCATTTTCATCTTCCTTGGGGTCACGGCTCGAAGAGCCTCTTAGGAACCTCCTCATCTTTTCCTTTTTCTTTCTTTGAAAATTTCTGAAATTTTTAGTGACTCAAAATAAAAGTGAACAAGGCTTAACAAAACTCATAGCAACTACTCCTACAAGTTCCTAGAGGCCATATCATGCATCAAAACTACTTGGGACCAACTAAAATTAACATGCAAAGCTCAAGAACAGGGTCACCAAGGCAGCAATAAGAAGCAAATAATAAAGCACTAGAACAAAAACTAATTGGACCAATGAAGGAGTCACATACCAAGGAACAATTCCCCAAAACAGTGTGGTGAATGGGGCTTTGCACAAGGAGATCGAAAAATGCAACAAAATGAGCAAGAACACGGGTTTGAGCTGTGGAATGATTTTTTTCTGGAGGTAGACGAAGGAGATGGGTGCTGGAACAAGTGGAGGGGGCCACGTGGGACCAACGAGCCTGTGAGGCGCGCCCATGGGGGTGGGCACGCCTCCTTGGCTCGTGGCCCACTTGTGCATCCCCCTGACTAGTTATCTATCTCAAAAAAATTTAAATATTCCAGAAAGAATCATACTTGAATTTCAGGGCATTTGGAGAACTTTTATTTTCAGGTCATTTTTCTATTGAACGGAAAACGCGAAATACAGGAAAATAAAGCTAAATTTATTATTTTTTCACTAAACAATAGAAAGTAAAAGTTGGGAAGAGAAGGTTGTGAGTTCTAGATTCATCCATCTCATGGTCATCAAAAGAAATTCGTCAATGAGATTGATCAAGTCTCCCTGACAAACTTTTTTTGAATCACATAAAACCGGAGAATTTTTGAATAATCACTAGGTTACTTCAAGGGGGATGTGCATATCCCCAACAAGTATATCATATTTCATCTTGACAGTAAGAATAGGGCATTCAAAGCTTCCAATAATAATTCATGAGGATTTTTCAATACATTTATGCAATGAACTCGATATTGTTTCTTCGGAAAGTGCACCATGTGCTCATTACCATTAACATGGAAAGTGGCATTGCCTTTGTTGCAATCAATAACAGCCCCTGCAGTGTTTAAAAAGGGTCTTCCAAGGATAACCGCAATGGCATCATCCTCGGGAATATCAAGAATAACAAAGTCCGTTAAGATAGTAACGTTCACAACCACAACAGGCACATCCTCGCAAATGCCGATAGGTAAAGCAGTTGATTTGTTGGCCATTTGCAAAGACATTTCAGTAGGTGACAACTTATCCAATTCAAGTCTACGATATAAAGAGAGAGGCATAACACTAACACCGGCTCCAAGATCACATAAAGCAGTTCTAACATAATTTCCTTTAATGGAGAAAGGTATAGTGGGCACTCCGGGATCACCTAGTTTCTTAGGAGTCCCACCCTTAAAAGTGTAATTAGCAAGCATGGTAGAAATATCAACATCAGGTACCTTCCTTTTATTAGTCACAATATCTTTCATGTACTTAGCATAAGGAGACATTTTAAGCATATCAGTCAAACGCATTTGCAAAAAGACGGGTCTAATCATTTCAACAAAGCGCTCAAAATCCTCATCATCCTTTTTCTTGGATGGTTTGGGAGGAAATGGCATGGGTTTCTGAACCCATAGTTCTCTTTCTTTACCATGCTTCCTAGCGATAAAATCATTCCTATCATATCTCTTGTTCTTAGGTTGTGGGTTATCAAGATCAACATCAGGTTCAATCTCCACATCGTTATCATTACTAGGTTGAGCATCAACATGAACACCATTATCAATATTATCACTAGGCTCATGTTCATCACCAGATTGTGTTTCAGCATCAGAAATAGAGACATCATTTGGATTCTCAGGTGTAACAGCAATAGGTTTACTAGCATGCAACTCCCTATCATCTTTCTTTTTCTTCCTATTACCAGGATGACTAGGTGCATCAGTATTAACTCCTTGAGAATCTTATTCAATTCTCTTAGGATGTCCCTCAGGATACAAAGGTTCCTGAGTCATTCTACCACCTCTAGTGACAACTCTAACAGAATTGACATTCAATTCATTGAGCAAGTCATTTTGAGCCTTAAGTACTTGTTCTACTTGAGTAGTGACCATAGAAGCATGTTTACCAATAAGCTTAAGATCATTAACATTCTATCCACACAAGCACTTATCTGATTAATCATACAAGCATTTTGTTGCAGTTGTCTGCTAACATAATCATTAAAACTTTGTTGTTTGGCAACAAAGTTATCAAATTCATCTAAGCATAAGCTAGCGGGTTTATCATAAGGAATATCACTCTCATTGAATATACGAAGAGAATTTACCTCTACTACCTGTGTCGGGTTATCAAGACCATGTATTTCTTCAATAGGTGGTAGATTCTTAACATCTTCATATTTAATACCTTTCTCTTGCATAGATTTCTTGGCTTATTGCATATCTTTAGGACTGAGGAATAGAATAGCTCTTTTCTTTGGAGTTGGCTTCGGAGGTGGTTCGGGAATAGTCCAAGCATTATCATTGCTCAAGATATTATTCAATAGAATTTCGGCTTGTTCCATAGTTCGTTCCCTAAAAACACAACCAACACAACTATCTAGGTGATTCCTAGAAGCATCGGTTAGTCCATTATAAAAGATATCAAGTATTTCATTTTTCTCAAGAGGGTGATCGGGAAAAGCATTAAGTAACTGGACAAGCCTCCCCCAAGCTTGTGGGAGACTCTCTTCTTCAATTTGCACAAAGTTATATATATCCTGCAAGGCAGCTTGTTTCTTATGGGCAAGAAAATATTTCTTAGAGAAGTACTATATAATATCCAGGGGACTACGCACACAACCAGGAGCAAGAGAAGTAAACCAAGTTTTAGCATCACCCTTTAGTGAGAAAGGAAACAACTTAAGGATATAGTAATGGCGAATTTTTTCCTCATTAGTGAATAGGGTGGCTATATCATTCGGTTTAGTAAGATGTGCTACAACAGTTTTAGATTCATAACCATAAAAAGGATCATATTCAACCAAAGTGATTAACTCAGGATCGACACAGAATTCATAATCCTTATCAGTAACAAAGATGGGTGAAGTAGCAAACTTAGGATCATATTTCATTCTAGCATTCAGAGATTTTTCTTTCCACTTGCGTAATAAATTCTCAAGATCATAGCTATCCTTACAAGCAAGAAAGTCTTCAGCTACCTCTCCCTCCATAACATAACCCTTAGGTATATCCGGCAATTCATATCTAGGAGAGCTAGGTCTAACAGGTGAAACAACAGATTCCAATTCAATAATTTCATCAGTTTCAGAAGTATCATCAGATTCAAAAGTAACTCTAGCAATTTGTGCATCAAGAAATTCACCCAGTGGCATATCATTATCAAGTAAAGCATCATCATAAGCATCATGGATAGCGGAAGTAGCATCATCAAGCACAGGCAACATATCAGGATTACTAGTAGGTGGTGGTGTCGCAAATTTACTCATAACTGAAGGTGAATCAAGTGCAGAGCTAGATGGCAGTTCCTTACATGTCCTCGTAGTTGAGGGCAAGACTTTAGTTTTTGGATCTCTCGGATTCCTCATAGTGATCAACAAATATAAATCCCAAGTGACTCAGAGAATAGACCTATGCTCCCCGGCAATGGCTCCAGAAAAAGGTCTTGATAACCCACAAGTATAGGGGATCGCAACAGTTTTCGAGGGTAGAGTATTCAACACAAATTTATTGATTCGACACAAGGGGAGCCAAAGAATACTCTCGAGTATTAGCAGTTGAGTTGTCAATTCAAACACACCTGAAAGACTTAGTATCTGCAACAAAGTTTTAGTCGCAAAGTAATATAATAGTAACGGTAGCGGCGGTAATAGTAGCAGTAGTGATTTGTATAGCAAGTGTGAGAGCAGTAGCGGTAAAGTAACTTAGCAAGGACCAGTATAGGAAAATCTCGTATGCATTGGATCGGTGATGGATAATTATGTCGGATGACATTCATCATGTAACAGTTATAACATAGGGTGATATGCAACTAGCTCCAGTCCGTCAATGTAATGTAGGCATGTATTCCGTATTTAGTCATACGTGCTTATGGAAAAGAACTTGCATGACATCTTTTGTCCATCCCTCCCATCGCAGCGGGGTTCTAATGGAAACTAAGGGATATTAAGGTCTCCTTTTAATAGAGAACCGGAACAAAGCATTAGCACAAAGTGAATACATGAACTCCTCATACTATGGTCATCTCCGGGAGTGGTTCCGGCTATTGTCACTCCGGGGTTGCCGGGTCATAACACATAGTAGGTGACTACAACTTGCAAGATAGGATCAAGAACACACATAAATTGATGAAAACATAATAGGTTCAGATCTGAAATCATGGCACTCGGGCCCTAGTGACAAGCATTAAGCATAGCAAAGTAGTAGCAACATCAATCTTAGAACATAGTGGATACTAGGGATCAAACCCCATCAAAACTAACTCGATTACATGATAGATCTCATCCAACCCATCACCGTCCAGCAAGCCTACGATGAGATTGCTCACGAACGATGAAGAGCATCGTGGAATTGGCGATGGAGGATGGTTGATGATGACGACGGCGTCGATTTCCCCTCTCTGGAACCCAGAACGGACTCTAGATCTGCCCTCCCGAGGAAGAACGGGCAGTGGAGGCGGCTCCATATCGTAAAACGCGATGAACTCTTCTCTCTTAATTTTTTCTAGGCGAGAGAGACTTTATAGAGTTGGAGTTGGAGGCTACGGAGCTATGTGGGCCCCTGGCTCCGTGTCTTCGGGTAATTCTTGCGCCAGTATTTTTTATATATTCCACAAAAAATCCTAGTAAATTTCCAGGTCATTCTGAGAACTTTTATTTCTGCACAAAAACAACACCATGGCAATTCTGCTGAAAAAGCGTTAGTCCGGGTTAGTTCCTCAAATCATGCAAATTAGAGTCTAAAACATGGGCAAAAGAGTTTGGAAAAGTAGATACGATGGAGACGTATGAGTGCAGCGGAGCAAGGTCGGCCTGGGTGGGATGCGAGAGCAGAGGAGCTCGGGGCTCCTCTCTTTGCCTTGTGGACGCCGGACGTGTCCAGGTGGTGGCGCGGACATGTCTGGTAGGTGGGAAACTGGGCGAATCTGAGCCCCAAATCTCAGATGCGATGGCTGAGAATGGCTATGGAGCTTAGGGTTGCAGGATTTGAAGGGTGAGGGCTAGCAGGTGGGGTTTTCTAGGGGTGGCTGCAAAAATGACTAGGGGGGTAACCTAGTGAAGTGAGAGAGGTCTCTCCATGGGGTGGTCTTATATAGGGTTGGGCTATGGTGGGGTGGACCTCGTCTGTCCGATCGCGATCCGACGACCACGACTGGAGGAAGTGGCTAGATGGGTTTGATGGCCTGTGTAGATGGGCTATGTAGGGATGAGAGGGAAATGGGCGACCCGACAACGATATTTGAAACCCCGAAAAACGTCCGACGAATAACCGAATATGGTGCCACTACGGACGACCGTTCGGGTACCATACGGACTCCGATTGCAACAAAATTCGACAAGCGGCCTTCCTATATCTAAATAAGACGGCACGCCAAGTTTCAACCCAATCAGAGAAAGTTTTATACACACTTTTAAAAACAAGGTTTTTACAATGTCGCGGGCGCATGCGTGTGTGGTCGGGCTCAGAACGGACAACGACGAGAACGGAGAGAACTGGCAACTAATAACAGATGCAAGGTTCGAAAACAGGCGGCAACGGGATGTCGATGCAATGCGTATGATGCGAATGATGCGATGAATAAAAATAATCACACGACGAAAATGGAATAAAGGGGAATCTTTTGGAACGCCGGTCTCGGGCTATCACAACGTCTCATCGTAGTCAACTCCTTGAACTTGTGAAAAACCTTTTGCCACAAGTCGAGCTTAATAAACTGTCACATTACTGTCTACGTCTGTCTTCTTCTTAAAGATCCATTTGTTCTGAATAGCCTTGCGGCCTTCAGGTAATACTTCCAAAGTCCACACTTTGTTCTCATACATAGATCCTATCTCAGACTTCATGGCCTCCAGCCATTTGTTGAAATCTGGGCCCACCATTGCTTCTTCATAATTCGCAGGTTCATTGTTGTCCAACTACATGATTGATAAGACAATATTATCGTACCACTCAGGAGTAGTACGTGATCTTGTCGACCTGCGAGGTCCGATAGGAACTTGGTCTGAAGTTTCATGATCATCATCATTAACTTCCTCCTCAACCAACGTCGCTCCGATAGAGGTTTCCCCTTGCCCTGCGCCACCATCTAGAGGGATTAGAGGTTCGACAACCTCATCAAGTTCTATCTTCCTCCCACTCAATTCTTTCAAGAGAAACTCCTTCTCAAGAAAAGCTCTGTTCTTAGCAACAAATAAATTTCCCTCGGATTTGATATAGAAGGTGTACCCAACTGTCTCCTTTGGGTAACCTATGAAGACGCACCTTTCTGATTTGGGTTCCAGCTTTTCAGGCTGAAGCTTTTTGACATAAGCATCACATCCCCAAACTTTAAGAAACGACAACTTCGGTCTTTTGCCATACCACAGCTCGTATGGTGTCGTCTCAACGGATTTTGATGGTGCCCTATTTAAAGTGAATGCAGATTTCTCTAATGCATAACCCCAAAATGATAATGGCAAATCGGTAAGAGACATCATAGATTGCACCATTTCTAACAAAGTATGATTACGACGTTCGAACACACCATTACGCTGTGGTGTTCCAGGCGGTGTGCTACCTCTTGAGCATGTGTTGGTTTTTTTCCTTGAAGAGGAAAGGGTGATGCAGCACAGTAGCAGTAAGTATTTCCCTCAGCTTGAGAACCAAGGTATCAATCCAGTAGGACTATCAAGATGAAGCACCGATGTACCTGCGCAAAAACAGCAAACTTGCACCCAACGCTACAAAGGGGTTGTCAATACCTTCATGATTGATTGCAAGGTGAGATCTGAAGGCGGAAAGTGCAACAAAGTAAAAGTGTAGGGCTGCAAATATGATGTGAAGTAGACCCGGGGGCCATAGTGTTCACTAGAGGCTTCTCTCAAAATAGCAAGTATTACGGTGGGTGAACGAATTACTGTCGAGCAATTGATAGAACCGCGCAAAGTCATGACGATATCTAAGGCAATGATCATACATATAGGCATCACGTCCGAGACAAGTAGACCGATACTTTCTGCATCTACTACTATTACTCCACACATCGACCGCTATCCAGCATGCATCTAGTGTATTGAGTTCATGACAAACAGAGTAACGCCTTAAGCAAGATGACATGATGTAGAGGAATAAATTCATGGAATAGATATAAACCCCATCTTTTTACCCTTGATGGCAACAACACGATGCGTGCCTTGCTACCCCTTCTGTCACTGGGTGAGGTCACCGCACGGTATGAACCCAAAACCAAGCACTTCTCGCATTGCAAGAATCATAGATCAAGTTGGCCAAACAAAACCCACGACTCGAAGAGAATTACAAGGATATGAAATCATGCATATAAGAGATTAGAAGAAACTCAAATAAGATTCATAGATAATTTGATCATAAATCCACAACTCATCGGATCTCGACAAACACACCGCAAAAGAATATTACATCGGATAGATCTCCATGAAGATCATGGAGAACTTTGTATTGAAGATCCAAGAGAGAGAAGAAACCATCTAGCTACTAGCTATGGACCCAAAGGTCTATGGTGAACTACTCACACATCATCAGAGAGGCAATGGTGTTGATGAAGAAGCCCTCCGTATCTGAATCCCCCCTCCGGCAGGGCACCAGAACGTGCCCCAGATGGGATCTTGCAGAGACAGAAGCTTGCGGCGGCGGAAAAGTATTTTCGTGGATCTCTCCCGTGGTTTTGGATTTTTCGGGGATTTATAGGCGGAAGAAGTAGGGCAGACGAGCCACAGGGGGCCCACAAGCCTGCTAGGGGCGGGCCCCCTGGCCGCGCCTAGGGAGATTGTGGCCTCCCCTGGTGGCCTCTGCCTTGGTTCTCACGCTCCGTGCGTATCTTCTGTTCCTGAAAAAAATCTTTTCACACGTTTTATTCCGTTTGGAATCCATTTAATATTCTCCTCTGAAAAGGGTCAAAAACACGGAAAAAACAGGAACTAGCACTTGGCACTAAGTTAATAAGTTAGTCCAAAAAAGGCATACAAAACATCCAAAGTTTGACAAGATAATAGCATGGAACCATCAAAAATTATAGATACGTTGGAGATGTATCAAGCATCCCCAAGCTTAACTCCTGGTCATCCTCGAGTAGGGAACTGATAAAGACTGAATTTTTGATGTGGAATGCTACCTAGAATATTTGTCCTTTGTAACTTCTTTCATGTGACATGAATGTTCAGATCCGTAAGATTCAAAACAATAGTTTACTATTGACATGAAAACAATAATACTTCAAGCAAACTAGCAAGGTAATCATGAACTTTCTAAATAACAAGGCCAAAGAAAATTATCCCTACAAAATCATATAGTCTGGCTATGCTCCATCATCCCCACACAACAAATTTAAATCATGCACAACCCCGGTATTGGCCAAGTAATTGTTTTCGCACTCTTACTTTCTCAAACCTTTTTTCAACTCTCATGCAATACATGAGCGTGAGCAATGGATATAGCACTATAGGTGGAATAGAGTGTGGTGGAGGTTGTGAGACAAAAAGGAGGAGATGCTCACATCGACTCGGCATATCAAAGGGCTATGGAGATGCCCATCAATAGATATCAATGTGAAAGAGTAGGGATTACCATGCAATGGATGCACTTAGAGCTATAAGTATGTGAAAGCTCAAAAGGAGAACTAGTGGGTGTGCATCCAACTTGCTTGCTCACGGAGACCTAGGGCAATTTTGAGGAAGCCCATCATTGGAATATACAAGCCAAGTTATATAATGAAGATTCCCACTAGCATATGGTGGTGACAAAACAAGAGACTCTCAATCATGAAGAACATGGTGCTATTATGAAGCACAAGTGTGGAAAAAGATTGTAGCATTGTCCCTTCTCCCTTTTTCTCTCTTTTTTATTTTATTTTTTTTGTTTGGGCTCTTTGGCCTCTTTCCATGTCTCTCTTTTTTTGTGGGCAAATTTGTCCTCTCTTTTTTTATTTCCTCACATGGGACAATGCTCTAATAATGATGATCATCACACTTTAATTTACTCACAGCTCAATGCTTAGAACAATTAGGACTCTATAGGAAATGCCTCCAACAGTGTACCGGGATGTGCAATGATATAGCTTGGCATATGACGTTGAAACATCTCTCTAGCTATCTTACGATCATGCAATGGCAATATATGAGTGAAGGCACAAGTCATGAGACGGAACGGTGGGAGTTGCATGGCAATATATCTCGGAATGGCTATGAAAATGCCATAGTAGGTAGGTATGGTGGCAGTTTTGAGGAAGGAATATGGTGGGTTTGTGCACCGGAGAAAGTTGTGCGGCACTAGAGAGGCTAGCAATGGTGAAAGGTGAAAGTGCATCTATACCGTGGACTCACATTAGTCATGAAGAACTCACATACTTATTGCGAAGGTTTTTATTAGTAATCAAAACAAAGTGCTAAACGCATACTCCTAGGGGAAGGGTTGGTAGGTGTTAACCATCGCGTGATTCCAACCGCAACACAAAGGATGACAATCAATAAATCAATTATGCTCCGACTTCCTAACATAGCGGTTCACCATACGTGCATGTTACGGGAATCACTAACTTCAACACAAGTATTTCTAGATTCACAACACCCTACTAATATGACTATAATATTACCAAAACCATGTCGTAAAACTAATTGAGAGGAATCAAACTTCTCTTTACTAATCAATGCACATGAAGATGGAAGTTTTATTGTATCCTCTTTGGGTGCCTATCACCTTTGGGACTACTTTCATAGCACAAGCCAACTACCAAGTTACTCAAAGAGAGCACTCTCAGAAAGATATAAGTGAAGATCGAGAGTTCTTATTTCTCCAAAATATGACACCGCCGTGTTCTCAAAGATCTAAGTGAAGCACTCAGAGCAAAGTTATCCAGCTCAAAAGATATAAGTGAAGCACATGTGAGCTAAATTGCCTAACTCAAAAGATAAAAGCGAAGCTCAATGAGTATTCTAGCAAATTCACGATGAGTGCATGTCTCTCACAAAAAGTGTGCAGCAAGGATGATTGTGACACAACAAAAAGAAAAGACTCCTATAATACACGACGCTCCAGGAAAAACACATATCATGTGGTGAATAAAAATATAGCAACAAGTAATGTTACCGATGGATTGAAGACGAAAGAGGGGATGCCTTCCCGGGGCATCCCCAAGCTTAGGCTTTTTAGTGTCCTTGAATTTGGCTTGGGATGCCTTGGGAATCCCCAAGCTTGAGCTCTTTCCACTCTTTATCCCTTTGTCCATGAGAATATCACCCAAAACTTGAAAACTTCACAACACAAAACTTAAACAGAAACTCGTGATATCATTAGTACAAGAAAACAAACTACCACCTCTTTAGGTACTATGGAAAACTTGATTTCTATCTATGTTGGTGTTAGGTTACTGTATTCTCACTTTTACATGGCTAATACCCCCCGATACTATCCATAGTTTCATCAAAATAAGCAATCAACACAACAAAAACAGAATCTGTCAAAAACAGACTAGTCTGTAGCAATCTCTATACTTCGTATACTTCTGGTATCTCACAAATTCTGAAACATTACGATAGTTTGGGCAATTGGCATATCAACCAGCAGCAAAAAGAATCAACTCAAAATCTCTTTCTGGATAAAAATGAAAAATAATTTCGTGAGCAAAAAGTTTCTGTCTTTTTCCAGCAGGATCAAACAACCATCACCAAACTAGTCATAAAGGTTTTACTTGGCTCAAACACAAAAAGAAACACAAAAGACACAATCATCACAAGATTATGATGGTGTGGACACAACAAAACAGAAAGCAAAAAGCAAAGATAAATTCATTGGGTTGCCTCCCAACAAGCGCTATTGTTTAACGCCCTTAGCTAGGCATAAGGTGATAGAATCACGTATCGTTGTCTTCGGTACTCAAACCATAAGTAGCCTCATCATGGATTCATAAGGCAACCTTATTTTATTTCTAGGAAAATGTTCCATGCCCTTCTTTAGTGGAAATTGAAATCTAATATTCCCTTCCTTCATATCGATGACAACACCAATAGTCCTTAGGAAAGGTCTACCAAGAATGATAGGACATGTAGGATTGCAATCAATATCAAGCACAATGAAATCCACGGGTACATAGTTCCTATTTGCAATAATAAGAACATCATTGATCCTTCCCATGGGTTTCTTAACAGTAGAATCTGCAAGATGCAAATTAAGAGAGCACTCATCAATCTCATTAAAGCCTAGAACATCACATAAAGACTTTGGAATCGCGAAAACACTAGCACCCAAATCACACAAAGCATTGCATTCATAGTTTTTTATCTTGATTTTGATAGTAGGTTCCCACTCATCATGAAGCTTTGTAGGAATAGAAACTTCCAACTCAAGTTTCTCTTCAAGAGATTTTATCATAGCATCGACAATATGATCGGTAAAGGCCTTGTTTTGGCTATAAGCGTGTGGAGAGTTTAGCATGGATTGCATCAAGGAAATACATTCAATCAAAGAGCAACTATCATAATTGAATTCCTTGAAATCCAAATTAGTAGTTTCATTACTACTCAAAGTTTTGATATCCTCTACTCCACTTTCAATGCTTTTAGCATCAAGATAGATAGACTCTGAATCATTGGGGCGTTTTTCAACCAAGGTGGATTCATATCAAGCCCCATCATCATTAGGTTTGACACTAGAAAACAAGGATTCGATGGGAGTCACACCAAGCACTTTAAGATCTTCGTGATTCTCATCACGAGAACACGCCTTTTTAAGCCATTCATGTCTAGCACGAATTTGGGCGGTTCTTTCTTTACTCTCATTCATGGAAACACGCATAGCTCTCAAAGTTTCATCCATATTGATCTTGGGAGGAGCATGATACGTCTCCGTCGTATCTACTTTTCCGAACTCTTTTGCCCTTGTTTTGGACTCTAATTTGCATGATTTGAATGGAACTAACCCGGACTGACGCTGTATTCAGCAGAATTGCCATGGTGTTGTTTTTGTGCAGAAATAAAAGTTCTCGGAATGTCCTGAAAATTTACGGAGATTTTTTCTAGAATAAAAGAAAAATACCTACGCAAAGATACACCGGAGGAGGTGGACTAGTGGGCCACAAGCCCACAGGCCGCGGCCACCCCCCTCGCCACGCCGTGAGGGCTTGTTGGGGCCACGTGGCTCCACCGACCCCAAACTCAGCTCTATATCTTCCGTCTCGCCCGGAAAAAATCAGAGAGAAGGTTTCATCGCGTTTTGCGATACAGAGGCGCCGCCACATCCTGTTCTTCATCTGGAGGGCAGATCTGGAGTCCGTTTCGGGCCCCGGAGAGGGGAAATCATCGCCATCGTCATCATCAACCTTTCTCCATCGACAATTCCATAATTCTCTTCATCATTCGTGAGTAATCTCATCGTAGGCTTGCTGGACGGTGATGAGTTGGATGAGATCTATCATGTAATAGAGTTAGTTCTTGACGGGGATTGATCCCTAGTATCCACTATGTTCTAGATTGATGTTGCTACTACTTGGCTATGCTTAATGCTTGTCACTAGGGCCCGAGTGCCATGATTTAAGATCTGAACCTATTATGTTGTCGCCAATATATGTGTGTTTTAGATCCTCTCTTGCAAGTTGTAGTCACCTACTATGTGTTATGACCCGGCAACCCCGGAGTGACAATAGCCGGAACCACTGCCAGAGATGACCATAGTATGAGGAGTTCATGTATTCACCGTGTGTTAATGCGTTGGTCCGGTTCTTTATTAAAAGGAGAACCTTAATATCCCGTAGTTTCCATTAGGACCCCGCTGCCACGGGAGGGATGGACAATAGATGTCATGCAAGTTCTTTTCCCTAAGCACGTATGACTACATACGGAATACATGCCTACATTAGATTGATGAACGGGAGCTAGTTACATATCTCTCTGTGTTATAGCTGTTACATGATGAATCACATCCTTCACACTCATCCATTACCGATCCACTACCTACGAGTCTTTTATTACTGGTCCTCGCTACGTTACTTTGTCTAGGCTTGTCCCTTGCTACAAAAGGGATTGGGCAACTTTGCTACTGTTGCTACTGCTGTTACACTGTTGCTGCTACTACTGTTGTTCCTTGCCACTTCGCTGTTACTTGTAGCAAGATCCTTTTCATCACCGCCGCCAGGGAAGAATATTTCCCGTCCACGGGCAACTTACTGGCGCCATTGATACAACAGTTAGGAATAGTCTGCCTTGTCAACAGATCATTTCTGGCACCGTTGCTATCATACCACTTTGCTACTGTTACTTTGCTTGCACACACTAATCTTTCAGGTGTGGTTGAATCTGATAAACTCAGCTGCTAATACTTGAGAATATTCTTTCGCTTCCCTTTGGCGAACCAACAAATTTGGGTTGAATACTCTACCCTCGAAAACTGTTGCGATCCCCTACACCCGTGGGTTATCAAGGCTTTTCTGGCGCCGTTGCCGGGGAAGCACAGCTATATTCTCTGAGTCACTTGGGATTGATGTCTGCTGATCACTATGAGGAATCCGAAAGATCCAAGAACTAAAATCTTGCCTTCCACTACGAGGAGAGGTAAGGAACTGCCATCTAGCTCTGCACTTGATTCACCTTCAGTTATGAGTAAGTTTGTGACATCACCTCCTGCTAGAAATCTTGATATGTCGCATGTGCTTGATAGTGCTACTTCTGCTTCCCATGATGCTTATGATGATGCTATGCTTGATACTATGCCTGATGATGATATGCTTGATACTATGCCTGATGATGCCATGCTAGATACCATGCATGATGATGCTATGCTTGATACTATGCCTGATGATGCCATGCTTGATACTATGCCTGATGATGCTATGCTTGATACTACTTTGCCACTTGGTGCATTCCTTGATGCACAAATTGCTAGAGTTGCTGCTAGACGTGATGATATTTCTGAAACTGCTAATACTATTGATGTACAACCTGCTACTATGCCTGAATTGCCTGTTATGGCTGATACGCGCTATGTTATGGAGGGAGAGATAGATGAGGACTTTCTTGCGTGTAAGGATAGCTATGATGTTGATAAATTACTGCGCAAGTGGAAAGAAAAATCTCTGAACGCTAGGATGAAATACGACCCGAAGTTCGCTACTTCGCCAATCTTTGTGACCGATAAGGATTAAGAATTCTCTGTCGACCCTGAGTTAATCACTCTGATCGAATCTGGTCCTTTTCACGGTTACGAGTCTGAAACGGTTGTAGCCCATCTTACCAAACTACACGATATAGCCACCCTATTCACTAGTGTGGAAAAGATCTGCCACTACTACATGCTCAAGTTGTTTCCTTTCTCGCTAAAGGATGATGCTAAGACCTGGTTCACTTCTCTTGCTCCTGGTTGTGTGCGTAGCCCCCAGGATATGGTCTACTAATTCTCTGAAAAATATTTCCCTGCCCATAAGAAGCAAGCTGCCTTGCAGGAAATATACAACTTTGCTCAAGCTGAAGAAGAGAGTCTCCCACAAGCTTGGGGGAGGCTTATCCAACTACTGAATGCTTTGCCTGATCACCCTCTTGAGAAGAACGAAATACTTGTTATCTTCTATAATGGACTTACCGATGCTTCCAAAGACCACCTAGATAGTTGTGCCGGTAGTGTTTTTAGGGAACGAACCGTAGGACAAGCTGAGATTTTGTTGAATAACATCTTGTGCAATGAGAATGGTTGGACTATTCCCGAACCACCTCCTAAGCCAACTCCGAAGAAAAGAGGTATTCTATTCCTCAGTCCTAAAGATATGCAAGAAGCCAAGAAATCTATACGAGAGAAAGGCATTAAATCTGAAGATGTCAAAAATCTACCACCTATCGAAGAGATCCATGGTCTCGATAACCCGATACAGGTAGTAGAAGTAAATTCTCTGCGTAGGTTTAATGAGAGTGATATTCCTTTTGATAAACCTGCTAGCTTATGCATGGATGAATTTGATAACTTCGTTGCCAAACAACAAAGTTCAATGATTATGTTAGCAGACAATTGGAAAAGAATGCTCGTATGCTTAGTCATTTAAGTGCTTGTGTGGACAGAAATGTCAATGATCTTAAGCTTCTGAGTAAACATGCTTCTATGGTTACTACTCAGGTAGAACATGTACTTAAATCTCAGAATGACTTGCTCGATGAGTTGAATGACAATTCCGTCAGAGTCATCACTAGAGGCGGTAGAATGACTCGGGAACCTTTGTATCCTGAGGGTCATCCGAAGAGAATTGAACAAGATTCTCAAGGAGTTAGCACTAGCAACCATGTTGCTGTTGCACCTGAGAGTCCAAACGATGTCTCTGTCTCTAATGCTGAAACACAATCTGGTGATGACCATGAGCCTAATGATAATATCAATAGTGATGTTCATGAAGATGCTCAACCTAGCAATGATAAGGATGTGGAGATTGAACCTAGTGTTGATCTTGATAACCCGCAGCCTAAGAATAGAAGATACGATAAGAATGACTTTGCTGCTAGGAAGCATGGTAAAGAAAGGGAACCGTGGGTTCAGAAACCTATGCCCTTTCCTCCCGAACCATCCAAGAAAAAGGATGATGAGGATTTTGAGCGCTTCGTTGATATGATCAGACCTGTCTTTCTGCAAATGCGTTTGACGGATATGCTCAAGATGTCTATGTATGCTAAGTACATGAAAGATATTGTGACTAATAAGAGGAGGATACCTGAGGTTGAGATTTACACCATGCTCGCTAATTATACCTTCAAGGGTGGAACTCCTAAGAAACTAGGTGATCCTGGTGTGCCCACTATACCTTGCTCCATTAAAGGCAACTACGTTAGAACTGCTTTATGTGACCTTGGAGCCGGTGTTAGTGTTATGCCTCTCTCTCTTTATCGTAGGCTTGAACTGGATAAGTTGACACCCACTAAAATCTCTCTGCAAATGGCCGACAAATCAACTGCTTTCCCTATCGGCATTTGCGAGGATGTGCCTGTTGTGGTTGCTAACACCACTATCTTAATAGACTTTGTTATCTTGGATATTCCCGAGGACGATGCCATGGCGGTCATCCTCGGAAGACCCTTTTTAAACACTCCAGGGGTTGTTATAGATTGCAACAAAGGCAATGCCACTTTCCATGTCAGCGGTAATGAGCATACGGTGCACTTTCCGAAGAAACAATACCGAGTACATTGCATCAATGCTATCGAAAAGACTTCATCAATTCTTATTGGGAGCTTTGAATGCCCTATTCCTCGTGTCAAGATGAAGTATAATTTGATTGTTGGGGAAATACACATCCCCATTGAGGTGACCTAGTGACTATTCGAAAATTCTTCGTTCTCTTTTGCGATTCGAGAAGTTTTCTCGAGGGGACTTGATCAACCCCATTGGCGGATTTTCTTTCGATGACCATGAGATGGATGAATCGAGGAGTCACAAACCTCTGTTCCAAGCTTTCACTTTAGGT
Organism: Hordeum vulgare subsp. vulgare; assembly: GCF_904849725.1. Taxonomy (NCBI): domain Eukaryota; kingdom Viridiplantae; phylum Streptophyta; class Magnoliopsida; order Poales; family Poaceae; genus Hordeum; species Hordeum vulgare. The sequence goes on from NC_058520.1 coordinate 356,049,514, forward strand.
TGCTTAGAAGAAAAATGATAGATTTAGTTTAGTTTTCCCTGTTTTCTGTTTTAGCGTCCGGTAGAAAAGTACCCCGAAAATAAAAGTTCTCCAAACGTCCTGAAAATCAAGTATGATTTTTTCTGGATTTTTTGAAAAATACTGGGACAAAGAGTCTGTCTGGGGGGCCACACCAGTGGGCCACAAGCCCTAGGGGCGTGGGCACCCCCCTGGTCACGCCACCCAGGCTTGTGGGGCCCACATGCACCCCCTCCACTCATTCTTGCTCTCATCCGCTTCTCCTACCTCTAGAAAAAATCGTTTCGCAGCTCAAACCCGTGTTCTTGCTCCTCTTGCTGGGATTTTCGATCTCTTTGCTCAAATCAACGTTCTTCGAACTGTTTTGGGGAAATTACTCCTTGGTAAGTGACTCCTCCATTGGTCCAATTAGTTTTTTCTCCAGTGCCTTATACTCCGCGTATTTTTGCTGCCTTGGTGACCATGTTCTTGAGCTTTGCATGCTAATTCTAGCTGGTCCCAAGTAGTTTTGATGCGTAATATGGTCTCTAGGCACTTATTGGAGTAGTTGCTATGAGTTTCGTTGAGCCTTATTCACGTTTCCTCAGAATCACTAAAAATTTCAGAAATTTTCAGAGATAGAAAAGGGGAAAGATGAGGAGGTTCTTAAGAGGCTCGTCAAGCCGTGACCCCAAGGATGATGGGAGTGATAAGAAGCCCAAGTATTTGGTCCCTCGAGTCGCAGAAGTTCGAGCGTGCGAGTGGCCAAGCGACGTGTTCTTACGCGCCGCAGGAATTTATGAGGACTTTTATCACTTGGTGGAGAACGCAGGCCTTACCGCCTTCGTTGAAGATAAGTGTCCGCAATACCTCCTCCTCACTAATATCTTCGTACAAAGCTTTAACTTCTATCCGAGGAAGAAACCTCATATGGTTTAGTTTGAACTTTATGATATCCCCCAGCGCATGTCACTTCAGGACTTTTGCAATGTTTGCAAATTACCTTACGTTGGGGATATTCATGAACCTCGTCCACGAGACTTGGAATCTTTCATCGGTACAATTGTTGTAGGAGAGGAGAGAGGAGTGTCTTGCGCTAGAGCTGCTAGCATACATTTTCCCGTGCTTCGGTACTTCTCACTATTTGTGGGAAAATATTTGATTGGCCATGGGAAAGCTGGGTCACTTAGTTCCCCAGATCTTGCGGTCTTGCGCGAAGCCCTTTATAACGATAAAACTTACAGCTTGGGCGCTATAGTAGCTCAACGGTTGAACACGAACCGTTCTAAGGGCATTGTCTATGGAGGTATCTATGCTACTCGTCTTGCTAGACACTTTGAGATACCTATTAGACTGGAAGAGGAAGAAGAGATTCTTCTTCCCGAGAGATATCTAGATTACGATAGCATGGTTCGCCATGACTTTCTTGATAGAGATATAAATAGAAGGATGATTTATAACCTGGTATTTAGTCAGGGTACTCGTGAGACTATTACTTTGCCTGCTCCTTCTTTGTTCAATCTTCATGCAGGCAGGTACACTATTATGCCCTCGGACATCTACGCATGTTGGGGCTTGGCCCAACCACAGGTGCCTGTGCCCGAGCCACGAGTCGAGTACCAGACGCCGGTTTATCAGTGGGAGCCAGAGGAGCTCACACAGCAGTGGCATCCTGAGTCCATTCCGGAGTACCCCGGAGCTGGTTATTTCCCTCCTTCGGAGTAGACCAACTTAGGCCAAAAGCCTAAGCTTGGGGGAGTATGTGTTCTCACCAACTTTACGTTCTTGCTTATGCTTTCACTTTGTTAGCCGGTGTTCACACTTTGCCACTGTATCATCCATACTAGCTTATTTTCTTTTTCTCGTTTTCTTTTCGTGTGTCTTCCTAGTTTGAGAAAACCCAAAAAGATTTTCTTTTCTTCTTTTGCTTGTTGGGAGCTTTCCCGTGTAGATAGTTTTCTTTTTCTTTGGGTCAAGGTAGAAGATATTGGTTACAATGTTTAGTGGCTCTTGCATGCATACCTGTTTAGCTTTCAAAGAGCTATATTACTTTGTCTTCTCCGTTGTGTTTGCCTGCAGATTCCAGCTTTAGTCCAATGCACGAGCACTCTTATTATTGTTCACATCATTCGGTCGTGCAAGTGAAAGGCAATAATGACGGTATATGATGAAGTGACTGAGCCTGGAAAAGCTGGTATGAACTCGATCTATTTTGTTTCTATAAATATGACTAGCTCATCATGCCTGATTCAGCTTTGTTGTGAGAGAAACATGTTTGCCATAACAACTTAGAGATCATAGTTGCTTATCCCATGCTTATTTAACTAGGAGCTTATAATGGTTTGTCTTGGTTGCCAACATGAATGTTGAGATGACTATGATGTAGTATGATAGGATGGTATCCTCCTTTGAATATTTCAAGTGGCTTGACTTGGTGCATGTTCACGCATGTAGTTGAAACAAAATCAACATAGCTTCTATGATGTTCATGTTCATGGTGATTTATGTCCTACTCATGCTTGCACTCAATGTTAGTTAATCTCAATGCATTTTGATTACTGTTGTCGCTTTCTAGTTGGTCGCTTCCCAGTCTTTTGCTAGCCTTCACTTGTACTAAGAGGGAATACTGCTTGTGCATCCACCTCCCATAAACCCAAAGTTGTGCCATATGAGTCCACCATACCTACCTATGCGCGGTATCTACCTGTCGTTCCAAGTAAATTTGCATGTGCCATTCTCTAAACCTTCAAGAATTAATTTGTTTTGCATGCCCGAACCGCTCGTGTGGTGACAGGGGGCTATTGGTATCTTCCATGCTAGGCGTGTTATCCTCGATATGTGTTTATTCACTATCATTCACGAGAAAGGGGCCGGTAATTGGAATTCCCAGTTCCATGCTCAAATTGAAAAGATAATTGCAAACAAAACTCCCCCAGGATTGATGTTGGTATGGACGGTACCCAAGGAATCGGCTAGCCGTGGAGTGTGATTGATTGGTGGTGGGGGAGTCAAAACTTTACTTTTCTGTTTGGGAACCGCCTATAGCATGTGTAGCATGGAATATGTTGAGAACTCTTAGTCATTGCGTTGACAATGAAAGAATGCCACCCAAAATTATTATCTCTGTTTTCAAAGCTTGAGCTCTGACACCTCTGCAAATCAATGCTTCCCTCTCCGAAGGGCCTGTCTATTTACGTTCCTGTTGAGTCATCCTCCTCTTACAAAAGCCCCAATTAGAGAGCACCTCTGTCATTTTTATGCTTTGCTTTTAACTGTGTTGAGTATGACTATGACTGGATCTTCATTGCCTAGAATTACAATGTTTAGTCAGCCCTTGGTCTTTAAAGGTGCTCTGCATTTATGTTTTCCGGTGCCAGAAAGAGCTAGCGAGATACCATCTATTCGTACTACTTCATGTTGTTTTGATTGAAGTGTTGACATTTGAGACTTATTATTATTTGCTCGCTAGTTGAGTATGCCATTGATATGAGTTTACCGTGAGACCTAGATGTCATGTGCTTATGTGGTTTGCTTGTGATCTTGCTGAAATTCTGGTTATGAGTTAGACATAGTTGCAACAACAAGATCAAACAGAGTTCGTCAAAGTTTTTCTTTTGTCTCTTTCAGTTTGTCAACTGAATTGCTTGAGGACAAGCAAGGCTTTAAGCTTAGGGGAGTTGATACGTCTCCGTCGTATCTACTTTTCCGAACTCTTCTGCCCTTGTTTGGACTCTAATTTGCATGATTTGAATAGAACTAACCCGGACTGACGTTGTTTTCAGCAGAATTGCCATGGTGTTGTTTTTGTGCATAAATAAAAGTTCTCGGAATGTCCTGAAAATTTACGAAGATTTTTTCTGGAATAAAAGAAAAATACCTGCGCAAAGATCCACCGGAGGAGGTGGACCAGTGGGCCACAAGCCCACAGGCCGCGGCCACCCCCCTGGCCGCGCCGTGAGGGCTTGTGGGGACCACGTGGCTCCACCGCCCCCAAACTCAGCTCTATATCTTCCGTCTCGCCCGGAAAAAAATCAGAGAGAAGGTTTCATCGCGTTTTACGATATGGAGGCGCCGCCACATCTTGTTCTTCATCTGGAGGCCAGATCTGGAGTCCGTTTTGGGCTCCGGAGAGGGGAAATCGTTGCCATTGTCATCATCAACCTTTCTCCATCGACAATTCCATGATGCTCTTCATCGTTCGTGAGTAAACTCATCGTAGGCTTGCTGGACGGTGAGGAGTTGGATGAGATCTATCATGTAATCGAGTTAGTTCTTGACGGGGATTGATCCCTAGTATCCACTATGTTCTACATTGATGTTGCTACTACTTGGCTATGCTTAATGCTTGTCACTAGGGCCCGAGTGCCATGATTTCACATCTGAACCTATTATGTTGTCACCAATATATGTGTGTTTTAGATCCTATCTTGCAAGTTGTAGTCACCTACTATGTGTTATGACCCGGCAACCCCGGAGTGACAATATCCGGAACCACTCCCGGAGATGACCATAGTATGAGGAGTTCATGTATTCACCGCGTGTTAATGCGTTGGTCCGGTTCTTTATTAAAAGGAGAACCTTAATATCCCGTAGTTTCCATTAGGACCCCGCTGCCATGGGAGGGATGGACAATAGATGTCATGCAAGTTCTTTTCCCTAAGCACGTATGACTACATACGGAATACATGCCTACATTAGATTGATGAACAGGAGCTAGTTACATATCTCTCCGTGTTATAACTGTTACATGATGAATCACATCCGTCACACTCATCCATCACCGATCCAGTGCCTACGAGTCTTTTACTACTGGTCCTCGCTACATTACTTTGTCTAGGCTTGTCCCTTGCTACAAAAGGGATTCGACCACTTTGCTACTGTTGTTACACTGCTCCTGTTGTTACTGCTGTTCCTTGCCACTTCGCTGTTACTTGTTGCAAGATCCTTTTCGTCACCGTTGTCGAGGAAGAATATTTTCCGTCCACGGGCAACTTAGTGGCGCCATTGATACAACGGTTAGGAATAGTCTGCCTTTTCAACAGATCGTTTCTGGCACCGTTGTTATCATACCACTTTACTACTGATACTTTGCTTGCAGACACTAATCTTTCAGGTGTGGTTGAATCTGATAAACTCCACTGCTAATACTTGAGAATATTCTTTCGCTTCCCTTTGGCGAACCAAAAAATTTGGGTTGAGTACTCTACCCTCGAAAACTGTTGCGATCCCCTACACCTGTGGGTTATCAGAGCACATCTAACTTTCAAAACATCAATATCAAGAGACATTCTATCAACGCTCCTAGCCAAATCATCAATTTTGAGTAGTTTTTCTTCTATGGACGCATTGAAAATATTTTGCGAGTTGATAAACTCTTTAATATTACTCTCTAGATCAGAGGGTAATTTATTGTAATTTCCATGAGCATTATTGTAGGAGTTGCCAAAGTTATTAGAGGGATTACTAGGAAAAGGCCTAGGAATATAGTTTCCTCTAAAAGCATTGTTGTTGCCAAAATTATTCCTACCAACAAAATTAACATCCAAGCTTTCATTTCTACTCTCAACCAAGGAAGACAAGGACATACCATTTGGATCTAAAGAAGCACCTTTACTAGCAAACAATTTCATTAACTCATCCATCTTAGCACTCAACGAGTTAATTTCTTCTATAGCGTGTACCTTTTTACTAGTAGGTGACCTTTCAGTGTGCCACTGAGAATAGTTTGTCATGATATTGTCTAGGAGTTTTGTGGCTTCTCCTAATGTGATTTCCATGAAGGTTCCACCGGAGGCGGAGTCCAAGATATTTCTAGAAGCAAAATTCAAACCAGCATAGAAGATTTGTATAATCATCCAAAGACTCAAGCCATGAGCGGAACAATTTCTAATCATCAATTTCATTCTCTCCCAAGATTGTGCAACATGTTCATGATCAAGTTGCTTAAAATTCATGATATCATTACGGAAAGAGATAATCTTAGCCGGCGGAAAATACTTGGATATATAAGCATCTTTGCACTTGTTCCAAGAATCAATACTATTTTGGGGCAAAGATGAAAACCAAGTTTTTGCTCGATCTCGCAATGAGAATGGCAATAGCTTCAGTTTAATCAAATCATTATCCACATTGTTCTTCTTTTGCATATCTCATAACTCAATGAAGGTATTAAGATGGGATGTGTCGTGGTTTTGTCACGGCAGATGTCCTCATGAAAGTACTTAGTGTTGGAGCCATCGCACCTTGGTGGCGACTCAAAGGGGTTGAATGGGAGCGAGACAGAGATTTACCCAGGTTCGGCCCCTCGAGAGGAGGTAAAAGCCTACGTCATGCTTTGTGTTGTATTGATGGTGTTTCGATTACAAGGAGGGCGTAACTCGCCTGGCCTAGAACTCGATGATTTCTAACCTGCCCTCTCCACCCCCGGGATTCGCCTTTATATACAGGTCAAGTCCTTAGGGTTTACAAGAGTCCTTCCCATCATGCAAGTCATGATTCTTTCTATCTATAAGTCGTCGTGCTTTCCAAGACTTGGAGGTCTTCCCAGTGATTGATTCTCCACGAGGATCTTGAACCGCCGTCTAACTCCTGGGCTCACAGGCCAAAGCTTGAATCGCCAAAGGATGAGTCGCCCGTTGTATGACCCGCCCAACTAGGGTGGGTCACACAACAAATAATATCCCCAACATTAGGCCCTAGATTGACCTGAACCTGTTCATGCCAACTCTCACCTAGCCAGGGGCGACTCACTCTGCTCTTTTTACGCATCGTACGCTTTATCCACCACCCTATCGTGGAGATACCCAATTCGCCGAAATGCTTCTTGTTGACATCATCTTATCCCTTTAATCTCGGAAGAAATGATGACGCAATCCCCAACAGATCCTTCGGCACAGATATCCCAAAAATTTTGGGCACCATTATAGCGAATCTTTATCCCGTCGTCAGTTCCCGCGCGAGGCGCCTCGATTCCAGCGCCCGACCCAATAAATAGGCCGGGGGAAGGGGGCAGGGAACATTCCCACCTACTCATTTTGTCGACCCTTCTTCCTCACGACTGCACCGAGAGCTCCGTCGCCGCCCGAGGACCTCCGTCTCCGGCCGCCGCGTCCGACGCATCCCCACGCCGACTAAGTGTGCAACACTAGCCGCGGATCTTCCTCGGTCGCCTTCGGTCGCCATCACCAGGTCAGTCCTCCGCCATTAGAGGTAGATCTTAGCCCCTCAAGGTCCATCGCTTGTCGGTTTCTTAGAACACCTCGAATGCCCCCATAGACGTTGATTAGATCACAATGATAATAATAGGTACAGTAGCATCGACCATATCCTCAGTTGATTAGATCCTGTTTGAAGATCCAAAAAAGGCTCCTGTCAAATCAGCTTTACTATTCTTACCCTAGCCATAGGATGTTCTTCTTTATCCAGGCTTTTTTCATTCATTTTTGCCTGCTGTGTAGATCTATGTGTTACTGCCTGCTGTATAAAATCTGTTTGTAAATCCGCCCTTCACCATTTTAGCAAACATCTCTGAAGCTCCAAGTTGTCTCCCTTTGAGCAATAGGAAATTCCTAAATCGCCCTTGTAGTCTGACCCGGCTCCTTGTTGGCGAGTCAACAGACTCCCGTAGTCACGTGACAAATGTTCGGCGAGTGAATTGACCTTTTTAACCACTCAGTAAGCACTCGGCGAGTTAACTTATCCGTAATCTTTTCCTTTGTAGCCATGGGTACCGTTTTCAAAGTCGATTGGCTCCCAACCAAAGTTACTGAAGCTTTTCTCAATGACTGTGTGAAGACGGGAAATCTCGACCCGAAAGAGGTTATCGGATGGCGATCCGGGTTTGGAGAAAAAATTCCCAACCCGGAGGAAGGGGAAATAGTTGTCTTCGCTGAGCACCTCGAACGGGGTTTTAAGCCGCCAGGATCAAAATTTCTCACAGATGCCATGACTTTCATGAACGTCTGCCTTCAAGACTTAGGACCTAACTCGATTAGTAACTTATGTCAATTCCAAGTGTTCTGCGAAGCTTACTTGCGGATGGAACCCTCAGTTCCTTTGTTCTGGTATTTTTTCCATTTAAATCGCCAGACCGAATTTTCCAATGGCCCTAGCTTGGAACTTGGAGGTGTCAACATTCAATCCCGTAGGGACAGCTCATTCCCATCACTCGCCATGCCAAGCCATCCCAAAGGCTGGGGCGAGTCTTGGTTTTATTGCCGAGAAACTTCTCCTCAGGGTGAAAACAAGCTCCTTGGCTATAGGGAGGAACGCCTTCCTACAAACTTTAAACTTCCAAACAAGCTTACTGAAGAAGAGGAGTCAGATTTTATCCTGGTGCTATCCGAGTTACGATCTCTGACAAACAACGGTCTTACCGGGATTGATTTGATCCGCTGCTGGGTTAAATGGCTCATGCTCCCCTTAAGTCGCCAAGACGGCTTAATGTGTGAGTTTGATGGCACCTTGGACCATCCCCGGTGCTACTTCCGTACAGCACTGACAGAAAATGACATTGTGTCCATCATCAAGAAGCTGACCGACGAGCCCTTGGCCAAGTGTGGCCAAATAGGTCTTAAGCCATTCTGCAAGATCAACCCGGCACCTAAGGTAAATAACTTAACCCGCCTTTACTTTATTCTTTCCGACTTATTTGAATTCTGATTCTCATAATAAAAATGCCATTTCAGAAAGGTGACAAATTCTGGTCCAAGAGGCCGAAAAAGGTGGCCCTGAAGCAAGCCAGGCCGCCCCCAAAAAAGAAATCCAAGAGCAAAGGCAAAGCCGCTGTTACTGAACCGTCTGATGCGGACGAATCCCAAGTCGGCGATGTATTTTTAGAGGTAAAATTCTATCTTCTTTGTCTTGCCATCCATTGCTACAGTTTTGTGTTTACACCTCTGTATCTCTTGTGTAGAATGAGGGCAACGAGTACCAAGAAGACTCCGTAGAGGTAATTTATGTTTCCTCTGACTCATCTTCTCCTCCGCCTAAGCCGGCCAGGCGGATTTGTGGGAAGGTTCCCATGTCTCACCCAAATGCTTGTTTGGATCCTAATTTCCTTTTGAAGAAAGCGCAACATGCTTCCTATCGGAAAACTCAGAGCCATTCTGGAGACTTGGTGTCCGGGTTACCAGCAAAAACTCCTACCAAGAAGAGGCAGAATGAGGTATCCTTTTAACAGCGTCCCCTTTTGTTTCCTTTTGGATCATACTTATAACTTGCTCATATCTTGAGGTATTACTTTTGCAGAATTCTCCCCCTTCGTCAGGCGAATCAGTGATGTCAGCCCTTCCGCTAATGATCCGCGTTCCAGTATAAATTCTTATAATATTTACATTGTCCTGATGATGATGATGTCTGTTTTTAGCGCACCCCTTCTCTTTTTAGGGCACAAGCGAAGAAAAGGAAAACTGGCGGGTAAGCTTCCATTACAGCTTCAGAGCCTATTGAAAAACCGGCGCCGACTCAGGATAACCCGGCAAAGGATAAATCTGATGACCAAGTGGATCTCCCGAATTCTCCCAAGGAAGGCATGGAAACGCCCAATCCGCCGAGTCCGTTGAAAACGGCAGAGGATCCAGATGTTGTAATCATCACTGGTGCTAGCTTCTCTAAGCCGGCTTCGGCAGTCTTGTCAAAGCACGTATCAACATCAACCCAGCCTTCTATTGAACATGAGATTTCCAAGGCCAAGCTATCTCAATACGAAAATCTTGAATTTAAAGAACTCTGCTCCGGCTTTGCAAGTCGCCTGGAGGCGAGTTATGAAATGGAGAAGAGTCTACTCCTTATGATAAAGAATAGACATGAGGTACGCCTTAATGCATACCATCCTCATTAACCCCCAAGGGTCGGGTCATCTATTAAAAGATGAGTCGGGTCTTGATATTAGAAAAAAAATCTTTCAACCTGTAACCCCCAAGGGTCGGGTCATCTGTTGAAAGATGAGTCGGGTCTTGATATTGGAAAAAATCTTTCAACCTGTAACCCCCAAGGGCCGGGTCATCTGTTGAAAGATGAGCCGGGTCTTGATATTAGAAAAAATCTTTCGACCTGTAACCCCCAAGGGCCGGGTCATCTGTTGAAAGATGAGCCGGGTCTTGATATTGTATAATTTTGTCTAAAAATTATACATTAGCCCCCAAGTGTCAGAGATGTTGCTTGCAATAATTCTGAGACTTATCCCTTGATAATATATTTTGGCAGGAATCTCTTGCCCAAGCTGAGTCGGCATTTGGCGACTTAAAGAAAAGTTTAGCCGACCAGCAAGATGCGTCGGAAAAATCAGAAGAAAAATATCAAGTGATCTTATCTGAGATGGAGAAGCTGAAGGCCGCCCACAATAAGGCTCAAGCTGATCAAGACGCCGCGGTAAAGCGAGCGGAAAAAGCTGAAGCAAAACTGGAAGTCGTGCAACAAGAGCTTGCTGGTTTAAAGCAACATATCTCCAACATGGCACAGGCTATCTTTGGTAAGAAGCAAAACCCTGATCTTGTTCTTTGTAAAATAACTTAGTATGAAGAAGTTACTGACCATCATTATCCCTTATATAGGTCCGAGGGCCGCCAACCTTCAGAATGATTGTGTCCTGATGCTGAAGGCGATTTACACATTAACGGAGCAACTGTATACTGAAGCGTGCTGACCGTGAAGGCAGTGATGGGCGCCAAGGAACCCATAACATCAATCAGAAAGATGCTTGGCTGCTTATCTACCCTTCCGCCTCAGATAGGTGAGCTAACCCAATCAGCTGCCCGAAAAGGGGTACTGACTACGTTGAGTCGGTGCTTAGCATACGCTCCAGAGTTAAAACCCGAAGAAGTAGCATCAGGCTTTCCCCAGCTCAAGGACGACGGGTCAGAATTTTCTCAAGAGGATTATCAGCGCGTTGTCAAAGAATCCCGCTTGGCGGCGGCTCAGCTTGCAGCAAGCTTGGATTTATCAAAGTATCAAGCTGCTTATGATGAAAAGAATAAGAAAATAAATCCGCCAACCTTTGTGACAACCAGCTTGACTCCGCGTCGACCCAAGAACCCTTTTGATTTGGAGGCAGATCTCTCGTCATTTTTAACGATGAAGATGAATTCGTCGCCTTATCCAAGTGTAATTGGGTATTGGGCGACTTGCAAGTTGAAGCCGGTCAGAGCTCAAAGCAAGCTGGCCCAGGGACATCAGCGGAGTAGTTCTTCATGGATTTGGCCATCAGAGCCATGTAATAGGTCATTTGTAGAAAACAACCTTGTTCCATGATTTCTTTAAAACCCTTGTGTCGCCCTCAGGGCGTCTTATGATGCTTGACCCGCCATGGCAATAGTGATTTTGATCATCAACCTGTTAGGCTAAAAACGTACATCAAACCACCTCAGTGAGTAATGGATGATAATAAATAATAACCGACTCAGGATGTTAGGGTGAGTCGGAAAAATTTGAAAAACCTTGTGGCAGTGCCAGGAAGGTGAAAGTAAGAATTTCGTCGGCTCGTTCAAGTCGCGACAGGATAGGACGAGTTATATAAACTCAAGTGCTACCCGAGGGAGACTTTTTGTGTAAAAAATCTCAAGTATTTAGACCGGCTGATCAGGCACGAGTCAAGCTTCAATGAAGCAGGTTCAGTGAACCAATGGTTTCTCTATTTTCCATGTGGGGCGCTAGCCGGTACCAGACATGCTTTCACCAGGGCGAGTTTAGGGTCTATAAAGCGGAGTAACTCGCCAAGAGTTCATGGGTCCATATGGCGATTCGGCCAACACACAGTCCAGTATAACCATTTGTAATGCGGTAATTTTCCGCAGGCCAAATGGGTAGTAAGGCTGATTTTAGTGAGAGGAAGCCCCCAAGTGACCTATGATTAGGGGAAAGACTGGTCATAGGATTGTAGAAGCGTATACGCTCTTACCACAAAACGACTTGGGAAAAAATAGCCCCCAAGTAAGCCGGCCTAATCCACAGAATCATATAAGGCGCCTATGTTTGAATCACGCGCTTGTAGCGACTTGATCCTCTTTGGCTTATCGATACCCAGTGTTGTAATAAGTGCACCATGGCGACTTATGCTCTCTGGTATGGATAGCGTCCATGCTTGGGCGACTTGTTAAGGAGCAAAATAAAAGATCTATATTTTCAATAAGATGAAATAGCAGGAAAGCCCCCGAGTTCGTGGGCACTAATTTTATTGCTTCATAAAAATGAAAAACTTACAATTTTTCAAGAGAAGAAAAAACAGAGCCAATAGCTCAAGTGTAATAAGGCCGCAAGTGGGCTATGTTCCAGGGGCAAGTTGACTCAGCCTCCGTGGTTGGCCGATTAGGCCGAAGATCCACCAGATAGTATGACCCATTGCGAAGGCTTTTGCTGACGACGAACGGTCCTTCCCATGGTGGTGATAACTTATGCATGCCAGTGCGATCTTGGATCGATCGAAGCACTAAGTCGCCCTCCTCAAAGGTTTGGCTCTTGACCCGGCGGCTGTGGTAACGCCGCAAGTCCTGCTGATAAATAGCCGATCGGGCGGCCGCCTAGTCGCGTGCTTCCTCCAAAGCGTCCAAAGAATCTTGACGCGCCAAATCGTTGTCCTGTTCCACATAAGCAGCAACTCTGGGCGACTCATGCCTAATGTCAGTGGGAAGAACAGCTTCTGCTCCGTATACCAGGAAAAAGGGAGTAAAACCCGTAGAACGGTTTGGGTGGTCCGGATGCTCCACAGTACTGAAGGCAACTCCTCAACCCAACACCCTGGGGTGCGTTCTAGGGGAACCATAAGTCGGGGTTTGATTCCTCGCAATACTTCCTAATTCGCCCGTTCCGCCTGCCCATTAGATTGTGGATGAGCAACTGCACAGACATCAAGCCGGATGTGCTCACGGTGGCAAAACTCCTGCATCGCTCCTTGTGATAGATTAGTACAATTATCAGTAATAATGTTGTGTGGATATCCGAACCGGAAGATCAGTTTTTTCAAGAACTTGACCGATGTCTCTGCATCACAAGCACCAACAGGTTCTGCTTCGACCCACTTGGTAAATTTATCAACCGCCGCCAGCAGATGAGTTTTTTTATTGGACGACATCTTAAAGGGGCCAACCATGTCTAGCCCCCAGACCGCGAAAGGCCAAGTAATAGGTATCATCCTTAGTTCTTGAGCCGGCACATGAGCCTGTCGTCCGTAACGCTGGCAACCATCACATCGACGAACTATATCTTCTGCATCTGCATGAGCCATCAACCAAAAGAAACCGTGACGGAACGCCTTTGAGACCAGGGAGCGTGACCCGGCATGATGCCCACAATCTCCGGCATGGAAGTCGTTCAGAATCACGCATCCTTCTTCGGAAGAAACGCATCATTGGAATACCCTAGAAGTGCTTCGCTTATACAATTCACCATTGATGATGACCATGGATTTGCTCCGACGGACAATTTGGCGAGCCAACACCTCATCCAAAGGTAACTCGCCTCATGCAAGATATGCCAAATACGGAAGAACCCAATCCGGCGTAACACGGAGAGCCGCCACAAACTGGGACTCAGGGTCTGGTATTGCCAACTCCTCTTCTGAGGGCAACCTTACGGAAGGATTATGCAAAATATCCAGAAAGACATTGGGAGGAACCGGCTTACGTTGTGAGCCGAGACGTGAAAGGGCGTCAGCTGCTTCATTAAGGCGCCGGTCAATATGATCAACTTGATAGCCATGGAAATGACCCGCCACATCAGACACAACCCTTCTCTAAGCCGCCATCAGGGGGTCCCGAGAATCCCAAGTACCTGAAACTTGCTGAGCCACCAGATCAGAATCGCCGAGACATCTGACCCGCGTGAGGTTCATCTCCTTGGCAAGTCGCAAACCATGAAGCAAGGCTTCATACTCTGCAGTGTTGTTGTTGCATGGAAACATGAGTCGGAGAACATAACAGAATTTGTCTCCCTGGGGCGAAATCAACACCACGCCAGCCCCCGAGCCATCTAATTGCCTAGACCCGTCAAAGTAAATAGTCCAGTACGTGAGGTCGGGCCTGTCTTCCGGAATCTGTAATTTGGTCCAATCGTTGACGAAGTCAACCAATGCCTGAGACTTGATAGCCGTGCGAGGGGTGTATCGCACGTGGTGCGGCCCAAGTTCGATCGCCCATTTGGCGATTCGCCCTGTCGCTTCTCGGTTTTGGATGATGTCCCCGAGAGGAGCGGAGCTAACCACCGTGATGGGATGCTCTTGGAAATAGTGTTTGAGCTTTCGACTCGCCATAAAGACCCCATAGACCAGCTTCTGCCAGTGCGGGTATCGTTGCTTTGAGAGAGTTAGCACCTCACTAATGAAATACACCGGGCGTTGTACCAGATATTCCTTCCCTTCTTCCTTCCGTTCGACGGTCACTGCCACGCTCACCGCCTTGGAGTTTGCCGCAATGTACAGAAGCATAGGCTCTTTTTCAGTCAAGGCGGCCAAAACTGGCGGGTTGACCAGCTGCTGCTTCAAGGCTTCAAAAGCTTCATTGGCCTCGTCTGTCCAAAAAAAACGGTCCGATTTCTTAAGCAACTGATAGAGGGGAATAGCTTTTTCTCCCAGGCGGCTTATGAAGCGACTTAAAGCCACGATACGACCCGCCATCCGTTGAACTTGATTGATATTCGCTGGTTTCCCAAGTGAAGTAATCGCCTCAATTTTGTCCGGGTTGGCCTCAATGCCGCGCTCAGACACCAGGAAACCCAACAACTTTCCTGTGGGAATGCCAAAGACACACTTGGTGGGATTAAGCTTCATCTGATATACCCGCAGGTTGTCAAAAGTTTCCCTTAAATCTTCCAAGAGCGTCTCCTTCCTATGAGTTTTAACCACAATGTCATCAACGTAAGCATGGACGTTGCGTCCGATTTGGCCACGGAGACATTTTTGGGTGCAACACTGGTAAGTCGCCCCGGCGCTTTTGAGCCCAAACGACATGGACACATAACAAAAAGCCCCGAAGGGAGTTATAAAAGATGTCTTCTCCTGACCTTCCACGGCCATCTTGATTTGGTGATATCCGGAATAAGCGTCCAGGAAACACAAACGCTCGCAGCCCGCCACTGAACCAATGATTTGATCGATGCGGGGAAGGGCGAAAGGGTCCTTTGGACAGGCTCTGTTAAGATCTGTGTAATCAATGCACATGCGGAAGGTGTCGTTCTTCTTGAGCACCAGGACCGGGTTAGCCAACCACTTGGGGTGGAAGACCTCTACGATGAATCCGACAGCCAAAAGACGGGCGACTTCTTCCCCGATTGCCTTGCGTCGTTCCTCATTGAACCTGCGAAGATATTGTTGAATCGGCTTTGCTTTTGGGTCAACATTAAGATGGTGCTCAGCGAATTCTCTCGGTACACCAGGCATGTCAGAAGGTTTCCACGCGAAGATGTCCCGATTCTCACGGATGAATTCGATGAGCGCGCTTTCCTATTTGGGGTCCAGACCCGCCCCGATAGTAAACTGCTTGGTTGAGTCGCCAGGGACGAAATCCACCATCTTAGTGTCATCCGCTGGTTTGAACTTGAGGGGCGGCTCAGCGTTTGTTGTTGGCTTCTTTAGAGGTGACATATCTGCTGGATCAACATTGGCCTGGTGATATTTGAGCTCTTCTGCAGCGCAGGCGACTTCTACGTAAGCCGCATCCCCTTCCTCACACTCTCTTGCTCTCCTCCTGTCACCATCAACTGTGATGGGCCCCTTAGGACCGGGCATCTTGAGTTTAAGGTAAACATAGCAGGGGCGAACCATGAAACGGGCATAAGCCGGTCGCCCAAACAACGCATGATAAGGGCTCTTTAACTTGACCACCTCAAATATAAGCGACTCACTCCTGTAATTGGATGTTGTTCCAAACGCAACTGTGAGTTTAACCCAGCCTATGGGGTATGCCGATTTACCTGGGACAATTCCATGGAATACCGTGGTTGACGGCATTAAGTCTTTCTCCAGCAGGTTCATCCTTCGAAAAGTGTCGAAGTATAGTATGTTGATGCTGCTACCACCATCCATCAGTACCTCTATTAAGGTATATCCCTCGACTTGAGGAGCCACGACCAACGCTAAGTCGCCGGGGTTGTCAAGTCTGGGCGGGTGATCCTCCCTACTACATGATATAATCTGCTCGGACTAGTGGAGGTACCTAGGGAGTGCCGGCTTAGATACACTGTACGCTCGGTGATTCACCTTTTTATCACGCTTGCAGGCATTGGTGGTGAAGACGTGGTATTGCCCGTTGCTTAATTGTTTGGGATTGTTGCGAAACCCGCCATGATCATCTTGCCCCTGTGGAGCCCCCTGTGGGGGTGGCTACTGAAAAACCCCGGGCGGGTTATACCGCTGTTGGTTATGCACTGGATACTGGCCGCTGCTTGGCTGCGAGCCGCCCTGAGCCCCCGGTTCGAGGAAGCCACCGACCGGGTTCTGGCGTTGATTAGGTGCACCGAACTGTTCCTACCATTGGTCCGGGTCACCGTTTTGGCCCTTTTTTATCGCCTCCGCCCGAAATTCCCGCATCACGTAACAGTCCTCCCAGGAGTGAGTCGGCGGTCCGTCCGCCGTGGCGTGGTGCGGGCACGGGCCCTTGAGTATCTCGTTGTAATTGCGCGGCTTCTTGCCACTGTAACCCCTCTTCTTCTGGTGCTAGTTGCCGTTGTTGGCATTGGTGTTGGTGATGAAGTCTGTGGATCCTTCATGCTGTCTTCTCTTGTCGTTCCCTCCGTGATTATGGTGGGCGTGTCCCTGAAGCCGGGTATGATTTTTGGATGACTCGCCTTTCCTCGGCGAGTTGGCCTTGCCACCATCCTCTCCTGGATCTTTGGTATCGTCCGCCTCGGCGTACCTAGTGAGGGTGTCCATCAGTTCCCCCATATCCTGGACCTTTCGCTTGAGTCGCCCCAACTTCTGTACCAAGGGCTCATAGTGGCAGTTTTGCTCCAAGATCAGCACAGCCTGAGCCGCCGTGATGCCGTCCGACGAGTGAATGATTTCTGCGACCCGCCGCGTCTAGTGGTGAGCCGACTCATCAGGGCGCTGAACGCAGTGCTGTAAATCGGCTATTGTCATTGGGCGCTTGCAAGTTCCCCGGAAGTTTTTGATGAAACGCTCTTTCAATTCAGGCCAAGTTTGGATGGAGTTAGGGGGCAGGTTTTTCAACCAAGTACGCGTCGTCCCCTCGAGCATCATTGTGAAGTACCTAGTGCAGATTGCTTCATTTACATCGAGCATGTCCATGGCGATTTCGTAACTCTCAACCCATGACGCCGGCTCAAGGTTCGGGGTGTAGTTAGGCACCTTTCTTGGTCCCTTAAAATCCTTCGGCATTCGCTCATTGCGAAGGGCGGGGGCCAAGCATGGCACCCCTACCTGCCTGCCGCCTCCAACAAGCGGTGTTGGGCTGGTTTGGATGTCCGGGTGATCCCGACCCGGCGGGTTAACCCGGGGAAGGGGTGGCGGTCCACTGGTTATGGTGGGCTGGTCCTCTGGCCGGCTCTTGGTGCGGCTTGCTTGGGGGTGGAGTGCAGTCGATCGAGGCTGTGCGAGAACTGGGCGTTTTGAACCACCGCCGTCTTCAACATCTCAATGGCGTTCCTTGCTTCTATTTCGGCCGGGGTGTTGCCATGAATCGGAAGGGATTCTAAATGGCGAGTCGCGGTGAGCACGTTGTCCACCGGGTTGGAAAAGTGACCCCGAGGTGTCTGGAATCGAGGAATGCGATCAACCGCTTGCTGAAGCGGCGGGTTTGGCGGCTGGCCCGGCCCTCCTCCCGGAGCGTCTCCTGCCCCGGGGGTGCGTGGAGTGTCGAATAGGCGGGTAGGGTTGAGATCAGGGGGTAAACGCCCCTGGTGCCTCCTCTGATGGACAGCGTTGGATGCGCGCTGATGCCTATCAAGCCGCCAGTTTTCGGTGTTCAAACGAGTTGTCTCAGCGGTGATTTGAAATTGCCGGGTCTCGATCCTGGCAGCTTCTGCTTCAGCATCTCGCTGAGCCTTTGCCACCCCATCTCTTAGCTTTGTCAACTCGACATTTATCGTGTCCTGATTTTCTGCTGTTACAGGGGTCGCCGTGAGCCTTGTTATCTCCGCCGCCAAGTCCACCAAGATCGCAGTTGGGCTTCTGGATGTTTCGCCAGTCCCGTCGTTGCCTGCAGGGTTTTGCTGGGGTTGAGTCGCCCCTGCCATGAAAACGGCGATCTGACGGCGGGTCCGGTCGAGAACCTCGGGGTCCATTGCCAATGACAGGCCTCCGAGGCAGCCCCCATGTAGAGACTGAATTGAATCTGAGTCACCCATGGATGATTCGTCATCAGTGTAGACCGGCGTGGTCTCCTGAGTCGCCGATCGTTCTGGTTCCTCAGATCCCTGTGTGAAACCAACAAAGACCGGGCGGGTTCGATTTGACGTCGCGATAGGGCGGACATACCTGGCCGGCTCGATGATGTCGGTGAAGATGTCCGGCTCTGGCACAGGCGATCCAACCATGCCGACAAAGATGTTGATCTTGCCGAAGGGGACTATGTAGCCGGATTCGATTGAATCGTCCTCGGGCCCCCACAGCGAGTTATTGATGTAGTACTTCCCGCGGCAGCTCCGAGTCATGAGCCCCGCCGCGTAGCTCCCTGACCCTGGTAGGGCTCCCTTTGAGAACTCAACTCCACCGTGCGCATGCCCCATGATGGGCGCCAACTGTTGTGGTTTTGTCACGGCAGATGTCCTCGTGAAAGGACTTAGTGTTGGAGCCATCGCACCTTGGTGGCGACTCAAAGGGGTTGAACGGGAGCGAGACAGATATTTACCCAGGTTCGGCCCCTCGAGAGGAGGTAAAAGCCTATGTCCTGCTTTGTGTTGTATTGATGGTGTTTCGATTACAAGGAGGGCGTAACTTGCCTGACCTAGCACTCAATGATTTCTAACCTGCCCTTTCCTCCCCCGGGATTCGCCTTTATATACAGGTCAAGTCCTTAGGGTTTACAAGAGTCCTTCCCATCATGCAAGTCATGATTCTTTCTATCTATAAGTCGCCGTGCTTTCCAAGACTTGGAGGTCTTCTCAATGATTGATTCTCCACGAGGATCTTGAACCGCCGTCTAACTCATGGGCTCACAGGCCAAAGCTTGAATCACCAAAGGACGAGTCGCCCGCTGTATGACCCGGCCAAACTAGGGCGGGTCACACAACAAATAATATTCCCAACAGGATGTGACATCTTCACTAGGAAGGCCGGAGAATTGCTCTTTCATAACAAGATTCAGCAAAGTAGCATTGATTTCATATGATTCCGCACTAGTGGCGGGAGCAATTGGAGTACTAATAAAATCATTCTTATTAGTATTCGAGAAGTCACAAAGTTTGGTATTTTCAGTCATGGTGACTTCAGCAAGCCGACAAGCACACAAGGGAACAGAAAGCAAGCGAAAGAAAAGGGCGAACGAAAAAGGCAAAAAAATGTATTTTTTGTTTTTCAAAAGTGGGGGAGAGGAAAACGAGAGGCAAAAAAAAGTAAATGCAAGAGATGAGTTTGCGGCACTTACTTGGATAAGCTTCACTTGATGCTCCCCGGCAACGGCGCCAGAAATTGGCACGTTGACGGGAGACTATTCTTGTCTTGATACTCCCGGCAATGGCGCCAGAAATTGGCACGTTGACGGGAGACTATTCTTGTCTTGATACTCCCCGGCAACGGCGCCAGAAATTCTTCTTGCTACCTCTTGAGCATGCGTTGATTTTTTTCCCTTGAAGAGGAAAGGTTGATGCAGCACAGTAGCAGTAAGTATTCC
Source organism: Hordeum vulgare subsp. vulgare (assembly GCF_904849725.1). Classification (NCBI taxonomy): domain Eukaryota; kingdom Viridiplantae; phylum Streptophyta; class Magnoliopsida; order Poales; family Poaceae; genus Hordeum; species Hordeum vulgare. The sequence goes on from NC_058520.1 coordinate 356,069,286, forward strand.
CTCAGTTTGAGAACCAAGGTATCAATCCAGTAGGACTATCAAGATGAAGCACCCATGTACCTGCGCAAAAACAGCAAACTTGCACCCAACGCTACAAAGGGGTTTTCAATCCCTTCACGATTGATTGCAAGGTGAGATCTGAAGGCGGAAAGTGCAACAAAGTAAAAGTGTAGGGCTGCAAATATGATGTGAAGTAGACCCGGGGGCCATAGTGTTCACTAGAGGCTTCTCTCAAGATAGCAAATATTACGGTGGGTGAACGAATTACTGTCGAGCAATTGATAGAACTGCACAAAGTCATGACGATATCTAAGGCAATGATCATACATATAGGCATCACGTCCGAGACAAGTAGACCGATACTTTCTGCATCTACTACTATTACTCCACACATCGACCGCCATCCATCATGCATCTAGTGTATTGAGTTCATGACAAACAGAGTAACGCCTTAAGCAAGATGACATGATGTAGAGGGATAAATTCATGCAATAGATATAAACCCCATCTTTTTACCCTTGATGACAACAACATGATGCGTGCCTCGCTACCCCTTCTGTCACTGGGTGAGGTCACCGCACGGTATGAACCCAAAACCAAGAACTTCTCCCATTGCAAGATTCATAGATCAAGTTGGCCAAACAAAATCCACGACTTGAAGAGAATTACAAGGATATGAAATCATGCATATAAGAGATCAGAAGAAACTCAAATAAGATTCATAGATAAGTTGATCATAAATCCACAATTCATCGGATCTCGACAAACACACCGCAAAAGAAGGTTACATCGGGTAGATCTCCATGAAGATCATGGAGAACTTTGTATTGAAGATCCAAGAGAGAGAAGAAGTCATCTAGCTACTAGCTATGGACCCGAAGGTCTATGGTGAACTACTCACGCATCATCAGAGAGGCAATGGTGTTCATGAAGAAGCCCTCCATATCTGAATCCCCCCTCCGGCAGGGCACCATAACGTGCCCCATATGGGATCTTGCGGAGACAGAAGCTTGCGGCGGCGGAAAAGTATTTTCGTGGATCTCTCCCGTGGTTTTGGACTTTTCGGGGATTTATAGGCGGAAGAAGTAGGGCAGGCAAGCCATAGGGGGCCCACAAGCCTGCTAGGCGCGGGCCCCCTAGACGCGCCTAGGAGGCTTGTGGCCTCCCCTGGTGGCCTCTGCCTTGGTTCTCACGCTCCCTGCGTATCTTCTGTTTTGGAAAAAATCTTTTCGGAGGTTTTATTCCGTTTGGACTCCGTTTATTATTCTCCTCTGAAAAGGGTCAAAAACACGGAAAAAACAGGAACTGGCACTTGTTACTGAGTTAATAAGTTAGTCCCAAAAAAGGCATACAAAACATCCAAAGTTTGAAAAGATAATAGCATGGAACTATCAAAAATTATAGATACGTTGGAGACGTATCACGGTGTCAAATGTGAAACAATTCCACATTGTCTTAAGTGAACACCAAACTCGAAACTCAGATATTTACCCCCATGATCAGAACGTAGGAACTTGATCTTCTTGTTACGATGACTTTCAACTTCACTCTGAAATTTCTTGAACTTCTCAAACGTTTCAGACTTGTGCTTCATCAAGTAGATATATCCATACCTACTCAAATCGTCAGTGAAGGTGAGAAAATAACTATATCCTTCGCGCGCCTCCACACTCATTGGACCGCACACATCGGTATGTATGATTTCCAACAAGTCACTTGCACGCTCCATTGTTCCGGAGAACAGAGTCTTAATCATCTTTCCCATGAGGCATGGTTCGCACGTGTCAAGTGATTCAAAATCAAGTGACTCCAAAAGCCCATCGGAATGGAGCTTCTTCATGCGATTTACACCAATATGACCTAAGTGGTAGTGCCACAAAAACATGGCGCTATCATTGTTAACTCTACATCTTTTGGTCTCAATGTTATGTATATGTGTATCATCGCTATCAAGATTCAATATGAACAATCCTCTCACATTGGGTGCATGACCATAAAAGATATTACTCATAGAAATAGAACAACCATTAGTCTCAACTTAAACGAGTAACCGTCTCGCAATAAACAAGATCTAGATATAATGTTCATGCTTAACGCATGCACTAAACAACAATTATTTAAGTTCATAACTAATCCTGATGGTAACTGAAGTGAGACTGTGTCGACGGCGATTGCATCAACCTTGGAACCATTTCCCACGCGCATCATCACTTCATCCGTCGCCATCCTTCGTTTATTCCGCAGTTCTTGCTTCGAGTTGCAAATATGAGGAATAGAACCGGTATCGAATACCCACGCACTACTATGAGAGTTGATTAAGTACACATCAATAACATCTATATCAAATATACCTGATTTTTCCTTGGCCGCCTTCTTATCAGCCAAATACTTGGGGCAGTTGCGCTTCCAGTGACCCAGTCCCTTGCAATAAAAACACTCTGTTTCAGGCTTAGGTCCAGCCTTGCGTCTCTTCATCGGATTGGCAACAGGCTTGCCGCTCTTCTTGGAGTTACCCTTCTTGCCTTTGCCGTTTCTCTTGAAACCAGTGGTCTTATTGACCATCAACACTTGATGCTCTTTCCGGAGTTCTGACTCTACGACTTTCAGCATCACGAAGAACTCGGCGGGTGACTTGTTCATCCCTTCCATGTTATAGTTCAACACAAAGCTCTTATAGCTAGGTGGCAGTGACTGGAGAATTCTGTCAGTGATAGCCTCTTGCAGGAGTTCAATCCCCAGCTCAGCTAGATGGTTTGAGTAACCAGACATTTTGAGCACATTTTCACTGACAGACGAATTCTCCTCCATCTTGCAAGCATAGAATTTATCGGAGGTCTCATACCTCTCGATCCGGGCGTTCTTCTGAAAGATAAACTTCAACTCCTGGAACATGTCATATGCTCCATGACGCTCAAAGCGACGTTGAAGTCCCGGTTCCAAGCCATACAAGATTGCACATTGAACTACTGAGTAGTCCTCCTTACGTGTTAACCAGGCGCTCAAAACATCTTGGCTATACGTAGCTGGTGGTTCATCTCCTAGCGGACCATTAAGGACATAATCCTTCTTCCCAGCTTGCAGGAGCAGCTTTAGATTACGAGCCCAGTCTACAAAATTGCTTCCATCATCTTTCAACTTAGCTTTCTCTAGGAACGTATTAAAATTCAGGGTTGCTATTGCGTGAGCCATTGATCTACAACACAAATATTGCAAAGTGGACTTAGACTATGTTTAAGATAATTAGAGTTTAACTAATCAAATTACTGATAAACTCCCACTCAAAAAGTACATCTCTCTAGTCATTTGAGTGGTACATGATCCAAATCCACTAACTCAAGTCCGATCATCATGTGAGTTGAGAATAGTTTCAGTGGTAAGAATCTCTATGCTAATCATATCAACTATATGATTCATGCCCGACCTTTCGGTCTCATGTGTTCTGAGGCCATGTATGCACATGCTAGGCTCGTCAAGTTTAACTCAAGTGTTCCGCGTGTGCAACTATTTTGCACCCGTTGTATGTGAACGTTGAGTCTATCACACCCGATCATCACCTGGTGTCTCGAAACGACGAACTGTCGCAACGGTGCACACTCAGGAAGAACACAATTTCATCTTGAAATTTTAGTGAGAGATCACCTTATAATGCTACCGTCGTTCTAAGCAAAATAAGGTGCATAAAAGGATTAACATCACATGCAATTCATAAGTGACATGATATGGCCATCATCTTGTGCTTCTTGATCTCAATCACCAAAGCACCGGCATGATCTTCTTGTCACCGGCACCACACCATGATCTCCATCATCATGATCACCATCATCGTGCCGCCATCGAGGTTGTCGTACTATCTATGCTATTACTACTAAAGCTATGACCTAGCAATATAGTAAACGCATCTGCAAACACAAACATTAGTTTAAAGACAACCCTATGGCTCCTGCCGGCTGCCGTAACATCGACGTGCAAGTCGATATTCACTATTACAACATGATCATCTCATACATCCAATATATCACATCATGTCATTGGCCATATCATATCACAAGCATACCCTGAAAAACAAGTTAGACGTCCTCTAATTTGTTGTTGCATGTTTTACGTGGCTTCTATGGGTATCTAGTATGATCGCATCTTACTTACACAAAAAACACAACGGAGATGTGCAAATTGCTATTTAACCTCTCTCCACGGACCGCCTCGGTCAAAACCAATTCAACTAAAGTTGAAGAAACAGGCACCCGCCAGTCATCTTTATGCAACAAGTTCCATGTTAGTCGATGAAACCAGTCTCTCGTAAGCGTACGAGTAATGTCGGTCCAGGCCGCTTCAATCCAACAATACTGCCGAATCGAGAAAAGACTAAGGAGGACAGAAAATCGAACATCAACGCCCACAAACCTTTTGTGTTCTACTCGAGATAACATCTATGCATGAACCTAGCTCATGATGCCACTGTTGGGGAACGTTGCATGGGAAACAAAAAAAATTCCTACGCACACGAAGACCTATCATGGTGATGTCCATCTACGAGAGGAGATTAGATCTACGTACCCTTGTAGATCGCTAAACGGGAAGCATTAAGAAACACGGTTGATGTAGTGGTACAACTTCGTGATTCAAATCACTGTCGTCCCATGATCCGTCCCACGATCCGTTCCGATCTAGCGCCGAACGTACGGCACCTCCGCGTTCAGCACACGTACAGCTCGATGACGATCTCGGCCTTCTTGATCTAGCAAGAGGAGACGGAGAAGTAGATGAGTTCTCCGGCAGCATGACGGCGCTCCGATGGTGGTGATGATCTACTCCTGCAGGGCTCCGCCCGAGCTCCGCGGAAATCTGATCTAGAGGTAAAACTATGTGGTATAGGTTTGAGTTGCACGTGGCAAAGTTGTGTCTCAAAAACCCTAAAACCACGAGTATATATAGGAGGAGGGGAGGGCTAGCCTTGGGGCTCAAGGACCCCAAGGGTGCGCCGGCCGAAGGGAGAGGAGGACTCCTTCTCCAATTCGGTTTGGGGAAGGAAGAGTCCTCTTCCTTCCCACCTCCCTCTTTCCCTTTTTTCTTTCCTTTGGTATTTTCACTTGTGGCGCCATGGCCCTATTGGGCTGGCCTCACCAGCCCACTAAGGGCTGGTGCTCCACCCTAGGGTCACTTGGCTCACTCCCGAGTGGGTGGGCCCCTCCCGGTGAATACCCGGAACCCATTCGTCACTCTCGGTACACTGCCGGAAATGCCCGAAACCTTCCGGTGACCAAATGAAACCATACTATATATCAATCTTCGTTTCCGGACCATTCCGGAAACCCTCGTCACGTCCGTGATCTCATCCGGGACTCCTAACAACATTCGGTAACCACACATATAACTCAACTATACTAAAACATCATCGAACCTTAATGTGCTGACCCTGCGGGTTCGAGAACTATGTAGACATGACCCGAGACACTCCTCGGTCAATATCCAATAGAGGGACCTGGATGCCCGTATTGGATCCTACATATTCTCCGAAGATCTTATCTGTTGACATATGGGATTATATGAATCCTTGGCATACCTATTTCAATCTCGTTACCGGCAAGTCTATTTACTCGTTCTGTAACACAAGATCATGTGACTTACAGTTAGTCACATTGCTTGCAAGGATTGTGCGTGATGTTATCTCACCGATTGGGCCCCGAGATACCTCTCCGTCACACGGAGTGAAAAATCCCAGTCTTGATCCATACTAACTCAACGTACACCTTCGGAGATACCTGTAGAGTACCTTTACAGTCACCCAGTTACGTTGCGACGTTTGATACTCACAAGGTATTCCTCCGGTGCAAGTGAGTTATATGATCTCATGGTCATAGGAATAAATACTTGACATGCAGAAAACAATAGCAACAAAATGACATGATCACATGCTACGTTCATAGTTTGGGTCTAGTCCATCACATCATTCTCCTACTGATGTGATCCAATTATCAAGTGACAACACTTGCATATAGTCAGAAAACCTTGACTATCCTTGATCAACTGGCTAGCCAACTAGAGGCTTGCCAGGGACATTGTTTTGTCTATGTATCCACACATGTATCTATGTTTTCATTCAATAAAATTAGAGCATGGATAATAAACGATTATCTTGAAACAGGAAATATAATAATAACTATTTTATCATTGCCTCTAGGGCATATTTCCAACAACATGCACAACCACTCTAGTATATACCAATCAATTTGGCGCTGACAAAGTCATCTATGTATGAGTATATTGACATAGGAACCAAGCAAGAATACTTGATCATAGGTCATACTCATCATTTAAGCACAAGTGGGGTTGCCACTTTTACATAAAGCTTTCAATGTGTTCACACATTAAGAGATGCTCATACTCAAGTCTTAGAGTAAAGCTCCCCCTTGATGTGACATCCCCTAAGAGGGATAAGCTAACCTTGGGTTTTGTCGTAGAAGACTTCATGTAGGTGTGGTAGTGGTGGATGCTCGTTGTTGATGGAGATCATATTGAGTTGGGAGAAATCCTTGTTGTTTCTTACTCTCCTCACCTACATGGGTTAGTCCCAAACATAAGGAACAAATACAAGGATATCTATGGACATGAAGTGAAGTACATGTGAGATGATGCCCATAGAAACATTAATTACCTCGTCCCTTGCTTACCTTTGAGGGAATGTGTGGCTCCTTGAACTAACGCATATGGTTGGAGTTGATTGCATATAGTTCTTGACAAAATGAATAAGAGTGAATTTCATTGGCGGAGTCACCCCCCCAAGAACTTCTCTAGTTATTCTTCTTGGAAACCCACATCAACTTGATGGGGATCCTTGGAGTTGTGGTAGCACTACATGAAGTAGAGATAGGAGCGACCTTGGGAATCCACTTGACCATGGCTTGGGGTTCTTCCTCAAATGAGTCAATCTCCTCTTGGAGCTTGTCCTTCCCTTTTGTCGTCTTGTAGTGGAAGATCATCTTGAGAGCTCGTTCCTTTGGGTAGAGTAGGATCATACTTGTCCTTTTGGGGAACAAACTTCGGGATGGGGTATTGACCTTCTTCCCATTCAACTCCATTGGCATTGAAGTAGCCAACACCTTTCTTCTTTCTGTGTCGTCCTTGCTTGCGTGCAATCTCCTCGAATTGCCTATTTCTAGCAAGACTCTTGAAGACACCTCTCTATATAATTCCTTTCAATAAATCATTTTCTTGCTCAAGTTTAACTTGGCTAAGAGAATCATTAGTGGAATCAAGAGAGCTACTAGCAACAACATCATTTGATTTAGCATTAGTATTGTTGTTACTAGATGAAGAAACTTTCTTGCCTTTGTTACTAGCATGCTTAGGTTTAACTTGTGGAACAAAAGTATACAAGAGTAATTGTTTGGCTAGATAAGAAGAAGTCTTCTTTAGGAGATCATCATTGATTTCTTTTATAAACTCATTCTCTTGCTCTAAATTTAGCTTCTCGAAGCGTAGCTTCTCATGAGTTCTTGCAAGTTCTCTATGATCTTATAGAGTAGATTCATGGGCTAGCTTAAGAGTGTTTAATTCTTTAGTTAGTCTTTCAACCTCTTTCTTATCATCATCATACGACTTATATTGACTAGCATGATTACCATCAAGTTCATTTTCATTGTTAACACTAGTTTTATCAAAGAGCAAGTCATCTTCTCCTAGCAAGTCATCCTCATCATTATTAAAGTCGAAGTACTCGGGGTGTGATACCTTGGGGCCTTTAGCCATGAAGCAGTTTCCAATCCCTTCATTTGGTGAATCAAATATGTCATAGGAGTAGGAGGATACGAGTGCAAGATCCGCAACACCTTCATCTTGACTATAGTCCGAGTTGGAGTGGTAGCTTCTCTCGAATTGGTTGTTGGACTCGGAGCCGGATACCCATTCACCAACATGAGCTTGATGTCTTGTTCTTGAGTGGCTCTTGGTGTACTTGTCCTTCATCTCCAATTCCTTACTTCTCCGGGAGGGTCTTCATTCATAACGATTTTCTCTACTCCTTCTCTCTCTTCAAGGTGACTCTTCTCTTTGTTTGTGGGGAGCCAAGCACTCATTGGAGTAGTGATCAGGCTTTCCACAATTGTAGCATCTTCTATCGCGACTAGATGAACGCTTCTCTTCATATCTTGACCCGGAGCTTCTCTCTTTGCCTCTACTCTTGTAGAACTTGTTGAATTTCCTTACCATGAGGCTTATCTCTTAATTGGTGACAACGTCGTCATTTGAAGTAGAGGGAGCATCACTTGAAGCTTTGTAAGCACTGCTTGACTTGTTGTGCAACTCTTATTTGTCCTTGAGTGACATTTCATGAGTGACAATCTTTCCAATGACTTCCGTTGGCTTGAGATCCTTGTAGTTTGTCATCATTTGGATCAATGTGCACATGGTTTCGTACTTTCCATCCAAAGCTCTAAGTATCTTCTTGATGATGAATTTGTCAGTAATTTATTTGCTTCCTAAGTCGGCAATCTCATTTGTGATGAGAGCTAGCTTAGAGTACATCTCATCGACTCCTTCACCATCCTTCATCTTGAACTTGTCAAGGTGACTTTGTAGCATATCCAACGTAGATACCCTCACTGATTCGGCACCTTCGTGCATATCAATCAAGTGTCCCAAATTTCCTTGGAATTCTCAAGACGTTTGATTTTGTTGAACTCTTCGGGGCATAAGTAGTTGAATAGAATTTCGCATGCTTGAGAGTCATATTGCAACATCTTCAATTCTTCTGCAGTCGCTTCACGATCTAGCTCCCGTCCATCACCAAAGAATTCACCTTACAAACCAACACGAACAACGACCGAAACAACGGGGTTATGACCAAGAATATGCATTTTTATATTATGCTTCCAACTAGCAAAGTTTGTACAATTGAAATATGGACCTCTATGGTGAAAATTTCCCTCACTAGACGTCATACTCTCCTAGGTTGTGAAACCAATGCAATGGAGACCAAAGCTCTAATACCACTTGTAGGATCTGAAGTATGTCTAGAGGGGGTGATTAGACTATGTTAGAGCATATTTCTCCTTTTGTGGTTTTGGTAATTGATGACAATCCCTATGGACTAATGGTTGCCTTAAGTTATATTCGAAGGATTTGTCCATAGGCACTTCTTGAAGTCCATCTGTTGGTTTCAAGGACTTTATATGATGAACAAGGTGGTATTCAAGGTATTATCCAAAGAATGGTCATAAAGACACAAGGATGATCAAGAATAAGACAAATAGTAAATCAAAATGATCAACACACAAAACATACAAGATGTGCCGAGAAGGATCAAGTGATCCCATGGTATGGTAAGCATTGTCCATAATGCTTTGGTGTACTAACCCATGATCTCCGTGAGAGTTCTATGTGGGGTTAGGTGTGTTCCCATGGGTTTGTGTCAAGAGGAAGATCTCATTCAACCTATGTAGGATGACATCAAGTGGTGATCGTCATCAAGATTGCGGTGTGCAAGTTCAAGTGGAGCATCACAAAGATATCATGCTTGAAGCTTGCCATCCATTGTGGTTGCAATGGACTTGTGAAGATGTGCTGAAGAGTGGCTCACCCATAGTGAGTATGGGGAGAAATCAAGAAAGGTGGTCCATCTTGAGGAATCCAAGTTCATCATCATCTAGATCAAGAGGACTAGGTGCAAGATATAGGTTTGCCCTTGATAGTTTTTTCTATTTTAGGATAGATTGTCGTACTATCTAGGGGTGCTCTCAAGTGAGTAGCTTGATCGTATCGTTCGTTGAGCGCTCAAACCATTTGCATCCTTGCATCATGTTTCTTGGTTCTTGTTTGGTGTTTCTCTTTGTGAGAGAGCTTATCGTCATCTTCATGACAAGCTCGAGTTCATCGAAAACTGAATCCATATGCATCTTCTATGATGTTTTCGATGCTGGAAGTTTTTGTCGGTTCATCATTCATAAAGGTTTCACATCTCTATATCATTGGCATTTTCATAACTACATGTTCTTAATATTTTTCGCCGATTGGATAGCTATTGTCATCTTGAATCCAACAAGCTTTGGTTTGCTCGATTCGGATCTCGTATGTGAAAGTTATGGTTGTTTCACTGTGAGAGTTGTTTTTCTCTAAACAAGCGGTAGTACCGCTTGGGCGATACTTCCGTTGTGTAAGAGCGGACATAGTTTTTTACTACCGCCCTCAAGCAGTAGTACCGCAACTGTGTCTGGTACTACCGTGCCGGACTTTTTCACAGTCGTAGCCTCAATGAAGGTAGACACAGAAGTAGTTCTTTACTTCCGTGGCAGTTGGATACTACCCTGCGGTAGTACCGTAAGGGCGCACGGTAGTACCGCTCCGGCGGTTCTATCGCTCGTTGCCCCCTGCAGTAGTTCCTCCCTCTGGCACCACCGTGCGTGCGGTAGTATCGCACCGACAATGATAGTACCGCATCGGGCAGCGGTAGTACCGCTTTGCTCGGGTTAAAAGTGGGGATAATTGGTAGATTCTTTCCCCCACTATATAAAGGGGGTCTTCTTCCCCATTGGATCTGATCCAACCGTTGAGCTCGTGTTTTCCCCCCATTGTTGACCTTCTTAGAGCTTGCTTACTCTCAATCCCTCCAATGATTCTTGCTAGTTCTTGAGGGAAAAGAGAGAGGAGATATAGATCCACATCTCCACCAATCACTTTCTCCTCTATGTGAGGGGAACCCCTTGGATCTTGATCTTGAAGTTCTTTGTGAGCTCCTTATTCTTCCTCTCATATTTCTCCATAACTTTTGTTGTTGTGGAGGGATTTGAGTGTGAGGGAATTGACCACTTTGTGTGTTCTTGCCATTGCATTAGTTGCATCGGTTTGAGTTCTCCATGGTGATACGTGTAAGTGAGAAGTTGAGAAGCTTGTTACCCTTGGGTACTTGGTACCCCTAGAGATTGTTCTTCGTGGATGCTTTGGCATCCTAGAAGCTTGGTGGTGGCTATTCGGGGTAGATCCACAAGGGGTCCACGAAGAAGTGGTTGTGTCTATTCCGCCATGGCTTACGTCCACATGGGACCAGCCTCACTCAGGGTAGATCCTCACAAAGTAGGCGATCTCCTTGTCCTTACAAACTTCTTGGTTCAACTCCACAACACAAAGTAGGAGGCTCCCAAGTGACACCTAACTAATCTAGGAGGCACCACCCTCCAAAAGGTAATAGATGTGGTAGAACGATGAACTCCTTGCTCTTGTGCTTCAAAAGATAGTCTCCTCAACACTCAATCACTTTCTCGTAGATTTGGCATGGGTAGAAGAGATTGATTGGGTGGAAAGCAACTTGGGAGGCTAGAGGTCAAGTTTCAAATTGAGGGATTGGAATGTCTTGATCTCAACACATGAGTAGGTGGCTCTCTAAATTTTTTGGATATGGCAAGTGTGTTTGTATTCTGAGTGTTTCCTCTGCGAGTGAGAGGTGGTGGATGGGTATATATAGGAATCTCCTAAAATCCAACCATTAAAACATTATTTCCCAACTCGGTGAAACCGAAATTAATCTTGGTGGCACCGAGTAGCACAAAATACGGCAACTTTCAAATTCTCGGTGGGACCGATATATGAATCTCGGCGGTACCAATATGGTGACCTAGGAGAGTTTCCAAGTCTCGGTGAGAGAAATTCCAAGACTCGAAAATTCTGATTCTTGAAATGACAAACCAGAATGTTGGTTACTGATTTTCGGCGGCACCGAAGTGGAAGTTAGTGGCACAGAGATTCTAAGGTTTGGCATAGGTTCTATCTCTCGAAAATCGGTAGGGCTGAGTGGAAATTATTGGTGGCACAAATTTTGATGTTTAGGCTTTGGACAAAGAATATTGTGGGAGAATGGCTGAGTATTTTTGGTGGCTATCTCAAAGCACTTGAGCAACCAATTCATCATAGATACCTCACCTCCTTTTAGTAGTATTGACTTTCCTATGAACTCAAATGTGATTTTCCACAAATATAAAATGTAGAGTCTTGTAGCTTGAAGCTTGGCCAATACTATTCATTTCCTTGTATCAAGGGGTATCTCCTCACAATCCTTTAGCCAATGCATCTTTGAGCTTTTCTGAAATATACTTAGATAAGATCATTAGTTTAACGGCACATATGTTGTTATTAATTAACAAAACCACATTAGGGAGCCATTATTCTTTCAGTTGTGCGTTAAGTCGGGACACGCGTACGACCTCTAGCGTTTGCGATGCGGGGTCGATCCCGACGATGGGAATTGTAAGGTAGTTAAGGGCTTACCATGTCACCGATGGCAATACCGATGTGGTGCCCACAAGGTTGCAACAGTTGTGGCAGGGCTTGTCGGTGAACTCAGGGAGAGTCGTGTGCTGACTTGCGGTTGAGGCGTCAATGTAGGGTTGATTTGTGGTTGTGTCATGGGTAATACTGGCCCCGATGCCGGAGACTGCGGGCTCCATCGCCTCCGTCGTGTGTACTGCATTGCTGGTTGGCTCTGCCATCATGACTTGGTGGAAGGAGATTGCGTGCGGGGCCTCAGACTGGGATGCCTCTTAGTCGAATGAGGTTTTAGTCTCTGAGTCCGTGGATGATCCTGTCTTTTCCTAGAGGTCGGAATTGTTGGAAATATGCCCTAGAGGCAATAATAAAATGATTATTATCATATTTCCTTGTTCATAATAATCGTCTATTGTTCATGCTATAATTGTATTAACAGGAAACAGTAATACATGTGTGAATAAATAGATCACAATGTGTCCCTAGCAAGCCTCTAGTTGGCTAGCTCGTTAGTCAATAGATGATCATGGTTTCCTGATCATGGGCATTAGATGTCATTCATAACGGGATCACATCATTGGGAGAATGATGTGATGGACAAGACCCAATCCTAAGCCTAGCACTAGATTGTATTGTTCGTATGCTAATGCTTTTATAATGTCAAGTATCTTTTCCTTCGACCGTGAGATTGTACAACTCCCGGATACCGTAGGAGTGCTTTGGGTGTATCAAACGTCGCAACGTAACTGGGAGACTATAAAGGTGCACTACGGGTACCTCCGAAAGTGTCTGTTGGGTTGGTACGAATCGAGATCGGGATTTGTCACTCCGTGTGACGGAGAGGTATCTTTGGGCCCACTTAGTAGAACATCATCATGAGCTCAATGTGACTAAGGAGTTAGTCACACGATAACGTGCTACGGAACGAGTAAAGAGACTTACCGGTAACGAGATTGAACAAGGTATAGGTATACCGACGATCGAATCCCGGGCAAGTTCTATACCGACAGACAAAGGAAATCGTATACGGGATTGATTGAATCCTTGACATCGTGGTTCATCCGATGAGATCATCATGGAGCAAGTGGGAGCCACCATGGGTATCCAGACCCCGCTGATGGTTATTGGCCAGAGAGGTGTCTCGGTCATGTCTGCCTGTCTCCCGAACCCGTAGGGTCTACACACTTAAGGTTCGATGACGCTAGGGTTATAGGGAATTGTTATACGAGGTTACCGAAAGTTGTTCGGAGTCCTGGATGAGATCCCGGACGTCACGAGGAGCTCCGGAATGATCCGGAGGTAAATATTGATATATAGGACGGATGGTTTCGGATACCGGAAGTGTTTCGGGCATCACCGGTAACGTACCGGGACCACCGGGACCACCGGAGGTGGCCCCGGGGGACCACCGAAGGGGGGCAACGACCCCGGGAGATAAGGTGGGCCAAGTGGGGGTGGGAACCAGCCCCTAGATGGTCTGGTGCGCCTCCCCACTCAGCCCATAGCGCAAGGGAGAGAAAAGGGGGGGCAAACCCTAGGCCAGGTGGGCCTAAGGCCCACCAGATGGTGCGCCACCCCCTCCTCCCCCTTCTGGCCGCCGCACCTCCCATCTGGGGGGGCTGCCGCACCCCCTAGGGTGGGAACCCTAGGGGTGGCACCCCCTCTCCCCTCCCCCTATATATATCGGGCACTTTTGGCCATTAGGACACACGGTTTTCCCTCTCTCTCGGCGCAGCCCCGCTCTTCTTCCTCCTCCTCTCTGCCGGTGCTTGGCGAAGCCCTGCCGGGAGACCTCGTATCTCCATCGACACCATGCCGTCGTGCTGCCGGAGTTCTTCCCCAACCTCTCCCTCCTCGTTGCTGGATCAAGGTGCGGGAGACGTCACCGGGCTGCACGTGTGTTGAACGCGGAGGTTCCGTAGTTCGGCACTAGATCGGAATCGCTGCGAGTACGACTCCATCAACCGCGTTCTAGCAACGCTTCCGCTTAGCGATCTTCAAAGGTATGAAGATGCTCTTACCCCTCTCTCGTTGCTGGTCTCTCCATAGGAAGATCTGAATATGCATAGGAAAATTTTGAATTTATGCTACGTTCCCCAACAGTGGCATCCGAGCCAGGTTTTCTATGCGTAGATTCTATGCACGAGTAGAACACAAAAGTTGTGGGCGATGATTTGTCAATTTGCTTGCCGCTACTAGTCTTATTCTTTTCCGGTGGTATTGTGGGATGAAGTGGCCTGGACCGACTTTACACGTACACTTACGTGAGACTGGTTCCACCGACAGACATGCACATCGTGCATAAAGGTGGCTAGCGGGTGTCTGTCTCTCCTACTCTAGTCGGATTGGATTTGATGAAAAGGGTCCTTATGAAGGGTAAATAGCTTTGGCATATCATCGTTGTGGCTGTCACATAGGTAAGAAGGCGTTCTTGCTAGAAACCCAAATCAGCCACGTAAAACTTGCAACAACAATTAGAGGACGTCTAACTTGTTTTTGCAGGGTTTGACATGTGATGTGATATGGCCAAAGTTGTGATGTTGCACGTATGATGTATGATATGATCATGTTATTGTAATAGGTTTCACGACTTGCATGTCGATGAGTATGACAACCGGCAGGAGCCATAGGACTTGTCTCAATTTATTGTATGAGATGCAACGCCATGTGCTTACTACTTTTACTTCATTGCTAACGGTTAGCTATAGTAGTAGTGATAGTAGTAGTTGGTGTGACGACTTCACGGAGACACGATGATGGAGATCATGGTGTCACGCCGGTGACGATGATGATCATGCGATGCCTGAAGATGGAGATCGAAAGAGCAAAGATGATAATGGTCATATCATGTCACTATATGATTGCATTGTGATGTTTATCATGTTTTACATCTTATTGCTTAGAACGATGGTAGCATAATAAGATGATCCCTCTTAAAATTTCAAGAACGTATTCCCCTAAGTGTGCACCGTTGCGAAGGTTCGTTGTGTCAAAGCACCACGTGATGATCGGGTGTGATAGATTCTAACGTTCGCATAGAACGGGTGTAAGCCAGATTTACACACGCGAAACACCTAGGTTGACTCGACGAGCTTAGCATGTACAGACATGACCTCGAATACAAGAGACCGAAAGGTCGAACATGATTCGTATGGTTGAATACGATCAGCATGAAGTTTCTCACCATGGTGACTAGTCCGTCTCACGTGATGATCGGACACGGGTTAGTCAACATGGATCATGTATCACTTAGATGACTAGAGGGATGTCGATTTAAGTGGGAGTTCATACTTAATTTGATTAAATGAACTTAATTGTCATGAACTTAGTCTAAAAGTTGTCTTTATAAATATTGTAGATGTCCAACGTCAACCTCAACTTCAACGCATTCCTAGAGAAAAACAAGCTGAAAGATGATGGTAGCAACTATGCGGACTGGGTTCGCAACTTGAAGCTCATCCTTGAAGCAGCTAAAAAGGCTTATGTCCTTAATGCACCGCTAGGTGACCCTCCCGCTCCCGCAGCAGCCCAGGACATTCTGAACGTCTGGCAAACGCGGAGTGATGACTACTCTCTGGTTAGGTGTGGCATGTTATACAGTTTAGAAACGGGGATCCAAAGGCGTTTTGAGCAACACGGGGCATATGAGATGTTCCAGGAGCTGAAGCTAGTTTTTCAAGCTCATGCCCGTGTCGAGAGATATGAAGTCTCCGACAAGTTCTTTAGCTGTAAGATGGAGGAGAACAGTTCTGTCAGTGAGCACATACTCAAAATGTCTGGGTTACACGGTCGTCTGACTTCACTTGGAGTCGAACTTCCGGATGATGCTATAATTGACAGAATCCTCCAGTCTCTCCCACCAAGCTACAAAGGCTTTGTGCTTAACTACAACATGCAAGGGATGGAGAAGACCATTCCCGAGTTGCACTCGATGCTCAAATCTGCAGAAGTAGAAATCAAGAAAGAGCATCAAGTGTTGATGGTCAACAAGACCACTAGTTTCAAGAAAGGCAAGGGTAAGAAGAACTTCAAGAAAGACGGCAAAGTTGTTGCCGCGCCCGGTAAGCCAGATGCCGGGAAGAAGAAAAAGAATGGACACAAGCCTGAGACTGAGTGCTTCTATTGCAAGGGAAAAGGTCACTGGAAGCGGAACTGCCCCAAATACTTAGCGGACAAGAAGGCTGGCAACGTTAAAGGTATATGTGATATACATGTTATTGATGTGTACCTTACCAGCGCTCGTAGTAGCTCCTGGGTATTTGATATCGGTGCTGTTGCTCACATTTGCAACTCAAAGCAGGAACTGCGGAATAAGCGGAGACTGGCCAAGGACGAGGTGACGATGCGCGTCGGGAATGGTTCAAAAGTCGATGTGATCGCCGTCGGCATGCTACCTCTGCATCTACCGTCGGGATTAGTTTTAAACCTTAATAATTGTTATTTAGTACCAGCTTTAAGCATGAACATTGTATCAGGGTCTTGCTTAATGCGAGACGGCTACTCATTTAAGTCAGAGAATAATGGTTGTTCTATTTATATGAGTGATATGTTTTATGGTCATGCTCCGCTGGTGAATGGTTTATTCTTGATGAATCTCGATCGTGATGTTACACATATTCATAGTGTGAGTACCAAAAGATGCAAAGTTGATAATGATAGTCCCACATACTTGTGGCACTGCCGCCTTGGTCATATCGGCGTTAAGCGCATGAAGAAGCTCCATATTGATGGACTATTAGAGTCTCTTGACTTTGAATCATTTGACACATGCGAACCGTGCCTCATGGGCAAGATGACTAAGACTCCATTCTCAGGAATAATGGAGAGAGCAACCGACTTATTGGAAATAATACATACTGATGTGTGCGGTCCAATGAACGTTGAAGCTCGCGGTGGTTATCGTTATGTTCTCACTCTCACCGATGATTGAGTAGGTATGGGTATATCTACTTGATGAAGCACGAATCTGAGACGTTTGAAAAGTTCAAGGAATTTCAGAGTGAGGTTGAGAATCAACGTGACAGAAAAATTAAATGTCTACGATCTGATCGTGGAGGAGAATATTTGAGTCACGAGTTTGGCACAGACCTAAGGAAGTGTGGAATCGTTTCACAACTGACACCGCCTGGCACACCGCAGCGCAACGGGGTGTCTGAACGTCGTAATCGTACTTTATTAGATATGGTACGATCTATGATGTCTCTCACCGACTTACCGCTATCATTTTGGGGATACGCATTAGAAACTGCTGCATTCACTTTAAATAGGGCACCGTCTAAATCCGTTGAGACGACACCGTATGAACTATGGTTTGGCAAGAAACCTAAGTTGTCGTTTCTTAAAGTTTGGGGCTGCGATGCTTATGTGAAGAAACTTCAACCAGAAAAGCTCGAACCCAAAGCGGAGAAATGCGTATTCATAGGATACCCTAAGGAAACTATTGGGTATACCTTCTATCTTAGATCCGAAGGCAAAACCTTTGTTGCCAAGAACGGATCCTTTCTAGAGAAAGAGTTTCTCTCGAAAGAAGTAAGTGGGAGGAAGGTAGAACTTGATGAGGTAATTACACCCCCTCTCGAACAGGATAGTAGCGCAGCGCGGGAAGCTGTTCCTGTGGCGCCTACACCGACTGAAGAGGAAGTTAATGATGATGATCATGAAGCTTCGGATCAAGTTACTACTGAACCGCGAAGGTCCACAAGGGCACGCTCTGCACCAGAGTGGTACGGCAACCCTGTGATGGAAATCATGTTGTTAGACAACGATGAACCTTCGAACTATGAAGAAGCAATGGCGGGCCCGGATTCCAACAAATGGCTTGAGGCTATGAAATCCGAGATAGGATCCATGTATGAGAACAAAGTATGGACTTTGGTGGACTTGCCCGATGACCGGTGAGCCATAGAAAATAAATGGATCTTCAAGAAGAAGACTGATGCAAACGGTAATGTAACCGTTTACAAAGCTCGACTTGTCGCAAAGGGTTTTTGACAAATTCAAGGAGTTGACTACGAAGAGACTTTCTCTCCCGTAGCGAAGCTGAAATCAGTCTAAATCATGTTAGCAATTGTCGCCTTTTATGATTATGAAATTTGGCAAACGGACGTCAAAACAGCGTTCCTTAACGGGAACCTTAAGGAAGAGTTGTATATGATGCAACCAGAAGGTTTTGTCGACCCTAAGGGTGCTAACAAAGTGTGCAAGCTCCAGCGCTCCATCTATGGGCTGGTGCAAGAATCTCGGAGTTGGAACATTCGCTTTAATGAGGTGATTAAAGCGTTTGGGTTCATACAGTTTTACGGAGAAGCCTGTCTGTTCAAGAAAGTGAGTGGGAGCTCTCTAGCTTTCCTCATACTATATGTGGATGACATATTATTGATGGGGAATAATATAGAGATGTTGGAGAGCATAAAGGCCTATTTGAACAAGAGTTTTTCAATGAAGGACCTTGGAGAAGCTGCATACATATTAGGCATCAAGATCTATAGAGATAGATCGAGACGCCTCATAGGTCTTTCGCAAAGTACATACCTTGACAAGATATTGAAGAAGTTCAATATGGAAAACTCAAAGAAAGGGTTCTTGCCAGTTTTGCAAGGTATGAGATTGAGTAAGACTCAGTCGCCGACCACGGCAGCAGATAGAGAGAAGATGAGTTCTGTCCCCTACGCTTCAGCCGTGGGCTCTCTAATGTATGCCATGCTGTGTACCAGACCTGATATAAACCTTGCCATAAGTTTGGTAGGGAGGTACCAAAGTGATCCAGGCATGGAACACTGGACAGCGGTCAAGAATGTCCTTAAGTACCTGAAGAGGACTAAGGAAATGTTTCTCGTCTATGGAGGTGACGAAGAGCTCGTCGTAAAGGGTTACGTCGACGCTAGCTTCGACACAGATCCGGATGACTCTAAGTCACAAACCGGATACGTATATGTGTTGAATGGTGGGGCAGTGAGCTGGTGCAGCAGCAAGCAAGAAGTCGTGGCAGCATCTACATGTGAAGCGGAGTACATAGCTGCTTCAGAAGCGGCTCATGAAGGAATTTGGATGAAGGAGCTCATCACCGACCTTGGAGTGGTTCCAAGCACGTCGGGTCCTATGACACTCTTCTGTGATAACACTGGAGCCATTGCCATAGCCAAGGAGCCCAGGTTTCACCGGAAGACGAAGCACATCAAGCGCCGCTACAACTCCATCCAGGACCATGTCCAGAGTGGAGTGATAGATATTTGTAAAGTACACATGGATCTGAATATTGCAGACCCGTTGACTAAACCTCTTCCACGAGCAAAACATGATCAACACCATAATGCTATGGGTGTTCGATATATCACAATGTAACTAGATTATTGACTCTAGTGCAAGTGGGAGACTGTTGGAAATATGCCCTAGAGGCAATAATAAAATGATTATTATCATATTTCCTTGTTCATAATAATCGTCTATTGTTCATGCTATAATCGTATTAACAGGAACAGTAATACATGTGTGAATAAATAGATCACAATGTGTCCCTAGCAAGCCTCTAGTTGGCTAGCTCGTTAGTCAATAGATGATCATGGTTTCCTGATCATGGGCATTAGATGTCATTCATAACGGGATCACATCATTGGGAGAATGATGTGATGGACAAGACCCAATCCTAAGCCTAGCACTAGATCGTATTGTTCGTATGCTAATGCTTTTCTAATGTCAAGTATCTTTTCCTTCGACCGTGAGATTGTACAACTCCCGGATACCGTAGGAGTGCTTTGGGTGTATCAAACATCGCAACGTAACTGGGTGACTATAAAGGTGCACTACTGGTACCTCCGAAAGTGTCTGTTGGGTTGGTACGAATCGAGATCGGGATTTGTCACTCCGTGTGACGGAGAGGTATCTCTGGCCCACTCAGTAGAACATCATCATGAGCTCAATGTTACTAAGGAGTTAGTCACACGATGACGTGCTACGGAACGAGTAAAGAGACTTACCGGTAATGAGATTGAACAAGGTATAGGTATACCGACGATCGAATCCCGGGCAAGTTCTATACCGACAGACAAAGGGAATCGTATACGGGATTGATTGAGTCCTTGAAATCATGGTTCATCCGATGAGATCATCGTGGAGCAAGTGGGAGCCACCATGGGTATCCAGACCCCGCTGATGGTTATTGGCCAGAGAGGTGTCTCGGTCATGTATGCCTGTCTCCCGAACCCGTAGGGTCTACACACTTAAGGTTCGATGACGCTAGGGTTATAGGGAATTGTTATACGAGGTTACCAAAAGTAATTCGGAGTCTCGGATGAGATCCCGGACGTCACGAGGAGCTCCGGAATGATCCGGAGGTAAAGATTGATATATAGGACGGATGGTTTCGGATACCAGAAGTGTTTCGGGCTTCACCGGTAACGTACCGGGACCACCGGGACCACCGGAGGTGGCCCCGGGGGACCACCGAAGGGGGGCAACGACCCCGGGAGATAAGGTGGGCCAAGTGGGGGTGGGAACCAGCCCCTAGATGGGCTGGTGCGCCTCCCCACTCAGCCCATAGCGCAAGGGAGAGAAAAAGGGGGGGCAAACCCTAGGCGAGGTGGGCCTAAGGCCCACGAGATGGTGCGCCACCCCTCCTCCCCCTTCTGGCCAACGCACCTCCCATCTGGGGGGCTGCCGCACCCCCTAGGGTGGGAACCCTAGAGGTGGCACCCCTCTCCCCTCCCCCTATATATATCGGGCACTTTTGGCCATTGGGACACACGGTTTTCCCTCTCTCTCGGTGCAGCCCCGCTCTTCTTCCTCCTCCTCTGTGCCGGTGCTTGGCGAAGCCCTGCCGGGAGACCTCGTCTCTCCATCGACACCACGCCGTCGTGCTGCTGGAGTTCTTCCCCAACCTCTCCCTCCTCCTTGCTGGATCAAGGTGCGGGAGACGTCACCGGGCTGCACGTGTGTTGAACGCGGAGGTGCCGTAGTTCGGCACTAGATCGGAATCGCTGCGAGTACGACTCCATCAACCACGTTCTAGCAACGCTTCCGCTTAGCGATCTTCAAAGGTATGAAGATGCTCTTACCCCTCTCTCGTTGCTGGTCTCTCCATAGGAAGATCTGAATATGCGTAGGAAATTTTTGAATTTATGCTACGTTCCCCAACAGGAATACGTGACCTCATAGAAGGGCCACATGCCAGCATTCTCGTCTTTGTTGGTGAGGTACATTGGCGGTGTGTCGTCCCTCTTGTCGCCCGAGGCTGGAGTGATGCTCACGCCGCTAGTGTTTTCGAGGACATCTCAGTCGGTTATGAGGCAGTCTTCCGACGCCTGGTTAAGGCGACTTGTCCCTCAAACCATCGCGGCTAGCTGGACTACTGATGCGGCCTCCTTCTCATGGGAGATATGGAAGCAACCCTTGGGTCGTGTTTGGGCCGATGGAGTGGTGCGTTTGCTTGGCCGGATGCAACCGTCATGAGGTCCTTCGGGAAGTCTGAGGGCGACGAGGTGGACCGGTGAGTTGATGTTGACCCGGCCCGCCTCGTCAGCAACAAATGCAAGGGAGCCAAAGGTTAGGCTCCCCCCGACGATAGGTCATCGAAAGTAGAAAAAAGATATGATCCATGATCGGTCTCCAACCGATGCCACCCGTGCCTCATGCACCAACTGACGTTTCAGATTCACGTCAGGTCCCTCTGTAGGGGTCCAAGCGTAGCTGGAGGTCATGGATGAGAGATTACATGAGGGGTTTATCCAGGTTCATTCCTTCGGAGAGTAATACCCTATGTCCTACTTGTTTTGATGATCCATAGTGGAGGGATACCTCACGCGAGGGGTTATAATGATGTATGTGAAAGTGCGTTATATCGACTAGAGGGGGGTGAATAGGAGATTTTTATAATTTCGTCATTGAGGAAATTCCTTTTGAGGAAATTCCTCACTGATGACTAACTTACAGCGGAAACAGTAAAGGATCAGAAGTGAAAAGTTTCACAACAGCAGTTTTTCAGAGTGAAGAATGTGAAAACAGATTGCACAGTGAGCACGCACGCAGAATACAGATGAGAAATGACTAACATGAAGAATTTGGGGTCGAGGAAATTCGGAGAAAGTCTTCAGAAAATTATTCAAACAGTCACAGTGAAAGTCATCAACACATAATACGGGAAAATAAAGAGTTGAGGAATTAGAACCCGTTTCTCAGTGAAGACAGTCGTTGATGACCCAGTTCCAACTGTTATGAAAGTCGTACATCTGGTTTGGAGCGGCTTGGTATTGAAACCAAAGGACACCCAGTCCCGGGACACACAGTCCCTACCGTACTCTCCGTGAGCTAAGGACACACAGTCCTCGCCCAACACTCGTGGTAAGTTTCAGGGCAGACTTCCAAACCCTCACAAACTAGGTCACCCGGCGATCCACAATTGACTGCTGGAAAGCTCTAGACCATGACGCCTAACCGTCTGGAGGATGCACAGTCCTCAAAGGTAAAAGGCTTCAGTCCCACACAGCAACAACTTCTTCAGTGATGCTCAATCACTAGGTTTGGTTTGTGGTTTCGGTGGGTGGTGTATTTCCTCACTGATTATTTACTCTCGAAGGCTCTGAGGAATTTGGGTTGCTCTTATGACAAGTGGTAGTTTCTAACGGAGCAGCCAACCAGCTAGTGGTTGTGGGGGTGGCTATTTATAGCCTGGGAGCATCCCGACATGATTTGACACGAATGCCCTTAAATAATATGACCGTTGGAGTGGATAAGACCAATGACTTGGCGTGGTTATCAAAACGGTCGGAACCCTCAACTCTGAGAGTCCTCATGTCACTCATATTCCTCACTTGAGGCTTTTGGTAGGATTAGGCTTGGGTTGAGCATCATGAGGAAATTCATTCCATAGTGTAACTTCGACCCCCTTTAACAGTACGGTGTTCCTATTACTCAAATGCAAAGAAAGTAAAACAGAAAGTATAAATCTTCATGCTTCAAATTCTTTAGAATGATTTTCTTCAGGAACCACCGGACATCTCAATATCAATATCTTCATGAGGAATATCAAATTCATCGCAGATTCCTCGCGATTCATTTCTTCAGCTTCAGACCAATTTCTTCAACTGAAGACATATATTTTTAGGGGTCGATATTCTTCAAATATCTCAAACTCCTCAATGACTTATAGATCCTGTGTATGCTCACAAACACATTAGATACTTAACCTATAAGTCTTCAAACCACCAAAATCACTAAGGGGCACTAGATGCACTTACAATCTCCCCCTTTTTGATGGTTGATGACAATTAGGTTAAGTCTTCAACAGGGATAAAAAATATGAAGTGTAAATACTCATTTGAGGAATTTGAAAACAAGATCCAGAGAGACTCCGCCTGAAGATGTGCATACCTTAAGGATTTTTCTTTTATAGCAAATGCACATTGATGATTTATATCATGGAGATCTCCCCCTGAGTCTTGTAAATCATGCATATATGTAACATATCATATGAAGAAAATGAAGATGCATGATGACAAATGGTATCTGATGAATTTCAACATGCGTGCATTAAAACTTGACGAATAAGCATGCGAAGAAAAACGTTCAAAAGCGTCAGAGTACCATCGGGCTTAAGTTACAACTCATTACATAAAAACTTCAGAAGAGCCAAGAGTTTGTAACTCAAATATAGTTCATAAGCCCCAAAAATATCCCGCTTGAAGACTAACTCTCGAGTTGCTCCCCCTTTGTCATCAAGTGACAAAAAGGGACAAACTGAGGACTAACGCCCGTGAAGACTTCATTTCTTGACGGTTGAGGAAGAGTCGTGATGCTTCTTCGGAGTAGACTTCTTCCTTGGGCCGGTTGCAGTGTCGAGTTGTTCTTCATCAGATTCAACAGTGCGGAATGAAGAAAAGGAGATGTATTCAAGGTCTGGCACTGGAATGGGCCTGAACTTTTTCTTGGGAGGCCACGACCAGTCAAAGTCTCGCTCAAAGTCTAGTTCTTCAAGCTCAGTCTGAGTCTTCAGATGTGCAAGTGTAGCCCAGGTTCGATCGAAAATCTCATGCAGATAGTGATGGTTAATCTTCACAGAGTTTTGTGTTTCAGTGAGGGTTTTCACAATGTTACCAAACTGGCGTTTGACCCATTTGTGGTTGCGATCCACCTTCTGGTGAAGATTGAGGAGGAGCTCTCTGGTATTCAGCACGCGAGGAGGAACTGGGCTTGCTGGACGAGTCTCAGTATCGTCCCATGAAGAATAAGCTTCTGGCTCTCTGAACTGGCCATCAAGGGGCCTACTGCCTTCTTCAATCACAGATTTTCCTTTTCCTTCAATGGGCTCGAAAGTCTTCTTGTTGACTCGGATAGGAGGCATATAACCAACATGGTTTTGACAATCAGCGTGAAAGTTGATGCCTGTCCTTGTCCTGATGAATCTCATGATCCACGGGGCATATATCTTGTGATCAAAGGGGCACATGGCATTGTCGTCCAAAGTCCTCAAGAAGAAATCATGGATATTGATAGGAATACCGTGAATGATGTTGAAGAGGATATTCTTCATGAGACCTACAACATCTTCTTTATCGTCATGGCCTTTGATCGGTGCGAGCACACTGCAGAGGATTCTGTAGACAAACCGGGGTGTGTACTTCAGCTCGTGGACGAGGAAGGTTGTTCTTGAAGATTTGCCTGCGGCCAAAGGCTTCATGAGGACTTCCATCATTCCATTTGGCTGCTCACGCTCACCATAAAGCTTCACTGCCCCATCTGAGGGAATTGGTACGGGCAGTTCTCTGAGGAGTTCAGAAGCAGGAGCCTTGTAGTGAGTGTTTTGTGACATCCAGTCAAACACCCAAGTGTTGATGTCTTCAGGGTTGCCAGATATGTGAAGAGTGGCATAGAACTGAAGAATAAGCTCGATGTTCCAGTCTGATATGTCTGAGCACATTGGGAGCAAACCTGCATCGTGCAGTACACTGAGGACTGGCTCCAGGCAAGGTATTGCTTCAAGCTCAACATGAGGAATATGCCTGTGCTGGAATATCTTGTTTCGTCCACAGAGCATAGAGGCATAGTAGTTCATCTGAGTCCTTGTCCAAAACTTCAAATGCCTCATTTGAGGCTTGTCATAAGGGTTCTCTCCGATGAAGTACATGCGTTCTTCAAAGAAATTTTCTTTCTGAAACTTTGGACGCTTGGAGAATTGCTGACGCTGAACTGACTGAAGATTTTGCTGAGGAATAGGGGAGGAGACAACAATAGCAGTCTCTGGGTTGAGCACAATGAATGCATTGTCTTGGGCGGGTACATTTTCTTCAGCATTTTCCTCAGGGTGAGGAATTTCGTCAGCTGGTACTTCATGGTGAGGAGATGATGCTTGCTCTGGCTGAGATTCAGGCTGAGGAATTTCTGCTTCTTTCTCAGTTGGAGGAGTTGGGTCAGCCTGTTCCTCATCTTGAGGAGTCTTCTCAGAATGTTGAATTTCGTCAGCATGAGGATTTTCATCTTGTTTTTCCTCAGCTGGCTTTGTGGCAGAAGCAGTTTCATCAGCTGGTGCAGCTGATGCTTGAGCAGTTTCTGTCTGAGGAATAAGAGGTTGAGGATTGTCGTCAATCTGAATTTCCTCATCAGTGTGTTCCTTAGGGGCGACATCCTTCATTTCCTCATCTGCCTTCGTAGCTGGGTCATCAATGACGACCATCTCATAGGAAGGGGCGACATTGAGAGGCACCGGGTCCAGAGGAGTAGTTTCTTCAATTTCTTTGAGGCGCTTTGCCTCTGTCTCTTCTACTGCTGAGGAGGCTTTTCTCTTCTTGGCTTCCTTTTCAGCAGCCCTTGTTTTCTTCACGTCTGATGCAGACGGAATTATCTTCTTCACCTTTGAAGCTTTTGGTGAAGGTGTTCTCTCTTCAGTTTCTTCAGCTGGTAGTGAGGAACCAACTGGAACAGAGTCATCAGCCTGCTTTGATGAAGCAGCTGGACCAGGAGCAGTCTCATCAGCGGCAACAATTTCATCAGTTGAAGTTTCCGTGATGATTTCTTCAATGGCCGGTTCATCAACACGACGCTCTTGGTGTTCTTCCTCAGCTTGAGGAGTTTCCTCCTCATGAGGAGATGCATCTGCTGGCTCCTCAACCAAGGGTTGAGGAGTTGGTGCTGGGGGTGCGGTTCTCTTGTTGTATTCATCAACAACACTAGTGGCCAGCTTGATGAAATTGCTCTTGAGGCTTTTGCGATCTGACAGCTTGGCGTACTTGTCAGTCAATTTCTGCAGCTCTGCCTGTGTTGTCACCAGTGCATCAGGAGTCAGTTTGAGGAGATTCTGCCTGAGGAATTTCTCCTTTTTGATCTTTGCAACCTTTGTCTGCCTGGCCTGCTGTTCTTTCCACTTGGCTTCATTTATGAAAGTGTCCACCATGTGGCTGATGCCAGGGGGAAGTTTCAAATCATCAATAGGAGTGTTTGGGTCCTCATACCAGATATTGATGTAGTCAAGGAGGACCTTGGGGTCCATGGCCAGAGGAATAGCACTGCCTGATGCTTGAGCTACTCTTTCTTACTTGTTTCTGATGATGGCTTGCAGGGTTTCATCATCATATTCATCACTTCCCTCTTATGCAGACGGGACTGCGATGATTTTGCTGGGGCTGGGCAGAGGTGCACGTTCAGCAGTTGCCAAAGTCTTCACAGGAGGTGTTGAAGACTTTGTCTCCGAGCTAGTTGCAGCTGGGAGTGAGGAGCTGGAGCTGGCGGTCGTAGGCTTCACGACTTGCTTCTGTACTGGTTTCTCTTAAGGCTTTGGGGTTGGAGCTGAGGATTGTGATACTGAGGAGATTGGTGCTGAGGGCTTTGGCGCTGATGGATTTGGTGTTGAAGGTTTTGGTAATGAGGGTTTTGGTGCTGAGGGTTTTGTGACAGAAGCCTGAACAGACTTCTCTTAAGGCTTTGGAGCCCTTGGCTTTGATGGCACATGCTGCATTTGAGGAATTTCTGAGCCTGAGGTTTCTGCAGCTGAGGAATTTGCAGCGCCGGAGGCAGCAGCTGAGGATTCATTAAATTTCCTCACTGCAGCTTCTGCCTGCCTCTTGAGCTTGGCCAGATGCTTTTCTTTCTCATCTGGATAGTCATCAATTGTCATGAGGCTTGAGGGATGTGCTACTTGATGATCCTCAAGTGGGGCCCTTCTGCCAGGAGGCTTCAAAGCGAATTTCTTCGCACATTTAGGAGTCACAAACCTGTACTCCTTCCATTCCTTCGCCCATCGGCGTTCAATCTTCTGCAGCCGTATCTTTCTCTTGACCATTGTCTCATTTTCATCAGGCGTACAATAGTCCAAGTAAATGTCCTCAGGGATA
Organism: Hordeum vulgare subsp. vulgare; assembly: GCF_904849725.1. NCBI lineage: Eukaryota > Viridiplantae > Streptophyta > Magnoliopsida > Poales > Poaceae > Hordeum > Hordeum vulgare. Next base: position 356,096,849 of record NC_058520.1, read on the forward strand.
TCAGCAGCTGTGTTTTGCTCAAGTTTCTTTCCTCCCTTCTGTTTTCTGTCTTCCTCCATTTTCCTTAGTTGAGGATTTTGCTGATGATTTTGAACTCTTGAGGATTCTGATGAGTCTTGAAGAGTTTCTTCCAGAAACGCTGCAAATGAGTTAATGTGATGAGAACCGAGAGATTCATCAGCTGACATGTGTGTACGTGTGAACAGAGTATAGTTGCGAGGAATTTGGAGAGGTCATATGCGTTCTCAGATTTGAGGAAAATGAAAAAGTTTGACAGTTTGAGGAATATAACCAGTGGTTGAGGAATTTGCCTAAGCATACTGTTCTTGGGTTCCAGAGTTGTACAGATCCGAAAATTCACACAATTGAGGAATCTCGTGAAAGTCTTAGATGCTTAGCATAGTTCATCAATGATTGTGGTGATAGGTAGTGTTTGAGGAATCATGTGCGCATCGTATCTTGAGGAAAAACAGATTTCACATAGAAGATGTAAAATTTTATATCTAATCTGCTGTAAAAATGGGATATATTTACCCTGGAAGGTGCGCACGAAGAATACAGAAAGTTGTGTTGGAGAGGCTCTTCGTTCGAGTGTCCAATGCACCCTAACTCGGCTACAGAGGACGTCTACGGCGGCGACGGACGAAGATGGTCCGACTCCGGCGTGGTTCCAGCGACGGAGAAGTCGAGGCAGTGAAGCTCTTCCTCACGGGCGACGAGACTACCAGCGGTGGCGCTAGGGTTCGGTGGAGTGTGCTGTGGCAGGAGAGCGATGAGGCGAAGAAGAGGATGCCGAGGGGGATAGGTACATATTTATAGCCAAAAGTTATTGTTGGCGCGAGAATGTCGGACCAAATAGCCCCTGCCTCTACGTCTCCGCAGGACACGTGTAGCTCCCGTACGATGCGGTGGAGATAGTGGAGATCGTGGTTATCCGATCGTGGGAAGTGGGGGTTCAGTTACTGTGCCTTTAAAGAAGCAATTTTTTGAAGATTTGAGGATTTTCGTTACAAAATCATCAGCTGACAAGGATGCAGTGAGGATTTTGAACAAAGTTTCAAGTAGAACGCATATGAAGAATTGAATAGACTGGATGAGTATAACATAGAGGGAAAGTAGGGTCCGATCACATTCACTTAGCAGAAACATCAACTTGAAGAAATAGCAATAAGTGAATGTTGTTGAGGACTAGAAATCACAGTCTATCTAGTCAAATGAAAGTTATCAAGTGTCTTTGAAGATTTTGTAATAAATCATCACAATGAAGAACAACTGTTTGAAGAAGAACACATTGTGAGGAAATTGATCATTTGAAGAAAATCAACTTGAGGAATTTCACATTGGGCGGTGACGTTACCCACCATATAAGAAAGTTGATTACAGACGCCGCATACAATTGTCGTAGGGCCCTGAGAATCAATTTCTTCGTTAATTTCTTCACATTCAGAGTGACATTCTTCATCAGTTGAAGAAAATCGATTCATCATGTGTTGCACATCTAAGTCATCAACTTTGCATAAGTGTTAGGATGTGTGCATGTTTTTACAAAACATTTGAAGATTCTAAGATATTTAGCTCACACCGCAGCTTGCAAAACCTTTTCTCATCCAAGGGCTTAGTGAAGATATCTGTCAATTGATCATCAGTCTTCACATGGTCGATCAGGATATTTCCCTTGAGGACATGGTCCCGAAGAAAATGATGACGAATTTGGATGTGCTTGGTCTTCGAGTGCTGTACTGGGTTGTATGCAATCTTGATAGCACTCTCATTGTCACAGTAGAGAGGCACATTCTTCATGTTGATGCCGTAGTCTTTGAGGGTTTGCTTCATCCATAGCAATTGAGCACAGCAAGAACCAGCAGCAATGTACTCAGCTTCGGCAGTGGAGAGTGATACGCAGTTCTGCTTCTTTGAGGACCAGCAAACTAGTGATCTTCCGAGGAAATGGCATGTGCCAGAAGTTGACTTGCGATCCACACGGTCACCAGCATAGTCAGAATCAGAATACCCTACCAGATGAAGATTGGAGCCCTTGGGATACCATAATCCTAGTGTTGGTGTGTGAGCTAAGTATCGAAGAATATGTTTCACAGCCTTATGGTGTGATTCCTTCGGTTTTGCTTGTAAACGTGCACACATGCAAACACTAAGCATTATATCCGGCCTAGATGCACATAGATACAATAAAGAGCCAATCATAGAACGGTATACTTGCTGATCAAAATCTTTACCATTTTCATCACTGCCGAGGTGGCCGTTGGTAGGCATCAGAGTCTTGGCACCTTTGCATTCGTGCATGTCGAATTTCCTCAGAACATCCTTGAGGTATTTCTTCGGTGATATGAAGATTCCATTGCTTTGTTGACGAATTTGAAGACCTAAGAAGAATTTCAGCTCCCCCATCATGGACATCTGATATTCTTCACTCATCATGTAGGCAAATTAATCACTGTATCTTTTGTCAGTACAGCCAAATATGATATCATCGACATATATTTGACATACAAACAGCTCATTATCATAGGATTTTGTGAAAAGAGTTGGATCGAGTGAACCAGGTTTGAAGCCTTTCTTCATGAGGAATTCCTTCAATGTATCATACCATGCCCGAGGGGCTTGCTTGAGGCCATACAGAGCCTTTTTGAGTCTGAAGACTTTGTCTGGATTCTTTGGATCCTCAAAACCTGGAGGCTGAGCAACATATACTTCTTCCTCAAGCTTACCATTGAAGAATGCACTTTTCACATCCATTTGATATAAGGTGATGTTATGATGATTAGCATAAGAAAGTAATATTCGAATAGCTTCAAGTCTAGCAACAGGTGCAAAAGTTTCATCGAAATCTATTCCTTCAACCTGGGTGTAGCCTTGGGCTACAAGTCGTGCCTTGTTCCTCACCACTTGACCGTCCTCATCTTGCTTGTTTCGAAAAATCCACTTAGTGCCGATGATGTTGTGCTTGCGAGGATCTGGTCGTTTGACGAGCTCCCATACGTCATTCAGCTTGAATTGAAGAAGTTCGTCTTGCATAGCTTGGATCCACTCCGGTTCCAGAAAAGCCTCAGCAACTTTTGAGGGTTCTGTGATGGATACAAAGGAAAAGTGCCCACAAAAGTTAACTAAGTGTGAAGCTTTTGAGCGAGTGAGAGGACCTGGCGCGTTGATGTCATTGAGGATTTTGTCAAGTTCTACTTCGTTCGCAATCCTCGGATGAGCTGGTTGAGGATTTTGTCTGGGCTGAGGAAGTGGTGCTGGTGCAATTTCCTCAGGAGCATCTTCTTGGTTTTTATCAGCGATGGGGATCGTTTCTTCACCAATTTCCTCAGTGGGAACAATGTCTTCAATAGGCTTAAGCTTTATTGCTTCCTCAGGAGACAGCTTATCTGGATCAGAAGGCAATTGCTCTCTTTGCGAGCCATTAGTTTCATTGAACCGCACATCTACAGTCTCAACAACTTTGTTGTGATAGTTGTTGAAGGCTCCGTAAGTGTGCGAGTCCTTTCCATAACCGAGCATAAAACCTTCATGTGCCTTAGGTGCAAATTTTGAGCTATGGTGAGGATCTCTAATCCAGCATTTTGCACCGAAGACTTTGAAAATAACTTACATTGGGTTTCTTGTCAGTGAGGAGTTCATATGAGGTTTTCTTGAGGAATTTGTGAAGATATACCCTGTTGATGATATGGCATGCAGTGTTGATTGCTTCAGGCCAAAAGCGACGAGGAGTCTGATATTCTTCAAGCATAATTCTCGCCATTTCAACCAGAGTCCTGTTCTTCCTTTCGACGACACCATTCTGCTGAGGATTATAAGGAGCAGACAATTCGTGAGTAATACCAAGTTCATCAAGATAATCATCAAGACCAGTGTTTTTGAACTCGGTTCCATTATCACTCCTGATATGTTTGATCTTGATGCCAAAGTTCGTCGAGGCCCTTGAAGAAAATCGTTTGAAGATTTCCTGCACTTCAGTTTTATACACTATGATATGCACCCAAGTGTATCTGGAATAATCATCAACTATGACGAAACCATATAAAGATGCTGCATTGGTTAGTGTGGCATAGTGAGTAGGTCCAAATAAATCCATATGCAGTAATTCGAATGGACGTGTAGTGGTCATGATGGTTTTAGAGGGATGCTTGGATCTGGTCATTTTCCCAGATTCACAAGCACCGCAGAGATGATCCTTGAGGAATTTGATTGATTCGATGCCGATGACATGCTTCTTCTTCGCGAGCGTGTGCAAATTCCTCATGCCTGCATGACCTAGTCTTTGGTGCCACAACCATCCTTCTGAGGTTTTTGCTAGTAAGCAAGTGGCTGGTTGAGGACCTGTAGAGAAATCAACAATGTACAAATCCCCTCTTCTTACACCTTCGAAGACTTTGGATCTGTCAGATTCCATGATGACTACACATCTATATCTACCAAAGATAACAATCATATCAAGATCACAAAGCATCGAGACTGACATAAGGTTAAAACCAAGGGATTCAACAAGCATCACTTTGTCCATATGCCTATCCTTGGAAATAGCCACTTTGCCAAGTCCCAATACCTTGCTTTTACCTTTGTCAGCATATGCGATTTGCTTCAGAGGTGATGGAGTTAGTGGCATATTCATCAGTAAGCTTTTATCACCAGTCATGTGATGTGTGCAGCCACTATCAAGAACCCACTCTGTATTCTTGGGTTTGTCATCCTGCAGATGAATTAGTACAGCTTACCATCTCATATGCTTCAGTTTTGAAGAATATGATACTAATTTCATCAGATCAGTAATTTCATCACAAAAGAAATGTATGGACATGTGAAATATTTCTATTTCATCAATCATTAGCTTGCGTCCTATCAAGCATTACCTTAGGTCTCCAGCAAATTCTTCAGATGATGATTTTCATCTAGAGACCTGTCCTACAGAAGTGATTAGTTTGATTTCTTCACCACCCACATCTGAAGGGGTGGCAAAGCGTTCATCATCCTGCGAGCACCATATGAGAAAGGTGGCATTGAAGCCAATGCACTTCTCTTAACAGTAGGAGGATTAAAGTACTCATATGAATATGCAGAGAACTGGTTTGAGGATTTATGAACATAATGATTTGAGGAGTAACGTTCATATTCATATTCCTTGTAGTTTCCCTGCATGTTAGACGCATAAGCACGGGTACGAGCATAGTTTTGACCAGTTGAGGATTTTGATCCTCTTGAAGACTTTGATCCTCCTGAGGAATTTGATCTGGGGTTCAGATTCTTCAGTGGTGGTGTCATGAGGACATTCACCTGAAGATTTTCAAGACAGCTTTTGGGAACCTAGATTTTCCTCAGGGGAGGGCCATTCCTGCAGTTAGTTCCAACATATCGAGCAAATACTTCACCAGATTGATTTTTGAACAGTTTATAGTTGGAGTCAAATGACTCATCTGAGGAATAGGATAATTCACATGAAAAGCCAGTTAGATTGGATGGATCAAAAGGAGGCCCAGTAGCAGCAACCCATGAGGTTTTGGAATACTGCTCAGGTTTCCAATAAGATCCATCAGCATTTAATTTCCTCTCAAAGGCAATTCCTTCTTTCCTCGGGTTCCTGTTCAAGATCTGCTTTTTGAGCACATCACAAAGGGTTTGATGTCCTTTGAGGCTTTTGTATATGCCTGTCGCGTACAATTCCTTCAACCCTGCATTTTCATCAGTAACATTTGTGTTTTCCTCAAGTGAGGAAATAGACACAGCAGGTGTAGTTGAAGAATTTGTAGCAATAGTAGCATTTGATGATTCTGGTGAGGAATTAGCAGTTTCACGTTCAATGCATTTAAGACATGGAGGAATGAATTCAACTTGATCAGCGCTGATCTGTTGAGCTAGTAATGAATCATTTTCCATACGAAGATCATCATGAGACATCCTCAGCTTCTCAAGATCAAGCTTCCTTTGAAGAAATTCATAGGAAAGCTTCTCATGATCGGTGAGGAGTGTATCATAACGATCCTGAAGATTATCAAATCTAGACTGAAGACTTTTCACATCTTCAGTGAGGATTTGGGTAAGATTCATTTCATCATTCCACAGATCATCACTTTTATCTAGCAGTTTCTGAAGCTTTTCCAGAGCAGTTTGTTGTTTAGTGGCAATGATAGCAAGTTTATTGTAACTGTGTTTCTTATAATTATCAGGTTCACAGTCACTTGAATCAGAGGAGGAGGCATTATTTGGTACCTTTGAACCTTTTGCCATGAAGCAAAAAGTTGGAGCGAAGTCATCAACATAGTCATCAGTGCGGATGGTGCTATCATCTTCTTCAAGGCTGAAGATTGACTTGCTGACGAAGGTGGTTGCCAGTGCAAGACTAGCCTGTCCGGATTCTGAGTCTTCATCAGAACCCTCTTCTTCATCACATTCCTCTGATTCTGCCTCGGAGTCCATTTCCTTGCCAATAAGTGCCCGAGCCTTTCTGAAACTAGTCTTCTTGTGCGATGAGGGCTTTGAAGATGAGAATTTTGAAGATTTCTTCTTCTTCTTCAAGTCATCAGAACTGTCATCCTTGTATTTCTTCTTCTTTGATTCCTTTCCCCAACGGGGACAATCAACAATGTAATGACCTGATTTCTTGCACTTGTGACAGGTTCTATTCTTGTAGTCCTCAGATGAAGATTCTGATTTCCTCATGTCTCTTCTTGAAGATTTACCGAACTGACCACGTCGTGTAAATCTCTGGAATTTCCTCACGAGCATTGCAAGCTCCTGTCCAAATTCTTCAGGGTCACAAATGCTATCATCTCTGTCTTCGTCTTCAGATGAGGAAATTGCTCTAGCCTTCAGTGCACGTGCTCTGGAATAACTTGGTCCATATAGATCTCTCTTTTCTTCTAGCTGGAATTCATGAGTATTTAGCCTTTCTAGTATATCAGCTGGATCAAGCATCTTGTAATCTGGTCTTTCTTGAATCATCAGAACTAAAGTATCAAATGAAGAATCCAAAGATCTCAGCAGTTTCTTCACAACTTCGTGATCAGTGATGTCTCGAGCTCCCAGTGCTTGCAGTTCATTTGATATGTCAGTGAGGCGATCAAAGGTGTCTTGGCAGCTTTCATTGTCATGTCTCTTGAAGCGATTGAAGAGATTGCGAAGAATATCAACACGAGAGTCACGCTGGGTTGATACTCCTTCATTTACCTTGCACAGTCTCTCCCAGATCAGTGTTGCAGAGCCCAAAGCACTTACTCTTCCAAACTGGCCTGGGCTCAGATGGCCACAGATGATGTTCTTCGCTTGAGAATCGAGTTGCTTGAATTTCTTCACATCAGCCGCAGTGACACTGGCAGAGATAATGGGGACACCATTTTCCACAGTATACCAGAGATCATTATCAATAGCTTGTAAATGCACTTGCATTTTGTTCTTCCAGAAGGGAAAGTTCTTTCCTTCGTAGGTAGGACATGCTGCAGTCACCTTAAACATGCCTGCAGTCGACATAACTAAAACTCCAGGTGGTTAAACCAAAATCACACAGAACAAGGGAGTACCTTGCTCTGATGCCAATTGAAAGTGCGTTATATCGACTAGAGGGGGCGTGAATAGGAGATTTTTAGAATTTCATCATTGAGGAAATTCCTTTTGAGGAAATTCCTCACTGATGACTAACTTACAGCGGAAACAGTAAAGGATCAGAAGTGCAAAGTTTCACAACAGCAGTTTTTTAGAGTGAAGAATGTGAAAACAGATTGCACAGTGAGCAGGCACGCAGAATACAGATGAGAAATGACTAACGTGAAGAATTTGGGGTTGAGGAAATTCGGAGAAAGTCTTCAGCAAATTCTTCAAACAGGCACAGTGAAAGTCATCAACACATAATACGGGAAAATAAAGAGTTGAGGAATTAGAACCCGTTTCTCAGTGAAGACAGTCGTTGATGACCCAGTTCCAACTGCTGTGACAGTCGTACATCTGGTTTGGAGCGACTTGGTGTTGAAACCAAAGGACACCCAGTCCCGGGACACACAGTCCCTACCGTACTCTCCTTGAGCTAAGGACACACAGTCCTCGCCCAACACTCGTGGTAAGTCTTCAGGGCAGACTTCCAAACCCTCACAAACTAGGTCACCCGACGATCCACAATTGACTGCTGGAAAGCTCTAGACCATGACGCCTAACCGTCTGGAGGATGCACAGTCCTCAAAGGTAAAAGGCTTCAGTCCCACACATAAACAACTTCTTCAGTGATGCTCAATCACTAGGTTTGGTTTGTGGTTTCGGTGGGTGGTGTATTTCCTCACTGATGATTTACTCTCGAAGGCTCTGAGGAATTTGGGTTGCTCTTATGACAAGTGTCAGTTTCTAACGGAGCAGCCAACCAGCTAGTGGTTGTGGGGGGTGGCTATTTATAGCCTCGGAGCATCCCGACATGATTTGACACTAATGCCCTTAAATAATATGACCGTTGGAGTGGATAAGACCAATGACTTGGCGTGGTTATCAAAACGGTCGGAACCCTCAACTGTGAGAGTCCTCATGTCACTCATATTCCTCACTTGAGGCTTTTGGTAGGTTTAGGCTTGGGTTGAGCATCATGAGGAAATTCATTCCATAGTGTAACTTCGACCCCCTTTAACAGTACGGTGTTCCTATTACTCAAATGCGAAGAAACTAAAACAGAAAGTGTAAATCTTCATGCTTCAAATTCTTCAGAATGATTTTCTTCAGGAACCACCGGACATCTCAATATCAGTATCTTCATGAGGAATATCAAATTCATCGCAGATTCCTCGCGATTCATTTCTTCAGCTTCAGACCAATTTCTTCAACTGAAGACATATATTTTTAGGGGTCGATATTCTTCAAATATCTCAAACTCCTCAATGACTTGTAGATCCTGTGTATAGTCACAAACACATTAGATACTTAACCTATAAGTCTTCAAACCACCAAAATCACTAAGGGGCACTAGATGCACTTACAGTATGAGATTGCTACCTTAAATCCTCCTATTCGTGGATAGATGACCAAGAGGGACCCTAAAACTCCCTTATATATAGACAGAAGACCAGCTTGAGAAATCAGAATATTATGATTTTTCTACCGGAATAGCCTCCTTTAGGACAACTTCCGAAATACGAACGCACAAGGGATGACCGGATCAACGTTCCATTGGCAAAAAGGCACATGACGTAAGAGGGTTGGGATAGTGCTTAATTTTACTGTCCTAATAATATAGTAGAATAAAAATAGTTGTTGAATAAAAAAAAAGAATTTAAAAAGGGAGCTCCCATTGAATACCAAATGGTAAAATTGTCCATCTTATTTGTTCGAACATTCCTAATTGGACAAATGAGGAAGGACCCTTGGAGGTGAGTGAAGCATTTTGGCTCCCGAGCTCATCTTTACCCATGCTGAATAAATAATTTGAAACAAAAACTAGAAAAAATTAAAATATTCCATTTTTTGTCATAGTAGAGAATTTGATGTGTGATGTCCGTTCCAAATTTCAAATTATTTGAACATCCGAATAGCTCTCGACAAAAAAGATAAATTTGGGGTCTTTTAAAAACTATACTGTTCATGTATAGTTTGGATCTCAATTGATCTTTTTTATTGAGAGCTATTCAGATGTCCAAATGATCTGAAATTTGAAACGCATCTCAGGCGTCAAATTATCTACCTTTCATAAATTTTTAAAGATTATTTGAATATTTATAAATTTTTTATGAATTGTTTTCTGGCTGGATGCAAGTGAGCTCGGTCTCAGATTTGGATATTCGGTTTGGAGGTGCCCTAACTTTTACCAGGGTACCATGGGAGTAGGATCGCACGAGGCGATCAAGGGAGGCGACGAGGGTTCCCTTGCGCACCGCCGGTGACGCCACCGGTTTCCTCTCTCTCCGTCGGCCGCTTCGGCGATGGGAGGAAGGGGGAACCTCAGGTTTGTTCGCTAGGTGGGTGTGTGGTAGGGTTAGGGTTAAGGGAGTCGCTGTCGAGGCCGTTGCGGCGGTGTCGCGTCGGAATAAGTTTCTCCGGGCTCCGTTCGCGGTCAGGCAAGGCTTTTACCTTCGTCTAGGAGCCAGCGGGGTTGGGGATCCCCGAATCTCGTCGAGGTCGTGGACTACGGTGGCTGGAGGTCCATTGGCACTGGCCGTTTGGGTCCTCAGATGGGCGATGGATGCAGGGAGACGAAGACCCTTCTTCTTCCTTGTTGGTATGATTTGCTGCTCCTGTTCTTCTCCTTCATCTGCGCTGATGCTGGTGGAAGATCCTGCTTTGTTCGGGCGGATGACCCGGCCGCGCCGCTGGACCTGTCGGATGACTCGAGTTCTCTTTCTTCCGGAAGGGACACTTTTCGCGGTACTCAAAGCCAAAGATGGCGACATCTGTTGCAGGTGTGTTGGATTGATGTCCATGCCCTCTGAGCGTTGTGTCAAGAAAGGAGGAAGCAGCGTGGCGGTAATTGTACCGTGGTCAAAGATGATGACCTGCTTGCGACTGGTTGCAAATCCTTCTGCTGCAGGGGCCTTCTTTCAAGATTCAGGAATGATGACATAGGGCTCCGGAGATCTTCTTCTTATGGTTGTTTTAGGTACTCTAGGTGTTCATGGTTCTGTGTGTTTGCGTTTCAGTGTGCTGGTACGGGTCAACTTCTTTGTACTGATTCGTGATATGAATGAAAACAAACTCTTTCTCAAAAAAAAAAAAACTTTTACCGGGTACCATGGGACCATGGGAACCGTGGTAAAACTGTAATGATTTTCTATGACAAAAATATACTATCTGATCATCTGGAGCATGGAAGGCCAACCCCTATGAGTTCTCCACTTCTAGTAAGAACAGAGGTACGATAGATAACCCCCGTCCCCGAATTCAAATCCGCCAAATCTGGTAATACGACCGCCACGCCGCTTTGCCTTCCCCGCCTCCCTCCCAAACCCAAATCATCCCCCCGTCCGCCTTCTTCGAAATACCACCATATTAAACCAAGAGCAAGCGAAATCTCAAATCCCAAATCCCACCTCTCGAATTTAGCACAGGGCAATCCAAATCGCTCGGTTCTGATGCCGAAGGTAGCCCTTTCCGATCACTAAACCCCTGAACCCCGGGATCCACCGAGGAATTCCTCTATTAGTTCCTTCATTTGGATTGGATTCGGTTCGCGTCGGTGCTGGTGTTGATTCAGATGGCGGGTTGGTGCAGGCGCACGAGGAGGAGGTGCCGGCGGCGGGGGCGGACAGCGAGGAGCTCGAGCCGCTCTTCGACTACTCCCGCGTGCAGCCCACCATCGACTTCTGCTTCGACGGTAAGGTCCCGCGACCCCATGCCCTAGGGTTTCCATGGAAGTTGCTTAGGACCGACCTTCTCCATTTGGATGCGCAGATTCCGACCTCGAGAAGTCGGACATCTTCGTCCACTGCAACAAGCGCCCCAAGGTGGCGGACGACGCAAACGCTGACGTGAGTATGACAGAGTTCAATTCGTTTTCGTTTTGATGGGTGAGGTTTTGGGCCTTTGGCTGCGGAAGGTAACATGTTCATTCTGATCTGTCTGTCTTGCAGGAGGGGGGTAAGGGTAACGAGAAGGGCGACACCGGCATAAAGAAGGCCATGGTGGTGAATTTGGATGATGAGGATTGGCTGGCTCCACCGCCGCTGAAGCCTGTGCTCAGCGCTGACGTATGCAAGGATAAAACGATGCACGAGAGGTATCACAATGTTCTACCTCTACTTTGTGCCATTTTGCGAGGCTAGCTGTTCTTGACCATGATGATGACTGATACTAGTGAGATATTTGCATGGCGAGACTGGTTGCTATGATTAGATGATGCGATGATCATTTTGGGGATTTGTATACTTTAGTTGAATTCAGTTCGCTCATTAATAATATGCTGATCAGATGATACCATCATGTGCCCAGCAATCAGTGCGCCCAGATCCTTACTGCATGGCTCATTGCAGCTGGAATTTGTCAGGTTAGGTCTGTAGGTGTTGTAGTGATCATGATGACAAGTGAAATGCTGCCAAGGTGCTATGTTTTTGCTTTATAGCTGCTTATTCCAGGAATCCTGGCTATTCATTTTCTCGAACACAATCATGCCTTTTCATTATAAAATTCTAATTCCAGGAATGAAGTCATAACAGTGTCTTCAGAGTTCAGATGTCAATACTGTTTAGAGATATAACAGCGCCTTATGGGATCTTATGCCAAACTAAAGCCACTCTGAATAGAGTGTGCTGTTGCTTTATGAAATGCTGCACTGACTTTGCCTAACTCTTCCCCTGCCTTTTTGATATTCTCATTCTAGTTCAGTTTCACCAGACTGTATGGATGTATAGGTCAGCTGAAAATCTGATGAAGTAATTATGATTTTAGTACTAGTGCACACAACAGGCTAGGTGTTTACAGAAACAAAATATACTCTTTGTTCTCTTCCATGGTGTATCAGCATTTACGTTTTCTGGAGCCCCGTCCCCCCCAAGCACACGCGTGCACACACAAAATGGAGATTACTATGGCTTAGTTACTAGTAGGCAGAATGTCTTTGGTCTTTCAGTATAGGCTAGTAACCATAACAAATATTTATGATTCCCGCATCTGTAAGAACACAACCTAGAAGTGGTTGTGGTCAAGCCTTACTGGAAGTTCTACATGTATTTTTTTGGTTCAACCTATTATTTATGGTGTTAATCAGCTCTATGGACTCCTTGAGACATCTGGAAATGGAAATCAAACTCATGTATTTACTGTATTTGTTGCTATTGCTGTTATGTTGCCAGACAAGTATAAAGTTAGCATCAGTCCTTTACTTCTAGTTGTTTTTTACTACCAGCAGGTAGTTTATAAAGATGTTACTGACTTGTGATTTTCCAAATTCGCGCATGTAATTCTCAGATTAAAGAAACAAGAAGTACAGAAACTGGTTGATGATGAATTTCAAAAGGTTGTTGAAAATGTTAAGAAAGACATGTTGGCCAAAAAGCCACCTGAACCTATAGTTCTTGATGAGCCAACTGAAACAGAGACTAAGAAATCGAAAGAGAAGATCTGCATAATGTTTCAGGAAAAGGATGCAAGGCAGCAGTTCCGTGTGTCCATGGTATGAACTTTTCATGGTGATGTTACTCTTCTGTTAAATAACTCAAATTCTCTGACTGACAGTTTCAGTAATTTGACGTGTTTTAAGTTTATGCTCACTTTAGATTCAGTTTGCCATAATAAACATCCAATATACTTTCTCGTTTTCATTTTATTGTTGAGCTATACCTTCTGAAATGGTATCTACATTAGTACAATGTATATAAGCTAGGATTTTTGCCATCCATCAAAGATTACCACATGTAAATTTAAACCAACTCTGTATTCTTAAATCTTGTTTATCATTGCTAAAGAATGAGAAGTTCGACAAGCTTTTCAAGGCGTATGCTAAGAAGGTCCAACTCAGTCCATCTAATCTGACTTTCGTATTTGATGGTGACAAAATAAACCCGACAAGTACACCCCAGGACCTTGACCTGGACGCTGAAGACGTGATTGAGGTGCACCATAAGCCAACTGTAGAATTGGGAGGGGGAGAGAGGACTACCTCCAGACGGGACGAGCCCTGTTGTCTGGTCGCTCGCGTGAGTTCTCTCGTCTCGTGGATGTGTGGCGGCTGACTCTCACGGGAGGACCGGGAGCTCCTCCTTCTAGGTCATCTCAAGGGCTGGGCCTTGTGGGCTTAAGTGAGATGGGCCAGACATCCCATACCGGTTCAACACTCGCCCTCAAGATGGGTGGTAGATATCTAGCATCCCCATCTTGTCACATGCCAAGTTACGTTCCTTTGTTCCTAGTCCCTTTGTCAAGCAATCTGCAAACTGCTGCCTAGAGCTGACATAGTAAGACTGATGATCCCAGCATCAAGTTTCTCCTTAATGAAGAAGCGATCAATTTCCACATGTTTTGTCCTATCGTGTTGAACTGGATTATTAGCAATGGCTAGTGGACTGTTTGTCACACCACACCTTCAAGGGTCCCTTCCTTAGAAGTTTCAACTTGCTCAATACGTACTTCACCCAGAGCATCTCACACAACCCTTAAGATAAAGCTTTATACTCAGCTTCTGCTGTTGATCTAGATACAACAGGTTGTTTCTTGCTTCTCCATGACACCAAATTTCCTCCCACAAACACACAGTAGCCAGAAGTTGATCTTCTATAATCTTGACAACTAGCCTAATCAGAGTCACTAGCCATCGACCTCAAGGTGTCCACTCTTCCCAAACCACAACTCTTTACCCGGAGTCCCCTTCAAGTATCTTAGGATTCTGTGCACAATATCAAGATGCCCACTCCTTGGTTCATGCATGTATCCGCTTACCAACCCCACATCATACGTAATGTCAGGCCTGTTATGACAGAAGTACAATAATCTCCCAACCAATTTTTGATAATCTTCCTTATTCACTAGATCTCTTGATTGTGCTGTCACTTGATGATTTTGTTCGATCGGAGTAGGGGCAACACAACATCCCATCATGCCCATGTCACTCAAGAGATCCAAGGTATATTTTCGTTGGCACATAGATTCCCTTCTTTGTCCGAGCCACTTCAATGCCAAGTATTTTAGGTTGCCTAAATCCTTTATCTCAAACTCCTTGCTCAGATAACCCTTTAATCTCTCTATCTCCTCCTTATCATCTCAAGTGATAATAATGTCCTCTACATAAACAACAAGAATGGTGATTTTCCGATCAGAGTGTGTGTAGAACATTGTTTGGTCACTGTTACACTGACCATACCCAATACCACGGATATCATGTCTGAACCTGTCAAACCATGCCCTCTGTGATTGCTTCAACCAATACAAGGTTTTCTTCAGTGGTTCAGCCTGCATACCTTTCCCGTGGTCTCTGAAGTACCAAAACCTGGTGGTATCTCCATGTACACTTCTTCCTACAACTCACCATGCAAGAAGGCATTCTTGGCATCTAATTGATGCAACTTTCACCCAAAGTTTGCAGCACGAGAGACCAATATCCTAACCGTGTTCATCTTTGCCACGGGCGCAAACGTCTCATGATAGTCAATTCCATAAGTTTGACTATATCCTCTGGTGACCAATTTGGCCTTATACCGTTCCACCTTACCCTCAGGATTCTGCTTCACTCTATTGATCCACTTACAACTCATTGCTTTTTTTTCCTGCCGGCAATGTGGTTAGCACCTATGTCTTGTTTTTCCTCAGTGCTTCCAACTCTTCTATCATCGCTCCATGCCACTTTGGGTCTTGCTTTGCAGCCTTCCAATCCTTTGGGATTGACATTGTTTGAAGGGAGGCAACAAACGCCTTATATGAAGGTGACAAATCCTTGTAAGACACAAAATTGCCAATATCAAGGTCATCACAAGCATCATCATCTATTGGTAGAGCCTTCCTTGCTACTTCACCCTTCCTTGTTGCTTCACGTGTAGCCTTTCACAATGCAATGGGCAGCTCCACCGTGTCAGATGAGCTTGCCTCACAACCTTGCTGCTCCCCATGTACTCTTGCCTCACAACCTTGCTGCTCCCCTCGTACTCTTGCCTCACTGCCTTGCTGCTCCCCGTGCACTTGTGGTTGTCGTCGATAGTACACCAGGGTATTCGTCTGCCATCGATCTCGAACATGAACCGGAATTGTATCCACTATTGGTTGGACCTGAACCTGCACATCATTAGCAGTGTTAATGCCGACAGAATCACTATGAGTATGGGACACCACCTTCTACCCCTCTTGACCATCATGCATATGGTGCAGGTGGTCAAGCTCTGCAAACAACAGACTGAGATCAGTCGGCTCGCCATAGAATGGCTCAGACTCCCTGAAGGTAACATCCATACTTACAAACCTTCGTTTTTGAGAGGGACACCAACGTTTATACCCTTGTTGACTAGAAGAGTATACCACAAAGACACACTTCACTGCTCGAGGATCAAGTTTGCCAACAGATGGTCGGTGATCACGAACAAAACAGGACTGCCAAACAACTTTGGGGGAACAACAAACTTATTTTCTCCAACGAGTGACTCAGACGGAGATTTCATGCCTAGTATCCTGGAAGGTGTACGGTTGATCAGGTATGTAGCTGTCATAACTGCTCCATCCCATAAGAACTTAGGCACATTCATGATAAACATCAACGACCGAGCAACCTCAAGAATATGACGATTCTTCCTTTCGGCCACTCCATTCTTGGGGTGTGTGTTTGGACATGAAATTTGATGAAGAATCCCTTGGTCAGCCATGAAAGCCCCAAAAATGTTGTTGACATACTTTGTGCCATTGTTAGTCCTAAGCACCTTGACCTGTGCCTGAAATTGGTTCTTTACAAAAGCATGGAAGTTCTGAAAACAGCTAAACACCTCATCCTTGTGATGCATCAAGTAAATCCAAGTAATACAAGAACAATAGTCAATGAAGGTAACAAAATACTTCTTTCCATTCATTCACACTACTGAGCTAGTCCATACATCCGGATGAATAAGCATAAAGGGAGATATGCTCCTAAGCCCCTTACTCACATACGAGGCTTGTGTGTGTTTTTGCATATTCACAAGCATCACATGTCAACTTGCCCTTGCCTATTCCACCCATAACATCCGGAAATATTATACTCATCTTATCAAAAGATACATGCCCACATCCTGCAGTGATGGATCATCGTCTGTTTCTCCTTGTCCTTCATGGTCGCAGCATACACCAAGTCCGGCTGCACCTCCTGGTCCATGTACCAGAGCTCCTTAGGCCTGGTGCCAGTCCCAACCGTCTGGCTCGTCTGGCGCTCGTGAATCAAGCAACCGAACTTGTCAAGGATCACATGATAGTCTATTTGATTAATGAGAGCACTGAGAGAGACCAAATTTATAGAAAAACTGGCACATGTAAAACTGGCGATAGCGAGATAGTTGAAGTGCACTTGACTGTGCCAACCCCTATGACAGACTGATTTGTACCATCGGCAATTTGGATAGTGCCCTTGTGAGTAGGAGGATGCTTATTGTAAGACTCAAACACACAAAAATTACCCGCAACATGCTTAGATGCTCCAGAGTCTAGGACCCACTCTGGAGCATCCACATTAAGAGTAAGAGATGCCTTTGTCGGATTACCTTCATCAGTGGAGGCCCAATGCGCATAGTCTCCATAGGTAGACTCATCAACTTCCTCGCGCTTTGATTTCACAGTGTCCCCTTCAACTATCATATGTGCCCTCTGACCCCTGGGTTTCCTGAGTGGCTACCTCTGCCCCAAGAAAGTTGACCCCCTGAGGTCCCTAGGTATCAACCTCTGCCTCTAGCATGCCTAGGTATCCACCTCTGCCAGTTCCTCCTCTGTTGTATCCCCTGCCTCTGCCACGAGTTGGACATTCTCTCTTCCAGTGACCTACCTCCCTACAGGTATGACATTTGTTGGGATCTCCCCACTCCATGCGCTTAGTGATTGCAAATGTCAAAGCTGTGCCTTCATGTCTGCATGCTCAAGAGATAGCCTCACCTCCTCTTGAGACATTGCTGCAATAGTCTCAATAGTTGGCAGGAGAGGTTGGTGCAACAGGGGGATGCCCCCCTTCCATGAAAGCAACCTCTGAGCCATTCCAACAGTTTCAACACACGCCTGTGTGCAATCCACTTGCGCCCTGACTCGATGCAAGCTACATCATAGAGTTCCAAAGGATCGCAATTATCCTGCTCCGCCCACAAAGCCTGCAGCTCTTGCCACATATGCCATCACTGACATGTCATCACCTTGGCGCAACCGACTGATCTAGCATGAAATTACCCTTGGCTGAGTATTGGGTGGATAGGGTCTTCCATATCTGGGCGGACGTGGATAGTCCCTCCATAGAGTGTCCAATGGAGGGCACCACTGAGTTCAACAACCAGCCAACGAGCACAGAGTTTATGACCTTCCACCTCTTTCCCTCCGCGGTATTCTTGTCTCCTAGTCCATCAATCGCACCCAATAAGTGCCCCATCAAGTTCCTTCTGTTCTACAGCCAGCAATGCCCTCCTGGACCAACTCAAGTAATTTATGGCCCCCTCCAGCTTCATGTCCAGGGGTGACATTTTGAGCTTCTGAGCCACTTCCTGTCGAGGAACGGTGGTCCCAGAGTTGGACTTTGCGAGGATCTTAGCGAGCTTCTCGAAAGCCTCAGCAAGCGCATTTGGTTCAGGCGTTCAGCCATCTCCGATCCGGAATCAGCAACAGCAGTCCTCAGCAGCACAGCCCGACAGCTGCACGGTTGTTCCCTTTACGCCCCCTAGCAAGCAGCAACAACAGCCTCTTCCTCCAGCAGCAGTTCTCTTCCTCCTTCCTCTGCAAACAGCAGCAGTTCCAGAGGATCTTGGCCTCCAACAGTAGCCAACCCCCGCAGCAGTTCTCCAGCTCCCGGTCCCCTTCAGACCCACACACACAGCAGCACAACAAGGAGCTGCCCTTCTCCACTACCCTTCTCCTCTTCTCCTCCTGCAGCACCACAGCCCGCCACGCTGAGGGGTAAGCAGCAGCCGCAGCACAGCCCACTCTCGAGGAGACCAAGCCGCTCCTCAGCTTCCTCCTCTTGCTGCGCAGCACAGCAGCTCCACCTCTCCTTCCTCTGCCGCGCAACCGACGAGCCGCACCTCCTGCGCAGCCATGCCGCACCTCCCAGATCCGCAGCCGTCTTGCCGGACGCCGCTCAGATCTGCCGCCACCTCGCCGGACGTCGCCGCCGTCTCCTCAGGCCCCGCCGTCCCTGGCCTCTGATACCATGTAGAATCGGGAGGGGGAGAGAGGACTACCTTGAGATGGGACGAGCCCTGTTGTCTGGTCGCTTGCGTGACTTCTCTCGTCTCGTGGATGTGTGGCTGCTGACTCTCACGGGAGGACTGGGAGCTCCTCCTTCTAGGTCATCTCATGGGCTGGGCCTTGTGGGCTTAAGTGAGATGGGCCAGACAGCCCATACCTGTTCAACACTAACTCTAGACAAGCCAGCTAAAGCATGCGTGAAAAAATTACGAGAAAAGATACTCATAATGATTCAGGAAGATGTGAAGCTGCAGTTCTGTGTATACAAGGTATAGCTTTTTCATGACACTGTTACTAGTATCAGTGTGCAATAAAAATATATAATCTTTCTGTTAGATAGTTCGAATTCACTAACAGGTACTTGCAATTATTTCATGCATTCAAGTTTTATGGCCTTACTGGATTCAGTATGACATAACAAGTGTCCAACATACTTTCAAATTTTCATTTTATTGTTTTCTGAAACTTAATGTACATTATTTCAAATGTGTATAAGCTGGGGATTTGACATTTTGCTCCATTCATCTTGCAAAATGATAATTTAAAGTATCTCTGGATGCTTATATGCTGATTTTTGATTGCTACAGGATGAGAAATTTGACAAGCTTTTCAAGGTATATGCTAAGAAGGTCCAACTCAGCCCATCTGATCTGATTTTCATATTCGATGGTGACAAAATAAACTCGGCTAGTACACTCCAGGACCTTGAGCTGGAGAACGGTGATATGATTGAGGTGCGCCGTAAATCCCACTGAAACCTAGGAGCTTAGCCTGGAGTTATCTCAATCTGTAATTTTGGGCGTCCCTGAGTGGGGCATTGTTTGGAGGTTGACCTGTTTTCTTTTGCGGTCAGCTGCTCATAAGGTCAGCTCCACATTTGCTAGTGTTAACTTCTTTTACATGTTCATGTCTATGCCCATAATAGACATACAAGACATGCAATTGTATGTAAAACATGCTTCTTTCCAGCCTCTTTGATAGATGCCCCCACCTTTACTGCTCTGTATTTTGCAACGTGAGATGGTTAGAATTGTACTATGAAGTATGTGAGTGGTGTATATTAGTGTACAGATGGCATTTGCTTGGACCAATTTCACGTTGAGTGGACGACTGCACAAATCCTAATCATATGGCTCTACCTATATGGATAACTTGGTTTCTGGATTCTATAGGATAGCTGTCCAGCCGATGTAACGTAGTGCACGTGGCTACATTTGTTGCTGGTTTATAAATTTGGTTTTGGGCAAGCTAGAACAGCATTCGGTAAAGAACCGGTAAGAACTTAGGCGATTTCTGATACCATGAACACTGTTGCTACTTGTGTCTCTCTCCGTAGGTTGCAGCCCTTCTTTGCATCGATGTGGCTCATTTTAATAAAAACAGCAGGGAAAAAATTCTACTGCAGCCTTTTATTGTATAATATAAAAGATACGTACAGATTTAAGTATTTAAAGATGAAAGGAAAAGTCCTAACTAACGCCTGTAAGTCTTGTACCGCTTATCAATCGCAGTCTGTGGGGCTTTATTTCAAAGATACTTACATTCAATTGGAAGTTGTGGTTTATTCTGATATTCTCAAAATGCTCATGAATTGAAAACCCTGGAGTTCTGTTTGGGCAGATATGTTCCCAGCATGACTGAGAACGGGCATTTCAGAGAAGTTGTTGAATTGTCTCTTCCATTTGACAAGTCATGACAAGTATTTTTTTCCCTTTAAAATAAATCCTTGTGTTAACTCTATCATGGAGGTGCAGCCAGAAAAAGAACTTGTACTATTTTTTTTGACAGGAATTATTCCAGATCCATTTCAAATGAGGGATCACGACTCGCTGACCAACCACGGTAACTTCACTGGAGGAATATCCTGGATGGTTCCAGAGATAGGTTCATTAATCTATTTGAAATAAGGATCACAACATGCTGTCAGTTTTGTCTATATAACTAAAGGGAAGTCCCATTATTCCAGATCCATTAAGATTCGGCATTCTGGTGATTTTCTAAAAGCCTTTCTTCATTCTGATCGGCTTGCATGCTCAGCTGTTGTTGTTGGTGTTTATCCCGCACCTTGGCTCTGCCATGGAACCTAGTCAAGTAGTCATCCTTTTCTTTTTCTTTTTTTGAGGACAAGTAGTCATCCTTTTAGGTATGAAGCATGATCTTTTTACGTAAATTTATGGGCTAAATTGCCAATTTCAACATCATCGGATTCTGTTGGAGCGGCACACTCCCAAGACATAGAAACAGTCAGGTTGCTTTTCGATCCCAGTTTAGCAAGGCCATGCCCAGTTTGATTGATCTAGGATTACATTTGCATAGCTGAAGCGTCACTCGAGGAGGTAATGTGCTGATCAGCAGCTTGATGTCTTCAATGACCTCCGTTGCCGCTGACTAGTCCGGTTTGCTGCGTTCACCTACACACGGCCTGTCTTGGTAGAGAATGCATCCCCCATTGGAAGAGATGGTCCGAGTTCGATCGCCTACTCAACCGGCCTGTCCTCGGTAGAGAAGGCATCCCCCATTGGAAGGGATGCTCCGAGTTGGCGATTTTTAAGGATGGTCGGGCGCCCCTATATCACACTTCTAGCGGGACCTTTTTTCTAGGGTTTTCTAGCGAAACCTAGGAACCCTCACTAAAGGGGAGAGCCCAGGCTCATGGGGGTGACTGCCTTTTTTTTTTCATGGTTTGTGTTTTCTTTTTTGCTTTATTTCTTATTTTTGTTTATACTTCCAAATATTTTAATAAAATATTATTTTGCATAAAACATTGAAAAAATGTTGACCAAGCATTTGAAAAATGTATAAATAAAATGTTTCTCATGTATGTAAAAAATATACATTTTTTTTCCGGGTGAATGTCAAAAGTATACATTGTGTGTGAAAAAAGTTGATCGATGTATTTAAAAAATGTTAATCTAAACATTTGGAAAAAGTGATAAACAAGTAGTGAAAAAATGCTAATCAAGTATTTGAAAAATGTTAAATGTGTATAGAAATAATACTAGTCATGTATTTAACAAATGTTAAACTTGTATTTAAAAAATGTTAAATGTGTATGGAAAATATGTTGACCATGTATTCAGAAAATGTTAAACTTGTATTTGGAGAATCTTAAATGTGTATAGAATTTTTTTGACCATTTATTAAAAAAAGTTAAAACCTGTATTTGAAAATCGAAAGGGTATGTCTAAAGAAACAACAACTCCATACCGAAAAGCGGAAAAGGTGCATAGAAAAATTGGTGACCATGTATTCAAAGAATATTAAACTTGTATTTAAAATATATTAAATATGTACAGGAAAAATATTAACCATGTATTAAAAAATATTAAACTTATATTTAGAAAATGTTAAATGTGTATACGTAAAATGTTGACCATGTATTAAAAAAATGTCAAACTTATATTTAAAAATAAATCATTTGGAAAAAAATGTTAATCAACAATTTGAAAATACATCAAATGTGTATTATAAAAATATATTAGATATATAGCAAAAATGTGCATATGAAACCATTGAAACCTGAAAGAAAACAAGAAAAACCGATGAAAAACAAGAAAAAAGACAAACAAAACCGAAATAATACATAGAAAAAAGAAATAAACAAAAGAAAAGAAAAGAAAAGAAAAAAAACAGAGAAAACTCATGAAAAACAAAATAAAAATCGAAAAACCAATGGAAAAAACATCTTGATTCGCCTCAACAAAGTAGCGCGCCTACTACTTATCACGTGGAAGATGTGGGTGTAGTGGCTAGCAGCGTGCGCGTCTATTACGAGACTAGGGATCAATCCATACTTCTCTCACTTTTTTGTATTTTTTCCTTTAATTGTGCGCGAATGGGCCGGTCCGATTATTGTGGACCCTTTGGCGAGACATCCTACCATCTCGCTTAATGTGAGCTATAGTCGTCGCGGGGATGGCCGCCGCTCAACTCAGTCCATGCCACATTTGACATAAGGAAAATCTAGCGACCACAGGGTCGCCACGAAACCAGGGACCTATAACAGCCCAATCACCTTAGGAGTGAAATAATTGAAAAAACACCTAATTATGCAAATTCCGCTCACTCGTTGCGGTCATTTGCTCGTTCTTGCCATTTATTCGCCGAGTAAAATGCATGTATAGTCCTGAAAGTCACGGGCGTGTCGGAATCAGTCCTCGATGTCACAAAATGCTCCAATACAGTCCTGGAAGTTGTCCACGGACGGTCCTGGGTAGGTATGCCCATCGTATGGCGCTGACGTGGCGAGTGAGAGGGCCCACGACACCGCGGAGCGAGGCGTGCCCGAACAGTTATGCCTGTTTAATCAGTCCGTTGGAACCCTAGATCGATAAAATTCCCCACCCGCGGCGAGAGGGAGCGAGAAATCGGCGACTGGTGGACCTCGACGGCGAGGGCGGAGCTGCACGGCGAGGGCGGGGCTCCGTTTCCGCATCTGTTCATCATGGGTGGCGACGATGGCTCGTTGGAGGAGATGGAGGTGCGCCCTCGCTTTCCTCTCGTGATGTGCAAGGACTGCAAAATCCGCAGGGTCCGACATTGGGTATCGAGGACGCCGGCGAACTACATGCGCCATTTCTACAAGTGCACAAATCATGGGGTCTGTGCTTGCAATTTTCATTTTTTTTTGTTTAAGCTTTGTTTGTTTGGTTTTGAATTTTGCGTTCTCTTGTGTGTATTGGTTCAGTCTTGGAAGGGTGTGTGTGACATGTGGAAATGGGAGGATGAATATGAGGATTTCTTGAAGAATGGTTGTCAAGATGTGCAAGATCAGAGTGTGGGCAGTAGCTCAATGCGAAGGACATATGCGGTGAAAGAGAAGAAGGAAGGAATCATGAAGAGGAAGAAGCATTTCATGACAGGTGGAGGCAGTGATGTTGAGAGGCATTTGGAGGAGATTATTTGGCTACTGAAATGTGTGTTATTTTCTCTAGGATTGTTGGTTTTTCTGATGTTTGTTTATGTGATCAAGCACTGAATGATGTGTGAGAGTGAGAATGAAGTTGAGAGTGAGAATTTGGATGTGTGAGTTTGATGTAATAGTAGTTTGGAAGCAGTGAACTAAGTGAAATAAATTCAAATTTGGGTTGTGTGTTGTTGAATTCTTTGCTCTGTTACTGTGTTGACACATTTGAACAATTTATTTTCAGATTTGAATATATATGACATAACTGTGCACAGATTTGAAAATATGAGAGAATTTTCCTAGTATTTGACAAAGAACATTCTGGAATTGCACATTATAGATGCATCCAACAATTCACACAGAATACATTCCAGGACAATTACCATTTATCCATTAACATAGATAAAGAGTACTCATAGATAAATTCCAGGTAACAATGCCAACAAAATGGTTCTTAACACAGAATACATTCCAGCAACATATAGCATAGGTTCTTAACATAGCAAAATGACACGGTTGTTCAAGTAGCAATGCCAACAAAATGGTTTACTTCCACACTACTTAACATGGATAATGACTAAGCACCAGGAGGTGGGCCTCTAAGATAATCAAACATGGAAGACTTCCTAGGTTTTTTGTAAGGCGCCCTGTAGCTGGAGCTGCTTTCCTGCTGTGCACTTCTTTTGTTGTGCACCTCCCTTGCCATTTGCCTTGCTTGTCCTTTTAGTCTATCCTTAGCTTCCTGTAACTCTTTTGCCCTGGCTTCTTGCTCTAATCTCCTCTTCACTGCCTGTGCCAGCTTAGCTAGCTCTGCTTCTCTTCTCTTAGCTTCCTGGAACAATCTTTTCTTCTCTGCTAGAGCTTGCTTCTCCTCTTGCAGTTTCTTCTTCTTCTCTGCAGCTTCCATCTTCTTTTGTTCTGCAGCAAGCTGCTTTGCTTCCCTCTCAAGCCTCTTCTTCACTTCATTAGCTAATTTCCTAGCTGCAGCTTCATCTTTCTTCTTCTCTAGTGCCTCAGCTCTCTGTTTCTCCTCCTCTTCCAGCTTGGCCATAGCTGCATCAAACTTAGCTCTATCTGCTATGTCTCTTCTCTGAGCTGCTTCTTTCAGTTTAGCTACTGCAATAACATGCCTTTTCCTGAGCAAGTCCTCTTCTTTGCTAATTGTAGTTGGCTGCATTGGCATCTGGGTTGGCACATTCTCTTGGATAAATGTGCAATCAGGTAGAGGAGTGAACTAAGGTGGCTCTGCTGTCCTACTAGTTGTATGCAACATGTTGAAGTGTAATATTTCATTTAATACAAGTTGTTCACCCCATAAGTTGCAAATAAACATAAGGAAAATAATAAATGACCTCATGCATTAATTCATTAATAACTTCATGTTCATATGTCTGTGTGCCCTATCCAATATATGCCATTGTCTGCAAGTGATGGTCCTGTATTTTTTTAGCTTAGTGCACATATTCTATTGCAACAAAAAGTAGTAGCAACAAAAAATTTACAAGTGGCACATCTTCTATTGCACTGTCTTCAACATCTGGTCGTGCACTTGTATTCTTAGGATATTTTTACAGGAACTAATCCTAGCGTACAGTCAACACAACCACCTCTGTTGTGCTCTGCCTTCCCACAGTAGCTGCAGTGCTGGATTGTTCCATGCTTACTCATTTTATTCTCACCTTTTTCCCTTCTTTCTCTTCTGGTTGTTGCCTTCTATTTTTCTGTGGCCTGCCAACCTTTTTCTTCATTATTGGAGCCTTAATTGTCATTGCATCAACCTTTTCCCACTCCCTCACATCTCTACATGGCCAAATGATGTGCTCATAAGCTTTCAAATATTTATCAATCGAATAGCATTTGCTGACATAGCTTTCTGGTGATATGTGATCATGTCTCAAAGCTGACACAACATGCCAGCATGGAATGCCAGAAAAATCCCACCTTCTACAACTGCAAGTCCTTCTCTCAAGGTCAACACTTTATGGTACACCTCTTTCCTCAACTTCAAATATTGAAAGTCCACATGTCTTAGCTTCACAATTATTTGACCATTCCACATGTTTCTGCAATTTCTTTCTGATTTTTGGGCAAATAGTACCGGTCATGGACTGTGCTTCAAGCTGCTTGTTATATATTCTGGTAGTAATTTGGCTCTTTATTTGTTGAATCATTGCAAGAATAGGCATTTCTCTAGCTTCTATGATGTATTTATTGAAAACCTCACAGTTATTGTTATATATAAAACATCACACTTAGGAAACTCACTTTGGAATGCTCTAACCCATGTTGTAGGTGGCAGCTCCTCCAACCAATCATGTGCTGTCTTGCTTAAAAGCAACATGGCATCCATATTCTCCTGCCACTTAGCTGGTGTGCTGCTTCTAGCACATTTCCAAAGCTGATTCTTTAGCACTTCCCCTTTCAAATTCTTGTTGAAATTCTGCCATAGGTGTCTGACACAGAATATGTGACTTGAATCAGGAAAGAGCTCTGTAACTGCCTTTATTAATCCCTGCAAGAATGATGACAAGCTTGTGAGCACCATAAGATTAACTAGGCAAGTACAAATGAAGTGCATAAAAGAAGTACAAGTAGCTTAGTTTCTGCTTGTCAGACATGATAGTCCATGATACAGTGCTGGTTATGCCAAGATCTTGCTTGAGAGCTGTCAGAAACCATTTCCAGGAGCTTGTGTTCTCAACTTCAACAACAACAAAAGCAACAGGGAATATGCAATCATTTGGATCCATTTCAATTGCAGTCAATAGAATTCCACCAAATTTTGTCTTCAAATGGCATCCATCAAGGAATATTATAGGCCTACACCCACCTAGGAAACCTCTCTTACATGCATCAAAGGAGAAATAGCACTTGTGGAAGTGCCGTGCCTCATCTAACAACAGGCAAATGTACTACCTGGATTGGATCTTCTTAGCTCCTGTCCATAATCCCAGAGTTGATTGTACTGTGCAGTCTCATATCCATATATTATATCAAATGCATGTTTTCTTGCTCTTCCTAGGTTACCCCTTTTTTGTCTCATTTTCCAGTCTGTCTGCACTAGCTGACCAAGACCCTTCAGTGTGATTTTCTCATTTGCTCTTATCTGATCAACATAATATTGCCCAATGTACTTTGCTGTGAAAGCACTCATTTGCCACTTGCTCTCACAAGTATGTACATCCTGCAGTCTTTTAACCATAATGGACTTTGTTCTACTGTCATGTGAAGCATAAAGTTCCCATGGGCATCCTTCTTCACATTTAGCTAGAACTCTGGTCTTGTCATTCTTGGGAAATTTGATATTCTTTCTGTGCTTGCAACTGTGCTCTCTTATGGCCTTACTCAGCGGATCATTTGAGTGGAATATCTGACCAACATGGAACTTGGGATCATTCATATCTTCAGGCACAAAAGACTTGAAATTGAACCTATTAGATTCATCATCTGAATCTGCACGCTCAAAGAATTCATCTTCAGAAATTTCTCCCTCTGGAATCAATTTGACAGATTTTGGTTCCTGATGTGCAAACTGCTGGTACAAGTCATCATCACCATCTTGTATATCATTGTCACTGTCAATGATTTCTGGAGTGTAATCTGAATCACTATCAGTACCATTGTCTGCATCACTGTCCCCATCTTCAACAGTAGCAGCTACCCTAGAAGATCTCCTCCTTGCACCTGCTCTACCGGTTTCTGCCTCTTGCACATCAATTACCTGCACAATAGCCTTGTTGGAAGCACTACATTGTTTGTTTGGACTAATCACAGCTGGCAATTCAACTACTGGGTTAACAATCACATCATCATAACCACTGATTTTGGTGGGTGCATTATGATCAAGGTATACCATCAGAAACCTGTGCCCGTGCTTCACCTTTGCAATCATGTTCACTGCATCTTTGTCATCACGTATCATCCTAAGTCCATCTTCATTGATTTGCATTCCAGGCAACAACCAGTACACATCGATCCTGCCTGCTGCTTCATACCCAATCTCTTCAATTACATGTTCAAGCCACAAACCAGACCAAGTATCACAGCCGCAATGATCAAAGCAGACCTTCGTACCATCTATATAAGCTCTATTGCATCCAGAACCAACGAAAAATCCACCATGAATCACTTCCAGAGAGAAGTAATCACTGCCTTCTTCTGCAAATTGAGCGAAAATTCGGCGAAATTTCAGACCTTTAACACAGTAAAAACCCTAAACCTTGATCTACTAAATCCAACTTCTCCCTATCTAACTCACGATCTAACTCATGGCGAAGAACCTAACTCACCAGAAAAGACAACATTGCAAAGAAACGGAGAAGAAATCGAACTCACCATACACATGAATAGGTTCGCCTTCCCGCCGACGAACAGGAGCCTTCTCCACCATCTCCGACGAACAAGTTGATCGCCTTGTTGCGCCGCCACGGTCACCTAGCTCGCCGTCGTCAACCACCTCCGTTCACCCCTTCAATCACTCTCTACCAGCGCCGATCATTACCCCACACCACCGCTGTCGCCGTGCACCTCGAGCTCTCCGTGGCAAAAAGCAGAGCAAACAGGGGATTAGGACTGGATTGGAATCGTCCCTCGCTTCCAGGGGGCTGTATACAATTTTTACATGGGATGCGAGGAGGCGCGTGCCTCGCTCCGCGGCGTCGTGGCCCTCTCAATCGCCAAGTCAGCGCCATACGGTGGGCATACCTACCCAGGAGCGTGAGTGGACATCGTGGACAACTTCGAGGACTGTATTGGAGCATTTTGTGACATCGAGGACTGATTCCGACACGACCCGTAACTTCTAGATTTGTACATGCATTTTACTATTTATTCGCCATCCTAACCGAGTGTCTGTCGTTGCCAACCGACCTCCCCCAGTCTGTGAGGTCTAGTAGGTTTGACAATGTATCCCGACCACTAAAGTCACTATTCCAGTAGCGCCAGTGAGGTTCTTCCCATATCCAGCCATATTCAAATTACAAGTAAAAGGCGTAAGAATAGTTCACTTTGCACTCACCAGTCACCACACAGCTGCGTTAGACTTGTAGGAATTGGAAGCGATTTCCTCTGAAGAATAAGTGTGGTTGGTCATCAAGGAGTTACACCCAGATTGTGTGCCGGGGCTGGATGGATTCATCAAAGCTTTCTATGAGAAGGTGTGGCCTATCATCAAGAATGACATCATGACAGTGTTGTTGAAGCATTTACGTGGGAGATAACGAGGATTTGCAAGGTTCAACCGAGATCTCATTCTGCCGCCTCTAAAAAAGGCTAAGGCTAGTTGTAATGGGTAGTATCATATACTAGTATCATGTGTATGATACTAGTTGATGATACCACATATGTAATGCATAGTATCATATGTTAGTATCATAGGGTAGTTCATTTATTGCCATGCAAGACACATTGTAGCACATCATTTAATATGATACGGTATCATGATATGATACTCAACCCTCTCTTTCTTCATTTAATTCTATGCCACCTCATCAAAATTGACTAGTTGACATGTATGATACTATCTATGGTACTCCCATTACGAAGGAGGTTGGATATTTTCGCCTCATTAGCCCGCCACATAGTTTCTCCAAATTGTTCCCCAAGATTCTTGTGAGGAGGGTGCAGTGGCGTATGCATGAGTTGGTGGGAGTGAACTAGTTGGCATTCGTTCAAGGACACAACATACACGTTAACTACCTTCTCGTGTGAGAGGTTGCAAGAAAGATCCATGAAAGAAATAATTGAGGTATTTTTCTGAAATTGGATATCACATGCTGTCAGACCCTTGGGACCGGGGGTGCCCAGGCCCGTCGGCGTGCAGGCCCAGGAGCGACGCGCTACACAAGCCTGGCTCGGCCCGTCGGCAAGCCCAACAAGGAAAACCCTCGTGAGGGCCCTCGCCTCGCAAGGCGAGCGTCTGGGATCATCGTCAAGGACCGCGAGAGGTTACCAGCTGCAAGGGCGCGTCCTGAGGCCACCCTCGAGGCTCTTGCAGGGCGGACACCTTCACGTGGGTGACGCGGGCAGCACATGCGGTGCAGGAGCCGTGCGAGCAGGCACAGACATGGAGTTTTCCCGCTTTCATGCTATGAAGGCAGGGCCAGCTGGCGGGCCCCAAAGCAACTCCCAAAGGCTTCCCCGTCGGTGCAAGAGGTCTAAGGCTGGGGGCTCGGCAGGACAGAGGTCACCCCTAAGCCCACCAGTGCGTCATGGCGAAGGGCTTTCGCAGGCGAAGACCACCTTTGTAAGGGCGGGCCGCAATCCTGTCGCCTTTCAAAATGACCGTTGTGGCAATCTTTCCCACCAAGTGAAAATTATTGGGGGGAAGAGGACCAAGGTTGGTATAAGAGAGAGGCCCGACCTCCTTTGAACGGATCGGAGATCTCGACACCGTCGTCTCGACTAGGGCAAGAACCCTCCTCTGTACTTGTCTTCCACCTCAAGCAATCCAGACAAGCAGGAATAGGTATTACACCGCGAGGTGGCCCGAACCTGGGTAAACTGCATGTGTGCTCTTGCTCTTCTTCCTTAGCTCGAGCAATAGAAGCCGCAGTGAGGCTGAGAGGTAGAAGAGGGCATGAGAGTGAGCGCACCCGAGTGTTCGAACCTTTCTGGGTCTGCGGAGCCCCGATTCCGACATTTGGTGCGCCAGGTAGGGATGCGCATCCGTTCTTCCGCTCGAGTTTCGCCTCTGGCTTCACTGACCCCATGGCCGACGCTTGCAACGCGCGTCCCGAGCGCTCGATGCCAGACGTCCGTCACCGCCAGCGTCGCGGTCACCACCATCTTCGCCCCCCGCCCATGGGAAACATGACTTCCTATGCCCCTGGTGCGGCAAGGCGGCTGCCTCGCTGCATCCCCGCGGCGTCTGCCCCAGCCGACGTTCACATGGGAGACCTGAACGCGCAAAACTCGTTGCTCATGGTGAGCGAGCTGCTTCGCCACCGCCCAACGGACGGAGGGTACAACGCGTGGGCACACCACATCTCCGAGCTCGTCACCGTCGCCAGCATGGCCCTGGCGCCCTACATCCCTCTTTGGCCACCGGCACGAGAGGCGGGGGGCTCATCCAGTGAGTCACATAACGACTCGTTCGGTCCACAGCCCGAGGGGCTATAGCACGGTCCGCCTCGCACCGCGTTCCTTCTCCTTCGGATCCCGGTGACCGGTTTTAGGACACCGCCAGGCCCCTGCGATGCAATGCCCGAAGGGGCCGGCGGGATGTTCTGCGCCTACCACAACGCGCACACCCACAACATGGAGGACTATCATGCAACCGGAACTTCCCGCTGCAAGCGCGCCGCCCGGCGCCGTTACCGCGTCCGTGCTGCAGGAAGCAAAGGCGACTGCGACAACGGTGGAAGGGGCGACCTAAGCGACTACCCTCACCAACCCCGCGGCGATAGTGGAAGCAATCTGCCTCAAGAAGATGCTCGACTCGGATGGCCTAGCGGAACGCACCCCCAGGATGGCGCCGCCCTGCCACCACAATCGCGGTCGCTCGGGGGGAAGGGTGTCGCGGCATACACTATTACTATGGGCCTCACGCTCCAAGACGGCACTTTAACGACTAAGATGCGGTCCTTTCCTATTTAGGGTGGGGGGGGGGGCGATGCCCCAAAAGGGAAAGACGCGCATCTAAGCGTTTCGCAAGCGAGATAATCATAACACATACATAAGTTAAGATTGAAAAATAGGGCATTCATTTGCCGTCTCACATAGATAATATCAGAGTTACATCCAAACAATTATTCAGACAAGGTAGTTCCGCTACGGACTACATAAAACAAGGAAAAGACTATGATATCCCGCATGCTCGCCCACGATCACGACCACGGCCTCAGTCTTCTTGATAGTTCACGTACAGGCGGTCGTTCTCCTCATCGTACTACCACACTAGCTGCGTGCCATCTGGATCACCTGCGTCGGGCGTACGTATACCTGTTGGGGTGTTGTAGTAAGCTGTGAGCCACGGGAACTCAGCAATCGATGACCTTGGTACCAGAACTAGTCAAGTTATTAGGTGAGGAAGGTTTAGTGTTTAGGTTGCAACATCCTAAGCATATATATATATATGGTGGCTAACTTACGAAGATGAGAGATTGATATGGTGGTCTACGCGAGCGGTCGAAGACTACGTGATCACTAAGTGATCCTGAACACCTACTTACGTCAAACATAACCCCACCGTGTTCCTGATCGAAGAGAGGTCTTCGAAAGAGACAATCACGGTTACGCACACTGTTGGCAGTTTTATTAAAGTTAGTTCAAGTTATCTATCACCGGATGTTAACAAATTATCCATGTTGCCACATAATCGCGGGCACGGCTTTCTGAAAGATTAAACCCTGCAGGGGTGCTTCAACTAGTCCATCACAAACGGTCACGGGCCGCAAAGTAATCCTCTATCACGAATCTCGTGATCTCGTCGGATTCCTTAGAGGAAAACCTCAACTCTAGGGAGACCCAAAGTTTCACAGGGATTCCTATACGCAAGATATATCGCTAAGGTAAGACAATACTAGCAGGACCTCCCGACGTGTCGACGACCCCGATAAGAGCCGCGTATCTCAGTCTCAGGACATGCCGGATAAGCGAAGCGTACGGTGGCCAAATAGAAATCTCCCGAGTTGCCCCGGGATGGCCCCGCACGGTGCTCTAGTTTGGACCAACACTCATGAGGAGCACTGGCCCGGGTTGTTGATTAAATCCTCGGGGTAGCTATTCCCTATGAAAATTATTATTAGGTGACTAGCAAGTTAAAACCAATGTTGGGTCCTGCCGGACAAGCCTTAACACTACACGATTTATCAAGGGGGTCCCCATAACAACCCCGAACGTGTTAGGAGCGATCAGTTATGGAAACAAACACCGGTAGCCGAAACTAAGGCGACAATAACGGAACAAATCACCCGGCAAAAGGAAAGGCCTTCCGTCATTTACCAAGTATATAGGTGCATTAGTTAAAGAGTATTTTAAACATAATTATATAAAAAATACTCATCTTATCACATGAGACAGCTGGCACATGCAACTAGCAAAGCTATCATTAGAAGCTGAGCAAGCCTACTTAGCCAAACAACATTAGCTAGGAGGGGGTGGTGTTTGGGTTCATGGCATAAACATGGAGGCATTTTATCAAGTGGTAGGCAGCGAGCATATATCGAAGTAAAACGTGATTCTAAGCATAACAAAGCTAGATACGGTATCAAGGTCACGGTCATCTTGCCTGTGATGTCTTCAACTTGGAACTGCTCTTGTTCGTCCTGCATGTACTCTCCAGAATCCACGTACTCGCTCTCCGATCCCAGTGCTACCCAAGATAAAATAACAGCCAATGAACACCAACACAACATGATGCAACAAACAACATTATGCATGAGATGAGAATGAAGCATGCATCACTATTCTAGTCACTTGCTTATGCATGAGAAGAGAAGACAAACTTCTGGACAGAACTTTACTCTAAGCTATCTTTACATGCATGAAGATGGCATGAACAGGTGCATCACGAGAAAATGATGCAAAAACATATAAAGAACGTAGAGAACGGAGCTACGGATCAACCGGAAACTTCGAAAAAAGATATGGAGTCCTACGGTTCAAATCATCCACAAGCACACTTCAATGGCACTCTTCTGGTGTAACCAGGTTGCCATATGATCAAACAAACAACTAGAAGTGGGGTGGTTCTTGGAATCACACCACACCATCAACTATGCACTCACAAGCTTCAAAACAAGAACACTATGCAATCTGTCCTAAACAGCATCATAGCAGTTTGTAAACAACATGCAAAGTACCTACATCCACCCAAATGTGCCAAACAAGATATGTGGCAAAAGCCATTCCAAATCTCTACAAGCCTGAGCAAGAAGATAGTACAAAGGAGTCACACACAAGAAGATCTACAGGCTCTAACTTGGGACAAAAATAACAGATTTCTGGGACTTAGTGAAAATCTCAGATTTTCACCAGCTGCTTATGCTCTGAAGCATTTTGGCAGCCTCCAAAATGATCTCTACAGGAAGTTAAAATGCATTAAATTTAACAGAGAGATAAACAAACACAAAGGCTCCAACTCTCTAGTTGATTGCCTGGGCTGATTCTCAACCCATGAGCTTTTGCAACCACAACAACAAGGAAAGAAAATAACAACAGATTCCCAGACTTAGTGAAAATCACAGGGTTTTCACAAATTTGTAATCTTCAGCCAAGTGTCAACTTTGACAAGGCACAACTAGCACATACAAACTCATATGAGCAAAACAAAACTACCATGCTGTAGAGGGGTTCACCCACAATTGCCACATCAAGGAATCATCCTCATAGGCTCAACACACCACATGGCACCAAGCTCTAAACATAGCATCAAGACAAAAATATGCATCTCCAGGAAGTGCTCCAAAGTGAAATATGATCCCAGCAATGGATTCCTGGGAAGTTTCCACCCCAAAAACATATATAATACTTGGGTGCTTGCATATAACATGTGGGAACAAAGTTAAATTGAAAAACAACCTAGGATCACATGAAACACAAAAGGGCAATATCACATGTGATGTTCACCATCTCATCACCTACTCTTGCACATGCTCACACTCACAATACCAATGGTGAACATGAGGGGTAGCTCTCATGCACTTGTGCCAAAGCACACCACCACACATGCATGCAACACTTGTGCTCATGCACACACACCTACACATGCACTACTCCACTAGATCAACTACTCACATCTCATCTACACACACACACAACTAGGTGTCCAAGAGGACACCCCATTGATACTAAGGTAGGCAAGACACCTTGTTCATGTGTGTGTGTCACAAACTTGTAACGCCCCGAACACACCCGCCGACGGTCGTTACTCCTGGCGGGATCTAGACTGGCCCCACATATCAATACTAGTCTTTTCTGCGCACTTTGTCCTCACTCATGCGCACCCAGGATGAACTTCCCGGTCGGTCACCCATCCTAGAACTACTCCAAGCCAAGCACACTTAGCCTGGAAGTTCTGTTTGAATGGGCTCCCGAAAAAGAAGGAATTCCTTATTGATATGAGTAGTCTATCATCCCTAATAAGCCAGGCTATCACATACACAACCACTCGGAGGAACCGACGTCCTCGTTGGGTGACCATGAGGAGCGTTCCGTCTTGGCAGAAACGTCTTCGCTTCCAGTCCAATACATGTGCCATGCCGTGTGCCACGACGGGTCACAAACGTCATGAACAACATGACCACACACCCGTCCGCAAACATCCGTGTAACCGCGAGGGTCGGCTCTGATACCAAACTTGTAATGCCCCGGACACAGCTGCCGGCGGTCGTTACTCCTGGCGGGATCTAGACTGGCACTTTATCCTCACTCATGCGCACCCAGGATGAACTTCCCGGTCGGTCACCCATCCTAGAACTACTCCAAGCCAAGCACACTTAGCTTGGAAGTTCTGTTTGAATGGGCTCCCGAAAAAGAAGGAATTCCTTATTGATATGAGTAGTCTATCATCCCTAATAAGCCAGGCTATCACATACACAACCACTCGGAGGAACCGACGTCCTCGTCGGGTGACCATGAGGAGCGTTCCGTCTTGGCAGAAACGTCTTCGCTTCCAGTCCAATACATGTGCCATGCCGTGTGCCACGACGGGTCACAAACGTCATGAACAACATGACCGCACACCCGTCCGCAAACATCCGTGTAACCGCGAGGGTCGGCTCTGATACCAAACTTGTAATGCCCCGGACACAGCTACCGGCGGTCGTTACTCCTGGCGGGATCTAGACTGGCCCCACATATCAATACTAGTCTTTTCTGCGCACTTTGTCCTCACTCATGCGCACCCGGGATGAACTTCCCGGTCGGTCACCCATCCTAGAACTACTCCAAGTCGAGCACGCTTAACCTGGGAGTTCTGTTTGAATGGGCTCCCGAAAAAGAAGGAATTCCTTATTGATATGAGTAGTCTATCATCCCTAATAAGCCACGCTATCACAGGCGCCCACCTCCCTCCGACGTAGGAGGCCGCGCCGGGTACCCTTGTGAGGCTGGGCTCGGAGGCTCCCGCCTGGAGCCGCCTGGCTTGATCGGTGTGACGAGGGGGCGCCCGGGGTCCCCGTGGAGGTACGTCGTGGCATGCGCCCCCATGAGACGGGAAAGTGGCGCCAAGCCCCAGGGCGTGGGAGTTCGTTGCTCGGGAAATCGACAAGCTGCAAGGGGAGTGGGTCACGCACACCTCATGAGGTGTCGGGACCCCACGGGCTCATGAAGCCTCAGGAGCTAGAAGCCCGAGGAGCCAGAAGCCTCAGGAGCCAGAAGCTTTAGGAGCGAGGTGCCCCCACCGGAGGGGTAGACCCCCATGGTGTGTGACATCGAGCGGCATGACGCGCTCGCGATAGCCTGGCCGTCAGGTGACTTTTTGGGATGTTGAAATCAAGCATCGCCCCGAGCGGGGCATTCCCTGGATATGTAATGGACTTGATTAACCTTCACTTGAGATGGTGTCGTTTGTCTGAATCTTAAGCTTTAGTGTCACGCCGCCACTGTACAATCCCGTTCTTCTGGTCACATGGGGCGCGATGGCGCTCGTGCCCAGGCCATAGGAGCGTTGCACCGACACACATGCTTCCGTGCAGAAGTGCGTGGAAGCAGCCGAGGCAAGCCCTCTGCGGAAGGGTCCCTTCAGAGGCGCCCATGTATCCAGGCCAGGCGCCGCTCGCCTCGAGACAGAGGGTGAGAGCGCAAAGTCAAACGTCTGGAAGTCTACCCGTGACACTCTCACATAAGAATGAGTGGGCTGTATACGCTTGGGGCCTCCTAAGTGGAAGCGCACGACGAGACGCGTCGTGGCCTCGGTGAAGGTCCTCTCCCACGCCCAACTAGACGTCCCCATGCTCAGTGCTGGCGGAATGACCGTCAAACCGTGACTATGCCCACGCCCTAGTGGAATCTCCTTGCATCGCGCATGGGGTAGATCGAAGAAGACATCCCGCGTGCCGCAACTAACACTTCTTTTAGGTTGTCCCGTGCTGGATACGACAGTCGCATTTCTTTCTAGGTTGACCAATGCTGGATACGGCAGCCGCTTTTATTCCTTCCTTTCTCCGACTTGTGAACGAGCTCGCCAGGTTGACCCGTGCTCGATACGACAGCCGCACCCCCCCATTTTTGGGCTAGCAAACAAGTTAGCCTCGGGTTTTTGTGAAGGTCTTCGTTTTTTTGGTTCTAGCGGAGTTTTCTTGGTTTTCTCTCTTCTTACCATGCCTGCACCTAGCAGAAGCCCCATGCATCGTGTTGTGGAGGAGACGATAAAGCCTCCCACCGCTGTACACGTTTGTTGGCTTTACCTTGGGCCTCATGCTCGGGGGGCTGGGCGCGGTGGCTTTGTTGGGCCTAGGCCGACGGTGCTGGGAAGCCAGAGGAGTGGCCTCTCACTCGCGGGCATGCCCACACGCACGTCACCCCACCGAGGCCCTTTGGGGCCTATACATCTCGCGCAACATTGAGAGGATTTAGCTAGTATTCGCTGAACTGGGCGAGCCCATTAGCACAGTCACTCGCGCTGGTCTAGTTTTCATGATTTTTTCACTGTTTTTCGTTCGTTATACTTTACTTTTTTGCCGATTTTATGTGGTTTTTATTCCTTCGTTATAATTTTGGTTTCTTTCTTATTTTTATTCATATTATTTTCTTTTTCTCTTTTGTTTTGTT
Organism: Hordeum vulgare subsp. vulgare; assembly: GCF_904849725.1. Lineage (NCBI taxonomy): Eukaryota > Viridiplantae > Streptophyta > Magnoliopsida > Poales > Poaceae > Hordeum > Hordeum vulgare. The sequence goes on from NC_058520.1 coordinate 356,134,260, forward strand.
TCTGTACCGATAATCGGTTTTCTTTTTTACACATGTCTAATTATTCTCAATACCCTTGGTAATTTTTTGGCGCAAATATATTTTTTATACACTCTATTTACATTTTTTAGATACATGTTTTCCAAAAATTTTAATATACTGTAATATTTTCCAGATACACGTTTTACATTTCTTATCGACAATATTTTTTTATAAAACTACACAAACATTTTTTACATTGTTCACATTTTAACATTATATATACTTTTTCAAACACAAGTCACATATATTCTTTTAAAGGTATGACACTTTTCTTTACATCGTATACTTTTTTTAACATTATATACACTTCTTTCTGAAAATGTCACAAGCACATTTATTTAAACGCGTGAACAGTCTTGAAATGTTACATTTTTTTGAAATATCACGTACTCTTTTCTAAACACGTGATATTTTTTAGATGTCACAAACATTACTTTACACATTTGTTCTGGTTTTAAACTTTGTTTCCATTTTTAAAGTTCATAAAAAGTCTATGCTCTTTAGAAAAAAATCTGATTTAAAAAAATGTTTCAAAACTGTTTGCTTATTCGAAATTGATTGTTTAATATTTGTTTTTTTAAAGTATGCAGATTTTTCAAAAAGTGCCCACACTTTGTAAAATGTTCACGCATTCAGAAATTGTTTACATTTTCAATTTTTGCTAGCCCAAAAAATAAATTCGAAGTTCGTTACTTTAGTATTTTCCAGAACACAAATAATTCATGAAATTGCAAAAAATATTATTTGAAAAATATGACACAATTTGGGAAAATCCATATTGTTTTCTGTAGCTTGTGAAAGCTGTTGCAATTCTGAAGTTTTCTCACAAATATGATTTTTTATATAGCACAGAGTTTTTGAAAAATGCAAATAGAATTTCAAAATTCTAAGCATTTTTTCTAAAATAAAAAAATAGTTTTATTTGTGCCAAAAATAGGAAAAAGTTTTTTTAACTTCTGGACAATTTTAGAAATGCGCCAATATTTTTTAAACTTCACGAATTTTGTTGTGGTGGAGTGGGCCAACTCAGCCTGGGCATTCGGGTATTTTGGTTATTTCGGTTTGGGTAGTTCGGTTTATGGGTAATTCGGGTATTCGAAAATGGGAACCAAAATTGTTTCTATCAAAAAAATACCCGAACCCAAATTACCCAAAATTTCGGTTCGGGTAATTCGAGTACGCCAAACACCCAAAATATTCGGAGCATACATCTACTTTTGATATGAATAACTCGGATAGTATGGGTATTTTTGGTAATATGGGTATTTTAGTTAGTATGGGTAACAAGTTATTGTAATAATAGCATGAAAATTTTAGACAATATGAATAATTTGGATAGTATGGGTATTTCGGGTTTTCCACACTAGAATCTGAACCCTAACCCGAAAACTGAATAGTCAAGAAATGAGAACCGAACCCTTACCCGATACCCGAATTACCCCACAATTGGGGTAATTCGGTTCAGTTCGGGTTCGGGTAACGGGTTTGGGTACCCAAACGCCCAGGGTGAGGGCCAGCCCAAATTATCGTCCGTGAGAGTAGTAGGTAATCCTAGTCGGAATTGTAGTATTCCTAGTGTGCCAAATAGGTCTAGGTTCTAAAATGGTCCGCGATTACAAATTTAGAGTGTCAATTTCCAGGATTAAAAGTTTAGGGTTTCATTTAGCTTTTGTCTACAACTTCAAGGTTTGTTTTCGACTTTTTCCTATGTGAGGACTCTCTCTCTTTCAATAAAGATTTTCGGATCTGATATTTATTTCAAAACAACCAAAAAAACAAAATACATTATGAGAATAGCACATATCGCGTGGGCAAATAAAAACTTAGGCTCAACATAGGCTAACTGATATTTGTTGTTGAAGAGAGGTGGGATGCGGAGCATCCCCAAACTTAGGTGCTTGATACTTCTTGTAATATTTATGTAGGGTGCCTTGGGCATCCCCAATCTTGAGTTTTTGTATCTCGTTCAATCCTCTCATATCCCGGTTTCACCTAAGTCTCACAAACTTCATCCACAAAAAAACTTGAAAAGGACTTGTGAGATAGGTTAGTACACATAAGAATGATTCAATATTTCATGTACTGCCAAGGCAAGTTCCATAATAATTTTTAAACATTGGATATTGTATACTATCATTTCCAGAACTTATATATACTAATATAAGGCATGAAAACTCTAAGATAAGTAGATAACAAAACTATGTACTTTTGTAACTCCAAAAATTCCAAAATTGAGGAAATGATAAAGAATTGGTATTACAGTATTTTGTAAAAAATTCAGAAATGCTCCATGTTTTAGTAAAATTTGATAATTCAAATACTAGAGCAAAAGTTTCTATTTTTGTACAACACTCATCACTCATGCAATTCAAGCATTCTAAAGGCAATCCTTGGAACTTTTTATTGAAAAGCAAGACTACAAATAACATCTAACGGAGAACAACAAAATAAAATGATGCTCCAAGCAAAACACATATCATGTGATGAATAAAAATATAGCTCCAAGTAAGATATACCGATAATGTTGAAGAGGAAAGAGGGGATGCCTTCGGGGGCATCTCCAAGCTTAGACGTTTAAGTGTTCCTTGGATATTACCTTGGGGTGCCTTGGGAATCCCCGAGCTTAGGTTATTGTTGCTCCTTATTCTCCTTACATCGGTATCTCACCCAGAACTTGAAAAGTTCAATCAGACAAAAGAATCAACTAGCATAGGAAGGCAAAACAAACATAACTTCAAAACTTTGAACACATAGGGAGGAAACTTGATATTATTGCAACACGTACAAGCATATGTTCCTCCCTCATAATAAATTTCAGTAGCATCATGAAGGAATTTGACAACATAACTATCACATAAATCGTTATCTTCATTATCAACAATCATAGAAAATTTATTAAAGGAATTTGACAACATAACTATCACATAAATCGTTATCTTCATTATCAACAATCATAGAAAATTTATTATTCTCCACATAAGCTATTTTCTTCTCACTCATAGTAGTGGTGGGAGGAAACTCAACGAAATAACTATCATGTGATACTTGATTGATAGAATTCAAATGAAAATTACAATAATGATGACAAGTTTCATGGTTATCTTTATTCTTTATAACATACATGTCATCACAATAATCATCATAGATAGCAACTTTGTTGTCATAGTCAATTGAAACCTCTTCCAAAATAGTGGACTCATCACTATATAAAGTCACGACCTCTCCAAATCCATTTTTATCATTATGAAAATAAGATTTAACACCCTCCAAATTAGTGGGATCATTAGTACCGATAGTTGACACTCTTCCAAACCCAGTCATCACTAAATAAAGTCATGAGCTCTCCAAATCCACTTTTATCATTATGAAAATAAGATTTAACACCCTCCAAATTAGTGGGATCATTAGTACCTATAGTTGACACTCTTCCAAATACACCTTCATCAATATAATCATCATAAATAGGAGGGATTCTATCATCATAATAAATTTGCTCATGAAATTTGGGGGACGAAAAATATCATTTTCATAAAACATAGCATCCCCAAGCTTATGGCTTTGCATATCATTAGCATCATGGATATTCAAAGAATTCATACTAACAATATTACTATCATGCTCATCATTCAAGGAATTCATATTAAGCATATTTCTAAATTCTTCCTCTAACAATTGAGCACAATTTTCCGAATCATCATTTTCACAAAACACATTATAAAGACGAAGCAAATAAGGCAACCTAAATTCCATATTTATTGTAGTTTCCTTTTATAAAACCAAACTAGTAAAAATAAGAAACTAAAAGATTTAATTGCAATATATAAATATATACCTTCAAGCACTCACCTCCTCGGCAACGGCGCCAAAAAAGAGCTTGGTGTCTACCACGCAACTTTATTCTTGTAGACGTTGTTGGGCCTCCAAGTGTAGAGTTTTGTAGGACAACAACAAAATTCCCTCAAGTGGATGACCTAAGGTTTATCAATCTGTGGGAGGTGTAGGATGAAGATTGTCTCTCTCAAGCAACCCTTCAATCAAATACAAGAAATCTCTTGTGTCCCCAACACACCCAATACAATGGCAAATTGTATAGGTGGACTAGTTCGGCGAAGAGATGGTGATACAAGTGTAGTATGGATAGTAGATATAGGTTTTTGTAATATGAATAAATAAAAACATCGAGGTAACAAATAGTAAACGACGAGCAAAATGTTCTATAAATGCTTGGAAATAAGGCTAGGGTTCATACTTTCACTAGTGCAATCTCTCAACAATGCTCACATAGTAGAATCATATGGTCATCTTTGAACATGCAACAAAGAATCACTTCAAAATTCCTATTAGAGGAGAACATAATAAGAAGTTGTTGTAGGCAGCGAAGCACCTCAAATTTATTCTTCCTGGTCAATCTTTTGAGATATTCCTATAAGTTTCACAAACGGCCCAAGAGTTCATACTAGAATAACACTTATGATACATATCAATCAACCCTAGTGTCACCTAGATACTCTTATGTAACCTCAAGTATCCGTGGGTTAATTATTCGACATGCATAAAAAAATTCAAATTCATCATATTCAATCCAACACAAAGAACTTCAAGGAGTACCCCAAGATTTCTATCGAAGAAAGTAGGATGAAAACATGCAATCAACCCCAATGCATAGATCCCCAAGGTCACGAGAACCCGCAAGTTGATGCCATAACATATATCAAGTGAATTAATAGAGTACCCCATTGTCACCAAGGGTATCCACATTCTAGTCATACATCAAGTATTCTCAAATTCAATATCCAATCCAACATAACAAAATCTCAAAGGAAAAGATTCAATTCATCACAACAAGATAGCATGGGAAGAACACCATATGATCCAACTATATTAACAAAGCCCGTGATACATCAACATTGTGACATCTCAAGAACACGAGACAGAGAGAGAGAGAGAGAGAGAGAGATAAAAAATAGCTACTTGTACATACCGTAAGCCCCGAGGAGGATTGTTCACACATTATCATGGTGAGAAAGAGAGAGTTGTTGATGGAGAGGTGCAGCCACGAAGAGATGGAGGCGGTGGCGGCCACGACGCCGGCGACGGTCAGCGGCCTCTTAACCCCCCTTTCTTCCTTGGTCTTGATGTTGCAAATTAGTAGCCTCTCCCCTCTTGGTGGCTTCCAAGGGAGAGGCAAATTCGTGGTTTTTGGTGGCTGCCCCAAAATTAGGGTTTTCCTTCCCTTATAAATGACTCCATGGTGCTCTATGACCCTTCGATGGATGGACCCTTGTTCCAGTGACTCTTGGACACCTCTAGAACCTTACTAGGGACTCCTCACAGCACCATGAGTTCCCAAAATCGTGGCTAGGCCAAATACATCAAATATGGTAAGAGTTGGACTCAATCACGTCATCAATTCTCGTAATCTCGTAATCTCATATTTTACTCCCAGTAAAATGGGCATAGAGATTGCTTACAAACTCTTTTTTGGTCAAATTGGTAGTCCAGAATGAATGCTATGAAAGTCCCCACACTTTTCTAGTTTGTGACTTTTCCATTCGACGCCGTCTTCAGGGCTCAAATTGACAATCTATAAAACATGTTGGTGGACAAAGTTCAGCAAAGTCAGAGTCCTTCTCCAACAAGTCTCCTTTTGTGTTTTTTGCTTATTTCCAATTAATTCCTACACATAGAGGTGTATAACAAGAACTTGTGCACTTTTGCAACTATTAATATGTTAGACCCAAATAGTAAAAACATAGGAAAAATGGTAGAAAAGAACCATGGAGTGTAAAATATTATAGATATGTTTGGGACGAATCATGAAGTTGAACCAAGAAGTTTGTATGGGCAAGGTTGCGTATTGGTGGACACTTCGTGGTTTGAGCCCTCCATTGACTCGCGTGACCATTACGCTCCGCGATTCGAATTCTCCATCAACATGGACATACAGTAGCACCTTCTATCAGAACCGTGCCAAAAATCACCATCTCAATCTTTGCATTTGATCTTTCTAAACTCTACTCCTTACTTTACATGTGCATGTCTTCACTTTCCGGTGATATACTTGTAGACTTGCATGTGTAGAGTGTGGTTGACTTGCTATAATTGCTAAAATCTACCAACCATTAAAGTGAGAAAAGCCTAGGTTTTTATTTTGTCAATGGGTCTATCCCCCCTCCAGACATCCCTTCTAGCGATCCCAGAATTGGTATCAGAGCTTTGGTCTCCATAACCTTGGTTTTATCACCATTGGTAGAGTGTCTATGCTCAATTGGGAGTACTATAGTCAATGGAAAGGTGAAATGCTTGATATATTTGATGAATTCCATTTGAGCAAGTATGTTGAAAATCCCTATGTGCCCCCTCATTGATCCCTTACATCGTTCTCATGAGGAAGAACTTGATATGCTTTGCAATCTTATAAATGTCAATCTTATCATTAGAGGATTGCCAAGAATTGTGTAAATCAAATGAAGAACTTTGAGTGTTCTTATCATTTATGGAAAGATTTGGAGAAAAGATATTCCGACTATTCCTTGAAAATCTTGATACCATTTTCCAAAAATCTATTGTCTTTCACAAAATGAAACCAAACGATTGAAACTTTGATAATCATCTATTTGAGCTTCATGACCTCATGAGTGCTAAAGGAGATGCCATTACCATCAATAATATCATTGTTGAAGCCATTCACATTCGGAAACTTGAACATTGTTATGGTCAAAATTCTAATGAATCTCTTGATTCTTGTGACAAGGATATTCCATTTCACAATGACAATGTGGAGCATGGCTAATATGATGAAGACGAGGGGTTTGACATCGAATATGAGAAGATCATAAGAAGCCTAAGTCTTACGGCAAACCTTAGAGACTACATGGCCGGAGGAAAGGAGTGGATACTCGACAGTGGATGCACCGATCACATGACCGGGGATAGATAGATGTTTCATGAGATCACACCAATCCATGGGCCACGAAGCAATGTTAATGTTGGAGACAACTCCAAGGGTGAGGTACTAGGTCTTGGTAAGGTGGCCATATCTCATGATAGTTCCATTCAAAATGTCATGCTTGTTGAATCTCTTGGCTACAATCTTCTTTTTGTATCTAGGCTACCAGACTTTGGGTTCAATGTGCTATTTACGAAAGTTGATTTTAGGTGTTTTTTCAAGATAGTCATAACATGTTCTTTACCGGCTTTCGTAGAGGTGATCTATACCTTGTCGATTTCACTAAAAAATCCAAACCTCGTACATGTAAAATCTTCTAAAGGTTGGTTATGGCATAGAAGGATATGCATGTTGGTATGCATAATCTAGACAAGCTTACCAAAGGTGATCATATTTTTGTTGTTAAAGATGTTATCTTTGACAAAGATATACTTTGTAGTGCTTGTCAAGTAGGGAAACAAGGTGGAAGCCATCCCGTCAAGAACATTACGACTACTAGAAGGCCACTCGAGCTACTTCAGATGGATATCTATGGTCCCAATACTTACAAGAGCCTCAGTGGTAATTATTTTGGTCTAGTCATAGTTGATGATTTTTCCAGATTTACGTGGGTATTCTTTCTTGATGACAAGTCGCAGGTACAAAAGATCTTCAAGAATTTTGCTTGAAAATCCCAAAATTAGTTCGATGTGAAGCTCAAGAAAGTTCGGAGTGATAACGGATCGGAGTTCAAGAACACAAATATGGATACTTTTCTTGACGAAGAGGGTACCTCGTATGAGTTCTCGGATACGTACACACCTCAACAAAATGGACTTGTTGAGAGGAAGAACCGGACTCTCATAGAGATGGCTCACATGATGCTCGATGAATACAAGACGCCAAGAAACTTTTGGGCGGAAGCCGTGGAAACAACTTGTCATGCCACAAACCGACTATACCTACACAAGCCCCTCGGTAAAACGGCATATGAGCTACTCACCGGTAACAAACCTGAAGTTGGATACTTTCGGGTGTTCAGCTCCAAGTGCTACATTCTGGATAAGAATCATCATTCTAAATTTGCTCCTAAATCTCATGAAGGTTTCCTACTTGGTTACCGATCAAACTGTCACACTTACCGTGTCTACAACAACTTCACTCAAAAAGTTGAAGAGACGGTAGATGTGAAGTTTGATGAATCTAATGGTTAGCAAGTCAAACAATTGCCAAATGATGTAGGAGATAAGGAACTTTCAGAAGCCATTCAAGATTTGTCCATCAACGAGATTCATCCCAAGGAGGTGAAGGAAAGTACTGCATCAACACAGGTGGAAGCTCCTACCTCACGTCAAGGTGAACCTACTTCATCAACACCTCAAGGAGATGACACCTTCAACAACAACGAAGAAGAAGATGATGACGAGGAAGCTCCACCATCCAACAAGAAAAGGATTACCCAAAATTGAGCAAGAGTGAACAAGAATCATCTCATTGAACAAATTCTCGGCGACATACAAACCGGGAGAATCACTCACTCTAAAACTCGCTTGGCTAACTTTTGTGAGCATTACTCATTTATCTGTAGCATTGAGACTATGAAGGTAGAATAAGCACTTCAAGGTCCGGATTTGGTGAATGACATGCATGAAGAACTACACAACTTCGAGAGGAATGAAGTATGGACACTCATGGAGAAGCCCAATGATGAGCATAATATCATTGGTACAAAATAGGTGTTTCGGAACAAGCAAGATGAAGATGGCAAAGTCATACGCAACAAGGCACGTCTCATATCACAAGGTTACAAGCAAGTGAAACGTATGGACTACGATGAGACATATGCCCCCGTTGCTTGACTTGAAGCCATTCACATTCTTCTTTCTTATGCCAATCACGATGGTATCTCTCTTTACCAAATGTATATCAAAAGTGCTTTTCTAAATTGTGAAATTAAGGAGGAAGTTTTAGTCAAACAACCTCTCGGCTTTGTGAATCCTAAGAAACCTGATCATGTTTATAAACTTCGTAAAGCTCTATATGGTCTTAAACAAGACCCTCAAGCTTGGTACAAATTCCTAAAGAACTTTCTTATTCAAAAGTGTTTGGAGCTTGGTAAAATTGTCGCAACCTTATTCACTAAAAGAGTTATTGGTGAATTATTCGTTTGCCAAATTTATGTGGATGATATTATCTTTGGATCTACTAACACACATTTTAGTCAAAACTTTGCAAGGTTGATGTCTCAGAAGTATGAGATGTCTATGATGTGTGAGCTAAAATTCTTTCTTGGTTTGAAAATCAAACAAACGAGAGAAGGTACATCTATGTCTCAAACCAAGTATACCAAGGACTTGATCAAGTATTTCAACATGCAAGAGTGCAAAGGTATGAAAACTCCCATGCTAACTAGTGGACATGTTGACCTCACCAAGGAGGACAAACCGGTTGATCAAAATGTTTATCGATCAATGATCGATTTATTGCTATATCTATGTGCCTCTCGCGCCGATCAAGTGGAACCAAAGGAGTGTGTCACACCATGTGTTTTGGCTCTCCTAACTAAATAAACTTATATAAAAAATTAGGACCGATTACAATTTTTGTGAATGTTTGTGATGCTTGATGTGATTCTTGCTTGCTCCTTGTTTGCTTGTTTTTTAAATCACAAGGTTCCTACCATTCTCTAGACTCACCTCCTTGACCCAAAACTTTGTCCAATGACCATACCATGTGTATAGGACCAGAACTATTCTTACCCAAATTTTATTTTGACCTAAAAGCATTTATTTAATTTAAGCTTTCAAAAACTCCTAAGTTGGGATTTGTATTACAAGTCCTCAAATTAGGGAAGTTGTTTTTCCCGAAATATTTTATTTGGATCCCATTATCAAAAAAGCTTTCCAAAACCAAAAGATTATTATTTTAAAGATTATTTTACTATTTAATTTAAATACATTTTTCTGAGGCAAGAAATGGCCTTTTATGAAGGAAAATTATTTTTCTTGGTTTAAAAATATTTGAGAAATTTAGAGAAACTCAGTGGACATATATATTCCATATATAAGAGTTTCAACACATGGTCCTGTTCAAAATATTGGACAAAACCCTTCAAAACCCTTTCTGCCCTTTTCAAGCTTTTGGTATATTTCCATAAGAAATATTCTCAATAAATCCTAGTAAAATTCTAGCATGTGACACATGATATATGTGATGATCTTGCCATATTTCATTTCAGTCCGACTTGATTTGATCCACCTAAATATTCCAAAAGCCTATTTGTCTAGATCCAAATTTGAGCAACTCTACATTGCCAAGTGTCTCCAATTGCGCTCAAATTTTGTGGACATGTTTTGATACTCCAATAAAGCATCCACACCAAGTGGTGCATGAAGCAGAATAGACAAACTTGTCCCAAACCCCTCGAAACCTTCTCTGTCGATCTCTAGATTTGGGAAACTTTACATTGTGAAGTTCCTCCAATTGACCCCAAACTTTTTGGGCATGCTCTAATGCTCAATAAGTCCACCAAACCAAGTGGTGGATTAGTGGGAATTGATTTGCATGGATTCATATGCATAAAGTCATGTCTGCCCCTTTTTAAAGTTTTTCAAGTCTACATTGGAAACTTTCTCCAACAAATTCCAAATCTGCTATACTGCCTCATTTTTACATATCATGTGATCCTCTTAAGTTTCATAGTAATTGGAATCCATTTGCTAGCCTTAACACCCTTCAAACACCTTGTTCTCACTTACCAAACTTGCTTCTTTGGCCCTTCTACTAATCTCCTTGAGATCAAATTTTTACCACAACTTCTTCTATCCCTCAATCACCTCTAGTGACCATGCCATGGCCTCTGATTAATTATTGGAGGGTAGCTCCCTCTATTTGCCTCTCCTATTTACCATGGCAGCACCCCTTTTCTCCTCATTCATCATTTCTGTTCAAGCCAATGCCCACGCATCTTTACAAACCATATCTAGTATGCCAATGCACCATTTCAAGCAACGATATGACATGCTCATGTGGAAAATATGAGCAACCCTTCTGATACTTGATTTTGGCAGAAAAATGCCCTTGAACTGCAAGTACTAGCTAAACTCCTCTCCTTGAGATGAAACTTGGTAGTATTGTTGTTCTTGCATAGCCAGGTATGCTAGACATAGTTTCATCCCAAGATCCCCCCATTGAAGATCACTTTTGCTAGCCCCAAGTTTGCTGTTGCAGACTTAACCAGAGCTAAAACCCAACCTACCCTGCCCCATATGAAACCAAACTCCTCGATCACTCTCGAGAGAGCATGCCTTGCATGTTTGACAGTATGGCTTGACCAGAGGGTGGTCATGGACGCACAGTGGCCATGCCACTGGCCTGCAAAACTACTGATCTACACCTTATCTTTGCCGTGCAGCTCGAGTCCAGCAACAGCCGCATGTCCCAGCTTGCCGCAGAGCCTCCCTTGACCAGCCATGCCCCTCCTCGACGCCAAGAAGCAGGCAACTACCCTCTGGCATGCGTGCTCCCCCGTTCCCAGAGCATCTGAGGTGTTCCCGAGATCCTCTTAGGTGCCCCCTCCATTTTAGCCTCTCGCCGAGGCCTTTGAACCCCCCTAGTGGACCCTCTCATCCCTGTGGAGCTCCTAGACCGAGCCATTGGAGCTCTCACACCCTCCTCCACCTCCCATGGCCGCCATGGCCGCTACTTGGCTTTGCCCAAACTGGCACAATGCCGAGCCCTGCCTTCTATTCTGCCTCCACCAGAAGACCCCGTGTGGTCCATCGAGGCTCCCAGTCCCATCGCTGCTTCCCCAGGACGTCGGTGGCCGCGTTCCTAAAGTCTGGCAGATGGCAACCTATGTGTCTCTCCACACTAGCGCCACTTTGCCCCTCGTTGCGCGTGCCAAGCCCCGGGATGAGAGCAGCGAGTCCTGGCGAACCCGCCGGTGTGCGCAGGCTCGCCGGAGGCAGCCAGAGCCGCTGGGACGACACTGATAACCCACAAGTGTAGGGGATCGCAATAGTTTTCGAGGGTAGAGTATTCAACCCAAATTTATTGATTCGACACAAAGGGAAGCGAAAGAATATTCTCAAGTATTAGCAGCTGAGTTTGTCAGTTTCAACCACACCTGAAAGATTAGTGTCTGCAAGCAAAGTATCAGTAGCAAAGTGGTATGATAGCAACGGTGTCAGGAAAAGATCTGTTGACGGTAGACTATTCCTAACTGTTGTATCAATGGCGCGAGTAAGTTGCACGTGGACGGAGAACTATTCTTCCTCAAAAACGGTGTCGGAAAAGGATATTGCAACAAGTAACAACAAAGTAGCAAGGAACAACAGTAGCAACAATAGCAGCAGAGTAACAACAGTAGCTGGAAAGTGGCCCAATCCCTTTTGTAGCAAGGGACAAGCCTGGACAAAGTAACGTAGCAAAGACCATTAGCAAAAGACTCATAGGCAGTGGATCGGTGATGGATGAGTATGACGGATGTGATTCATCATGTAACAACTATAACACGGAGAGATATGTAACTAGCTCCCGTTTGTCAATCTAATGTAGGCATGTATTCCGTATGTAGTCATACGTGCTTAGGGAAAAGAACTTGCATGACATCTATTGTCCATCCCTCCCATGGCAGCGGGGTCCTAATGGAAACTACGGGATATTAAGGTTCTCCTTTTAATAAAGAACCGGACCAACGCATTAACACTTGGTGAATACATGAACTCCTCATACTATGGTCATCACCGGGAGTGGTTCCGGCTATTGTCACTCCGGGGTTGCCGGGTCATAACACATAGTAGGTGACTACAACTTGCAAGATAGGATCTAAAACACACATATATTGGCGACAACATAATAGGTTCAGATCTGAAATCTGGGCACCCGGGCCCTAGTGACAAACATTAAGCATGGCAAAGTAGTAGCAACATCAATCTCAGAACATAGTTGATACTAGGGATCAATCCCCGTCAAAACTAACTCAATTACATGATAGATCTCATCCAACTCATCACCGTCCAGCAAGCCTATGATGAGATTACTCACGAACGATGAAGAGCATCATGGAATTGTCAATGGAGGAAGGTTGATGATGACGATGGCGATGATTTCCCCTGTTCGGAGGCCAAAACAGACTCCAAATCTGCCCTCCAGATGAAGAACAAGAGGTGGCGGCGCCTCCGTATCGTAAAACGCGATGAATCCTTCTCTCTGATTTTTTTCGGGCGAGACGGAAGATATAGAGCAGAGTTTGGGGGCGGTGGTGCCACGTGGCCCCCACAAGCTCTCACGGCGCGGTCAGGGGGGGAGGGGGGTGGCCGCGGCCTGTGGGCTTGTGGCCCACTGGCACACCTCCTCCGGTGGATCTTTGCGCATGTATTTTTCTTTTATTCCGGAAAAATTCTCCGTAAATTTTCAGGACATTCCGAGAACTTTTATTTCTGCACAAAAACAACACCATGGCAATTCTGCTGAAAACAACGTCAGTCTTGGTTAATTCAAATCATGCAAATTAGAGTCCAAAACAAGGGCAAAAGAGTTCGGAAAAGTAGATACGACGGAGACGTATCAACTCCCCCAAGCTCAAAGCCTTGCTTGTCCTCAAGTAATTCAGTTGACAAACCGAAAGAGACAAAAGGAAAACTTTGACGAACTCTGTTTGATCTTGTTGTTGCAACTATGTCTAACTCATATCCAGAGTTTCAGCAAGATCACAAGCAAACCACATAAGCAAATGACATCTAGGTCTCACGGTAAACTCATATCAATGGCATAATCAACTAGCGAGCAAATAATAATAAGCCTCAAATGTCAACACTTCAATCAAAGCAACATGAAGCAGTACGAATAGATGGTATCTCGCTAGCTCTTTCTGAGACCGCAAAACATAAATGCAGAACACCTTTGAAGACCAAGGGCTGACTAAACATTGTAATTGAAGGCAATGAAGATCCAGTCACAGTCATAGTCAACACAGTTAAAAGCAAAGCATAAAAATGTCAGAGGTGCTCTCTAATTGGTGCTTTTATAAGAGGAGGATGACTCAACAAGAACATAAATAGACAGGCCCTTCGCAGAGGGAAGCATTGGTTTGCAGAGGTGCCAGAGCTCAAGCTTTGAAAACAGAGATAATAATTTTGGGTGGCATGCTTTCATTGTCAACGCCATGACTAAGAGTTCTCAACATCTTCCACGCTACACATGCTATAGGCGGTTCCCAAACAGAAAAGTAAAGTTTTGACTCCCCCAACCACCAATCAATCACACTCCACGGCTAGCCGAATCCTCGGGTACCGTCCATACCAACATCAATCCTGCGGGAGTTTTGTTTGCAATTATCTTTTTGATTTGAGCATGGAACTGGGAATTCCAATTACCAGCCACTTTCTCGTGAATGATAGTGAATAAACACATATCGAGGATAACATGCCTGGCATGGAAGATACCAATAGTCCCCTGTCACCACATGAGCAGTTCGGGCATGCCAAACAGAGTATTTCTTGAAGGTTTAGAGAGTGGCACATGCAAATTTACTTGGAACAACAGGTAGATACCACACATAGGTAGGTATGGTGGAATCATATGGCACAACTTTGGGTTTATGGAAGTGGATGCACAAGCAGTATTCTCGCTTAGTACAAGTGAAGGCTAGCAAAAGACTGGGAAGCGACCAACTAGAGAGCGACAACAGTCATCAAAATGCATTGAGATTAACTAACATTGAGTGCAAGTGTGAGCAGGACATAAATCACCATGAACATGAATATCATAGAGGCTATGTTGATTTTGTTTCAACTACATGCGTGAACATGTGCCAAGTCAAGCCACTTGAATCATTCAAAGGAGGATACCATCCTATGATACTACATCATAGTCATCTCAACATTCATGTGGGCAACCAAGACAAACCATTATAAGCTCCTAGCTAAGTAAGCATGGCATAAGCAACTATGATCTCTAAGTTGTCATTGCAAACATGTTTCTCTCACAACAAAGCTGAATCAGGCACGATGAGCTAGTCATATTTACAAAAACAAAATAGATCGAGTTCATACCAGCTTTTCCAGGCTCAGTCACTTCATCATATATCGTCATTATTGCCTTTCACTTGCAAGACCAAACGATGTGAACAATAATAAGAGTGCTCGTGCATTGGACTACGCTGGATTCTGCAGGCAAACACAAAGGAGAAGACAGAGTAATATGGCTCTTTGAAAGCTAAACAGGTATGCATGCAAGAACCACTAAACATTGTAACCATGGTCTTCTACCTTGACCCAAAGAAAAAGAAAACTATTTACACGGGAAAGCTCCCAACAAGCAAAAGAAGAAAAGGAAAATCTTTTTTGGTTTTCTCAAACTAGACAGACACACGAAAAGAAAACGAGAAAATAAAATAAACTAGCATGGATGATACAGTGGCAAAGTGTGAACACCGGCTAACAAAGTGAAAGCATAAGCAAGAATGTAAAGTCGGTGAGAACACGTACTCCTCCAAGCTTAGGCTTTTGGCCTAAGTTGGTCTACTCCCAAGGAGGGAAATAACCAGCTCCGAGGTACTCTAGAGTGGACTGAGGATGCCACTGCTATGTGAGCTCCTCTGGCTCCCACTGATAAACTGGCGTCTGGTACTCGACTGGTGGCTCGGGCACGGGCACCTGTGCTTGGGCCAAGCCCCAATATGCGTAGATGTCCGAGGGCATAATAATGTACCTGCCTGCATAAAGATTGAACAAATAAGGAGCAGGCAAAGTAATAGTCTCACGAGTACCCTGACTAAATACCAGGTTATAAATCATCCTTCTATTTATATCTCTATCAAGAAAGTCATGGCGAACCATGCTATCATAATCTAGATATCTCTCGGGAAGAAGAATCTCTTCTTCCTCCTCCAGTCTAATAGGTATCTCAAGGTGTCTAGCAAGACGAATACCATAGATACCTCCATAGACAACACCTTTCGAACGGTTCAGGTTCAACCGTTGAGCTACTATAGCGCCCAAGCTATAAGTTTTATCGTTATAAAGGGCTTCACGCAAGACCACAAGATCCGGGGAACTAAGTGACCCAGCTTTCCCACGGCCAATCCAACATTTTCCCACAAATAATGAGAAGTACCGAAGCACGGGAAAATGAATGCTAGCAGCTCTAGCACAAGACACTCCTCTCTCCTCTCCTACAGCAATTGTATCGATGAAAGCTTCCTAGTCCCGTGGACGAGGTTCATGAATATCCCCAACGTAAGGTAATTTGCAAACATTGCAAAATCCTGGAGTGACATGCGTTGGGGGATATCATAAAGTTTAAACTCAACCATAGGAGGATTCTTCCTCGGATAGAAGTTAAATCTTTGTACGAAGATATTAGTGAGGAGGAGGTATTGCGGACACTTATCTTTAACGAAGGCGGTAAGGCGAACGTTCTCCACCAAGTGGTAAAAGTCCTCATAAATTCCAGCGGCGCGTAAGAACACGTCGCTTGGCCACTCGCACACTCGAACTTCCTTGACTCGAGGGACCGGATACTTGGGCTTCTTCTCACTCCCATCATCCTTGGGGTCACGGCTTGACGAGCCTCTTAAGAACCTCCACATCTTTTCCCTTTTCCTATCTCTAAAAATCTCTGAAATTTTAGTGTTTCTAAGGAAAAGTGAACAAGGCTCAATTAAACTAGTAGCAACTACTCCCACAAGTTCCTAGAGGCCATATTACGCATAAAAAATACTTGGGACCAGCTAAAATCAGTATGCAAAGCTCAAGAACATGGTCACCAAGGCAGCAAAAATACGCGAAGTATGAGGCACTAGAGCAAAAACTAATTGGACCAATGGAGGGGTCACTTACCAAGGAGTAATTTCCCCAAAAGAGATCGAAAATCCCAGCAAGAGGAGCAAGAACACGAGTTTGAGCTGCGAAACGATTTTTTCTGGAGGTAGGAGAACCAGATGAGAGAAAGAATGAGTGGAGGGGGTGCTTGTGGGCCCCACAAGCCTGGGTGGCGCGGCCAGGGGGGTGCCCACGCCCCAAGGGCTTGTGGCCCATTGGTGCAGCCCCCAGACAAGCTCTTTGTCTCAGAATTTTTCAAAAAATCCAGAAAAAGTCATACTTGATTTTCAGGACGTTCGGAGAACTTTTATTTTCGGGGTACTTTTCTACCGGACGCTAAAACAGAAAACAGGGAAAACTAAACTAAATCTATCATTTTCTTCTAAGCAACCTAAAGTGAAAGCTTGAAACAAAGGTTTGTGACTCCTTGATTCATCCATCTCATGGTCATCGAAAGAAATCCGTCAATGGGGTTGATCAAATCCCCTCGACGAAACTTTCCGAATCACAAAAGAGAACGGAGAATTTTTGAATAGTCACTAGGTCACCTCAATGGGGATGTGTATCTCCCCAACAAGCAATTCATACTTCATCTTGACACGAGGAATAGGGCATTCAAAGCTCCCAATAAGAATCGATGAAGTTTTTCGATAGCATTGATGCAATGTACTCGATATTGTTTCTTCGGAAAGTGCACTATATGCTACTTACCGTTGACATGGAAAGTGACATTGCCTTTGTTGCAATCTATAACAGCCCCTGCAGTGTTTAAAAAGGGTCTTCCGAGGATGACATCCATGGCATCGTCCTCGGGAATATCCAAGATAACAAAGTCTGTTAAGATGGTGGTGTTAGCAACCACAACAGGCACATCCTCGCAAATGTCGATAGGGAAAGCAGTTGATTTGTCGGCCATTTGAAGAGAGATTTTAGTGGGTGTCAACTTATCCAGTTCAAGTCTACGATAAAGAGAGAGAGGCATAACACTAACACCGGCTCCAAGGTCGCATAAAGCAGATCTAACGTAGTTGTCTTTAATGGAGCAAGGTATAGTGGGCACACCGGGATCACCTAGTTTCTTAGGAGTTCCACCCTTGAAGGTATAATTAGCGAGCATGGTGGAAATCTCAACCTCAGGTATCCTCCTCTTATTAGTCACAATATCTTTCATGTACTTAGCATACAGAGACATTTTGAGCATATCTGTCAAACGCATTTGCAGAAAGACAGGTCTGATCATCTCAATGAAGCGCTCAAAATCCTCATCATCCTTTTTCTTGGATGGTTTGGTGAAAGGGCATGGGTTTCTGAACCCATGGTTCCCTTTCTTTATCGTGCTTCCTAGCAGCGAAGTCATTCTTATCGTCTTCTATTCTTAGGCTGTGGGTTATCAAGATTAGGTTCAATCTCCACATCCTTTTCATTGCTAGGTTGAGCATCAACATGAACATTACTATTGATATTATCATTAGGCTCATGTTCATCACAAGATTGTGTTTCAGCATCAGAGAAAGAGGCATCGTTTGGACTCTCAGGTGTAGCAGCAATAGGGTTGCTAGCGTGCAGGTTCCTATCATCTTTCTTCTTCTTTCTAGGATGAGTAGGTGCATCAGTGCTAACTCCTTGAGAATCTTGTTCAATTCTCTTCGGGTGACCCTCATGATACAAAGGTTCCTGAGTCATTCTACCGCCTCTAGTGACGACTCTGACGAAATTGTCATTCAACTCATCGAGCAAGTCATTCTGAGCTTTAAGTACTTGTTCTACCTGAGTAGTAACCATAGAGGCATGTTTACTCAGAAGTTTAAGATCATTGACATTCCTGTCCACACAAGCACTTAAATGACTAAGCATACGAGCATTCTGTTCCAATTGTCTGCTAACATAATCATTGAAACTCTGTTGTTTGGCAACAAAGTTATCAAATTCATCCAGGCATAAGCTAGCAGGTTTACCAAAAGGAATATCACTCTCATCAAACCTACGCAGAGAATTTACTTCTACTACCTATATCGGGTTATCAACACCATGGATCTCTTTGATAGGTGGTAGATTTTTGACATCTTCAGATTTAATGCCTTTCTCTCGCATAGATTTCTTGGCTTCTTGCATATCTTCAGGACTGAGGAACATAATACCTCTTTTCTTCGGAGTTGGCTTAGGAGGTGGTTCGGGAATAGTCCAAGCATTCTCATCGCACAAGATGTTATTCAATAGGATCTCAGCTTGTTCTACAGCTTGTTCCCTAAAAACACTACTGTCACAACTATCTAGATGGTCTTTGGAAGCATCGGTAAGTCCATTATAGAAGATATCAAGTATTTCATTCTTCTCAAGAGGGTGATCAGGCAAAGCATTCAGTAGCTGGATGAGCCTCCCCCAAGCTTGTGGGAGACTCTCTTGTTCAGCTTGAGCAAAGTTGTATATTTCCTGCAAGGCAGCTGGCTTCTTATGGGCAGGTAAATATTTTTCAGAGAAGTAGTGGACCATATCCTGGGGACTACACACACAACCAGGAGCAAGAAAAGTGAACCAAGTCTTAGCATCATCCTTTAGCGAGAAAGGAAACAACTTGAGGATATAGTAGTGGCGAATATTTTCCTCACTAGAGAATAGGGTGGCTATATCGTGCAGTTTTGTAAGATGGGCTACAACCGTTTCAGACTCATAACCGTGAAAAGGATCAGATTCGACCAGAGTGATTAACTCAGGGTCGACAGAGAATTCATAATCCTTATCGGTCACAAAGATAGGCGAAGTAGCAAACTTAGGGTCGTATTTCATCCTAGCGTTCAGAGATTTTTCTTTCCACTTGCGCTGTAAATTCTCAACATCATAGCTATCCTTACACGCAAGAAAATCCTCAGCTATCTCTCCCTCAATAACATAACGCGTATCAGACAAATCAGGCAAAGGAGAGCTAGTTCTAGCAGGCAAAATAGCAGGTTCTACTTCAATAGTATCATCAGTTTCAGAAGTATCATCACATATAGCAGCAACTCTAGCAATTTGTGCATCAAGAATGCACCTAGTGGCAAAGCAGTATCAGGGATATTATCAAGCATAGCATCATCAGGCATAGTATAAAGCATAGCATCAGCATAAGCATCATGGGCAGCAGAAGTAGCATCATCAAGCACACGCGACATATCAAGATTTCTAGCAGGAGGCGATGTCGCAAACTTACTCATAACTGAAGGTGAATCAAGTGCAGAGCTAGATGGAAGTTCCTTACCTCTCCTTGTAGTGGAAGGCAAGATTTTAGTTCTTGGATCTATCGGATTCCTCATAGTGATCAGCAGACGTAAATCCCAAGTGACCCAGAGAATATAGCTGTGCCTCCCCGGCAACGGCGCCAGAAAATAGTCTTGATAACCCACAAGTGTAGGGGATCGCAACAGTTTTCGAGGGTAGAGTATTCAACCCAAATTTATCGATTCGACACAAAGGGAAGCGAAAGAATATTCTCAAGTATTAGCAGCTGAGTTTGTCAGTTTCAACCACACCTGAAAGATTAGTGTCTACAAGCAAAGTATCAGTAGCAAAGTGGTATGATAGCAACGGTGTTAGAAAAAGATCTGTTGACGGTAGACTATTCCTAACTGTTGTACCAATGGCGCCAGTAAGTTGCACGTGGACGGAGAACTATTCTTCCCCGGAAACGGTGTCGCAAAAGGATCTTGCAACAAGTAACAACAAAGTAGCAAGGAACAACAGTAGCAACAGTAGCAGCAAAGTGGCCCAATCCCTTTTGTAGCAAGGGACAAGCCTGGACAAAGCAACGTAGCAAAGACCAGTAGTAAAAGACTCGTAGGCAGTGGATCGGTGATGGATGAGTATGACAGATGTGATTCATCATGTAACAATTATAACACGGAGAGATATGTTACTAGCTCCCGTTGTGATTCATCATGTATCATGTAACAATTATAACACGGACAGATGTGATTCATCATGTAACAATTATAACACGGTGATGGATGAGTATGACAGACTCCAAATCTGCCCTCCAGATGAAGAACAAGAGGTGGCGGCGCCTCCGTATCGTAAAACGCGATGAATCCTTCTCTCTGATTTTTTACGGGCGAGACGGAAGATACAGATCAGAGTTTGGGGGCGGTGATGCCACGTGGGCCCCACAAGCCCTGACGACGCGGCCAGGGGGGGTGGCCGCGGCCTGTGGGCTTGTGGCCCACTAGCACACCTCCTCCGGTGGATTTTGGCGCAAGTATTTTTCTTTTATTCCAGAAAAATTCTCCCTAAATTTTTAGGACATTCCGAGAACTTTTATTTCTGCACAAAAACAACACCATGGCAATTCTGCTGAAAACAACGTCAGTCCGGGTTAGTTCCATTCAAATCATGCAAATTAGAGTCCAAAACAAGGGCAAAAGAGTTTGGAAAAGTAGATACAACGGAGACGTATCAGGCACGAACGCTGCTCGGTCCCGCCTCCCCTACCCCGTGTTTGATCCAAGCGGGAGGAAGGATAAGACCCAATAGGCGGCCCCGCGTGTTGGTGACTAGCTGACCGGGCCCGCCCGAATAAGTGGAGGCGCCCTTCGCTCGTCCCGTGTCCCCGCTGCGAAGGCGTATTCTAGGGAAGGCGCCTTTGGCGTGGCCGCCACCCGCTAGGACAAGCCACTGGGCAGGACCATTCGTATCCAACGCCCAGTGCGCACTAAAGCCCCCCCTCTCGTATAACCTTTTCCCCTTTTTATTTTAATAGAAACTTCTAAAATCCATCACTAATGAATTATAGCTCCAAATCTATTGATTCAAAATCCTCGATACTCCAAAAATCACGATCTATCCAAATATGTGCATTGCACATTTTTCCAGATAACTTTTCTATAGTGATTAAATTCAAATATGAATTTTATTTATTCAAACCCCACTTTGTAAAATTCCCAGAGCCTCCAAATCAACTCCAAATGGAGTGATTCCAGTCTCCACAGACTCTACAAATCATGTCCTATTTTTCAGGCCTTAGTCAACATTTTTCTGATGCATCTTTTTTGCTAGGCCAAATTCATTGCATCCTTTTCCATTTAATCCATCTTAGTAAATCCCTAGAATATTCATGCCAACTCCAAATCCAGTGAAATCACTTCCTAAATATTTATAGAATCATGCCCTATTAAATGAGTGTCTCCACTCATTTTTAGAAGAATATTTTCTGTAGACTTCTTGTGGGACCAGTGATACCTCCATTACCACCATTCAAAAATCTTTGGTGATCCAAATACCTTAGAAAAACTTTAGTCATTTTCTTATGACCAGAGATGTCCAAGAATTATAAAAACTCCTATTTATATAGCACTTTGTGTTTGTGCTTATTGTGTGGCTTATCGATGTTGTTTCCAATGATAGTTGGCGAAATAAACGGAGTACTCGGAGTTGGACTGGAAGGCCTCGAAAATCCCGAAGACTTATATGAGCAAGGCACGCAACCCATTGACCATGTGTGAGAAAAATACTTTCGTGCATGCCATGTTTATCATTTCATTCCGATGCATGTGATCGTGATTGGATCGGTAACCCCCTCGGTAGGGTGTTCCCGATGGTTCCTCGATAACACTGGGATTTGAGCATGACCTTACCATCTATGAGCATCATGCATATGGAAGTAGTTAGGATGTTGGTAGTGCTACGCATGGGATGAGCATAAGCATGGTGACAGTAATACAAAGGTGATTTCCAAGGTTTTATGAAAACCCCGTCGGGTACCACTAATGCCCGCGGGAGTTGATGTTGAGCTAGGTAACTACTTGATAAAGAAGTGGTGTACCGAGGCGAGTGCGTGGTTTTTGAAAATGGATTGGTTTAAGTTGTGACCGTCACTCCAACCTTACATGTGCGACCACGATACCCTTTATGGGACGGAGATTTATTGAATACCTTGGTAGGTACTAGCACAAAGCTCACATTACTAGTGGCGGGAATGGTGTGGTCACTCTCGAGACGGGCTCGTGCCAAGAAGGGCGACCATGAGTTGTTTTTACACGCACCAGGCACACCGTTGCGTGCCCTCATGGATGGTACTATCTAGATCAAGGCTCTTAAGATGTATATCATTGGGGATGGCACCAATGAGTGGACTTTCTGTTTAGCGTCGTCAGAACAAAGACATTGTTCGGGTACTTACCTAAGGTATGTTATATACCGCGAGTCGTGGATGACATGGAAGTTTCCCGAATCTCGTGAGTACAGCGCACAACCTCTGGAGAGTGTAAAACTATTCGAATAGCCATGTCCACGGTCAGGGACAGTTGGATGACCGCTCTTGGGCTACATCCATGTTTACAAAGGGGTGTGTGTGTGTGTTTGTGTGGGAAATATGGCACATTAGAAAGAAGGTACCTGAGAAAGATGGTACCCGAGTCAAGTCAGATGACTTGGCATGATGGGTGAACATGGGATGTTCATCCCTGAGTTGATATTGATATTTATAACCTGTTTAGGAGGTTACCACTTACCTTATGATGCATATCCGTACAAGCATTTGATCATGATTACTGCATTCAGGGAAAAACTTGCTTTCCGCAAAAACGGTATATCAGTGTTATCTCATGTTTCATTATTGCCTTATTCCACAACATGGGTTGCTTGCGAGTACATTCAAAGTACTCATTGGATTGCGACTGGTTATTTCATTGACCAGGTAAGAGAAAACATGAGATGGTGAAGAGTACCTTGGTGACGTTCCTGCGAACTAGGACGCTTCCCAGTCAGAATCAGTTGAGTTTGATGGCATTGGTTCATGCTTTCAACCAAGATTTCCGCTATTAGTTGAGTTTGATGTGTTAGCCTTCATGGCCCTATCCATGTAAGACTTGACCGTAATGGTCATTATTTGTATCAGACGGTATGCATGGATGTAAGACTCTTGTTATTCAGTTCCTATGTGTTTGGTGAGCACTGATCTCTGGGATCACTGAGCACGTACATTCGCCGATCTCGACTTACAAGTTGGGGTCCCCACAGAGCTGATATCAAAGCCATCCTGACTGTAGGAAGCCCTTAGTTATCACACACGTTAGATAGGACAAAGCTGTTTTTCGGACCCCTCAAAAGCATTTACAAAACCTCTACGTTTCTCACCTCTCCTAAATCTCCAAAGGAAGTAGAGGTTTTTGCCTCAGCACTTCCACCTTTATTCTCTCGACTCTCCTCGTTTGATTTTACAAAACTTAAAAATGGTCGCTAGTCTCCTTGTGCCCCTGATCACATGGTTACTTAAAATCATCGTGTGTAACTTCGAAGGGAGCAACCTTTTCAAGCGTTCACCCTTGTACTTAGAAGACAAGGTTGGCAACGTTGCAACAGACGACATCAAAAGAGGCTACCTGCTAGAGGAATAAGGACATTGAGGTGGTGACACCCTCGATCTTATTCCAGTGATGCGACCATGGCCTACGAAGACCAAGACATAAGATATGCAAAACCATGATATGCATCGCTAATAGGGAGACCTTGTTATCGGGTTTCGTGCTCCGCAAAACCCTAAGGATTCGAACACATGGGCGTGTGCGTAGGTTCCTCCCTGCTTCACCCCGCCTAGCTTGCAACTCGATGGTAACGACAAAGAACTCACTCGAAGGTGAGGAGAACACGAAACACAACAGTTTACCCAGGTTCGGGCCGCTTCAAAACATAAAACCCTACTCCTCCTTTGGTGTATTGCCTCTAATGGAGGTTGATGGCGAGATAGTACAGTGCTTTCCTGCCTCTGGAGGCCAAGTGTCTAAGTGAGTTGTTCTAGGGTTCCGATCCCCTTCCCCTTTCTCAGGTATCCTACCCTATCTATTTATAGTGGAGGCCAGGGTCCTCTTCCCATATCGTAGGCGGGAAGGGATCACACAATGGCCAGTTTCGGTGGGAGACACGGGAACATGCTTCACCTGCCAAAAGTGGTCTTCGCCTGCAAAGCCGCTGCTAGTACCACAGAGATGAGCGCAGGGGTGACGTCCATCCTGCTGGCGGGCGACCAGAGTCTTGTTGCACCGGAAGGGAAACCTTTAGAAGATGCCTTTGGGGTCCTGATTCTCTCCTGGCTTCTTTGCACCAAAAGGGGAAGCTGTCCTGCTCTGTCACCTTCTGACCGCCTACCCTTTCCTGGCGTCACCCTTGACTCCTGAGGCCCAGCCTTACCTTGGAATATCCGCCGCTCCGGAGGAGTCCCGAGGAAGCCTTTGTGCGGGTCTTGACGCTGCTCCTCCTCGTGAGGCTTGGCCCCTCACGAGGGCCTTGTTCAAAGCAGTGCTCTTCCTTGCCGAACTTGTGTAGACGAAGCGGGCCAGCACTGGGCCGTAGGCAGGCAAGTCTGGGTACCCCGTTCCTAGAACACCGATAGTAGCCCCCGGGCCCAAGGCGTGCCTTGGTTGGCTTCCTGGTGAAGCCTTGAAGACGGCCCGAAGCATCGCATGCCCCATTTGCCTGCAGTTCTAGCGACCCGCGTGTCTTGAAGCTGCACGGCGAGGCCCTCTCTCCCCGAGGTGCCTCGACGGTGCCAGGCCACGACGTTGCGATTCCAAGAGTCGCACAGGCCATCATTTTGCTCAGTGAACGCGACCACACCCAACACCCCCAACAGATGCGATCGATCGATGGACAGGTGAGGCGACGTGAGTGGCAACACTTGCATCGTCCCACCTCGCGGCCCTCGCGAGGCGCCCACGCTCCCGCGACGGTTGGTGGCTGGGGCTCGCCCTTAAGTACGCCCTGCCTCCTGTGAGGGAAGGTACCGCAACCTTGGGCTCCTTCTCTACTTCCCCCATCCGCTGCGAGGAGACTTCTTTCCCTTCTTCGCTCTTCATCTTCATGGCATCCCCCGGAGATGGCTCTGGCCAGGGAAAGCCTGCGGTGCCTCCTGCGCTCTCGTCCGCCCCCGGGGGCAATGGTGGAGAGCGCTTGGGGCCCCCGCGCTTCCGCCCCCGCTAGGTGCTGGTTGGCGAGTAAGTCCTTCGTCGTACTTCCTTTGTCGTCCTGTCTGTTGTCCTCGGGTTGGTTCTTCTTCTTCTTCGCTGCGCCTTCCTCCGAGGAGCCAAGGTTAGGTGGGCCTTAGGAGGAGGTAGAGGGGCTGCGGGCCCAGCTTGCGAACGCCGAAGCCGCTCTCCATACCACTCGCGGGGAGGAGGCGGAGGCCGTAACTGATCTGGCGTCACTACGGAAGCAGGTCCAGGAGGCGACCGACGCCGTCCTCGCTGCCGATGGTGAGGCATCGAATCCCGAATAATGGCCCGCCAGCACTCCATGCATTTCGCCGATGTAGCGAGCCCGGCGGTCGGCTTGACTCGCCGACTGGTGGGGGTGGCCCCGGCGCGACCCAATGTGACGAGCGACAGGGGCTACCTCACCTTCTTCGAGGGGTTTGTGGAGGCGCTCGAGATTGGCGTCTCCCGCGTTGAGGAGGATGGCGCGACCGACGCACGCGAGCTTCTGAGCCTCGCCTTGACGCTTGTCTTCTCCAACCTGTGCCGCCTTTCTCTGGAACTTGACCTTCGTCGCGTTGTCGCGCCGGCGCCGGCGGGGTCCCGACTTCTCTCCTGGGGTGAAGTCCATCCTCACGTGGCCGCGCTGGAGGAGCGGTGTGCCCGGGTGTCTGTCTCCAGCAAGGAGGAAGACTCTGACACCGAACACATGGTTATCAAGGGTGCTGCCGGCGACCCCTCGTTCTAGGTGTCCTCCATCTTTTGCCTGCCTATTCCTGTGATGCCAGAGAAAACCCTCCTTGAGTGGGCGTTAAATTTCTGTTGTTATTACCTTTGCTGCTCTCCTCACTTTTTGCTCTTGGGGTGATGGTATGCATGCTGGTGGTCGTCGTAGCGGAGCTGCGAAGCTTAGGGCCTGTCGCCGCAGCTATTGTTGCTTGGGGTTGATGAGGGAGGCACGACCTTCCGGGAGTTCTACCCTCCTGTGGCACCTCCCGTGCCGCCGCGTGCTTGGACGCTGGGTTCGCTCCTTGCTGCCGCCGAACCCTTAGGCCCTGCATCCTTCGTTATTGTGCATATTTCGGTTCATTGTTAGTTTATCATAGAGCGGGGGGGGGGGGGGGGTCCAGGTCAGGGCCTGTGAGGCGCTTAGCTTATAAGTTTGCGTCGATTCCCCGTGTAGTTCCTCCAGTGCAGCTCTTGTTTCACAAGCGGGACGAGGTGAAGACCCTTTCGGCACCCTACGTCTGCAGGTCCCGGTCCAACACATTTCTTGTCCTTCGACAGGTCGAACCCGTTACCAAGGCTGTCCTCCAGGGGGCAAAGCCCCGGCACCCCGGGGGAGCCGAGTGGCTTTATGACCAGTAAGGCTCCTGAGGCGCGCTTCTTAGGAGCCCCCTTCGACACTCAAGCCACTCTGCGTCATCAGGCCCCAGTCTTGATGACCGGTGACTCCTGAGGCGCACCCAGGAACCCCCATTATGGCGCTCGAGCGATTCCGCGCCTCGTCCTTGTGGTCATTGCCCCGGGAGGGGCTCTGGGGCCTCCCGAGACTTTTTACGGCGGCGTGGAGTAGTGGTCTGCAAACACGTCCCCCGGACGGGAGGTTTCAAAGCTAGTGAAATAAGAAACGCCAGAGAAATTTTTTTCCTTCTTTTTATTTTTCAAACATCGGGCATTAAGACGAGAGAAAACCAACTTAAGAAATCAACCAGTTCAAATTCAGTGAAAAGTAGTCCGAATCCGAAAGAAAGCAAGTGCCGCGTCTGTCATTTAAAGCTGGCATAGTCATTGGTGGAGTATATGGGTTTCCTTGCCAGCTACGAGCATGGTCATTGGCAGGCCATGCTGGTTGTCTTTGTCTCTGTACCCAGCGCAGAGCTAAGGTCTTCCACTAGGCGTGGGGTGGACCCCTTCCGTGTGCTCGGGGGGCCCTGGGCGTATACAGCCTCGGCTCGTTATTACGTGAGAGTGTCACGGTGGGGGTGTATATGGGAGGTCGCGAGGACGCTTTAGCCCCGCGAGTGTCCCTATCCCCGAGGCATTGGGGCCTGAGCTTCTAGAGTCATTGGGGACTTTGTTATACCCAGCGCGGAGCTAAGGTCTTCCACCAGGCGTGGGGTGGACCCCTTCCGCATCCTTGGGGGGCCCTGGGCGTATACAGCTTCGGCTCGTTATTACGTGAGAGTGTCACAGGATGAAGTAGGTTCTGGAAGGATTGAAGGACCATGCAGAGGTGCGACGGGTCGATGCGGGTCTTGCGTGCTTGCGCTCCTTCCTTGCCTATTTGAGGGCTTTTATGGCTCTACGTTGTCAGGTTCGAAACCCGCGCATTTCCCGACCGCTGTTGCATGTGACCGAGTGAACGAATGTAGCTACGGGGTCGGGCCCTGCTTCCCCTGACACCAACCGGATCAGGGACACTGTCAAGGGCAGCTGGTGGCATTATGACCGGTAAGGCTCCTGAGGCACGGTGCTCAGGAGCCCCCCTTCTATCGTTTGAGTGGCTCTACGTCGTTAGGATCCAGTCCCGCTCATTTCCTGACCGCTGTTGCGTGTGACCAAGTGAACGGATGTAGCTGTGGGGTCAGGCCCTGCCTCCCTCGACAATATCTTTATCCGGGATGTTGTCAGGGGCAGCAGGTGGATTTATGACCGGTAAGGCTCCCGGAGTGCCATGCTCGAGAGCCCCCCTTTTGACGTTCAAGTGGCTCTGCGTCGCCAGGACCCGGTCCCGCATATTTCCCAAGCACCGCTGCGTGAAACCGAATAAACAATCTCGGCCACGTGGTCAAGCCCTGCCTCCCCTGATAATGACCGGATCACCAAGGACGATATCAAGGGAGGCATGTTGCCTTATGACCGGCAAGGCTCCTGGAGCGCCATGCTCCGAAGCCCCCTTGGACGCTCAAGCGACTCTGATTTCATCCCGTTGACCGTGATCCTCCCCAGCTCCCGCGATGGGGCGGTGCGTTGTGGCCAGCGGTTGTCCCGACGCAAGCAAAGTAGTGGGTTAGGTTGCGAAGTGGCTTAAACAGGAATTGTAAAGGGAGCAACTTGCCGGAGTATGCCCTAGGTAGTTGGAGTCCCTGCGGTGAGCAGACACCCCTTAAGGCAACAAATCCAAAAATTACCTCGCCGAATAGTTGAAGCCCCCTTGCACTTCAGGAACGCCGCGCATGGCCTGGCCCCTGACGCCCACACCTACGCCTTGGCCGTCGTGGGTGATCCATGCCGCTAGTGTCGCGACATTCGACTCGTCCTCCTGAGGCCCGTGAGTTCGGCCTCGCATAGCCTTTCCGCGGGGATGATGGCTGGTGCCACGCCCAGCGGTTTGAGGGCGCCCTCCTGCCCGTGCCCCTTGGGCCCAACTCATGGAGGAGCCCCTGAACGCCCCTTACTCCTGAGGAGGGTAGGCACCCCGGGGGGACGCCTGAAATTCTTCCTCGTAAGGAGGGTCAGGTAGCGTCCCATACTCTGGCATATACAACTCCTCGTAGGCGCTTGCCATTCCCCCACATCCGGTCATCAGCGCGATGGTGGCCGTCCCTCTTGGCGGCGGAGGGGGATCCCCTCGGTCGTGCTTCTCAAAGGTCTTCCTGTGGCAGGCCTCCGCGCGAAGTCGCTTGCTCCTGCTGCCGCCGTCGGCCGGCCCCGACGCCGTCCGGTGCTGGCTTCTACCTTGATATCCCGTGATGTCTCCGCTGTCCTAGTTCATCCACGCCACCGTCTCCGCCCTCTCCTGGCTGCGTCGGATGGAGCGCTCCTGTCGGGCCGCCCCTGGCTGTCGAGGGTTGATACGTCCATTTTGCATCATGCTTTTATGTTGATATTTATCGCTTTATGGGCTGTTATTACACTTCACGGTATAATACTTATGCTTTTTCTCTCTTTTTTTGCAAGGTTTACATGAAGAGGGAGAATGCCGGCAGCTGGAATTATGGCCCGAAAAAGGAGCAAGTTTGAGATACCTATTCTGCGAAACTCCAAAAGCCGTGAAAATCAACGAGGATTTATTTTGGAATTTATAAAAATACTGGGCCGAAGAAGTACCAGAGGGGAGCTAGCAGGAGGCCACAAGCCTGCTAGGCGCGGCCTACCCCCCTGGCCGCGCCTAGGGGGCTTGTGCGCTCTCTGTTGGCCCTCTGGCTCCCCTCTTTTGCTATAAGGAGGGTTTCGTTCCAGAAAAAATCAAGAGGAGTCTTTCGGGAGGAATCGCCGCCGCCACGAGGCGGAACTTGAGCAGAACCAATCTAGAGCTCCGGCAGGGTCGTCCTGTCGGGGAAACTTCCCTCCCGGAGGGGGAAATCGTTACCATCATCATCACCAACACTCCTCTCATCGTAGGGGACTCATCACCATCAACATCTTCATCAGCACCATCTCATCTCCAAACCCTAGTTCATCTCTTGTAACCAATCTCCATCTCGCGACTCCGATTGGTACCTGTAAGGTTGCTAGTAGTCTTAATTACTCTTTGTAGTTGATGCTAGTTGGATTACTCGGTGGAAGATTATATGTTCAGACCCTTGATGCTATTCAATACCTCTCTGGTCATGATTATTATTATGCTTTGTGAGTAGTCACTTTTGTTCCTCACGACATGGGATAAGTCATGCTATAAGTAGTCATGTGAATTTGGTATTCGTTCAATATTTTGATGCGTTGTATGTTGTTTTTCCTCTAGTGGTGTTATGTGAACGTCGACTACATAACACTTCATCATTATTTGGGCCTAGAGTAAGGCATTGGGAAGTAGTAAGTAGATGATGGGTTGCTAGAGTGACAGAAGCTTGAACCCTAGTTTATGCGTTGCTTCGTAAGGGGCTGATTTGGATCCACTAGTTTAATGCTATGGTTAGACTTTGGCTTAATTCTTCTTTCCTAGTTGAGGATGCTTGCAAGAGTGGTTAATCATAAGTGTGATGTTTGTCCAAGTAAGGGACGCACCCAAGCACCGGCCCACCCACATATCAAACTATCAAAGTAGCGAACGCGAATCATATGAACATGATGAAAACTAGCTTGACAGAAATTCCCATGTGTCATCGGGAGTACTTTACCTCCTACAAGAGTTTGTCCAGGCTTGTCCCTTGCTACAAAAGGGATTGGGCCACTTTGCTGCACCTTTTTTTACTATTGTTACTTGCTACTTGCTACGATTCATCTTATCACACAACTACTTGTTACCGACAATTTCAGTGCTTGCAGAGATTACCTTGCTGAAAACCACTTGTCAGATCCTTCTGCTCCTCGTTGGGTTCAACACTCTTACTTATCGAAGGGACTAGATAGATCCCCTATATTTGTGGGTCATCAAGACTCTTTTCTGGCGCCGTTGCCGGGGAGTGAAGCGCCTTTGGTAAGGAAACATTTATATAGTGTGCTGAAATTTATTGTCACTTGTCACTATGGAAACTAATCCTTTGAGGAGCTTGTTCGGGGTATCTTCACCTAGAACGGATGCACACGGAGTTGCTCCTCAACCTGCTGCACCTACTGAAAATATTTACTATGAATTTCCTTAGGGTATGCTTGAGAAACTGCTGGCTAATCCTTTTACAGGAGATGGAACATCACATCGCGACTTGCATATAATCTATGTAGATGAAGTTTGTGGTTTATTTAAGCTTGCAGGTTTGCCCATGGATGAGGTCAAGAAGAAGGTCTTTCCCTTATCTTTGAGTGATAGAGCATTGACATGATATATGCTATGTGATGATACTGGATCATGGAACTACAACCGGTTGAAATTGGAATTTCATCAAAAGTTTTATCCTATGCATCTAGTACATCGTGATCGGAATTATATTTATAATTTTTGGCCTCGTAACAGAGAAAGCATCGCTCAAGCTTGGGGGAGGCTTAAAGCAATGTTATATTCATGCCCCAACCATGAGCTCTCGGGAGAAATTATCATTCAGAACTTCTATGCTCGGCTTTCTCATGATGATCGCACCATGCTTCACACTTCTTGTACCCGTTCTTTTATGAAGAGAGATATTGACTTCAGATGGAATTTATTGGAAAGAATTAAACGCAACTCTGAAGATTGGGAGTTTGATGAAGGTAAGGAGTTAGGTATGAATTTCAAGTTTGATTGCGTTAAATCCTTTGTCGAAACAAATACTTTTGGTGATTTTAGCGCTAAATATGGACTTGACTGTGAGATAGTAGCTTCATTGTGTGAATCATTTGCTGCTCATATTGTTCTCCCTAAAGAGAAGTGGTTTAAATATCATCCTCCCTTAGAAGTCAATGTAGTTAAACCCAATCCAGTTGAAGAGAAAGTCATTGCCTATAATGATCCTATTGTTCCAAGTGCTTACATTGAGAAACCACCTTTCCATGTTAGGATAAAGGAACATTCTAAAGTTTCAACTATGATACACAGGGGCTACGTTAGAACACCTATACCCCCTGAGCAAATTATAGTTGAACCTAGCATTGCTATTATCAAAGATCTCCTGTCCGACAAGGTTGATGGCCATGATATTCACTTCTGTGAAGAAGCTGCTAGAATTGCTAAACCACATGCTAGAGACAAACATAGGCTCGCTGTTGGCACGCCTGTTGTTTCTGTTAAGATAGGAGATCATTGTTATCATGGTTTATGTGACGTGGGTGCTAGTGTTAGTGCAATATCTCAATCCTTATATGATGAAATTAAAGATGAGATTGCACCTGTTGATATGGAACCTATTGATGTCACTATTCAGCTTGCCAATAGAGATACTATCTGACCTGTGGGAATTGTTAGAGATGTTGAAGTCTTGTGTGGTAAAACGAAGTATCCTGTTGATTTTCTCGTTCTTGCTACCACACAAGATAGCTTTTGTCCCATCATATTTGGCAGACCTTTCCTCAATACTGTCAATGTTCTAATTGACTATGAGAAGCAAACTGTCACTGTTGGCTTTGAAGGTGTGTCACACGAGTTCAATTTCTCCAAGTTTGGTAGATAACCTCATGAAAAAGAGTTTCCTAGTAAGGATGAAATTATTGCCCTAGCTTCTGTTGCTACGCCTCCTACTGATCCTTTAGAGCAATACTTGCTTGAGCATGAAAATGATATGCATATGGATGAAAGGGATGAGATAGATAGAGTTATCTTTGAACAATATCCTATCCTTAAGAATAATTTGCCCGTTGAACTGCTTGGAGATCCACTCCCACCAAAGGGTGATCCTATGTTCGAGCCCAAACAGTTGGCCGATACACTTAAGTATGCTTATATCGATGAAAAAGATATATATCCTGTTATAATTAGTGCTAGCCTCTCAGAGCATGAAGAGAAGAAGTTACTAAAAACTCTGAGGAAGCACCATGCTGCTATTGGATATACTCTTGATGATCTTAAGGGCATTAGTCCCACTCTATGCCAACACAAGATTAAAACCGATCCTGATTCTAAACCAGTTGCCGATCATCAACGGAGATTAAATCCTAAGATGAAAGAGGTAGTAAGAAAAGAAATACTAAAGCTCCTGGAAGTAGGTATTATCTATCCTGTTGATCATAGTGATTGGGTAAGTCCGGTGCATTGCGTCCCTAAGAAGGGACGTATTACCGTTGTTCCTAATGATAAGGATGAATTGATCCCACAGAGGATTATTACTGGCTATAGGATGGTGATCGATTTTAGGAAATTGAATAAGGCCACTAGGAAAGACCATTACCCTTTGCCATTTATCGACCAAATGCTAGAAACATTGTCTAAACACACACAGTTCTGCTTTCTAGATGGTTATTCTGGTTTCTCCCAAATACCTGTTGCACAATCTGATCAGGAGAAAACCACTTTCACCTGCCCTTTCGGTAACTTTGCTTACAGACGTATGCCTTTTGGCATATGTAATGCACCTACTACCTTTCAAAGATGTATGATGGCTATATTCTCCGACTTTTGTGAAAATATTGTTGAGATTTTCATGGATGACTTCTCTGTTTACGGGTCTTCTTTTGATGATTGCCTCAGCAACCTTGATCTAGTCTTGCAGAGATGTAAAGATACCAACCTTGTCTTGAATTGGGAGAAGTGACACTTTATGGTTGATGAAGGCATCCTCTTAGGACATAAAATTTCTGAAAGAGGTATTGAAGTCGATAAGGCTAAGGTTGATACGATCGAGAAAATGCCATGCCCTACATATATCAAAGGTATAAGAAGTTTCCTTGGTCATGCTGGTTTCTATAGAAGGTTCATTAAAGACTTCTCTAAGATTTCTAGGCCTCTTACCAATCTCTTGCAAAAGAATATTCCTTTTGTTTTTGACGATGATCGTGAGGAAGCCTTCGAAATACTTAAGAAGGCCTTGATAACTGCGCCTATTATTCAACCACCTGATTGGAACTTACCTTTTGAAATCATGTGTGATGCTAGTGATTATGCTATTGGTGATGTTCTAGGACAAAGAGTTGATAAGAAGTTGAATGTTATTCACTATGCTAGTAAAACTCTAGATAGTGCCCAAAGAAACTATGCTACTACTGAAAAGGAATTTTTAGCAGTCGTGTTTGCATGTGAAAAGTTCAGATCTTACATAGTTGATTCCGAAGTCATTATTCACACTGATCATGCTGCTATTAAATACCTCCGAAAAGAAAGACGCTAAACCTGGACTTATCAGATGGGTTCTCTTGCCACAAGAATTTGATTTGCATGTTGTCGACAGGAAGGGTGCTGAGAACCCCGTAATAGATAGTAGGTTGGAGAATGTTCTTGATGACCCACAACCTATTGATGATAGCTTTCCTGATGAGCAATTGAATTCCATCAACACTTCACGTAGTACACCTTGGTATGCTGATTATGCAAACTATATCGTTGCCAAATATATACCACCTAGTTTCACTTACCAGCAAAAGAAGAAATTCTTCTTTGATTTGAGGCATTACTTTTGGGATGATCTTCACCTTTATAAGGAAGGAGTAGATGGAGTTATTAGATGTTGTGTACCTGAACATGAACATGGACAGATCCTATAGAAGTGTCACTTCGAGGCTGACGGAGGACACCATGCGGGATATAGAACTGCACACAAGGTATTGCAATCAGGTTTCTATTGGCCCACTCTCTTCAAGGATGCTCATAAGTTTGTCTTGTCTTGTGTCGAATGTCAAAGAATAGGTAATATCGATAAACGTCAGGAAATGCCTATGAACTATTCACTTGTCGTTGAACCATTTGATGTTTGGGGCTTTGATTATATGGGACCTTTTCCAAAATCCAACGGGTATACTCATATCCTAGTTGCTGTTGATTATGTTACTAAGTGGGTAGAAGCTATCCCAACTAGTAGTGCTAATCATAACACTTCTATCAGGAAGCTTAAAGAAGTTATTTTCCCTAGATTTGGAGTCCCTAGATATCTAATGACGGATGGTGGTTCACATTTCATTCATTGTGCTTTCTGTAAAACGCTTGCTAAGTATGATGTCAACCATAGAATTGCATCTCCCTATCATCCTCAATCCAGCGGTCAAGTAGAGCTAAGTAATAGAGAGATTAAACTAATTCTGCAAAAGACTGCCAATAGGTCTAGAAAGAATTGGTCTAAGAAGCTCGATGATGCACTGTGGGCTTATAGAACTGCTTATAAGAATCCCATGGGCATGTCTCCATACAAAATGGTTTACGGTAAAGCATGTCATTTACCTCTTGAGCTAAAGCATAAGGCTTATTGGGCAATCAAAGAGCTCAACTTTGATTTCAAACTTGCTGGTGAGAAGAGGTTATTTGATATTAGCTCACGTGATGAATGGAGAGCTCGGGCATATGAAAATGCCAAGTTGTTCAAAGAAAAGGTTAAGAGGTGGCATGATAAATGGATACAAAAACGTGAGTTCAATGTAGGTGATTATGTCTTTCTATATAATTCTCGTTTAAGATTTTTTACAGGAAGCTTCTCTCTAGATGGGAAGGTCCTTACATTGTTGAGGAAGTATATTGTTCTGGTGCCATCAAGATCAACAACACAGAAGGTAATTTTTCGAGAGTGGTAAATGGGCAAAGAATCAAGCATTATATTTCGGGTACTCCCATAAATGTTGAAAGCAATATTATCATTACCCTAACTCTGGAGGAGTACATAAGAGATATTTATCATCCTAGTTCAGACCCTGAAAACGAAGAGGTATGTGATTCGGTAAGTAAACTGACTCCAAAACTTTTCCAATAGTATTTTTCCTCTGTTTTGGAATTTTTAGACAATTAGAAAAATTTAAAGTAGTCCAGAAAGCGCACGAGGAGGCAACAAGCCTGCCACGCGCGGGCCACCCCCTTGGCTGCGCCTGGGGGGCTTGTGACCACCTCGTGTGCATCCCAGACTCCGTTTTCTTGCGGAGTACTCCTTCTGGTCGAAAAAAATCATTATATATTCTCCCGAAAGGTCTGAACCTCGTATCACGCAAATTTTCCTCTGTTTTCGTTTCGAGCTGTTTTGCAGACAAATCTAGATCGCTATGGCGTCCCCAAAAGCTCCGAAGGACAAGATCTTCGAGAAGGTCATCAATCCCTACCTCGCGGGAGTGCTGCAACACCCTCAATCTATCGAGATGCGTGAGGGGATGCTGAACATCCGTGATGTTGAGGGCCCCAAGAAGACCAGAAGCAGGGCGAGGCTCGAAGCAATGGAGCAACAAGTCTTCAAGTGCCAAGGGATGGTGGAGCGTGTACTCAACGCCAACCACATGATGATCACGGAGTTCACCAACATGCACAATATCGATGCCAATGACATTGGGAAGCACCTCTCAAGGCTCTATGACAGAATTGATCACCTCCAAGCCTAGATCTATGACCTGCAGAACCAAAACTATGAGTATGAGTATAGATTTAAATCAATACGGTTGGCTGCAGATTTGAGGATTCCGGAGACTTGGTCATCTTTCCATGATGGAGCACCTATGCCTTGGAAGACGGAGGACCAAACCCAGGTTGCAACAACTCCACCACCATCACCTCCAAAGGAAGACAACTAAGCACGGGTATGGGCAATCCCCTTGGCTTGTGCCAAGCTTGGGGGAGTTGCCCCGGTATGGTATCACCATCACATCTTTTGCCTTTACCTTTTCTTTGTTCGTCCTTTTTGGTTTTATCTTTCTCTAGTAGAATAAAGTTCTTAGTGTTTTAGGCTTGATTTTTGCTTTGTGTCACCCCGATGTATTCGAGCTCGTGAGTCATATAATAAAGAGTGTTTTAGTTAAGGGCCTTGCTTCATGCCATCATCTGAAAGAAAAGAATGATAAAAGAACAAAAGCATGAAAGATCATGTAATGATCTTATTGGAAGTGATGACTTCACATATAAAAAGAATGTTGATTGAAACTTGTTAAGGGTGGACAAACGTAGACCTTGGTCATTGTTGCAATTAATAGGAAGTGATAAAGAAGGAGAGGTTCACATATAAATATATCATCTTTGACACCATCTATGATTGTGAACACTCACTAAACTATTACATGCTTAGAAGTAGATGTTGGACAAGGAAGATAACATAATGAATTATGTTTGCTTGGTTCCGAACAATGATTATATGACTAGAGATCCCTTAGCATGTGACGCTTGCTTCCACCTCATATCAGCCAAAACTTCCGCACTAAGTAGAGATACTACTTGTGCATCCATAAACCTTCAACCCAGTTTTGCCATCAGAGTCCACCATACCTACCTATGGATTGAATAAGATCCCTCAAGTAAGTTGTCATCAGTGCAAGCAATAAAAATTGCTCCCTAAATATGTATGATCTATTAGTGTGTGGAAAATAAGCTTTGTACGAACCTGTGATGAGGAAGACATAAAAGCGATAGACTACATAATAAAGTTCTTTATCACAGGAGGCAATATAAAGTGACGTTCCTTCACACTAAGAGGACACACATCCAAACCTCAAAAGCGCATGACAACCTCCGCTTCCCTCTGCGAAGGGCCTATCTTGTACCTTTACTTTTTGCCCTTGAAAAAGTCATGGTGATCTACACCAATTCCTTATTTCGCCTTTTTCTTGGCTGACGTCGTATGCTAGGGAAAGATCTATATTCATATGTCAACTTGGAGGTAAGTATTCATGAATTATTATTGTTGACATTACCCTTGAGGTAAGCAGTTCGGAGGCGAAACTATAAGCCCTATCTTTCTCTGTGTCCAACTGAAACTTTGATCTCATGAGTACCACGTGAGTTGTAGCAATTGTAGAAGACAAAAGGATGATTGAGTATGTGGATTTGCTTTACAAGTTCTTATTTGACTCTTTCCGTTGTTATGATAAATTGCAATCGCTTCAATGACTAAAGGCTATTGGTTGTTAATTCTCAATAAAGTTCTTGATCCATACTTTAGTTTGTGAAGGAGTTATCACTTTAGCATAAGAGATGATATGATGATATTGCTCTTCTAACTATTATCATGATGCCTGGATGTCCATATCTTGTTTTGTCGACACCTCCCTCTCTAAACATGTGGGCATATTAATTGATCTTGGTTTCCGCTTGAGGACAAGCGAAGTCTAAGCTTGGGGGAGTTGATACGTCCATTTTGCATCATGCTTTTATGTTGATATTTATCGCTTTATGGGCTGTTATTACACTTCACGGTACAATACTTATGCTTTTTCTCTCTTATTTTGCAAGGTTTACATGAAGAGGGAGAATGCTGGCAGCTGGAATTCTGGCCTGAAAAAGGAGCAACTTTGAGATACCTATTATGCACAACTCCAAAAGCCGTGAAAATCAATGAGGATTTATTTTGGAATTTATGAAAAATACTGGGCCGAAGAAGTACAAGAGGGGAGCCAGCAGGAGGCCACAAGCCTGCTAGGCGCGGCCTACCCTCTGGCCGCGCCTAGGGGGCTTGTGGGCTCCCTGTTGGCCCTCTGGCTCCCCTGTTTTGCTATAAGGAGGGTTTCGTTCCAGAAAAAAAATCAAGAGGAGGCTTTCAGGAGGAATCGCCGCCGCCACGAGGCGGAACTTGAGCAGAACCAATCTAGAGCTCCGGCAGGGTCGTCCTGCCGAGGAAACTTCCCTCCCGGAGGGGGAAATCATCGCCATCGTCATCACCAACACTCCTCTCATTGGAGGGGACTAATCACCATCAACATCTTCATCAGCACCATCTCATCTCCAAACCCTAGTTCATCTCTTGTAACCAATCTCCGTCTCGCGACTCCGATTGGTACCTGTAAGGTTGCTAGTAGTGTTAATTACTCTTTGTAGTTGATGCTAGTTGGATTACTCGGTGGAAGATTATATGTTCAGACCCTTGATGCTATTCAATACCTCTCTGGTCATGAACATTATTATGCATTGTGAGTAGTCACTTTTGTTCCTGAGGACATGGGATAAGTCATGCTATAAGTTGTCATGTGAATTTGGTATTCGTTCGATATTTTGATGCGTTGTATGTTGTTTTTCCTCTAGTTGTGTCATGTGAACGTCGACTACATAACACTTCACCATTATTTGGGCCTAGAGTAAGGCATTGGGAAGTAGTAAGTAGATGATGGGTTGCTAGAGTGACAGAAGCTTGAACCCTAGTTTATGCGTTGCTTCGTAAGGGGTTGATTTGGATCCACTAGTTTAATGCTATGGTTAGACATTGTCTTAATTATTCTTTCGTAGTTGCGGATGCTTGCGAGAGGGGTTAATCATAAGTGGGATGTTTGTCCAAGTAAGGGCAGCACCCAAGCACCGGTCCACCCACATATCAAACTATCAAAGTAGCGAACGCGAATCATATGAACATGATGAAAACTAGCTTGACAGAAATTCCCATGTGTCCTCGGGAGCGCTTTATCTCCTATAAGAGTTTGTCTAGGCTTGTACCTTGCTACAAAAGGGATTGGGCCACTTTGCTGCACCTTTGTTACTATTGTTACTTGCTACTTGCTACGATTCATCTTATCACACAACTACTTGCTACCGACAATTTCAGTGCTTGCAGAGATTACCTTGCTGAAAACCACTTGTCAGATCCTTCTGCTCCTCGTTGGGTTCGACACTCTTACTTATCGAAAGGACTACGATAGATCCCCTATACTTGTGGGTCATCAAGGGCCGACCTGGTCTCGGTGATGCGTGCTAGCGTGCGCGTCGGTCGTCCCACTGTTGGCTTCTCGTCCCTGGTGGTTGTCGGTGTGGCGCGTTTCAGAGCCGGTCGCTGCTGTCTGGCGGATGTGGAGGGTAGTGTAGAGCGCATCTCTTTCGGCCCCGCTCAGAGCGGGCAGGGCCCCAAGGCTTGCAGGTTCGAGGTCCGGCACGCGGTGCGAGCCCCCGGCGTCCGACGCCTGTGGCCTTGAAGATGTAGCAGGCTGGATGGTCTTTTGGGCGATGGCGATCAGCTCCATGATGTGGTCCGCCCAAGCGTCGAAGTCCCCTGGAGTCGGTCGTTGGCGGAGCATATCTCTCACCATCCTCAACGCGCCGTGTGCGCTTAAGTCCCCGAAGTAGATGCAGTGCACCGCGGGTGCCCAGGCCGCCGCCCAGCGCCCATGCCCGTGGGTGGCACGGGCGGCCGTCACAGCGGAGACGATGTTGACGGCGTGCTACGAGCCGCCTGATCCCTCAACGCTTGTATGCAAGCCTCCAGCCGCGGTGAGTGGTGGTCGGAGGTCAGCTCGACGAGGCTCGGAGGAGCCGGTAGATCGCCGATCATTGGTGCAGTGGTCTGGGACGGAGGAAGCTGGGAGAGAACCTTCACACGCCCCCTACCCGGCACACCAAATGTCAGATTTTGGGATCCACAAAACCCTAAGGATTCGAACACAGGGGCGTGTGCGTAGGTTCCTCCCTACTTCACCCCGCCTAGCCTGCAACTCGATGGTAACGACAAAGAACTCACTCGAAGGTGAGGAGAACATAGAACACAACAGTTTACCCAGGTTCCGGCCGTTGCGTAGCGTAAAACCCTACTCCTGCTTTGATGGATTGCCTCTCACGGAGGTTGATGGCGAGATAGTACAGTGCTTTCGTGCCTCCGGAGGCAAAGTGGCTAAGTGAGTTGTTCTAGGGTTCCGATCCCCTTCCCCTTTCTCAGGTATCCTACCCTCTCTATTATAGTGGAGGCCAGGGTCCTCTTCCCTTCTCGTAGGCGGGAAGGGATCCCACAACGACCAGTTTTGGTGAGAGACAGGGGAACATGCCTCGCCTGCCAAAAGTGGTCTTCGCCTGCAAAGCCGCTGCTAGCACTGTAGAGATGAGCGCAGGGGTGACGTCCGTCCTGCCGGCGGGCGACCAGGGCCTTGTTGCACCGGAACGGAAACCTTTAGAAGATGCCTTGGGGTCTTGATTCGCTCTTGCCTTCTTTGCACCGAAAGGGGAAGCTATCCTGCTTTGTCACCTTCTGATCGCCTACCCTTTCCTGGCGTCACCCTTGACTCTTGAGTCCCATCCTTACGTTGGAATATCCACCGCTCTGGAGGAGTCCCGAG
The DNA here is from genome assembly GCF_904849725.1 of Hordeum vulgare subsp. vulgare. Classification (NCBI taxonomy): domain Eukaryota; kingdom Viridiplantae; phylum Streptophyta; class Magnoliopsida; order Poales; family Poaceae; genus Hordeum; species Hordeum vulgare. The sequence continues at coordinate 356,175,395 of NC_058520.1, forward strand.
GAAGCCTCCATGCGGGTCTTGACGCTCCTCCTCCTCGTGACGCTTGGCCCCTCACGAGGGCCTTGTTCAAAGCGGTGCTGTTCCTTGCCGACCTTGTGTAGACGAAGCAGGCGAGCCCTGGGCCGCATGCAGGCAGGTCTGGGTACCCCAGTTGCCAGAATGCCGACACCTGTCATCATCGACATTGTGTCGACCACCACCGGTGGATGATAACCTCGCCATTTGGTCCGCCTCACCTTAGTGAGCAGGAAAACAATTCTCTTCATCCCCCGCTCTTGGTGTTGATGTTTTCATCAACGTAACTGATAGGTCAGAACTCTATCAAGCCTTGTCAGTGTCATTGCATAAAGGTTATCCACCTGGAACTCTCAACGCCTTAGAAGGCAATAAGACAATGACAAGATTACAAAGACAACAGAAGACCGTGTCAACGATAGCCATGAGGAACCACCTTCGTCGGCAGCTCACCAGATAAGAAGTCATCAATGACTCTTTCCAGCTCAACATGAGTCGTTTCGACAAACAACAACAAGAGACATGCCAACACCGTAAGAAGACTCAAAAGACTGAGCGGAGTCCTCTCCAAGGCACGAAGCAAGCACGAATGTTGAGTCAGAGAACACCTAGGGTAGGATGAGTCATGAATCCCCTATATGAAGTCGAGTGTGTGAAATGGTTCGGATGGAACCATGTTGTGTGATTGCTTGTTTTTGTTTGTTTCTGCTTTGATATAAGTCACGCTATTGCCCGAGGCAGCGAGTACGCGATTATATCACGTGTCTCATCTTGATGTTTGAATTGGCTTTTTGGCACTTGATTCATTACACTTGCACAGTACCACCCCCTTAGGCACTCCCCTCTATGCTACTTTCTCTCTCCCACCTTTCTCGACAATTAGAGACCAGCGATACAAGATGCACCAAGGATTCACTTCAACAAACGTCTGACAATGAAGACGCTGACTATAGCATGCTCAACCAGACGTGACCCGTAGAAGTTATGCTTTCCCTCAAGATTGGAAACCCCTCCCTAGACGAACCTAAACCTCACAGGCTTCCCCACCTCAAACTTCTGGTCACGTGTCTAAAACACAGATTTGCCAGAGCACCTATTGAGCTCCAATTACCCCTGTTTAGCAATGGGTTCTTTAGGGGACGAGTGATCATAGTGAACAAGTATCCTTCATTGTAAGCTAGCACCAGAACCCTTATGCCATAGGAAGGATAATTCTTGGATACATGATTTGTAGACCATGGTTTGTTGTGATTATAATAGGTGTTTTGAGGATATAGCCAGACTCTCTTGGTGGATCGTAAGACCCTTATGAGGGTAGGTGAACTTGGTGGAACAAGTTGATAAAGTAGCATAACCTACATATTCTCGGAGTAAGCTTGTATTCAGTAGGACAATTACGATCACAAGTTAATGTTCTTGGTGATATAATAAATTGACTTTATAAAGTAGTAGGCATGGTTTGATGATGTCACCATAGTGACTTGGGGTAACGAGTAAGAGTTCTTGTTGGGCATGAGATTTGGGTTTAACATGTGACCTTAATGGAGTATCAATGATGTAAGAGGCCACATGGTTCAGAGTAAGTTGGATTTAGTTCGACGATCTCAATCATGATACCATGTTTCTTGGTGGATAACAAGTACAAGTAATTGGGGTTGTCGAATTGATTTACGAACCTATATAAGCATGGCCTTGGAGATTTGTTGGCAACAATATTGGAAGTTGGTGGATATACTATGACATAGTCCTTGCAATAACATGTGGGTTATGAGGACTCTAGGTGATCATGTAGAACCCCATCGATATTGGATTTCTAGGAGTGATGGGTCTAGTGATGATCGATAGGATTGATGGACCATTTGATTGGATTCGTAGGAGGGAAGCAAGACCTTGGATTGGTATACTACGTGATTCCTTAGCATAGGGATGCAGTACCCTGGCCATTGGCTAATCTAGCTGAGCACCAGGAGTTGTAGTGTCTTAATTCAAGCTTGGCAGCTTGCATGCTTTCCCGAGGATTCCTACATAGGAATACATATGTAACGTAGCTATAGTATGCTTATGAGATTTAGGTTAAGGTCTTCCCCTAAACCCCAGGATTTGACTAGCATGAGTCGTGTGGAGTTGACTTATGTGAGATGGTACTTTCAATTACGTAGGGTGATATTATCTGGAGATAGAGGTTAGACCATTGGCATATAAGGAATGTGCTTAGGGATGAGATGATAGACGTTCACTCACATCCTAAGTTCCTTGAAACCCCAAAGCTTCATCGAGCCATAAAATGATCGGAGTATGACCCTAGTAAATGGCTCTAAGTCATTAGACTATGGCCAATACTCCGCCCGACCACCACCAATCATGTCTATGAGGAACGTGGACATCAAGGACTAGATTATGTTGGACCAGAGACCCCTCGGCAAGTGACCGCCCATAACGAACCCCCGCTCTTCTCACCTATCTCATTAGCAGGGTGCTTATGTTATGCTTGGGGAAGTACGTTGTGATCCTCACGAATGACGTGCTTATTCACCCAATAAGAGGAGGATGCCTTAGTCCTCGTTCGACAAGCCCCAGGAACACCGATAGCCATGCCTCTCAAGAGTAAGGTATTACCTTGAGAAAATGGACTCCTCTAAGCAACCTCCAAGCAGCAGATGCCAATCCTACCCAAAACAAGGTGAAGAACCACCGTGGTTGGGGAACCATGACGAAGGAGAAGAAGGAGTAGAAGTCAACCACCGCTCCTCTGCCAGCGACATCAACTATGCCAAGAAGCATCGACATTCAAGACGATGAAGCCTTTGGACATCAAGGGAGACTAAAGAGCCCTTCTTGGTCCAAATCAGGGACGTGAGTCCTAACTGGACCATGGTGAATCCCCTCTCGTAGGGAAGTCCACCCCCGCTTGGGAAACCACACACCTTAGGAATCAGATGACTGATCCATACTTTTGGGTAGCCAGCTCATCTAGGACCCCTCAAGAACCTTCCTAGGTAATAGGACCCGTTCTAACGTTGTGTTCTTAAGTCTAGTCTTATGGGAGAGACCCAACCCAGGCCTTTTCACAAGAAGCTCCGAAGAGTCTAGAATACCAAACATTTGAAGACACACCGTAAGCAGGCATCCATGACGACAACGACAAACTGCCGGAGAAGAATGAAGCACATACATAGGCAACTTACATAAGCAGAAGATCTCGACGAAAAGCCTACGATGAACCCTTATATTCTAACCCGAGACATTTAGGTGCCACTAACCAACCTGCGCAGCCCCAGGACCAGCACCCAGACACGCTACCTTGCCACGTATTCCGACCTTGGAGTACACATGCAAGCTAGACCCTTGCAAAAACTTGGGTTCACCAAGCCCTTGAACCTTTTTCGAGCCTAACCTACTACAAGAACCCCGTTCACGATCAGGAGAAGACGAGTGGAGCATTCAAAGCTGTACCATCAAGCACTTCAAGACCCACATGAGCAACCACATCGAAGAAGGAGCAACATGGGGACGTCAAGGCTGCCTCCGACCCAAAATTCTGTATCTCTAGACTCACCTCCTTGACCTAAACCTTTGTACAATGACCCACACCATATGTATAGGACGGAAACTATTATTAACTATTATTATACAAATATGATTTTGGCCTAAAAGAATTTATTTAATTTAAGCTTTCAAACCCCCCTGAATTGGGATTTGTACTACAAGTCCTCTAATTATGCAAGTTGTTCTGCCCCAAATATTTTATTTGGATCCCATTATCAAAAAGGCTTTCCAAAACCACAAGATTATTATTTTAAAGTTTATTTTACTATTTTATTTAAATACCTTTTTCTGAGGCAAGAAATGGCCTTTTATGAAGGAATATTATTTTTCTTTCTTTAAATATATTTGAGAAAATTTAGGGAAACTCAGTGGACATATATATTCCATATATAAGAGTTTCAACACATGGCCATGTTCAAAATATTGGACAAAACTCTCCAAAACCCTTTCGGCCTATTTCAAGCTTATGGGATATTTCCATAAGAAATATTCTCAAAAAATCCTAGTAAAATTTTAGCATGTCACACATGATATACGTGATGATCGTGCCACATTTCATTTCAATCTGACTTGATTTGATCCACCTAAATATTCCAAAACCCTATATGTCGAGATCCAAATTTTAGCAACTCTACATTGCCAAGTGTCTCCAATTGTGCTCAAATTTGTTGGACATGTTTTTATACTCCAATAATGCATCCACACCAAGTGGTGCATCAAGGAGAATAGATAAACTTGTCCCAAACCCCTCAGAACCTTTTATGCTGATTTCTAGATTTGGGAAACTTTACATTGTGAAGTTCCTCCAATTGACCCCAAACTTTTTGGTCATGCTTTAGTGCTCAAATAATGCCACAACACCAAGGGCTGGATTAGTTGGAATTGATTTGCATAGATTCAAATGCAGAAAGTCATTTCTGCCCCTTTTTAAAGTTTTTCAAATCTTAGGAATTTGTATGACCAAGGAGATCGCCTAGAGGGGGGGGGGGTGATTAGACTACTTGGCCAATAAAAACTTAGCCTTTTCCCAATTTTAGTTGTGGGCCAGTTTTAGCTATTATGACAAGTCAAGTTCACCCTACACATGCACATCTAAGAGTATAGCAGCGAAAAGTAAAGACATGCAAGTGTAATGTAGAGGGAAGGGTAGGAAGATCAAACACAAAGGTTGATGCGGCGATTTTTGGAGCGGTTCCGATAGGTGGTGCTATCGTACACCACGTTAGTGGATACTTCAACCCACAGAGGGTAACAGTTGCCAGAGTCCACGGAGGGATCCACCCACAAGGGGTCCATGAAGTAGCAGCCTTGTTTATTCCACCATGGCTTACGTCCACGAATGACTAGCCTCACTCATGATAGATATTCACGTAGTAGGTGATCTCCTTGCCCTTACAAACTTTCAGGGTTCAACTCCACAACACGAAGTAGGAGGCTCCCAAGCGACATCTAACTAATCTAGGAGGCACCACCCACCAAAAGGTAATAGATGCGGTAGAACAATGAACTCCTTGCTTTTGTACTTCAAAGATAGTCTCCTCAACAATCAATCATTCTCTCACAGATTTGGCATGGGTAGGAGAGATTGATTTGGTGGAAAGTAACTTGGGAAGGCTACAGATCAAGTTTCCAATGGTTGGATTGGAATCTCTTGATCTCAACACATGAGTAGATGGCTCTCTCTCAGAAAAATGGATTTGGTAATGATAAGTGTGTTCTAAGTGCTTCCTCTACGAATGAGAGGTAGGTGATGGGGTATATATAGGCATCCCCCAAAATCCAACCGTTACAACATTATTGCCCAACTCAGTGACCGAAATGTTAATCTCGGTGGTACCGAGTTGCACCAAATGTGGCAACTTTGAATTCTCGGTGAAACCGATATATCAATCTTGGTGGTACCGGAACAATGATCTAGACCAGATTGTAAATCTCGGTGAGACCAATTCCAAACTCGGAATTCCTGATTTTGGAACACGAGACACTAGAGAGTTTGTCACTGATCTCGATGGCACCAAGTTGGTGGGTTTGGCTTAGGATCTGTCTAAGTGTAAAATTTGTATGGCCGAGTTGGAAATGTTGGTGGCATCGATTTTGCTTGTGTGGTTTGGGGCAGATATATTTTGTGGGAGAATGGATGAGTATTTTTGATGGCTATCTGTAAGCACTTGTGGAACTAATTCATCATAATACCTCACCCCGTTTTAATAGTATTTGCTTTTCTATGGACTCAAAGTGATTTCTCACAGATGCAAAATGTAGAGTCTTCTTGCTTGAAGCTTGAGCCAATCCTATTTCCTTTCCTTCATCAAGGGGCTTCTCCTCACAATCTTATAGCCAAGGCATCTTTTGAACTTTTCTGAAACCTACTTGGATAAGATCATTAGTCCAATGATGCATATGTTGTGATCAATTATAAAAACCACCTTTGGGAGCAATTGTGCTTTCAGTCTCCCCTATTTTTATAATTGATGACAACATATAGATCCAAGCTTCGACAAAAGATAAAATCAAGGATTAGCATCGACCTTTTAAGAAGTATATGAAAAGCAAGAGCTCCCCTAAATTTGTGCATTTTTTATAATTTGCGTTTGAATGCAAATGCACAATCGATTCAAATCATGGCTCATTCTTCCATGTCACATACAACTTGGTGGTGCGCATAATGATATGAATGAAAAGTAATGCACATAACACCAATCAAATAAGTGAATGATCATCACTGAGATAGCTCAAAGATAATAATGTCGTAGCATCAACTAATCAAAGCGTATGATCAAACACATGTAAACCTATAAAGTCATCCAACAGGAGCAAAAGTTTTGAAAAACCAAACGAGAGCAAATAAAAACTAAAAGCTCTCTCTCTCTCGAAGCCCTAATGATCTATACACTTCTACCTCGTTGGCAAGAAGCACTACTAGAAACAGAGAATTTGCCATCAGCCTGTTCTTTGCCGTCAGCTGGCTGATGGCAAAGACCCTTGATACGTCTCCAACGTATCTACAATTTTTGATGGTTTCATGCTATTATCTTGTCAAACTTTGGATGTTTTGCATGCATTTTATTTATTTTTGGGACTAACTTATTAACTCAGTGCCAAGTGCCAGTTCCTATTTTTTCCATGTTTTTGACCCCTTTCAGAGGGGATTTTGAAACGGAGTCCAAACGGAAGAAAATCCCCGAAAAGATTTTCTCTAGACGGAAGAAGATCGGGGAGCTTGGGAGCCAAGGCAGGGGAGCCCCAGGGGCCCCACAAGCCCCCACCCAGCGGCCAGGGGGGAGGCCGCGCCATCCAGGCTTGTGGGCCCCCTGAGCGTCCCCTGACCTAGGGGTTGCGCCTATATATTCCCTAAAATTCCCAAAACAATCAGGAGATCATCAAAAGTACTTTTCCGCCGCCGCAAGCTTCTGTCTCCGCAAGATCCCTTCTGGGGCACGTTCTGGTGCCCTGCCGGAGGGGGGATTCGGACACGGAGGGCTTCTTCATCAACACCATGACCTCTCTGATGATGCGTGAGTAGTTCAACATAGACCTACGGGTCCATAGCTAGTAACTAGATGGCTTCTTCTCTCTCTTGGATGTTCAATACAAAGTTCTCCATGATCTTCATGGAGATCTATCCGATGTAATCTTCTTTTGCGATGTGTTTGTCAAGATCCGATGAATTGTGGATTTATGATCAGATTATCCATGAATCTTATTTGAGTTTATTCTGATCTCTCTTATGCATGATTTCGTATCCTTGTAATTCTCTTCGAGTTGTGGGTTTTGTCTAGCCAACTAGATCTATGATTCTTGCAATGGGAGAAGTGCTTGGTTTTGGGTTCATACCATGTGGTGACCTCACCCAGTGACAGAAGGGGTAGCGAGGCACGCCTCGTGTTGTTTCCATCAAGGGTAAAAAGATGGGGGTTTCATCATAGGTTAGAGATTATCCCTCTACATCATGTCATCTTGCTTAAAGCGTTACTCTGTTCGTCATGAACTCAATACACTAGATGCATGCTGGATAGCGGTCGATGTGTGGAGTAATAGTAGTAGATGCATAAAGTATCGGTCTACTTGTCTCGGACGTGATGACTATATGTATGATCATTGCCTTAGATATCGTCCTGACTTTGCGCGGTTCTATCAATTGCTCGACAGTAATTTGTTCACCCACCATAATACTTGCTATTTTGAGAGAAGCCTCTAGTGAACACTATGGCCCCCAGGGTCTACTCCACACCATACTTTCAGCCTTACACTTTTTACTTCGTTGCTCTTTCCACCTTCAGATCTCACTTTGCAAACAATCTTGAAGGGATTGACAACCCCTTTGAAGCGTTGGGTGCAAGCTTGTTTGTGTTTGCGCAGGTACTTTGGACTTGACGAGGCCCTCCTTCTGGATCGATACCTTGGTTCTCAAACTGAGGTAAATACTTACTGCTCCTGTGCTGCATCACCCTTTCCTCTTCAAGGGAAAAACCGACGCAAACGAGAGAAGTAACAAGAAGAATTCCTAAGCGCCACAGAAGGACTTTTGTTGCCGCAGCAGAAGAATTTTTGGCGCCGTTGCCGGGGAGGAAGATCAAGTCAAGAACTCATCCAAGTAGGTGTAGCAAACTCATCTCTTGCATTTACTTTGTTTGCCAGTTGCCTCTCGTTTTCCTCTCCCCCACTTCACCAATTTGCCTTTTTTGTTTGCCTTTTTCGTTTTCCTTTTCGTTCGCCCTTTTTCTCGCCTGCTCTTTGTTTGCTTGTGTGCTTGCTTGCTTGCTGAAGTCACCATGAACGAAAACACCAAACTTTGTGACTTCTCGAATACTAATAATAATGATTTTATTAGTACTCCGATTGCTCCCGCCACTAGTGCGGAGTCATATGAAATCAATGCCGCTTTGCCGAATCTTGTTATGAAAGAGCAATTCTCTGGCCTTCCTAGTGAAGATGCCGCATCCCATCTCAATACATTCAATGAGCTTTGTGATACGCAAAAGAAAAAAGATGTGGATAATGACGTGATTAAATTGAAACTTTTTCCTTTCTCGTTGCGAGGTCGCGCAAAAACTTGGTTTTCTTCTTTGCCCAAAAATAGTACCGATTCTTGGGATAAGTGCAAAGATGCTTATATATCCAAGTATTTTCCACCGGCTAAGATCATCTCTCTCCGTAATGATATCATGAATTTCAAGCAACTTGATCATGAACATGTTGCACAACCTTGGGAGAGAATGAAGTTAATGATTAGAAATTGTCCCGCTCATGGTTTGAGCCTTTGGATGATTATTCAAATCTTTTACGCTGGCTTGAATTTCGCTTCTAGAAATATCTTGGACTCCGCCTCAGGTGGAACGTTCATGGAAATCACGTTAGGGAAAGCCACAAAGCTCTTAGACAACATCATGGCAAACTACTCTCAATGGCACACTGAAAGGTCACCTACTAGTAAGAAGGTACACGCTATAGAAGAAATTAACTCGTTGAGTGCTAAGATCGATGAGTTAATGAATTTGGTTGCTAGTAGAAGTGCTCCTTTGGATCCTAATGATACGCCTTTGTCTTCTTTGATTGCGAGTAGCAATGTGATGACCCACAAATATAGGGGATCAATCGTAGTCCTTTCGATAAGTAAGAGTGTCGAATCCAATGAGGAGCAGAAGGCTCTGATAAACGGTTTTCAGCAACGTAATAACCGCAAGCACTGAAAGTAGCGGTAACAAGTGATGGTGTAGTGAGGTGAAACGCAACAATCGAAAAGTAACAAGTAACAAGTAGTAGCAAGGGTGCAGCAAGTGGCCCAATTCCTTTTGCAGCAAGGGACAAGCCTGAACAAAGTCTTATAGGAGGAAAAACGCTCCCGAGGACACACGGGAATTTCTGCCATGCTAGTTTCATCATGTTCATATGATTCGCGTTCGTTACTTTGATAGTTTGATATGTGGCTGGACCGGCGCTTGGGTACTGCCCTTACTTGGACAAGCATCCCACTCATGATTAACCCCTCTCGCAAGCATCCGCAACTACGAAAGAAGAATTAAGACAACATCTAACCATAGCATTGAACTAGTGGATCCAAATCAGCCCCTTACGAAGCAACGCATAGACTGGGTTTAAGCTTCTGTCACTCCAGCAACCCATCATCTACTTACTACTCCCCAATGCTTTCCTATAGTCCCAAATATGGTGAAGTGTTATGTAGTCGACGTTCACATAACACCACTAGAGCAAAAGACAACATACATCATATCAAAATACCGAACGAATATTAAACTCACATGACTATTATTCACATGACTTATCCCATGTCCTCAGGAATAAAAGTAACTACTCACAAAGCATAACCATAATCATGATCAGAGGTGTAATGAATAGCATCAACGATCTGAACATAAACTCTTCCACCAAGTAATCCAACTAGCATCAACTACAAAGAGTAATCAACACTACTAGTAACCTTACAAGTACCAATCGGAGTCGCGAGACGGAGATTGGTTACAAGAGATGAACTAGGTATTGGAGAGGAGATGGTGCTGATGAAGATGCCTCCCCTCCGACGAGAGGAGTGTTGGTGATGACAATGGCGACGATTTCCCCCTCCGGGAGGGAAGTTTTCCCGGCAGGATCGTCCTGCCGGAGCTCTAGATTGGATCTGTTCAAGTTCCGCCTCGTGGCGGCGGCGAAACCACGAAAAAGCTCCGGATTGATTTTTTCTGGAACGAAACCCTTCATATAGCAAAAGAGGGGGGCCAGTGCGCCGTCAGGGAGCCCACAAGCTTGCTAGCCGCCACCAGGGGGGGTGGCGGTGGCAGGGCTTGTGGCGCCCTGGTAGCCCCCCTCTGGTACTTCTTTAGCCCAGTAATTATTATATAATCCCAAAAAATTCCACGTAATTTTTCACGGCATTTTGAGATGTGCAGAATAGTGGACTAAGATTTGCTCCTTTTCCAGTCCAGAATTCCAGCTGCCTGAATTCTCCCTCTTCAAATAAACCTTGCAAAATAAGAGAGAAAAGGCATAAATATGGTACCACAAAGTAATATAACAGCCCATAAAGCAATAAATATCAACATGAAACCATGATGCAAAATGGACGTATCAACTCCCCCAAGCTTAGACCTCGCTTGTCCTCAAGCGAAAACCAAGTTCCATAAACATGTCCACATGTTGAGGGACGAAGGTGTCGATAAAACATAATACGGACGTGAGGGCATCATGATCACACATAGAACAACAATACATCATAAAGATTCTTATGGGAAAGTAACAATTCCTTCACAAAGCAAAGCATGAAGCAAAAACCTTACCGAGAAGTAACCAACAACAATCCAAAGTCATTGAAGCAATTGCAATTTATCACAACATCAGAAAGAGTCAAATAAGAGCTTGTAAGGCAAACCCACATACTCAATCATCTCTTTTGTTTTCCACAATTGTTACAACTCACGTGGTACTCATGGTGTCAAAGTTTCAGCTGGACACGGAGGAAGATATGGGCTTATAGTTTTGCCTCCCAACGATTTACCTCAAGGGTAAGGTCAACAATAATAAAGCATAAGTACTCAACTCCAAGTTGATATATGAATATAGATCTTTCGCAAGCATGTGACGGTAGCCAAGACAAAGGCAAAAATAGGGAATTGGTGAAGATCACCTTGACTCTTACAAGGGCAAAAAGTAAAGGTACAAGATAGGCCCTTCACAAAGGGAAGCAGAGGTTGTCATGCGCTTTTGAGGTTTGAATGTGTGTCCTCTTAGTGCGGAGGAACGTCACTTTATATTGCCTCCTGTGATAAAGAACTTTATTATGCAGTCTGTCGCTTTTATGTCTTCCTCATCACAGGTTCGTACAAAGCTTATTTTCCACACACTAATAGATCATACATATTAGAGAGAAATTTTTATTTCTTGCACCGATGACAACTTACTTGAAGGATCTTATTCAATCCATAGGCAGGTATGGTGGACTCTCATGGCAAAACTGGGTTGAAGGTTTATGGATGCACAAGTAGTATCTCTACTTGGTGCGGGAGTTTTGGCTAATATGAGGTGGAAGCAATCGTCACATGCTAAGGGATCTCTAATCATATATCATTGTTGGGAACCAAGCAAACACAATTCATTATGTTGTCTTCCTTGTCAAACATCTACTCCAAAGCATGTAATAGTTTGGTGAGTGCTCACAATTGTAAAAAGTGTCTAAGATGATATATTTATATGTGAACCTCTCTTTCCTTATTACATCTTATTAATTGCAACAATGACTGGGGTCTATGTTGATTTATTCTCAACAAGTTTCAATCATCATACGTGTCATATGTGAAGTTATCACTTTCCATAAGATCGTCTCATGATCTTTCATGCTATCTTTCTTTTCATACTTTTGATCATGGCACAAAGCAAAGCCCTTGACTAAGATACTCTTTATTATATAGCTCGTAAGCTCGAATACAACGGGGGAGAGACAAAAGCAAAAGACTCAAACTAAACACTAAAGACTTATTCCTCTAAGAGAAGAAAATAAAAACTGAAAAGGAAAGAACTAAAACAAAGGTAAAAGCAAAATATATAAAGGTGATACGATACTAGGGCAACTCCCCCAAGCTTGGCAGAAGCCAAGGGGGTTGCCCATACCAATGTTTAGTTGTCTTCCTTTGGTGGTGAAAGTGGTGGAGTTGTTGCCTTTGATTCCAAGAGAGTTATCAATCTTTGATTTATACCTTTGATATCTGTTACATGGTTTTCCAGCAAAACAACTTCACGAGAAAGGGAAATATTGCGAGCACGAGTTGTTTCGCAAAACCTCAGGAGTTCAACCAAGGATGGAGACAACACGTGGAGGAAGGGTTGGAGAAAATCTACTCCTTCAACATCTTCAATGTTGAACATAGGTTGAACTTCCTCCCTAGCTTGGGTTTTCTCCTTAGCTTTGTCCCTGGCTTCCGTGACTTCTACTCTTTTCAGATCAGCATCTACTTCTTCATGAACTTGGGGAAGATCATTCTCCCCAACAGATTCCTGAGACATATTTGCTCTAAATCTGTGGCAGACAAGAGGCTCGAAATGAAAACAGAGGAAAACTGTGCAACACGGAGATCAAAACCCTCGGGCGAATATATATTGATTTTTTCTAGACCATAAGGAGTGCTCCGCAAGAAAACAAAGTCCGGGAGGCACACGAGGTGCCCACAAGCCCTCCATCCGCCACCAGGGGGGTAGGTGGCGGCTTCCAAGCTTGTGGCCGCCTCGTGCGCTCTCCGGACTGCTTTTTTACTTTTCTAATTTTCCAAAAAATCCAAAACGGAGGAAATTTCCTATTGGAAAAGCATCGGAGTCCAATTTCTTACCGAAACAGATACCTCTTCGTTTTCAGGGTCTGAACAGGCTGATAAACATCCATTATGTACTCCTCTGGAGTTATGACATTGATGATATTGGTCTCAACATTTATGGGAGTACCAGAGATGTAATGCTTGATTCTTTGCCCATTTACCATTCTAGGAAAATTGCCTTCCGTGTTATTGATTTTGATGGCACCGGAACGATATACTTCCTCGATAACATAAGGACCTTCCCATTTAGAGAGAAGCTTGCCCGCGAAGAATCTTAAACGAGAATCGTATAGCAGGACATAATCACCTACATTGAACTCTCGTTTCTGTATTCGTTTATCGTGCCATCTCTTAACCTTTTCCTTGAACAACTTGGCATTCTCATATGCCTGGGCCCTCCATTCATCTAACGAGGTGATATCAAACAACCACTTCTCACTGGCAAGTTTGAAATCAAAGTTGAGCTCTTTGATTGCCCAATAAGCTTTGTGTTCCAGCTCAAGAGGTAAACGACAGGCCTTACCGTAAACCATTTTATACGGAGACATGCCCATGGGATTCTTATAAGCAGTCATATAAGCCCATAGTGCATCGTCAAGTTTGCTAGACCAATTCTTTCAAGATCTATTGACGGTCTTTTGTAGGCTCAATTTGATCTCCCTATTACTCAACTCCACTTGACCACTAGAATGAGGATGATAAGGAGATGCAACTCTATGGTTGACATCATACTTAGCGAGCATCTTGCGGAAAACACCATGAATGAAGTGTGAACCGCCATCAGTCATCAAATATCTAGGGACTCCAAATCTTGGGAAAATGACTTCTTTAAGCATTTTAATAGAGGTGTGGTGATCAACATTTTTAGTGGGGATAGCTTCTACCCACTTAGTGACGTAATCCACAACAACTAAGATGTGAGTGTACCCATTGGAACTCGAGAAGGGTCCCATATAATCAAAGCCCCAGACATCAAATGGTTCAATGACAAGTGAATAGTTAATAGGCATTTCCCGACGTTTACCGATGTTCCCTATTCTTTGGCATTCATCACAAGACAAGACAAACTTACGAGCGTCCTTGAAGAGAGTGGGCCAATAGAAACCTGATTGCAATACCTTATGGGCAGTTCTATCTCCAGCGTGGTGTCCTCCGTAGGCTTCGGAATGACACTTCTGCAAGATCTGTCCCTGTTCATGTTCAGGCACACAACGTCTAATAACACCATCTACTCCTTCCTTATAAAGGTGAAGATCGTCCCAAAAGTAGTGTCTCCAATCAAAGAAGAATTTCTTCTTTTGTTGATAGGTGAAGCTGGGTGGTATGTATTTGGCCACGATATAATTTGCGTAATCAGCATACCACGGTGCACTATGTGAAGTGCGGATGACATTTAATTGCTCATCAGGAAAGCTATCATCAATAGGTAGTGGGTCATCAAGGACATTCTCTAGCGTGGACAAGTTATCTGCTACAGGGTTATCAGCACCCTTTCGATCAACGACGTGCAAATCAAATTCCTGTAGCAGGAGAACCCATCTGATCAACGTAGGCTTAGCGTCCTTCTTCTCCGTAAGGTACTTAATAGCAGCATGATCAGAGTGAATAGTGACTTTGGAGTCAACTATATAAGATCTGAACTTTTCACATGCAAAGACGAGTGCTAAAAATTCCTTCTCCGTAGTGGCAAAGTTTCTTTGGGCACTGTCTAGAGTTTTACTAGCGTAGTGAATAACATTCAACTTCTTGTGAACTCTTTGTCCTAGAACAACACCAACAGCATAATCACTAGCATCACACATGATTTCAAAGGGCAATTTCCAGTTAGGTGGTTGAACAATAGGTGCAGTTATCAAAGCCTTCTTAAGTATTTCGAAAGCTTCCTCACAATCCTCATAAAAAACAAAAGGAACATCCTTCTGCAAGAGGTTGGTAAGAGGCCTAGAAATCTTAGAGAAGTCTTTAATGAACCTTCTATAGAAACTAGCATGACCTAGGAAACTTCGTATACCTCTGATATCTGTGGGGCAAGGCATTTTCTCAATTGCATCAACCTTAGCCTTATCAACTTCAATGCCTCTCTCAGAAATTTTGTGTCCTAAGACGATACCTTCATTAACCATAAAGTGGCACTTCTCCCAATTCAAGACGAGGTTGGTATCTTTGCATCTCTGTAAGACTCGATCAAGGTTGCTGAGGCAATCATCAAAGGAAGACCCGTATACGGAGAAGTCATCCATGAAAACCTCTACAATCTTTTCACAAAAGTCAGAGAATATAGCCATCATACATCTTTGAAAGGTGGCAGGTGCATTGCACAAGCCAAAAGGCATACGTCTATAAGCAAAGGTACCGAAGGGGCAGGTGAAAGTGGTTTTCTCCTGATCATATTGTGCAACAGGTATTTGCGAGAAACCTGAATAACCATCTAGAAAGCAGAAGTGTGTGTGTTTTGATAGCCTTTCTAGCATTTGGTCGATAAACAGCAAAGGATAATGATCCTTCCTGGTTGCCTTGTTCAGTTTTCGGAAGTCTATCACCATCCTATAGCCAGTGATAATCCTTTGTGGAATTAGTTCATCCTTATCATTAGGAACGACGGTGATACCTCCCTTCTTAGGTACGCAATGTACTGGACTTACCCAATCACTATGAGCAACATGATAAATGATTCATGCTTCCAGAAGCTTTAATATTTCTTTTCTAACGACCTCTTTCATCTTAGGATTTAATCTCCTTTGATGATCATCAATTGGTTTAGAATCAGGATTAGTTTTAATCTTGTGCTGACATAGAGTGGGGCTAATGCCCTTAAGATCATCTAGAGTATATCCAATAGCAGCACGGTGCTTCCTCAGAGTTTTTAGTAACTTCTTCTCTTCGTGCTCTGAGAGGAGAGCACTAATAATAACATGATATATCTCTTTCTCATCAAGATAGGCATACTTAAGAGTATCAGGCAACTGTTTAAGCTCGAACACAGGATCACCCTTTGTGGGGGAGGATCCCCAAGCAGTTCAACAGGCAGATTATTCTTGAGAATAGGGTATTGTTCTAAGACAATTTTATCTATCTCATCTCTCTCCTCCATATGCATATCATTTTCATGCTCAAGCAGATATTGCTCTAAAGGATCCGTAGGAGGGACGGCAATAGAGGCAAGAGCAATGATTTCATCCCTACCAGACGACTCTTTTTCATGGGGTTGTCTTCCAAACTTGGAGAAGTTAAATTCATGAGACACACCCTCGAAACTAACTGTGACAGTCTGCTTAATGCAATCAATGTGAGCATTGACAGTGTTGAGAAAGGGTGTACCAAATATGATGGGACAAAAGCTATCTTATGCAGTATCAAGGACGAGGAAATCAGTAGGATACTTCGTCTTACCACACAGGACTTCTACGTCTCTCACAATTCCCAGAGGGCAGATAATGTCTCTATTAGCAAGCGTAATAGTGACATCAATAGGTTCTAGCTCAGCAGGTGCAATCTCATCTTTGATTTCATCATATAGAGAACGGGGTATTGCACTAACACTAGCTCCCATATCACATAAACCATGGTAACAGTGATCTCCTATCTTGACAGAAACAACGGGCAGGACAACTATAGGTCCGTGTTTGTCTTTCACGTGAGGTTTAGCAATTCTAGCAGAGTCCTCACAGAATTTGATAACATGCCCGTCTATGTCTTCGGCTAAGAGATCTTTGATAATAGCAACACTAGGTTCAACTCTAATCTCCTCACGGGGTGCAAGTGGTCTAATGTAACCCCTACGTATCACAGTTGGAGATTTAGAATAATCCTTTATCCTAGCAGGGTATGGTGGTTTCTCAGTGTAAGCACAAGGAACAACAGGATCACTAAAAGCAATGACTTTCTCCTCAACTAGATTGGTTTTGACTATGTTGCTTTCTACAGGAGGATGATACTTAAACCACTTCTCTTTGGGAAGATCAACATGAGCAGCAAAAGATTCACATAGAGAAGCTACTATCTCAGAGTCAAGTCCATACTTAGCGCTAAAATCTCTAGAAGTGTTTGTCTCAACAAAAGATTTAACGCAATCAAACTGGAAATTCATACCTGACTCCTTACCTTCCTCCAGCTCCCAATCTTCAGAGTTACGTTTGATTCTTTTCAATAAATTCCACTTGTGATCAATACCCTTCTTCATAAAAGAACCGGTACAAGAAGTGTCAAGCATGGTACGATCTTCATGAGCAAGCCGAGCATAAAAGTTTTGAGTGATAATTTCTCTCGAGAGCTCATGATTGGGGCATGAATATAGCATTGATTTAAGCCTCCCCCAAGCTTGAGTTATGCTTTCCCTGTCACGAGGCCAAAAGTTATAAATAAAGTTCCGATCACGATGTACTAAATGCATAGGATAGAACTTTTGATGAAATTCCAATTTCAACCGATTGTAGTCCCATGATCCACTATCATCACATAGCCTATACCATGTCAACGCCTTATCCTTCAAAGATAAAGGAAAGACTTTCTTCTTTAACTCATCCTCGGGCAAACCTGCAAGCTTAAATAAACCACAAACTTCATCTACATAGATCAGATGAGAGTCTGGATGTGAAGATCCATCTCTTGTGAAAGGATTAGCCAGCAGTTTCTCAAGCATACCCGAAGGAATTTCATAAAAGATATTTTCAGTATGTACCTCAGGTTGAGGAACAACTCCTCATGCTTCCGTTCATGGTGAAGATACCCCGAACAAACTCCTCAAAGGAACAGTTTCCATAGTGACAAGTGACAATAAATTTTAGCACAGTATATAAATGTTTCCTTACCAAATTCCGCTTACCAAATGCACTTCACTCCCTGGCAACGGTGCCAGAAAAGAGTCTTGATGACCCACAAGTATAGGGGTCAATCGTAGTCCTTTCGATAAGTAAGAGTTTCGAACCGAACGAGGAGCAGAAGGCTCTGATAAACGGTTTTCAGCAAGGTAATAACTGCAAGCACTCAAAGTAGCGGTAACAAGTGATGGTGTAGTGAGGTGAAACGCAGCAAGCGAAAAGTAACAAGTAACAAGTAGTAGCAATGGTGCAGCAAGTGGCCCAATCCCTTTTGCAGCAAGGGACAAGCCTGAACAAAGTCTTATAGGAGGAAAAACGCTCCCAAGGACACACGGGAATTTCTGCCATGCTAGTTTCATCATGTTCATATGATTCGCGTTCGTTACTTTGATAGTTTGACATGTGGGTGGACCGGCGCTTGGGTACTGCCCTTACTTGGAAAATAATCCCACTTATGATTAACCCCTCTCGCAAGCATCCGCAACTACGAAAGAAGAATTAAGACAACGTCTAACCATATCATTAAACTAGTGGATCCAAATCAGCCCCTTACGAAGCAACACATAGATTAGGGTTTAAGCTTCTGTCACTCCAGCAACCCATCATCTACTTACTAATCCCCAATGCCTTCCTCTAGGCCCAAATATGGTGAAGTGTTATGTAGTCGACGTTCACATAACACCACTAGAGGAAAAGACAACATACAAGATATCAAAATACAGAACGAATATCAAACTCACATGACTATTATTAACATGACTTATCCCATGTCCACAGGAACAAAAGTAACTACTCACAAAGCATAATCATAATCATGATCAGAGGTGTAATGAATAGCATCAAGGATCTGAACATAAACTCTTCCACCAAGTAATCCAACTAGCATCAACTACAAAGAGTAATCAACACTACTAGTAACCTTACAAGTACCAATCGGAGTCGCGAGACGGAGATTGGTTACAAGAGATGAACTAGGTATTGGAGAGGAGATGGTGCTGATGAATATGTTGATGAAGATGCCTCCCCTCCAACGGGAGGAGTGTTGGTGATGACGATGGCGACGATTTCCCCCTCCGGGAGGGAAGTTTCCCTAGCAGGATCGTCCTGCCGGAGCTCTAGATTGGATCTGCTCAAGTTCCGCCTCATGGCGGCGACGAAACCACGAAAAAGCTCCCGATTGATTTTTTCTAGAACGAAACCCTTCATATAGCAAAAGAGGGGGCCAGTGGGCCGTCAGGGAGCCCACAAGCTTGCTAGCCGCCACCAGGGGGGTGGCGGTGGCAGGGCTTGTGGCGCCCTGGTAGCCCCTCTCTGGTACTTCTTTATCCTAGTATTTTTTATATAATCCCAAAAAATTCCACGTAAATTTTCAGGGCATTTGGAGATGTGCAGAATAGTGGACTAAGATTTGCTCCTTTTCCAGTCCAGAATTCCAGCTGCCTGAATTCTCCCTCTTCAAATAAACCTTGCAAAATAAGAGAGAAAAGGCATAAATATGGTACCACAAAGTAATATAACAACCCATAAAGCAATAAATATCAAAATGAAAGCATGATGCAAAATGGACGTATCACAATGCTAGCTTGGACGTTAATTTTGTTGGTAGGAATAACTTTGGCAATAACAATGCTTTTAGAGGAAACTATGTTCCTAGGCCTTTTCCTAGTAAATCCTCTAATAAGTTTGGCAACTCCTACAACAATACCCATGGAAATTACAATATATTACCTTCTGATCTAGAGAGTAATATCAAAGAGTTCATCAACTCTCAAAAGATTTTCAATGCGTCCATAGAGGAAAAACTACTCAAAATTGACGATTTTGCTAAGAGCGTGGATAGAATTTCTTGTGATGTTGATGCTTTGAAAGTTAGATGTGCTCCTCCCAAAATCAACATGGATGAAACTTTGAAAGCTATGCGTGTTTCCATGATTGAGAGCCAAGAAAGAACCGCCCAAATTCGTGCTAGACATGAATGGCTTAAAAAGGCGTGTTCTCGTGATGAGAATCACGAAGATCTTAAAGTGCTTGGTGTGACTCCCATTGAATAGTTGTTTTCTTGTGTCAAACCTAATGATTATGGGGCTGGATATGAATCCACTTTGGTTGAAAAGTGCCCCAATGATTCGGAGTCCATCTATCTTGATGCTAAAAGCATTAAAAGTGGAGTAGAAGACGTTAAAACTTTGAGTAGTGATGAAATTACTACCGTGGATTTCAAGGAATTCAATTATGATAGTTGCTCCTTGATTGAATGCATTTCTTTGATGCAATCCATGTTGAACTCTCCACACGCTTATAGCCAAAACAAAGCCTTTACCGATCATATCGTTGAAGCTATGATAAAATCTCTTGAAGAGAAACTTGAATTGGAAGTCTCTATCCCTAGAAAGCTTCATGATGAGTGGGAACCTACCATCAAAATCAAAATCAAAAACTATGAGTGTAATGCTTTGTGTGATTTGGGTGCTAGTGTTTCTGCGATTCCAATGTCTTTATGTGATGTTCTGGGTTTTAATGAGATTGAAGAGTGTTATCTTAATTTGCATCTTGCTGATTCTACTGTCAAGAAACCCATGGGAAGGATCAATGATGTTCTTACTACTGCAAATAGGAACTATGTACCCGTGGATTTCATTGTGCTTGACATTGATTGCAATCCTACATGCCCTATTATTCTTGGAAGACCTTTCCTAAGGACTATTGGTGCTATCATCGATATGAAGGAAGGGAAATTAGATTTCAATTTCCTTTAAGGAAGGGCATGGAACACTTTCCTAGAAAGAAAATAAGATTGCCTTATGAATCCGTGATGAGGGCCACTTATGGTTTGAGCACCAAAGACGACGATACGTGATTCTATCGCTTTTATGCCTAGCTAAGGGCGTTAAACAATAGCGCTTGTTGGGAGGCAACCCAATGAATATATCTTTTTTTCTTTCTGTTTTGTTGCGTCCACACTTTCACAATTCTGTTGTGATTGTGTTTTTTGTGTTTCTTTTTGTGTTTGAGCCAAGCAAAGCCTTTATGATTAGTCTTGGTAATGGTTGTTTGATCCTGCTGGAAAAAGACAGAAACTTTTTGCTCAAGAGATGATCTTTCATTTTTATTCAGAAAAAGCTTTTGAGTTGATTCTTTTTGCTGCTGATTGATATACTTTTTTCCCAGGCCTTCTTAATTTTTTCAGATTTTTTGAGGTACCAGAAGTATACGAAGTATACAGATTGCTACAGACTAGTCTATTTTTGACAGATTCTGTTTTTGTTGAGTTGGTTCTTGTTTTGATGAAACTATGGTTAGTATCGGGGGGAGGGAGTACTAGCCATGGAAAAGTGAGAATACAGTAGCCCATCATCAATATAGATGGAATTCAAGTTTGCTACAGTACCAAAAGAAGTGGTAGTTTGTTTTCTTGTACTAATGTTATCACAAGTTTCTGTTGAAGTTTTTGTGTTGTGAAGTTTTGAAGTTTTGGGTGATGTTCTCATGGACAAAGAGATAAGGAGTGGAAAGAGATCAATCTTGGGGATGCCCAAGGCACCCCAAGCCAAATTCAAGGATACCAAAAAGCCTAAGCTTGGGGATGCCCCGGGAAGTCATGCCCTCTTTCGTCTTCAATCCATCAGTAACATTACTTGGAGCTATATTTTTATTCACCACATGATATGTGTTTTGCTTGGAGCGTCTTGTATCATAGGAGTCTTTTCTTTTGTTGTGTCACAATCATCCTTGCTGCACACCTTTTTGAGAGAGAGAGACATGCACTCATCATGATCTTGCTAGAATGCTCATAGTGCTTCACTTATATCTTTTGAGCTAGATACTTCTGCTCTTGTGCTTCACTTATATCTTTTGAGCTAGATACTTTTGCTCATAGTGCTTCACTTATATCTTTTGAGCTAGATACTTTTGCTCTTGTGCTTCACTTATATCTTTTGAGATAGATACTTTTGCTCTTGTGCTTCACTTATATCTTTAGAGAACGGTGGTGCGTGATTTGGTAGTTGGCTTATGCTATGAAAGTAGTCCCAAATGTGCTAGGTACCAAAAGAGGATGCAAAAACCTCCATCTTCATGTGAATTGAGTAGAAAGAGAAGTTTCGATTCATCTCAATTAGTTTTGAGACATGGATTCGGTAATATTAAGAGTTATGTTAGTAGGGTGTTGTGAATCTAGAGATACTTGTGTTGGAGTTAGTGATTCCCGTAGCATGCACGTATGGTGAACTACTATGTTAGGAAGTCGGAGCATAATTGATCTATTGATTGTCATCATTTGTGTTGAGGTCGGGATCGCGCAATGGTTTACACCTACCAACCCTTCCCCTCGGAGTATGCGTTTAGCACTTTGTTTCGATTACTAATAAAAACTTCCGCAACAAGTATGTGAGTTCTTCATGACTAATGTGAGTCCATGGTATAGATGCATTTTCACCTTCCACCATTTCTAGCCTTTCTAGTGCCGCGCAATTTTTGCCGGTGCACAAACCCACCAAATTCCATCCTCAAAACAGCCACCATATCTACCTACTATGGCATTTTCATAGCCATTCCGAGATATATTGCCATGCAACTACCACCGTTCCGTCTCATGACTTGTTCCATCACTCTCATATTGCTATTGCATGATTTTAAGATAGCTAGTGAGATGTTTCAACGTCATACGCCTTGCTAGATCGTTGCACATCCCGGTACACTGCCGGAGGCATTTCCTATAGAGTCATCACCATTTTGAGATGTGAGTGAATAAAAGTGTGAAGATCATCATTTTTAGAGCATTGTCCCATGTGAGGAAAAAAGAGAGGCCAAAGAGCCCAAAAAAAGAGAAAAGACAAAAAGAAATAAAAAAAGAGAGGCCTAAGAGCCCAAATGAAAAAAAGAAAAGAGTGAAAAAGAGAGAAGGGACAATGCTACTATCTTTTTCCACACTTGTGTTTCATGTTAGCACCATGTTCTTCATGATTGAGAGCTTCTTGCTTTGCCACTACCATATGCTAGTGGGAATCTTCACTATATAACTTGGCTTGTATATTCCAATGATGGGCTTATTGCCCTAGGTCTTCGTGAGCAAGGAAGTTGGATGCACACCCACTAGTTTTCCTTTTGAGCTTTCACATACTTATATCTCTAGTGCATCTCTTGTATGCCAATCCGTACTCATTCACATTGATATCTATTAATGGGCATCTCCACAGCCTATTGATACGCTGAGTCAGTGTGACCATCTCCTCCTTTTTTGTCTCACAACCACGACCACACTCTATCCCACCTATAGTGCTATATCCATGGCTCGCGCTCATGTATTACGTGTTAGTTATAAAAAGTTTGAGAAAGTAAGAGTGCGAAAACAATTACTTGGCCAATTCTGGGGTTGTGCATGATTTACATTAGTTGTGTGAGGATGATGGAGGATAGCCACACTATATGATTTTGTAGGGATAACTTTCTTTGGCCTTGTTATTTTGAAAGTTCATGATTACTTTGCTAGTTTGCTTGAAGTATTACTGTTTTCATGTCAATACCAAACTATTGTTTTGAATCGTACGGATCCGAACATTCATGTCACGTGAAGGAAGTTGCAAAGGACAACTATGCTAGGTAGCATTCCACATCAAAAATTCATTCTTTATCACTTCCCTACTCGAGGACGAGCAGGAGTTAAGCTTGGGGATGCTTGATACGTCTCCAACATATCTATAATTTTTGATGGCTTCATGCTATTATCTTGTCAAACTTTGTATGTTTTGCATGCCTTTTATTTATTTTTTGGGACTAACTTATTAACTCAGTGCCAAGTGCCAGTTCCTGTTTTTTTCCATGTTTTTGACCCCTTTCAGAGGAGATTTTGAAACGGAGTCCAAACGGAAGAAAATCCCCGAAAAGATTTTTTCTGGAACGAAAGAAGATCGGGGAGCTTGGGAGCCAAGGCAGGGGAGCCCCAGGGGCCCAACAAGCCCCCACCCCGCGGCCAGGGGGGAGGCCGCGCCATCGAGGCTTGTGGGGCCCCTCAGCATCCCCTGACCTAGGGGTTGCGCCTATATATTGCCTAAAATTCCCAAAAAAATCAGAAGATCATCGAAAGTACTTTTCCGCCGCCGCAAGCTTCTGTCTCCGCAAGATCCCATCTAGGGCACGTTCTGGTGCCCTCCCGGAGGGGGGATTCAGACACGGAGAGCTTCTTCATCCACACCATGACCTCTCCGATGATGCGTGAGTAGTTCACCATAGACCTACGGGTCCATAGCTAGTAACTAGATGGCTTCTTCTCTCTCTTGGATCTTCAATACAAAGTTCTCCATGATCTTCATGGAGATCTATCCGATGTAATCTTCTTTTGCGGTGTGTTTGTCGAGATCCGATGAATTGTGGATTTATGATCAGATTATCTATGAATCTTATTTGAGTTTCTTCTGATCTCTCTTATGCATGATTTCATATCCCTGTAATTCTCTTCGAGTTGTGGGTTTTGTCTGGCCAACTAGATCTATGATTCTTGCAATGGGAGAAGTGCTTGGTTTTGGGTTCATACCATGCTGTGACCTCACCCAGTGAAAAAAAGGGTAGCAAAGCACGCATCATGTTGTTGCCATCAAGGGTAAAAAGATGGCGGTTTCATCATTGGTTTGAGATTATCCCTCTACATCATGTCATCTTGCTTAAAGCGTTACTCTGTTCGTCATGAACTCAATACACTAGATGCATGCTGGACAGCGGTCGATGTGTGGAGTAATAGTAGTAGATGTAGAAAGTATCGGTCTACTTGTCTCGGACGTGATGCCTATATGTATGATCATTGCCTTAGATATCGTCATGACTTTACGTGGTTCTATCAATTGCTCGACAGTAATTTGTTCACCCACCGTAATACTTGCTATTTTGAGAGAAGCCTCTAGTGAACACTATGGCCCCCAGGGTCTACTCCACATCATACTTTCAGCCTTACACTTTTTACTTCGGTGGTCTTTCCGCCTTCAGATCTCACTTTGCAAACAATCTTGAAGGGATTGACAACCACTTTGAAGCGTTGGGTGCAAGATTGTTTGTGTTTGCGCAGGTACTTTGGACTTGACGAGGCCCTCCTTCTGGATCGATGAGATTGTTAATTAGCTATTCTTAATTAGCGACTATTAATTAGCTTAGTTAGGTTAGTTCATAATTAGCTAGTGTTAATTAGCTTAGTTAGGTTAGTTGTTAATTAGCTTAGTTAGAGGAGAAGAAAAGAAGAAGAAGAGGAAGAAGAAGAAGAAGAAGAAAAAGAGGAGAGAGGAGAAGAAGAAAGAAGAGACAAAGGAAAAGAAGGAAGAAGAAGAAGAAGAAGAGGGAAAAGAAGGAATAATAATAATAATAATAATAATAAGAAGAAGAGAAGAAGAAGAAGAAGAAGAAGAAAAGGAAGAAAAGGAAGAAGAGGAAGAAGAAGAAAAGGACGAAGAGGAAAAAAGAAGACCATGAAGAAGAAAACGACACCCTCACACCCCAACACCTCGAGACAAGGCCCCGACACCTCGAGATGGCGCCCCGACACCCCAACACGATGCCCCAACATGACATACCGACACGCCCGCACGAAACCCGCACAACTGTTAATATGCCGCCCCCGATGGCACTTACCCCCAACCCCGACCCCCGACACCTCTTCGGCCTCCTGTTGACCTATAAGGTGCTCTTCGACCTTCTAGAGGAGAGGAGAGGTCTTCGGAACCGAAAGAGATGGCATTCTTACCCTTCGACCGTGTGTCTCCATACCTGAGGGCGTTGGGGACGAGCGAGTTAGGGCGTTCTTCGGCGTCAATGGAACCCTAAATGAAATATATATAGGTTAGGGGTGCCTCGACATTGATGGAACCCTGAATGACATATATTTTGGGTAGGGTTACCCGATATCTTTACAAAGGCACTTGATGAGAAAGTGTTGGTAAAGGATATATTAATCTCAAGCATGTACATACCGACACACAAGTGGAGGTGGAGCAGTGCGAGTTGTTTTTTTAGAACTTGGCGGTGGCATCCTGTTGTAAAATATTTAGTTAGATTGATGATGACCCACAAGTATAGGGGATCAATCGTAGTCCTTTCGATAAGTAAGAGTGTCGAACCCAACGAGGAGCAGAAGGATCTGACAAGTGGTTTTCAGCAAGGAAATATCTGCAAGCACTGAAATTGTCGGTAATAGGTGATTGTGTGGTGAGATGATTCCTAGCAAGCAACAAGTAACAAAAGTAGCAACGGTGGAGCAAAGTGGCCCAATCCCTTTTGTAGCAAGGGACAAGCCTGGACAAAGTCTTATAGGAGGAAAAGCGCTCCCGAGGACACACGAGAATGTCTGTCATGCTAGTTTCATCATGTTCATATGATTCGCGTTCGTTACTTTGATAGTTTGATACGTGGGTGGACCGGCACTTGGGTACTGCCCTTACTTGGACAAGCATCCCACTTATGATTAACCCCTCTCGCAAGAATCCGCAACTACAAAAGAAGAATTAAGACAAAGTCTAACCATAGCATTAAACTAGTGGATCCAAATCAGCCCCTTACGAAGCAACACATAAACTAGGGTTTAAGCTTCTGTCACTCTAGCAACCCATGATCTACTTACTACTTCCGAATGCCTTCCTCTAGGCCCAAATAATGGAGAAGTGTTATGTAGTCGACGTTCACATAACACCACTAGAGGAAAAACAACATACAACATATCAAATTACCGAACGAATACCAAATTCACATGACTACTATTAGCATGACTTATCCCATGTCCTCAAGAACAAAAGAAACTACTCACAAAGCATAATCATATTCATGACAAGAGAGGTAATGAGTAGCATCAAGGATCTGAACATAAACTCTTCCACCAAGTAATCCAACTAGCATCAACTACAAAGAGTAATCAACACTACTAGAAACCTTACAAGTACCAATCGGAGTCGCGAGACGGAGATTGATTACAAGAGATGAACTAGGGTTTGGAGATGAGATGGTACTGATGAAGATGTTGATGGTGACGAGTCCCCTCCGATGAGAGGAGTGTTGGTTATGACGATGGCGATGATTTCCCCCTCCGGGAGGGAAGTTTCCCCGGCAGGATCGTCCTGCCGGAGCTCTAGATTGGTTCTGCTCAAGTTCCGCCTCGTGGCGGCGGCAAAACCACGGAAAATCTCCTCTCTGATTTTTTCCGGGACGAAACCCTTCATATAGAAAAAGAGGGGGGCAAGTGGGCCTGCAGGGTGCCGACAAGCCCTCATGGTGCGGCCTGGGGGGGTGGCCGCGCCGTGCAGGCTTGTGGCCACCTGCACGCCCCCCTGGCACTTCTTCGGCCCAATATTTTTGATAAATCGGGAAAAAATCCTCGTTGATTTTTATGGCGTTTGGAGTTGCGCAGAATAGGTATCTCAACTTTACTCCACTTTCAGGCCAGAATTGCAGTTGCCGGCATTCTCCCTCTTCATGTAAACCTTGCAAAATAAGAGAGAAAAGGCATAAGAATTGTACCGTGAAGTGAAATAGCAGCCAAAGAAGCGATAAATATCAACATGAAAACATGATGCAAAATGGACGTATCAACTCCCCCAAGCTTAGACCTCGCTTGTCCTCAAGCGAAAGCCTAGCTCAATAAATATGTCCACATGTTTAGGTAGAGAGGTGTCGACAAAACAAGATACGAACATGCATGCATCATGATCAAGATTAGAACAACAATACCAACATATAATCTCTCATGCTAAAGTGATAATTCCTTCACAAAGTAAAGCATGGATCAAGAACCTGACCGAGAAGTAACAACCGATAGCCTTTAGTCATTGAAGAAATTGCAATTTATCACAACATTAGAAAGAGTCAAATAAGAGCTTGTAAAGCAAATCCACATACTCAATCATTCTTTCGTTCTCTACAATTGCTACAACTCACGTGGTACTCATGAGATCAAAGTTTCAGCTGGACACAGAGAAAGATAGGGGCTTATAGTTTTGCCTCCCAACTGCTTACCTCAAGGGTAATGTCAACAACAATAATTCATGAATGCCTACCTCCAAGTTGACATATGAATATAGATCTTTCCCAAGCATATGGTGTTAGCCAAGATAAAGGTGAAATAAGGAATTGGTGAAGATCACCATGACTCTTTCAAGGGCAAAAAGTAAAGGTACAAGATAGGCCCTTCACAGAGGGAAGCAGAGGTTGTCATGCTCTTTTGAGGTTTGGATGCGTGTCCTCTTAGTGCGGAGGAACGTCACTTTATATTGCCTCCTGTGATAAAGAACTTTATTATGCAGTTTGTCGCTTTTATGTCTTCCTCATCACAGGTTCGTATAAAGCTTATTTTCCACATACTAATAGATCATACATATTAGAGAGCAATTTTTATTGCTTGCACCGATGACAACTTACTTGAGGGATCTTATTCAATCCATAGGTAGGTATGGTGGACACTCATGGCAAAACTGGTTTGAAGGTTTATGGATGCACAAGTATTATCTCTACTTGGTGCGAGAGGTTTGGCTAATGTGAGGTGGAAGCAATCATCACATGCTAAGGGATCTCTAATTATATAACATTGTTCAGAGCCAAGCAAACACAATTCATTACGTTGTCTTCCTTGTCCAACATCTACTTCTAGGCATGTAATAGTTTAGTGAGTGTTCACAATCATAGATGGTGTCAGAGATGATATATTTATATGTGAACCTCTCCTTCTTTATCACTTCCTATTAATTGCAACAATGACCAAGGTCTACGTTTGCCTACCCTCAACAAGTTGCAATCCTCATTCTTTTTATATGTGAAGCTATCACTTCCCATAAGATCATTACATGATCTTTCATGCTTTTGTTCTATTCTCACTCTTTTGATCATGGCAAGAGGCAAAGCCCTTCAACTAAGACACTCTTTATTATATGGCTCACGAGCAAGAATACATCAGGGGTGACACAAAGCAAAACACAAGACTAAAACACTAAGACTTTTAATCTACTAGAGAAAAAGAAAACTGAAAAGGAAAACTAAAACAAAGGTAAAAGCAAAAGATGTGATGGTGATACGATACCGGGGCAACTCCCCCAAGCTTGGCACAAGCCAAGGGGATTGCCCATACCAATGCTCAGTTGTCTTCCTTTGGTGGTGAAGGTGGAGGATTTGTTGCAATCTTTGACTCCAAGAGGGCCATTAATCTTTGATTTATACCTTGGAGATCTGCGATATGTTTTTCCAGCAAAACAACTTCACGAGTGAGACAAGTATTGCGAGCACGAGTTGTTTCACAAAACCTCAAGAGTTCAATCAAAGATGGAGATAGTAGGTGGAGGTAGGGTTGGAGGAAATCCACTTCTTCAACTTCTTCCTTGTTGAGCACAGATTGCCCTTCGTCCAATGCATGATCCTTCTCCTTAGCTTTGCCCTTGGTTTCTTAGGTAGCCTTTCCTTAGCCTCCATGACCTCCATCCTTTTCAGATCAGCATGGAGTTCTCCATAGATTTGACGGAGACTGTTCTCCCCCACAGATTCTTGGGACGACATCTTGCTCTAAATCTGCGGTAGAAAAGAGGCTCGAAACAAAAAACAGAGGAAATATGCGTGATGCAGGGGTCAAACCAAACGGGAATATATAAAATGATTTTTTTTCAGACCAGAAGGAGTACCCTGCACGATAACGGAGTCCGGGAGGCGCATGAGGTGGCCACAAGCCCTCACGGCGCGACCATGGGGTGGGCCCGCACCGTGCAGGCTTGTCGCCTCCTCGCGCACTTTCCGGACTACTTCAAATTTTTGTATTTTTTAAAATATTCCAAAACGTAGAAAATTTCCTACTAGAAAAGTTTTGGACTCTGTTTTCTTACCGAATCACATACCTCTTCGTTTTCGGAGTCTGAAACAGGCTGATAAATATCCCTTAGGTATTCTTCCGGAGTTATGGTATTGATGATATTGCTTTCAACATTTATGGGAGTACCTGAGATATAATGCGTGATTCTCTCCCCAGTTACCACTCTCGGACAATTACCTTCCTTGTGGTTGATCTTGATAGCACCGGAACGATATACTTCCTCAACAACATAGGGACATTCCCATTTAGAGAGAAGCTTGCCTGCAAAGAATCTTAAATGAGAGTTATATAGCAAGACATAATCACCTACATTGAACTCACGCTTTTGTATCCTCTTATCATGCCACCTCCTAACCTTCTCTTTGAACAGCTTGGCATTCTCATATGCCTGAGTTCTCCACTCACGAAGCAAGCTAATGTCAAATAACCTCTTCTCACCGGCAAGTTTGAAATCAAAGTTGAGCTCTTTGATTGCCCAATAAGCTTTATGCTCTAGCTGAAGAGGTAAATGACATGCTTTACCATACACCATTTTGTACGGAGACATGCCCATGGGATTCTTATAGGTAGTTCTATAAGCCCACAGTGCATCATCGAGCTTCTTAGACCAATTCTTTCTAGACCTGTTAACAGTCTTTTGCAGAATCAGTTTAATCTCTCTATTACTTAGCTCTACTTGACCACTGGACTGAAGGTGATAAGGAGACGCAATTCTATGGTTGACATCGTACTTAGCAAGTGTTTTACGGAAAGCACCATGAATGAAGTGAGAACCACCATCGGTCATTAGATATCTAGGGACTCCAAATCTAGGGAAGATGACTTCTTTCAGCATCTTGATAGAGGTGTTGTGATCAGCACTACTACTGGGGATAGATTCTACCCACTTAGTGACGTAATCAACAACAACTAAGATGTGAGTATACCCATTGGATTTTGGAAAAGGTCCTATATAATCAAAGCCCCAAACATCAAATGGTTCAATGACAAGTAAATAGTTCATAGGCATTTCCTAACGTTTGCTAATATTACCTATTCTTTGGCATTCGTCACAAGACAAGACAAACTTACGGGCATCCTTGAAGAGAGTGGTCCAATAGAAACCTGATTGCAATACCTTGTGAGCAGTTCTAGCTCCCGCATGGTGTCCTTCGTAGGCCTCGGAGTGACACTTCTGTAGGAACTGTCCCTGTTCATGTTCAGGTACCCAACGTCTAATAACACCATCTACTCCTTCCTTATAAAGGTGAGGATCATCCCAAAAGTAATGCCTCAAGTCAAAAAAGAATTTCTTCTTTTGCTGGTACGTGAAACTAGGTGGTATGTATTTGGCAACGATATAGTTCGCATAATCAGCATACCACGGTGCACTACATGAATCATTGATGACATTCAATTGCTCATCGGGAAAGCTATCATCCATAGGTTTTGGTTCATCAAGAACGTTCTCCAACCTAGACAAGTTATCTGCTACTGGGTTATCAGCACCCTTCCTGTCGACAACGTGCAAATTAAATTCTTGTAGCAAGAGAACCCATCTGATAAGTCAAGGTTTAGCGTCCTTCTTCTCCATGAGGTACTTAATAGCAGCATGATCAGTGTGAATAGTGAATTTGGAATCAACTATGTAAGACCTGAACTTTTCACATGCAAACACGACTGCTAAAAATTCTTTCTCCGTAGTGGCATAGTTTCTTTGGGCACTGTCTAGAGTTTTACTAGCATAGTGAATAACATTCAACTTCTTATCGACTCTTTGCCCTAGAACAACACCAACAGCATAATCACTAGCATCACACATGATCTCAACAGGTAAGTTCCAATCAGGTGGTTGAACAATAGGTGCAGTTATCAAAGCCCTCTTAAGTATTTTGAAGGCTTCCTCACAATCATCGTCAAAAACAAAAGGAATATCATTTTGCAAGAGATTGGTAAGAGGCGTAGAAATCTTAGAGAAGTCTTTAATGAACCTTCTATAGAAACCAGCCTGACCAAGGAAACTTCTTATACCTTTGATATCTGTGGGGTATGGCATTTTCTCGATTGCATCAACCTTAGCCTTATCGACTTCAATAGCTCTTTCAAAAATTTTATGTCCTAAGACGATGCCTTCATTAACCATAAAGTGGCACTTCTCCCAATTCAAGACAAGAGTGGTGTCTTTACATCTCTGTAAGACTCGATCAAGGTTGCTGAGGCAATCGTTAAAGGAAGACCCGTAAACGGAGAAGTCATCCATGAAAACCTCAACAACCTTTTCACAAAAGTCAGAGAATATAGCCATCGTACATCTTTGAAAAGTGCAGGTGCATTACATAAGACAAAAGGCATACGTCTATAAGCAAAGGTACCGAAAGGGCAGGTGAAAGTGGTTTTCTCCTGATCAGATTGTGCAACTGGTATTTGGGAGAAACCAGAATAACTGTCTAGAAAGCAGAAGTGTGTGTGTTTAGACAGCCTTTCTAGCATTTGGTCGATAAAAGGCAAAGGGTAATGTTCTTTCCTAGTGGCTTTATTCAATTTCCTAGAATCGATCACCATCCTATAGCCAGTAATAATCCTCTCAGGGATCAATTCATCCTTATCATTAGGGACAACGGTAATGCATCCCTTCTTAGGGACGCAATGCAACGGACTCACCCAATCGCTGTGAGAAACATGATAAATGATACTTGCTTCCAAGAGCTTTAGTATTTCTGTTCTTACTACTTCTTTCATCTTAGGATTGAATCTCCTTTGATGATCAACAACTGGTTTGAAATCAGGATCAGTTTTAATCTTGTGCTGGCATAGGGTAGGACAAATGCCCTTAAGGTCATCAAGAGTATATCCAATAGCAGCACGGTGCTTCCTCAGAGTTTTCAGTAACTTCTTTTCTTCATGCTCCGAGAGGCTCGCACTAATAATAACAGGATATATCTCTTTTTCATCCAGATAGGCATACTTAAGAGTATGAAACAACTGTTTAAGCTCGAACACAGGATCACCCTTTGGTGGGGGTGGATCCCCAAGCAGTTCCACACGCAAGTTATTCTTAAGGATAGGATATTGTTCTAAGACAACTGTATCTATATCATCCCTTTCATCCATACACATATCATTCTCATGCTCAAGCAAGTATTGCTCTAAGGGATCAGTAGGGGGCATGACAATAGAGGGTAAGCCAATAGTTTCATCCCTACTAGGCAACTCATTTTCATGAGGTTGTCTACCAAACTTAGAGAAATTGAACTCATGCGACACACCTTCAAAGCCAACAATGAGAGTTTGCTTCTCACAATCAATATAAGCATTGACAATATTGAGAAAGGGTATACCAAATATGATAGGACAAAAGCTATCTTGTGCGGTAGCGAGAACGAGGAAATCAGCAGGATACTTCGTTTTACCACACAAGACTTCAACATCCCTAACAATTCCCACACGACAGATAGTATCTCTATTGGCAAGCTGAATAGTGACATCAATAGGCTCGATCTCAACAGGTGCAATCTCATCTTTGATTTCATCGTATAAGGATTGAGGTATTGCACTAACACTAGCACCCACGTCACATAAGCCATGATAACAATGATCTCCTATGTTAACAGAAACCACAGGCATGCCAACAACATGCCTATGTTTGTCTCTAGCGTGAGGTTTAGCAATTCTAGCAGCATCTTCATAGAAGTGAATATTATGTCCCTCAACATCGTCGGACAGAAGAACTTTGATAATAGCAATGCTAGGTTCAACTCTAATTTGCGCAGGGGGTGTAGGTGTTCTAATATAGCCTCTACGTATCATAGTTGAAGCTTTAGAATGATCCTTTATCCTAACAGGGAAAGGTGGTTTCTCAATGTAAGCATTGGGAACAACAGGATCATTATAGGCAATGACTTTCTCTTCAATTGGAGTGGGTTTAACTACATTGACTCCTAAAGGAGGATGATATTTAAACCACTTCTCCTTGGGGAGATCAATATGAGCAGCAAATGATTCACACAATGAAGCTACTATCTCAGAGTCAAGTGCATACTTAGCGCTAAAATCACTAAAGGTATTTGTCTCAACAAAGGATTTAACGCAATCAAACGTGAAATTCATACGTGACTCCTTACCTTATTCACGCTTCCAATCTTCAGAGTTGCGTTTAATTCTCTCCAATAAATTCTGTTTATAGTCAATATCTCTCTTCATAAAAGAACTGGTACAAGAAGTGTCAAGCATGGTGCGATCATCATGAGAAAGCCGAGCATAGAAGTTCTGAATGATAATTTCTCTCGAGAGCTCATGGTTGGGGCATGAATATAGCATTGATTTAAGCCTCCCCCAAGCTTGAGCGATGATTTCTCTGTCACGAGGCCAAAAATTATAAATATAATTCTG
The DNA here is from genome assembly GCF_904849725.1 of Hordeum vulgare subsp. vulgare. Taxonomy (NCBI): domain Eukaryota; kingdom Viridiplantae; phylum Streptophyta; class Magnoliopsida; order Poales; family Poaceae; genus Hordeum; species Hordeum vulgare. The sequence continues at coordinate 356,209,270 of NC_058520.1, forward strand.
ATCACGATGTACTAAATGCATAGGATAAAACTTTTGATGAAATTCCAATTTCAACCGATTGTAGTCCCATGATCCAGTATCATCACATAGCCTATACCGTGTCAACGCCTTATCCTTCAAAGATAAAGGAAAGACCCTCTTCTTGACCCCATCCTCGGGCAAACCCGCAAGCTTAAGTAAACCACAAACTTCATCTACATAGATTAGGTGCAAGTCTGGATGTGATGTTCCATCTCGTGTAAAAGGATTAGCCAGCAGTTTCTCAAGCATACCCGAAGGAAATTCAAAGCAAATATTTTCAGTAGGCGCCGCAGGTTGAGGAGAAACTATTTGTCCTTCCGTTCGAGGTGAAGATACACCGAACTAGCCCCTCAAAGGATTAGTATCCATAGTATCCATAGTGACAAGTTCCTCCGTCTCGCGACTCCGATTGGTACTTGTAAAGTTGCTAGTAGTGTTAATTACTCTTTGTAGTTGATGCTAGTTGGATTACTCGGTGGAAGATTATATGTTCAGATCCTTGATGCTATTCAATACCTCTCCGGTCATGAATATTATTATGCTTTGTGAGTAGTCACTTTTGTTCCCGAGGACATGGGATAAGTCTTGCTATAAGTAGTCATGTGAATTTGGTATTCGTTCGATATTTTGATGCGTTGTATGTTGTTTTCCTCTAGCGGTGTTATGTGAACGTCGACTACATAACACTTCACCATTATTTGGGCCTAGAGGAAGGCATTGGGAAGTACTAAGTAGATGATGGGTTGCTAGAGTGATAGAAGCTTAAACCCTAGTTTATGCGTTGCTTCGTAAGGGGTTGATTTGGATCCACTAGTTTAATGCTATGGTTAGACTTTGTCTTAATTCTTATTTCGTAGTTGCGGATGCTTGCAAGAGGGGTTAATCATAAGTGGGAGGTTTGTCCAAGTAACGGCAGCAACCAAGCACCGGTCCAGCCACATATCAAACTATCAAAGTAGCGAACGCGAATCATATGAACATGACGAAAACTAGCTTGACAGAAATTCCCGTGTGTCCTCGGGAGCGCTTTACCTCCTATAAGAGTTTGTCCAGGCATGTCCCTTGCTACAAAAGGGATTGGGCCATCTTGCTGCACCTTTGTTACTCGCTACTTGCAACGAATCATGTTACCACACAACTATGTGTTACCGATAATTGCAGTGCTTGGAGTGAATACCTTGCTGAAAACCACTTGTCAGATCCTTCTGCTCCTCGTTGGGTTCAACACTCTTACTTATCGAAAGGACAACGATAGATCCCCTACACTTGTGGGTCATCAAGACACTTTTCTGACGCCATTGCCGGGGAGTGAAGCGCCTTTGGTACGTGGAATTTGGTAAGGAAACATTTATATAGTGTGCTGAAATTTATTGTCACTTGTCACTATGGAAACTAATCCTTTGAGGAGCTTGTTCGGGGTATCTTCACCTCGAACGGAAGCACAAGGAGTTGCTCCTCAACTTGCTACACCTACTGAAAATACTTGTTATGAGATTCCTTCGGGTATGCTAGAGAAACCGTTGGCTAATCCTTTTACAAGCGATGGAACATCACATCTAGACTTGCATCTAATCTATGTAGATGAAGTTTGTGGTTTATTTAAGGTTTTAGGTTTGCCCGAGGATGAGGTCAAGACGAAGGTATCTCCCTTATCTTTGAGGGATAAAGCATTGACATGGTATAGGCTATGTGATGATACTGGATCATGGAACTACAACCGATTGAAATTGGAATTTCATCAAAAGTTTTATCCTATGCATTTGGTACATCGTGATCGGAATTATATTTATAATTTTTGGCCTCGTGATAGACAAAGTATCGCTCAAGCTTGTGGGAGGCTTAAATCAATGTTATATTCATGCCCCAACCATGATCTCTCGAGAGAAATTATCATTCTGAACTTCTATGCTCGGCTTTCTCATGATAATCGCACCATGCTTGACACTTTTTGTACCGGTTCTTTTATGAAGAGAGATATTGACTTCAAATGGAATTTATTGGAAATAATTAAACGCAACTCTGAAGATTGGGATTTTGATGAAGGTAACGATCTAGGAATGAATCTTAAGTTCAATTGCGTTAAATCCTTTGTTGAAACAAATACTTTTGGTGATTTTAGCGCTAAATATGGACTTGACTCTTAGATAGTAGCTTCATTGTGTGAATCTTTTGCTGCTCATATTGATCTCCGTAAAGAGAAGTGGTTTAAATGCATCCTCCCTTAGAAGTCAATGTAGGTAAACCCAATCCAGTTGAAGAGAAAGTCATTGCTTATAATGATCCCATTGTTCCCAGTGCTTACATTGAGAAACCACCTTTCCCTGTTAGAATAAAGGATCATTCTAAAGTTTCAACTGTGATACGTAGGGGCTACATTAGAAAACCTACACCCCCTATGAAAATTAGAGTTGAACCTAGCATTTCTATTATCAAAGATCTCCTATCCGACAATGTTGATGGCTATGATATTCACTTCTGTGAAGATGCTCCTAGAATTGCTAAACCTCATGCTAGAGACAAACATAGGCTTGTTGTTGGCACGCCTGTTGTTTCTGTTAAGATAGGAGATCATTGTTATCATGGTTTATGTGACGTGGGTGCTAGTGTTAGTGCAATACCTCAATCTTTATATGATGAAATTAAAGACGAGATTGCACCTGTTGAGATGGAACCTATTGATGTCACTATTCATCTTGCCAATAGAGATACTATCTGCCCTTTGGGAATTGTTAGAGATGTTGAAGTCTTGTGTGGTAAAACTAAGTATCCTGCTGATTTTCTCGTTCTTGCTACCACACAAGATAGCTTTTGCCCCATCATATTTGTCAGACCTGTTCTCAATACTTTCAATGCTCACATTGACTGTGAGAAGCAAACTGTCACTGTTGGCTTTGAAGGTGTGTCACATGAGTTCAATTTCTCCAAGTTTGGTAGACAACCTCATGAAAAAGAGTTGTCTAGTAAAGATGAAATTATTGCCCTTGCTTCTATTGCTGTGCCTCCTACTGATCCTTTAGAGCAATACCTGCGCTTGAGCAAGAAAATGATATGCATATGGATGAAAGGAATGAGATAGATAGAGTTATCTTTGAACAACATCCTATCCTTAAGAATAATTTTCCTGTTGAAATCCTTGGAGATCCACCCCCACCAAAGGGTGATCCTGTGTTCGAGCTTAAACAGTTGCCTGATACTCTTAAGTATGCTTATCTTGATGAAAAAGAGATATATCCTGTTATTATTAGTGCTAGCCTCTGAGAGCATGAAGAAAAGAAGTTACTAAAAACTCTGAGGAAGCACCATGCTACTATTGGATATAATCTTGATGATCTTAAGGGCATTAGTCCCACTCTATGCTAGCACAAAATTAAGACCGATCTTAATTCCAAACCAGTTGCCGATCATCAATGGAGATTAAATCCTCAGATGAAAGAGGTAGTAAGAAAAGAAATACTAAAGCTCCTGGAAGCATGTATTATCTATCCTGTTGCTCATAGTGATTGGGTAAGTCCGGTGTATTGCGTCCCTAAGACGGGAGGTATTACCGTTATCCGTAATGATAAGGATGAATTGATCCCATAGAGGATTATTACTGGCTATAGGATGGTGATTGATTTTAGTAAATTGAATAAGGACACTAGGAAAGATCATTACTCTTTGCCTTTTATTGACCAAATGCTAGAAAGATTGTCTAAACACACACACTTCTGCTTTCTAGAAGGTTATTCTCATTTCTCCCAAATATCTCTTGCACAATCTGATGAGGAGAAAACCACTTTCACCTGCCCTTTCGGTACCTTTTCTTACAAACGTACGCCTTTTGGCATATGTAATGCACCTTCTACATTTCAAAGATGTATGATGGCTATATTCTCTGACTTTTTTGAAAAGATTGTTGAGGTTTTCATGGATGACTTCTCCGTTTACGGGTCTTATTTTGATGGTTGCCTCAGCAACCTTGATCGAGTTTTGCAAGGATGTAAAGATACCAACCTTGTCTTGAATTGGGAGAAGTGCCACTTTATGGTTAATGAAGGCATCGTCTTAGGACATAAAATTTCTGAAAGAGGTATTGAAGTCGATAAGGCTAAGGTTGATGCGATCGTAAAAATGCCATGCCCTACAGATATCAAAGGTATAAGAAGTTTCCTAGGTCATGCTGGTTTCTATAGAAGGTTCATTAAGGACTTCTCTAAGATTTCTAGGCCTCTTACCAATCTCTTGCGAAAGGATATTCCTTTTTTTTTGACGATGATTGTGAGGAAGCCTTCGAAATACTTAAAAAGGCCTTGATAACTGCGCTATTGTTCAACTGATTGGAACTTACCTTTTGAAATCATGTGTGATGCTAGTGATTATGCTGTTGGCGCTGTTCTAGGACAAAGAGTTGATAAGAAGTTGAATGTTATTCACTATGCTAGATAGTGCCCAAAGAAACTATGCTACTACTGAAAAGGAATTTATAGCAGTCGTGTTTGCATGTGAAAAGTTCAGATCTTACATAGTTGATTCCAAAGTTACTATTCACACTGATCATGCTGCTATTATGTATCTCATGGAAAAGAAAGATACAAAACCTAGACTTATCAGATGGGTTCTCTTGCTACAAGAATTTGATTTGCATGTTGTAGATAGGAAGGGTGCTAAGAACCCCGTAGCAGATAACTTGTCTAGGTTGGAGAATGTTCTTGATGACCCACAACCTATTGATGATAGCTTCCTAATGAGCAATTGAATGTCATCAATGCTTCACGTAGTACACTGTGGTATGCTGATTATGCAAACTATATCGTTGCCAAATATATACCACCTAGTTTCACATACCAGCAAAAGAAGAAATTCTTCTTTGATTTGAGACTTTACTTTTGGGATGATCCTCACCTTTATAAGGAAGGAGTAGATGGTGTTATTAGATGTTGTGTACCTGAACATGAACAGGAACAGATCCTACAGAAGTGTCACTCCGAGGCTTACGGAGGACACCATGCGGGAGATAGAACTGCACACAAGGTATTGCAATCAGGTTTCTATTGGCCTACTCTCTTCAAGGATGCCCATAAGTTTGTGTTGTCTTGTGAGGAATGTCAAAGAATAGGTAATATCAGTAAACGTCAGGAAATGCCTATGAATTATTCACTTGTCATTGAACCATTTGATGTTTGGGGTTTTGATTACTTGGGACCTTTATCAAAGTCCAACGGGTATACTCATATCCTAGTTGTTGTTGATTACGTTACTAAGTGGTTAGAAGATATCCCAACTAGTAGTGCTGATCACAACACCTCTATGAGGATGCTTAAAGAAGTTATTTTCCCTGGATTTGGAGTCCCTAGATATCTAATGACTGATGGTGGTTCACATTTTTTTCATGGTGCTTTCCGTAAAAGGCTTGCTAAGTATGATGTCAACCATAGAGTTGCATCTCCCTGTCATCCCCATTCCAGTGGTCAAGTAGAGCTAAGAAATAGAGAGATTAAACTAATTCTGCAAAAGAATGTTAATAAGTCTAGAAAGAATTGGTCTAAGAAGCTCGATGATGCACTGTAGGCTTATAGAACTACTTATAAGAATCCCATGGGCATGTCTCCGTACAAAATGGTTTACGGTAAAGCATGTCATTTACCTCTTGAGCTAGAGCATAAGGCTTATTGGGCAATAAAAGCGCTCAACTTTGATTTCAAACTTGCTGGTGAGAAGAGGTTATTTGATATTAGCTCACTTGATGAATGGAGAGCTCAGGCATATGAAAATGCCAAGTTGTTCAAAGAAAAGGTTAAGAGGTGGCATGATAAAAGGATACAAAAACGTGAGTTGTAGGTGATTATGTCTTGCTATATAATTCTCATTTAATATTTTTTGCAGGCAAGCTTCTCTCTAAATGGGAAGATCCTTACATTGTTGAGGAAGTATATCGTTCCGGTGCCATCAAGATCAACAACACGGAAGGTAATTTTCTGAGAGTGGTAAATGGGCAAAGAATCAAGCATTATATCTCAGGTACTTGCATAAATGTGGAAAGCAATATTATCAATACCCTAACTCCGGAGGAGTACATAAGGGATATTTATTAGCCTGTTTCAGACTCCGAAAACGAAGAGGTATGTGATCCGGTAAGTAAAGTGACTCCAAAACTTATCAAGTAGGAAATTTTTCTCCGTTTTGGATTTTTTTAGAAAAATAGAAAAAATTAAAGTAGCACGGAAAGCGCACGAGGAGGCGACAAGCCTGCTAGGCGCGGGCCACCCCGTGGCCGCACCTGGGGGGCTTGTGACCACCTCGTGTGCCTCCCGGACTCCGTTTTCTTGCGGAGTACTCCTTCTGGTTGAAAAAAAATCATTATATATTGTCCCGAAAGGTTTGACCCTCGTATCACAAAATTTTTCCCTCTGTTTTCGTTTCGAGCTGTTGTGCAGACAGATCTAGATTGCTATGGCGTCCCCAAAAGCTCTGAAGGACAAGTTCTTTGAGAAGGTCATCAATCCCTACCTCACGGGAGTGCCGCAAGACCCTCAATCTATCGAGATGCGTGAGGGGTTGCTGCACATCCGTGATGTTGAGGGGCCCAAGAAGACCAGAAGCATGGAGGCTAGACTCGAAGCAATGGAGTAGCAAGTCTTGAAGTGCCGAGGGATGGTGGAACGCAGACTCAACGCCAACCACATGATGATCATGGAGTTCACCAACAAGCACAAGACCGATGCCAATGACATCGGGAAGCACCTCTCCAGGCTCTATGACAGAATTGATCACCTCCAAGCCCAGATCTATGACCTGCAGAACCAAAACTGTGAGTATGAGTATAGATTTAAATCAATACGGTTGGCTGCAGATTTGAGGATTCCGGAGACTCGATCATCTTTCCACGATGGAGCACCTATGCCTTGGAAGACGGAGGATCAAACCCAGGTTGCAAAAACTCCACCACCATCACCTTCGAAGGAAGACAACAAAGCACGGGTATGGGCAATCCCCTTGGCTTGTGCCAAGCTTGGGGGAGTTGCCTCGGTATCGTATCACCATCACATCTTTTGCCTTTACCTTTTCTTAGTTCAATCCTTTTTGGTTTTATCTTCCTCTAGTAGAATGAAGTTCTTAGTGTTCTAGGCTTGAGTTTTGCTTTGTATCACCCCCAATGTATTCGAGTTCGTGAGTCATATAATAAAGAGTGTTTTAGTTAAGGCCCTTGCTTCATGCCGTGATCTAAAGAAAATAATGATAAAAGCACAAAAGCACGAAAGATCATGTAATGATCTTATGGAAAGTGATGGCCTAACATATAAAAAGAATGTTGGTTGAAACTTGTTGTGGGTGGACAAACGTAGACCTTGGTCATTGCTGCAATTAATAGGAAGTAATAAAGAAAGAGAGGTTCACATATAAATATATCATCTTGAGAACCATCTATGATTGTGAACACTCACTAAACTATTACATGCTTAGAAGTAGATGTTGGACAAGGAAGACAACATAATGAATTATGTTTGCTTGGTTCAAAGCAATGTTATATGACTAGAGATCCCTTAGCATGTGACGCCTGCTTCCACCTTATATCAGCCAAAACTTCCGCACTAAGTAGAGATACTACTTGTGCATCCATAAACCTTCAACCCAATTTTGCCATGAGAGTCCACCATACCTACCTATGGATTGAAGAAGATCCCTCAAGTAAGTTGTCATCGGTGCAAGCAATAAAAATTGCTCCCTAAATATGTATGATCTATTAGTGTGTGGAAAATAAGCTTTGTACGAACCTGTGATGAGGAAGACATAAAAGCGACAGACTGCATAATAAAGTTCTTTATCACAGGAGGCAATATAAAGTGACGTTCCTTCACACTAAGAGGTCACTCGTACAAACCTCAAAAGCGCATGACAACCTCTGCTTCCCTCTGCGAAGGTCCTATCTCGTACCTTTACTTTTTGTCCTTAAGAGTGTCATGGTGTTCGAGACCAATTCCTTATTTCGCCTTTATCTTGGCTAACGTCATATGCTAGGGAAAGATCTCTGTTCATATGTCCACTTGGAAGTAAGTATTCATGAACTATTATTGTTGACATTACCCTTGAGGTAAGTAGTTGGGAGGTGAAACTATAAGCCCCTATCTTTCTCTGTGTCCAACTGAAACTTTGATCTCATGAGTACCACGTGAGTTTTAGCAATTGTAGAAGACGAAAGGATGATTGAGTATGTGGATTTTCTTTACAAGCTCTTATTTGACTCTTTCCGATGTTATGATAAATTGCAATTGCTTCAATGACTAGAGGCTATTGATTGTTAATTCTCAATAAGGTTCTTGACCCATACTTTGCTTTATGGAGGAATTATCACTTTAGCATGAGAGATTATATGATGATATTGCTGTTCTGATTATGATCATGATGCCTGCATGTCCATATCTTGTTTTGTCGACACCTCTATCTGTAAACATGTGGGCATATTTATTGATCTCGGCTTTCACTTGAGGACAAGCGAGTTTTAAGCTTGGGGGAGTTGATACGTCCATTTTGCATCATGCTTTTATGGGCTGTTATTACACTTCACGGTACAATACTTATGCCTTTTCTCTCTTATTTTGCAAGGTTTACATGAAGAGGGAGAATGCGGGCAGCTGGAATTCTGGCCTGAAAAAGGAGCAAGTTTGAGATACCTATTCTGCGCAACTCCAAAAGCCGTGAAAATCAATGAGGAATTGTTTTGGAATTTATAAAAAATACTGGGCGGAGGAAGTACCAGAGGGGAGCCACCAGGAGGCCACAAGCGTGCTAGGCGTGGCCTACCCCCTGGCCGCGCCTAGGGGGCTTGTGGTCTCCCTGTTGGCCCTCTGGCTCCCCTCTTTTTCTATAAGGAGGGTTTCGTTCCTGAAAAAATCAAGAGGAGGCTTTCGGGAGGAATCGCCACTGCCACGAGGCAGAACTTGAGCAGAACCGATGTAGAGCTCCGGCAGGACGGCTTCCCTTCCGGAGGGTGGAAATCGTCGCCATCGTCATCACCAACATTGCTCTCATCGGAGGGGACTCGTCACCATCAACATCTTCATCAGCACCATCTCATCTCCAAACCCAAGTTCATCTCTTGTAACCAATCTCCGTCTCGCGACTCCGATTGGTACTTGTAAGGTTGCTAGTAGTGTTAATTACTCTTTGTAGTTGATGCTAGTTGGATTACTCAGTGGAAGATTATATGTTCAGATCCTTGATGCTATTCAATACCTCTCTGGTCATAAATATTATTATGCTTTGTGAGTAGTCACTTTTGTTCATGAGGACATGGGATAAGTCTTGCTATAAGTAGTCATGTGAATTTGGTATTCGTTCGATATTTTGATGCGTTGTATGTTGTTTTTCCTCTAGTGGTGTTATGTGAACGTCGACTACATAACACTTCACCATTATTTGGGCCTAGAGGAAGGCATTAGGAAGTAGTAAGTAGATGATGGGTTGCTAGAGTGACAGAAGCTTAAACCCTAGTTTATGCGTTGCTTCGTAAGGGGCTGATTTGGATCCACTAGTTTAATGCTATGGTTAGACTTTGTCTTAATTCTTCTTTCGTAGTTGTGGATGCTTGCGATAGGGGTTAATCATAAGTGGGAGGTTTGTCCAAGTAAGGGCAGCACCCAAGCACCGGTCCACCCACATATCAAACTATCAAAGTAGCGAACGCGAATCATATGAACATGACGAAAACTAGCTTGACAGAAATTCCCATGTGTCCTCGGGAGCGCTTTACCTCCTATAAGAGTGTGTCCAGGCTTTTCCCTTGATACAAAAGGGATTGGGCCATCTTGCTGCACCTTTGTTACTTGCTACTTTCTACGAATCATCTTACCACACAACTATCTGTTACCAATAATTTCAGTGCTTGGAGAGAATACCTTGCTGAAAACCACTTGTCAGATCCTTCTGCTCCTCGTTGGGTTCGACACTCTTACTTATCAAAAGGACTACGATATATACCCTACACTTGTGGGTCATCACGGCTCAACAAGCGACCCAAGTTTTCTATCAACCGTGCGCATGCCAAACTAATAAGAATCTGAATGGTTGGTATGTTGTTTATGAAATGCCGCCACGTGTTAGACCACCTCCCCCAGATGAAGATGATTATGAACCTCACATTAACCTAGACACATATGACGGATAATTCTTCCAATAAACACGTCTTTCCAAGAAACGTTTCAAGAACCGCCGTGCTTGACCCCAGAATGTGGAAGTAGACAGCAACAATGAATCCGACTTCACCCTTGAGCCGGAACCAGCAAAGCCGGAACTAGAAGAGCTTACTGCTGCGGATGACCTATTAATGCTTGATCGATTACAGAAAGGCCTTCAACAAGTTCATGCCGTTGAACCCGATGAGCACGTCATTCATGACGACATGTGTGATAGTGATGATGATGATTATGCATTTATTGATCCACACTGTTATTAATTTGTATGCATCCCATCTTAAATTATATATGTACATATTATTATTCATGTCAGGTATTCAATTTTTTTATGTTGTACTAATTTCTTTTACTCTTTATCATGGCATGTGTTGAAAGATGGTGGGCGCGGATCCATATCGCTCGGCGAGTTCTTCTTCATCGATGGCCCGCACGAGGGGTGGTACTTCCATTCCACCCCTATCTGTCCTTAGAGCCTTGGCGGACAATCTGACGACACCACCCACGGGTGCTTCTTCGTCGGCAGCATTGCCCACTAGGAGAGGAGGTTGGACAAGGAAGAAGGGGAAAGGTACACGACGTGTCCGCGAGAGAGGTAGGCGGACTGCTACGCCATCCTCGCCACCACCACCTGCTCATTCACCCGAGCACATGACTACTATGGTGGACTCGTTTGCGGTGGATGGTATGGGGACTTCGGTCCAGGAGCATCGGGTTGCTGGGAATTCGACCCATGAGACTCTGGTCCATGAGTCTCGGGTCGACGGACATTCGGCTCATGAGATTATGGTTCCTTACGCTACGTCCTAGGAGACTCCTGCCACATAGTCTTCAGCTAACGTGGAGATGTACGGATGGGGTGCCTGGCCGGATCAGACCGAGGAGCTGGGTGGCCATTCCGTTGGTGGCGGGGATGAGTCTACGGATAGTGAGGGCGACGTGGTGGATGGGGTCACTGTGTACAAGGATGGTAGTACAAGTCTCCCGGTTGTACCAGCGACTCACGAGCAGAGGCTGGTGATTAAGCCTGAAGGGGAGAGGTAAGTGCATTTACTCTTTTTTTACCTTTTTGCCTTCAAGTTTCTTCAAATATGTAATGTGTTGACCTTGTCATACTGCAGGGGTTGGAAACACCACCTTGGAGTCTGCAAGCCGAACATCGTCCTTGATGTGCTTTGCCGGACAAATTTCCCGGGGTTTGTCAAGTTGCCCGGTGAGGGTCAGGTTCCTACACTAGGATTTACCTAGGAGCACTACCAAGCTGCACAGGCCCCGCCGGAGGAGATTATAGATGGCGTCTTGTGCCCCACGAGGGCCGAGATGGTGATCAGCACCTTTTGGGTAAATTCTCCTTTTACACAATCTAAAATTAACAATATAGCTAATTATTGTACTAATCAGTGTTGTCTCGTTTGATTGCAGACTTTCTACACGTGTGAGGAGGGATATGAGGAGGCGGCGGCCAACATTCTCGAGGCCGAGTGCAGACGGCTATTATAGAACTTGCACCACGAGGCTCAACCATAGGCTATTCGAGACTAGTACGCCATGCGTGGTGTTAAGAAGCAGAAGAAGGAGTGTCGCAGAAAGTATGTGAAGAAGGATCAGTACACGAAGGTAATTACCTATTCTTAAGGCCTTGTACGTAGTTATCTTGATTTGTTTCATAGCTGTAGCGCTCAAAATTCTTTTTACTAACTTATAGGTGCCCCCTAGATGGTGTGCGGATAAGATAGATTGTTGGAAGGCGTTGGTGGATGAGTGGTGCACAGGCAACTGGTGAGCCGTCCACGACAACGTGAAGGATCGGCGTGCCCAAATGGTTGGTATGCCACACCATCAAGGTAGAGCCAACTTAATTCGGTTCGGACAGAACTGGTATGTGGTTGCTTCCTTATTCATGCTAGCTTTAGCCCTTTAATAATACTTTGTTCCTCTCTTTTAGGCGCATCACAATAAGACGAAGGTGCCAGAGTTGTACGACCTTTATGGCATGGACCATACCGCCTCCTACAAGGCATTCTCTGAGTGTGACCTCGATCATCCACAGAAGTTCACCAACATCACCTCCTACCACAAGCTCGTGAAATACGGGGATGTGGGGAAGGCTAGGAAAGGGGATCACTTTAACCCTAGCCAGGAACCTTTGGATCCAGAGCTGGTGATGATATCTGGTGGTGGGAGGCCCCATGGCTCGATAGCCATTGGAGATGGGATAATACGTTGTCCACTCACTCTCCCGGAGATCAAGGCGCGCCAGTCGAGCTCCTGTCCTGAGATAACGCCTCGTCCGCGGCCAGTCGATCTCGCCATCGAGGTTAGTTGTACAGACTCAGAAAACTTTCATCCATTTCATTGTGTGTGTGGCCATCCATCATTACAGTGGTGACGAGGAGTGGTGTTGCAGGCTGCTCTTCAGAAAGAGAGAGCGGCAAACCAAGCTACTCTTGAGAAAGAGAGAGCGGCAAACCAAGATGCTCTTCAGGTGATTCTGGAGGAGAGGAACCGAACCACGACTCGGTTGTTGGAGGAGGAGAGGGCCCGGAATGATATGGGTCACCTGTCCATGTACGAGCTTATTGTGGTAAGTTTATTTTTCACATTAGCCAAATCATGCGTGTAATGTATGTTTTATTACTAACTAATACAACCGACTCTTCAAAACCAATTGTGCAGTCTATGTGCGAGAAGACCGGTCAACCCCCTCCGCCGATGCCGGTCTTGTCTACGATAGGCACGGTGAGTTTCATTTCAATGGTCATTATAAACTAGTATTAACATTTGAGTGCCATCATACTAACAAGACATTGCATACTATCTTTTCTAAAGAATAACTTCGGAGCGGCATCGCACGACCGTTCTCCACGGCAACTGTCTCCAAACGCAACTAGCCCGAGCAATCGTGGTGCTTCTCCTTGATGACCACGACAGTAAGTTTTCTCTAGTTCATTTATGACATAGGTATATTATTTACTTCATTTATGACATAATTAGCTAATTTAGTTCATTTATGACATAATCAGCTTAGTTAGGTAAAAACACCACAAGAACCTTGGTTAGCTCCTAACTTGGCGTATCTTCCTCCTAAATGACATAATAAGATCAAAACAAAAAAGTATTGTAATCATCCTCTTCCTCTCCTTCTCCTCCTTCTCCTTTATTTTATTATTGTAATCATCCTCTTCTCCTTCTTATTCTTGTTCTCCTGCTCCTCCTCTTCCTTCACCTTGTTCTCCTCTTTCTTCTCCTCTTTCTTCTTCTCCTTAGCTTATTTTCCACAAGAAAGACATACTTAGCTAATTATCATCCAAAACGACATAATTACCTAATTTAGTTCATTTATGACATAATTATCTTAGTTAGGTAAAAAACATCACAAGAACCTTCGTTAGCTCATAACTTAGAGTATCTTCCTCCTAAATGACATAATAAGCTCAAAATAAAAAAAGTATTGTAATCATCCTCTTCCTCTCCTTATCCTTCTTCTCCTTCTTGTAATCATCCTCTCCTGCTCCTTCTTCTTCTCCTCCTCCTCCTTCTTATTATCCTTCTTCTTCTCCTCTTTCTTCTCCTCTTTCTTCTTCTCCTTAGCTTATTTTCCCCAAGAAAGAAATACTTAGCTAATTATCCTCCCAAAATGACATATGTAGCTAATTTAGTTCATTTATGACATAATTAGCTTAGTTAGGTAAAAAAATTACAAGAACCTTGGTTAGCTCATAATTTAGCGCATCTTCCTCCTAAATGACATAATAAGCTCAAAATAAGAAAAGTATTGTAATCATCGTCTTACTGTCCTTCTGCTTCTTCTCCTTCTTCTTGTTCTTGTAATGATCCTCTTCTCCTTCTTCTTTTTCTTCTTCTTCTTGTTGTTGTTGTTCTTCTTCTCCTCCTCCCCCTTCTTCTTCTCCTCTTTCTTCTCCTCTTTCTTATTCTCCTTAGCTTATTTTCCCCAAGAAAGACATACTTAGCTTATTATCCTCCCAAATGACATAATTATCTAATTTAGTTCATTTATGACATAATTAGCTTACTTAGGTAAAAACATCACAAGAATGTTGGTTAGCTCATAACTTGGCGGATCTACCTCCTAAATGACGTAATAAGCTCAAAATTAGAAAAGTATTGTAATCATACTCTTTCTCTCCTTCTCCTTATTCTCCTTCTTAATATTTTTGTAATCATCCTCTTCTCCTCCTCCTTCTTCTTCTCCTCCTCCACCTCTTCTTCTTCAGCTTCTTCTTCTCCTCTTTCTTCTCCTCTTTCTTCTTCTCCATAGCTTATTTGCCCCAAGAAAAACATACTTAGCTAATTATCATCCAAAATTATATAATTAGATAATTTAGTTCATTTATGACATAATTAGCTTAGTTAGGTCAAAAACATCACAAGAACCTTGGTTAGCTCATAACTTAGCGTATCTTCCTCGTAAATGACATAATAAACTCATAATAAGAAAAGTATTGTAATCACCCTCTTCCTCTCCTTCTCCTTCTTCTCCTTCTTCTTATACTTGTAATTATCCTCTTCTCCTCCTTCTTATTCTTCTTCTCCTCCTCCTCCTTCTCCTTCTTCTCCTTCTTCTTCTCCTATTTCTTCTCCTCTTTCTTCTTCTCCTTAGCTTATTTTGCCCAAGAGAGACATACTTAGCTAATTATCCTCCAATATGACATAATTTGCTAATTTATTTCATTTATGACATAATTAGCTTAGTTAGGTAAAAATAATCACAAGAACCTTGGTTAGCTCATAACTTTGTGTACATTCCTCCTAAATGACATAATAAGCTCAAAATAAGAAAAATATTGTAATCATCCTCTTCCTCTCCTTCTCCTTTTTCTCCTGCTTCTTATTCTTCTAATCATCCTCTTCTTCTTCTTCTCCTTCTTCTCCTTCTTCTCCTTCTCCTTCTTCTTCTTCTGCTTCTTCTTCTTCTTCTTGTTCTTGTTCTTCTCCTCCTCCTCCTCCTTATTCTCCTTCTTCTTCTCCTCTTTCTTCTTCTCCTTAGCTTATTTTCCCTAAGAAACACATACTTAGCTATTTATCCTCCAAAATGACATAATTAGCGAATTTAGTTCATTTATGACATAATTAGCTTAGTTAGGTAAAAACATCACAAGAACCTTGGTTAGCTGGTAACTTACTATCTTCCTCCTAAATGACATAATAAGCTCAAAATCAGAAAAGTATTGTAATCATCCTCTTCCTCTCCTTCTCCTTGTTCTCCTTCTTTTTATTCTTGCAATCATGCTCTTCTCCTTATTCTTATTCTTCTTCTCTTCCTCCCCCTCCTTGTTCTCCTTCTTGTTCTCCTCTTTCTTCTTCTCGTTAGCTTATTTTCCCGAAGAAATACATACTTACGTAATTATCCTCCAAAGTGACATAATTAGCTAATTTAGTTCATTTATGACATAACTAGCTTAGTTAGCTAAAAACATCACAAGAACCTTGATTTGCTAATAACTTAGCGTATCTTCCTCCTCAATTACATAATAAGCTCAAAATAAGAAAAGTATTGAAATCACCATGTTCCTCCCCTTCTCCTTCTTCTTATTCTTGTAATAATCCTCTTCTCGTTCTTCTCCTTCTCCTTCTTCTTCTCCTCCTCCTCCTTCTTCTTCTCCTTCTTCTTGTCCTCTTTCTTCTTCTCCTTATCTTATTTCCCCAAGAAAGACATACTTAGCTAATTATCCTTCAAAATGACATAATTAGCTAATTCAATTCATTTATGACATAATTAGCTTAGTTAGGTAAAAATATTACAAGAACCTTGGTTAGCTCATAACTTAGCGTATCTTCCTCCTAAATGACATAATAAGCTCAAAATAAGAAAAGTATTGTAATCATCCTCTTCCTCTCCTTCTCCTTATTCTCCTTCTCCTTATTCTTATAATCATCGTCTTCTCCCCCTTCTTGTTCTTCTTCTCCTCCTCCTCCTCCTCCTTCTTCTCCTTCTTCTTCTCCTCTTTCTTCTTCTCCTCAGCTTATTTACCCCAAGAAAGACATACTTAGCTAATGATCATCCAAAATGACATAATTAGCTAATTTAGTTCATTTATGACATACTTATCTTAGATAGGTGTAAAACATCACAAGAACCTTGGTTAGATCATAACTTAGTGTATCTTCCTCCTAAATGACATACAAAGCTCAAAATAAGAAAAGTATTGTAATCACCCTCTTCCTCTTCCTCTCCTTCTTCTCCTTCTTCTTATTCTTGTAGTAATCCTCTTCTCCTTCTTCTTCTTCTTCTCCTCCTCCTCCTCCTTCTTCTTCTCCTTCTTCTTCTCCTCATTCTTCTCCTCTTTATTCTTCTCCCTAGCTTATTATCCCCAAGAAAGACATACTTAGATAATTATCCTCCAAAATGACATAATTAGCTAATTTAGTTCATTTATGACATAATTAGCTTAGTTAGGTAAAAAACATCACAAGAACGTTGGTTAGCTCATAACTTATCGCATTTTCCTCCTAAATGACATAATAAGCTCAAAATAACAAAAGTATCATAATCATCCTCTTCGTCTCCTTCTCCTTCTTCTCCTTCTTCTTATTCTTGCAATCATCCTCTTCTCCTTCTTATCCTTCTTCTTCTTATTCTTCTTGTCCTCCTCCTCCTTCTTCTTCTCCTCTTTCTTCTTCTCCTTAGCTTAGTTTCGCCAAGAAAGACAGACTTAGCTAATTATCCTCCAAAATGACATAGTTTGCTAATTTAGTTCATTTATGACATAATTATCTTAGTTAGGTAAAAACATCACAAGAACCTTGGTTAGCTCATAACTTAGCGTATCTTCCTCCTACATGACATAATAAGCTCAAAATTAGAAAAGTATTGTAATCATCCTCTTCCTCTCCTTCTCCTCCTTCTCCTTCTTATTACTCTTGTAATCATCCTATTATCCTTCTTATTCTTCTTCTCCCCCTCCTCCTTCTTATTCTCCTTCTTCTCCTCTTTCTTCTTCTCCTTAGATTATTTTCCCCAAGAAAGACATACTTAGCTAATTATCATCCAAAATGACATAATTAGCTAATTTAGTTCATTTATGACATAATTAGCTTGGTTAGGTAAAGAACATCACAAGAACCTTGGTTAGCTCACAACTCAGCGTATCTTCCTCCTAAATGACATAATAACCTCAAAATCAGAAAAGTAGTGTAATCATCCTCTTCGTCTCCTTCTCCTTCTTCTTATTCTTGTAATCATCCTCTTCTGCTTCTTCTTCTTCTCCTCCTCCTCCTTCTTATTATTCTCCTTCTTCTTCTCCTTCTTCTTCTCCTCTTTGTTCTCCTCTTTCTTGTTTGTTGAGGCATAGTTTATGCCTAAGTAATTTTGGTGATTGATGACAGTACCGTACAGGACTAATCGTGTGTGTCAAGGTTTCAGGTAACACTCGTCAACGGCACAAGAGACACGTCTCCTCACTTCTGGAACGGAAGCACGACGCTCTCTACGATTCTCTTTATTTGAGTCATAGGAAAGCCGTACTATTAAGAGGGGATCCGTAGTGGAAAGGTTTGGGTGGAATCTATCTTTACACACGCACACTTCACATTCTCCCTTTCCTTATCTTTTGGAGCGGTCCTCGCCTTTTCGTCTCGATTATCTCTGCAAAATGGTCCCCATCGGTAGTACCGCTGGACTGCTAGCGGTAGTACCTCTGGCCAGCGGTAGTACCGCCCCTGGTCAGCGGTAGTATCGCTCCAGGTGTTTTGTTCCACCTACCTAGCGGTAGTTCATGGACGGACCCTTTTGCGAAGACTTTCCCAGCGGTAGTAGTGCTTGTGCACTACCAAGGGGCCAGCGGTAGTACCGCTGGAGGCCCAGTGGTAGTACCGCTGGTGTGAGCGGTAGTTCCGCTGGAGGCCCAGCGGTAGTACCGCTGCAGCCAGCGGTAGTACCGCCAGGCAGCGGTAGTACTGCTCCGGCACAGCGGTAGTACCGCTGGTACTCAGGCAGAGAGTGGGAAAACGGTCTGATTTTTCCCCCCACTATATAAAGGGTTCTTCTAGCTGAGGAACCCTATCTCTTACCTCTCTAAGCTCCATTGTTGCTCCACAAGCTCTAAAGTGCCCGATCTCTCTCCCTAGCCAATCAAACTTGTTGATTCTTTAGGGATTGGTTGAGAAGGCCTAGATCCACACTTCCACCAAGAGAAAAGTTGATTCCCCCACCAATCCCTTGCAGATCTTGTTACTCTTGGGTGTTTGAGCATCCTAGACGGTTGAGGTCACCTCGAAGCCATATTCCATTGTGGTGAAGCTCCGTGGTTTAGTTGGGAGCCTCCAAGCTTTGTGTGGAGTTGCCCCAACCTTGTTTGTAAAGGTTCGGTCGCCGCCTTCAAGGGCACCTATAGTGGAATCACGGTACCTTGCATCGTGCGAGGGCGTGAGGAGAATACGCTGGCCTTAGTGGCTTTTTGGGGAGCATTGTGCCTCCACACCGCTCCAGCGGAGACGTACTTCCTGTCAAAGGGAAGGAACTTCGGTAACACATCCTCGTCTCCATCGGTTCCACTTGTGGTTATCTCTACCCTTTACTTTGTATTTTCTTATGCTTGTGACTATATCTTACTTGTCTTAATAACTCTTGTTGTTAGCTTCTATAGGGTTCACCTCATTGTCATATTATTTGTGAACCCGTATAGTGTTTACCTTAACTTGTTAAGATTAATTAAAAAGTGGTCGTTGTCTATTCACCCCCCCTCTAGCCAACCATATCGATCCTTTCAATTGGTATCAGAGCCACGTCTCTTTATTAAGGGTTTAACCACCCGAAGAGTATGGAAGGCGGAGAGGAAGTTAACCGTGTGCAACCCGAGGACATGGACTTGACTTCGGTCACAAGGGACGGCTTGAATAGGGCTATGGCAGCCCTCAAGACGTCCTTGACGAGCGAAGTCAAAACCATGCTTAAAGAATTAATTGATGGTCTTAAAAGTTCACCCGAACCGACTTTAGCGGTTAAACCCACCATTTCCGATTCGGAGGCCAACTCCTCTAAGGAAGCGGCTAAAGGTATGCAACCTGCTTCACCTCACGAAAAGGATGGGACTGGAACATATGCTTCGGTTCCACCTCCCATGACATATGGAGGACCCGTTCTCGCACCTCGTCTTAATCCTGTTGGTCCTCCTCCTAAACTTGTGAAAGGTGACTTTGCTAGCTGGGTATTTTCTATTAAGTCTCATTTGAATCACAGCTCAACAAACTTGTAGAGAATTATCGAGCAAGGATATTATCCCCATGACCCAAGCAACCTCACTTCAAGAGAAGATGCAGACAATCAATATAATCACTCTGCGTTGTTTATTCTCCAGTCTGCTGTGCCACCTGAAGATCTTCCCCACTTGCGTCCCTTCACACTGGCCAAGGATTGTTGGGAGCATACTATGGTACTGTACAAGGGAAGCTCAAGTATTCAACGATCCAACTATGAAGTGATACTTGATAAGGTCGATGAGTTTGTGATGAAGGAAGACGAGGACCCTCGTGATCTCTATCGGAGGGTGACTGCTATTGCTGTGGCACTAAAGGATCATGGGAGTAAGGATGTGGATGATACATGGGTCAAGCGCAAGTTTGTCAAAGCCATCATGCCTTTCAATAAAGCCATGTCATCTGTCATTCGTCAGCGGCCAGACTTCCACTCCTTGTCTTCCGGTGAAGTGTTGGATGAGTTCATTGCAATGTCAATCATGAACGAAACAGCCGACAATGCACTTGCTCGTGTCCGATCAAAAACCACTTCACCCAACCTTGCGTTGAAAGCAAGAGCAATGCTTGAAGAAGAAGAAGAAGATGAGGAAGAGGAGAGCTGCCCTGAAGACACAAAGTATGCTTATCATGAGCACATGGCTCTTGCATCAAGGCAATTCTGGGGAAATAAAAGGAACTCAAGACCCACCTTCAACAAGAACAACTCGAGTGGATTCAAACCCAAACAACGAGTAAGGACATGTTATAACTGTGGCAACGTGAGTCACTTCGTGGCAGAATGTCCCTATGAGAAGAGGGAAGACAATGGAGGCAAGCTCATTCGCAAAGACAAAACCAAATCATTTCCAATCAAGAACAACTTTGTGAAGAAACCTCACCCAAAAGGGATGGTGGCCCTGGAGGAGTATCCTTCTGATGATGATGGCGATGATGATGATACAGCGGCAACGGCAACTGTTGCTATCGCCACTACCTCTTCCCAGAAGGTGTCTCTCTTCAACGCCCCCAACGAGAACCACATCACCAAGTGCCTCATGGCAAAAGGTACCAATCAGGTAACTCCCATCATTAAGACCAACATTACTTCTGCTCCTTCATTGTTAAATTGTGTAGAAGGTAGTGATGTTGGAGAACTTAATGAGCATGATCTTGATAAGTTTCTATGCACTATTAAGGGAGAACCCAAGAAGCACTTTGTTGCTCTCTTGGACATCTTTGTCAAAGAGGGTGAGGGGACTCAGAAGGTGAACAGGAACAAGGTGGACTATGGGAACCCCAAGAAGGGCAAAACCGCTCCTACTAACACAGCCGACAAACTCAATTCCTCTTATGTGTTATGTTGTGCTAGTGATGGGCATGTTTATGCCAGATTTGTTGGTTCCTACGATGAAGATATTGAATGGGCTATCTGGGTTCCTAAGAACCTTGTCTCTAACATGAAAGGACCCATTAAAAAATGGGTACCTAAAACCAAGCCTTGATCTATTGCAGGAGTTTGCTTCCGGTGGGGTGTCATGGTTGCTCGATAGTGGAGCAACAAATCATATGACCGGAAGCAAGGACTTAGTGGTGGATGTGCATCCTTCTCCATCTATGCCCACCCATGTCCAATTCGCCGATGCATCCTCGTCAAAGGTATTGGGATTTGGTAAGGTGGTCGTCTCTCAAGATTTATCTAGTGAGAAGGCCATGCTTGTTGAGTCACTTGCCTTCAATTTACTTTCGGTTCGTCAACTTGCAATCATGGGTTTTTCCACATTCTTTAATATCGACACTGTGGTCCTCCTAAGGAGCAATACTCTTAAAGTAGCCTATGTTGGACATGTCGAAAATGGTCTCTATGTGGTGAACTTCTCGAAGCGACCCACTAAGACTGTGACATGTTTAATGGCTAAAGTTGACGTCGGCTGGCTTTGGCATCGCCGTTTAGCTCATGTCAATATGAGATCTTTGCAAAGTCTTCTGACAGGGGACCATGTTCGTGGACTAACAAATGTGAGCTTTGCTAAAGATGGTGTTTGCAGTGCTTGCATTGAAGGAAAGATTCATGAAACTGCTCATCGTCCAATGACTCTTATCTACACTAAGAGGCCATTGGAACTTCTCCATATGGATCTGTTTGGTCCTCCAACATTTGATAGTCTTGGAGGCAGAAAATATTGCTTAGTGATTGTTGACGACTACTCAAGATATACCTGGGTATATTTCTTCAAAAGGAAGAGTGAAACTCAACAAACGGTCATCAACTTTGCTAATGAAGCGCAACGTCAACATGAAGCAAAGATCTTGATGGTTAGGAGTGACAACGGCACCGAGTTCAAGAACTACACCCTAGATGAGTTTCTAGGTGATGAGGGAATAAAGCACCAATATTCTGCACCATATACCCCTCAGCAAAATGGCGTGGCAGAAAGGAAGAACCGGACCTTGATAGACACTACAAGAACAATGATGGCAGAATTCAAATCTCCATACAACTTCTGGGGAGAGGCCATCAACACAGCATGTCATGCGTCCAATTGGCTCTACATCCGCAAAGGCTTGAACAAGACTCGGTATGAGATTCTAACTGGAAACAAACCCAATCTCAAGTACTTCCGGGTATTCGGTTGTAAGTGTTCCATTCTTAAAAAGGGAGCTCGGTTAGCTAAATTTGATTCTAGAGCACATGAGGGTATCTTTGTTGGTTATGCTACAAACTCTCATGCTTACCGTGTCCTCAACAAGTCCACCGGACTAATTGAGGAGACGTGTAATGCAGAGTTTGACGAAAATAATGGCTCCCAAGTGGAGCAAAGTGGTCTTTGTGATATAGGTGATGAAATTCCTCCCGAAGCCATAAGAAGAATGGGGATTGGTCAAATACTCCCCATTGAGGAACCCCTTGTGGCCGAAGGAGAAGGACAATGCTCTACTCAAGTGGAGCCATCACCCCCACAAGCCCCACACGCTTCCGATGAACAAAGAGAAGACTCTCAACAAGTTGATCAAGCTCACGGTCAAGATCAATTGCCTAAAAATGGTGATATGCCCCATGATATTCAAGCACTACTACAAGACCCTGAACCACCACAAGATCAAGATCAAGAGCAACCACTAATACAAGATCAAACTAGTGAACCTGCTCAAGTCGAAGGACAAGATGATCAGGAGACTGTCTCACAATTCCCGTCTGGAGCTCCAACAACCGGCTCAAGACGCAAGGGCAAACAAAAGATACAAGTCGATGCTCCTCCGTTATCTAATGAAGAACTCTTGGAGCGTCGAGCAGCCAAGAATGCGAACAAGCTGAGAGCCAAGTCACATCTTATGAAGAATGTTCTTGGTAGTTTAAAAAGGGGAGTATCTACCCGTCAACAGCTTTGGAATTATTGTGAGCATCACGCGTTTGTCTCGTATTGTGAACCTCAACAGGTACAGGAAGCGCTCGATGATGAGGATTGGCTTATGGCCATGCACGAAGAACTTAACAACTTCGAGCGCAACCAAGTCTGGGATTTAGTGCCTCGACCAACGAAGGAACATAATGTCATTGGGACCAAATGGATATTTAAGAACAAGCAAGATGCAAATGGAATTGTGATTCGAAACAAGGCAAGATTGGTGGCTCAAGGCTACTCCCAAGTCGAGGGTACCGACTACGGTGAAACCTTTGCCCCTGTTGCTCGTCTAGAATCTATTCGCATGTTACTTGCATTTGCTTCTCATCATAACTTCAAATTACAGCAAATGGATGTGAAAAGTGCATTTCTTAATGGTCCTTTAAATGAGTTGGTATATATGTCAAACAACCCCCGGGATTCAAACATCCCAAGCTCCCCAATTATGTGTACAAACTCAATAAGGCACTCTATGGCCTTAAACAAGCCCCACGCGCGTGGTATGAGTACCTTACTGAGTTGTTACAAGATCGTGGGTTTGAAATTGGGAAGATTGATCCCACTCTTTTTACTAAGAGGGTTAAAGGGGATTTGTTCATATGCCAACTATATGTTGATGATATTATCTTTGGCTCTCCTAACATTTCATTCAATGAAGAATTTGCTGCGCTAATGACTGAGAAGTTTGAGATGTCCATGATGGGAGAGTTGAAGTTTTTCCTCGGGTTCGAGATTAAACAAGGTATAGAAGGGACATTCATCAAACAAGCCAAGTACACTCAAGACATGCTCAAACGGTTCGAGCTCGAAGATGTCAAACCGGTCAAGTTCCCCATGGCAACCAGATGCAAGCTTGACAGTGATCCCAATGGTAAAGCAGTGGATCAAAAGGTATACCGCTCCATGATTGGATCCCTCCTTTACCTCTGTGCATCTAGACCGGATATTATGTTGAGTGTAGGGATATGTCCACGGTTTCAATCCGCACCAAAAGAAAGTCATTACATGGCTGTCAAACGAATCTTTCGATATTTGGCTCATACCCCAAACTTTGGCCTCTGGTATCCCAAAGGAGCAAACTTCAATCTAGTTGGTATTCTGACTCAGATTGGGCTGGAGATTGTGTGGAGAGGAAGTCAACATCTGGAGGGTGCCAATTCCTTGGTCGATCTTTGGTAAGTTGATCTTCAAAGAAGCAGAACTGTGTCTCCTTATCATGCACCGAAGCTGAGTATGTGGCAGCTGCAAGTTGTTGTGCACAATTGCTATGGATGAGGCAAACTTTAAAGGATTATGGTGTCACTTGTGACAAAGTGCCTCTTCTATGTGACAATCAAAGCGCCATCAAGATTTCCCTCAACCCAGTGCAACATAGCAAAACCAAACATATTGATATTCGTCATCACTTCATCCGTGAACATATCAAGCTAGGTGATATTGAGGTTCACTTCATCCACACTGAAGAGCAACTTGCAGATATTTTCACCAAGCCACTAGATGAAGCAAGGTTCCGGGAGTTAAGGCATGAGCTAAATATCATTGATTCAAGTAATGTGGATTGAAACTAGGCATGTTGCACCTCACTTTACATTTCATCTTGGTCTAGATGTAGGATGGACATAGAGGGAGTGTTGGTCTCTCAATGAACTCTCCCTCCCCCATTATGCGTAAATCAATCTAGTCTTTCACTTTAGCCATTGTCAAATGGCACTTGTGCTTCAAAGACGAGCATTGGTCATGAACCCAAGGATAATTCTTCGCGGTGTCATACCATTGTCTCAAACATAGGTGGCCTCGGCCACCGCCCCTCCATCCTCTCTTGCGTATAAATGAGAGGATATACAATGACAAGTCAGTACATTTTCTTGGATGGCATACCTTTTTACTTACTTGTCATGTGCCCAAGTTTCCCTTTTCCCTTAGCCGTGTTGAAACATGTACAACGGTACTACCGCCAGGAACCCAGTGGTACTACCGCCAGGGGTAGCGGTACTACCGCCAGGACCCCAGCGGTACTACCGCCAGGTATGGCGGTACTACCGCCAGGATTCAAAATCTAACACAACCAGCTAGAAAATTTCTAGGGTTTCAAGGGGGAGCGGTACTACCGCCAGGGGGAGCGGTACTAACGCCAGGACCCCAGCGATACTACCGCTGCACCTGGCGGTACTACCGCCAGCTAGCGGTACTACCGCCGGGGTCACAGCGGTACTACCGCTCGCCCGTACCCCTTGGGCTATATAAAGGGAGGGGGAGCCCGATTTTTACATCTGTTTCTTCTTCCTCGCGGCTCCTCCCTCCCCTAGCCCGAAAACCCCCTATTTGGATCTCACTTCGTGGAGCTCCTTCTCCCCGTTGGTGTGGAAGGATTGCTTCATCTCTTCTTCCTACTCCAAGAGCCATGAATCCCGGTAAAGCTCCTCCCTTCTTCTATTTGGTTGTTCTTCGTGTTCTAGGGTTAGGAGCATTGGGGATTGGATTCATCTTGTTGATCCTATGGCTAGTTATTGGATGGCATGAAGGAAATATTTGAGGGGAGTATAGGTCCGATGGTTTGTTGTTGTGTTTGCTGCCATGCTCTAGGATTTCATCGCCTTAGATCGAATACTTGAACTTTTGGATTAGATCTAAAACGTGCTCTCTCTTGCCTAGGCATGTTTGTACCTCTTGTTACTAAGTGTTCCTCATGACAGTAGGGCTGGGGTGTACGTCTTAGTGTTCATATTCAGTCCATGCCCTCGAAAACGAGTTTTATATGTCAGATCTGAAAGTCAAACCCCCAGCGGTACTACCGCCAGGGGGTAGCGGTACTACCGCTAGGACCCCAGCGGTACTACCTCCAGGGGTAGCGGTACTACCGCTATGACCCCCAGCGGTACTACCGCCAGGACTGGCGGTACTACCGCTGGGCCCCAGCGGTACTACAGCCAGGGGTGGCGGTACTACCGCCAGGAGCATTCACGGTGTATTTTTTTGTGTTTTATGCTTAGCAATGCATGTTTACTTTTTCTGCGTTTTCCAGATTCATTGCCTTGACTTTTCTTGTCGCCTCTTTTTCGCTTTGTGGTCTGTGTCACAGGTGGCTCTGCTCGCCGTTCGAACCCCCCACGGGACACGGCGTCCAAACAGTTTCGCAACACAGAGGCGCCCGAGGGGTCTGCCACGTCTGGTCTGCCTCCCAAGAAGAAGTCCTTCAAGAAGGTCGCTCACAAGGACAAGAGGGTCAATATCCGTACAATGTCCCCCAAGGACTTTCCGCACTTTCGCACCAAGAACCCCTATCTCAAGGAGAGGGAAGTGATCGATGGGGTTGAAAATGTCTGGGCAAGGGACCAGTGCAGGATCTATCGGGATGTTATTGCTTCCTTCAAGAAGAACCATGTCTCTGTTCAGTGGATTGATCTGGCACATCTTCAGTGGAACATGGACTACTTTGGTGATGCCCTCTCTCTGGTTGACAAACTGGGCATCAAAGACATCATCACCTTCAAGACGGACTTTGATCCCACTGCAGTGGCTCAGTTTTATGTCACAGTCCATTTCTCTCCTGATGCACAACGTTCCATGATCTGGATGACTGGGTCGAAGAAGATGACCGGTTCCTGGACTGAGTTCATGCAGTTCCTTCACATTGACTTTCAGGGTGCTGGCACTCCTCTTGGGCTACGTCCTCATGCTGCAGCCCCCACCGATAGGGCCCCCGCAAAGGACAGACTGCAGTCACTGTATCTGAGGAAGGGGGTGCTTCCCAAGCACCTGGACATCATGCATCGGATCTTTCGCAACACCCTCTTCCCTCGGAGTGGTAACTTTGATGAGGTCCATGGCTACTTGGCTGAGATGCTGTTACTGTGTGAGGAGGCTATGTCTCAGGAGTCTGCTCAGCTGGATATTTCAGATGTGATGTTCACAGAGCTCTGGAACTGCATCATCAATCGTAAGGTTCCTATCTACGGGCCTTACCTGTTCGCATACATTTGCCATAAGTGGGAACAGGCTTTTCCGGATGAGGTGCTCTACGCACAGTCTGATTACAATGTGCATGACTCGATCAGGCTTCGCGTCAAGGACAAGTGGGCCAACCCATCTACATCCTCTCAGCACATGGATACTGATACAGAGACCGCTGCTGACAGAGGAACTGCCTCTCAGTCCCGCTCGTCTGCCATGCCATCTTGGGCTATCAAACTGCAGGACAAGATGAAGACACTTTTCTGTATGCAGGCCAGGGGTCAGTACCAGACACATGTGGCTCAGAAGCAGAGCCGCCAGAGGCATAAGCGTGTTCTCAGGACCTTGGATGTGGACATCTCCAGCGGCTCAGAGGACAACATCACTCCTGAGGCCACTTGGATGCAGGCTCAGGGGTACCAGTGGTCTGGCGGTGAGGCAGAAGAGGAGGAGCAGACCGACCAGGAGGGGACAGACGAGTCTGGTGATCCTGAAGACGAGGAGTAGTTACCTGTGGCATTAGGTGTGCCCCTTTTTGGTGTCTTGTGCCAAAGGGGGAGAGAGTCTAGGATTTGCTTTCATTTCGAACTTTGCAT
Source organism: Hordeum vulgare subsp. vulgare (assembly GCF_904849725.1). Lineage (NCBI taxonomy): Eukaryota > Viridiplantae > Streptophyta > Magnoliopsida > Poales > Poaceae > Hordeum > Hordeum vulgare. The sequence continues at coordinate 356,236,600 of NC_058520.1, forward strand.
TGCTTTGCTTTATCTCGTATGGTTTGCTTCGAACTTCGTTTGAGTCTCGTTTGCTATCTTTTGTGAGACATGATCTTATGTGAGATTTATTTCCATCATATGCTGTGAGTCATATGTCCCGTATTGTCATATATCTCTATCTTTTTGTTCTCATATTATTCTCTGTGCAAATCCGGTATTGTCATCAATCCACCAAAAAGGGGGAGATTGTTGAGGCATAGTTTATGCCTAAGTAATTTTGGTGATTGATGACAGTACCGTACAGGACTAATCGTGTGTGTCAAGGTTTCAGGTAACACTCGTCAATGGCACAAGACGACACGTCTCCTCTCTTCTGGAACGGAAGCACGACGCTCTCTACGATTCTCTTTATTTGAGTCATAGGAAAGTCGTACTATTAAGAGGGGATCCGTAGTGGAAAGGTTTGGGTGGAATCTATCTTTACACACGCACACTTCACATTCTCCCTTTCCTTATCTTTTGGAGCGGTCCTCGCCTTTTCGTCTCGATTATCTCTGCAAAATGGTCCCCAGCGGTAGTACCGCTGGACTGCTTGCGGTAGTACCGCTCCAGGTGTTTTGTTCCACCTACCTAGCGGTAGTTCGTGGACGGACCCTTTTGCGAAGACTTTCCCGGCGGTAGTAGTGCTTGTGCACGACCAAGGGGCCAGCGGTAGTACCGCTGGTGTCAGCGGTAGTACCGCTGGAGGCCCAGCGGTAGTACCGCTGCAGTCAGCGGTAGTACCGCCAGGCAGCTGTAGTACCGCTCCGGCACAGCGGTAGTACCGCTGGTACTCGGGCAGAGAGTGGGAAAACGGTCTGATTTTTCCCCCCACTATATAAAGGGTTCTTCTAGCTGAGGAACCCTATCTCTTACCTCTCTATGCTCCATTGTTGCTCCACAAGCTCTAAAGTGCCCGATCTCTCTCCCTAGCCAATCAAACTTGTTGATTCTTTAGGGATTGGTTGAGAAGGCCTAGATCCACACTTCCACCAAGAGAAAAGTTGATTCCCCCACCAATCCCTTGCGGATCTTGTTACTCTTGGGTGTTTGAGCATCCTAGACGGTTGAGGTCACCTCGAAGCCATATTCCATTGTGGTGAAGCTTCGTGGTTTAGTTGGGAGCCTCCAAGCTTTGTGTGGAGTCGCCCCAACCTTGTTTGTAAAGGTTCGGTCGCCGCCTTCAAGGGCACCTATAGTGGAATCACGGTACCTTGCATCGTGCGAGGGCGTGAGGAGAATACGGTGGCCTTAGTGGCTTTTTGGGGAGCATTGTGCCTCCACACCGCTCCAACGGAGACGTACTTCCTGTCAAAGGGAAGGAACTTCGGTAACACATCCTCGTCTCCATCGGTTCCACTTGTGGTTATCTCTACCCTTTACTTTACATTTGCTTATTCTTGTGACTATATCTTACTTGTCTTAATAGCTCTTGTTGTTAGCTTCTATAGGGTTCACCTCATTGTCATATTATTTGTGAACCCGTATAGTGTTTACCTTAACTTGTTAAGATTAATTAAAAAGTGGTCGTTGTCTATTCACCCCCCCCCCCTCTAGCCAACCATATCGATCCTTTCATTCTTCTCCTTAGCTTATTTTCCCCAACAAAAGCGTACTTAGCTAATTATCACCTAGAATGACATTATTAGCTAATTTTGTTCATTTATGACATTGCTTGGTTAGGTAAAAAACATCACAAGAACCTTGGTTATCTCATAACTTAGCCTAAAATTCCTCCTAAATGTCATAATAAGCTCAAAATAAGAAAAGTATTGTAATCATCCTCTTCCTCTCTTCCTCCTTCTTCTCATTCTGATTATTCTTGTAATCATCCTCTTCTCCTCCTCCTTCTTATTCTTCTTGTCCTTCTTCTTCTCTTCTTTCTTCTCCTCTTTCTTCTTATAAATAGCTTATTTTCCCCAAGAAAGACATACTTAGCTAATTATCCTCTAATATGACATAATCAGCTAATTTAGTTCATTTATGACATAATTAGCTTAGTTAGGTAAAAACATCACAAGATCCTTGGTTAGCTCATAACTTAGCGTATCTTGCTCCTAAATGACATAATAAGCTACAAATAAGAAAAGTATTGTAATCATCCTCTTCCTCTCCTTATCCTTCTTCTTATTCTTGTAATCATCCTCTTCTCCTTCTTTTTCTTCTTCTCCTCCTCCTCCCCATCCTTCTTCTTCTTCTCCTTCTTCTTCTCCTCTTACTTCTTCTCTTAGTCCCCCCCCCCCCCCCCCGAGAAATACATACTAAGATAATTATCATCCAAATTGACATAATTAGCTAATTTAGTTCATGTATTACAAAATTATTATAGTTAGGTTAAAACATCACAACAACCTTGGTTAGCTCATAACTTAGCGTATCTTCCTCCAAAATGACATAATAAGCTCAAAATAAGAAAAGTATTGATCATCCTCTTGCTATCCTTCTTCTTATTCTTGTAATCATCGTCTTCTCCTTCTTCTTCTTCTTCTTCTTCTCCTCCTCCTTTGTGTTCTTCTCCTTCTTCTTCTCCTTATTCTTCTCCTTAGCTTATTTTCCACAAGAAACACATACTTAGCTAATTATCCTCCAAAATGACATAATTAGCTAATTCAGTTCATTTATGACATAATTAGCTTAGTTAGGTAAAAAACTTCACAAGAACCTGTGTTAGCTCATAACTTAGCGTATCTTCCTCCTAAATGACATAATAAGCTCAAAATAAGAAAAGTATTGTAATCATCCTTTTCCTCTCCTTCTCCTTCTTCTGCTTCTTATTGTTGTAATCATCCTCTTCTCCTTCTTCTTCTTCTTATTCTTCTCCTCCTCCTCCTTCTTCTTGTCTTTCTGCTTCTCCTTAGCTTATTTTCCCCAAGAAATACATACTCAGCTAATTATCGTCCAGTATGACATAATAAGCTAATTTATTTCAATTATGACATAATGAGCTTAGTTAGGTAAAAAACATAACAAGAAACTTGGTTAGCTCATAACTTAGCGTATCTTCCTCCTAAATGACATAATAAGTTCAAAATAAGAAACGTATCGTAATCATCCTCTTTCTCTACTTCTCCTTCTTCTCCTTCTTATTATTCTTGTAGTCATCCTCTTCTCCTTCTCCTTCTCCTTCTTCTTATTCTTTTTCTTCTTCTTCTTCTTCTCCTCCTCCTCATCCTTCTACTTCTTCTCCTTCTTCTTCTCCTCTTTCTTCTCCTCTTTCTTATTCTTGTTATATTATTTTCCCCAAAAAGACGTACTTAGCTAATTATCCTCCAAAATGACATAATTAGCTAATTTAGTTCATTTATGACATAATTAGCTTAATTAGGTAAAATACATCACAAGAACCTTGGATAGCTGATAACTTAGTCTATCTTCCTCCTAAATGACATAATAAGTTTAAAATAAGAAAAGTATTGTAATCATCCTCTTCCTCTCCTTCTCCTTCTTCTCCTTCTTCTAATTATTGTAACCATCCTCTTCTCCTTCTTATTCTTCTCCTCCTCCTCCTCCTTCTTCTTCTTCTCCTTGTTCTTCTCCTCTTTCTTCTTCTTCTTCTTAGCTTATTTTCCCGAAGAAATACATATTTAGCTAATTATCCTCCAAAATGACATAATTAGCTAATTTAGTTCATTTATGACATAATTAGCTTAGTTAGGTAAAAAACATCACAAGAACCTTGCTTAGCTCATTACTTAGCGTATCTTCCTCCGAAATGACATAATAAGCTCAAAATTAAAAAAAGTATTGTAATCACCCTCTTCCTCTCCTTCTCCTTCTTCTTATTCTTGTAATCATACTCTTGTCCTTCTTGTCCTTCTTATTCTACTTCTTCTTGTCCTTCTCCTTGTTCTTCTCCTTCTTCTTGTCCTATTTCTTCCCCTCTTTCTTCTTCTCCTTGGCTTATTTTCCCAAGAAAGACATACGTAGCTAATTATCCTCCAAAATGACATAATTATCTAATCTAGTTCATTTATGACATAATTAGCTTAGTTAGGTAACAAACGTCACAAGAACCTTGGTTAGATCATAACTTAGCGTATCTTCCTCCTAAATTACATAATAAGCTGAAAATAAAAAAAGTATTGTAATCATCCTTTTCCTCTCCTTCTCATTCTCCTTCTTCTCCTTCTTATTCTTGTAATCATCCTATTCTCCTTCTTCTCCTTCTTCTTCTTATTCTTCTTGTCCTTCTCCTCCTCCTCCTTCTTCTCCTCCTTCTTCTCCTTCTTCTTCTCCTCTTTCATCTTCTCCTTAGCTTATTTTCCTCAAGATAGACATACTTAGCTAATTATCCTCCTAAATGACATAATTAGCTAATTTAGTTCATTTATGACATAATTAGCTTAGTTAGGTAAAAAAAACATCACAAGAACCTTGGTTAGGTCATTATTTAGTGTATCTTCCTCCTAAATGACATAATAAGCTCAAAATAAGAAAAGTATGGCAATCATTTTCTTCCTCTCCTTCCCCTTCTTTTCCTTATTCTTATTCTTGTAATCATCCTTTTCTCCTCTTCCTCCTTCTTCTTCTTCTCCTCCTCCTTCTTCTCCTCCTTCTTCGTCTCCTCTTTCTTCTCCTCTTTCTTATCCTCTTTCTTCTTCTCATTAGCTTATTTTCCCCAAGAAAAACATACTTGGCTAATTATCATCCAAAATGACATAATTAGCTAATTCAGGTCATTTATGACATAATTAACTTAGTTAGGTGAAAAACATCACAAGAACCTTGGTTAGCTCATAACTTAGCATATCTTCCTCCTAAATGAAATAATAAGCTCAAAATAAGAAAATTATTGTAATCATCCCCTTCCTCTTCTTCTCCTTCTTCTGTTTCTTCTTATTGTTGTAATCATCCTCTTCTCCTTATTCTTCTTCTTCTTCTTCTTGTTCTCCTCCTCCTCCTTCTTCTTCTCGTATTTCTTCTCGTCTTTCTTCTTCTCCTTAGCTTATTTTCCCCAAGAAAGACATACTTAGCAAATTATCGTCCAATATGACATAATAAGCTAATTTATTTCATTTATGACATAATTACCTTAGTTAGGTAAAAAACATCACAAGAAACTTGGTTAGCCCATAACTTTGCTTATCTTCCTCCTAAATGACATAATAAGCTCAAAATAAGAAAAGTATTGTAATGATCCTCTTTTTCTCCTTCTCCTTCTTCTCCTTCTTATTATTCTTGTAGTCATCCTCTTCTCCTTCTTATTATTCTTCTTCTCCTCCCCCTCAACCTTCATCTTCTTCTCCTCTTTCTTATCCTCTTTCTTCTTCTTGTTATATTATTTTCCCCAAGAAAGACATACTTGGCTAATTATCCTCCAAAATGGCATAATTAGGTAATTTAGTTCATTTATGACATAATTAGCTTAGTTAGGTAAAAAACATCACAAGTACCTTAGTTAGCCGATAACTTAGCGTATCTTCCTTCTAAATGACACAATAATGTCGAAATAAGAAAAGTATTGTAATCATCCTCTTCCTCTCCTTCTCCTTTTTCTTATTCTTGTAATCATCCTCTTCTCCTTCTTATTCGTGTCCTCCTCCTTCTTCTCCTCTTTATTCTTCTCCTTAGCTTATTTTCCCAAAGAAATACATATTTATCTAATTATGCTCGAAAATGACATAATTAGCTAATTTAGTTCATTTATGACATAATTAGGTAAATTAGGTAAAAAATATCACAAGAACCTTGGTTAGCTCATAACTTAGCGCATCTTCTGCCTAAATGACATAATAAGCTCAAAATAAGAAAAGTATTGTAATCACCCTCTTCCTCTCCTTCTCCTACTTCTTATTCTTGTAATCGTACTCTTCTCCTTCTTCACCTTCTTATTCTTCTTCTTCTTCTTCTCCTCCTCCTCCTCCTCCTCCTTCTCCTTCTCCTTCTTCTTCCCCTTCTCCTGTTTCTTCTTCTCCTTAGCTTATTTTCCCTAGAAACACATACTTAGCTAATTATCCACCAAAATGACATAATTAGCTAATCTACTTCGTTTATGACATACTTAGCTTAGTTAGGTAAAAAAACCATCACAAGAACCTTAGTTAGCTCATAACTAAGCGTATCTTCCTCCTAAATGACATAATAAGCTCAAAAATAAGAAAAGTATTGTAATCATCCTTCTCCTCGCCTTCTCCTTCTTCTCCTTCTTTTTATTCTTGTAATCATCCTGTTCTCCTTATTATTCTTCTTCTCCTCCTCCTCCTTCTTCTGCTTCTCCTTCTTCGTCTCCGCTTTCTTCTTCTCCTTAGCTTATTTTCCCCAAGAAAGACATACTTAGCTAATTATCCTCCAAAGTGACATAATTAGCTAATTTAGTTCATTTATGACAAAATTTGCTTAGTTAGGTAAAAAACATTACAAGAACCTAGCTTAGCTCATAACTTAGCGTATCTTCCTCCTAAATGACATCACAAGCTCAAAATAAGAAAAGTATTGTAATCATCCTCTTCTTCTCCTTCTTATTATTGTCATCATCCTCTTCTCCTTCTTTTTCTTATTATCCTCCTCCTTAGCCTCCTTCTTCTCCTCCTTCTTCTTCTCCTCTTTCTTCTCCTCTTTCTTCTTCTCCTTAGCTCTTCTCCCCAAGAAAGACATACTTAGATCATTATCATCCAAACTGACATAATTAGCTATATTAGTTCATTTATGACATAATTATCTTAGTTAGGTAAAAAACATCACAACAACCTTGGTTAGCTCATAGCTTAGTGTATCTTCCTCAAAAGAAGAAAAGTATTTATCATCCTCTTCCTGTCCTTCTCCTTCTTCATATTCCTCTAATCATCGTCTTCTCCTTCTTCTTCTTCTTCTTATTCTTCTTCTCCTCCTCCTCCTCCTTCTTCTCCTTCTTCTGCTCCTTCGCCTTCTCCTCGTACTTCTCCTCTTTCTTCTTCTCCTTAGCTTATTTTCCCCAAGAAAGACATACTTAGCTAATTATCCTCCAAAATGACATAATTAGCTAATTCAGTTCATTTATGACATAATTAGATTAGTTAGGTAAAAAACATCACAAGAACCCATGTTAGCTCATAACTTACCGTATCTTCCTCCTAAATGACATAATAAGCTCAAAATCAGAAAATTATTGTAATCATCCTCTTCCTCTCCTTCTCCTTCTTATTGTTGTAATCATCCTCTTCTCCTGCTCCTCCTCCTTCTTCTTCTCCTCCTCCTCCTTCTTCTTCTCCTTCTTCTTCTTCTCCTTCTTCTTCTCGTCTTTCTTATTCTCATTAGCTTATTTTCCCCAAGAAATACATAATCAGCTAACTATGCTCCAATATAACATAATAAACTAATTTATTTCATTTATGACATAATTAGCTTAGTTAGGTAAAAAAACATCACAAGAATCTTGGTTAGCTCCTAACTTAGCGTATCTTCCTCCTAAATGACAAAATAAGCTCAAAATTAGAAAAGTATTCTAATCACCCTCTTCCTCTCCTTCACCTTCTAATTATTCTTGTAATTATACTCTTTTCCTTCTGCTCCTTCTTATTCTTTTTCTTCTTGTCCTCCTCCTCCTCCTCCTTGTTCTTCTCCTTGTTCTTCTCCTCTTTCTTCCTATCGTACTTTTTCTCCTTAGCTTATTTCCCCAACGAAGACATTCTTAGCTAATTATCCTCCAAAATAACATAATTATCTAATCTAGTTCATTAATGACATAATTAGCTTAGTTAGGTAAAAACATTACAAGAACCTTGGTTAAATCATAACTTTGCGTATCTTCCTCCTAAATGATATAGTAGGGTCAAAATAAGAAAAGTATTGTAACGATCCTCTTCCTATCCTTCTCTTATTCTCCTTATTCTTGTTCTTGTAATCATCCTCTTATCCTTCTTCTTCTTCCCCTCCTCCTCCTTCTCCTTCTTCTTCTCCTCTTTCTTCTCCTCTTTATTGTTCTCCTTAGCTTATTTTCCCCAAGAAAGACATACTTACATAATTATCATACAAATTGACATAATTAGCTAATTTAGTTCATTTATGACATAATTATTTTAGTTAGGTAAAAAATATCACAAGAACCTTGGTTAGCTCATAACTTAGCGTATCTTCCTCCTAAATGACATAATAAGCTCAAAATTAGAAAAGTATTGATCATCCTCTTCCTATCCTTCTCCTTATTCCCCATCTTCTCAATCTTGTAATCATCCTCTTCTCATTCTTCTTCTTCTCCTCTTCCTCCTCCTCCTCCTTCTTCTCTTTCTTCTTCTCCTTAGCTTATTTTACCCAAGAAAGACATACTTAGCTTATTGTCCTCCAAAATGACATAATTAGCTAATTTAGTTCATTTCTTCTTCTCCTTATCTTATTTTCTCCAAGAAAGACATACTTAGCAGATTATCCTCCAAAGTAACATAATTAGCTAATTTAGTTCATTTATTACATAATTACCATGTTGGTAAAAACATCACAAGAACCTTGGTTAGGTCATAGCTTAGCGTATCTTCCTCCTAAATGACATAATAAGCTCAAAATAATAAAAGTATTGTAATCATCCTCTTCCTCTCCTTCTCCTTCTTCTCCTTCTTGTTATTCTTTTAATAATCCACTTATCCTTCTACTCCTTCTTCTTCTTCTTCTTCTTCTTCTTCTCCTCCTCCTCCTGCTACTTCTTCTCCTTGTTCTTCTCCTCTTTCTTCTCCTTTTTGTTCTCCTCTTTCTTCTTCTCCATAACTTATTTTCACCGAGAAATACATAACTAGCTAATTATCCTCCAAAATGACAAAATTAGCTAATTTAGTTCATTTATGACATAATTATATTAGTTAGGTAAAAAACCCATCACAAGAACCTTGGTTAGCTCATAACTTAGCGTATCTTCCTTCTAAATGACATAATAAGCTGAAAATAAGAAAAGTATTGTAATCATCCTCTTCCTCTCCTTCTCCTTCTTCTCATTCGTCTTATTATTGTAGTCATCCTATTATCCTTCTTCTTCTTCTTATTATTATTATTACTGTAATCATTTTGTTCTCCTCCTCCTTCTTCTTCTCCTTCTCCTTCTCCTTCTCCTTCTCGTTCTTCTTCTTATTATTGTAATCATCATGTTCTCCTCATCCTTCTTCTTCTCCTCTTTCTTCTCCACTTTCTTCTTCTCCTTAGCTTAATTTCCCAAAGAAAGACATACTTAGCTAATTTTCATCCAAAATGACATAATTAGCTAATTCAGTTTATTTATGACATAATTAGCTTAGTTAGGTTAAAAAAACATCACAAGAACCTTGCTTAGCACATAACTTAGCGTATCTTCCTCCTAAATGACATGATAAGCTCAAAATAAGAAAAGTATTGTAATCATCCTCTTTCTCTCCTGATCCTACTTCTCATTCTTCTTATTCTTGTAATCATCCTCTTCTCCTTCTTATTCCTCTTCTCCTCCTCTTCCTCCTTCTCCTTCTTCTTCTCCTCTTTCTTCTCCTCTTTCTTCTACTCCTTAGCTTATTTTCCCCAAGAAAGTCATACTTACCTAATTATCCTCCAAAATGACATAAATAGCTAATTTAGTTCATTTATGACATACTTAGCTTAGTTAGGTAAAAACATCATGAGAACATTGGTTAGCTCATAACTTAATGTATCTTCCTCCTAAATGACATAATAAGCTGAAAATAAGAAAAGTATTGTAATCATCCTTTTCCTCACCTTCTCCTTCTTATCCTTCTTCTTATTCCTGTAATTATCCTCTTCTCCCTCTTCTTCTTCTTCTTCTCCTCGTCCTTCTTCTTCTTATCCTTCTTCTTCTCCTCTTGCTTCTCCTGTTTCTTCTTCTCCTTAGCTTATTTTCCCCAAGAAAGACATACTTAGCTAATTATCCTCCAAAATGACATAATTAGCTAATTTAGTTCATTTATCACATAATTAGCTTAGTTCGGTAAAAAAACAACACAAGAACCTTGGTTAGCTCATAACTTAGCGTATCTTCCTCCTAAATGACATAATAAAATCAAAATAAGAAAAGTATTGTAATCATCCTCTTCCGATCCTTCTCCTTCTTATTCGTGTAATCATCCTCTTCTCCATTTTCTTCTCCTCCTCATCCTCCTCCTTCTTCTTCTCCTTCTTGTCCTCTGTCTTCTCCTCTTTATTATTCTCCTTAGCTTATTTTCCCCAAGAAATACATACTTAGCTAATTATCGTCCAAAAGGACATAATTGGCTAATTTAGTTCATTTATGACATAATTAGCTTAGTTAGGTAAAAAACATCACAAGAACCTTAGTTAGCTCATAACTTAGCGTATCTTCCTTCTAAATGACATAATAAGCTCAAAATAAGAAAAGTATTGCAATCATCCTCTTCTTCTCCGTCTCCTTCTTATTCTTGTAATCATCTTCTTTTCCTTATTCTTCTTGTCCTCCTCCTCCTCCTTCTTCTCCTTCTTCTTCTCCACTTTCTTCTCCTCTGTGTTCTTCTCCTTAACTTATTTTCCCCAAGAAAGACATACTTAGCAAATTATCCTCGAAAGTAACATAATTAGCCAATTTAGTTTATTTATGACATAATTAGCTTGGTTAGTTAAAAAACATCACAAGAACCTTGGTTATCTCATAACTTAGTGTATCTTCCTCCTGAATGACATTATAAGCTCAAAATAAGAATAGTAGTGTAATCATCCTCTTGCTATCCTTCTCCTTCTTCTCCTTCTTCTTATTCTTGTAATCATCTACTTATCCTTCTTCTCCTTATTCTCCTTATTCTTCTTCTTCTTCTCCTCCACCTCCTTCTGCTTCTTCTTCTTCTTCTTCTTCTCCACCTCCTTCTTCTCCTGTTTCTTCTTCTCCTTAGCTTATTTTCCCCAAGAAAGACATACTTAGCTAATTATCCTCCAAAATGACATAATTAGCTAGTTTAGTTTATTGATGACATAACTAGCTTAGTTATGTAAAAAACATAACAAGAACCTTGGTTAGCTTATAACTTAGCATATTGATACGTCTCAAACGTATCTATAATTTTTTATGGTTTCATGGTGTTATCTTGTCATCTTTGGATGTTTTATGTACCTTTTATATCTTTTTTGGGACTAACTTATTAATTCAGTGCCAAGTGCCACTTCCTATTTTTCTGTGTTTTTGGCTCTTTTCAGATCTGATTTTGGAATAGAGTCCAAACAGAATAAAATCCCCAAAATGATTTTTCCCGAACGGAAGAAGATCAGGGGGCCTTTGGGCCAAGCCAGGAGGGCTACAGGGAGCCCAGAAGCCCCCACTCCGCCACGGGGGGGGGGGGGGCAGGCGGCGGTGGGCAAGCTTGTGGCCTCCCTGGCGCCCCCTGACCTAGATCTTGCGCCTATATATTCCCAAAAAATCAGAAAAAAAATTGGGGGAGCCTCGAAAATACTTTGCCGCCGCCGCAAGCTTCCGTTTCCAGGAGATCTCCTCTGGAGACCCTTCCCGGCGCCATGCCGGAGGGGACTTTGGAGTTGGAGGGCTTCTTCATCATCATCATCACCCCTCCAATGACTCGTGAGTAGTTCACTTCAGACCTAGGGGTCCGTAGTTAGTAGCTAGATGGCTTCTTCTCTCTCTTGGATCTTCAATACAAAGTTCTCCATGATCTTCATGGAGATCTATCCGATGTAATCTTCTTTGGCGGTGTGTTTGTCGAGATCCGATGAATTGTGGATTTGTGATCAGATTATCTATGATATATATTTGAGTCTTCGCTGATTTCTTATATGCATGATTTGATATCCTTGTAAGTCTCTCCGAGTCTTGGGTTTTGTTTGTCTAAATAGATCTATGATTCTTGCAATGGGAGAAGTGCCTAGCTTTGGGTTCTTACCATGTGGAGACCTCTCCCAGTGACAGTAGGGGCAGCAAGGCACACATTGAGTAGTTGCCATCAAGGGTAACAAGGTGGGCTCTGTCGTTGATATGAGATTCTCCATCTACATGATGTCATCTTGCTTAAGGCGTTACTCTGTTCTTTTGGACTTAATACACTAGATGCATGGTGGATAGCGGTCGACGTGTGGTGTAATAGTAGTAGATGTAGAAAGTATCGGTCTACTTGTTTTGGACGTGATGCCTATATATATAATCATTGCCATAGATATCGTCACGACTTTGCGTGGTTCTATCAATTGATCGACAGTAATTTGTCCACCCACCGTCTACTTGCTTTCATGAGAGAAGCCACTAGTAAACACTACGGCCCCGGGGTCTATTCACATCTATCGTTTACACCTCCGGTTTTACTTTGCTTTGTTACTTTGTTGCTTTCAGTTCTCACTTTGCAAACAATCTATAAGGGTTGACAAACCCTTCATAGCGTTGGGAGTAGGTTCCTTGTGTTTGTGCAGGAACTTGTGATACTCCTTCACTGGATCGATACCTTGGTTCTCAAAACTGAGGGAAATACTTACCACCGCTGCGCTACATCACCCTTTCCGCTTCTAGGGAACACCAACGCAAGGCTCGAAGGCCACGGGGAAATACTTTGCATATTTGCCTAGGAATTCCCTAAAGGCGTAGCCGTAGCACAAGGATTCCTGGTGCCATTGCTGAGGAGTATCAAGACAAGAACAGTCTCCCGTCAGCACGTGTTTCTAGCGCCGTTGGAAGGTCTTTTTTTGCAGTAGCAGAAGTATTTCTGGCACCGTTGCCGGGGAGGAGAGATCTATCCAAGTAGGTCTCACAGACTCATCTCTTGCATTTACTTTTTTTGCCAGTTGCCTCTCGTTTTCCTCTCCCCCACTTCACATTTGCCGTTTTCTTTTGCCTTTCTCCTTGCCGTTTTATTTTGCCTATTTCACTCTCTCTTCCTGCTCGTTTGTGTGTGAGATAGTCTATCAATGGATAGACCCACCACTCCAAACGATACCCCTGAAAATGAAGTTCTCAATTTCAGGAAGAATGAGGAAGAAAATTTGAAGGACGCTTGGTACAGGATTTGCAATGCTCAAAGTAGATCTACTCGTAAGCAATCCACTACCGTCCTTCTTCGCAATTTCAATGTTGGAATTTTTCCTTGGAATAGGTATATCCTTGATACCATTGTAGGCGAGAACTTTTTGGGGAGCCATACTGTTGACTCCTATAGAGCTATCATGAATTTGGTAGGCTCAGCCCCGCTCATGGTTAATGGAACTACCTTAACCCTGGAACACGTGATGGAAAGGCTTGACGCTATTGAAAACAAAATTGCCACAGTTGAACTTATTGAGGGTTTGGATAGGAAGATCCACAATCAAATTACTCAGTACGGATCCAAAGTGGGAATTTTTTTGAAAAATTTAAGGGAGAAGGAACTTATAGTTAATGATTCTTCTAGAATTGGCAAATTGGAAGATGTCATAACCAACTTGGGTTCCGCTTTTGCCGCTGTGCAAAATACTCCAAATCTCACTCTCAAAAAGACCGTCAAGCCTGTTTTTGTTCCTAAAGCTAGTGGTGAGTCATCCAATAAATATGAAGATCTTAAGATGATAAATGATCACACTACTTATGGTTTGAGCACCAAATATGACTATACGTGATTCCATCACCTTTTGCCTAGCAAAGGGCGTTAAACAAAAGCGCTTGTTGGGAGGCAACCCAACGAATATATCCTTTTTCTTTCTGTTTTGTGTTTTCCACACTTTCATAATTCTGTTATGATTGTGTTTTTTGTGTTGCTTTTTGCGTTTGTGCCAAGCAAAACCGTTATGATTAGTCTTGGGGATGATCGTTTGGTCATGCTGGAAAAGACAGAAACTTTGTGCTCACGAAAAGAATTTTCATTTTTTTTCTTGTGTAAGAGCTTTTGAGTTGATTCTTTTTTGCTTCTGATTTCTACGCAAATTCTTCAGACTGTCATAATTTGTCAGAATTTTTGAAGTACCATAGGTATACGAAATATACAGATTGCTACAGACTGGTCTGCTGTTAACAGATTCTGTTTTTGTTGTGTTGGTTGCTTATTTTGATGAAACTATGGATAGTATCGGGGGGTATTAGCCATGGAAGATTGAAAATACAGTAACCCAACATCAGCATAAGTAGAATTTAAGTTTGCTACAGTACCTAAGGAAGTGGTGGTTTGGTTTCTCATACTAATGTTATCACGACTTTCTGTTTAAGTTTCGTGTTGTGAAGTTTTCAAGTTTTGGGTGAAGTTCTTATGGACAAAGAGATAAAGAGTGGCAAGAGCTCAATCTTGGGGATGCCCAAGGCACCCCAATAGATTCAAGGATGTCGTAAAAGCCTAAGCTTGGGGATGCCCCGGGAAGGCATCCCCTCTCCCGTCTTCAATCCATCGGTAACGTTACTTCGGACTATATTTTTATTCACCACATGTTATGTGTTTTTTCTTGCAGCGTCTTGTATCATAGGAGTCTTTTATTTTCGTTGTGTCACAATCATCCTTGCTGCACACCTAGAGAGAGATACATGCACACACCGTGATTTTGTCGAGCTTCACTTATATCTTTTGGTAGACAATTCAGCTCACATGTGCTTCACGTATATATTTTGAGCTATATACTTTTTCTCTTTGTGCTTCACTTATATCTTTTAGAGCACAGCGGTGCGTGGCTTAGTAGTTGATCTATGCTTTGAAAGTAGTCTTAAAAGGGTTAGTTATCCAAAGGGATATGAAAACTTCCACCTTCATGTGCATTGAATAGTTAGAGAAGTTTACTTGTGTTAAATTTAGTGATTCCCATAGCATCCACGTATGGTGAACCGCTATGTGATGAAATCTGAGCATGATTAGTCTATTGATTGTCATCCTTTGCGTGGCGGTCGGGATCGCGCGATGGTTTATACCTACAAACCCTTCCCCTAGGAGTATGCATTGAATGCTTTGTTTCAATTACTAATAAAACTTTTGCAACAAGTATATGAGTTCTTCATGACTAATGTTGAGTCCATGGTTTAGATGCACTTTCACCTTCCACCATCACTATCTTCTTAGTGTCGTGCAACTTTCGCCGGTGCACAAAACCCACCATTAGCCTCCCTCAAAACTGCCACCATACCTACCTACTATGGCTTTTTCAAAGTCATTCCGAGATATATTGCCATGCAACTACCACCATGAAATGTGCCACCACATCTACATTGCCATTGCATGATCATAAGATAGCTAGCATGATGTTTCCATTAATGTCTATGCCATGCTAGATCATTGTCACGGTAACTACCGAAGGCATTCCATATAGAGTCATCGTTGCTCTAAGTTTTGAGTTGAAAGTGTGATGATCATCATTAATGGAGCATTGTCCCATGTGAGGAAATAAAAGATGCCAAAGAAGCCCACCAAAATAAAAAATAAAAAATAAAAAAAATAAAAATAAAAAAAGAGGCCAAAGTGCCCACCGAAAAAAGAGAGAAAAGGAGAGAAGGGACAATGCTACCACTTTTGCACACTTGTGCATATTAAGCACTATGATCTTCATGATTGAGAGTCTCTCGTTTTGTCACCACCATATAGCTAGTGGGAATTTTTCATTATATAACTTGGCTTGTATATTCCAATGATAGGCTTCCTCAAAATTGCCTTAGGTCTTCGTTAGCAAGCAAGTTGGATGCATACCCACTAGTTTTATTTAAGAGCTTTCACTTACTCTTAGCTCTAGTGCATCATCTGTATGGCAATCCCTACTCATTCACGTTGATATCTATTGATGAGCATCTCCAAAGCTCATTGATATGCCTAGTTAATGTGACTATCTTCTCCTTTTTTGTCTTGCAACCTCCACCACACTCCACCCCATCTATAGTGCTATAACCATGGCTCACGCTCATGTATTGCGTGAGAGTTGAAAAGGTTTGAGAAAGTAAAGGTGTGAAACAATTACTTGGCCAATACCGGGGTTGTGCATGATTTAAATTCGTTGTGCAATGATGATAGAGCATAGCGAGACTATATGCTTTTGTAGGGATAACTTTCTTTTGGCCTTGTTATTTTGAAAGTTCATGATTACCTTGCTAGTTTTCTTGAATTATTATTGTTTCCACGTCAATAGCAAACTATTGTTTTGAATCTAATGGATTTGAGCATTCACGTCACATAAGAGGAGTTACAAAGGACATCTATGCTAGGTAGCATGAAAGCATCAAAAATTCATTCTTTATCACTTCCCTACTCGAGGATGAGCAGGAGTTAAGCTTGAGGATGCTTGATACGTCTCAAACGTATCTATAATTTTTGATGGTTTCATGTTGTTATCTTGTCATCTTTGGATGTTTTATGTACCTTTTATATCTTCTTTGGGACTAACTTATTAATTCAGTGCCAAGTGCCGGTTCCTGTTTTTTCTGTGTTTTTGGCTCTTTTCAGATCTAATTTTGGAACGGAGTCCAAACGGAATAAAATCCCTGAAATGATTTTTTCCTGAACGGAAGAAGATCAGGGGGCCTGTGGGCCAAGCCAGGAGGGCTACAGGGAGCCCACAATCCCCCACTCTGCCACCAGGGGGAGGCGGCGGTGGGCAGGCTTGTGGCCTCCCTGGCGCCCCCTTGACCTAGATCTTGCGCCTATATATTCCCTAAAAATCAGAAAAAATCAGGGGAGCCTCGAAAATACTTTTCCGCCGCCACAAACTTCCGTTTCCGCGAGATCTCATCTGGAGACCCTTCCCGGCGCCCTGCCAGAGGGGACTTTGGAGTTGGGGGGCTTCTTCATCATCATCATCGCCCCTCCAATGACTCGTGAGTAGTTCACTTCAGACCTACAGGTCCTTAGTTAGTAGCTAGATGGCTTCTTCTCTCTCTTGGATCTTCAATACAAAGTTCTCCATGATCTTCATGGAGATCTATCCGATGTAATCTTCTTTGGCGGTGTGTTTGTCGAGATCCGATGAATTGTGGATTTGTGATCAAATTATCTATGATATATATTCGAGTCTTTGCTGATTTCTTATATGCATGATTTGATATCCTTGTAAGTCTCTCCGAGTCTAGGGTTTTGTTTGGCCAACTAGATCTATGATTCTTGCAATGGGAGAAGTGCTTGGTTTTGGGTTCTTACCATGTGGTGACCTTTCCGAGTGACAGTAGGGGCAGCAAGACACACATTGAGTAGTTGCCATCAAGGGTAACAAGGTGGGCTCTGTCGTTGATATGAGATTGTCCATCTACATGATGTCATCTTGCTTAAGGCGTTACTCTGTTCTTTTGGACTTAATACACTAGATGGATGCTGGAGAGCGGTCGACGTGTGTAGTAATAGTAGTAGATGCAGAAAGTATCGGTCTACTTGTTTTGGACGTGATGCCTATAGATATAATCATTGCCATAGATATCGTCACGACTTTGCGCGCTTCTATCAATTGCTCGACAGTAATTTGTTCACCCACCGTCTACTTTCTTTCATGAGAGAAGCCACTAGTAAACACTACGGCCACTGGGTCTATTCACATCTATCGTTTACACCTCCGCTTTTAATTTGCTTTGTTACTTTATTGTTTTCAGTTCTCACTCTGCGAAAATCTATAAGGGATTGACAACCCCTTCATAGCGTTGGGAGCAGGTTCTTTGTGTTTGTGCAGACACTTGTGATACTCCTTAACTGGATCGATACCTTGGTTCTCAAAACTGAGGGAAACACTTTACACCTCTGTGCTACATAGCCCTTTCCGCTTCGAGGGAATACCAACGCAAGGCTCCAAGGCCACAGGGAAATCCTTTGCATATTTGCCAAGGAAGTACCTAAAGGCGTAGCCGTAGCACAAGGATTCCTGGTGCCATTGTTGAGGAGAATCAAGACAAGAACAGTCTCCCGTCAGCACGTGTTTCTGGCGCCGTTGGAAGGTCTTTTGTTGCAGTAGCACATATCTTCCTCCTAAATGACATAAAAAGCTCAAAATAAGAAATGTATTGTAATTATCCTTTTACTCTCCTTCTCCTTCTTCTTATTCTTGTAATCCTCATCTTCTCCTTTTTTCTTCTTCTTATTCTCCTCCTCCTCCTTCTTCTTCTTCTCCTCTTTCTTCTCCTCTTTATTCTTCTCCTTAGTTTATTTCCCCAAGAAAGACATACTTAGCTAATTATCCACCAAAGTGACATAATTAGCTAATTTAGTTCATTTATTACATAATTATCTTAGTTAGGTAAAAAAACACCACAAGAACCTTGGTTTGCTCATAACTTAGCGTATCTTCCTCCTAATTGACGTAATAAGCTCAAAATAATAAAAGTATTGTACTCATCCTCTTCCTCTCCTTGTCCTTCGTCTCCTTCTTCATATTCTTGTAATCATCCTCTTCTCCTTATTCTCCTCCTCCTCCTTCTTCTTCTACTCCTCCTCCTCCTTCTCCTCTTTCTTCTCCCCTTTCTTCTTCTCCTTAGATTATTTTCCCCAAGATAGACATACTTAGCTAATTATCCGACAAAATGACGTAATTTGCTAATTTAGTTCATTTATGACATAATTAGCTTAGTTAGGTAAAAAAACATCACAAGAACCTTGATTAGCTCATAATTTAGCGTATCTTCCTCCTAAATGCCATAATAAGCTCAAAATAAGAAAAGTATTGTAATCATACACTTCCTTTGTTTCTCCTTCTACTTATTCTTGTAATCATACTCTTCTCCTCCTCCTGCTCCTTATTCTTATTCTCCTCTTTCTTCTCCTCTTTCTTCTTACCCTTAGCTTATTTTCCCCAAGAAACACATACTTAGCTAATTATCCTCCAGAATGACATAATTAGATAATTTAGTTCGTTTATGGCATAAGTAGCTTAGTTAGGTAAAAAACGTGACAAGAACCTTGGTTAGCTCATAACTTAGCGTATCTTCATCCTAAATGACAAAATAAACTCAAAATAAGAAAAGTATTGTAATCATTCTATTCCTCTCCTTCTCCTTATTCTCCTTCTTTTTATTCTTGTAATCATACTCTTCTGCCTCTTCTCCTCCTCCTCCTTCACCTTCTTCTTATTCGTCTTCTTCTTCTTCTCCTCTTTCTTCTCCTCTTTCTTATTCTCCTTAGATTATTTTCCCCAAGAAAGACATACTTAGCTAATAATCATCCAAAATTACATAATTAGCGAATTTAGTTCATTTATGACATACTTACCTTAGTTAGGTAAAAAACATCAGAAGAACCTTTGTTAGCTCATAACTTAGCGTATCCTCCTCCTAAAAGACATAATAAGCTCAAAATAATGAAAGTATTGTAATCATCCTCTTGCTCTCCTTCTCCTTCTTCCCCTTCTTCTTATTCTTGTAATCATCCTCTTCACCTTATTGTTCTTCTTCTTCTCCTCCTCCTCCCTCTTCTTCTTCTCCCTCTTCTTCTCCTCTTTCTTCTCATTTCTCTTCTTCTCCTTTGATTATTTTCCCCAAGAAAAAAATACTTAGCTAATTATGCTCAAAAATGACATAATTAGCTAATTTAGTTCATTTATGACATAATTAGCTTAGTTGGGTAAAAACATCACAAGAACCTTGGTTAGTTCATAAATTAGCGTATCTTCCTCCTAAATGACATAATAAGCTGAAAATAAGAAAAGTATTGTAATCATCCTCTTCCTCTCCTTGTTCTTATTCTTGTAATCACCCTCTTCTCCTTCTTCTTCTTATCGTCCTCCTCCTCCTTCTAATTCTTCTCCTCTTTCTTCTCCTCTGTCTTCTTCTCCTTAGCCTATTTTCCCCAAGAAAGACATACTTAGCTAATTATCATCCAAAATGACATAATTAGCTCATTTAGATCATTTATTATCTAATTAGCTTAATTAGGTAAAAAATAGAAGAAGAACCTTGTTTAGCTCATAACTTAGCGTATTTTCCTCCTAAATGACATAACAAGCTCAAAATAAGAAAAGTATTGTAATCATCCTCTTCCTCTCCTTCTCCTTCTTCTCCTTCTTCTTATTCTTGTATTCATCATCTTCTCCTTATTCTTCTTCTCCTCCTCCTCCTTCTTCTTCTTCTCCTTCTTCTTTTCCTCTTTCTTCTCCTCATCCTTATCCTCCTCCTTCTTCTTCTCCTTCTTCTTCTCCTCTTTCTTCTCCTCTTTATTCTTAGCCTTAGCTTATTTTCTCCAAGAAAGACATACTTAACTAGTTATCCTCCAAAGCGACATAATTAGTTAATTTACTTCATTTATGACATAATTAGCTTAGTTAGGTAAAAACATCACAACTACCTTGGTTAGCTCATAACTTAGCGTATCTTCCTCCTAAATGATATAATAAGCTCAAAATAAGAAAATTATTGTAATCATCCTGTTCCTCTACTTCTCCTTATTCTCCTTCTTCTTATTCTTGTAATCATCCTCTTCTCCTTATTCTCCATATTCTTCTTCTTCTTCTTCTTCTCCTCCTTCTTCTTCTCCTTCTTCTTCTCCTCTTTCTTCTCATCTTTCTTCTTATCCTTAGGTTATATACCTCAAGAATGACATACTTAGCTAATTATCCTCCAAAATGAAATAATTTGCTAATTTAGTGCATTTATGACATAATTAGCTTAGTTAGCTAAAAACATCACAAGAACCTTGGTTAGCTCATAACTTAGCGTATTGTCGTGGTATTTCTGGAACAGATGCCAGGTGGTGGCATAAAGAGGTGATAGCAAGAGCGTTGTGGACATCCGGAACGAGTTGGGCAACAACACACGGTGGTTTACCCAGGTTCAGGGCCCTTGCGTGGAGGTAACATCCCTAGACCTGCATGTGTGGTGTATATTGAGAATAATAGTTGTACATGGTGCTCCTTGAGCTGTATGGAGGAAGGAGGCTGGGAGCTCTCCTCTTCTCCTGGAGAGTGGGGAGAGAGAGAATGAGGGGAGTCTGGGAGAATCCTCTCCCGCGTACGTGTGTGTCTGGGGGTCCGGCTGTCTCCATGTGTCTCCCCATGGGCTGGCTCCCTGGGTCACCTTATAAAGGGGTGCCCAGAGGACAAGGGGGCCCATGGGGCCTGCCTGGCCTAACATAAAGGATTTTAGTTGTTGTCGTAGAGAATCGTTGTGTCGAGACACGGCGAGGTGCAGACGAGGAGTCCGTTGGCTCTTGCGCATGAAGCGTTGCCGTGTGCGGATGCGGAGTCCGCTCGCTCTTGTGTGCGGGGCACTTGCAAGCGTGGACATGGAGTCCGGCGGCTCTTGCACATGATGTGCTGTCGTGTGTGGACGGGAAGTCCGCTGGCTCTTGTGCGCAGGGCACTGCTAAGTGCCAACGTGGAGTCTGATGGCTCTTGTGCGCGGGGAACCGCCATGTGCGGATGCAGAGTCTGATGGCTCTTGCGCACGAAACGTTGCCGTGTGTGGACGCCGAG
Organism: Hordeum vulgare subsp. vulgare; assembly: GCF_904849725.1. Lineage (NCBI taxonomy): Eukaryota > Viridiplantae > Streptophyta > Magnoliopsida > Poales > Poaceae > Hordeum > Hordeum vulgare. The sequence continues at coordinate 356,257,801 of NC_058520.1, forward strand.
TCCGCTGGCTCTTGTGCGTGGGGCACTGCCAAGCACGGATGCGGAGTCTGATGGCTCTTGTGCACGGGGCACTGCCATGTGTGGACGCGGAGTCCGATGGCTTAACTGTCATTTTTAAAGTGGCTGAGATTGGCAATGGCGAATGGCTGCAGGCTGCAGCCGGCAGCCGCTTTCTTCTAGTGGGGGCGCGCCAACGCACCAACTATGTGTAGCCTCCAAGATTTGGGCCGGGTGCGTGGCTGCGTGGCAGCCATGCCAAATCTTTGTCCTCTGATATTTTGCGTCCTCCTCGCGGGCTGACATGGCTTTCTTCCAGCGGGGGATCGTCGGTGCACCCACTGATTGTAGCCTCCGAGCCTCCGGGCGACTCGAAGAGTTGTGCGGAGGCTTCTTGCTGTTGGTGTAGCAAAAAGGTTGCCGATGGCGACCGAGTGCGGGCTGCAGCCGGTGTAGCTTTCTTCCAGGGGGCGCGCGAGCGCACCCACTGGTTGTAGCCTCCGAGCTTCCGGGCGACTCGAAGAGTCGTGTGGAGGCTTCTTGTTGTTGGTGTAGCAAAAAGGTTGCCGATGGCGACCGGCTGGAGGCTGCAGCCAACGTAGCTTTCTTCCAGTGGGGGCGCGCCAGCGCACCCATTGGGTGTAGCCTCCGAGCCTCCGGGCGACTCGAAGAGTCGTGCAGAGGCTTCTTGCTATTGATGTAGCAAAAAGGTTGCCAATGACGACCGGGTGTGGGCTTCAGCCAGCGTAGCTTTCTTCCAGTAGGGGCGCGCAAGCGCACCCACTTGGTGTAGCCTCCGGGCGACTCGAAGAGTCGTGCGGAGTCTTCTTGTTGTTGATGTAGCAAAAAGGTTGCCGTTGGCGACCGGCTGCAGGCTGCAGCCGACATAACTGTCTTTCAGTGAGCATGCTTGAGTCAGACACGATCCAGTCGGACATGTTTCCAGCCGGTAGCCAGTAGCCTGCACCCAGACGGGTTCCAAACAAACATGATCCAACCGTACAAAATCCAGCCACACAAACTCCAGCCGCACAGGTTTCCAGCCGGCAGCCGGCAGCCTGTAGCCAGACAGGTTTCTAGCCGGCAGCCTGCAGCCAGACAGGTTCCAGCCGGACAGGTCTAGCGGGTAGGGTGTAGTTGGCAGTATGCATCCAGCTGTCTCCAGCCTGCAACCAGTAGCCGGGAGCCAGCAGCTGTCAGCCGGCATGCAATGGTGGTTCACCTTGAAGATGATCGTCCAAGAGAAAAGTTAGTTAGTGCAGATTTATCAAATATTTAACTTTGGCCGCACAAGTTTTATGCGGGTGGAATGTCGACTCAGTGTCGTCTTAGCCCTTTGGATCATTTTGTGCCCCCTCGGCTCTTTGGCCTTTTCTCTTGCTAGCCGGACAGCCGCGATACGGTCTGTAGCTGAGACAAAGAGTGGGACGCAGAGGGGAGCGCACAGTTCTTTCTCTCCGGGAGAAGGCTCGACTGGGTAGAAGTTTTATGAAGGAAACGGTTGGTTCGCCCCAGCATTTACTCCCCGGACGTTGTTCGCCAGGTGACCTCCAGATTTGCTCTTGCTAGCCAAGCATCTGCGATACGGTCTGTAGCTGAGACGAAGAGTGGGCCTTTAGTACCGTAGTCGCTAGTAGCTCCGTCTGCAGGGAGGAACAAATCGGGCCAAACGGCCGGCGCCCGGGCCGAGACTAGCTCGACGCCGGGGTGAGCACCAGAGTAGCTGAAATGAATGCGGTGATGGCCCCCGAGGGCCGTTCGGGGTTTTTACTTTTCCAAGCGGTGCGAGGATGCATGAACGGGAGCTCATATTGTCGTAGTGCAGACGAGGTTGTTGTTTTTGATGATAGCCGGCGTGGCCTTTTGTGAGCGGAGCGCCAGAGCGCCCACTAGGTGTGGCCTCCGGGCCTTCGGCGGTCCATGGTTTTGCTTGCCGGCCGGGCCCGACGGCGAACGTCAGAGCGGACGGGCGACCGGGTCGGCCTGGTGTCGAAGTGGGCGGCGGACTGGCGAGGCCGCAATGCGGGCGTGCCGGCCGACCGAGCGGTGACGCTGCTTTTCTCGCGAACAACATTTTTGACTTCTCTCGACTGATTTTTTTGGCTGGCATGTCCTTTGCCTTTTATTTTTCAGCTAAACATATTTTTTGTGTGCCTTGCTGCAGCGGACCATGCGGAAGCAGCATGAAATGAACGGAGCCAGCAGGGCGCGTGCGGGGGAGCCGGCCGAGCCGGCGGGTGGCCAGCCGGGTCGGAGGTGACGGAGCCGCCGAAGTCTGGGTCGCGGGAGCCGGCGGGCGCGACGAGGGGCGCCATGCGCGACGAGCTGGCCCGTCGCCTGGGATGGAGCCGACCTCGACATGAGAGGCCAGGTGGGCGACGGCGCAGGAGGAGCCTCGAGTCGGCGGGGGCGCGACAACGATCGGCAGCCCGGCTACAGGGGCGACGACCTACGAGGCCGGCTCGGAGCGGGCAGGGCGGAGCGGCCGACCAACCGAAGTGGGAGCGCAGCTGGCCGAGGCAGCCAACCGACCGGGGAGCAGCCGGCAGCCAGCTGGGGAGCAGCCGGCAGCCAGCTGGGGAGCAGGATGGACGCAGCAGGGCCTTCAGGTGGCAGGCACCGGCGGGTCGGCGAGGCGAGGCGAAGCCGGCCGAAGGGCAAGCTGGCAGCGCGACACGACAGAGGGACCGATGGGTCGGCGAGGCGAGGCGCAGCCGACACGAGGGGAGCGCAGCCGACAGTGTGACACAACACAGGGACCGGCGGGTCGGCTAAGCGAGGCGCAACCGGCAGAGGTGGAGCCGACTACGGATGCGCACGGTGGTAGAGGCGGCTGTAGCGCATGACGGAGGGAGACTGAGCCGGCAGGCGGCCGGGCCAGAAGCGGGGATTGGCCGGCGGGCATCAAAGGGTTGGCCGGCGCGGAGTTGCGGCCATGGGGGAGCTAGGGCGGAGCCGTCGCACGGAGACGGGGGAGGCCGAGGAGGCCGGCCAGTCGGCAGCGGCGGGCACGCGCGCAGACATGGGACGCCGAGGTAGCCAGCGCAACAGTTTGAGAAACAAGGCATCAATCCACTAGGAGTATCAAGATGAGGCACCAAGGCACCTGCGCAAAGACAAACAAACTTGCACCCAACGCGATAAAGGGGTTGTCAATCCCTTTATGATTACTTGCAAAGTGAGATCTGATAGTGATAATAGGTAAATATAATTAAATAAATAAAAGTGCAGCAAGGTATTTTTGGTATTTTTGTATGTAGATCTGAATATATAATGTGTAAAATAGGCCCAGGGGCCATAGTGTTCACTAGAGGCTTCTCTCATGATAGCAAGTATTACGGTGGGTGAACGAATTACTTTCGAGCAACTGATAGAATCGTGCAAACTCATGACGAAATCTAAGGCAATGATCATACATGTAGGCATCACGTCCGAGACCAGTAGACTGATAGTTTCTGCATCTACTATTATTACTCCACACATCGACCGCTATCCAGCATGCATCTAGTGTATTAAGTTCATAACAAATAGAGTAACGCCTCAAGCAAGATGACATGATGTAGAGGGATAAATTCATGCAATATGATATAAACCCCATCTTTTTATCCTTGATGTTAACAACATGATGCGTGCCTTGCTACCTCTTCTGTCACTAGGTGAGGACACCGCACGGTATGAACCCAAAACTAAGCACTTCTCCCATTGCAAGAATTGTAGATCAAGTTGGCCAAACAAAACCCATAACTCGAAGAGAATTACAAGGATACGAAATCATGCATATGATAAATCAGAGGAGACTCAAATAATATTCATAGATAATGTGATCATAAATCCACAATTCATCCGATCTCGACAAACACACCACAAAAGAAAGTTACATCAGATAGATCTCCATGAAGATCATGGAGAACTTTGTATTGAAGATCCAACAGAGAGAAGAAGCCATCGAGCTACTAGCTATGGACCCGAAGGTTTGTGGTGAACTACTCACGCATCATCGGAGAGGAAATTGTGTTGATGAAGAAGCCCTCCGTGCCCGAATCCCCCTCCGGCAGGGCACCAGAACGGTCCCCAGATGGGATCTCGCGGAAACAGAAGCTTGCGGCGGTGGAAAACTATTTTCGTGGCTCTCTCTGTTGGTTTGGGTATTTTAGGGAATTTATAGGCGAAAGAGGTAGGATAAAGGAGGCACGGGGGGCCCACGAGCCTGCTAGGCGCGCCTAGGGGGCTCGTGGCCTCCTCCGTGGCACTCTGCCTTGGTTCTCAAGTCTTTTGGATCCCTTCTGTTATGGAAAAAATTACCCCGAAGGTTTTATTCCGTTTGGACTCCGTTTAATATTCTTATCTGAAAAAGGTCAAAAACACACAAAAAAAACAGAAACTGGCACTGGGCACTGAGTTAATAGGTTAGTCCCAAAAATGATATAAAATAACATATAAATGCATATAAAACATCCCAAGTTGATAATATAATAGCATGGAACAATAAAAAATTATAGATACGTTGGAGACGTATCAGCAGCCGTCCACGGCGAGCTGGAACGAGGGCGCATGGTAGTGCAGCCGACCACGGCGAGCTGGAACGAGGGCGTAGGGCCGTGACCTAGGGCCGGCGCATGGAGGTGGGCCAAGGGGTGACGTGGGTATGTGCGCCGCGATGCACGTTGGTGCCGGCTAGAGTCACGTATGGTTGGAGAGCGCTCCGGTTGATGTGGCTCACGGGCGCGAGAACCGGTCGAGGCCGCATGCGGGCGGAGAAGACGGCGTGACGCGGAGAGGCTCGGTAGCCAGCCGGAGTGGGGCAGAGCCGGTGCTCGGGGCGGGTGCGTGAGCCAGCACACGGCCGTCACGAAGCCGACAGGCGGCAGGGGAGGCACTGGAACTTGGGGCACAGGCTGAAGTCGGGGGCGGAGCAGGCGCACGGAGCCATGGGAGGCATGGGCCGGCCGAAGCGGTGGAGGCGTCGCCGGCGTGGGAGACGCGCGGCCAAGAAGGAGCCAAGCTAGCTAGCTAAGCGAGCACACGCGTGGCTGAATCCATCTAGCTAGCTAGCTTGGCATGAGCGTGGCTGAATCCATCAGCCTTGCTAGCTAGCTAACTTGGCTCACACCCATGCTATTTAGAGAGGAGCATCTCGGAAAATCCCTAACGAACGGATGACCGACCGAACGAACATCGCACGCTGGGAGACCAGGCACGGGAGCGGCCGGTGCTCGGGGTGTGCTGATGTCGAGCCCCTTAGCCACGCCTGGAGAGGTGGTGGCGATATTGCAGTGGTGGTGAAGAAGAGGGCTAGGCTGGCGACGAGGACGGGGAGCTCTGCGTGGTCGCCTCGGGGGTGCTACCTCTTGAGCTTGCATTGGTTTTTCCCTTGAAGAGGAAAGGGTGATGCAACATAGTAGCAGTAAGTATTTCCCTCAGTTTGAGAACCAAGGTATCAATCCAGTAGGCGTATCAAGGCAAGTCTCCAAAGTACCTGAGCAAAAACAGCAAACTTGCACCCAACGCTACAAAGGGGTTGTCAATCCCTTCATGATTGATTGCAAGGTCAGATCTGAAGGAGGGAAGTGCAACAAAGTAAAAGTGTAGGGCTGAAAATATGATGTGAAGTAGACCTGGGGGGCATAGTGTTCACTAGTGGCTTCTCTCATGATACCAAATATTACGGTGGGTGAATGAATTACTGTCGAGCAATTGATAGAACCGCGCAAAGTCATGACGATATCTAAGGCAATGACCATACATATAGGCATCACGTCCGAGACAAGTAGACCGATACTTTTTGCATCTACTACTATTACTCCACACATCGACCGCTATCCAGCATGCATCTAGTGTATTGAGTTCATGACAAACGGAGTAACGCCTTAAGCAAGATGACATGATGTAGAGGGATAAATGCATGCAATAGATATAAACCCGATCTTTTTACCCTTGATGGCAACAACACGATGCGTGCCTCGCTACCCCTTCTGTCACTGGGTGAGGACACGACACGGTATGAACCCAAAACCAAGCATTTCTCCCAATGCAAGAATTATAGATCAAGTTAGCCAAACGAAACCCACAACTCGAAGAGAATTACAAGGATATGAAATCATGCATATAAGAGATCAGAAGAAACTCAAATAAGATTCATAGATAATCTCCTCATAAATCCACAATTCATCGGATCTCGACAAACACACCGCAAAAGAGGATACATCGGATAGATCTCCGTGAAGATCATGGAGAACTTTGTATTGAAGATCCAAGAGAGAGAAGAATCCATCTAGCTACTAGCTATGGACCCGAAGGTCTGTGGTGAACTATTCACGTATCATCGGAGAGGCAGTGGTGTTCATGAAGAAGCCCTCCGTGTCCGGATCCCCCCTCCGGCAGGGCACCAGAACGTGCCCCAGATGGGATCTTGCGGAGACAGATGCTTGCGGCGGCGGAAAAGTGTTTTCGTGGCTCTCTCCCATGGTTTCATATTTTTCGGGGATTTATAGGCGGAAGAAGTAGGGCAAAGGAGCCATGGGGGGCCCACAAGCCTGCTAGGCGCGCCCCCCAGGCTGCGGCTAGGGGGCTTGTGGCCTTCCCCGGGACCCTTTTCCTTGGTTCTCAAGGTCCCTGCATATCTTGTGTTTCGGAAAAAATCATTCTGAAGATTTTTTCCGTTTGGACTCCGTTCGAAATTCTCCTCTGAAAAAGGTCAAAAACACGGAAAAAACAGGAACTGGCACTTGGCACTGAGTTAATAAGTTAGTCCCAAAAAACATATAAAATGCATACAAAACATCCAAAGTTTGACAAGATAATAGCATGGAACCATCAAAAATTATAGATACGTTGGAGACGTATCAAGCATCCCCAAGCTTAACTCCTGCTCGTCCTCGTGTAGGGAAGTGATAAAGACTGGATTTTTGATGTGCAATGCTACCTAGAATATTTGTCCTTTGTAACTTATTTCATGTGACATGAATGTTCAGATCCGTAAGATTCAAAACAATAGTTTGCTATTGACATGAAAACAATAATACTTCAAGCAAACTAGCAAGATAATCATGAACTTTCGAAATAACAAGGCCAAAGAAAGTTATCCCTACAAAATCATATAGTCTGGCTATGCTCCATCATCCCCACACAACGAATTTAAATCATGCACAACCCCGGTATTGGCCAAGTAATTGTTTTCGCACTCTTACTTTCTCAAACCTTTTTCAACTCTCACGCAATACATGAGCGTGAGCCATGGATATAGCATTACAGGTGGAATAGAGTGTGGTGGAGGTTGTGAGGCAAAAAGGAGGAGATGGTCACATCGACTCAGCGTATCAAAGGCTATGGATATGCCCATCAACAGATATCAATGTGAATGAGTAGGGATTACCATGCAACACATGCACTTAGAGCTATAAGTGTGTGAAAGCTCAAAAGGAGAACTAGTGGGTGTGCATCCAACTTGCTTGCTCACGAAGACCTAGGGCAATTTTGAGGAAGCCCATCATTGGAATATACAAGCCAAATTATAAAATTAAGATTCCCACTAGTATATGGTGGTGACAAAACAAGAGACTCTCAATCATGAAGAACATGGTGCTATTATGAAGCACAAGTGTGGAGAAATATAGTAGCATTGTCCCTTCTCTCTTTTTCTCTCTCTCTATCTTTTGTTTGGGCTCTTTGGCCTCTCTTTTTTTCATTTTTTTTGGTGGGCAACTTTGGCCTCTTTTCATTTTTCCTCACATGGGACAATGCTCTATTAATGAAGATCATCACACTTTTATTTACTCACAACTCAATGCTTAGAACTATGATGATTCTATAGGAAATGCCCCAACAGTGTACCGAGATGTGCAACGATCTAGCTTAGCGTATGACATTGAAACATCTCGCTAGCTATCTTATGATCATGCAATGGCAATATGAAAGTGAAGGCACAAGTCATGAGACGGAACGGTGGGAGTTGCATGGCAATATATCTCGGAATGGCTATGAAAAGGCCATGATAGGTAGGTATGTTGGCTGTTTTGAGGAAGGTCTATGGTGGTTTTGTGTACTGGCAAAAGTTGCGCGGCACTAGAGAGGCTAGCAATGGTGGAAGGTGAAAGTGTATCTATACCATGGACTCACATTAGTCATGAAGAACTCACATACTTATTGTGAAAGCTTTTATTAGTAATCGAAACAAAGTGCTAAACGCATACTCCTAGGGGAAGGGTTGGTAGGTGTTAACCATCGCGTGATCCTGACCGCAACACAAAGGATGACAATCAATAAATCAATTATGCTCTGACTTCCTAACATAGCGGTTCACCATATGTGCATGTTACGGGAATCACTAACTTCAACACAAGTATTTCTAGATTCACAACACCCTACTAATATGACTCTAATATTACCAAATCCATGTCTCAAAACTAATTGAGAGGAATCAAACTTATCTTTCTAATCAATGCACATGAATATGGAAGTTTTATTGTATCCTCTTTGGATGCCTATCATCTTTAGGACTACTTTCATAGCACAAGCCAATTACCCAGCTACTCAAAGAGAGCACTCTCGAAAAGATATAAGTGAAGATCGAGAGTTCTTATTTCTCCATAATATGACACTGCCGTGCTCTAAAAAGGTCTAAGTGAAGCACTTAGAGCAAAGTTATCTAGCTCAAAAGATATAAGTGAAGCACATGTGAGCTAGATTGCCTAACTCAAAAGATATAAGCGAAGCTCAATGAGTATTCTAGCAAATTCACGATGAGTGCATGTCTCTCTCAAAAGGTGTGCAGAAAGGATGATTGTGACACAACAAAAAGAAAAGACTCCTATAATACAGGACGCTCCAAGCAAAACACATATCATGTGGTGAATAAAAATATAGCTCCAAGTAATGTTACCGATGGATTGAAGACGAAAGAGGGGATGCCTTACTGGGGCACCCCCAAGCTTAGGCTTTTTGGTGTCCTTGAATTTGGCTTGAGATGCCTTGGGCATCCCCAAGCTTGAGCTCTTTCCAATCTTCATCCCATTGTCCATGAGAACATCACCCAAAACTTGAAAACTTCACAACACAAAACTTAAACAGAAACTCGTGATATCATTAGCACAAGAAAACAAACTACCACCTCTTTAGGTACTGTATCAAACTTGATTTCTATTTATATTTGTGTTATATTACTGTATTCTCACTTATCCATGGCTAGTACCCCCCGATACTATCCATAGTTTCATCAAAATAAGCAATCAACACAACAAAAAACAGAATCTGTCAAAAACAGACGAGTCTGTAGAAATCTGTATACTTTGTATACTTATGTTATCTCAAAAATTATGAAAGCTTATGACAATTTGGTAAATTGGAATATAAACTAGCAGCAAAAAGAATCAACTCAAAAGCTCTTTCTGGATAAAAATGAAAAATAATTTCGTGAGCGAAAAGTTTCTGTCTTTTTCAGCAAGATCAAACAACCATCACCAAACTAGTCATAAAGGTTTTACTTGGCACAAACACAAAAATAAACACAAAAAACACAATCATAATAGAATTATGATGGTGTGGACACAACAAAACAGAAATCAAAAGGCAAATATAAATTCATTGGGTTGCCTCCCAACAAGCGCTATTGTTTAACGCCCTTAGCTAGGCATAAGGCGATAGAATCACGTATCCTAGTCTTTGGTACTCAAACCATAAGTAGCCACCAACATGGATTCATAAGGCAATCTTATTTTATTTCTAGGAAAATGTTTCATTCCATTCTTTAATGGAAATTGAAATCTAATATTCCCTTCCTTCATATCGATGACAACACCAATTGTCCTTAGGAAAGGTCTACCAAGAGGATTGCAATCAATATCAAGCACAATGAAATCTACGGGTACATAGTTCCTATTTGAAATAATAAGAACATCATTGATCCTTCCCATAGGTTTCTTAACAGTATAATTCGCAAGATGCAAATTAAGAAAGTACTCATCAATCTCATTGAAGCCTAGAACATCACATAAAGACTTTGGAATCGCGGAAACACTAGCACCCAAATCACACAAATCATTGAATTCATAGTTTTTGATCTTGATTTTGATAGTAGGTTCCCACTCATCATGAAGTTTTCTAGGAATAAAAACTTCCAATTCAAGTTTCTCTTCAAGAGATTTCATCATAGCATCGACGATATGATCGGTAAAGGCCTTGTTTTGGCTATAAGCGTGTGGAGAGTTTAGCATGGATTGCATCAAGGAAATGCATTCAATCAAAGAACAAGTATCATAATTGAATTCCTTGAAATCCAAAGTAGTAGTTTCATTACTACTCAAAGTTTTTATATCCTCTACTCCACTTTCATTGCTTTTAGCATCAAGATAGATAGACTCCGAATCATTGGGGTTTTTCTCAACCAAAGTGGATTCATATCCAGCCCCATCATCATTAGGTTTGACACTAGAAAACAAGGATTCAACGGGAGTCACACCAAGCACTTTAAGATCTTCGTGATTCTCATCACGAGAACACGCCTTTTTAAGCCATTCATGTCTAGCACGAATTTGGACGGTTCTTTCTTTAGTCTCATTCATGGAAACGCGCATAGCTTTCAAAGTTTCATCCATATTGATCTTGGGAGGATCACATCTCAATTTCAAAGCATCAATATCAAGAGACATTCTATCAACGCTCCTAGCCGAATCATCAATTTTGAGCAGTTTTTCTTGTATGGATGCATTGAAAATCTTTCGCGAGTTGATAAACTCTTTCATATTACTCTCTAGATCAGAGGGTAATTTATTGTAATTTCCATGAGCATTGTTGGAGGAATTGCCAAATTTATTAGAGGGATTACTAGGAAAAGGCCTAGGAATATAGTTTCCTCTAAAAGCATTGTTGTTGACAAAATTATTCCTAACAACAAAATTAACATCCAAGCTCTCATTGCTACTCTCAATCAAGGAAGACAAGTGAATATCATTAGGATCTGAAGGAGCACCTTTACTAGCAAACAATTTAATTAACTCATCCATCTTAGCACTCAAAGAGGTAATTTCTTCTATAGCGTGCACTTTTTTACTAGTAGGCGACCTTTTAGTGTGCCACTTAGAATAGTTAGTCATGATATTGTCTAGGAGTTTTGTAGCTTCTGCTAATGTGATTTCCATGAAAGTTCCACCGGAGGCGGAGTCCAAGATATTTCTAGAAGCAAAATTCAAACCAGCATAGTAGATTTGTATAATCATCCAAACACTCAAGCCATGAGCGGGACAATTTCTAATCATCAATTTCATTCTCTCCCAAGATTGTGCAACATGTTCATGATCTAGTTGCTTAAAATTCATGATATAATTACAGAGAGAGATAATCTTAGCCGGTGGAAAATACTTGGATATATAAGCATCTTTGCACTTGTTCCAAGAATCAATACTATTTTTGGGCCAAGATGAAAACTAAGTTTTTGCTCGATCTTGCAATGAGAACGGAAATAGCTTCAATCTAATCACATCATTATCCACATCTTTCTTCTTTTGCATATCGTATAACTCAATGAAGGTATTAAGATGGGATGCGCCATCTTCACTAGGAAGGTCGTAGATTTGCTCTTTCATAACAAGATTCAGCAAAGCAACATTGATTTCATATGATTCCGCACTTGACTTCAGCAAGCAGACAAGCACACAAGCGAACAGAAAGCAAGCGAAAGAAAAGGGCAAACGAAAAAGGCAAATATTTTTGTAATTTTTTGTTTTTCAGAAGTGGGGGAGAGGAAAACGAGAGGCAAAAAAATTAAATGCAAGAGATGAGTTTGCGATAGTTACTTGGCTAAGCTTCACTTAGAATAATCGCCAGTGCCAGAAATTGACACGTTGGAGGAAGACTATTCTTGACTTGATGCTCCCCGGCAACGGCGCCAGAAATTATTCTTGCTACCTCTTGAGCTTGCGTTCGTTTTTCCCTCGAAGAGGAAAGGGTGATGCAGCACAGTAGCAGTAAGTATTTCCCTCAGTTTGAGAACCAAGGTATCAATCCCGTAGGAGTATCAAGGCAAGTCTCCAAAGTACCTGCCAAAAACAACAAACTTGCACCCAACGCTACAAAGGGCTTGTTAATCCCTTCACGATTGATTGCAAGGGGAGATCTGAAGGCGGGAAGTGCAACAAAGTAAAAGTGTAGGGCTGGAAATATGATGTGAAGAAGACCCGGGGGCCATAGTGTTCACTAGAGGCTTCTCTCATGATAGCAAATATTACGGTGGGTGAACGAATTACTGTCGAGCAATTGATAGAACCTCGCAAAGTCATGACGATATCTAAGGCAATGATCATACATATAGGCTTCACGTCCGAGACAAGTAGACCGATACTTTCTGCATCTACAACTATTACTCCACACATCGACCGCTATCCAGCATGCATCTAGTGTATTAAGTTCATGACAAACGGAGTAACGCCTTAAGCAAGATGACATGATGTAGAGGGATAAATTCATGCAATAGATATAAACCCCATCTTTTTACCCTTGATGGCAACAACACGATGCATGCCTCGCTACCCCTTCTGTCACTGGGTGAGTACACCGCACGGTATGAACCCAAAACCAAGCACTTCTCCCAATGCAAGAATTATAGATCAAGTTGGCCAAACGAAACCCACAACTCGAAGAGAATTACAAGGATATGAAATCATGCATATAAGAGATCAGAAGAAACTCAAATAAGATTCATAGATAATCTGATCATAAATCCACAATTCATCGGATCTCGACAAACACACCGCAAAAGAGGATTACATCGGATAGATCTCCATGAAGATCATGGAGAACTTTGTATTGAAGATCCAAGAGAGAGAAGAAGCCATCTAGCCACTAGCTATGGACCCGAAGGTCTGTGGTGAACTACTCACGCATCATTGGAGAGGCAATGGTGTTTATGAAGAAGCCCTCCGTGTCCGGATCCCCCCTCCGGCAGGGAACCAGAACATGCCCCAGATGGGATCTTGCGGATACAGAGGATTGCGGCGGCGGAAAAGTATTTCGTGGCTCTCTCCCGTGGTTTCAGATTTTTCAGGGATTTATAGGCAGAAGAAGTAGGGCAAAGGAGACACGAGGGGCCCACAAGCCTGCTAGGCGCGGCCCCCCATGCCGCGGCTAGGGGGCTTGTGGCCTCCCCCGGGACCTTTTGCCTTGGTTCTCAAGCTCCCTGCGTATCTTCTATTTCGAAAAAAATCATTCTGAAGATTTTTTCCGTTTGGACTCCATTTGATATTCTCCTGTGAAAAAGGTCAAAAACACGGAAAACAGGAAATGGCACTTGGCACTGAGTTAATAAGTTAGTCCCAAAATAGAAATAAAATGCGTACAAAGCATCCAAAGTTTGACAAGATAATAGCATGGAACCATCAAAAATTATGGATACGTTGGAGACGTATCAGGGGGCGTGTCGATATCGGCCCCCCGAGCACTACCGGAGAGACGATGGCGAAGCCACGGCGATGACGACGAGAAGGGCCCCGTCCGGACCGTAGTTCCAACAGCAGCATGCCCCATGGTGGGCGCCAACTATCGTGGTATTTCTGGGATAGATGCGAGGGGGTGGCTTAAAGAGGTGAGAGCAAGACCGATGTGGAGATCCGGAACGGGTTGGGTAACATCACGCGGTGGTTTACCCAGGTTTGGGGACCTTGCGTGGAGGTAACACCCCTACCCCTGCATGTGTGGTGTATATTGAGAATATATAGTTGTACATTGTGCTCCTTGAGTTGTCTAGAGGAATAAGGAGGAGGCTGGGAGCTCTCTTCCTCTCCTGGAGACTAGGGAAAGAGAGAATGGGTGTGTGTGGGAGAATCCCCCCTGTACGTGTGTGTCTGGGGGTATGGCTGTCTCCATGCGTCTCCCCGTGGGCTGGCTCCCTAGGTCACCTTATAAAGGGGTACCTAGAGGACAAGGGGGGCCCATGGAGCCTAACTTTTACTGTTGGACAAGTTGGGTGAGGGGCCCGCCACGCCTAACTTTACTGTAGGAGGTGACCGGTGCGCAGTGATGCAAACTGGGCTGCCGGGACGCAGTGATGCAGGCTGCAGCGTCTTCCCGTCTCGTCTGATGGGACAATGCAGTTGTCCTCGCTGGGCTCCACCCAGACAGGTTCCAGCCGGCCCTGCTCCACCCGACCAGGGTTCCAACCGGCTAGGGTTCCAGCCGGACAGTCTCCAACTGGCCTGTCTCCAACCGGCCAGTTTCCAGCCGACCAGGTTCCAACCAGCCGGGCTCCGGTCTTCTATCTTTACTTCTTTGCTTGTGTTTGTTGATTCGCGGGGTATGACGTATCGGGGATAACTCCCCCGATGTTTATTGAAATGTTGTATCGTCTTCTTTAGCCTACCCAGGGTCATCCACCCAAAACGTATCTTCCTCCTAAATGAAATAATAATCTCAAAATAAGAAAAGTATTGTAAGCACCGTCTTCCTTTCCTTCTCCTTCTTCTCCTTCTTCTTCTTCTTGTAATCATCCTCTTCTCCTTCTTCTTCTTCCGCTCCTCCTCCTTATTCTTCTTCTTCTCCAGCTTCTTCTCCTCTTTCCTCTCCTCTTTATTATTCTCCTTAGCTTATTTTCCCCAAGAAAGACATACTTAGCTAATTATATCCAAAATGAAATAATTAGCTAATTTAGTTAATTTATGATATAATTTGCTTAGTTAGGTAGAAAGCATCACAATAACCTTGGTTAGCTCATAACTTAGCGTATCTTCCTCCTAAATGACATAATAAGCTCAAAGAAAAAAAGTATTGTAATCATTCTCTTCCTCTCCTTCTCCTTCTTCTTATTCTTGTAATCATCCTCTTCTCCTCCTCCTCCTCCTCCTCCTTCTTCTTCTTCTCCTTCTTCTTCTCCTCTTTCTTTTCCTCTTTCTTCTTCTCCATAGCTTATTTTCCCCAAGAAAGACATACTTAGCTAATTATTCTCCAAAAGGACATAATTAGCTAATTAAGTTCATTTATGACATAATTACCCTAGTTAGGTAAAAACATCACAAGAACCTTGGTTAGCGCATAACTTAGCGTATCTTCATCCTAAATGACATAATAAGCTCAAAATAAGAAAAGTTTTGTATTCATCATCTTCCTCTCCTTCTGCTTCGTCTCCTTCTTATTCTTGTAATCATCCTATTCTCCTTCTTCTCTTTATTCTTCTTCTTCTTCTCCTCCTCCTCCTCTTCCTCCTCCTCCTCCTTCTTCTTCTCCTCTTTCTTCTCCTCCTTAGCTTATTTTCCCAAGAAAGACATACTTCGCTAATTATCCTCCAAACTGACATAATTAGCTAATTTAGTTCATTTATGACATAATTTGCTTAGTTTGGTAAAAAACATCACAAGAACCTTTGTTATCTCATAACTTAGCGTATCTTCCTCCTAAATGACCTAACAAGCTCAAAAAAAGAAAAGTATTGTAATCATCCTCTTCCTCTCCTTATCCTTCTTCTCCTCCTTATTCTTGTAATCATCCTCATCTCCTTATTCTTCTTATTCTTCTCCTCCTTATCCTTCTTCTTCTCCTTCTTCTTATCCTCTTTCTTCTCCTCTTTCTTCTTCTGCTTAGCTTATTTTCCCTAAGAAAGACATACTTAGCTAATTATCCTCCAAAGTGGCATAATTTGCTAATTTGGTTCATTTGTGATGTAATTAGCTTAGTTAGGTATAAAATGCCACAAGAACCTTGGTTAGCTCATAACTTAGTGTATCTTCCTCCTAAATGACATCATAAGCTCAAAATAAGAAAAATATTGTAATCATCCTCTTCCCCTCCTACTTGTTCTTCTTCTTCTCCTTCTTGTTATTCTTGTAATCATCCTCTTCTCCTTCTTCTTATTCTTCTTCTGCACCACCTCCTCCTTCTTCTTCTCCTTCTTATTCTCCTCTTTCTTTTTCTCCTTAGATTATTTTTCCCAAGAAAGACATACTTAGTTAATTATCCTCCAAAATGACATAATTCGCTAATTTAGTTCATCTATGACATAATTAGCTTAGTTAGGTAAAAAACATCACTAGAACCTTGGTTAGCTCATAACTTAGCGTATCTTCCTTCTAAAAGACCTAATAAGCTCAAAATAAGAAAAGTATTGTGATCATCCTCTTCCTCTCCTTCTCCTTCTCCTTCTTCTTATTCTTGTAATAATCCTCTTCTCCTTATTCTTCTTCTTCTCTTCCTCCTCCTTCTTCTTCATCTCCTTCTTCTTCTCCTCTTTCTTCTTCTCCTTAGCTTAGTTTCCCCAAGAAAGACATACCTAGCTAATTATCATCCAAAATGACATAATTAGCTAATTTAGTTCATTTATGACATAATTATCTTAGTTATGTAAAAAGATCACAAGAACCTTGGTTAGCTCCTAACTTAGCGTATCTTCCTGCTAACTGACATAATAAGCTCAAAATAAGAAAAGTGTTGTAATCATCATCTTCCTCTCCTTCTCTTTCTCCTTCTTCTTATTCTTGTAATCATCCTCTTCTCCTTCTTATTATTTTTCTCCTCCTCCTCCTTCTTCTTCTCCTTCTTCTTCTCCTTTTTCTTCTCCTATTTCTTCTTCTCCTTAGCTTATTTTCCCCAAGAAAGAGATACTTAGCTAATTATCATCCAAAATGACATAATTAGCTAATTTAGTTCATTTATTACATAATTAGCTTAGTTAGTTAAAAAAACATCACAAGAACCTTGGTTAGCTCATAACTTAGCGTATCTTCCTTCTAAATGACCTAATAAGCTCAAAAGAAGAAACGTATTGTAATTATCCTCTTCCTCTCCTTCTCCTTATTTTCCTTCTTCTTATTCTTGTAATCATCATCTTCTCCTTATTATTCTGGTCCTCCTCCTCATCCTTCTTCTTCTCATTCTTCTTATCCTCTTTCTTCTCCTCTCTCTTCTTGTCCTTAGATTATTTTCCTCAAGAAAGACATACTTAGCTAATTATCATCCAAAATGTCATAATTAGCTAATTTAGTTCATTTATGAGATAATTAGCTTAGTTACGTCAAAAACATCACAAGAATTTTGTATCTCAAAATTTAACGTATCTTCTTCCTAAAGGACATAATAAGCTCAAAATAAAAGAAGTATTGTAATCATCCTATTCCTCTTCTTATCCTTCTTCTACTCCTTCTTTTTCTTGTAATCATCCTCTTCTCAATATTCTTCTTATTCTCCTCCTGCTTATTCTTATTCTTCTCCTTCTTTTTCTCCACTTTCTTCTCCTCTTTCATCTTCTCCTTAGCTTATTTTCCCCAAGAAAGACATACTTCGCTAATTATCCTCCAAAGTGACATAATTAGATAATTTAATTGATTTATGACATAATTAGCTTAGTTAGGTATAAAACATCACGATAACCTTGTTTAGCTCACAACTTAGCGTATCTTCCTCCTAAATGACATTATAAGCTCAAAATAAGAAAAGTATTGTAATCATCCTTTTCCCCTCCTCATCCTTCTTCTTCTTCTCCTTATTGTTATTCAGGTAATCATCCTTTTCTCCTTCTTCTTATTCTTCTTATTCTTCTTATCCTCCTCCTCCATCTTCTCCTTCTTCTTCTCCTCTTTCTCCCCCTCTGTCTTCTTCTCCTTAGCTTATTTTCCCCAAGAAAGACATACTTATCTAATTATCCTCCAAAATGATATAATTAGCTAATTTAGTTCATATATGACATAATTACCTTAGTTAGATAAAAAACATCGCAAGAACCTTGGTTAGCTCATAGGTTAGCGTATCTCCCTCCTAAATGACATAATAAGCTCAAAATAAGAAAAGTATTGTAATCATCCTCTTCCTCTCCTTATCATTCTTCTGCTTCTTCTTATTCTTGTAATCATCCTATTCTCCTTCTCCTTCTCCTTCTTCTTCTCCTCTTTCTTCTCCTCTTTCGTCTTCTCCTTAGCTTATTTTCCCCAAGAAATACATACTTATCTTATTATCCTCCAAAGTGACATAATTAGCTAATTTAGTTCATTTTGACATAATTAGCTTAGTTAGGTAAAAAAACATCACAAGAACCTTTGTTAGCTCATAACTTAGCGTATCTTCCTCCTAAATGACATAATAAGCTCAAAATAAGAAAAGTATTATAATCATCCTCTTCCTCTCCTTCTCCTTCTTTTCCTTCTTATTATTCTTGTAATCATCCTCTTCTTCTTCTTCTTCTCCTCCTCCTCCTCATCCTTATTCTTCTTCTCCTTCTTGTCCTCCTATTTCTTCTCATCTTTCTTCTTCTCCTTAGCTTATTTTCCCCAAGAAAGACATACTTAGCTAATTAAAATCCAAAATGACATAATTAGCTAATTTAGTTCATTTATGACATAATTAGCTAAGTTAGATGAAAACAACATAAGAACCTTGGTTATCTCATTACTTAGCGTATCTTCCTCCTAAATGACATAATAAGGTGAAAAAGACAATAGTATTGTAAACATCCTCTTCTTCTCCTTATCCTTCTTCTCATCCTTCTTATTCTTGTAATCATCCTCTTCTCTTTATTATCCTTATTATTCTCCTCCTTATTCTTCTTCTTCTCCTCTTTCTTCTTCTCCTTAGCTTATTTCCCCAAGAAGGACATACTTAGCTAATTATCCTCCAAAGTGGCATAATTAGCTTACTTAGTTCATTTATATCATAATTATCTTAGTTAGGTATAAAATATCACAAGAACCTTGTTTAGGTCATAACTTAGTGTATCTTCCTCCTAAATGACATACTAAGCTCAAAATAAGAAAAGTATTGTAATCATCCTCTTCCCCTCCTCCTTATTCTTCTTCTTCTCCTTATTATTCTTGTAATCATCCACTTCTCCTTTTTCTTATTCTTCTTTAAACCTCCTCCTCCTTCTTCTTCTCCTTCTTCCTTATTCTCCTTAGCTTATTTTCCCCAAGAAAGACATACTTAGCTAATTATCCCCAAGATGTCATAATTATCTAATTTAGTTCATTTATGACATAATTAGCTTATTTAGGTAAAGAAAAATCACAGGAACCTTGGTTAGCTCATAACTTAGCGTATCTTCCTTCTAAATGACCTAATAAGCTCAAAATAAGAAAAGTATTGTTATCATCCTCTTCCTCTCCTTCTCGTTCTTCTCCTTTTTCTTATTCTTGTAATCATCCTCTTCTCCTTCTTCTTCTTCTTAACCTCTTCGTCCTTATTCTTCTCCTTCTTCTTCTCCTCTTTCTTCTTATCCTTAGCTTAGTTTCCCCAAGAAAGACATACTTAGCTAATTATCCACCAAAATGACATAATTAGCTAATTTAGTTCATTTATGACATAATTAGCTTAGTTACATAAAAAACATCACAAAACCTTGGCTAGCTCATAGCTTAGCTGATCTTCCTCCTAAATGGCATAATAAGCTCAAAATAAGAAAAGTATTGTAATCACCCTCTTCCTCTCCTTATTCTAATTCTCCTTCTTCTTATTCTTCTAATCATCCTATTCTCCTTCTTCTTCTTCTCCTCAAGCTCCTTCTTATTCTCCTTCTTCTGCTCCTCTTTCTTCTTCTTCTTAGCTTATTTTCCCCAAGAAAGACATACATAGCTAATTATCCTCCAAACTGACATAATTAGCTAATTTAGTTCATTTATGACATAATTAGCTTAGTTAGGTAGAAAACATCACAAGAACCTTGGTTAGCTCATAGTTTAGCGTATCTTCCTACGAAATGACATAATAAGCTCAAAATACGAAAAGTATTGTAATCATCCTCTTCCTCTCCTTCTCCTTCTTTTCCTTCTTCTTATTCTTGTAGTCATCCTCTTCTCCTTCTTCTTCTCCCCCTCCTCCTCATCTTTCTTCTTCTTCTCCTTCTTCTTCTCCTCTTTCTTCTTGTCCTTAGATTATTTTCCCGAAGAAAGACATACTTAGCTAATTATCATCCAAAATGACATAATTAGATAATTAGTTCATTTATGACATAATTAGCTTAGTTAGGTAAACAAATCAGAGGAACCTTCGTTGTCTCATAACTTAGCGTATCTTCCTCCTAAATGACATAATAAGCTCAAAATATGAAACGTATTGTAATTATCATCTTCCTCTCCTTATCCTTCTTATCCTACTTCGTATTCTTGTAATCATCCTCTTCTCCTTATTCTTCTTATTCTTATTTTCCGTATTGTTCTTCTTCTCCGTCTTCTTCTCCTATTTCTTCTTCTCCTTAGCTTATTTTCCCCAAGAAAGACATACTTAGATAATTATCCCCCAAAATGTCATAATTATCTAATTTAGTTCATTTGTGACATAATTAGCTTATTTAGGTAAAGAAAAATCATAGGAACCTTGGTTAGCTCATAGTTTAGCGTATCTTCCTTCTAAATGACCTAATAAGCTCAAAATAAGAAAAGTATTGTTATCATCCACTTCCTCTCCTTCTCGTTCTTCTCCTTTTTCTTATTCTTGTAATCATGCTCTTCTCCTTCTTCTTATTCTTATCCTCTTCCTCCTTATTCTTCTCCTTCTTCTTCTCCTCTTTCTTCTTATCCTTAGCATATTTTCCCCAAGAAAGACATACTTAGGTAATTATCCACCAAAATGACATAATTAGCTAATTTAGTTCATTTATGACATAATTAGCTTAGATATGTAAAGAAACATCACAAAACCGTGGCTAGCTCATAGCTTAGCTGATCTTCCTCGTAAATGGCATAATAAGCTCAAAATAAGAAAAGTATTGTAATCATCCTCTTCCTCTCCTTATCCTTATTCTCCTTCTTCTTATTCTTGTACTCATCCTATTCTCCTTCTTCTTCTTCTTCTTCTTCTTCTCCTCATCAAGCTCCTTCTTATTCTCCTTCTTCTTCTCCTCTTTCTTCTTCTTCTTAGTTTATTTTCCCCAAGAAAGACATACTTAGCTAATTATCCTCCAAACTGACATAATTAGCTAATTTAGTTCATTTATGACATAATTAGCTTAGTTAGGTAGAAAACATCACAAGAACCTTGGTTAGCTTATAGTTTAGCGTGTCTTCCTCCTAAATGACATAATAAGCTCAAAATAAGAAAAGTATTGTAATCATCCTCTTCCTCTCCTTCTCCTTCTTTTCCTTCTTCTTATTCTTGTAGTCATCCTCTTCTCCTTATTCTTCTTATTCTTATTCTCCGTATTGTTCTTCTTGTCCTTCTTCTTATCCTATTTCTTCTTCTCCTTAGCTTATTTTCCCCAAGAAAGACATACTTAGCTAATTATCCTCAAAAGTGGCATAATTAGGTAATTTAGTTCATTTATGACATAATTAGCTTAGTTAGGTATAAAATATCCCAAGAACCTTGGTTAGCTCATAACTTAGTGTATCTTCCTCCTAAATGACATAATAAGCTCAAAATAAGAAAAGTATTGTAACCATCCTCTTCCCCTCCTCCTCCTTCTTCTTCTCCTTCTTGTTATTCTTGTAATCATCCTCTTCTCCTTCTTCTTATTCTTCTTCTCCACCTCCTCCTTCTTCTTCTTCTCCTTCTTCTTCTCCTCTTTCTTCTCCTCTTTCTTCTTCTCCTAAGCTTATTTTCCCCAAGAAAGACATACTTAGCTAATTATCCTCCGAAATGACATAATTAGCTAATTTAGTTCATTTATGACGTAATTAGGTTAGTTAGGTAAGAAAACATCACAAGAACCTTCGTTAGCTCATAACTTAGCGTATCTTCCTTCTAAATGACCTAATAAGCTCAAAATAAAAAAAAATTGTTAACATCCTCTTCCTCTCCTTCTCGTTCTTCTCCTTTTTCTTATGCTTGTAATCATCCTCTTCTCCTTCTTCTTTTTCTTCTCCTCCTCCTCCTTCTTATTCTCCTCCTTCTTATTCTCCTCTTTCTTTTCTCCTGAGCTTATTTTCACCGAGAAAGACATACTTAGCTAATTATCCTCCAAAATTACATAATTAGCTAATTTAGTTCATTTATGACATAATTACCTTAGTTAGTTAAAAAACATCAAAAGAACCTTGGTTAGCTCATAGCTTAGCGTATCTTCCTCCGAAATGACATAATAAGCTCAAAATAAGAAAAATATTGTAATCATCCTCTTCCTCTCCTTATCCTTCTTCTCCGTCTTCTTATTCTTGTAATCATCCTACTCTCCTTCTTGTCCTACTTCTTCTTCTTCTTTTTCTTCTCCTCCTCCTCCTCCTCCTTCTTCTCCTCTTTCTTCTCCTCTTTCTTCTTCTCCTTAGCTTATTTTCCCCAAGAAAGGCATAATTAGCTAATTATCCTCCAAAATAACATAATTAGGTAATTTAGTTCATTTATGACATAATCAGCTTAGTTAGGTAAAAACTTCACAAGAACCTTGGTTAGGTCATAACTTAGCGTATCTTTCTCCTAAATGACATAATAAGCTCAAAATATGAAAAGTATTGTAATCATCCTTTTCCTCTCCTTCTCCTTCTTCCCCTGCTTCTTTTTCTTGTAATCATCCTCTTCTCCTTATTCTTCTTCTTATCCTCCTCCTTTGTTCATCTTCTTGTCCTTCTTCTTCTCCTCTTTCTTCTCCTCTTTCTTCTCCTCTTTCTTCTCCTCTTTCTTCTTCTCCTTAGCTTATTTTCCTGAAGAAAGACATACTTAGCTAATATTCATTCAAAATGACACAATTAGCTAATTTAGTTCATTTATGACATAATTAGCTTAGTTAGTTAAAAAACATCACAAGAACCTTGGTTAGCTCATAACTTAGCGTATCTTCGTCCTAAATGACATAATATGCTCAGAATAAGAAAAGTATTGTAATCATCCTCTTCCTCTCCTTCTCCATCTTCTCCTGCTTCTTTTTCTTGTAATCATCCTCTTACCCTTATTTTTCTTCTTATCCTCCTCCTTCTTCTTCGCCTCTTTCTTCTCCTCTTTCTTCTTCTCCTTAGCTTATTTTCCCAAAGAAAGACATACTTAGCTAATTATCCTCCAAAGTGACATAATTAGCTAATTTATTTCATTTATGACAAAATTAGCTTAGTTAGGTAAAAAAACATCACAAAAATCTTGGTTAGCTCATAACTTAGCGTGTCTTCCTCCTAAATGACATAATAAACTCAAAATAAGAAAAGTATTGTAATCATCCTCTTCCTCTCCTTCTCCTTTTCTCCTTATTCTTATTATTGTAATCATCCTCTTGTCCTTATTCTCCTTATTCTTATTCTTCTTCTCCTCTTCCTCCTTCTTCTTCTTATCCTCTTTCTTCTCCTCTTTCTTCTTCTCCTTAGCTTATTTTCCCCAAGAAAGACATACTTAGCAAATTATCCTCCAAAATGACATAATTAGCTAATTTAGTTCATTTATGACATAATTAGCTTAGTTAGGTAAAAAAAATCACAAGAACCTTGGTTATCTCATAACTTAGCGTATCTTCCTCCTAAATGACATAATAAGCTCAAAATAAGGAAAGTATTGTAATGATCCTCAGTATTGTAATCATACTTAGCTAATGATGTTCTCCTTGTCCTTCTCCTTCTTCTCCTCCTCCTCCTTCTTCTCCTCCTCCTCCTCCTCCTCCTCCTCCTTCTTCTTCTCTTGTTTCTTCTTCATCTCATCTTTGTCCTCCTCCTTCTTCTTCTGCTCCTCCTCCTCCTCATTCTCCTCCTCCTCCTCCTTCTTCTTCTTCTACTCCTCCTCGTTCTCCCCCTCCTCCTCATTCTCCTCCTCCTCATCCTCCTCCTCCTCCTCCTCCTCATTCTCCTTCTCCTTCTCCTTCTTCTTCGAATTCTTATCATTCTTCTCCTACTTCTTCTCCTTCTCCTCCTCCTCCTCCTCCTCCTTCTTCTTATCCTTCTTGTTATTCTTGTAATCATCCTCTTCTCCTTCTTCTAATTCTTATTCTCCACCTCATCCTTCTTTTTCTTCTACTTCTTCTTCTCCTCTTTCTTCTCCTCCTTAGATTTTTTCCCCAATAAAGACATACTTAGCTAATTATCCTTAAAGATGACATAATTAGATAATTTAGCTCATTTATGACATAATTAGCTTAGTTAGGTAAGAAAACATCACAAGAACCTTCGTTAGCTCAAAACTTAGCATATCTTCCTTCTAAATGACCTAAAAAGCTCAAAAAAAATATTGGTATCATCCTCTTCCTCTCCTTCTCGTTCTTCTCCTTTTTCTTATTCATGCAATCATCCCCTTCTCCTTCTTATTCTTCTTATCCTCCTCCTCCTTCTTATTATTCTCCTTCTTCTACTACTCTTTCTTCTTCTCCTTAGGTTATTTTCACCAAGAAAGACATACTTAGCAAATTATTCTCCAAAATGACATAATTATCTTAGTTAGTTAAAACATCACAAGAACCTTGGTTAGCTCATAGCTTAGCGTATCTTCCTCCAAAAGGACATAATAAGCTCAAAATAAGAAAAGTATTGTAATCATCCTCTTCCTGTCCTTATCCTTCTTCTCCTTCTTCTTGTTCTTGTAATCATCCTATTCTCCTTCTTCTCCTTCTTCTTCTTCTTCTTCTTGTTCTTCTTCTCCTCCTCCTCCTCCTCATTCTTATTCTCCTCTTTATTCTCCTCTTTCTTCTTCTCCTTAGCCTATTTTCCCAAAGAAAGACATACTTAGCTAATTATCCTTCAAAATAACATAATTAGCTAATTTAGTTCATTTATGACATAATTAGCTTAGTTAGTAAGAAAACATCACAAGAACCTTGGTTAGCTCATAACTTAGCGTATCTTCCTCCTAAATTACATAATAATCTCAATATAATAAAAGTATTGTAATCATCATTTTCCTCTCCTTTTCCTTCTTCTCCTTCTGCTCCTTCTTATTATTCTTGTAATCATACTCTTCTCCTTCTTATTCTTCTCCTCCTCCTCCTTCTTCTTCTTCTCCTTCTTCTTCTCCTCTTTCTTCTCTTCTTTCTTCTTCTCCTTAGCTAATTTCCCCCAAGAAAGACATACTTAGCTAATTATCATTCAAAATGACAGAATTAGCTAATTTAGTTCATGTATGACATAATTAGCTTAGTTAGGTAAACAACATCACAAGAACCTTGGTTTGCTCATAACTTAGCGTATCATCCTCCTAAATGACATAATAAGATCAAAATAAGAAAAGTATTGTAATCATCCTCTTCCTCTCCTACTCTTTCTTATCCTACTTATTTTTCTTGTAATCATCCTCTTCTCCTTATTATTCTTCTTATCATCCTCCTTCTTCATCTTCTTCTCCTTCTTCTTCTCCTCTTTCTGCTTCTCCTTAGCTTATTTTCCCCAAGAAATACATACTTAGCTAATTATCATCCAACGTGACATAATTAGCTAATTTAGTTCATTTATGACATAATTAGCTTAGTTAGGTAAAAAAAACATCACAAGAATCTTGGTTAGACCATAACTTAGTGTATCTTCCTCCTAAATGACATAATAAGCTCAAAATAAGAAAAGTATTGTATCATCCTCTTCCTCTCCTTCTCTGTTTTCTCCTTCTTCTTATTCTTGTAATCATCCTCTTCTCCTTATTCTCCTTCTTGTTTTTCTTCTCCTCCTCCTCCTCCTCCTTCTTCTTCTCCTTCTTCTTATCCTCTTTCTTCTCCTCTTTCTTCTTCTCCTTAGCTTATTTTCCCCAAGAAAGACATACTTAGCTAATTATCCTCCAAAATGACATAATTAGCTAATATATATCATTTATGACATAATTTGCTTAGTTAGGTAAAAAAACATCACGGTAACCTTGGTTATCTCATAACTTAGCGTATCTCCCTCCTAAATGACATAATAAGCTCAAAATTATAAAAGTATTGTAATGATCCGCAGTATTGTAATCATACTTAGCTAATTATCTTCTCCTTCTCCTTCACCTTCTCCTTCTCTTCCTCCTCCTCCTCCTCATCATCATCATCTTCTTCTTCTTCTTCTTCTTCTTCTTCTTCTCCTGTTTCCTCTTCTTCTCGTCCTCCTCCTCCTCCTCCTCCTTCTTCTTCTCCTCCTCCTCCTCCTTCTTTTTCTTCTTCTCCTTCTCCTTATTCTTCTTCTTCTTATCCTTCTTCTCCTTCTTCTCCTCCCCCTCCTTCATCTTCTTTTTCTCCTTCTTCTTCTTATTCTTCTAGTTTTATTTCTCTTCTAGTTTTATTCTTCTTCTTCTAGTTTTATTCTTCTTCTTCTAGTTTTATTCTTCTTCTTCTAACTTTTTTATTCTCATTTTGCAGATATTATTCACTCATGGAAGCTGCCATTCATGGAAGCCGACACTGATGAACTGCTACTGTTTAATTTTTGTTTCGATTTTATTTTGATGAACGGTATGAAACTATGTGGATGCATGGAGATAAGATGTTTGATACATGGCCTATGGCCTATATATACGACGTTCCTGCTCTTATATGATGTTCGATACATGGCCTAAGGCGCTTATTTGATGTTTGAAAGTATGTGTGGATTTTGAAACTATATGTATTTTAAAAATGCAGGGAAATAAATATAAGCAAACAAAACAGTGACAATATGTCCTCTTTGCCGTCTGTTGGGGCAGCAACGGTTGACCCATATGGTCACTTTGCTGTCTGCTGCCCCAGCCAGCAGACGACAATGGGTCGTTGTGGCAGATGGCAAAGAGCCCATCAAAGGAAGTGAGGGGGGGGGGGTTCCCATGTTGACTTATGGCAGAAGGAAAAGCCCATCAAATAGAGCAGACGTCAAATACTTCGTTAGCACCTAACGGAGTAGTTGCCTATCGGCTGCCATCTAAGGGGCTTTGCCGTCTGCTGGCCACGAAGGGTGACGGCAAAGCCCTTTGCCATCCGCTTTTACCAGGCAGACGACAAAGAAGGGCCTTTACCGACGAAAGTAGTCGTAGAAGTTTTGCCGACCGGAGGCTGACGGCAAAGGCCTTTGCCATCCATGATATACCCCTTTGCCGTCCGTTATGGCAGACAGCAAAGAAGCTGATTCCTGTACTAAAGTTACCGAAAAGTTCAAAGGTCTAGAACTAATCGTCTCTATGGGCTCGATCTCCTGTGGCAGTGGATGATGGAGAGGACAGGAGAGTGTCGACAAAGGCTTCAGAAGAATTTCCTGGAGTTGGAGGTGTTGACACTAGAAGTGCTGGAGCTAGGGCTGAAGCTAAAGGTGCAGATGCCTGAGCTGGTGAAGATGGTCTTGCTTCTGTCACTGGCACAACTCCTAGTCTGAGCTGGGTACTGAACTGAGTAGTAGTGCGAGGAGGCGACTCTTCATCATCACTAGTTGATTTGGGTGACTTCACACCATCAACTTCATGCTTGAGTTGTTCCACACTCGCAAAAATCTCTGTGACTTTGACGTTCAGATCATGGAATTTAGTTTGCACAATCCTCTCTAAGCTCTCTTGGTTCTGCAGAATCTCCGATATGTTCTTCTCCATCCCTTGGATGGTGCCCACTAGGAATGCCATTTGCTCACCTTGGTTTATGAGATGTGGAACTGGGGGTGGCTCATTCCTAGCACCCTCTACCTCTGCTACCTCTCGGTTTGCAGCTGAGATAGGATTTATGCTTCCTCCTCCTCACTGTGCTCTGGAGTTATTACCATAGAAGTTGGTCTTTGAGTGACATAGACAATTGTCTTCCTTTCTCTCTTCTTAGCATGCTGTTTTGCTGGTCTGGAAGACATTCTCTCAATGGTAAGAGCAAACCCTTCTCTTGCAGACTCTCAGGCTCTAACATTAGCTGGATTGGCATACTCCTTTCTAAGAGGCTTCTTGACAATAGTCTTCTCCTTCTGCTTCTGAGGAATAGAAATATCTGGGACGAAATCAGCATCCTCTTCATCAAAATTGATCTTGCTCCTGGACCTTGTAGCTGTCTTAGGAAACCCATGGGAGCTGGGAGTACCTGGGTCAGAAGGTGTCCTCTCAGGACTAGTGCATGAGTCCAGCTCAGCACTGGCTCTCTAAAATTGTTCTGACTATCTTCAAATCCTGACATCCTGGCAAACCAAGCAGACACGCAGACTAGCAGGCAAGCACACCATGTGAAATAGATATAGAAGAGCTGGAGTGGATGAGCATCACAAATTATAGAAGTTTTTGAAAATTTGAACACGCAAAAATTTAACTTTAACTTTCAGCAAGAAAATATTTTGCTTCCACTGAGTTTTGAATTTCGGAGCCACTGAGACAGAGGTTCTCTTATCACAGAAACTTTGCTACCTTTTCGGTTTCACCAAAAAGGTAAACTCGGTTCAACCGAGAACATTCTCAGCAACCCTAAAACCAAAATTGATACTACCGATTTTGCAAACTCGGTGACACCGAGATTCAATTTGGCGGACCATTAAACCTAAATACTTAATTTCTCGCTAATGTAGGATCGAAAGTATGTCTAGAGGGGGGGGGGTGATTAGACTACTTGACAAGATAAAAATTCTGCCTTTTCCCAATTATAGTTGAGGCGCAGATTTGGTAGTTAAAGAAAGTAAAGTACACCCTACACATGTAGTTCTAGGAGTATAGCAGCAGAATGTAAAACATGCAAGTGTAAAGCAAAGGAGTAAGGTAGGGAGATCAAACTCATGAGGTCAACACAACGATTTTTGGCATGGTTCCGATAGGTGGTGCTATCGTACATCCATGTTAGTGGAGACTTCAACCGACGGAGGGTAATGGCTATGAGAGTCTACGGAGGGATTCATCCAGGAAGGGTCCACAAAGAAGCAACCTTGTCTATCCACCACGGCTTCTGTCCATGAAGGACTAGCCTTATTCACGGTAGATCATCATGAAGTAGGCAATCTCCTTGCCCTTATAAACATCTTGGTTCAACTCCACAACACAGTAGGAGGCTCCCAAGCGACACCTAACCAATCTAGGAGGCACCACCCTCCAAAAGGTAATATATGGGGTAGAACTATGAACTCCTTGCTCTTGTGCTTCTAAAGATAGTCTCCTCGACACAAAATCACTCTCTCACATAATATATTTTTTTGACTGGAAAGTAGTAGGAGAGGCTCCTACTATGCTATATTAGAATAAATAATATTTACATGAAGAGGAGGAAAGTCCTCAGAACAAGAAATGAGCAAAACAGTGAGAGTCTAGAGATTGTTTACAAGGGAAGTGATATAATCACTAAGATCACTAGACACTCTATATCTAAGCCAACTAAGATTAGCCTTAGTCCTTTCAAGCCAAGAGTTATGTGTAGGATTGATCTGATTGAAGATATAATTGTTCCTCTCTTTCCAAATATTCCAGGCAGTAATAGTGAAGATTTCAAAGAATAGTCTGCTAGAATAATTTTCTTTTTCTCTAATTGTAGCTTCAATTCTCGAGGAATTGGTGTTATAAGATATACCAATCTTGGCCCAACACTCTCAAAGAATATGCATGGGTAGAAGATCAAGATTCAAATGGTTTGAGTGGAATGTCTAGGTCCCAACACATGAGTAGGTGATCTCTCTCAGAAATGGATTTGGATATGAAGTGGGTGTTCTGGGTGCATCTCCCACGAATGAGAGATGGGTGAAGGGGTATATATAGGCAACACACAAAATCCAACCGTTACACACAAAATGGCAAACTCAGTGACAGCGAAGTTGGAAAGTCGACTGTACCTATTAGCATAAAAGGTGTGAACTTTTAATGTCGGTGAGACCGTTGTACAAAAATTGGTGGCACCGAAAAGGTGGCTAACGGTCAGATGGCCAAACTCTGTGGCACGGATACTCAAACTCGCAAATTCTGATTTTGTGCACCGAGGCACCCGAAAGTTGGTCACG
Organism: Hordeum vulgare subsp. vulgare; assembly: GCF_904849725.1. Lineage (NCBI taxonomy): Eukaryota > Viridiplantae > Streptophyta > Magnoliopsida > Poales > Poaceae > Hordeum > Hordeum vulgare. Next base: position 356,287,458 of record NC_058520.1, read on the forward strand.
CAAACTCGGTAGCACCAATTTGGTGGGGATGGCTAGGGTTTCTGTCTGAGGTCAAACTCGGTGAGTGCGAAATGTGGAAGTTGGTGACACCAAATTTGAGTATGTGAAATTTGACAGAATAGTTATATGGGAAAAATGACTGAGTATTTTGGTGGCTAACTTTGCGCACTTGAGCAACCAGTTCATTTTAATACCTCACCCCCTTTTAATAGTATTGGCTTTCCTATGGACTGAAATGTGATTTCTCACAAATAGAAAATGAAAACTCTTCTAGCTTGAAGCTTGAGCCAATCCTATTACTTTCTTGCATCAAGGGGCATCTCCACATAAGACTTTAGCCAAAGAATCTTTTGAACTTTTTTGAAATATACTTGGAAAACATATTCGTCCAATGATGCATATGTTCTGATCATTTATCAAAACCATCCTAGGGAGCAATTGTGCTTTCAATCTCCCCATTTTTGGTAATTGATGACAACATATAGATCAAAGCTTTGACAAAATATATAATCAATGATTAGCATCGATGCTTTGAGAAATATGTGAAAAACAAGATCTCCCCTAAATTTGTGCATTGTTTAAAATTTGCGTTTGAATGCAAATGCACAATCAATTAGGATCATGGGTTACTCTTCCATGTCATATACATCTTGGTGGTGCGCATACAAGGTAATGATGAATAGTTATGCACATGACACCAACAAGATACGTGAATGATCATCACATAGATAGCTAAAAGATCAAAGTTTTGAAACCAAATGAGAGAAATAAAATCAAAAGATCTCTCACTAGAAGTCTATGATATATACATTTCCCCCCTTTGGCAATGATGACCCACAAGTGTAGGGGATCTATTGTAGTCCTTTCGATAAGTAAGAGTGTCGAACCGAACGAGGAGCAGAAGGAACTGACAAGTGGTTTTCAGCAAGGTATTCTCTGCAAGCACTGAAATTATCGGTAACAGATAGTTGTGTGATAAGATAATTCGTAGCGAGTAGCAAGTAACAATAGTAAAAAAGGTGCAGCAAGATGGCCCAATCCCTTTTGTAGAAAGGGACAAGCCTGGACAAACTCTTATATGAGGTGAAGCGCTCCCGAGGACACATGGGAATTTCTGTCAAGCTAGTTCTCATCATGTTCATATGATTCGCGTTCGCTACTTTGATATTTTGATATGTGGGTGGACTGGTGCTTGGGTGCTTCCCTTACTTGGACAAACATCCCACTTATGACTAACCCCTCTCGCAAGCATCCGCAACTACGAAAGAAGAATTAAGACAAAGTCTAACCATAGCATTAAACTAGTGGATCCAAATCAGCCCCTTACGAAGCAACGCATAAACTAAGGTTTAAGCTTCTGTCACTCTAGCAACCCATCATCTACTTATTACTTACCAATGCCTTCCTCTAGGCCCAAATAATGGTGAAGTGTTATGTAGTCGACGTTCACATAACACCACTAGAGGAAAGACAACATACAACGCATCAAAATATCAAACGAATACCAAATTCACATGGCTACTTATAGCAAGACTTATCCCATGTCCTCAGGAACAAAAGTGACTACTCACAAAGCATAATTATGTTGATGAACAGAGAGGTATTGAGTAGCATTAAGGATCTGAACATATGATCTTCCACCGAGTAATCTAACTAGCATCAACTACAAAGAGTAATTGACACTACTAGCAACCTTACAAGTACCAATCGGAGTCGCGAGACGAAGATTGGTTACAAGAGATGAACTAGGGTTTGGGGATGAGATGGTGCTGATGAAGATGTTGATGGAGACGAGTCCCCTCCGATGAGAGGAGTGTTGGTGATGACGATGGCGACGATTTCCCCCTCCGGGAGGAAAGTTTCCCCAGCAGGACGGCCCCGCCGGAGCTCTAGATTGGTTGCCCTCAAGTTCCGCCTCGTGGCGGCGGCGTCTCTTCCCGAAAGCCTCCCCTTGATTTTTTTAGAACGAAACCCTCTTATAGAAAAAGATGGGAGCCGGAAGGGCAGCAGGGGGCCCATAAACCACCTAGGCGCGACCAGGGTTATGCCGCGCCTGGCAGGCTTGTGGCCTCCTGGTGGCTCCCCTCCGGTACTTCTTCCGCCCATTATTTTTTATGAAATCCAAAATAATTCCTCGTTGATTTTCACGGCTTTTGGAGTTGCGCAGAATAGGTATCTGAAACTTGATCCTTTTTCAGACCAGAATTCCAGCTGCCGGCATTCTCCCTCTTCATGTAAACCTTATAAAATAAGAGAGAAAATGCATAAGTATTGTACCGTGAAGTGTAATAACAGCCCATAAAGTGGTAAATATCAACATAAAAGCATGATGCAAAATGGACGTATCAACTCCCCCAAGCTTAGACCTCGCTTGTGCTCAAGCGGAAGCCGAGATCATAAATATGCCCACATGTTTAGAGATAGAGGTGTCGATAAAACGAAATACGGACATGCACGCATCATGATCATAATTAGAACAGCAATATCGTCATATAATCTTTTATGCTAAAGTGACAATTCCTGCACAAAGTAAAGTATGGATCAAGAACCTTATAGAGAATTAACAACCAATAGCCTTTAATCATTGAAGAAATTGCAATTTATCATAACATCGGAAAGAGTCAAATAAGAGCTTGTAAAGCAAATCCACATACTCAATCATCCTTTCGTTTTCTACAATTGCTAAAACTCACGTGGTACTCATGAGATCAAAGTTTCAGTTGCACACAGAGAAAGATACGGGCTTACAGTTTCGCCTCCCAACTACTTACCTCAAAGGTAATATCAACAGTAATAATTCATGAATACTTACTTCCAAGTTGACATATGAATATAGATATTTCCCTAGCACATGACGTTAGCCAAGATAATGGTGAAATAAGGAGTTGGTGTCGGTCACCATGACTCTTTTAAGGATAAAAAGTAAAGATACAAGATAGGCCCTTCGCAGAGGGGAGCAGAGGTTGTCATGCGCTTTTGAGGTTTGTATGTGTGATCTCTTAGTGTGGGGGAACGTCACTTTATATTGCCTCCTGTGATAAGGAACTTTACTATGCAGTCTGTCGCTTTTATGTCTTCCTCATCACAGGTTCGTACAAAGCTTATTTTCGACATACTAATAGATCATACATATTTAGGGAGCAATTTTTATTGCTTGCACCGATGACAACTTACTTGAGGGATCTTATTCAATCCATAGGTAGGGATCTTATTCAATCCACTATCGTATCTACTTTTCCGAACTCTTTTGCCCTTGTTTTGGACTCTAATTTGCATGATTTGAATGGAAGTAACCCGAACTAACGCTGTTTTCAGCAGAATTGCCATGGCGTTGTTCTTGTGCAGAAATAAAAGTTCTCGGAATGTCGTGAAAATTTACGGAGATTTTTTCTGGAATAAAAGAGAAATACCTGCGCAAAGATCCACTGGAGGGGCGTGCCAGTGGGCCACAAGCCCACAGGACGCAGCCACCAACGTAGGCTGCGCCCTGCAGGCTTGTGTGGCCCACGTGGCACCACCGCCCCCAAACTCAGCTGTATATCTTCCGTTTCCCCTGGAAAATATCAGAGAGAAGGTTTCATCGCGTTTTACGATACGGAGGCGCCGGCACATCCTGTTCTTCATCTGGAGGGCAGATCTGGAGTCCGTTTCGGGCTCCGGAGAGGGGAAATCGTCGCCATTGTCATCATCAACCTTTCTCCATCAACAATTCCATGATGCTCTTCATCGTTCGTGAGTAATCTCATCATAGGCTTGCTGGACGGTGATGAGTTGGATGAGATCTATCATGTAATCGAGTTAGTTCTTGACGGGGATTGATCCCTAGTATCCACTATGTTCTAGATTGATGTTGCTACTACTTGGCTACGCTTAATGCTTGTCACTACAGCCCGAGTGCCATGATTTCATATCTGAACACATTATGTTGTCGCCAATATCTTTGTGTTCTTGATCCTATCTTGCAAGTTGTAGTCACCTACTATGTGTTATGACCCGGCAACCCTGGACTGAGCATACCCGGAACCATTCCCGGAGATGACCATAGTATGAGGAGTTCACGTATTCACCGCGTGTTAATGCGTTGGTACGGTTCTTTATTAAAAGGAGAACCTTAATATCCCGTAGTTTCCATTAGGACCCCTCTGCCATGGGAGGGATGGACAATAGATGTCATGCAAGTTCTTTTCCCTAAGCACGTATGACTACATACAGAATACATGCCTACATTAGATTGATGAATGGGAGCTAGTCACATATCTCTCTGCGTTATAACTGTTACATGATGAATCACATCCGTCATACTCATCCATCATCGATCCACTGCCTACGAGTCTTTTACAACTGGTCCTCGCTACGTTACTTTGTCTAGGCTTGTCCCTTGCTACAAAAGGGATTGGGCCACTTTGCTGCTACTATTGCTACTGCTGTCACTTTGCTGCTACTGTTGCTACTACTATTACTTTGCTACTGCTGCTACTGCTGTTCCTTGCTACTCCGCTGCTACTTAGTGGAAGACCTTTTCTGGAGCAGTTGCTGGGGAAGAATAGTCCCCCGTCAACGTGCTTTTTACTGGCGCCATTGATACAATAGTTAGGAATAGTTTGCCTTGTCAACAGATCGTTTCTGGCACCGTTGCTATCATACTACTTTGCTACTGATACTTTGCTTGCAGACACTTATCTTTCAGGTTTGGTTGAATCTGACACACTCAACTGCTAATACTCGAGAATATTCTTTCGCTTACCTTGTGTGAACCAACAAATTTGGGTTGAATACTCTACCCTCGAAAACTGCTGCGATCCCATATGCTTGTGGGTTGTCAAGGCTTTTTCTGGCGCCGTTGCCGGGGAAGCACAGCTATATTCTCTCAGTCACTTGGGATTGACGTCTGCTGATAGCTATGAGGAATCCGAAAGATCCAAGAACTAAAATCCTGCCTTCCACTACGAGGAGGGGTAAGGAACTGCCATCTAGCTGTGCACTTGATTCACCTTCAGTTTTGAGTAAGTTTGCGACATCACCTCCTGCTAGAAATCTTGATATGTCGTCTGTGCTTGATGATGCTACTTCTGCTCCCCATGATGCTATGCTTGATACTGTGCCTGATGATGCTATGCTTGATACTATGCCTGACGATGCTATCCTTGATACTGCTTTGCCACTTGGTGCATTCCTTGATGCACATATTGCTAGATTTGCTGCTAGATGTGATGATACTTCTAAGACTTCTGATACTATTGAAGTAGAACCTGCTACTATGCCTGAATTGCCTGTTATGCCTGATACGCGCTATGTTATGGAGGGAGAGATAGCTGAGGATTTTCTTGCGTGTAAGGATAGCTATGATGTTGAGAAACTTCTGCGCAAGTGGAAAGAAAAATCTCTGAATGCTAGGATGAAATACGACCCGAAGTTTGCCACTTCACCTATCTTTGTGACAGATAAGGATTATGAATTCTCTATCGACCCTGCGTTAATCACTCTGGTCGAATCTGATCCTTTTCACGGTTACGAGTCTGAAACGGTTGTAGCCCCATCTTACCAAACTACACGATATAGCCACCCTATTCACTAGTGAGGAAAAGATCCACCACTACTATATGCTCAAGCTGTTTCCTTTCTCGCTAAAGGATGATGCTAAGACCTGGTTCACTTCTATTGCTCCTAGTTGTGTGCGTAGCCCCCAGGATATGGTCTACTACTTCTCTGAAAAATATTTCGCTGCCCATCGGAAGCAAGCTGCCTTGCAGGAAATATACAAGTTTGCTCAAGCTGAAGAAGAGAGTTTCCCACAAGCTTGGGGAGGCTCATCCAGCTAATGAATGCTTTGCCTGATCACCCTCTTGAGAAGAATGAAATACTTGATATCTTCTATAATGGACTTACCAATGCTTCCAAAGACCACCTAGAGAGTTGCGCCGGTAGTGTTTTTAGGGAACGAACTGTAGAACAAGCTGAGATTCTACTGAACAACATCTTATGCAATGAGAATGCTTGGACTATTCCCGAACCACCTCCTAAGCCAACTCCGAAGAAAAGAGGTATTCTATTCCTTAGTATTGAAGATATGCAAGAAGCCAAGAAATCTATGCGAGAGAAAGGCATTAAATCTGAAGATGTCAAAAATCTACCACCTATCGAAGATATCCATGGCTTCGATAACCCGATACAGGTAGTAGAAGTAAATTCTCTGCGTAGGTTTGATGAGAGTGATATTCCTTTTGATAAACCTGCTAGCTTATGCGTGGATGAATTTGATAACTTCGTTGTCAAACAACAGAGTTTCAATGATTATGTTAGCAGACAATTGGAAAGGAATGCTCGTATGCTCAGTCATTTAAGTGCTTGTGTGGATCGAAATGCCAATGATCTTAAACTTCTGAGTAAACATGCCTCTATGGTTACTACTCAGGTAGAACAAGTACTTAAAGCTCAAAATGACTTGCTCAATGAGTTGAATGACAATTCCTTCAGAGGCGTCACTAGAGGCGGTAGAATGACCCAGGAGCCTCTGTATCCTGAGGGTCATCCGAAGAGAACTGAACAAGATTCTCAGGGAGTTAGCACTGATACACCTAGTCATCCTAGAAAGAAGAAGAAACATGATAGGAACATGCACGCTAGCAACCCTGTTGTTGCTACACTTGAGAGTCCAAACGACGTCTCTATCTCTGATGCTGAAACACAATCTGGTGTTGAACATGAGCCTAATGATAATATCAATAGTGATGTTCATGAAGATGCTCAACCAAGCAATGATATGGATGTGGAGATTGAACCAGTTGATCTTGATAACCCACAGCCTAAGAATAGAAGATACGATAAGAATGACTTCACAGCTAGGAAGCACGGTAAAGAAAGGGAACCATGGGTTCAGAAACCCATGCCCTTTCCTCCCAAACCATCCAAGAAAAAGGATGATGATGATTTTGAGCGATTCGTTGAGATGATCAGACCTGTCTTTCTGCAAATGCGTTTGACCAATATGCTCAAGATGTCTCCGTATGCTAAGTACATGAAAGATATTGTGACTAATAAGAGGAGGATACCTGATCTTGTGATCTCTGCCATGCTTGCCAATTACACTTTATAGGGTGGAACTCCTAAGAAACTAGGTGATCCCGTTGTGCCTACTATACCTTGCTCCATTAATGGTAACTACGTTAGAACTGCTTTATGCGACCTTGGAGCCGTTGTTAGTGTTATGCCTCTCTCTCTTTATCGTAGGCTTGAACTGGATAAGTTGACACCCACTGAAATCTCTCTGCAAATGGCCGAGAAATCAACTGCTTTCCCTATCGGCATTTGAGAGAATGTGCCTGTTGTGGTTGCAAACACCACTATCTTAACACACTTTGTTATCTTGGAAATTCCTGAGGACGATGCCATGGCTGTCATCCTCCGAAGACCCTTTTTTAAACACTGTAGGGGCTGTTATAGATTGCAACAAAGGCAATGCCACTTTCCATGTCAACGGTAATGAGCATACGGTGCACTTTCTGAAGAAACAATATCGAGTACATTGCATCAATGCTATCGAAAAAACTTCATCGATTCTTATTGGGAGCTTTGAATGCCCTATTCCTCGTGTCAAGATGAAGCATGACTTGCTTGTTGGGGAGATACACATCCCCATTGAGGTGACCTAGTGACTATTCGATAATTCTCCTTCTTCTTTTGCGATTCAAGAAAGTTTTGTCGAGGGGATTTGATCAACCCCATTGACGAATTTCTTTCGATGACCGTGAGATGGATGAATCAAGGAGTCACAAACCTCTGTTCCAAGATTTCACTTTAGGTTGCTTAGAAGAAAAATGATAGGATTAGTTTAGTTTTCCCTGTTTTCTGTATTAGCGTCCGGCCGAAAAGTACCTTGGTGCTGGTTATTTCCCTCCTTGGGAGTAGACCAAGTTAGGCCAAAAGCCTAATCTTGGGGGAGTACGTGTTCTCACCGACTTTACATTCTTGCTTATGCTTTCACTTTGTTAGCCGGTGTTCACACTTTGACACTGTATCATCCATGCTAGTTTATTTTATTTTCTCGTTTTCTTTTCGTGTGTCTGTCTAGTTTGAAAATAAAAACCAAAAAGATTTTTTTTCTTTTGCTTGTTGGGAGCTTTCCCATGTAGATAGTTTACTTTTTCTTTGTGTCAAGGTAGAAGACCATGGTTACAATGTTTAGTGGCTCTTGCATGCATACCTGTTTAGCTTTCAAAGAGCCATATTACTTTGTCTTCTCTTTTGTGTTTGCCTGCAGATTCCAGCTTTAGTCCAATGCACGAGCACTCTTATTATTGTTCGCATCATTCGGCCATGCAAGTGAAAGGCAATAATGACGATATATGATGAAGTGACTGAGCCTGGAAAAGCTGGTATGAACTCGATCTATTTTGTTTTTGTAAATATGACTAGCGCATTGTTCCTAGTTCAGCTTTGTTGTGAGAAAAACATTTTTGCGATGACAACTAAGAGATCATAGTTTCTTATGCCATGCTTACTTAGCTAGGAGCTTATAATGGTCTGTCTTTGTTGCCCACATGAATGTTGAGATGACTATGATGTAGTATGATAGGATGGTACCCTCCTTTGGATGTTTCAAGTGGCTTGACTTGGCGCATGTTCACGCATGTAGTTGAAACAAAATCAACATAGCCTCTATGATATTCATGTTCATGGTGACTTATGTCCTACTCATGCTTGCACTCAATGTTAGTTACTCTCAATGCATTTTGATGACTATTGTCGCTCTCTAGTTGGTCGCTTCCCAGTCTTTTGCTAGCCTTCACTTGTACTAAGAGGGAATACTGCTTGTGCATCCACTTCCATAAACCCAAAGTTGTGCCATATGAGTCCACCATACCTACCTATGTGCGGTATCTACCTGCGGTTCCAAGTAAATTTGCATGTGCCATTCTCTAAACCTTCAAGAAATAATCTGTTTTGCATGCCCGAACCGCTCATGTGGTGACACGGGGCTATTAGTATCTTCCATGCTAGGCGTGTTATCCTCGATATGTGTTTATTCACTATCATTCACGAGAAAGGGGCCGGTAATTGGAATTCCGAATTCCATGCTCAATTCGAAAAGATAATTGCAAACAAAACTCCCCCAGGATTGATGTTGGTATGGACGGTACCCGAGGATTCGACTAGCCGTGGAGTGTGATTGATTGGTGGTGGGGGAGTCAAAACTTTACTTTTCTGTTTGGGAACCGCCTATAGCATGTGTAGCGTGGAAGATATTGAGAACTCTTAGTTATTGCGTTGACAATGAAAGCATGCCACCCAAAATTATTATCTCTGTTTTCAAAGCTTGAGCTCTGGCACCTCTGCAAATCAATGCTTCCCTCTGTGAAGGGCCTGTCTATTTATGTTCCTGTTGAGTCATCCTCCTCTTACAAAAGCACCAATTAGAGAGCACCTCTGTCATTTTTATGCTTTGCTTTTAACTGTGTTGAGTATGACTATGACTGGATCTTCATTGCCATGAATTACAATGTTTAGTCAACACTTGGTCTTTGAAGGTGCTCTGCTTTTATGTTGTGCGGTATCAGAAAGAGATAGCGAGATACCATCTATTCGTACTGCTTCATGTTGTTTTGATTGAAGTGTTGACATTTGAGGCTTATTATTATTTGCTCGCTAGTTGATTATGCCATTGATATGAGTTTACCGTGAGACCAAGATGTCATTTGCTTATGTGGTTTGCTTGTGATCTTGCTGAAATTATGGATATGAGTTAGACATAGTTGCAACAACAAGATCAAACAGAGTTCGTCGAAGTTTTTCTTTTGTCTCTTTCAGTTTCTCAACTGAATTGCTTGAGGACAAGCAAGGCTTTAAGCTTGGGGGAGTTGATACGTCTCCGTCGTATCTACTTTTCCGAACTCTTTTGCCCTTGTTTTGGACTCTAATTTGCATGATTTGAATGGAACTAACCCGGCCTGACGCTATATTCAGCAGAATTGCCATGGTGCTGTTTTTGTGCAGAAATAGAAGTTCTCGGAATGTCCTTAAAATTTACGGAGATTTTTTATGGAATAAAAGAAAAATACCTGTGCAAAGAACCACCGGAGGGGGCGTGCCAAAGGGCCACAAGCGCACAGGCCGCAGCCACCCCCCAAGGCCGCGTCGTGCAGGCTTGTGGGGCCCACGTGGCACCACCGCCCCCAAACTCAGCTCTATATCTTCTGTTTCGCCTGGAAAAAAATGAGAGAGAAGGTTTCATCGCGTTTTACGATACGGAGGCGCCGCCACATCCTATTCTTCATCTGGAGGGCAGATCTGGAGTCTGTTTCGGGCTCCGGAGAGGGGAAATCGTCACCATTGTCATCATCAATCTTTCTCCATCGACAATTCCTTGATGCTCTTCATCGTTCGTGAGTAGTCTCATCGTAGGCTTGCTGGACGGTAATGAGTTGGATGAGATCTATCATGTAGTCGAGTTAGTTCTTGACGGGGATTGATCCCTAGTATCCACTATGTTATAGATTGATGTTGCTACTACTTGGCTATGCTTAATGCTTGTCACCAGGGATCGAGTGCCATGATTTCATATCTGAATCTATTATGTTGTCGCCAATATATGTGTGTTTTAGATCCTATCTTGCAAGTTGTAGTCACCTACTATGTGTTATGACCCGGCAACCCCGGAGTGACAATAGCCAGAACCATTCCCGGAGATGACCATAGTATGAGGAGTTCACATATTCACCGCGTGTTAATGCGTTGGTCCGGTTCTTTATTAAAAAGAGAAAATATCCCGTAGTTTCCATTCGGACCCCGCTGCCACGGGAGGGATGGACAATAGATGTCATGCAAGTTCTTTTCCCTAAGGACGTATGACTACATACGAAATACATGCCTACATTAGATTGATGAACGGGAGCTAGTCACATATGTCTCCGTGTTATAACTGTTACATGATGAATCACATTCGTCATACTCATCCATCACCGATCCACTACCTACGAGTCTTTTACTACTGGTCCTCGCTACGTTACTTTGTCTAGGCTTGTCCCTTGCTACAAAAGGGATTGGGCCACTTTGCTGCTACTGTTGGTACTGCTGTCACTTTGATGCTACTGTTTCTACTGCTGCTACTGCTTTTCCTTGCTACTCCGCTGCTACTTAGTGCAAGACCTTTCTGGAGCAGTTGCTGGGGAAGAATAGTCCCCCGTCAACGTGCTTTTTACTGGCGCCATTGATACAACAGTTAGGAATACTCTGGCTTGTCAACCGATCGTTTCTGGCACCGTTGCTATCATACTACTTTGCTACTGATACTTTGCTTGCAGACACTAATCTTTCAGGTGTCGTTGAATCTGACACACTCAGCTCCTAATACTCGAGAATATTCTTCCGCTTCCCTTGTGTGAACCAACAAATTTGGGTTGAATACTCTACCCTCGAAAACTGCTGCAATCCCATACGCTTGTGGGTTGTCAGACTCTCATGGAAAAACTGGGTTGAAGGTTTAAGGATGCACAAGTAGTATCTCTACCTAGTGCGGAAGTTTTGGCTGAAATGAGGTGGAAGCAAGCGTCATATGCTAAGGGATCTCTAGTCATAAAACATTGTTCGGAACCAAGCAAACATAATTCATTATGTTGTCTTCCTTGTCCAACATCTACTTCTAAGCATGTAATAGTTTAATTCCTCGTTGATTTTCACGGCTTTTGGAGTTGCGCAGAATAGGTATCTCAAACTTGCTCCTTTTTCAGACCAGAATTCCAGCTGCCGGCATTCTCCCTCTTCATGTAAACCTTATAAAATAAGAGATAAAAGGCATAAGTATTGTACCGTAAAGTGAAATAACAGCCCATAAAGCGATAAATATCAACATAAAAGCATGATGCAAAATGGACGTATCAGGCAACAAGTTACCAAAAAGTTCAAAAGGTATAGAACTACTCATATCTCTGGGCAAACGATGAAGGAGTCGGTAGAAGAGCGTCTGCGAAGTCTTCTGCAGAATATCCTGGAGCTGGAGAAGTCGATACTCGAGGGGCTTGAGTTGGAGCTGGAGTTGAAGGTGTAGATGCTTGAGCTGGTGAAGTCTGTCGTGAATCCGGGGCATTTACATCAGCTGATCTAGGCTTGGTGCTGAACTGACTGGTAGTGCGAGGAGGTGACTCTTCATCATCATCATTACTGTCATCATCATTAACATCATCATCTGAGCATGGAATCTTCATTGAGTCAACTTCATGTTGAAGCTTTTTGACTATAGTGTTCAATATTCTAACCTTCACATCCATGTCATGAAATTTTGTTTCCACACCTCTCTCAAGGCTCTTTTGATTTAGCATAATCTCTTGGATGCTCTTCTCCGTACCATGGACAGAGCTAACTAGAAATGGCATTTGCTCAGCTTGAGTTCTGAGCTCTGGAACTGGTGGTGGCTGATACGTCCATTTTGCATCTGTCGGGACCCCGATCCTAAGCCATAGGAATCCAGCCTGTAACACATCGCATCCCTTTGTGGTCTCACGCACGGTTAACTCCACGGCTGCAGCCTTACCTTAGCCGGGACCGTTTGCGTCTTTTGACTCACGTATGCGATAGTGTCGCTAGCATTCCAATGTCAAAGAACCCGGATCGACATGTCTAGTCATAAACCAAAGTGGCAGTTCCGCACAAGGACAGGCATACATGACCCAACAAAGCAGGTGTCGGTCATCAACGAACGTAGACGAGTCGTAGCAAGCTACAAGGACTCCATTACGTCGCGTGACATTTCCCCAAAGGGGACAGACACAGCAGCTAAGAAGGACACATGCCGGTCAACCAATGTGTCCGGAGCAGTAGCGAACTACCAAGGCTCGTTGGATCACAAAGGGGCATTTCCTTGTAAGGAGTGCTACTAAAGTTCACGACTAGGTATTCGAACCCCATACATATCAAGTAAGACACACGTACGCATGGCATACCGATATGTATAGATACATCGATGGCATCACAACATAACCATAAACATACAAGCTTTATTTAAGAGGCTCGGAAGAGCCACACACATATTATTACACATTAAGGATCTCATGACCCATAATAGCAGTCATACAATACAAGAAAGCGGAAGAGTTATAAACTGTCTGGGAACAGACAGAGCAACTAGAAGGCACATGGCCTGACTATACTACAGAGCCGACGTAGGGCCAGATCGTAGCTGGGACACCAGCTACTCGTCGTCGTCGATGTCTACGAAGAACCCTCCATTAGGGTCATTAGCAACCTCTGCAACATTTATTAAGCAAACATGAGTACGAAGGTACTCAGCAAGACTTTAGGATGATTAACTACTCATGCAAGGTATCAAGAAGGTAATGTGGGGTTTCATGCGGAAAGCCAGCATTTGACTCTTGGCTAGACAACTTGGTTTTGAAATTAGTTTTGACAACTTGATTTCTCGCACACGAGTCCACTAACACCACAACAATACACTATCGTGGAATCATTCCGTCTCCATACGGAAATGCCGTCCACGACACTCACGCTTATCTTGACAATTTTATGAGTAGCCGTTGAAGTTATCTATGAACAACATATGTCTCCAAGTAGTCCATATCCGCGGACGCGGCTATTCGAATAGATCATAACCCTGCAGGGGTGTACTTCATCACACACGCTCCCGCCACTTATCGCCATGTGCATGTCATGCACCTCGGCAACCTTCAAGCGGAAGCCCAGCGAGGGAGTCGGCCACGACCGTTAACCACACTAGTACCTAGTCCAGGTTTATCGCCTATCTGAGAGTAACCCGTATGGAAGTCCGGCCGAGGTTTCCGCCACGGACTCAAACGATGTGCGCAGGGTTCCCAAGCCCACCATCCGGGTGCCACTTGGTACACCGTGCCACTGCCTACCGCATCACGGTCCACCTCTCAGGTCAGCACCATGCACGGCCTCCAGCATTACTATAAACACCAGAAACTACTTGCAACTCCTGGACCGAGTACTACGCGATTAATAGGCCGAGCGGGGTCATATTTCAGGGCCCAGCATGTGGTACTATCTAGTCTTGGATTACATACATGGAACTCAGTTCCTAAGGACGGTTCCAATGAAACAACCCGCCATGTACTCCTACACAGCCTTTCACCGGTACCTTTACCAAATCAAGTTCAACACACGACCTTTGCTCACCGAACACATTCCACAATTCTGTTCATCTCCCAGATGACAGACCATACACAACTCTAAGCATAGCATGCATAGCAGGATAAGGCGCATTATAGCTCAAGCAACTACCAGGTATGCTTGGTTGCAAGGTTCGGCTATTTACTGTGACAAGGTTAAGTCATGCAAAGGAAGTGGGTCCAACTATCGTGGCAAAAGCAATTGAAGCATTTGATCCTAATGCAATAAATAGGTGCAGGAGCAAGAACATAGGTGTTATCGGGATGATAAAAAGGGTTGCTTGCCTTGTTGCTCAGAGGAGGAACGATATCCGTCGGACGGATATTCGGTGGAATCCGGGGGTGCGGAGCCTACCGAAAGGAATGGCAACATTCAATAACAATCATGTGCAATCAAAATGATGCATGAGCATGGCATGAGAATGCAAGTGATAAGTTATTATAATCAAGATGTTTTAGGTTTAGAGTTGATTTGAAACACACTCGAATAGCAATTCAAACGGGTATTCTCGGATACCCGTTTAATTGATTCGACCTGATGCTCAGATCAACCTAATGTTAACATGCATGAAATGTCATGTTATGGTATAGGGCAGTGTGTGATCATTGCATTTGTAATGAAATTTGGATATTTTTGCAAATTCCATTTATAAAGTGATTAAAAGAATTGAATTAATCCTTATTTCACAAATTAGGTTCCTGTAACTTTTTCAAACATAGATGAAAATAGCACAATCAGAATCCTTGAATTTTTCTGATACTTTTTCATATATAAATTATTTTCATTGGAGTTACAGATTAATTTCTATGATTTTTGCAATTTTTAGCAATTTCCTGAATTATTTTTATACTGGAAATTCCATTTATTGCATCAGGCTGACGTCAGCAGGTCAGCCGACCTGTTCAGGTCAAACCTGACAGGGGGGCCCCACTGGCCAGCCTCTCTGGGACTAATCCCGCGCTGACCAGCCCCTAATTGGGGTTTGACCAGGCGTGGGGCCCTCTGGCAGCGACTCACGGGAGGGCGATTAGGCCCTAATGGTCGGCCACGTCGACGGCCACCGGAGGGTGGTCACCGGCGACCAAACCCGCGGCGGAGGGCTCGCCGGAGGCGATCTAGACGGCGCTGCACAGCACGAAAACGCACGCGGTTGGCAGCTACAGCAAGCCCGCGAAGTGGCCGATCTGGCAGGACCAACTGGAGAGGCTAGGGTCGCCGGAAGAGACGTCGGCGACGAGCCGGAGCGGCGGCCGAAGCTCGGGCGTCGTCGGGGGCTTTGCATCAGAGGGATCCACGCTTAATTCTTAGCTGCTACGGCATCTACGCGTCGTCCTGGAGCTTCTGGTGCTCTCGGGAGGACGAGCTGGACATCGGAGGGCTACCGGCGACGAGCGGCAGCGGCGGTGCTCGTCGGGCTCTGGTGAAACTAGGGAGAGAGGAGGGGATCGACGGGGAAAACTTAGGGAAAACCACCGCATGCTCACAGGGAGCACAGAGAAGAGATCAGGCGGCTCGGGGAAGGCCTGGGGGCGACGAATCGACGGGAGAGGTCCGGCGGCCGGAGGAGGAAGACGACGGCGTTGCGGGCGTTGCAGGGCGCGAGGAAGCTTCGGCTTCTGCAGGAATGACCAGGGCGACGAGGCGGAGCTAATGGCATGCTCGCGGAGGGGATCCTATGGCCAGGGGCACGGCCAGCTCGAGCTCGAGCTCGGCTCTAATGGCGGCAGCAAGGAGGGGGAGGAGATCCGGGCGGAGGAGGAGAACCGAGGCGGGGAATGGATAGGGGAGGCTCTGGGAGCTTATCCCCGTCGTCGCCAGCGCGAACCGGCGGCCAGGCAGGCACGCAGGTGCGTGGCCGCGCCGGGGGAGGCGGCGGCCACCTCCTGCTGCCTACTGGCGCGGGGAAGGGGACGAGCGGCGAGATGGGCTGGGCCTGGCTTGGGCGACAGGTAAGACTTTTTCTCATTCTCTCTTTTTTTGTTTTTCTGTTTTGCTATTTATTGCTTTGCTAATTATTTCAGCTCCAAAAGAGAAAGTAAAAACTATTTTAGACCTCCTGAAATATTTGTTATAATATCCCCACTCATTTCCAAGACTTTCAACATTTTTGGAAAATTATAGTTTCTGATTTCAAATTTTTAAATTTGAAACCAGTGGCTTTTGCATTTATTTTAAATGCTTAAAGTGTCAAGAAAATAGTTTTCTCCAATGCTCATTTACTTTCATGACTTATCAGAAAGTTTGAACATATCTTGAGGCCATTTTGGGTTCATTGATTTTGAACTAGTTGAGAATTTCCTTTAATTGAAATGGTGGCTAGGGTTTTGAGTTTTTCCTTTGCCACTTTGTTGTTTTTGTTGAAACTTCTTGGATGCAAATGCAAAGAAGACATGAGCACAATGCTATCTAGCTTAAGGGTTAGGGATGTGACAGCATCATGTTTTCATGTTGATATTTATCGCTTCTTTGGCTGTTATTTCACTTCACGGTACTATTCTTATGCCTTTTCTCTCTTATTTTGCAAGGTTTACATGAAGAGGGAGAATACCGGCAACTAGAATTCTGGCCTGAAAGTGGAGCAAAGTTGAGATACCTATTCCGTGCAACTCCAAATGCCGTAAAAATCAACGAGGATTTTTTTCCGATTTATCAAAAATACTGGGCCGAAGAAGTGCCAGAGGGGCACCAGGGGGTGCCCACAAGCCTGCACGGTGCGGCCACCCCCCCAGGCCGCGCCATGAGGGCTTGTGGGCAGCCCACTAGCCCACTTTCTCCCCTCTTTTTCTATATGGAGGGTTTCGTCCAGGAAAACATCAGGGAGGAGCTTTTTCGTGGTTTCGCCGCCGCCACGAGGTGGAACTTGAGCAGAACCAATCTAGAGCTCCGGCAGGACGATCCTGCCGGGGAAACTTCCCTCTTGGAGGGGGAAATCGTCGCCATCGTCATCACCAACACTCCTCTCATCGGAGGGGACTCGTCACCATCAACATCTTCATCAGCATCATCTCATCTCCAAACCCTAGTTCATCACTTGTAACCAATCTCCGTCTCGCGACTCCGATTGGTACTTGTAAGGTTGCTAGTAGTGTTGATTACTCTTTGTAGTTGATGCTAGTTGGATTACTTGGTGGAAGAGTTTATGTTCAAATCCTTGATGCTACTCATTACCTCTCTGATCATGAATATGATTATGCTTTGTGAGTAGTTACTTTTGTTCCTGAGGACATGGGATAAGTCATGCTAATAGTAGTCATGTGAATTTGGTATTCGTTCAGTATTTTGATATGTTGTATGTTGTTTTTCCTCTAGTGGTGTTATGTGAACGTCGACTAAATAACACTTCACCATTATTTGGGCCTAGAGGAAGGCATTGGTCAGTAGTAAGTAGATGACGGGTTGCTAGAGTGACAGAAGCTTAAACCCTAGTTTATGTGTTGCTTCGTAAGGGGCTGATTTGGATCCACTAGTTTAATGCTATTGTTAGACTTTTTCTTAATTCTTCTTTCATAGTTGCGGATGCTTGCGAGGGATTAATCATAAGTGGGATGCTTGTCCAAGTAAGGGCAATACCCAAGCGCCGGTCCACCCACATATCAAACTATCAATGTAACGAACGCGAATCGTATGAACATGATGAAAACTAGCATGACAAAAATTCCCGTGTGTCCTCGGGAGCGTTTTTCCTCCTATAAGACTTTGTCCAGGCTTGTCCCTTACTACAAAAGGGATTGGGCCACTTTGCTGCACTGTTGCTACTTTTGTTATTTGTTGGTTGCTACGAATCATCTCACCACACAATCACTTGTTACCGTCAATTTCAGTGCCTGCAGATTTTAGCTTGCTGAAAACCACTTGTCAGATCCTTCTGTTCCTCGTTGGGTTCGACACTCTTACTTATCGAAAGGACTATGATTGATCCCGTATACTTTTGGGTCATCAAGACTCTTTTCTGGCGCCGTTTCCGGGGAGTGAAGCGCCTTTGGTAAGTGGAACTTGGTAAGGAAACATTCATATAGTGTGCTGAAATTTATTGTCACTTGTCACTATGGATACTAATCCTTTGAGGGGCTTGTTCGGGGTATCTTCACCTCGAACGGAAGCACAAATAGTTTCTCCTCAACCTGCTGCACCTACTGAAAATATTTTCTTTGAATTTCCTTCGGGTATGCTTGAGAAACTGCTGGCTAATCCTTTTACAGGAGATGGAACATCACATCCAGACTTGCATCTGATCTATGTAGATGAAGTTTGTGGTTTATTTAAGCTTGTAGGTGTGCCCGAGGATGAGGTCAAGGAGAAGGCCTTTCCTTTATCTTTGAAGGATAAGGCGTTGACATGGTATAGGCTATGTGATGATACTGGATCATGGGACTACAATCGGTTGAAATTGGAATTTCATCAAAAGTTTTATCCTATGCATTTAGTACATCGTGATCGGAATTATATTTATAATTTTTGGCCTCGTGACAGAGAAAGCATCGCTCAAGCTTGGGGAGGCTTAAATCAATGTTATATTCATGCCCCAATCATGAGCTCTCGAGAGAAATTATCATTCAGAACTTCTATGCTCGGCTTTCTCATGATGATCGCACCATGCTTGACACTTCTTGTACCGGTTATTTTATGAAGAGAGATATTGACTTCAAATGGAATTTATTGGAGAGAATGAAATGCAACTCTGAAGATTGGGAGCTTGAAGAAGGTAAGGAGTCAGGTATGAATTTCACGTTTGATTGCGTTAAATCCTTTGTTGAGACAAATACTTTTTGTGACTTTAGTGCTAAGTATGGACTTGACTCTGAGATAGTAGCTTCATTGTGTGAATCCTTTGCTTCTCATATTGATCTTCACAAAGAGAAATGGTTTAAATATCATCCTCCTTTAGAAGTCAATGTAGTTAAACCCACTCGAGTTGAAGAGAAAGTCATTGCCTATAGTGATCCTGTTGTTCCCAGTGCTTACATTGAGAAACCACCTTTCCCTGTTAGGATAAAGGATCATTCTAAAGCTTCAACTGTGATACGTAGAGGCTACATTAGAACACCTACACCCCCTGAGAAAATTAGAGTTGAACCTAGCATTGCGATTATCAAAGATTTTCTGTCTGAAGAAGTTGACGGACATAATATTCACTTCTGTGAAGATGCTCCTAGAATTGCTAAACCTCACGCTAGAGACAAACATAGGCGTGTTGTTGGCATGCCTGTGGTTTCTGTTAAGATAGGGGATCATTGTTATCATGGTTTATGTGACGTGGGTGCTAGTGTTAGTGCAATACCTCAATCCTTATACGATGAAATCAAAGATGAGATTGCACCTGTCTAGATAGAGCCTATTGATGTCACTATTCAGCTTGCCAATAGAGATACTATCTGCCCTATGGGAATTGTTAGGGATGTTGAAGTCTTGTGTTGTAAAACGAAGTATCCTGCTGATTTCCTCGTTCTTGCTACCGCACAAGATAGCTTTTGTCCCGTCATTTTTGGTAGACCTTTTCTCAATACTGTCAATGCTCATATTAATTGTGAGAAGCAAACTATCACTGTTGGCTTCGAAGGTGTGTCACATAAGTTCAATTTCTCTAAGTTTGGTAGACAACCTCATGAAAAGGAGTTGCCTAGTAAGGATGAAACTATTGCCTTAGCCTCTATTGCCGTGCCCCCTATTGATCCCTTAGAGCAATACTTGCTTGAGCATGAAAATGATATGCATATGGATGAAAGGGATGAGATAGATAGAGTTGTCTTAGAACAATATCCTATCCTCAAGAATAATCTGCCTGTTGAACTGCTTGGGGATCCACCCCCACCAAAGGGTGATCCTGTGTTCGAGCTTAAACAGTTGCCTGATACTCTTAAGTATGCCTATCTTGATGAAAAGGAGATATATCCTGTTATAATTAGTGCCAGCCTCTCAGAGCATGAAGAAAAGAAGTTACTAAAAACTCTGAGGAAGCACCGTGCTGCTATTGGATATACTCTTGATGATCTTAACGGCATTAGTCCTACTCTATGTCAGCACAAGATTAAAACGGATCCTGATTTCAAATCAGTTGCTGATCATCAAAGAAGATTGAATCCTAAGATGAAAGAAGTAGTGAGAAAGGAAATACTAAAGCTCCTGGAAGCAGGTATCATTTATCCTGTTTCTCACAACGATTGGGTGAGTCCGGTGCATTGCGTCCCTAAAAAGAGAGGCATTACCGTTGTCCCTAATGATAAGGATGAATTGATCCATCAGAGGATTATTACTGGCTATAGGATGGTGATCGATTTTAGGAAATTGAATAAAGCCACTAGGAAAGGTCATTACCCTTTGCCTTTTGTCGACCAAATGCTAGAAAGACTGTCCAAACACACACACTTCTGCTTTCTAGACGGTTATTCTGGTTTCTCCCAAATACCAGTTGCACAATCTGATCAGGAGAAAACCACTTTCACCTGCCCTTTCGGTACCTTTGCTTATAGACGTATGCCTTTTGGCTTATGTAATGCACCTGCCACCTTTCAAACAGGTATGATGGCTATATTCTCTGGCTTTTGTGAAAAGATTGTCGAGGTTTTCATGGATGAATTCTCCGTTTACGGGTCTTCCTTTGATGATTGCCTCAGCAACCTTGATCGAGTCTTGCAGAGATGTAAAGACACCAATCTTGTCTTGAATTGGGAGAAGTGCCACTTTATGGTTAATGAAGGCATGCTCTTAGGACATAAAATTTCCGAAAGAGGTATTGAAGTTGATAAGGCTAAGGTTGATGCAATCGAGAAAATGCCATACCCCACAGATATCAAAGGGATAAGAAGTTTCCTTGGTCATGCTGGTTTCTATAAAAGGTTCATTAAAGACTTCTCTAAGATTTCTAGGCCTCTTACCAATCTCTTGCAAAAGGATATTCCTTTTGTCTTTGACGATGATTGTGAGGTATCCTTCGAAATACTTAAGAGGGCTTTGATAACTTCACCTATTGTTCAACCACCTGATTGGAACTTACCTGTTGAGATCATGTGTGACGCTAGTGATTATGCTGTTGGTGCTGTTCTAGGGTAAAGAGTTGATAAGAAGTTGAATGTTATTCACTACGCTAGTAAAACTCTAGACAGTGCCCAGAGAAACTATGCCACTATGGAGAAGGAATTTTTAGCAGTCGTGTTTGCATGTGAAAAGTTGAGGTCTTACATAGTTGATTCCAAAGTCACTATTCACACTGATCATGCTGCTATTAAGTACCTAATGGAGAAGAAGGACGCTAAACCTAGACTTATCAGATGTTTTCTCTTGCTACAAGAATTTGATCTGCACGTTGTTGACAGAAAGGGTGCTGATAACCCCGTAGCAGATAACTTGTCTAGGTTGGAGAACGTTCTTGATGAACCACAACCTATTGATGATAGCTTTCCCGATGAGCAACTGAATGTCATCAATGCTTCACGTAGTGCACCGTGGTATGCTTATTATGCAAACTATATCGTTGCCAAATATATACCACCTAGTTTCACGTACCAGCAAAAGAAGAAATTCTTCTTTGACTTGAGACATTACTTCTGGGATGATCCTCACCTTTATAAGGAAGGAGTAGATGGTGTTATTAGACGTTGTGTACCTGAACATGAACAGGGACAGATCCTATAGAAGTGTCACTCCGAGGCCTACGGAGGACACCATGCGGGAGATAGAACTGCAAACAAGGTATTGCAATCAGGTTTCTATAGGTCCACGCTCTTCAAGGATGCCCGTAAGTTTGTCTTGTCTTGTGACGAATTTCAAAGAATAGGTAATATTAGGAAACGTCAGGAAATTCCTATGAACTATTCACTTGTCATTGAACCATTTGATGTCTGGGGCTTTGATTATATGGGACCTTTTCCCAAATCCAACGGGTATAATCATATTCTAGTTGATGTTGATTACGTCACTAAGTGGGTAGAAGCTATCCCCACTAGTAGTGCTGATCACAACACCTCTATCAAGATGCTGAAAGAAGTAATCTGCCCTAGATTTGGAGTCCCTAGATATCTAATGACCGACGGTGGTTCACACTTCATTCATGGTGCTTTCTGTAAAACGCTTGCTAAGTACAATGTCAACCATAGAATTGCGTCTCCCTATCACCCTCAGTCCAGTGGTCAAGTAGAGCTAAGTAATAGAGAGATTAAACTGATTCTGCAAAAGACTGTCAACAGGTCTAGAAAGATTTGGTCTAAGAAGCTCGATGATGCACTGTGGGCTTATAGAACTGCCTATAAGAATCCCATGGGCATGTCTCCGTACAAAATGGTGTATGGCAAAGTATGTCACTTACCTCTTGAGGTAGAGCATAAAGCTTATTGGGCAATCAAAGAGCTCAACTTTGAGTTCAAACTTGCCGACGAGAAGATATTATTTAATATTAGCTCGCTTGATGAGTGGAGAACTCAGGCATATGAGAATGCCAAGCTCTTCAAAGAGAAGGTTAAGAGGTGGCATGATAAGAGGATACAAAAGCGTGAGTTCAATGTAGGTGATTATGTCTTGCTATATAACTCTCATTTAAGATTCTTTCCAGGCAAGCTTCTCTCTAAATGGGAAGGTCCCTATGTAGTTGAGGAAGTATATCGTCCGGTGCTATCAAGATCAACAACACGGAAGGTAATTGTCCGAGAGTGGTAAATGGGCAGAAAATCAATCATTATATCTCAGGTAGTCCCATAAATGTTGAAAGCAATATCATCAATACCATAACTCCGAAGGAATACCTAAGGGATGTTTATCAGCCTGTTTCAGACTCCAAAAACGAAGAAGTATGTGATTCGGTAAAAAAACAGAGTCCAAAACTTTTCCAGTAGGAATTTTTCTCCGTTTTGGAATATTTGAAAAAATACAAAAAATGGAAATAGTCCGGAAAGTGCGCGAAGAGGCGACAAGCCTGCACGGCGCGGGCCCACCCCATGGCCACGCCGTGAGGGCTTGTGGCCACCTCGTGCGCCTACCGGACTCCGTTTTCGAGCGGGGTACTCCTTCGGGTCTGAAAAAAATCATTATATATACTTCCATTTGGTGTGACCCCTGCATCACGCAGATTTCATCTGTTTTTCGTTTCGAGCCTATTTCTGTTGCAGATCTAGATCGCCATGACTTCCCCAAAAGCTCTGAAGGAGAAGATCTTCGAGAAGGTCATCAATCCCTACCTCACGGGAGTGCTGCAACACCCTCAATCTATCGGGATGCGTGAGGGGATGTTGCACATCCGTGATGTTGAGGGTCCTAAGAAGACCGGAAGCGTGGAGACGAGGCTCGAAGAAATGGAGCAACAGGTCTTCAAGTGCCAAGGGATGGTGGAGCGTGGACTCAACGCCAACCACATGATGATCATGGAGTTCACCAGCAAGCAGAGGATTGATGCCAATGACATTGGGAAGCACCTCTCCAGGCTCTATGACAGGGTTGATCAACTCCAGGGCCAGATCTATGACTTGCAGAACCAAAACTGTGAGTATGAGTATAGATTTAAATCAATAAGGTTGGCTCCAGATTTGAGGATTCTGGAGACTCGTTCATCTTTCCCTGATGGAGCACCTGTGACTTGGAAGACAGAGGATCAAACTCATGTTGCAACAAATCCACCATAACCACCAAAGGAAGACAACTGAGCATTGGTATGGGCAATCCCCTTGGCTTTTGCCAAGTTTGGGGGAGTTGCCTCGGTATCGTATCACCATCACATCTTTTGCCTTTACCTTTGTTTTAGTTTTCCTTTCCAGTTTTCTTTTTCTCTAGTAGTTTAAAAGTCTTTGTGTTTTAGTTTCGAGTTTTGCTTTGTGTCACCCCCGATGTATTCTTGCTCGTGAGGCATATAATAAAGAGTGTCTTAGTTGAAGGGCTTTGCCTCTTGCCATGATCAAAAGAGTGAGAATAGAACAAAAGCATGAAAGATCATGTAATGATCTTATGGGATGTGCTGGCTTCACATATAAAAAGAATGAGGATTGAAATTTGTTGAGGGTAGGCAAACATAGACCTTGGTCATTGTTGCAATTAATAGGAAGTGATAAAGAAGGAGAGGTTCACATATAAATATATCATCTCTGACACCATCTATGGTTGTAAACACTCACTAAACTATTGCATGCCTAGAAGTAGATGTTGGACAAGGAAGACAACATAATGAATTGTGTTTGCTTGGTTCCGAACGATGTTATATGATTAGAGACCCCTTAGCATGTGACGATTGCTTCCACCTCATATTAGCCAAAACTCCCGGACCAAGTAGAGATGCTACTTGTGCATCCATAAACCTTCAAACCAGTTTTGCCATGAATGTCCACCATACCTACCTATGGATTGAATAAGATCCCTCAAGTAAGTTGTCATCGGTGCAAGCAATAAAAATTGCTCTCTAATATGTTTGATCTATTAGTGTGTGGAAAATAAGCTTTGTACGAACCGGTGATGAGGAAGACATAAAAGCGACAGACTGCATAATAAAGTTCTTTATCACAGGAGGCAATATAAAGTGACATTCCGCGCACTAAGAGGACACGCATACAAACCTCAAAAGTGCATGACAACCTCTGCTTCCCTCTGCGAAGGGCCTATCTTGTAACTTTACTTTTTACCCTTGAAATAGTCATGGTGATCTTCACCAATTCCTTATTTTGCCTTTGTCTTGGCTACCGTCACATGCTTGGGAAATATCTATATTCATATGTCAACTTGGAGGTAAGTATTCATGAATTATTATTGTTGACACTACCCTTGAGGTAAGCAGTTGGGAGGCAAATCCGTAAGCCCCTATCTTTCTCTGTGTCCAACTGAAACTTTGATCTCATGAGTACCACGTGAGTTGTAGCAATTGTAGAGAACGAAAGAATGATTGAGTATGTGGATTTTCTTTACAAGCTCTTATTTGACTCTTTATGATGTTGTGATAAATTGCAATTGCGTCAATGACTAAAGGCTATCGGTTGTTACTTCTCGGTAAGGTTCTTGATTCATGCTTTACTTTGTGAAGGAATTATCACTTTAGCATGAGAGATTATATGCTGGTATTGATGTTCTGATCTTGATCATGATGCATGCATATTCATATCTTGTTTTGTCGACATCTCTCTCCCTAAACATGTGGACATATTTATTGCGCTCGGCTTTCGCTTGAGGACAAGCGAGGTCTAAGCTTGGGGGAGTTGATACGTCCATTTTGCATCATGTTTTCATGTTGATATTTGTCGCTTCTTTGGCTATTATTTCACTTCACGGTACTATTCTTATGTCTTTTCTCTCTTATTTTGCAAGGTTTATATGAAGAGGGAGAATACCGGCAACTGAAATCCTGTCCTAAAAGTGGAGCAAAGTTGAGATACCTATTCTGCGCAACTCCAAATGCCGTAAAAATCAACGAGGATTTTTTTCCGATTGATCAAAAATACTGGGCCGAAGAAGTGCCAGAGGGGCACCAGGGGGTGCCCACAAGCCTGCACGGCGCGGCCACCCCCCAGGCCGCGCCATGAGGGCTTGTGGGCTGCCCACTGTCCCACTTGCTCCCCTCTTTTGCTATATGGAGGGTTTCGTCTAGGAAAACATCAGGGCGGAGCTTTTTCGTGGTTTCGCCGCCGCCATGAGGCGGAACTTGGGCAGAACCAATCTAGAGCTCCGGCAGGACGATCCTGCCGGGGAAACTTCCCTCCCAGAGGGGGAAATCATCGCCATCGTCATCACCAACACTCCTCTCATCGGAGGGGACTCGTCACCATCAACATCTTCATCAGCACCATCTCATCTCCAAACCCTAGTTCATCACTTGTAACCAATCTCCGTCTCGCGACTCTGATTGGTACTTGTAAGGTTGCTAGTAGTGTTGATTACTCTTTGTAGTTGATGCTAGTTGGATTATTTGGTGGAAGAGTTACCGTTGCTACAAAAGGGATTGGGCCACTTTTGCTGCACCGTTGCTACTTTTGTTACTTGTTGCTTGCTACGAATCATCTCACCACACAATCACTTGTTACCGACAATTTCAGTGCTTGCAGATTTTACCTTGTTGAAAACCACTTGTCAGATCATTCTGCTCCTCGTTGGGTTCGACACTCTTACTTATCGAAAGGACTACGATTGATCCCCTATACTTGTGGGTCACCAGTGGCCTATTTCTAGCAGCCTCAGCTTCTGCTGCCTCTGCTGCCATTCTGGCTGGAGCAGAGCTGGGATCATTGTCATCCATCACCACTTTATTGTGTTCAAACTCTGGTTGAAGAGGTATATGGGGATGATCAAGGAGATATACATGCTTGCCTAGCTTGGCATTGATAAGCATCTGAATGTATGGTGCATATCCAGACAATCTCTTTTGATCATCAGCAGTCCTTCGGGTAGTCTCTACTATCAAGTCCATCACTCTGAATCTGGTGTGAGTGTCCAGATGGTGCAAAAAATTGATGGAGTGTCCTGTGATCATCTTATCATCAGCTGATTTAGGCATCAAGGTGTGTCTCGGAATAGTGTTAGTTGTGGGTTTCCTGCTTGCAAGAAGTATACAAAGCCCATCTTGTGACTAGCCAAACAATCGTGAGGAATTGGCTTGTACATTTTGGCCATAGAGTTGTGACTCTTCTTTGCTTTAGAATACACATCAACATCTTGATCTTCCTGCTTAGGGGCACCAATTATAGTGGCCCACTAATCAATTGTTGACTCATATCGGTGATCATCCATCATCCAGACAATGGAACCATCTCCATAGAAATGAACAGTCGGGTATAATTGCATGATCAACTCATCATTCCATGGGGTCATCTCCTTTCCAACAAAATATTCAATATCTACTAGCCTGTAATTTTCTCGGACATGGGGAAAGAAGTATTCATTGGCTTTGATATAATCCCATTCAACATATGTTATATCATTGACAGTTGGACATTTGTCAAACAAGACAGTCTCATAGAAACCTTGTTGTTCCTTGGCGTGGAACCTTGGATCAATAGTAGTTCTCCTTCGGACAACATATGTATCAGTAGCTCTCCACTTTCTTAAACCTTCATCCTTCCTTAACTTCATGTCTTCAGCTATTGGATGAGCATCATTATGAAGTGGAAGATTTGGTCGGAGCGTCCTCAGAATGGTTGCATCCTCATCAACTTTTTCCTCTGCAGCAAAGGCACTGGAAGCAAGGCCTTTCTCCTTAGCATCTGCATGTATGTTCGTTGTGGTCTTCCTGTGAGCTACAACCTTCTTAGACTTAGGAGGAGGTTTAGAAGCAGACTTCTTGGGCATATCATCAGCCATGAGCTTCTTTTTTTAGGAGGAGGAACATCAGCTGGGATGTCATCCTCTCTAGCAGCATCTTCTAGGTCCTCAAACATGAAAGTAGGTCTTACAACAACACGAATGACCCTCTTCCTCGCTCTCTTTGCACCAGCCTTCTTAGGAGGATTCTCAGAGGAAAGTGTTGTGCTTTTCCTTACATAAGCATGTGCTCTCAGATCAGCAGGATTAGAAGATTCCTTCCCGATTGTCTTCCTTGGAGCCTTTGGAGGAGCTTAAGTTTCCTCGGGCACAAAATCTAAGTCTTCTTCATAAGATTTCAGTTTCTTTCTCTAGCTAGTGGCTGCCTTGGGCAAGCCACGAGAGATGTAGGATCCAGGGTTAGAGTCAGACTTACCTAGACTAGCGCCTGAGTCCATCTCAACAATTGGTTCTATGTAGTCATTCTGACTATCTTCTGATCCACATATCTCTGACAGACAAGCAGAAACTCAGCACCAAACAACAAAAATATAGGATTTTCGAAAATTTGAACAAACAAATTCTTAGTTTTAGCTTTCTGCGGATCACATTTCGATAGCACCGAGTTTGAATTTTTGGAATCACCGAGACAAATGAACTCCGTAATAAGAACTTGGTCATCACTTTTGGTGGCACCAAAATGACAACTCGGTGTCACCGAGTCCATTCTCAGTAATCCTAGATTCCGATCGGTGGGACCGAGTTTTACAACTCGGAGGCACCAAGATGGGTTCTGTGGGTGGCTGAACCTAAAAACTTCTGGTTTCCTAATCTATAGAAATTTCTGGTGGATGGAGAGGCTTGCACACTGTTGCTTGTGGATAAAAGTTCTGATGCGCAAGAGATAGATCAGGGAAGCACAAAAGAAAGGGGCGGATCTGTACCCTAACTCAGCGACGGTCCGGCTACGGCGGCGATGGCAGTGATTCCCAGCGGCGAAGACGCTCGGGAAGTCAACGGCGACGACCAGGGGTCCAAAGGGTAGCTTAGGGCTTGAGGCGAAATAGTTTTGACGATTGGAAATCAAAGATCTAGTCTGCTGGGATATATATATACCCTTTTGACGTCAGTGTTATCGAGATTACGAAATAGGTGTCACCGATTTTGTGATTTCAATGGTACCGAGGTGAAAACCTAGATCAACTCTGGAATTCGGTGGAAGCGGGTTTGTGGAGTTGATTTCACCGAGATTCACAAAGAGGTTTTGGAAGGCATCCTTTGACGATACAGAACTCCGAGTGCTTCTTCACACAGAGGGATCGACAAGTTCTTGTTCAAGTTTTGTGATGAAGCATGAATATAACTTGAGATGAGATAGCATAGATATCTAGAGAAGGGTCCTCGGCATTCTTGTCCATCCAATTGTCAAAAGATAAATCAAGAGCCAAATAACAACAATTGGATGTCCTCGAATGAGGAAACACATGCATACCAACAAGCTCACACAATAAGAATGATAGATAAAATATGGTGAACATGTACAAACATCCTAGCAGCTATCAAGCACTTGGACAATGACAAGGTCATCTATATATGAGTATATTGACTTCAGCCAAATAAGAATACTAGATCATAGGTCATACTCATCGTTAAGCATAAGTGGGGTTACCACTTTTACATAAGCATTAATGTGTTCATATCCTTAGGAGATGCTTATACTCAAGATTTAGAGTAAAACTCCCCTTTTTTGACCGAACACTTCAAGGGCAAAGCTCCCCACAACCACAAACCTTTATTAAAAATAGATTACAATATGTACATGGTTACCTCGATAACCGAAGGAAAAGTAGAATGGGAGGAGCCTAACCTAAAAGGTTGTCTATATTTAGGGTGGTAAGAAAGAGACCCACTTTAGCAGGTCCTCTTTGAACTTAGGCTTGATCCTATGTACCATAAGAGACATGTTAGTTATAAATCCTGACTTCCAAGCAGCAAATCTAGGCCGAACATTTTGGAATACCTTGACATTTCTGACTAGCCAAATATGCCAACATGCAATGAACACCATCTCAGAGAAAAAAGGGCGTTGGAAGGAACTTTTTGCATGCGAGATAGTAGCTGCCATATCATTTGTATCACCCTAGTCAATTTGCAAATAATTCCAAATTCTGCTGCTCAAGAGGTAGGTGAAGAATAGATGATCCCTATCTTATCTTACTTCTGCATGACAAATTCTACAATTGAACCCATCATCCATGTGCCAGTGCCTTCTTTCTACCATGTCCTTGGTATTCAATTTGTCCATGATCAGCATCTAGGCAAATACCTTGATCTTCAATGTGCATGAACTGGTTCATATCATATTCAGTAGAGGGTTAAAAGTTTGGTCCCTATGCATATGGCAGTAGAAAGCCTTTGGGGTATAAGGTTTAGATGTTTCCATCCAAGCCCACACATCATTCTGGCTTGAACTGGGTTGAAAATCCTAGAGGGAAGCTTGAAGTGTGGACAACTTCAAGTAAGCCTGCTCAGAGAGAGAGACAAATTGAACCAGGGGGACAGATCCTCAGTGTTTAGTCCATCTTTGACCATTGTCCAAGGATCCTTGACATATGAAAACAGTCTAGGAAATCTGTCTTTGAGAGGAATAACTGAGTTGCCAATGTTCCATTTGTCATGCCAAAAGAGGACAGCATCTCCCTGCTTGACTTGCACCCAAGTGAACTCCCTAAAGTTGTCCAATAACTTGAGAATACTATTCCACCAATATGATCCACATGGCTCGGTTCCTTGTGGTACTAGGTCATGGTAGTAAGTGTTCCACATCAGCTGAACCCAAGGCAGATCTATTTTGTGAAGAAATTTGTTGGCACGTTTCAAAAGCAGAGCTACATTTTGTAGACCCAGCTTTAGAATACCCAATCCACTCTTGTTCTTCAGTCTGCAGAACAGTTCCCAAGCAGCTAGAGATGGTGAATGCTCCTTTCTATTCCTTCTCCAGAAACATTGCCTCTGGATCCTTTCCAACTGCTTGAGAATTCCTAGAGGGATAGAAAGACTGCAGAGGAAAATATTGGCAAAGAGGATAGAGAAGAGTTCAGGTATTGCAGCCGGACTCCTTGAGCCGGGAAGGAGGAGCTACAGGACATTCTCCGTTCTATGCATGAAACAAGAGGCATCACATGCTCCATGTTGGGCGGTGATGTGCCAACCGATAATCCAAGATATGTAAAAGGCATAGAACCAACTTTACAATCAAAAACCATAGCATGTATCGCAGTTTCCTCTAAGGAGACATCGATTGACACCATTGATGATTTCTCAAAGCTAATGTGTAGGCCCTGTTGATCTAGTGAAAATCTGAAGCATCTCTTTCAGAGCCTTTAACTGCCCTTCCTCAGCAGGGAACATGATCAAAGTGTCATCAGCATATTGGACAATAGTTAAATCCTTGTCATGACATGGGATTGGTAATTGAATGTGACCCTTGGCTAACATATCATTAATAACATACTGTAGAAAATCTACTACAAGAACAAAGAGTAAAGGGGAGATGGAATCTCCCTGTCTGACACCAGCACTGCAGTGATAATGCTTTCTAGAAACACCATTAGGAAGAATGGAAGATGATCCAGAGGTGAGGAATTGATGAATCCATCCTCTCCATTTGTTGTTGAACCCTTTATACTTAAGGATATCCAGGATGACCTCATGTTCAATAGAGTCAAAAGCTTTCTCAAAATCCAGTTTAAGGATGAGAATTGGTCATTTGGACTGATGGCATTGATGCAAATATTCTAGGGTCCAACCAATGCATTCCTGAATGGTTCTGATCTTGATAAACCCATAGTAGTTTTTATTAACGTAGTCTATAATGACAGCTTGTATTCTATTAGCAGCCATCTTGGTTAGGAATTTGACACCCACACCTGTCAAGGATATGGGCCTATAATCCCCAACAAACTCTGGTGATGCTTTCTTTGGAATCAGTGTGATGAATGAGTTGTTCAGACTTTCTAGATTTTCTTTTCCTTGAAAAAGGTGATGAGCAAGTGCATAAAATTCAATTTTAACAATATGCCAGCACTTTTAAGGAACAACCCATTAAAACCATCTGGACCTGGTGCCTTGTCCACAGGCATGCATTTGACAACCTGGTCCATTTCCTCATTCGTGAATGGCATAGTCAACATATCTAATCCCTGCACCGTCTTGATAAGATTGGGCAAATCAAAACCCATATTGATACCTTTAGTTTTGCCCATTCGTCCTTTATATGAAGACCAAATAATTCCCTCCATTTGACTATGCTCTAAAATCACTGTGCCATAAGCCAGTGTAAGGTTGGCAACAAACTGCAAATGTAATAAATGTTGCAGGTGTGCCTTGACAATCTTTCTGAAATTGAATTCTTGCGTCAAGAGGGATCTGAGCTCCTCCAAACTGTCAATCCATTCAATCACCTTATTACATTTATCAATGACAATTTTCATCTTTGAGATTCCCAATTTCCAATGCTTAAGATCATGTCTCACGGTTTTAAGGTTGTGAGTGAGAATAGTTGTAGGATCTCTCTTATAAGAAGGCTTATTCCAAGATTTGGCAACACATTCCAAGAAACCCTCCACCTTGGTCCAATAATTCTCAAATCTAAAGATAGTGGTTTTGGGCATTGAGGTGGTGATGACCACCACACAGGGCACATGATCAGAGGCTGTTTTGGAGGAAGGTGAAACCTCAGTCAAGGGGTAACATGAGGTCCAATTAGTGGAAGTAAGGAACCATTATACTTGTTCTAGAAGAGGATTATCCTGCATATTAGACCAAGTGTATGATCTCCCTTTAATAGGTAATTCAACTCGACCCAGATACCCAATGATTTCATTAAAGATGAACATATCATTCATATCCCCACCAGGGAGATTTCTGTTATCATGGGATCTAATAAAGTTAAAATCTCCCAACAGAAGCCAATTCTCCTCAAAAGCAATCTGGAAATTATATAGCCACTCAACAAAAACGTCTCTTAATTCCCCCCGACATGATCCATAAACATTAACTAATGTCCAAATGTTTGCGCTCACTTTGGAGGTGAACTTAATTACCATTCCAAATGATTGTATCTCCATTAAATCACCCTGAAGAATTGCAGAATTCCAAACCACCAAAAGGCCCCCCGAAGCACCATTAGAAGGGGCAAAAACAAAATGATCATATTGTCTTGGGAAAAAATACTGAATCTCCTTAAGTGTATACAAACCACACTTAGTTTCTTGGAAGCATGCGACAGCACATTGACTTTCCTCCATTTTTTCTCGCATGACTCTGTGCCTAGCCGGAGAATTTAGCCCTCGAACATTCCAACATAGTACATTCTAGTTTCTATGGTTGTGACTATTCATTAATAGCTCATGTAAGTAGTAACCATCAACCAGTTACATACTAACAAGCGACATATAGACAGGCCAAAAGATAACATGTCATGACAGAGTACTAACATAAACTTACAAGAAATCACAATAACACATAGTTTTGGACCACACAGATAGAACAGACATAGAAAGGCACACTTATGGGCGCGCCAGATCCGTTGGAGAGTAGCTTTGTTAATCATCAGCAACCACATCTGGCTTGGTTGCATGGGCAGCCATAAGGTGCTCCTTCGAGAACTTGCCTTCCTCAATTCCAAGATGATGCCCAATCACCTAAAGCGCCTTGATCAGGGTGGGTGGTGGGACATCTGCTTTCTTATGCTCCGACCTTGAGGTGTTAGCCTCCTGGATAGGGCTATTGCACGACTCCTTCTTCTTTGGCTCTGATGCTAACTCAAAGAAAACATGCTTGAAGCCATCTCGTCGAACTGAACCTCTCGTGCATCTGCAGACATGTGTTTCCACTAGAGGAGTTTTAGCCTTTGATTTACCTTCCATCGTTTAAATAGCCTCGAAGTTCGTAGTGATGTCTTCTGAAGTGATAGAAACAACATCTTCATCCACGGGTGCATCAGAAGAGGCATCCAACCGAGGCAACAAAAGCCTAGCAGTGGGCCTGCTATAAGAATCTTCCCTCCATTCTATCCGGGATAGAACCTCAACGTCATCGAAAGCAAGGGCCCGGTTCCTTTTGGAGAGGATGATTGGGGACATAGGGTTGACAGACAGAGGCTTTGGGACTTCAAAAATCATCTCACCTTGTAGCAGAGTCTCAAAAGTTCTCTTCCAAGCAAGTTGTGGAGGTAGGTAAGGCCCATAGACCATCCTGACAGCTCCAACAATGATTTCGTGATCATTTACCAAGGGTGGTTGGTATGGAACATTAGCCAACTGTTTGATCATTATGCATATTCTCATCATGTTGTTGGTCCTCTTGCACTGGCTCCTCCTGATCCTGATCATTCTGCATCTGGTCCTCCTGCAGATGATCCTGCTGATCTTGCTGATGCTATTCATTGAAGTTGTTCTCTGGCAGTGTGGCGGATGGCTGATCAATCAAAATGTATTCTTGATCCTGAAGTGGATGGTCTTCTTCCTGATGGTGCGGAGGTTCTTCAACTTCAGTATCACCCCAGTGACCATGACCCCTGTTGTCAGGATCAACCTGATGGTTCATGGGTGGTGGGACTGGGGGAAGATCGTTCCATCCGAGAGCAGGGTATGGTGGTAGAGCAAAGTTGTGGGGCTCTGGAAATAGTGCTCCTAGCAGAGGATGTGGGTTACCATTCATTGGCATAGGATCGTCATCCTCACGCATCTAATCTGCAAAAGTTGCCCCTAGTATGTATCAGGGGACAATCCAAGAGACTATGGATCCTCCTCTGGTTGCATAATCACTGAATACCACATCCCTAGGGACCAAAATATCGTTAGACAACGAAGCAAAAAACAATGGTTCTTGCCAGGTAGGGATCATCATTAATAAAGTAGTGAAACTTCCCAAAAGTGCTAACTGCCGCACGTAGATGTTCAGTTGTGCGTAGATCAAGAGGAACACCCACGAACATCAAACAACCAACACGAAAACCCTGAGCCCCTCGGTATCCTTCTCCCTCGTCATGCTTCCTGAATCTGACAAATCTATCATCCCCCATAGTAATAGGAGGAAGCTGAAGCAGAGCAAAGCGCACTCACGCATCGCGCAAACAAAAAGGACTGACACGAGAAATCCAAGGTTGTGCTGACATGACCTGAACCCCCCTCTGCTCAAGCAACCTGACCACCGCTTCCCTCAAAAAACCTATCTCATTGGGTGCAGGAAGCAACATTACCTCCGCAATGAAGAATTATTCATGGCGACTCTGGACTCCATTGGGGAGAGTGACGAAGGTCCGAGGAAGTCTGAGATCACCACCATCGATGATCTCATGTCCTACCGGCAAAAATCGCTATGGGTTTAGCCGGAAATTGGCCATTTTCTGTGGAGGTTTTTCTGGCGATGGAGGAGGGGGGTCTTCGGCGGAGGGCAAGATAGTGGTTGTGGCAGGCCAATGATGGGACTATACAGGGAAGAGAACGAAGCATCGCGGAGATGTCTTGTTGGAGTAATGGAAGTGGGTCCCGCAAAATCCGGCTCCGACGGTTTCTCCCTCCAAACGAGACACAAGTCCCTAGCACACGTCGCGCAAGCCTTCCAATGATGGTTTACCTTCGAGCATGCCATGCAAATCAATACTGAAGGGCAGTTACTCGTGAAGTTTCCTTCCTTTGAACAAACGCGACACGATAGTATTTTTGAAGCCATATCAAAAATAAATTATTAAAAGAATCCTGTGCATCTTGGGTGGAAGGAATAAAAACATCATCAAGATCAGATGTTTCGGCCGATTAAGAAGACTGTGGCCCATTCCGAGGCCCATTACCCGTCCAAAGATTTGAAAATCCCGCATTCCCGCCTTTGAAGTCGGGCATGGCAAGTACCACGATATCCGGACCTACCAAAGAAGTGGAGGTAGATCTCGTCGACAAATCACTGACCAAAGAAGCTACCCTCGTCCGAGATTTCATCGGAGGTGAAGACCTCGGAGGGGAAGAAACAGAGCCAAACACAATATGTGGGCGGGATATTGTCGAATTGATAGCTAGTGGTGGAGGAGGACGAATAATCACCCGCTCATGGGCAGAGAAAGAATAGCCTGCATCCTTAGAGGGCACATCAATTTCATTCTCAGTCGTCGCATATCTGTACCCTCGGCATACAAGATAATTGTGAATAGTAGCGAACGATAAATTTTCTTCACAGAATCCCGCTTCTTAAAAGATGAATACAAAGGAGGTTTATGCATGGCCAATAATCCCATAGCTGCATGTTGCTTGGAAGGACTTATTAAAATCCATTCAGTGTCACATTCTTTCTTCCAATTGTGGAATTCTCTGGCCCAATTAGGTCCTCCATTCATCCAAAGATGAAAGAAACATTTGAAATCTGAACAAGAATATGAAAGCAGTCAAGTAATTAGAAATCCAACCTGCTTGGAGGAAACATTAAAAGATAAAACCTTGTCCTGCACCTGTAACACTCCAAGATCAATGGCCGAACCACCAATGGTTGATTCAAGCGCAACACACAACGAGGCTTCATCCAATCGAAAAGTTTTTCTACTTAAAGAGACAATCAATGTGAATGACCCAAAACCCTCCATAGGATGGACCATAAGACCTGTAGATTTGTAGATCTCATCGGAAAAAGCTAGCCCCTTGGAGAAATCCAAGCCAAGGGTAGATCCACCACGAGGACCCATCAGAGATGGATGAATCCAGAATCCCAAGGAGAAGCCCAAAAAGATGATCGGAGCGGCGATCCTAGTTGAAGGTCTGATCAGTAGGTCGCCGGTGGGTGGTGGAGACAGAGGTGGGACTTGGGAGCCCCATCCTAGAATATTTGTCATCTTTGGCAAATAACATTGCGTAGTCATCATGGAATCTGAACTTGATATGACATCCCCCCTAAGAGGGACAAACTAACCTTGGGTTTTGTCATAGAAGACTTCAAGTAAGTGAAGTAGTAGTGGATGCTCAATGATGATGAAGATCATCTTGAGTTGGGAGCAATCCTTGTTGTTTCTTACTCTTCTCACCTACATGGGTTAGTCCCAAAGCAAAAGGAACATATACAAGAATATCTATGGACATGGAATGAAACACACATGGGATGATGTCCAAAGATGCATTAATTACCTTGTTCCTTGCTTACCATTGAAGGAATGTGTGACTCCTTGAGCTAATGCATATGGTTGAGGTTGATTGCATATTGTTCTTGCCAAAATGAATAAGAGTGAATTTCATTGGCGGAGTCCCCCTCAAGAACTTTCTAGTTCTTCCTCTTGGGAATCCGCATACACTTGATGGGGATCCTTGGAGTTGTGGTTGCACTAGATGAGGTACTGCTAGAAGTGTCTTTTCGAATCCACTTGACCTTGACTTGGGGTTCCTCTTCAAATAAGTCAATGTATTCTCGAAGTTTCCCCTTGGCCTTGTGGTCTTGTGGTGGAAGTTCATCTTGTTTGCTTGTTCCTTTGGGAGGTGTAGGATCGTACTTCTCATCTTGACGAACAAACTTAGGAATGTGATATGGACCTTCTTCCCAATCATATCCATTGATATTCAAGTAGCCAACACCTTGTTTCTTCCGATGTCCTCCTTCCTTGCGCACACTTTCCTAAAATTGCTTACTTCCGGCAAGACTCTTAAAGACACCTCTCTCTATAATCCCTTTCAATAAATCGTTTTCTTGCACAAGTGTAACTTGGCTTAGGGAATCATTAATGGACTCAAGAGAGCTACTAGCAACAACATAATCATATTTGGCTTTAGCATGGTTGTTACTAGATGAAGAAACTTTCTTGCCTTTGTTACTAGTGTTATTAGGTTTAACTTGTGTAACAAAAGTAGACAAAAGTAACTGTTGGGCTAGATAAGAAGAACTCTTCTTTCGAAGATCATCATTAGTCGCTTTTAGGAACTCATGCTCTTGCTCCAAATTGAGCTTCTCGAAGAGTAGATTCTCATGAGTACTTGAAAGCTCTGTATGATCTTCTAGAGTAGTTTAATGAGATAACTTAAGAGTGTTTAATTCTTGAGTTAGTCGTTCAATCTCTTTCTTATCATCATTCGATTTCTCTTGACTAGCATGACAATTAGCATGTTCATTTTTAGTGCAATCACTAGTTTTATCAAAGAGCAAGTAATCATCTCCTAACAAGTCATCCACGACACTATTAAAATCAAGACACTCGGGGTATGATACCTTGGGGCCTTTAGCCATGAAGAAGTTTCCGACTCCCTCATTTAGTGAATCAAATAAGTCGTAGGAGTTGGAGGAAACGAGTGCAATGCCAGCAACACCTTCATCTTGACTATAGTCGGAGTTGGAGTGATAGCTTCTCTCGAAGTGTTGTCAGACTCGGAGCCAGAAACCCATTCATCAACATGAGCTTGATGTCTTCTTCTTGAGGTGCTCTTGGTGTATTTGTCCTTCTTCTCCGATTCCTTGCCTCTCCGTGAGTGTCTTCATTCATAACGATCTTCTCTACTCCTCTCTCTCTGCGAGGTAACTATTCTCTTGAGCTTCGTCTTCGAGGTGACTCTTCTCTTTGTTTGTAGGGAGTCGAGCACTCATTGGAGTAGTGTCCTGGCTTCCCATAGTTGTAGCAGTTTCGGTCATGACTGGACGAACGCTTCTCATCGTATCTTGAGCTTGAGCTTTTCTCTTTGCCTCTACTCTTGTAGAACTTGTTGAATTTTATGACCATGAGGCTTATTTCTTCACCAGTGACAAGATTGTACTTTGAAGTAGAGGGAGCATCACATGAAGCTTTGTAAGCACCACTTGACTTGTTGTGCAGCTCATATTTGTCCTTGAGTGACATCTCGTGAGCAACAATCCTACCAATGATTTCAGTTGGCTTGTGATCTTTGTAATTTGGCATAATTTGAATCAATGTGCACACATTGTCATAATTCCATCAAGAGCTCTAAGTATCTTCTTGATGAGGAATTTGTCGGTCACCTCTTCACTTCCTAAGCCGACAATCTCATTGGTGATGAGAGCTAGCCTAGAGTACATTTCAGCAACACCTTCACCATCCTTCATATTGAGCTTGTCAAGCTGACTTTGAAGCACATCCAACTTAGATTCCGTGACAGAATCAGTACCTTCGTGCATATGGATCAAAGTACCCCAAATTTCTTATGCATTCTCAAGGTGGCTGATTTTGTTGAATTCTTCGGGGCATAGACAATTGAAGATGTTGTCGCAAGCTTGTGCATTAAGTTGCAACATCTTCAGTACATCAGCTGTCGCATCACGATCCTGTTCACGCCCTTCTCCGAAGAAATCACCTTGCATACCAACACAAATAACATCCCAAACATGTGGATCAAAACCAAGAATATGCATTTTCATCTTATGCTTCCAACTAGCAAAATTAGTGCCATCAAAGTATGGAGCTCTACGGTGATAATTTCTCTCACTAGATGTCATACTCTCCTAGGTTGTGAAACCAATGCAATGGAGACCAAGGCTCTGGTACCACTTGTAGGATCGAAAGTATGTCTAGAGGGGGGGTTGATTCGACTATTTGACAATATAAAAATTCTGCCTTTTACCAATTTTAGTTGAGGGACATATTTGGCAGTTAAGGCAAGTCAAGTACACCCTACACATGTATTTCTAAGACTGTAGCAGCGGAATGTAAAACATGCAAGTGTATAGTAAAGGAGTAAGGTACGGAGATCAAACACATGAGGTTGACATGGCGATTTTTGGCATAGTTCCGATAGGTGGTGCTATCGTAAGTCAATGTTAGTGGAGCCTTCAACTCACGGAGGGTAACGACTTCGAGAGTCCATGGAGGACTCCACCCATGAAGGGTCTGATGTCTGCTAGAACTACGTCGGTATTTCCCCAGAGGAAGGGATGATGCAGTATAGCGAGGGTAGGTATTTCCCATATTGATGAGACCGAGGTTATCGAACTAGTAGGAGAACCTCCTCACACCACGTAAACATCACCTGCACACAAATAACAAATACTCACAACCCGACGTGTTAAAGGGGTTGTCAATCTCTTTCGGGTACGGTGCCTCAAGATAGGCAAATAATGTGAGGTAAAAGTGGTAGATAGGATAAATAGATCACGGAACAAATAAATTGCAGCAAGGTATTTTTTGTATTTTTGGTTTAATTCATTTGAAAATAAAAGCAAAGGAAAATAGATCGCAAAGGAAAATATGATGAAAAGAGACCCGGGGGCCGTTGGTTTGACTAGTGGCTTCTCTCGAGAAAAATAGCAAACGGTGGGAAAACAATTACTTTTGGGAATTGATAGAACTTCAAATAATCATGATGATATCGAGGCAATGATCATTATGTAGGCATCATGTCCAAGATTAGTAGACCGACTCCTGTTTGCATCTACTACTATTACTCCACACATCGACCGCTATCCAGCATGCATCTAGTGTATTAAATTCATGGGAAAACGGGGTAATGCAATAAGAACGATGACATGATGTAGACAAGATCTACTTTTGAAGAAATAGACCCCATCTTGTTATCCTTAATAGGAATGATACATACATGTCGTTTCCCTTTCTGTCACTGCGATCAAGCACCGTAAGATCGAACCCATCACAAAGCACCTCTTCCCATTGCAAGATAAATAGATAAAGTTGGCCAAACAAAACCAAATATCGGAGAAGAAATAAGAGGCTATAATCAATCACGCATATAAGATATCAAAGAAGACTCAAATAACTTTCATGCATAAAAACATAGATCTGATCATAAACTCAAAGTTCATCGGATCCCAACAAACACACCACTAAAAGACTTACATCATATGGATCTCCAAGAGACCATTATATTCATAATCTAGAGAGATATAGGAAGCCATCTAGCTACTAACTACGGACCCGTAGGTCTACAAAGAACTACTCACGCATCATCGGAGAGGCACCAATGTTCATGATGAAGCCCTCTGTGATGGTGTCTAGATTGGATCTGGTGTTTCTGGACTCTGCGGCGACTGGAATTGATTTTTGTCCCCCTCTTTAGGGTTTCTGGAATATTGGGCTATTTATAGAGCAAAGAGGTGGTACGGGAGGCCAACGAGGAGGGCACAACCCACTGGGGCACTCCTGGGCACCCAGGTGCACCCTGGTGGGTTGTGCGCCCATCGGAGCTCCCCTCAAGTGCGTTCCTGGCCCACTGGATGTCTTCTGGCCCAAAAAAATCCACAAAAAGTTTCGCTGCGTTTGTACTCCGTTTGGTATTGATTTCCTGTGATGTAAAAAACATGCAGAAAACAACAACTGGCACTGTACACTATGTCAATAGGTTAGTACCAAAAAATGATATAAAATGACTATAAAATGATTGTAAAACATCCAAGAATGATAATATAACAACATGGAACAATCAAAAATTATAGATACGTTGGAGACATATCAGCATCCCCAAGCTTAATTCCTGCTCATCCTCGAGTAGGTAAATGATAAAAATAGAATTTTTGATACGGAATGCTGCCTAACATGTTCACCACATTTCTTTTCTTTATAGCATGGACATTTGGACTTTTATATGGTTCAAAGCAATAGTCTAGTTTTGACATGAAGACTTTAATACTCAAGCATACCAACGAGGAACCATGTCTTTCAAAATATCCCTAACCCATTATGCTCAATCGTTGATCCATTCATGAAACACACTTGAATATTAGCTACACCCAATGCTCAAATATGATCATAGTGCCCCTTAGTTGGTCCTTTTTGAGAGATGATGGAGACTCAAATTCAAAATCAAAATTGCATAACTAAAAGAAAGGCCCTTCGCAGAGGGAAGTAGGGATTTGTAGAGGTGCGAGAGCTCAAAGCAAAAACTGAGAGATAAAAACATTTTCGGAGGCATACTTTAAACGACTTAGAGCTCCCAACACTTTCCATGCTAGATACATCATAGGCGGTTCCCAAACAGAAAATAAAGTTTATTCCTTTTTCCACCATTACTTTCACTTTCCATGGCTTGTCCGTATCCACGGGTGCCCTCCATACTAACAATTTCCAAGGAATTTATTATTTGACAACAAAAGGTAAATTTTTTTATTTTCTTTTCGGGACTGGGCATCCCAAATACCTTTGCCATACTCTCGTGCAATGACAAGTGAATAAACACTCATCGTGAGAATAACACATCTAGCATGGAAAATATTGGCCACCCCTCACCGCCTCGCGAGTGGTAGAGAACAGAAAAGAGAAATTTATTTTAAAAATTAGAGGTGGCACATGCAAATTTGCTTAGAAAGGCATGGAAATACCGCATATAGGTAGGTATACTGGACTTATATGGCAAAACTGGTTTAAAGGGTTTTGGATGCACAAGTAGTGATCATACTTAGTGAAAAATGAAGGCTAGCAAAAAGATTCAGAAGCGACCAACCAAGAAACGAAAAATCTCGTACCCAAGCATTAAGCATAAGTAACACTGAATAATGCACCACAAGTAGGATATAAATTTCATTGCATAACTATTGACTTTCGTGCTTGCATAGAGAATCACAAACCTTAACATCAATATTCTTACTAAAGCACAATTACTCATCAACATGACTCACATATCATACCGTCATATCTCAAAACCATTACTAAGAATCAAGTTTATTTTGTCCAATGATCTTCACAAAAGTTTTTATATATCCTCCTTGGATATCTATCACTTTGGGACTATTTTCATATGTTGCTTTTGATAAGCTCAAACAAATTTAAGTGAAGAACATGAACATAATTTTTCTTTCTCTCAAATAATCTAAGTGAAGGAAGAGAGAATTTCTTAAAAAATTTACTAACTCCCAAATAAATCTAAGTGAAGCATGACATCATTTCTTCAAAAATAACAAAGTACACCGTGCTCAAAAAGATATAAGTGAAGTACTAGAGCAAATCCATGGCTCTAAAAGGTGTGTCCAGCAAGGATTCAATACTTAAAACACAAAGAAAAACAAGCAAAGACTCATATCATACAAGACGCTCCAAGCAAAACTCATTATATGTGAAGAATAAAAATATAGTTTCAAGTAAAATACCGATGGTTGTTAGAAAAAGAGGGGATGCCACTCGGGGGCATCCCAAGCTTAGTTGCTTGCTACTTATTGAATATTATCTTGGGGTGCCTCGGGAATCCCCAAGCTTAGCCTTTTGCTAATCCTTATTCCATCATCTATCATAAGATCACCCAAAACTTGAAAACTTCAATCACACAAAACTCAACAAAACCTTCGTGAGATTCGTTAGTATAAGAAAGCAAACCACTACTATAAGTACTGTTTCAAAACTATTCCTATTTTATTTTTTAATTATATCTACTGTATTTCAACTTCTCTATGGCAAAAACTCGTCAAAGAAAACCATAGAATCATCAAAACAAGCACACAACGCAAAGAGAACAGAATCTATCAAAAACAGAACAGTCTGTTGCAATCTGACTACTTAGAATACTTGTGTAACCCCACAAATTCTTAACAATTAGGATGACGTGAATTTTTTTTCTATTAATCTTCTGCGAAAAGAATCAACTCAAAAACACTCTTCAGTTAAAAATGGAAATAATTTCGGAGTGCAAAAATTTCTGTTTTTTAGCAAGATCAAATCAACTTTCACCCAAATCATTCCAAAGGCCTTTGCTTGCCACCAACACTAATTTAAACCACAAAAACATATCTAAATAGAGGTATAATTGTGTATTTTATATAAAACAACAAGAAAACCAAAAAGCAAAAAGATACAGGTTGGGTTGCCTCCCAAAAAGCGCTATCGTTTTACGCCCCTAGCTAGGCATAACACGTAGGATCTAAGTGTTGTC
The DNA here is from genome assembly GCF_904849725.1 of Hordeum vulgare subsp. vulgare. Lineage (NCBI taxonomy): Eukaryota > Viridiplantae > Streptophyta > Magnoliopsida > Poales > Poaceae > Hordeum > Hordeum vulgare. Next base: position 356,330,639 of record NC_058520.1, read on the forward strand.
ATCTTTGTTTCCATATGATGCCCTCATGATTGATTCATATGGTGTCCTAATTCTTGTTCTAGGGAAGTGTTCCATTCCCTTCCTTAGTGTAAATTGAAATTTAATATTGCCTTCTTTCATATCAATCACGGTCTACCAAGCATAATTGGACAAGAAGGATTGCAATCAATATCAAGAACAATAAAATCTATGGGAACATAATTCCTATATGCAAGAATAAGAACATCATTAATTCTTCCCATAGGATTTTTAATAGTAGAATCTGCCAAGTACAAATTTAAAGAGCATTCTTCAATATTGGTAAGACCAAGCACATCACATAAAGACTTCAGAATTGTAGAAACACCAGCACCCAAGTCAAATATAGCAAAACACTCATAATTTTTAATCTTGACTTTGATATTAGGTTCCCACTCGTCATGCAATTTTTTAGGAATTTAAACTTCTAATTCTATTTTTTATTCAAAATATTTCATCATGGCATCAACAATATGTTTAGTAAAAGCTTTATTTTGCTCATAACCATGGGGTGAATTTATCATGGATTGCAACAAAGAAATACAATCAACCAAAGAGCAACTATCATAATTAAAGTCTTTGTAATCCAAAATAGTGGGCACTTCACTAGTTAAAGTCTTGACCTCTTGAAACCCACATTTATCAATTTTCTCAACAATATTTTCACCCTCTGAATCATAGGGACGCCTTCTAACTAAGGTTGACTCTTCTCCAATCCCTTTTTCATCAATCTTAATTTTACTAAACAAAGAATCAATAGAAGAAACACAAATCATTTTAAGATCTTTATTTTTATTTTCTAACAAGATTGGTTGGGCAGCCATTTGATTCACTAAACTAGATTGTGCATCGGATATTCTTCCCAACAAACTTTCAGCAAAAGCATACTTAGATTGGAGATTGTAAACTTCTCTACAAATATCATCAAGTTGTTTCGTTATAGCCTCTAACACAACAGAGTGTTCCTTAAGTTCTTCAGTAAAATACTTATTATTCTCAAATTGTGTAGTCATATATTCCTTAGTGATTTTCTCAATTTCAAGCAAAATATTTGGGTAAGGAACATCATAATATTTTCTTTGAGGCATCATGACTACGCAAACAAGATTGCACACAAAAACAGACCTAACGAGAAAATGACGAACAAAAAAGAGAGCGAATAAAACCACAAATATTTGTCAAGTGGGGGAGAGGAAAACGAGAGGCAAAAGGCAAATAATGTAAATGCGAGGAGATGCGATCTGTGATTAGGAACCTGGTTGATGTTGAAGATCCTCCCTGACAACGGTGCCAAAAATTCCTTTTGATGTCTGCTAGAACTACATCGGTATTTCCCTAAAGAGGAAGGGATGATGCAGTATATAGACGGTAGGTATTTCCTTCAGTGATGAGATAAAGGTTATCGAACGAGTAGGAGAACCTCCTCACACCACATAAACAGAACCTGCACACAAATAACAAATACTCGCAACCCGACGTGTTAAAGGGGTTGTCAATCCCTTTCGGGTACGACGCCTCAAGATAGGCAAATAACGTGAGGTAAAAGTGGTAGATAGGATAAAAAGATCGCGGAACAAATAAATTGCAGCAAGGTATTTTTGTATTTTTGGTTTAATAGATCTAAAAATAAAAGCAAAGGAAAATAGATCGCAAAGGCAAATATGATGAAAAGAGACCCGGGGGCCGTAGGTTTCACTAGTGGCTTCTCTCGAGAAAAATAGAAAACGGTGGGAAAACAATTACTGTTGGGCAATTGGTAGAACTTCAAACAATCATGACGATATCCAGGCAATGATCATTATATAGGTATCACGTCCAAGATTTGTAGACCGACTCCTGCCTGCATCTACTACTATTACTCCACACATCGACCCCTATCGAGCATGCATCTAGTGTATTAAGTTCATGGAAAAATGCAGTAATGCAATAAGAACTATGACATGATGTAGACAAGATCTATTTATGTAGAAATACACCCAATCTTTTTATCCTTAATAGCAACGATACATACGTGTTGTTTCCCTTTGGATCACTGGGATCAAGCACCGTAAGATCGAACCCATCACAAAGCACCTCTTCCCATTGCAAGATAAATAGATCAAGTTGGCCAAACAAAACCCAAATATCGGAGAAGAAACATGATGCTATAATCAGTCACACATATAAGAGATCAAGGAAGACTCAAATAATTTTCATGGATGAAAACACAAATCTGATCATAAACTCAAAGTTCATCGGATCCCAACAAACACACCGCAAAAAGACTTACATCATATGGATCTCCAAGAGACCATTGTATTGATAATCAAGACAGAGAGAGAGGAAGCGATCTAGCTACTAACTACAGACACGTAGGTCTACAAAGAATTACTTAGGCATCATCAAAGAGGCACCATTGGACATGATGAACCCCTCCGTGATGGTATCTAGATTGGATCTGGTGTTTCTGGACTCTGCGGCGGCTGGAACTGATTTTCGTCCCCATCTTTAAGGTTTCTGGAATATTGGGGTATTTATAGAGAAAAGAGGCGGTGCGGGAGGCCAACGAGGAGGGCACAACCCACCGTGGTGCGCCTGGGCCCCCAGGCACACCCTGGTAGGTTGTGCTCCCATCAGAGCTCCCCTCAGGTGTGTTCCTTGCACACTCATGTCTTGTGGCCCAAAAAAATCCACAAAAAGTTTCGCTGCGTTTGGACTCCATTTGGTATTGATTTCCAGCGATGTAGAAAAACATGCAGAAAACTGCAACTCGTACTGGCACTATGTCAATAGGTTAGTACCAAAATATTATATGAAATGACTATAAAATTATTGCAAATATCCAAGAATGATAATATAACAACATGGAAGAATCAAAAATTATAGATACATTGGAGACGTATCAGGGTCCACAAAGAAGCGTCCTTGTCTATTCCACCACAGCTTCAGTACACCGAGGACTAGCCTTACTCACGGTAGATCTTAATGAAGTAGGGGATCTCCTTGCCCTTACAAACATCTTGGTTCAACTCTACAACACGAAGTAGGAGGCTCCTAAGCGACACCTAACCAATCTAGGAGGAACCACCCTCCAAAAGGTAATAGATGGGGTAGAACTATAAACTCCTTGCTCTTGTGCTTCTATAGATAGTCTCCTCGACACAAAATCACTCTCTCACAGAATTTGCATGGGTAGGAGAGATTGATTTGGTGGAAAGTTGTTTGAGGAGGCTAGAGATCAAGTTTCAAATGATTGGAGTGAAATATGTTGGTCTCAACACATGAGTAGGTGATTCTCTCTCAGAAAATGGAACTGGATATGAATTGCGTGTTCTGAGTGCTTCTCCCACGAATGAGAGGTGCATGAAGGGGTATTTATAGACAGCACACAAAATCCAACCGTTACACACAAAGTGGCAAACTCGGTGACACCGAAGTGGAAAACTCGGTGGTACCGATATGCACTAAAGGTATGAACTTTTGAGTCTCGGTGAGACCGATATATGAAACTCGGTGGCACCAAGAAGGTGGCTAATGGTCAGATGGAGAAACTCAATGGAACCGATACTCAAACTCTAAAATTCTAATTTTGTGTACCTAGGCAACCGAAAGTTGGTCACCCAAACTCGGTAGCACCGATATGGATTTCGTTGCAGCAATTTGGTGGGAATGGCTAGGGTTTGTGTATGACGTCAAACTCGGTGGGTCTAAAATGTGAAAGTTGGTGACACTGAATTTGAGTTTGTGGAATTTGACAGAATGGTTATGTGGGAAAGAAACCCACAATCCTGAGCAACTAGTTCATTTTAATACCTCACCCCTTTTTAATAGTATTGACTTTCCTATGGACTAAAATGTGATTTCTCACAAATACAAACTGAAGAGTCTGCTAGCTTGAAGCTCGAGCCAATCCTATTCATTTCTTGCATCAAGGGGCATCTCCACATAAGCCTTTAGCCAAAGCATATTTTAAACTTTTTCTGAAATATACTTGGAAAACATATTAGTCCAATGATGCATATGTTGTGATGAATTATCAAAACCACCCCAGGGAGCAATTGTGCTTTCAACTAATCTAATGAATCTTTATTCTGTATAGAACTTGACGCTATCGAGGATAGATGATGGCATGTCCAATTGCACAAGAATTAGATTGGTGCACAAAGGATAATCGAATCCATACCCTAACTTGGCATGGATCCACTACAGTGATGACCGTGGTGAAGATCCCGTCGGCAGCGAGGACTACAATGGCTTGGGCGCACAAGACAAACAGGTTTGATGTCCAGGGGACTAGGGAGCGGCAGTAAGGGGTACGACAAGTCGACGTTTGAAGGGAGTTTTCCAGCAGTCGGGTCCGCTGATATATATATCCCCTCACTGTGAGTGACACCAAGATTCACTTTTCGGTGCCACCGAGTTCCACTACTTTCTGGTGACAGTGAAACTCGGTGAGGCCGAAAAGACAAACTTGGTTACACCGAGGTGATAAAACTGATCAACCCTAGACTTCGGTGGGACCGAGATTTTGGGGTTGGTCACACCAAGATGCACTTGGGATGTTTTGGAATTCATCCCTTGTCCAGATGGATCTCCGAGTGCTCCTCAGAGAGAGTGTCTCGAAAGTTCTTTCCCAAATTTTGTGATGTAGCATGAATAGAATTTGAAAGGATAAAGCATAGATAGCTAGAGGAGGGGGTACTTAGGAATTTGTATATCGAATTGGCCAAATAAAATAGAAAGCCAAATAACAACAATTGGATATCCTCAAATAAGCAAAAACATGCATAGCAATATGTTCACACAACAAGATGACAAGTAAAACATGGTGAGCATGCACAAACACCCTAGCATCTATCAAGCACTTTGGCGATGACAAAGTCATCTATATATGAGTATATTGACATAGGATCCAAGTAAGAATACTTGATCATAGGTCATACTCATCGTCTAAGCACAAGTGGCATTACCACTTTTACATAAAGCATTAATGTGTTCCTATCTTTAGGAGATGATTATACCCAAGATTTACAGTGAAGCTCCCCCTTGATATGACATCCCCCTAAGAGGGACAAACTAACCTTGGGTTTTGTCGTAGAAGACTTCAAGTAGGTGAAGTAGTGGTGTAAGCTCAATGTTGATGAAGATCATCTTGAGTTGGGAGCAATCCTTGTTGTTTCTTACTCTTCTCACCTACATGGGTTAGTCCCAAAGTACAAGGGACATATGCAAGAATATCTATGGACGTGGAGTGAAATACATGTGGGATGATGACCAAAGATAGATTGATTACCTTGTCCCTTGCTTACCTTTGTGGTAATGTGTGACTCCTTGAACTAATGCATATGGTTGATGTTGATTGCATATAGTTCTTGCCAAAATGAATAAGAGCGAATTTCATTAGCGGAGTCACCGCTCAAGAACTTTATAGTTCTTCCTCTCGGGGATCCACATCAACTTGATGGGGATCCTTGGAGTTGTGGTAGCACTAGATGAGGTAGTGCTAGTAGTGTCCTTGGGAATTCACTTGACCTTGGCTGGAGGTACCTCTTCAAAGATGTCAATCTCCTCTTGAAGCGTTCCCTTGCCCTTGTGGCCTTGTGACAGAATGTCATCTTGAAAGCTTGTTCCCTTGGGGAGAGTAGGACCATACTTCTCCTTTTGGGGAACAAACTTTGGAGTGGGATATGCTACTTCTCCCCGTTCAAATCCATTGACATTGAAGTAGCCAACACCATGATTCTTTCGACATCCTCCTTCTTGCGCACAATTTTTTTGAATTGCTTACTCTCGGCAAGACTCTTCAAGACACCTCTCTCTATAATCACTTTCAATAAATCATTTTCTTGCTCAAGTGTAACTTGGGTAAGAGAATCATTAGTATAATCAAGAGAGCTACTAGCAACAACATCATTTGATTTAACTTTTGCATTATTGTTGCTAGATGAAGAAACTTTCTTGCCTTTATTACTAGTGTTCTTAGGTTTAACTTGTGGAACAAAAGTACACAAGAGTAGTCGTTTGTCTAGATAAGAAGAACTCTTCTTTCGAAGATCATCATTGATTTCTTTTAGGAACTCATGCTCTTGCTCTAAATTTAGCTTCTCGAAGCATAGCTTCTCATGAGTTCTTGCAAGCTCTCTATGATCTTCTGGAGTAGTTTCATGAGCTAACTTAAGAGTGTTTAATTCTTTAGTTAGACATTAAATCTCTTTCTTATCATCATCATCCAAGTTCTCTTGACTAGCATGATAATTAGCAAGTTCATTTCCAATGGTATCACTAGTTTCATCAAAGAGCAAGTCATCCTATCCTAAAAAGTCATCCCCGTAACTACAAAATCAAGATATTTGGGGTGTTATACCTTGGGGCCTTTAGCCATGAAGCAGTTTCCAGTTCCCTCATTTGGTGAATCAAATAAGTCGTAGGAGTTGGAGGAAACGAGTGCAATGCTAGCAACACCTTCACCTTGACTACAGTCAGGGTTGGAGTGGTAGCTTCTCTCGGATTGGTTGTCGGACTAACATGAGCTTGATGTCTTCTTCTAGAGATGCTCTGGGTGTACTTGTCCTTCTTCTCTGATTCCTTGCCTTTCCGGGAGTTTCTTGGTTCATAAAGATCTTCTCTACTCCTTATCTCTCTCCCAGGTGACTCATCTCTTGAGCTTAGTCTCCGAGGTGAAACTTCTCTTTGTTTGTAGGGAGCCTAGCACTCATTGGAGTAATGTCTGGGCTTCCCACTGTTGCAATAGTTGTTGTCACGGCTACACGAACGTTTCTCATCATTTCTTGAGCTTAAGCTTCTCCCTTTGCCTCTACTCTTGTAGAACTTGTTGAATTTTCTGACCATAAGGTTGATCTCTTCATTGGTAACAATATTTTCCTTTGAAGTAGCGGGAGCATCGCTTGAAACTTTGTAAGCACCGCTTGACTTGTTGTGCAACTCATCTTTGTCCTTAAGTGACATCTCATGAGGAACAATCCTTCTAATAACTTCCGTTGGCTTGAGATCCTTGTAGTTTGGCATCATTTGGATTAATTTCCAAACAGTGTCATGTTTTCCATCCAAGACTCTAAGTATCGATGATGAGAGCTAGCCTAGAGTACATTTCAGCAACTCCTTCACCATCCTTCATCTTGAACTTGTCAAGTTGATTTTGAAGCACATCCAACTTAGATTCCCTGACATAATCAGTACCTTCATGCATATCAACCAAAGTATCCCAAATTTCTTTTGCATTCTTAAGGCGACTGATTTTGTTGAATTCTTCGGGGCATAGGCAGTTGAATATGATGTCGGAGGCTTGTGCATTGCATTGCAACATGTTCAATTCTTTCGCTGTCGCATCACGATCCGGTTCTCTTCATTCTCTGAAGAAGTCACCTTGCACACCTACATGAACAACAACCCAAACGACAGGATTATAACCAAGAATATGCATTTTCATTTTATACTTCCAACTAGCAAAGTTTGTACCATCAAAATATGGACCTCTATAGTGATAATCTCCCTCACTAGACGCCGTACTCTCCTAGTTTGTGACACCAATGAAATGAAGACCAAAGCTCAGATACCACTTGTAGGATCGAAAGTATGTCTAGAGAGGGTGATTAGACTACTTGACCAATAAAAACTTAGCCTTTTCCCAATTTTAGTTGTGGGCTAGTTTCAGCAATTATGACAAGTCAAGTTCACCCTACACATGCACATCTAATATTATAGCAACGAAAAGCAAAGACACGCAAGTGTAATTGTCACACCCTGTTTTCCACCCCAAGTTTTCTGTATTGCAAAAATCAGAGCTTGTTAAAACTTTTCCAAATAATGTTGTGAGTGCAATCTCAACCTTTGTTTGAGTGTATGCTTGCTTGTTTGATGACTCAACCCATGAAAAACTTATTAGTTTGCTCTCATCAAAAACCCTTTTTCCTTTACATCAAGATCACCTTCATCATGTTGGGATACACTACTAGCTCATGAAGCCAAGTGGCACTCTCAACTAAAGTTGGTGATCTGATCCTAATATCATTTTCATTCATTAAAAACACTATTTAGTGATTTAAAATATTATTTTTCTACTTTATATCTATGTCTATTTCTAAGGCCAGTAATGATATTTCCACAAGGAAAATTACTTTCCTGCCTTAGGAAATTCTGAGTAAATTCATGGAAGCTCACAAAGACATATTTTTTCCATACATAAGATTTTCAACCCTATTTTATATTAATATTATTTGAGTAAAACCCTGAAAACCATTTCTGTCTGTTTTAGCTTTTTGAGATGTTTCCGAAGGAAAGTATTTCAGTAAATTCCCATAAAATTACAGGAGCCCTCCCAAACCATATTAGGTGCTCACCAAAAATCTCACCTTGATCCAAGGTGGGTAAGTGCACTTAGAGAGCCCAAAACCCTCTCTGTCCAGAGTAGAGTTGGAACAACTCTACATTGCAAAGTTTCTCCAATAGAGCTGAAACTTTGCAGAGGTGTTTAACACCCCAAATGAGGACTCCACACCAAAAATGGGATTTGTGAGACTCTGTTTGACCACACTTCCTTTGTAAGGGACAGTACTGGTCACTTTGAGACATTTTCAAGTTTGCAAAGCCAAACTTGTTCAATGGAGCTCATATTTGGTGGAACCCCATGTTTTTACCCCAAGACCAAACCTGTTAAGTTTCATTTACAGTGGTGGAGTGGAAGCACCCCAAGTAACTGTCGAACACCTACTGACAGGAAGGTAAAAACCTTCCTAGCCATTGTTTTACCCAATGTCAAGGCCCCAAACTTGGTGGGTTAGAGCACCAGAACACCCTGAGCACCCAGTCAACCAGCCCCTCCCCAATTCCAAGCACAAGTGACAAGAACTCCAATTTGAGCTGCAGGACAGTACTGGCAACACTAGTGTTCCTTGCTCCCTTGACCAGCTCGAGCTCCCACTAAACCACAACAGCTAGGCACACTCCCAGCAACACTCAGGACATGGAGGACACGTCCCAAGTGCCCCAGAGCGAGCCAGCATGCCGTGGCATGCCAAAACTGCGCTCTGGGTGCGTTGCAGAGAGCCACCCGCAAGGGGCCGACGCTCCGGCCGGTCCCAGCCTCCCCAGTAGTGTCCAAGCACTCCCCCGACGGCCCCTCAGTGCAAAGCTACCCCAGGCACCCTCTCCCCCTCGCGCAAGAGCTCAGGCGACGCATGCCCGTGCGCGCCCGACGCGGCCGAGCATGCACGGTCGCTACAGCTCGTCCCCACTCACTTTCCCTCTGCGGCCGTTGCATCAGGAGGCCCTAAACCACGTCCCGAACCCGTGGTTTCGCGGCCAGCACCTCACTGTGCTTGCATGCATGCCACGGTGAGTCATTGGCGTGCCCGAGTCGGGTCACCGCCGTTGGCCTATAAATAGACCCCCCCGGCACTCCAGCAGCCTCCAAGCAGCTTTAGCACAACCAGTAGACACTCCCTAGCCGCCCAATCGAGCTCGCAGAGCCCCGGTGCTCGAGATCGACCGCGGCCCCTCTGCCTCGGAGCTCCGGTCGATCTCCGGCTACACGTCGGGTCCTGCGCTGCCCGACCTCTCATTACACTCCCCTCGACGCCAGGAACATTTCCCCTAACTCTCCCAAGCAAATCCATACCTCTAGCCCCTAGTTCAACTCGAACCCGAAACCCTTCCGCCACGAGCACCTCGTCGCCGGCGACCCAGACCACCTCCGGTGACGTCCCGACCACGAGCAGGTAGGCGGAGGCACGAGGAACCCGTTCCCGTTCCTAGCTAGGCCTGAGGACAACGGCAGCCTCGCCGGCCCACCTCTCTGGCCAGAGGTAGGAGAAGGACCCGAGAGGTGGAGCCCACCTGTCGGTGTCCTGGGGCAGCCAGCGCGCGTAGCCGCTGACGCTGACCCCAGGGGCCCGCAGGTCAGGTTTGAACCTGGCCCGCACGCGCCTGGTGGCCAGGCCTGCTGGCTGGGCCGGCTCGATCTGTTTCCCTGGCCTTTTTCTTTTGTTTTAATCCAGCAAACTAAATGATTTTTATAAAAAGATTTTGCCAGTAGAAAAATATAATTCTTCCACCAGTATTTTTCTAAAAATGAGTAGTATTTGCTTCTGTAATAGTTGACATTTATCAATAACAGAAACTCTTTTGGTATAATAAAATGATATTAAAAAGCACTTGTTTGCTTCTGTTTGCTTTTAAATATATATGCTTAGCTAATAAAACAGTAGGGAACATTTTTCAAAATAATAACCTGGATTTATTCAAGCCTTGCAACATTTTTAAAAGCACTTTGTGAACTGTTTTAGTAAAAGCTAGTATTTATTTATTCCTTTCTCGACGGTAGAATTACCGAGTGACGGAGGATCCGGAGCGGAAGACCTCAAAGACCCCGGATAACTAGCTGACCAAGGCAAGCATGCCCTTTTGCCATGACTTAAGTAAATAAAATGATGCATGCTAGAATAGCAAGTATTTTCCGTTGCATGTAATCACGATGTCGGTTCATCATTGATGTGATGGTACCGAAGGCTTCTTCGAAGCCCTTGCATTATAGTAGTGATTTCACATGGCTCCTCGGAGCATGAGCATGATGAGATGATCCTATCATCTTCGAGGATCATGCTACTGTCATGTTGGTTGTAGAGTAGAATCACTTCATTGAGCTTGACCCCGTGAGGGTCATGATACTATCATGTTGACAAGTAATGTTAAGGCACATCAAGTTGACAAGTAATAATAGAGCATTTTATCATGAGCATGATGATGAGTGAAATAAAGAGTTTATGAAAACCCCGTCGGGTAGCACTAATGCCCGAAGGTGATGATGAGTTGGCGATCACTTTTGGTGAAGTGATGCACCGGTGATTTTGGTGTGAGTATGGTTTCGAAAATGGATTAGATTTATGATGTGTCGACCGTCCCAACCTTACCCAGTACGACCACGATACCCCTTTGGTGTGAGTATGGTTTCGAAAATGCATATAGGGTGAACCCGGTGTGTTCAACCCTTAGCAGAGATGATGATATCTGTAACCTGTTCTTCAAAAGTAATTCTTTAACCTGATGCATATACATGATCATACCACCTCATCGCATTCCACTAAAGATGCATGTTACTGCCATTCATTACCATTTATGTCATGGGCTGTTTGCGAGTACATTCAAAGTACTCATTGGCTTGCCACTGGTTATGTTATTGACCAAACATGGAAGGACCGGAGTTTGGCGATGAGTACGCCGTCGGAGACGGACCTGCGATCTAGGACGCTTCCGAGTCAGAATGCCTGTCAGTGTAGGCTTGATGGCATGGGCACCGCTTAGCCCTTACGAGTTTCCGCTACTCAATGTATCCCTTTATTTGGCTTTAGGCCTTGCTCTTGAACCCGACCTTCTGGTCATTTGATGTAATAATTTGGTACTTGGATGTAAGACTCTATCACTCAGTATCTGTGTTCAGTGAACATTGATCCTTGGGGTCACTGGGCACGGCGAACTCGACTTGCTAGTCGGGGTCCCCACAGAACTGGTATCAGAGCCATCGTGACTATAGGAAGCCTTAGATAGCATGGACGTTAACCAAGAACATTAGGACGCCAGCCTTGCACAAGACTCTTGCACATACAACCTCCTGACTTCTCTCCTATGCCTTGTAGATGGCTGCTGTACCTGAGACGCTTCTGGAGACCGGCTTTCCACTACTTCTGGTGGATTGGCTCGAGAAGTGCCACGTACGACGCACACCCATCTTCCTCTACCACGAGCATTGGGTCAACGCCGACACCAAGGAATATCACGTGGACGTGATAGTGAAGGCTAATGACTCCCCGTCTAGTTGGTTCTTTGAAGGACCACAGATGGGAGAGCTGATGTTGGCAATGGAGACGGCTGCACGAGAGGCGCTCGTGAAACTCCGTAGCATCCTCCCTGAGATGGCCAACGAGCCTATCACTAGTCATCTACCTTCCATTAAGGAAGGAGTGGATGGGAGTTGGACACTCACCCCCGCCACGGAGGATGGGATGCCACTGAGGTTTCAGACCTAATTCAGTCTCTTGTCACACACCCTGACACACTTCCTGGTTAAGGAATCAGTCAAGCTTCGCCAAGAGCTGCACCTAGTCAAAGGCCTGCTCCACACAGAGAAGATGCAGAACCGCAAAGTAAAGAAGGCAAGCGCACCTGAAGGGAGGGCAGCTGTTGCCACTAGGGGTGGTGTGTTACCCATCCAGGCAGTCCCTCTTCAGAGTCGTCGCCTGACAGCGGAAGAGTACACTGAGATCTTCGCCGCCTCGCCCAAGAGACGCCGAGACGTGCGGATTCTTTCTTCCACTCCTATAAAGGAAGGGGATGTTGATGAAGATGAGGATCCTGTTGAGTCCGCCTTTGAGACCGAGCAGTCCGCCGCATAGTTTTTTTTGCGTAGGCAATCGGAGTACCCGAGTATAGGGTATCCTTGTATCCGTTTTTAAATTGCATATGTGTGCTTGATGTAAGTCACCTATTGCCTTGGGCAGTCTGTAAGTGACTATGTCACCTAGTTGTCATGAATGCAATTTCCAGTTTGTCAAAAACTTTGGTTTTAAAAACTTGGCACATGCACGTATTGGACCCCCTCTTACTAGGAGCAAATCCTTGTACTCCCGAGCAAGGTGGCATTTTGACCTGTCTGTTTCTATGACAGGATGGTGAACGCAACCCGCAACAGCACCTTCGGCAACCCCGGCGCCGGCTCTTCAGGGACGCCGCAGGGAACCTAAGGAGAAGCTCACGCTGGAGGTCACCACGAGCAGCCTAGAGACCTTCTGCCACCACCTCCTCCTGAGAACTTGACGATGGCTCAGTTCCTTCAAGCTCTTCGAGAGGAGCGTCAAGCCAGCAATGCCGCTATCCAGCAGCTGACCCAAGTCCTTGTGGACAACCCGCCGCGGAATGAGTATGGCGGTGGTCGCTCTACTCTTTCTGAGTTCATGCGGACTACGCCCCCCATATTCACGGAGTCGACTGAACCCCTGGACGCCGATGACTGGATTCGCACCATTGAAGACCTCCTTGCGCTGGTCAAGTGCACCGATGATCATGAGAAGGTCCTTTATGCTTCTCACTGTCTCGGAGGCACCGCCAGGGCATGGTGGGATGGATTCCAGATCATGCGGGCAGAGCAAGTCGTCACGTGGGAGATGTTCAAGGAAGGATTTCGCGTGGCTCACATTCCGCTTAGACTGATGACCATTAAGAAGCGTGAATTCCGAGCCTTAAGGCAGGGGAGTGGAACTGTTAAGGAGTACCTGCAGAAGTTTAATCTCTTGTCAAGGTACGCACCTGAAGATGTTAACATTGAGGCCACTAAGGTGGAATGCTTCATGGAAGGGTTACAACAGTCCCTGCAATACCAGCTGGTGGTTTGCGACTACCAAACTTTCAGCGAGTTGGTTAACAAAGCGCTTATGCTGGAAGACAAGCGTCGTGCAATGGACGACACCCGCAAGCGCAAGCTGATAGGCAGTGGAGGACCCGGTAATGCAGGACCAAGACCGTGGCAGTCAGCACCTGCAAGACCCAACTTTCAGCAGCAACAGTACAAGTACCCGGTGTTCCACCAGAATTTTCAGCCTCAGCAGCAAGTCAAGCCAGTAGTCAAACCACCGAACAATGGTGGAGTCAAGACCAACCCTCCAGGGCAAGTCACCTGCTTTGGGTGTGGTAAGACTGGGCACTATTCCAGGAAGTGCCCCAACAAGAAGCCCGACGCACCGCGTCCCAATGCACCCAACCCCGGTCAAGGTGCACCAGGGAGGAACCAGACCCCCCGCAAACAACAGTTCAATGGTAGGGGCTGGATCAATCACATCACTGCAGAAGAAGCACACGAAGACCCGGATTGCATTCTGGGTACATTCCTCCTCAACTCAACTCCAGCAACAGTGTTGTTTGATTGTGGTGCTTCGCATTCTTTTGTTACTCAAGGGTTTGCGGAGAAATGTGGTTTAAAACCCACTTTACTCCGCGGACAGATGGGAATTCAAACCCCAGGAGCAGTATTAAGGACCAACCTAGGGTGTAGAAGGGTCGAGATAGTTATCAATGGGACGAGTTTCTTGGCAGACCTCATTGTGCTTAAATCACAAGGTGTGGAAGTAATCCTTGGTATGGATTGGTTGGCCAAGCACCAGAGTCTTTTGGACTGTGCCAACAGAGCCATCACCATGATAAGCAACCAAGGGGTCAAGGTCAAGTTCGTCTCCGAACCAGTATCGGCTCACGCACCTCGAGTCAACAGTCTCTCCGAGGTAGAGCTTGATCGAGTGCCTATAGTCTGTGAATACCCGGACGTCTTTCCTGACGAGCTACCCAGAATGCCTCCTGACCGAGACATTTAGTTCATCATTGAGCTTATGCCCGGATCGAGGCCTATTTATAAAAAGCCTTACATGATGGGTTCCGAGGAGTTGGCAGAGCTGAAGAAACAGCTGGATGAGCAACTCAGGAAAGGGTTCATTCGTCTGAGTGCGTCACCTTGGGGATCACCTGTTCTGTTTGTTTCAAAGAAGGATGGTACCATTCGACTCTGCATCGACTACCGTTCCCTTAATGAAGTAACAATTAAGAACAAGTACCCGCTCCCCAAGATCGAAGACCTGTTTGACCAGTTAAACGGGGCCAGGATATTTTCCAAGATCGATCTCCGATCAGGATACTACCAGTTGAAGATCCGACCAGAAGATATACCCAAGACTGCATTCGTGACCCGGTACGGTCTGTATGAATGCACGGTCATGCCCTTCGGTTTGACAAATGCCCTAGCCTACTTCATGTACCTCATGAACAAGGTCTTCATGGAATATTTGGACAAGTTTGTCGTCGTGTTCATCGATGACATACTGATCTTCTCCAAGTCCGAAGAAGAGCATGAGCAACATCTGAGGCTAGTTCTGGGCAAGCTTCGAGCACCAACTTTACGCCAAATTCAGCAAGTGTCAGTTTTGGCTAAACGAAGTTGGGTTTTCGGGTCATACCCTGACGGCACGCGGTTTAGCCGTGGATCAGTCCAACATTTCTAGAGTGGCCAACTGGGAATCACCCAAGGACGTGAAGGATGTCAGGAGTTTCCTCGGGCTCGCGGGATACTACCGCAAGTTTGTCGAGGGATTCTCCAGCATCGCTCGACCTATCACTCAGCTCTTGAAGAAAGGCCGGAAGTTCGAGTGGACACCGGCGTGTGAAGCAAGCTTCGAGGAGTTGAAGAGCAGGCTAACTACCGCTCCGGTATTGGCTACCCCAGACATCATCAAGGAATTCATGATATATTGTGAT
The DNA here is from genome assembly GCF_904849725.1 of Hordeum vulgare subsp. vulgare. Lineage (NCBI taxonomy): Eukaryota > Viridiplantae > Streptophyta > Magnoliopsida > Poales > Poaceae > Hordeum > Hordeum vulgare. The sequence goes on from NC_058520.1 coordinate 356,345,942, forward strand.
GCCTTGGGAACCGGGCTCGATGGAGTCCTGATGCAAGATGGCAGGGTCGTGGCGTACTTGTCACGGCAACTGCGACCGCATGAGGAGAACTACGCCACCCATGATCTCGAGCTAGCAGCGGTAGTGCATGCTCTGAAGACGTGGGGACATTACCTTCTGGGAAAGCGCTGCAAGATATATACAGACCACAAAATTCTGAAGTATATCTTCACCTAGAGAGAGTTGAACATGAGACATCGGAGATGGCTTGAGTTAATCAAGGATTACAACCTCAGCATTCAGTACCATCCCGGCAAGGCGAACGTGGTAGCCGATGCCCTGAGCCGGAAGGCAGGCTCCTTGAACGTCGCGCTCAAGGAAAGGTTACCCGCCTTGTATGAAGAGATGGAGGGCTTAGGACTTGAGATAGTCGAACCAGGGTACCTGGCCAACCTCGAAGTCAAGCCTACTCTGGCAGACGACATCAAGGAAGCCCAGAAGGGGCACAAGAGTATTGAAGGCCTCAAGAGGAAGGTGCGAGAAGGCAAAGCCCTAGGATTCTCGATTGATGACCAAGGAGTATTGTGGTACGGGAAGCGCTTATGCTAACAAGGCCGAACTTAAGGACTTGATCCTGCAAGAGGCACATGACACACCGTACTCTATCCATCCAGGTGGTACCAAGATGTACCAAGACATCCGAGAACGATTCTGGTGGCATGGCAGGAAGAGGGAAATTGGCTCCTATGTTGCTAAATGCGATGTATGTCAGCGAGTCAAGGTTGAACACCAACGACCCGCTGGATTGCTACAACCTCTTCAAGTGCCAGAATGGAAGTGGGATATAGTCGGCATGGACTTCATCACCGGGTTGCCCCGGTCGAATAAGGGTCATAACTCCATTTGGGTCATAGTTGATCATTTGACCAAGGTGGCCCATTTCATCCCCGTTAACACCACTTACGACGGCAGCCAGCTGGCCAGTCTGTACATTCATCGAGTGGTGAGTCTCCATGGAGTCCCCACAGAGATTGTGCCCGAACGTGGCACGCAGTTCACCTCAAGATTCTGGAAGAAGTTTCAAGAAGCTCTCGGAACCAAACTCTCCTTCAGTACGGCTTTCCACCCGCAGACGGGCGGACAGACCGAGAGGGTAAATCAGATACTTGAGGACATGCTTCGCGCTTGTGTTTTGGCCCATGGTGCCAAGTGGGAAGACTGCCTACCATTTGCTGAGTTCTCTTACAACAACAGCTACCAGTCCAGTCTTCAAATGGCCCCATTCGAAGCATTATATGGGCGGAAATGCCGCACCCCGCTCAATTGGTCCGAAACCGGTGAAGGGCTAGTTTTCGGGCCAGAAGCACTGCAGGAAGCAGGGGACAAGGTTCAGCTTGTCCGAGAGAACTTGGAGGCAGCTAAGTCAAGGCAGAAGAGCTATGCGGACCCTCGCCGTAGAAACGTGGAGTTTGTTCCCGGAGACCAAGTGTACTTGTGAGTCACGCCTCTCAAGGGGACCAAGTGTTTCCATGTCAAGGGGAAGCTAGCTCCAAGGTTCATTGGACCCTTCAAGATCACGACAAGGCGCGGGGAAGTAGCTTATCAGTTGGAGCTACCTCCTGAACTTTCGGCTGTGCACAACGTGTTTCACGTGTCACAGCTCAGGAAGTGTTTGCAAGTTCCGAACCGTCCCGATATTTACAAGGACATTGATCATCAAGCTATTGACCTTCAACCAGATCTTACCTACCGCGAGAGACCGATCCGCATTTTGGACCAAGCAGAGCATTGCACCAGAAGCCGCACCATCAAGTTTTTCAAGGTTCAGTGGAGCAACCATACCGAAGCAGAAGCCACGTGGGAGCGTGAAGACTATCTCCGATCAGAATTTCCCGAGCTGTTTAACGCTTAGCTTAGGAATATCGGGGACGAGATTCTTGTAAGGGGGATAGGTCTGTCACACCCTGTTTTCCACCCCAAGTTTTCTGTATTGCAAAAATCGGAGCTTGTTAAAACTTTTCCAAATAATGTTGTGAGTGCAATGTCAACCCTTGTTTGAGTGTATGCTTGCTTGTTTGATGACTCAACCCATGAAAACTTATTAGTTTGCTCTCATCAAAAACCCTTTTTCCTTTACATCAAGATCACCTTCATCATGTTGGGCTACACTACTAGCTTATGAAGCTAAGTGGCACTCTCAACTAAAGTTGGTGACCTGATCCTAATATCATTTTCATTCATTAAAAACACTATTTAGTGATTTAAAATATTATTTTTCTATTTTATATCTATGTCAATTTCTAAGGCCAGTAATGATATTTCCACAAGGAAAATTACTTTCCTGCCTTAAGAAATTCTAAGTAAATTCATGGAAGCTCTGAAGGACATATATTTTCCATACATAAGATTTTCAGTCCTATTTTATATTAATATTATTTGAGTAAAACCCTGAAAACCATTTCTGTCTGTTTTAGCTTTTTGAGATGTTTCCAAAGGAAAGTATCTCAGTAAATTCCCATGAAATTACAGGAGCCCTCCCAAACCATATTAGGTGCTCACCAAAAATCTCACCTTGATCCAAGGTGGGTAAGTGCACTTAGAGAGCCAAAAACCCTCTGTGTCCAGAGTAGAGTTGGAAAAACTCTACATTGCAAAGTTTCTCCAATAGAGCTGAAACTTTGCAGAGGTGTTTAACACCCCAAATGAGGACTCCACACCAAAAATGGGATTTGTGAGACTCTGTTTGACCACACTTCCTTTGTAAGGGACAGTACTGGTCACTTTGAGACATTTTCAAGTTTGCAAAGCCAAACTTGTTCAATGGAGCTCATATTTGGTGGAACCCCATGTTTTTACCCCAAGCCCAAACCTGTTAAGTTTCATTTACAGTGGTGGAGTGGAAGCACCCCAAGTCACTGTCGAACACCTACTGACAGGAAGGTAAAAACCTTCCTAGCCACTGTTTTACCCAATGTCAAGGCCCCAAACTTGGTGGGTTAGAGCACCAGAACACCCTGAGCACCCAGTCAACCAGCCCCTCCCCAATTCCAAGCACAAGTGACAAGAACTCCAATTTGAGCTGCAGGACAGTACTGGCAACACTAGTATTCCTTGCTCCCTTGACCAGCTCGAGCTCCCACTAAACCACAACGGCTAGGCACACTCCCAGCAACACTCAGGACATGGAGGACACGTCCCACGTGCCCCAGAGCGAGCCAGCATGCCGTGGCATGCCAAAACTGCGCTTTGGGCGCGCTACAGAGACTTGTTTGCTTCTGTTTGCTTTTAAATAGTTGACATTTATCAATAACAGAAACTCTTTTGGTATAATAAAATGATATTAAAAAGCACTTGTTTGCTTCTGTTTGCTTTTAAATAAATATGCTTAGCTAATAAAACAGTAGGGAACATTTTTCAAAATAATAACCTGGATTTATTCAAGCCTTGCAACAGTTTTAAAAGCACTTTGTGAACTGTTTTAGTAAAAGCTAGTATTTATTTATTCCTTTCTCGACGGTAGAATTACCGAGTGACGGAGGATCCGGAGCGGAAGACCTCGAAGACCCCGGATACCTAGCTGACCAAGGCAAGCATGCCCTTTTTCCATGACTTAAGTAAATAAAATGATGCATGCTAGAATAGCAAGTATTTTCCGTTGCATGTAATCACGATGTCGGTTCATCATTGATGTGATGGTACCGAAGGCTTCTTCGAAGCCCTTGCATTATAGTAGTGATTTCACATGGCTCCTCGGAGCATGAGCATGATGAGCTGATCCTACCATCTACGAGGATCATGCTACTGTCATGTTGGCTTGTAGAGTAGAATCATTGCATTGAGCTTGACCCTGTGAGGGTCATGAGACTATCATGTTGACAAGTAATGTTAAGGCACATCAAGTTGACAAGTAATAATAGAGCATTTTATCATGAGCATGATGATGAGTGAAATAAAGAGTTTATGAAAACCCCGTCGGGTGCCACTAATGCCCGAAGGTGATGATGAGTTGGCGATCACTTTTGGTGAAGTGATGCACCGGTGATTTTGGTGTGAGTATGGTTTCGAAAATGGATTAGATTTATGATGTGTCGACCGTCCCAACCTTACCCAGTACGACCACGATACCCCTTTATGGGACGGGGCTTTGTTGATTACTCTGGTCGGTGCTAGCAAAGAGCCACATTACTAGTGGCGGGAGTGATCGGTGTCACTCTCGTGATGGGGTCGTGCCAGGTAGGATGACTATGCCATTATTATGAGTTCCAGGCACACCGTTGGTCCCTGCATGGTTGTTACAGTCCAGAGTCGGTTCTCGTAAGACGTACAACATGTGGGCTGGGTACCAATCGAGTGGATCTCTTTGTCTAGTATCGTCAGGGGAAAGATGATGATCGGATACTTACCTCGGGTATATGTGATATACCTCGAGTCGTGGATGACACGGAAGTATTCCGTTTCTCGTGGGTCCAGCGTACTACCTCTGCAGAGTGTAAACTATTCGAATAGCCGTGTCCACGGTCAAGGACAGTTGGGTGGTGCTGCTTAAACTACGTCCTGAGTTTCCGCATAAACCAAGTGTGTGTGTGTGGTGTTAAAAAGGTGTCGTTATAATCATGATAATCACAATAATATGATCAAGTTCGGTGACTTGACATATAGGGTAAACCCGGATGGTTTAGCCCTCATTAATACCTTGAGATTATGACAAGTCCGATGACTTGGCATATAGGGTGAACCCGGTGTGTTCAACCCTTAGCAGAGATGATGATATCTGTAACCTGTTCTTCAAAAGTAATTCTTTAACCTGATGCATATACATGATCATACCACCTCATCGCATTCCACTAAAGATGCATGTTACTGCCATTCATTACCATTTATGTCATGGGCTGTTTGCAAGTACATTCAAAGTACTCATTGGCTTGCCACTGGTTATGTTATTGACCAGACATGGAAGGACCGGAGTTTGGCGATGAGTACGCCGTCGGAGACGGACCTGCGATCTAGGACGCTTCCGAGTCAGAATGCCTGTCGGTGTAGGCTTGATGGCATGGGCACCGCTTAGCCCTTACGAGTTTCCGCTACTCGATGTATCCCTTTATTTGGCTTTAGGCCTTGCTCTTGAACCCGGCCTTCTGGTCATTTGATGTAATAATTTAGTACTTGGATGTAAGAATCTATCACTCAGTATCTGTGTTCAGTGAACATTGATCCTTGGGGTCACTGGGCACGGCGAACTCGACTTGCTAGTCGGGGTCCCCACAGTAATGCATAGGGAAGGGTAGGAAGATCAAGCGCGAAGGTTGATGCGGTAATTTTTGGCTTGGTTCCGATAGGTGGTGCTATCCTACGTCCACATTTTTGGCTTGGTTCCGATAGGTGCTGCGAGAGTCCACGGAGGGCTCCACCCACAAGGGGTCCACGAAGTAGCGGCCTTGTCTATTCCACTATGGCTTACGTCCACAAAGGACTAGCCTCACTCACAGTAGATCTTCATGAAGTAGGTGATCTCCTTTCCCTTACAAACTTTCTTGGTTCAACTCCACAACACGAAGTAGAAGGCTCCCAAGCGACACCTAACCAATCTAGGAAACACCACCCTCCAAAAGGTAATAGATGTGGTAGAAGGATGAACTCCTTGTTCTTGTGCTTCAAAGATAGTCTCCTCAACACTCAATCACTCTAACAAATTTTTCATGGGCAGGAGAGATTGATTTGGTGGAAATAAACTTCGGCAAGCTAGAGGTCAAGATTCAAATGGTTGGATTGGAATCTCTTGGTCTTAACACATGAGTAGGTTGCTCTCTCTCAAAAAAATGGATCTGCCAATGATATGTGTGTTCTCAGTGCTTCCTTTGCGAATTCGAGGTAGGTGATGGGGTATATTTAGGCATCCCCCAAAATCCAACCATTACAACATTATTTTCCAACTCGGTGTCACCAAAATGTTAATCTCGGTGGTACCGAGTTGAACTAAAAGTGGTCTTCGTCAAACGGATACATGAATCTCGGTGGTACCGAAACGATGACCTAGACCATATTTCCGATCTCGGTGAGACCGATTCTAAACTTGGAATTTCCAATTTTGAAACATGAGACACCAGAGACCTTGTCACTGATCTCGGTGGCACCGAGTTCAAAGTTGGTGGTACCGAGATGGTGGGCTTGGCTTAGGATCTGTCTAAGAGTAAAATCGGTATGGCCGAGTTGGTAATGTTGGTGGCACCGATTTTGCTTGTGTGGCTTGCGACAAATATATTTTGTGAGAGAATGGCTAAGTATTTTTGTTGGCTATCTCAAAGCACTTGAGAAACCAATTTATCATAATACCCCCCCCCCTTGTAATTGGATTTGCTTTCCTGTGGACTCAAAGTTATTTCTCACAAATGTAAAATGTATAGTCTTCTTGCTTGAAGCTGGAGCCAATCCTATTTCCTTTCCTTCAACCAGGGGCTTCTCCTCACAATCTTATAGCCAAGGTATCTTTTGACCTTGTTTGAAATATAATTGGATAAGATTATTAGTCCAATGATGCATATGTTGTGATTAATTATCAAACCAACCTTAGGGAGCAATTGCGCTTTCAAAGGTTGTCCGAGTGACTATGTATGTCCGAGTGAGACTTCAACTGCATGTGTAGCCCTCATACTTTAGTGACTGTGTGGGTCCCTAGGTGGGCCCTGGATAGTAGGTTCATGGCCCTATCCTTAGTAGGTAAACCCTTTAGTAGCCCCCGAATCGGTTGAGGTTTGACTGGTCGTGTGAAAGATACTTTGTAGTGTCTTCTATGTCTTGGAGACACTCGGAAAGCATCTCATGGATTTTCCACTCGGAGTAATTGTAACTACAATATTCCGAATGATCGGACTGGTCCGGATGTCTTCATTCTACAATGTTTACTCATCTCTTGGGGAGATGGATTGTTGGCTCGGATGTGCAGGAGCATGGAGCTCCTAGTTGTCAGGTGGGAGTTAGGACGGATCCCACTCGTGCCCCAGTGCGGTTTACCTGACCACTTCTACACATATCCGAGTGATTGGAGTCCCATGAAGGGATAGGGTATTCTGCGGGCCGACCCATTTGGTTTTTGGTAAGAGAACACATGATCCATTCGGGACAAAACGTGATGGAGTTTCCACGATCTTCGAATCATGGGCGTGCGAGAGTGGAAATGGTGGCATCATGGGGAGTGGGGAAGTGACGTGGCACCTCAATTTTTGCGCTTGGAATTTCTCTATGTGCAGCAGCTATGTTGTCCAAGGGATCTACTGAATCTCCCTCTTTAATGTTGATTGACGGCCGAGGTTCTCATGTCCGGCATATAAAAGGGGGATTTGGAAGGAGAGAGAGATTCTCTCGGATCTGTTCCTCCTCTCTTCCTATCCAATTTTGCTACCCTGTTCAAGAGCTCCGCACTCCGCCTTAGCTACCACACGTCTCGGTCGTCCCGTCAAGCGATATTACAAGGAGCGTACCCGTGAAGGCTGAACGGGGAAAAAAGAGCTCGCGCTAATCTTCCTCGAGCGTCGGCGTGCCGCCAACAGGCTCGATCCAGGGTGATTGGATGATGTATCATGTCACCAAGAACCGCGTGCTGGAGCCGGAGAGCCAGGGGATCGTGGCCACAAGGAGTTTGGGCCTGTCGGAGCAGGGTGAGCAGGAGCCCTCAATGCAAGGAGATGAGGGAGTGCTCCTCATCACTCACGTTTGGCGAGGTTTCTGCATGCCTCCGCATCCCTTTTTCCATACATTCCTTGAAATTTATGGTGCACAGCTCCATCATCTCCCCTCTATGTAATATTGTACCTGTCCGCTTTCGTGTCTTTGCGCGAGAACTTTCTTAGCTGTCATCCCCATGAGGGGCTGTTCAAGAACATTTTCACTTCCTGAGTGATGACGGTGAAGAAGTCCTCGCGGTCGTGGGGGAAGACGAATGTAGTGTAGATCTATGGGGGTTTAGGCATTTATCTCAGAGGGAAAGTAGTATCCCTCAAATGTCCTTTCCTGACTCGGTTAAGGGCTGGCAGGACTCCTTGTCTTATTACGAGGATGTCCTAGTCAGTGACGGTCTATCGGGCCTCCCGCCATACTCGACAGAGCGAGTGTTGTCAACCCCTTCCTTGACCGTGTCGAACAAAGATAACATAGATGTAGACATCTTGGTGATTGCTTTGTCGCACCGGTGCGGAAGGGCATCAATGGGATGGACCTGCTGGAGGTCTTCTTACAGCGGAGGATCCAGACCGTCCAATACAGGGCCCGACCCATGTGGATGTATCAGGGGCCAAATGATCCAAGCCGAGTACATCCAGAGGAACTCGGGGTGGAGGACTTGGAAGCCAAGCTCAAGGCCATCACCCGGTGCGTGACAGTGCTAGGGGTACTAGGTCGGTGCCCCCTTTCTTAGAGGATTATCCACTAAATGAGGTAACTTGTTGTTTGTCCTTCCCGGGTGACTCTATTAATGTTGTCATTCTGTTGTTTGATATGAACTTGATTTTCTCACTCGGCAGGCTTTTACAACGTTGATCGGATTGGTGCTAGTAGTCGACCATACACCAATTGATGTGGCGAGTGGCACCGAGCGTCCTGAAGGTCCAGTAGGAAACAATGAAGATGATGATGAGGAGGAATCCATGCAAGGCGATGGCGACGCCGAGCGTGGGGACGAGGCAGAGTCCTCCCTTTCTGATGAAGTCCCAGCTGAGGCCTGTTCCAAGGCATGCGAGGACCTTGAGATCCGTGATGGTGGCGCCAAGGTTCCGAGTGTCGCCAAGCCGGCTGCATCGGGTGTTCTGACTCACAACTCCAAGCAAGGATGGAGTGAGCCCGCGGCGTCATTCCAGAAGGCGCCAAGCAGCCCAAAATCATGGTTTCTAAACCCCAGAAGGTTATCATCCTCCACATCAAGGTGGTCGTGCCAGTGGTCTCAGTGTAAGTGTTTTCACCGGTTGACATAGCTTCTTGAATGATTTTTTATGATTGTTGGCCAAGTGACATAGCTTTCTGAATGTATTCGCTATAGAGCTGATACCTCGATGACCTTGCTCGTGCCCAAGGCCCCGAAGAAGCGTCAGGCTGATGCTAACATCACATCCTCCCAAGGTAGCACCTGAACTTAGTCGTACTTCATTTAGGAATCTTGTTTTCTCTTGTCGTTAATTGTCGTGTGGTTTTCAACGTATGCAGGGTCGCGCAGCATGATTGAGCTTGACCTGCCTAACCATTCAATCATCACGGATGTGGTGATGCAGGACGCCATTCCCAGTCGAGTGACAAGGTCTTCTGCTGCTAGGGTTTTGACTCTCATGCAGGGCGCCACTCTGGAGGACTTAGCTTCATATGAAACGGGTTTGACTGCCACTCCACCAACTCTGTTGACGGCCAACATCTTCAAGCTGCACCATGCCTCGGAGGATCGGTAGAGCGCGTGCGAGGATGCCTTGATCCAGCTGGAGCTGATGAATGGACGACTGAAGGAGGCGTATAGCGCCAGCGAAACCCTAGGTAAGAACATTGGGTAAGGACCCTTGCGAATACTGATCTCAGTCTGGAGTTTTTCCTTTGCATGTATTTTTGTTTTGTTCTTGAGTGGGTTTGCACGGAGCACACCCACTGGGTGTTCCATTCTAGTGGGGGCACGCTGAGTGCACCCATTGGGTGTAGTCCCCGACACTCTGGTCGACTGGAGGAGTCGGTGGTAGTCTTAGTATCCAATTTGATTTGATATAAATAGTCAGAGTCCAGAACCCTTTGTCCATCTCTTCATCCTTCTAGTGGGGGCGCGCTAAGCGCACCCACTTGGTGTAGTCCCCGAGACCGCCGTCGGCTGAAGAAGTCAGTGGTAATCTTAGAGTTTCCATTGCTAGAATTTGAGTAATTACGTTCTTCACTCGCCAGAACATCTGTGAGCTCGGGAACCATTACGACGCCATGGAGAAGGAGGTGCAGGACCTGCACCTCACTCTTGAAGTGGAGAAGAACAAGAGCACACGCCTAGAGCAGGAATTTGACTAATTACGTTTTTCACTTGGCAGAACATGTGTGAGCTCGGGAACCGTTACGACGCCATGGAGAAGCTTTTACTCGGAGGTAAATATTTGACATCTTACTGGCTTGGCGCTTGATTTCTCCTTCCCATCCGACTGAGATTGTTTTATCGGATGTGTGTAGCGAATACTATCGGCTTACAGAGAGGCTGGGGACTTGTATTTCCTTAGAACAATGAAAGAAGCCCTTGATAAGAAGGACACCGAGATGGCATCCACTTGGAAGGAAGCAAACCAGAAGACCAAGGCAGCCGACGACAAGTTGAAGTCGGTCGCGAAACTGGAGGAAGAGAAGCAGTCCTTGGAAACTGACGCGAAGAAGTCCATTGAGGAACTTGTTGAGCAAAAGAAGCATTATGCCGAGTGGGAATGTAAGCTTAAGCATGCCATGGCCAATAAGGTTGAACTGAAGTAGTTCGTTGAAGTCTTTGGCAAGGATATGAGACAGAAGCTTAAAGGTACGCTTTTGACCCGAGTGATTTTAATTTTGTCTTGGCAACTTCCTAGTGATATTTGATTTCTTCCGCCATTTAGATGTGTCTAGAGTTCCGTTTCAACATAGATGAGAAGATCGAGAAGGAATTGGACCCATCGCGGGGGTCCTCAGGGACAGATCAGCTCTGCCCCTTCTCCGACTGGAGGATCTCTTCGAGCAGGTGTGCATTTACTTCAAGTGGCTCAGTTCAGCTGTCTTGGAAATCAATCAAGATGTTTCCCCTTGCGAGGAATTATCGAAGGACATGCATGCCACCATCGACCAAGTGAAGAAGGTGCCGAGCCAAGTACAATCTTAGAAGAAGTCAGCAGCCTGAGCTGAAGCCGGCATCGCCCTATCACTTGTTCATATCCATTATAAGGCAGTGGATGAGGACAAGTTGAAGGACCTCAAGGTCGCCAATAGGAAGAATGCCAAGTTCGAGGACTTGATGGAGGTTGTCACTCGTTTCGCAGACAGGATTGACTTCAACACCTTCTTCAAAGCAGTGGTTCCATCTTCCTACAAGTGATTCTCGGATAAAATACTTTAAATTTGATTTGCCTTGGTACGCTGAGTGGTTGGTGTAATCGTAAACTTTTCCTGAGCCATGGGCTCTTGCTATCCATACCTTTGCTTTGAAGTGAATGAGTTTCTATTTGCTTTATGTTCATTAGAATTTTGAGCCTTCGAGTGTTTAGCAGGTTTTCGTAGGGAGTACCAGAGTACATAGGCGCTTGACGTGTCACAGCTAAGTTCCAGAGTGTGAATGATGTTCTCACTCGGAGTAGGTTTTTCCTTCGGCGAAGCGAGGTTCGGAGCTAGAAATGGTAGTTCTTGTGAAGAACGATGGTTCTGTCCATCTTGGCATCCGAATGCGGGTGGTGACCTCATTCGAAACCGTTATTACTTAGGCGAAAGCACGTACGCAGCTAAGCCCCCGAGTGTGGATGATGTCCTCACTCGGAGCAAGGTTCTCGCTTAGGAAAAATCAGGTCCGCAACTAAGAAATGAAGGTAGTTCTTGCGAACAATGATGGTCCTATCCATCTTGGCATCCGAGTGAGGGTTGTGCCCTCATTTGGAACCGTTATAACTTAGGCGAAAGCAGGTTCGAAGCTAAGCCCCCGAGTGTGGATGACGTGCTCACTCGGAGCAGGTTCTTACTTAGGCAAAATTAGGTTCACAGCTAAGAAATGAAGGTATCTCTTGCGAATAATTATGGTCCTATCCATCTTGGAATCTGAGTGTGGGTCGTGCCCTCATTTGGAACAGTTATTACTTAGGCGAAAGCATGTTCGTAGCTAATGCCCCGAGTGTGGATGATGTGCTCACTCGGAGCAAGTTCTAACTTAGGCGAAATCAGGTTCGAAGCTAAAATTTTCACCCACCGGGATATAAGAAGGTGTATTTCACCGGAGTGAGTATGTAAAATTTTGACAAAATGTAAAGAAGGAAAAGTTTTTATTCATCAATATCACCGGGTTCATTACAGGAATGAAAAGAAAATGGGAAAAGGTTTGATATGTTCTACGTGTAGAACTTGGAGAGCAGATCTGCATTCTAGGATCTGGGCTCTTGTGTCCGGTTCTTAAAATTGTAGAGCCGATAGGCTCCATTGTGGAGGACTTTGGAGATTGCAAAGAGCCTTTGCCATGGAAGCGCTAGCTTGTTGGGCTTTTACTGGTTCAGACGGAGAACCCGATCGCCTTCACGAAAGGTTCGCCTCTGACTTTCTTATCGTGATAATGCCTCAGATCTTGTTGATACAGTGTGGATATTATTAATGCTAGCTCTCTCTCCTCTTCCACGAGATCCAAACTATCTTGACATCCTACCTCAACTTCACCTTCATTGTATTGTCCCACTCACGGGGAATTATGACGATGTCACTCGACAAAACGGCTTCAGACCCATACACCATGAAGAAAGGAGTGTGCTTGGTGGCGCGATTCGTGGTCCTTCGCATGCCTCATAGGACAGACGGTAGCTCTTCGACCCAGGCCCCTGCAACGTACTTTAAGTCCCTCATCAGTCAGGGCTTCAATCCTTGTAATATCATCCCATTCTCTCACTCCGCCTGTCCATTCGACTGTGGGTGAGCCACGGAGGCATAGTTCATCTGAGAGCCTTGGGAGTAGCAGAACTCATGGAATTCATCTGAGTCGAAGTTGGACCCGTTGTTAGTGATGATATCATGCCGAACTCCAAATCTTAAGATTATCTGCCGAATGAAGATGATGGCAGACACTGAATCCATGCTTTTGATGGGCTTCGCTTTGACCCACTTGGTGAACTTGTCCACCGCTACTAGCAGGTGAGTAAATCCACTCGTCCCGGTCCGTAGGGGGGGCAACCATGTAGATACCCCACATGGAAATTGGCCAGGTGAGCGAAATTGTCTTCAGTGCGGACGCGGGCTTGTGCGGCTGATTCTTGTAGAATTGTCATCCTACACATAGTTCAACCAAGTCTCTTGCTGCCTCATTGGCTCGAGGACAATAAAAACATGCTCGGAAAGCTTTGGTAACCAACGTACGAGAGGACATGTGGTGGCCACAAGTTCTCGAGTGAATCTCATGTACGATTGGTAGCCCTTCCTGTGGGAAATGCATTTTTGGCTGACTCGTGTAGCACTTTTCTTGCATAGCTTGTCTCCCATCACTTTGAAATATTTAGACCATCGGACAATTCCGCAGGCTTCCTCTTCGTCTTCTGGGAGCCTTGCCGGAGAAAGTATGCTAAATAAGGTTGAGTCCACTCGGGAGTGATTATGAGCATCTCGTGGACCGAGACGATCACTGCTAGGACGTCAACCTCAGTTAGATTTGAAGGTCCGACTACCTGTGGGGGCTCCTTTGTGAAAGGATCTTCTTTAATTGTAGGGGAGTGCAAATGTTTACGGAACACACCCTTTAGAACGGGTCGCCGAGTAGATCCGATTTTGGCCAGGTCATCTGCCGCGTGGTTCTTGGCTCGTGGTACATAATGCAGCTTCAAGCCTTCGAAGTTCTTTTCCAACTTACTGACTATGTTGCAATAACCAGTGATGGATGGACTCCGAATGTCCCACTATTTCATCGCCTGATTGAAAACAATGTCCAAATCACCATACACCATCAAACAACGAATGCCGAGTGAGATGGCCATTTGGAGCCCATACAGGAGGGCTTCATACTCGACTTCATTTTTTTATGAATCGAAGTGGATTTGGGGTATATAGCTCAGTCAGTCTCGGGCCCCGAGCCGTGAAGCATCTTGGATCCATTGAAGAACATAGTCCAATGCTCGGGGACACTTACGGCTGGCTTTTGTTGTTCTATCCACTCGACCAAGAATCTACCAGGGCTGAGACTTGATCACCTTATTGGCTTGAAACTTGATCTCCAACGAGAGGAGATCAATTGCTTATTTGGCCACTCGACGAGTAGAATCTTTGTTATGCATATTTATGACAGGGGGGCCATCGTTGATAATTCTCATCGATTGATCATGGAAGTAATGAACCACTTTTTCCGTGGTCAGGCAGATACCATAGACCAGATTTTGGTATTGTGGATACCTTTGTTTGGAGGGGGACAAGACTTCTGAGATATAATAGATGAGTATTTGAACCTTGTATGCTTTGCCTGACTCCTCGCGTTCCACTGTGAGGACGGTGCTGACCACTTGGCTACGGGCTGTGATATATATGAGCAATGACTCCCGTCAGCCTAGAGCAGCTAACACTGACTGGGTGGAGAGCAAGGCCTTGAGTTGATAGAATTTGGCTTGCGCTTTAGGGGTCCACTTAAATCTATCAGATTTTTTCATCAATCGGTAAGGAGGTGATGCCTTCTCACCAAGTCTTGAGATGAAGAGGCACAAGGCCGCAAGGCAACCTATGAACCGTTGCATTTCATGTATGTGATCTCGCCATCTCCTATGGACTATAAAGCCGATTTTGTCGGGCTTAACATTGATTCCACGTTCAGAAATGAGGAAACTGAGTAACTTGCTGGCTGGTACCGCGGAAGTAGACTTGGACGGTTTGAGCTTGAGCACATAGGGTCACAGGTGCACGAAGGTTTTGGTGAGGTCAGTCAGGAGGTCGGAACTTTTCCTGGAATTGACCATGATGTCGTCCATATACGCCTCCACTTTTTGACCAATCTTCTTTTGGATCATGCGCTGGAAAGTAGCTCCGGCATTTTTAAGGCCGAATGGCATAGTGATGTAGCAAAAGCACCCGAATGGGGGTATGAAGGTTGTATTTATTTCATCTGGCCCATACATTCAGATCTGGTGCTGCCCAGAGTACGCATCAAGTTACGACAGACTTTCACATCCAGTAGTAGAATCTACAATTTGATCTTTGCGGGTAGAGTGAAATGATCTTTCAGGCAAGTCGGATTGAGGTGCTTGAAGTCAATACACATATGGAGTGAATTGTTCTTTTTGGGCACCATGACTACATTTGTGAGCCACTCGATTTCGTCGACCTCGCAAATGAATTTAGTAGCTAGGAGCCGAGCAATGTCCTCCCCAATCGCATTGCGCTTTTCCACGAAGGAATGCCGCAAGTGTTCTTTGACTGTCTTGAGCTTGGAATCCACTTGGCGGTGGTGCTCAGCCAGCTCCCTGAGAACACCAGGCATGTCAGACGACTTTCATGCGGAGATGTCCCAGTTCTCATGGAGGAACTAGATGAGCTCGACTCCCTATTTTTCCCCAAGTCACATGCAGATGTTTGTAGCGGAGGCACTCAGCTCATTGGGGTGAACGTGGACCTTCTTGGTCTCGCTGGACAACTAAAAAGCGTATTTAGTAGCCGACCGCTTTGATTTGAGTAAGTCCGCAACATCCACCATTTTATTATATCCATCGAGCTTCACTGCAAGCACTTGCTCGTTGGCGATTTTGGAGCCCTGCTGGAGGCACTCCTCGGCGATCTTCCGATTTCTAGTCACTGTGATTACACCCCTTGGCCCTGGCATCTTAAGCTTAAGACACACATAACATGGTATGGCCATGAAATGTGCGTAGGCGGGCCTACCTAGGATAGCGTGATAGGCACTACAGAAGTTCACCACCTCAAAGGTAAGTCGCTCCTTATGGTAATTTTTCTCGCCACCGAACATGACGTTCAGGGCAATTTGGCCGAGTGATTCCGCCTTCTTCCCGGGGATGACCCCATGGAAGTGCATGATGCTCTTGCTCAATTGGGATAACGGAATCTTCATTGCCTTGAGCGTGTAGTTCATGTTGAGGCTGCTTCCTCCATCCATTAGGATCTTGCACAGTTAGACTCCATTCACAATCAGATCAATAACCAGCGCCTGCCGCCCAGGGGTGGCTATGTGATTCAGATGATGAGACTGATCAAATGTGACGGGCATCCTTTCCCAATCTAGATTCTTGGTGACACTCGGAACTGCCATGTTAACCTCCTGATTGATGACTTTCAATCGGGTCTTGCTCTCAACATCGGCGAACATCATGAGGATCTTTTCAACATTTGGGTACCTGAAGGTGTCCTCTCCTTATTACTCATTTTCCTTCTCCGCGGAGGGTTGTCCACCCATCTCCTGCCGGAGGAGGTGACAATCATGAGCGGTGTGCTTGGGAAAGATGGAATTGCCATCGTCTTCCCTCTTGGTATGGATTTTGTTTTGGGTTCAGTCTTCTTTTTGGCTGCCAATCTTTTTTTTCTTCTTCTTGGAATTGCATTGGCCTTGTCGGGGAACAACAATGACTTTGTCCTTTCCTTATGCGTCGGCCTTCCGTTTCTGCTTCTTCCCTACGTTACCCCCTGAGTGAGGGGCATCGCTTGCTCGGCCCTTACCACTACGGAGGCGGTCTTCTTCTTTGTCATTCGCATACCGATTGGCGATCTCCATGGCCCGACTAAGGGACAGATCCCCCGCTTGGAAAATCTTCAAGATGAGCTCCATGTACTGAGTACCCGCCTTGAAGGCGCGCACGTCTTGGTGCTCAATCACATTTTCCACTGTGTTGTGGAGTGTGGTCCATTGCTTGATGTACTCACGGAGAGTTTCATTGCTTTTATGGATTCAATGCTACATATTAGTCAGACCTACCGGGCGCTTGTAAGTTCCCTCGAATGTTTTGAAAAACACTTGGGCTAAGTCATCCCAGCCTTGGATACTGCTGGTGGGCTGTTGGTTCAGCCATGCCCTAGATGACCCCTCCTGCATGAGGAGTAGGTGCTTCATCGTGATGAAGTCGTCGCTGTCGCCAATATGGACGGCCACTCCGTAATCCTCTAGCCATGTCTCACGCATGGACTCGTTGTTGAACTTGTCGATTCCCGTGGCTAATCTATAGTTGGTGGGGATTTCTGATTTACGGATGTGCCTGCCAAAGCACTCGAGACCGGAGACGCCACGTCCACTCGGACGCTCCCAGCCAGCTCGCGCTCAGTCAACCACACCTTGGGCGATGATAGACCTCGCATTTAGGAGGGGAGAGCGACGATCGTCTGCCCCATAGCCCCTTTGCTGATTGGTGAAAGTGCATGTAGTACCAATGTATGGTTTTGGTAATTGATGATAATCCTAATGGATTAATGTTTGCATTGAGTTATACATTTGAAGGAATGTCTATTTGCAATGCATGAATAATATTGGATGAATTGAAGTATGTTTGTTCCATGAAGATGCAAGAAGGAGCTCGAATGAATTCTAAATGAATGTCATATACATATTGTTGTGCATGCATGAAGGATGAGCTCAGTGATTGAGTCAAATATAATACGATCAAGATGAATTCCATGTGATGAACAAGATGTGATCTATGTTGAGGTCATTGAGGATTGATACGTCTCCAACGTATCTATAATATTTGATGGTTCCATGCTATTATCTTGTCAAGCTTTGGATGTTTTGTATGCCTTCTATATATTTTTTGGGACTAACTTATTAACTCAGTGCCAAGTGCCAGTTCGTGTTTTTTCCATGTTTTTGAACCCTTTCAGACGAGATTTTGAAACGGAGTCCAAACGGAAGAAAATACCCGAAAATATTTTTTCTCGAACGGAAGAAGATCGGGGAGCTTGGGAGACAAGGCAGGGGAGCCCCAGGGGCCCCACAAGCCCCCACCACGTGGCCAAGGGGGAGGCCGCGCCATCCAGGCTTGTGCCCCCCCTGAGCGTCCCCTGACCTAGGAGTTGCGCCTATATATTCACTAAAAATCCCAAAAAAATCAGGAGATCATCGAAAGTACTTTTCCGCCGCCGCAAGCTTCTCTCTCCGCAAGATCCCATCTTGGGCACGTTCTGGTGCCCTGCCGGAGGGGGGATTCGGACACGGAGGGCTTCTCCAACAATACCATGACCTCTCCGATGATGCGTGAGTAGTTCACCATAGACCTACGGTCCATAGCTAGTAACTAGATGGCTTCTTCTCTCTCTTGGATCTTCAATACAAAGTTCTCCATGATCTTCATGGAGATCTATCCGATGTAATCTTCTATTGCGGTGTGTTTGTCGAGATCCGATGAATTGTGGATTTGTGATCAGATTATCTATGAATCTTGTTTGAGTTTCTTCTGATCTCTCTTATGCATGATTTCATATCCTTGTAATTCTCTTCGAGTTGTGGGTTTTGTCTGGTCAACTAGATCTATGATTCTTGCAATAGGAGAAGTGCTTGCTTTTGGGTTCATACCGTGCGGTGACCTCACCTAGTGACAGAAGGGGTAGCGAGGCACGCATCGCGTTGTTGCCATCAAGGGTAAAAAGATGGGGTTTTCATCATTGGTTTGAGATTATCCCTCTACATCATGTCATCTTGCTTAAGCGTTACTCTGTTTGTCATGAACTCAATACACTAGATGCATGCTGGATAGCGGTCGATGTGTGGAGTAATAGTAGTAGATGCAAAAAGTATCGGTCTACTTGTGTCGGACGTGATGCGTATATGTATGATCATTGCCTTAGATATCGTCATGACTTTGTGCGGTTCTATAAATTGCTCGGCAGTAATTTGTTCACCCACCGTAACACTTGCTATTTTGAGAGAAGCCTCTAGTGAACACTATGGCCCCCAGGGTCTACTCCACACCATATTTTCAACCTTACACTTTTTACTTCGTTGCACTTACCACCTTCAGATCTCACTTTGCAAACAATCTTGAAGGGATTGACAACCCCTTTGAAGCGTTGGGTGCAAGCTTGTTTGTGTTTGCGCAGGTACTCCGGACTTGACGAGACCCTCCTTCTGGATCGATACCTTGGTTCTCAAACTGAGGGAAATACTTATTGCTCTTGTGCTGCATCACCCTTTCCTCTTCAAGGGAGAAACCAACGCAAGCCCAGCCTCTGTCAACGTGTCAATTTCTGGCGCTGTTGTCTGTGGGATAGCAAGGATCTTAGACATTCTTATGCTTTTACTTATGGTTTGAGCCATGATGGATCCAGATCTAGAGAGAATAATTAAAGAGAAGACTTCTAAATATGTCTTGAAGATACGATCATGATGAGCTCATATGTTGAGTCATGGATGATTATGTCTTCAAGCAAGTAATTCAAGTGAATAATACAGTGCGCCTCTCAAGATACTATGATGTATCATGAAGACGAGCAAGTTATCGAAAATCTGAGATTCATGGAGAAACTTGATATGGTCATGGTGAATCTAGATATTAGTAATCATGTCTTGAACCAACGAAGCATAGCGAAGAAATAAAAAGGGCCTTCAAGACATCAAGTTGAATCATGGATTAAGATAAAATATTGACCAAGTTGATTATCAAAGATTTAACTCAAAGATGACCATCACACAATTGCGAGTGATGTACCACATGGGATCTTGTGGTATGGTAAGTAATTGTTAATTGCACTTTGTGTACTAAGCCAAACCATGTGTTTTCTATATATATTTTGATTATGTGATTCTCATGCTCTTGTATCAAGAGAAATATTCCAAGTGTCCATGAGAGGATGACATCAAGGTATGATGTTCATGGTTGACAAGGGCAAGCTCAAGATAAGCATCCTGAAGGATTACATGTTTGAAGCTTGTGGATGATCACATGATGTACATGTGAAGATTGAATGCAATCAAATAATCCCCACATGGCGTGTGGGGAGCTATCTGAAGTCTTCATCACATGGTGTGATCAAGTTTATGCTTCCATCTTGAGCCAATAATAAACGTCAACGTCAAGCTCAAGTGGAAGGCTCGAGTCAAATCTATTAGTTCCTTTGGTTATAATTGCATGGATCAACGACCTTCAAAAATATATATGCCCAGGAATGGATTTCAGGAAGCTATCTAGTATAGCTATTTTATGATTCTTGAGTTATAGGGATCCCGCACTATTAAGAGGGGATAGAAGGGTTTTGAAATGGACTTTCTCAAGTCAACATCTTCTATACACAATTTCACTCCTATCATATATCCCAAAGTAAAACCGTAAGCCAAAAACAGTTCCCCAAATTCTACACTCAAACCTTTTCATTGATTGAATCATCCATTTTCTTTGATATTGGGTGGTTCTGTATGTTAGGACCTGGATATTTTGAATAGCTACAAAAAGAACCCAAGTTCATCAAAATCGGACATCGTATGTAAAAGTTATGCATGTTTTACTATTGGTGTGTTGTCTGTTTATTGGGGGGCCAGAAGTTCTGGGAAAGTTCCGGGCTAAACAGCAAGTTTGTGAAAACCTGGCCCAAAGGGATCTGGAAGTTTCGGGCCCTCCCAGAAGTTCCGGTGGCTAGAAGTTCCGAGCAGGTTCCTGGGCAAGTATCGGGCTAACCAGAAAGTTTACATCGTATGCCCCAATAGGGAGCCCGGATGTTCCGGGCAAACTCGAAAGTTCTGGGCTACGGTTTTCTATACTTAACGGGCAGATTTGGTGGGGCACTATATAAGGTACCCTTCTTCCCCAATGAGCCAGAGCTTTTGGATCTGAGATTTCCCCATCGTCTTGAGCTATCTCCTCCTCCCCCAAGCCTCAAAACAACAATCCATGGGGGGGGGACTATCCCATGGATCTATGGTTCATTTGTCGACCTCATCCATTGTTCCTCTCCTCTTCCATCCCTCCATAGCTTTAGTTTCTTTTGGTGGGATTTGAAAGAGACAGGGACTTGAGCATTCTTGTGGTAACCCCGAAGAGATTTCTCAGAATTCTTGAGAGAGATTTCATCCAAGCATACATCCACTCCTCCTCTCTCTTTTGACCAAAGGAAATTGTGATTTGAGCAAGACTTGAGCATTTCCCCGTTGATCTTGTTACTCTTCGAGGTTCAAGACTTGTAGGCTGTAGGAGTGCTTTGGTGAGGAATCAACTTGTGATTTGTCCCCGAAAAGTTTGTGAAGGTTCGGAGGCCGCCTCAAGGTCTACCACTAATGGTTGGGAATCGCCTTCGCGGTGATATCTCAAGGAGAATACGGTGAGCATTCATGGCGTTGGTGTGCCTTCGTGGTAACACCCACCTCTCTAACGGGACTAGCTTCCCTCCAAGGAAGTGAACATCGGGATACATCCTCGTCTCCATGACTTCGATTATCCCTAACCCTAACTTCTTACTTATGTTTTACTTTGGTTACTTGAGCATACATTCACTACATATTGTTGTCCTCATTATATTGTGTTGGCTATTTCCGTGTAAATATAAATAATTAGGCCTACACTTTATATCCCGCAATTCATACTTGGTATTATTTACAAATCTTGTGTTTCGTGTGAATTGCTAAATTGTGTCATACATATTGCTCAAGTAAGCTTGTGTAACTTACTTGTGCTTGTGAGTAATCTTGTTGTGCTCATCTTAGTAGAACAAGTTGTTGGTGTACTTACTTGAGCCTAGTATATTTAGGATTTGTGCTTGAGATTTATCCTCTTATTTTATTTCCGCATTAGGATAAAGCCAAATCGGTAGAAGTTTTTAAAACGCCTATTCACCCCCCATCTAGGCAACATCGTGGTCCTTTCAATTGGTACCAGAGCAATGTATTTCCGTATTAGGCTTCATCACCTAGGGAGTATCAATGTTGTCTAATGGATTAGTGCACAATTACACTTTTGATTTTGATGGCACAAATTATCACTTGTGGAGAATTCGTATGCTTTGTCACCTTCGAGCCATGGGTCCAAATGCTTTACGAATTGTTTTTGTAGTGATTTCTTTTACAAAGGATGAAACATCTCCATCTATAGATGACATGTATATTGATTGTGATGCCTCTCTTGCCATTCATCAAACTATAAGCCATGAAGTGTTTAAGTCAATCTCGACTTGCAAGCCGACTCATGAGGTTTGGACCAAACTCGAAGATATATATGGTGGCTCCAATCTTGATGAAGACAGTATTATGTTGAAGGAGTTGTTTCGGGAGCTCTCCACATTTTTCTATCATGAAGATCCCTCCATTGCTTCCACCTCTGATTACTTGCACACTTCAACATCTTCCACTCCACCAACATGTGGTGTGCCACAAGGTAATGACATGGCGAGTTAAGAAATATCTTGTGATTATGGTATTAAGCTCACTATTAATGAACTTGCTTGTGTTGATGCTAGTGTTGTATGGACTTGGGCATATCTAGCTCCACAAATAGTATAAATTATTGTGTTGATAGTCCATGCATATCAGCTATGATTTCCTTGACAAATGTTTTTTATGATATCTTGCTCTCTCGTGTTTCCATGATAAAAATTCTTTGGTTTCCTCTAGTTGTTCCATGACTAACCATTTAGAGGAAATAAAGAAAAAGGAGGCACTTTTGATTGATAAATAACCTTATTCTCCAAAAGAATGACCATCAACCCTCTTTGTTCACATGTGCCTCATAGCAAGAGGTAATGATGAGGTATCGTCTTCTCTTAGTGATAACGATGATATTTGTAGTGAGGATGATGATGATGACTTGACTGAAAATCTCTTTGAGATTAGTAAAATTCTTCATAGAGCTAAAAATAACGCTTATAAAAGGTTTCAAGATGCTCTTTCTTACTTTTAAAAATGTAATGATTTATTTGTTGACGAGCAAGCTAAAAGTGAACACCTTGAACATGAACTTGATAAGGCTCATCAAACATGTATAGACATAAGATCCTCAAAAGGAGAAGTTGAAATTTCTCATGGTAAACATAAACAGTATTTTCATCTCTTTCTCCTTGAATGCAATGATGTCAAGGGAGAGCTCAACAAATTCTGTAAGATTCATGAGGAGCTTCAATCTACTCATGAGAAGTCTCTAGTTTCTACTTGCTCCTCTCATATAGTCGATGATACTTTGCATCTAACTCTTCCTCATGTGAAGCATCAACTTTGAAGGAGAATGTTGAGTTATGTGCTCAACTTGATTTCCTAACCTGCAATTATGGGAAATTTTAGGGAAGTCATGAAAATCTGTCAAGCACTCATGATGATATTCTAATCTCCCATAATGAGCTAAAGTTAGCACTTCAGACTCTGGTCACCAAGGTAAAATCTTGTGAGTCTCATGTGAGCATTAGCACATCTACTATAAATGCTTTACTACCATGTGCTAATCCTTTCAATTCATCCACTTCTCATATTATTACCAATCATAATGAATTGCTTGCATTGTCTTGTTGCTCTAACCATGAAGTTTCTATTTCCACTAGTCCTCTTGTTTCTAGTGTTGAAACTAACCATGTAGAAGAAATTAATGAGCTCAAGGCCCAAGTGACTAGTTTGAAGAAAGACTTGGAAAAGTGTGACGATGGTCATAGTTATCAATACAATAAGAAGTCCACAAACAAGAAAATGGGACAAGACCAAGCCACGATCAAGTCCAACATTTATTGCTTTAAGTGCAAAAAGGTTGGGCATCATGTGAGATCTTGTCCACTGAAGATAAGACCTTATAAAGATATGCTACATGGGAAGAGGCCTCAAGCTCAATCTCGAGCTCAACCTCATGTTTTAGAACGGCCACTATGCATGATGAAACATATTATTTCTTCCCAAGTTGAGAAAGTAAAGAAGAATAAGAGAAAGGGGAGTACATGTTGTTATATTTGTCGTAAGAAGGGGCACATAGCTTCAACATGCCACACTAGTAACATCTCTAAGCCTCCAATTATCAATGATCATTATTCACTTAGGAAGGATATTTTTGGGAATTGTTTTTCCAAGTATGTTCGTGCCCAAAGTGGTTTGGAAGTGGATAAGATTATTTGGGTTGCCAAGCCTATTCTTACTAACTTCTTAGGACCCAACTTGGTTGGGCACCATCAATCTCAAACTTGATCAATAGGTGTGTGGAGGGAATTGAAGACTTGGCTAGTTCATGAAGTAAAATAATAACATTTTCACCATTTATAATGGTGAAAGCGAAGTCAAGAGTATTACCATCATATTTGTCGTTCCAATGCCTCTCCTGGCGATAACTTGTATATATTGTCTACATTTAAAGTTACTAGCCCCTCTCATGTTTAGGTTTTGTACCTATCATGTGTTTGTATATGTTGTGCCTCCTAGTATGCTTGATTTGTGTTATCTAGCATGTGAGGTTGCTATGCATGTCATATATTTGTGTGTGTAGTCTTGAGCCTCACTTGCATCTTGGTTACACCTTATCGGGCTCTTTTGAGATATTAATGGATCATCACGTTATGGGGGAGTGTTATGCTCTACGCACATCACAAACCTAAAATCCATATATATTGGATACCACCTAGTATCTATAATGAAAGATTATCTAGTTACTATGTGGTATGTCAAGTTCATTTGAAGTTCAAATTCTCATCCATTGATCATCTTTAGTTGGATTTCAATTGCCTCTTGTGGAAAATACATGGATTATCACATTATGGGGGAGTGATATGATTTGTGCATATCACAATACTTGGTAATCTCAACATTTGATGAATGCCACTTAGAATCTATTATTGAGATTATTTTATATCTTTGTTGCTTGCCATGCTCAACACGTGTCTGTTTGCATAATAATTCTTTTGTTGTTTCATTCCTTAGATGTGTGTGAGTATGACATTCTAGTGCAGGTTTATTCATGGTTTATCTTCTAGATCATACTTGAAAGAAGGGTATATATGATGCAAGCCATTCCTATAGTTTCTCTACAAGATGATCTAGCTAATTGGAATGTTAATAATATGGTCTCTAAGCATTGCGCTTATTGCTATACTCGCATATGATGCTTGTGTGAGTATAGATGATCTTGTGCTTATTTGGAATCTATCACCGAATGATAATCCAATATATCATTGTGTTCTCTTACACATGGTATTCCTTGTGTGATAGAGTTTCATGGTCATGTTCATATTGTCTTTTGCTTCTACTTGCATTTTGTATCTACCCGAGAAATTCATTTTCCTTACGGTAATCTCCCATGCTTTTGTTTGAGTTCATATTACTAGTTTTTATGATATTATGGGAGTTATTATCTTATTACTTCTATTATATCATATCTACTCAAGTGAGATATGCATGGAATAATATGTTCAATGGATATCTTATATGCTCATTTGTTTTGCTTGGTTCATGTGTTGAACTTGGTGTGATATCATATGTTGATTTCTCACTTTGATTTTGGACAACATGAATATTAGTGAGGTTATTGGAAGCATTAACAATTATGTGTTCATTTGTCCAATTTGTATCTCTTTGGATTTTGGTAGGCTTGTGCAGGCATATTTACTATATGCAAATTCTCATGCCTTGTTTACTTTATTTGATACAATATATATATATATGATCAATCCTTCATATACTTAATAGCTAAGATGTGCATGAAATTCAAATTCGTATATATATATGCACATAATTGAGTGGTTTTTGCCATATATATTGTAGTTAGACTAGCCACTTCGGATCCAATAAGTTTGTGCACCATATTGTACTTAAAAGTGACCTAGGTACATTGGAGAAGCATTCTTGTCTTGGATTATTCATAAAGAAGGCGGTGTCACCCTTAGGGAATTAGAGCCAAGAGTATATGACTCAGTCATTACTACTCCATACCAATGCTTTCTTGGTAACTAGTATTTACTTCAGCCATGTATATAACTAGAGTCAACCTTGTGTAGGTTGCAACCAAGCATGTAATAGTACTTATTGTATTTGTGTTTTCCTGCGTGTTCCTGAAAACACTCTATTGCAATGGTTAGACAGTTGAGTAGAATCATTAATGGGGATCTACAAAATAATATTCATGATTCACTTATCCAAAGACATGCCAATTAAGCAATACATTGCATATCAATTCCTAAAATGTTCTCTCATGTGCAATTTTTATGAAAATTGCAAAAACCCTCCAATTTCTCCTAGTATTTGCTATCTTCTTAGGAATTCATGGTTACACAAATAAGATCAATTTGTGCCATGTTCTTTGTGCCATATGCCTTGCTCTTATGTTAGGATCACAAGTGTATAATAATGGATTCACGTGTGCATATCATGTTCTGATCAATTGTTACTATTTTATGTATGCAAGTTTCTTTGTGGATACATAGACTACTATGATTCACTTAGAAATTTTTGCACATAATTAAGTTCCCATCTTTGCGATACCACTTGATCCTTGCAGGTCACTTGGATGCTTCCTTATTGATTCATTGGTGGTCTCGGTAAGAGCTTGTGAAGAGAGTGCTTGTATGTTTTGCATATAATCTTATGCACTAATGAGTTTGGAAGTATTTTGGACCCATACTTATCATAATGATCAATTTGGATATTCACATTATATATTGTCCAAAATATGTTGTTTGGATCTTTGAATATTTTCCTCACATGTTGAATTCTTATTTTCATATCATACCTATTGCAATCTCTAGATCCCGAGCTCCTCAAATTTCCTATCATTGAATATGTGCATTTTATTTCTCCCACATTTCCTTTGAGATATATCACATTTTGGCATCTGTTTCCAATGGGGGAGAAGCTTAGAGGATTTAAGATAATATAAAAGTGCATATGGCTTATTGTTCATTGCATGAATGAATATATATAGAGAACACTCCACCTAGTGTATGTCAACCAATATATGCAAGGAAATTCATAGTTCGTTCACACATGCATATATTGTGGGGGAGCTTTCTCTATATATTTTGGTTCTATCAAAATAAAATCCTTGTGTAGTATTTTGATGTTAGTACACCGTGTTGATAAACTCAAGTATCTTTGTGACACTTGATGCTATCCCAAGTATTAATGTATCCTTGGGTAAATCGCATACTTGTGTCAAAATTCATTATATAAATCCTCTTGTTGAGATTGTCATCAACTACCAAAATGGGGGAGATTGAAAGTGCATGTAGTCCCCACGTTTGGTTTTGGTAATTGATGCCAATCCTAATGGAGTTATGTTTGCATTGAGTTATACATTTGAAGGAATGTATACTTGCAATGCATGAACAATATTGGATGAATTCAAGTATGTTTGTTCCATGCAGATGCAAGAAGGATCTTGAATGAATTCTAAATGAATGACATATACATATTGTTGTGCATGCATCAATGATGAGCTCAATGATTGAATCAAATATAATACGATCAAGATGAATTCCATGTGATGAACAAGATGTGATCTATGTGGAGTTCATTGAGGATCTTAGATGAACAAGATGGATCAAGATCTTCAGAGAATAATTAAAGATAAGAATTCTACATATGTCTTGAATATAAGATCATGATGAGCTCATATGTTGAGTCATGGATGATTATGTTGGGGAACGTTGCATGGGAAACAAAAAATTTCCTACGCACACGGAGACCTATCATGGTGATGTTGATCTACGAGGGGGAGATCGGATTCACATACCCTTGTAGATCACTAAGCGGGAGCGTTAATAAACGTGGTTGATGTAGTGGTATGTCTTCACGTTCCGTCCCACGATCCGTCCCACGAACCATCTCACGTTCCGTCCCGATCAAGTGCCGAACGGACGACACCTCCGCGTTCCGCACACGTACAGCTCGATGACGATCTCCGCCTTCTTGATCCAACAAGAGAGACGGGGAAGTAGATGAGTTCTCCGGGAGTGTGATGGCGCACCGGTGACGGTGATGATCTATTCCTGCAGGGCTCCGCCCGAGCTCCCCAGAAAACCGATCTAGAGGAAGAACTATGATCTAGAGGAGAGGGCAACACGTGGCAAAGTTGTGTATTAAAATCCCTAAACCTCTAGTATATATAGGAGGAGGGGAGGGGCAGCCTTGGCGCGCCAAGGAAGGCCTCCTTGGGTCGGCCGAAGTGGGGAAGGGAGGAGTCCTCCTCCAATCCCACTTGGATTAGGACTCCTTCCTTATTTTCCCACCTCTTTTGGATTTTCCACTTTTTCCTCATGGGCTTTCCTTGGATGACTTTGTCAGCCCATTATACCTTATTGCGCATCCAATAAACCCACGTGGGCCCCTTGGGGCGTGGTGGGCCCATCCAGTGGGCCCCGGGAACCCATTCGTCATTCCTCGTACACTGCCGGCAATACCCGAAAACCTTCCAGAATCCAAACACCAACTTCCTATATATCAATCTTCATTTCTGGACCATTCCGGAACTCCTCGTGACGTCCGGGATCTCATCCGGGACTCCGAACAAAACTTTGGTCACCAACACATATAACTCAACTATACCGAAACGTCACAGAACCTTAAGTGTGCAGACCCTGCGGGTTCGAGAACTATGGAGACATGACCTGAGACACTCTCTTATTCAATAACCAACAGCGGGAGCTAGATGTCCATATTGTCTCCTACATATTCTACGAAGATCTCTATCAGTTGAACCTTCATATAATCCTATATACTATTCCCTTTGTCCTTCGGTATGTTACTTGCCCGAGATTCGATTGCCGGTATCTCCATACCTAGTTCAATCTCGTTACCGGCAAGTCTCTTAACTCGTTCTATAATACAAGATCCCATAACTAAATTCTTAGTCATATTGCTTGCAAGGCTTCTTATGATGTTGTATTACCGAGTGGTCACCAAGATACCTCTCCGTCACACAGAGTGACAAATCCCAGTCTTGATCCATGCCAATCCAACAGACACCTTTGGAGATACCTGTAGAGCACCTTTATAGTCACCAGTTACGTTGCGACATTTTTATAACCCACAAGGTATTCCTCCGGTGTCCGGGAGTTGCATGATCTCATGGTCATAGGAACAGATACATTGACATGAAGAAAACAGTAACAGTAAACTGACACGATCATATGCTATGTTTATAGTTTGGGTCTGGTCCATCACATCATTCTCCCAATGATGTGATTCCGTTATCAAGTGACAACACTTGCCTATGGCCAGGAAACCTTGACTATCTTTGATCAACGAGCTAGTCAACTAGAGGCTCACTAGGGGCAGTGTGTTGTCTATGTATCCACACATGCATTTGCATTTCCAATCAATACAATTATAGCATGTATAATAAACGATTATCATGAACAAAGAAATATAATAATAACTAATTTATTATTGCCTCTAGGGCATATTTCCAATAGTCTCTCACTTGCACTAGAGTCAATAATCTAGTTCACATCACTATGTGATTTTAATGAATCCAACACCCATACAGTTCTGGGGTTTGATCACGTCTTGCTTGTGAGAGAGGTTTTAGTCAACGATTCTGAACCCTTCAGATCTGTGCGTGCTTTACAAATCTCTATGTTATCTTGTAGATGCTGCTACTACGTGCTATTTGGAAATATTCCAAATGACTGCTCTACTATACGAATCCGGTTTACTACTCAGAGTTATTCGGATTAGTGTCAAAGCTTGCATCGACGTAACTCTTTACGACGAACTCTTTAATCACCTCCATAATCGATAAAAATTCCTTAGTCCACTAGTTACCAAGGATAACTTTGACCATTGTTTAGTGATTCAATCCTAGATCACTTTTTGTACCCCTTGACAGACTCATGGCAAGGCACACATCAGGTGCGGTACACAACTTGGCATACTTTAGAGCCTACGGCTTAGGCGTAGGGGACGACCTTTGTCTTTTCTCTTTCTTCTGTCGTGGTCGGGCTCTTGAGTCTTACTCAAATTCACACCTTACAACACAACCAAGAACTCCTTCTTTGCTGATCTAGTTTGAACTCCTTCAAAAACTTGTCAAGGCATGCATTTCTTTGAAAGTTGTATTAAGCGTT
This sequence comes from Hordeum vulgare subsp. vulgare, assembly GCF_904849725.1. NCBI lineage: Eukaryota > Viridiplantae > Streptophyta > Magnoliopsida > Poales > Poaceae > Hordeum > Hordeum vulgare. Next base: position 356,375,543 of record NC_058520.1, read on the forward strand.
TTGATCTATCTCTATAGATCTTGATGCTCAATGTTCAAGTAGCTCTATCCAGGTTTTCCTTTGAAAAACTCCTTTCAAACAACCCTTTATGCTTTACAGAAATTCTACATTACTTCCGATCAATAATATGTCAACCACATATACTTATCAGAAATTCTATAGTGCTCCCACTCACTTCTTTGGAAATACAAGTTTCTCATAAACCTTGTATAAAACCAAAAGCTTTGATCATATCATCAAAGCGTATATTCCAACTCCGAGATGCTTGCACCAGTCCATATAAAGATCGCTGGAGCTTGCATACTTATTAGCATCCTTAGGATCGACAAAACCTTCTGGTTGTATCACATACAACCTTTCCTCAAGGAAACTGTCGAGGAAACAATGTTTTGACATCCTATGTGCAATATTTCATAAATAATGCATCAACTGCTATCATAATTCCAACAAACTTTTAGCATCGCTATGAGTGAGAAAGTCTCATCATAGTCAACTCTTTGAATTTGTCGGAAACATCTTTGCGATAAGTCGAGCTTTTCTTAATGGTGACTTTTCGCCATCATCGTCTGTCTTCCTTTTAAAGATCCATCTTTACTTAATAGTCTTACGACCATCAAGTAGTTCTTCCAAAGTCTATACTTTGTCTTCATACATGGATCCTCTCTCGGATTTCATGGCCTCGAGCCATTTGTCGAAATTCGGGCCCACCATCGCTTCTCCATAGCTCGTAGGTTCAATGTTGTTCAATAACATGACCTCCAAGACAGGGTTACCATACCACTCTGTAGTAGTACGCGACCTTGTCGACCTACGAGGTTTGTAGTAACTTGATCTTGAGCTTAATGATCACCATCACCAGTTTCCACTTCAATTGGTGTAGGCGCCACAGGAACAACTTCCTGCGCCCTGCTACACACTGGTTGAAGCGACGGTTCAATAACCTCATCAAGTTCCACCACCCTCCCACTCAATTCTTTCGAGAGAAACCTTTCCTCGAGAAAGGACCCATTTCTAGAAACAAACACTTTACTTTCGGATCTGGGATAGGAGATGTACCCAATTGTTTTGGATATCCTATGAAGATGCATTTATCCGCTTTGGGTTTGAGCTTATCAGACTGAAACTTTTTCACATAAGCGTTGCAGCCCCAAACTTTCAAGAAACGACAGATTAGGTTTCTCCAAACCATAGCTCATACGGTGTCATCTCAACAGAAATACGTGGTGCCCTATTTAAAGTGAATGCGGTTGTCTCTAATGCATAACCCATAAATGACAGTGGTAATTCGATAAGGGACATCATAGTATGCACCATATCAAATAGGGCGTGGCTATAATGTTCGGACATACCATCACACTATGGTGTTCTAGGTGGCATGAATTGTGAAACAACTTCCACATTGTCCTAACTGTGTACCAAAACTCGCAACTCGGATATTCATCTCTATCATCATATTGTAGACAGTTTATCCTCATGTCACGACGATATTCACTCTGAAATAGCTTTGAACTTTTCAATATTTCAGACTTGTGATTCATCAAGTAAATACTCATGTATCTACTCAAATCGTCAGTGAAGTAAGAACATAACGATATCCACTGCGTGTCTCATCACTCATTGGACTGCATACATCCAAATATATTACTCCCAATAAGTTACTTTCTAGTTCCATCTCACTGGAAAACGAGTCCTTCAGTCATCTTCCCCATGTGGTATGATTTGCATGTTTCAAGTGATTCAAAATCAAGTGAGTCCAAACGATCAATCTGCATGGAGTTTCTTCGTGCGTTTATACCAATAGGTATGGTTTGCATGTCTCAAATGTTTCAAAAATGAGTGAGTACAATGATCCATCATCATGGAGCTTCTTCATGCATTTTATACTGACATGACTCAAGCGGCAGTGCCACAAGTAAGTGGTGCTATCATTACTACTTTGTATCTTTTGGCATCAATATTATGAACATGTGTAGAACTACGATCGAGATTCAATAAACCATTGAAGGTAATTATTCAAGCAAATAGAATAACCATTATTCTCTTTAAATGGATAATCGTATTGCAATAAACACGATCCAATCATGTTCATGCTCAACACAAACACCAAATAACAATTATTTAGGTTTAACACCAATCCCGATGGTAGAGGGAGCGTGCGATGTTTGATCACATCAACATTAGAATTACTTCCAACACACATCGTCACCTCACCCTTGCTAGTATCCTTTTAATCCGTAGCTATAACTTCGAGTTACTAACACTTAGCAACTGAACCGGTATCTAATACCCTGGTGCTACTAGGAATACTAGTAAGGTACACATCAATATCAGGTATATCCAATATACTTTAGTCGACTTTGCCAACCTTCTCATCTACCAAGTATCTAGGGTAGTTCCGCTTCAGTGACTGTTCCCCTCATAACAGAAGCACTTAGTCTCGGGTTTTGGGTTCAACCTTGGGTTTCTTCATTAGAGCAACAACTGGTTTGCCGTTTCATGAAGTATCCCTTCTAGCCCTTGCCCTTCTTGAAACTAGTGGTTTTACTAACCATCCACAATTGATGCTCCTTCTTGATTGCTAATTTCACAGTGTCAAACATTGTGAATCGCTCAAGGATCATCATATCTATCCTTGATATGTTATAGTTCATCACGTAGCTCTTGTAGCTTGGTGGCAGTGACTTTGGAGAACCATCACTATCTCATCTGGAAGATTAACTCCCACTTGATTCAAGCGACTGTTGTACTCAGATAATTTGAGCACATGCTCAACCATTGAGCTTTTTCTCCTTTACTTTGTAGACAAAGAATCTTGCCGGAGGTCTCATACCTCTCAACAAGGGCACGAGCATGAAATCTCAATTTCATCTCTTAGAACATCTCATATGTTCCGTGACGTTCAAAAAAACGTCTTCGGCGCCTTACTTCTAAGCCGTTAAGTATTACGCACTGAATTACCACTTAGTTATCAAAACGTGTATGTCAGATGTTCGCAACATCCACAGATGATGCTCGAGGTGCAGCACACCGAGCGGTGCATTAAGTACATGAGCCTTCTGTGCAGCAATGAGGACAATCCTCAGTTCATGGACTCAGTCCGCAAATTTGCTACTATCGTCTTTCAACTAAATTTTCTCTAGGAACATATAAACACAGTAGAGCTACATCGCAAGCTACAACGTAATTTGCATAGACCTTTTGACTATGTTCATGATAATTAGTTCAATTAATCATATTACTTAAGAACTCCCACTCAAATAGACATCCCTCTAGTCATTCGAGTGGCGCATGATCAAAATCACTAACTCAAATATGATCATCACGTGAGTGGAGTGTAATTTCAGTGGTAAGCATTTCTATCCTAATTGATGTTTGTTGTGTATCCCCGGCAATGGCGTCGGAAATGCTTCTGATGTCCGTTATGCTACTGCACAAAAGACCTTCCGGTGGCGCCAGAAATGAGCACGTTGACGGCACCAGGAATCCTTCTGTGTTGGTATTCCCTCGAAGCAGAGAGGATGATGTAGCACAGTGTAGGTAAGTATTTCCCTCAGTTTGAGAACCAAGGTATCAATCCGGCGGAGGAGTATCTCAAGATCCTGCACAAACACAAAAACTTGCACCCAACGCTATGAAGGGGTTGTCAATCCCTTATAGATTGTTTGCCAAGTGAGAACTGAAAGGAACAAAGTAACAAAGCAAAGTAAAAGCGGAGTTGTAAACGATGGATGTGAATAGACCCGGGGGCCGTAGTGTTTACTAGTGGCTTCTCTCATGAAAGCAAGTAGACGGTGGGTGAACAAATTACTGTTGAGCAATTGATAGAACTTTGCAGAGTCGTGACGATATCAATGCAATGATTATTTCTATAGGCATCACGTCCGAAACAAGTAGACCGATGCTTTCTGTATCTACTAATATTACTCCACACGTCGACCGTTATCCAGCATGCATCTAGTGTATTAAGTCCATAAGAACAGAGTAACGCCTTAAGCAAGATGACATGATGTAGAGGGATAATCTCAAACCAATGATAAAAAAACCCCATCTTTTTACCCTTGATGGCAACTGCTTGATGTGTGCCTTGCTGCCCCTATTGTCACTGGGAAAGGTCACCACATGGCAGAACCCAAAACCAAGCACTTCTCCCATTGCAAGAATCATAGATCTAGTTGGCCAAACAAAACCCAAGACTCGGAGAGACTTACAAGGATATCAAATCATGCATATAAGAAATAAGCAAAAATTCAAATATATATCATAGATAATCTGATCACAAGTCCACAATTCATCGGATCTCGACAAACACACCGCCAAAGAAGATTACATCGGATAGATCTCTATGAAGATCATGGAGAACTTTGTATTGAAGATCCAAGAGAGAGAAGAAGCCATCTAGCTACTAACTACGGACCCGTAGGTCTGAAGTGAACTACTCACGAGTCAGTGGAGGGGCGATGATGATGATGAAGAAGTCCTCCAACTCCAAAGTCCCATCCGGCAGGGCGCCGGGAAGGGTCTCCAGATGAGATCTCGCAGAAACGGAAGCTTGCGGCGGCGGAAAAGTATTTATATGCCAAAGATCTAGGTTAGGGGGCGGCCAAGGAGGCCACAAGCCTGCCCAACGCCGCCTCCCCCCTGGTGGCAGAGTGGGGGCTTGTGGGCTCCCTGGAGCCCACCTGGCTTGGCCCAAAAGCCCCCTGGACTTCTTCCGTTTGGGAAAAAATCATTCCGGGGTTTTTCTTCCGTTTGGACTCCGTTCCAAAATCAGATCTGAAAAGACTCAAAAAGACGGAAAAAACAGGAACTGGCACTTGGCACTGAATTAATAAGTTAGTCCCAAAAAGATATAAAAAGGTACATAAAACATACAAAGAAGTCAAGATAACAGCGTGAAAACATCAAAAATTATATATACGTTTGAGATGTATCAAGCATCCCCAAGCTTAACTCCTGCTCTTCCTCGAGTAGGGAAGTGATAAGAATGAATTTTTGATGCTTTCATGCTACCTAGCATAGGTGTCCTTTGTAATTCCTCTTATGTGACGTGAATGTTCAGCTCCATTAGATTCAAAACAATAGTTTGCTATTGACGTGCAAACAATAATAATTCAAGCAAACTAGCAAAGTAATCATGAACTTTCAAAATAACAAGGCCAAAAGAAAGTTATCCCTACAAAAGCATATGGTCTGGCTATGCTCTATCATCATTGCACAACGAATTTAAATCATGCACAACCCCGGTATTGGCCAAGTAATTGTTGCACACCTTTACTTTCTCAAACACTTTCAACTCTCACGCAATACATGAGCGTGAGCCATGGTTATAGCACTATAGATGAGCGTGTGGAATGTGGTGGAGGTTGCAAGACAAAAAGGATAAGATAGTCACATTAACTAGGCATATCAATGAGCTGTGGAGATGCTCATCAATAGATATCAATGTGAATGAGCAGGGATTGCCATACAAATGATGCACTAGAGCTACAAGTATGTGAAAGCTCTTAAAGTAAACTAATGGGTGTGCATCCAACTTGCTTGCTCACGAAGACCTAAGGAAATTTTGAGGAAGCCTACCATTGGAATATAACAGCCAAGTTATATAATGAAAATTTCCCTCTAGCTATATGGTGGTGACAAAACGAGAGACTCTCAATCATGAAGATCATGGTGCTTAATATGCACAAGTGTGGAAAAAGTGGTAGCATTGTCCCTTCTCTCTTTTTCTCTCATTTTTTTGGTGGGCTCTTTGGCCTCTCTTTTTTATGGGCTTCTTTGGCCTCTTTATATTTCCTCACATGGGACAATGCTCCAATAATGATGATCATCACACTTTCAACTCAAAACTTAGAGCAACTATGACTCTATATGGAATGCCTTCGGTAGTGTACCGTGGCAATGATCTAGCATGGCATAGACATCAATGGAAACATCATGCTAGCTATCTTACGATCATGCAATGGCAATGTAGACGTGGTGGCACATGTCATGGTGGTAGTTGCATGGAAATATATCTCGGAATGACTTTGAAAAAGCCATAGTAGGTAGGTATGGTGGCTGTTTTGAGGGAGGCTAATGGTGGGTTTTGTGCACCGGCGAAAGTTGCACGGCACTAAGAAGATAGTGATGGTGGAAGGTGAAAGTGCATCTAAACCATGGACTCAACATTAGTCATGAAGAATTCATACACTTGTTGCAAAAGTTTTATTAGTAATCGAAAAATAGCATTCAACGCATACTCCTAGGGGAAGGGTTGATAGGTATAAACCATCGCGCGATCCCGACCGCCGCGCAAAGGATGACAATCAATATACTAATCATGCTCAGATTTCATCACATAGCGGTTCACCATACGTGCATGCTACGGGAATCTCTCACTTCAACACAAGTATTTCTAGATCCACAACACCTTACTAGCATGACTTCAATATTACCATAACCACAACTCAAAACTAATTGAGATGAATGAAACTTCTCTAACTATTCAATGCACATGAAGGTGGAACTTTTCGCATCCCTTTGGATAACTACCCCTTTTGAGACTACTTTCAAAGCATAGATCAACTACCAAGCCACGCACCGCTGTGCTCTAAAAGATATAAGTGAAGCACATAGAGCAAAAGTATCTAGCTCAAAAGATATAAATGAAGCACATGTGAGCTGAATTGTCTACCAATGGATATAAGTGAAGCTCGACAAAATCACGGTGAGTGCATGTCTCTCTCTCTAGGTGTGCAGCAAGGATGATTTTGACACAACAAAAATAAAAGACTCCTACGATACAAGACGCTCCAATAAAAAACACATAATATGTGGTAAATAAAAATATAACCCTAAGTAGCGTTACCGATGGATTCAAGACGAGAGAGGGGATGCCTTCCCGGGGCATCCCCAAGCTTAGGCTTTTACGGCATCCTTGAATCTCTTGGGGTGCCTTGTGCATCCCCAAGCTTGAGCTCTTGCCACTCTTTATCTCTTTGTCCATAAGAACTTCACCCAAAACTTGAAAACTTCACAACACGAAACTTAAACAGAAACTCGTGATAACATTAGTACAACAAAGCAAACTACCACTTCCTTAGGTACTGTAGAAAACTTAAATTATACTTGTGCTGATGTTGGGTTACTGTACTTTCAATCTTCCATGGCTAATAACCCCCGATACTATCCATAGTTTCATCAAAATAAGCAACCAACACAACAAAAACAGAATCTGTTAACAGCAGAACTGTCTGTAGCAATCTATATGTTTCGTATACCTGTGGTACTTCACAAATTCTGAAAAATTACGACAGCCTGAAGAATTTGTGAAGCAATCAACAGAAAAAAGAATCAACTCAAAATCTCTTACAGAAAGAAAAAAGAAAATTCTTTTTGTGAGCAGAAAGTTTGTGTCTTTTGCAGCATGACCAAACGATCATCCTCAAGACTAATCATAATGGTTTTGCTTGGCACAAACGCAAAAAGAAACACAAAAAGCACAATAATAACAGAATTATGAAAGTGTGGAAAACACAAAACAGAAAGAAAAAGGATAGATTCGTTGGGTTGCCTCCCAACAAGCATTTTTGTTTAACGCCCTTAGCTAGGTGAAAGTGATGGAATCACGTATAGTCATCTTTGGTACTCAAACCATAGGTAGCGTGATCATTTATCATCTTAAGATTTTCATATTTATTAGATGACTCACCACTAGCTCTAGGAACAAAAACAGGTTGACGGTCTTTTTGAGAGTAAGATTTGGAGTATTTTGCACAGCGGCAAAAGCGGAACCCAAGTTGGTTATGACATCTTCTAATTTTCCAATTCTAGAAGAATCATTAACTATAAGTTCATTCTCCTTTAAATTTTTCAAAATGTTTCCCACTTTGGATCCGTACTGAGAAATTTGATTGTGGATCTTTCTATCCAAACCCTCAATAAGTTCAACTGTGGCAATTTTGTTTTCAATAGCGTCAAGCCTTTGCATCACGTGTTCCAAGGTCAAGGTAGTTCCATTAACCATGAGCGGGGGTGAGCCTACCAAATTAATGATAGCTCTAGAGGAGTCAACAGTATGGCTCCCCACAAAGTTCCCGCCTACAATGGTATCAAGGATATACCTATTCCAAGGAGAAATTCCAACATAGAAACTACGAAGGAGGACGGTAGTGGATTGCTTACGAGTAGATCTACTTTGAACATTGCAAATCCTGTACCAAGCGTCCTTCAAATTTTCTTCCTTATTCTGCCTGAAATTGAGAACTTCATTTTCAGGGGTGTCGTTCGGAGTGGTGGGTCTAGCCGTTGATGGAGTATCTCACACACAAACGAGCAGGAAGAGAGAGCGAAACGGGCAAAAGAAGATAGCGAAAGCGAAAGGCGAATGAAAACGGCAAATGTGAAGTGGGGGAGAAGAAAACGAGAGGCAAGTGGCAACAAAAGTAAATGCAAGATAAGAGTTTGTGAGACCTACTTGGATAGATCTTGATTTCTCCTCCCCGGCAACAGCGCCAGAAATTCTTCTGATGTTTGCTGTGTATCCCCGGCAACGGCGACAGAAATGCTTCTGATGTCCGTTATGCTACTGCACAAAAGACCTTCCAGTGGCGCTTGAAATGAGCACGTTGAAGGCACCAGGAATCCTTCTGCGTTGGTATTCCCTCGAAGCGGAGAGGATGATGTAGCACAGCAGAGGTAAGTATTTCCCCTCAGTTTGAGAACCAAGGTATCAATCCGGCGGAGGAGTATCTCAAGATCTTGCACAAACACAAAAAAACTTGCAGCCAACGCTATGAAGTGGTTGTCAATCCCTTATAGATTGTTTGCCAAGTGAGAACTAAAAGCAACAAAGTAACAAAGCAAAGTAAAAGTGGAGTTGTAAATGATGGATGTGAATAGACCCGGGGCCGTAGTGTTTACTAGTGGCTTCTCTCATGAAAGCAAGTAGACGGTGGGTGCACAAATTACTGTCGAGCAATTGATAGAACTGTGCAGAGTCGTGACGATATCTATGCAACGATTATGTCTATGGGCATCACGACGAAACAAGTAGACCGATACTTTCTGCATCTACTACTATTACGCCACATGTCGACCGCTATCCAGCATGCATCTAGTGTATTAAGTACATAAGAACAGAGTAACGCCTTAAGCAAGATGACATGATGTAGAGGGATAATCTCAAACCAATGATAAAACCCCCATCTTTTTACCCTTGATGGAAACTGCTTGATGTGTGCCTTGCTGCCCCTACTATCACTAGGAAAGGTCACCACATGGCAGAACCCAAAACCAAGCACTTCTCCCATTGTAAGAATCATAGATCTAGTTGGCCAAACAAAATCCAAGACTCGGAGAGGCTTACAAGGATATTAAATCATGCATATAAGAAATCAGCAGAGACTCAAATATATATCATAGATAATCTGATCACAAGTCCACAATTCATCGTATCTCGACAAACACATCGCCAAAGAAGATTACATCGGATATATCTCCATGAAGATCATGGAGAACTTTGTATTGAAGATCCAAGAGAGAGAAGAAGACATCTAGCTACTAAATATGGACCCGTAGGTCTGAAGTGAACTACTCACGAGTCATTGGAGGGGCGATGATGATGATGAAGAAGCCCTGCAACTCCAAAGTCCCATCCGGCAGGGCGCTGGGAAGGGTCTCCAGATGAGATCTCGCGGAAACGGAAGCTTGCGGCGGCGGAAAAGTATTTTCGAGGCTCCCCTGATTTTTTCCGGAATATTTGGCAATTTATAGGCCAAAGATCTAGGTCAGGGGGGCGGCCAGGGAGGCCACAAGCCTGCCCACCGCCGCCTCCCCCTGGTGGCGGAGTGGGGGCTTGTGGGCTCCCTGGAGCCCACCTGGCTTGGCCCAAAAGCCCCCTGGACTTCATCCGTTTGGGAAAAAAATGATTTCGGGGTTTTTCTTCCGTCTAGACTCCGTTCCAAAATCAGATTTGAAAAGAGTCAAAAACACGGAAAAAACAGGAACTGGCACTTGGCACTGAATCAATAAGTTAGTCCCAAAAAGATATAAAAAGGTACATAAAACATAAAAAGAAGGCAAGATAACAGCGTGAAACATCAAAAATTATAGATACGTTTGAGACGTATCACTAATCATATCAACTATACGATTCATGCTCGACCTTTCCGTCTCTTGTGTTCCGAGGCCATGTCTGCACATGCTAGGCTCGTCAAGTTTAACCCGAGTGTTCCGCGTGTGCAACTGTTTTGCACCCGTTGTATGTGAACGTTGAGTCTATCACACCCGATCATCACGTGGTGTCTCGAAACGACGAACTGTCGCAACGGTGCACAGTCGGGGAGAACACAATTTTTTCTTGAAATTTTAGTGAGGGATAATCTTATAATGCCACCGTCGTTCTAAGCAAGATAAGGTGCATAAAAGGATTAAGATCACATGCAATTCATAAGTGACATTATATGGCCATGATCTTGTGCTTCTTGATCTCCATCACCGAAGCACCGGCATGATCTTCATCGTCACCGGCGCCACACCATTATCTCCATCATCGTTCCTCCATCGAGGTTGTCGTGCTATCTATGCTATTACTACTAAAGCTACAACCTAACAATATAGTAAACGCATCTGCAAACACAAACGTTAGTTTAAAGACAACCCTATGGCTCCTGCTGGTTGTCGTAGCATCGATGTGCAAGTCGATATTTAACTATTACAACATGATCATCTCATACATCCAATATATCACATCATGTCTTTGGACATATCACATTACAAGCATACCCTCCAAAAACAAGTTAGACGTCCTCTAATTTCTTGTTGCATGTTTTATGTGGCTGCTATGGGTATCTAGTATGATCGTATCTTACTTACGCAAAACCACAACGGAGATGTGCAAATTGCTATTTAACCTCTCTCCAAGGACCGCCTTGGTCAAATCCAATTCAATTAAAGTTGAAGAAACAGGCACCCGCTAGTCATCTTTATGCAATAAGTTGCATGTTAGTCAATGAAACCGGTCTCTCGTAAGCGTACGAGTAATGTTGGTCCGGGCCGCTTCAATCCAACAATACCATCGAATCGAGAAAAGACTAAGGAGGGCAGAAAATCGAACATCAACACCCACAAAAACTTTTGTGTTCTACTCGAGATTACGTCTACGCATCAACCTAGCTCATGATGCCACTGTTGGGGAACGTTGCATGGGAAACGAAAAAATTCCTATCCACATGAAGACCAATCTTGGTGATGTTCATCTACGAGAGGGAGATCGAATCCACATACCCTTGTAGGTTGCTAAGCGGAAGCGTTAATAAATGTGGTTGATGTAGTGGTACGTCTTCACGATCCGTCCCATGAACCGTACCATGAACCGTCTCACGATCCGTCCCGATCAAATGCCGAACGGACGACACCTCCGTGTTTCGCACACGTACAACTCGATGACGATCTCCGCCTTCTTGATCCAACAAGTGAGACGAGTAAGTAGATGAGTTCTCCGGCAGCGTGATGCCGCGCCGGTGATGGTGATGATCAATTCCTGCAGGGCTCCCCCTGAGCTCCGCAGAAAATCGATCTAGAGGAAGAACTATGATATAGAGGAGAGGGAAACATGTGGCAAAGTTGTGTCTAAAAAGGACCAAACCTCTAGTATATATAGGAGAAGGGGAGGGGCAGCCTTGGCGCGCCAAGTAAGGCCTCCTTGGGTCGGCCGAAGTGGGGAAGGGAGGAGTCCTCCTCCAATCCCACTTGGTTTAGGACTCCTTCCTTTTTTCCCACCTCTTTTGGATTTTCCATTTTTTCCTCATGGGCTTTCCTTGGATGACTTTGTCAGCCCATTATACCTTATTGTGCATACAATAAACCCACGAGGACCCCTTGGGGCATGGTAGGCCCACCCAGTGGGCCCCCGGAACCCATTCGCCTCTCTCGGTACATTGCCGGCAATACCCGAAAACCTTCCGGAATCCAAACACCAACTTCCTATATATCAATCTTTGTTTCCGGACCATTTCGGAACTCCTCGTGACTTCCGGGATCTAATCCAGTACTCCGAACAAAACTTCGGTCACCAACACATATAACTCAACTATACCGAAACATCACCGAACCTTAAGTGTGCAGACCCTGCGGGTTCGAGAACTATGCAGACATGACCTGAGACACTCTCTTAGTCAAGAACCAACAGCGGGACCTGGATGTCCATATTGTCTCCTACATATTCTACGAAGATCTCTATTGGTTGAACCTCTATGTCAATGATTCATATAATCCCGTATACTATTCCCTTTGTCCTTCGGTATGTTACTTGCCCGAGATTCGATCGTCGGTATCTCTATACCTTGTTCAATCTCGTTACCGGCAAGTCTCTTTACTCATTCCGTAATACAAGATCCCATGACTAAATTCTTAGTCACATTGCTTGCAAGGCTTATTGTGATGTTGTATTACCGCGTGGGCCCCGAGATACCTCTCCATCACACGGAGTGACAAATCCCAATCTTGATCCATGCCAACCCAACAGACACCTTTGGAGATACGTGTAGAGCATCTTTATAGTGACCCAGTTACGTTGCGATGTTTTGATAACCCACAAGGTATTCCTCCGGTGTCCGGGAGCTGCATGATCTCATGGTCATAGGCACAGATACATTGACATGTAGAAAATAGTAACAATAAACTGACACGATCATATGTTACGTATATAGTTTCGGTCTTGTCGATCACATCATTCTCCCAATGATGTGATCCCATTATCAAGTGACAACACTTACCTATGGCCAGGAAACCTTGACCATCTTTGATCAACGAGCTAGTCAACTAGAGGCTCACTTGGGACAGTGTGTTGTCTATGTATCCACACATGCATTTGCATTTCCGATCAATACAATTATAGCACGGATAATAAACGATTATTATGAACAAAGAAATATAATAATAACTAATTTATTATTGCCTCTAGGGCATATTTCCAACATATTATGTATTCAAGCAATTAATTCAATTGAAGAATTCAATGTGCCTCTCAAGAGACTATGTTGTATCATTAAGACGAGGAAGTTATCGAAAATCTGAGATTCATGGAGAAACTTGATATGGTCATGGTGAATCTAGATATTAGTAACCATATCTTGAAGCAACGAAGCGTAGTGAAGAAATAAAAAGGGCCTTCAAGACATCAATTTGAATCATGGATCAAGATAAAATATTGAACAAGATGAAGATCAAATATTTAACTCAAAGGTGACCATCACACAAGCGTGAATGATGTACCACATGGAATCTTCTGGTACGGTAAGTAATTGTCAATTGCACTTTGTGTACTAACCCAAACTATGTGTTTTCTATATCTATTTTGATTAGGTGATTCTCGTGGTCTTACATCAGGAGAAAGATTACAAGTGTCCATGAGAGGATGACATCAAGATATGATATTCATGGTTAACAAGGGCAAGCTCAAGATAAGCATCCTGAATTATTACATGCTTGAAGCTTGTGGATGATCACATGATGTATATGTGAAGATTGAATGCAATGAAATAATCCCCACATGGCATATGGGGGAGCTATCTGAAGTCTTGACCAAATGGTGTGATCAAGGTTATGCTTCCATCTTGAGACAATAATAAATGTCAACATCAAGCTCAAATGGAAGGCATAAGTCAAAGGTATTTGTTCTTTTGGTTATAGTTACATGGATTAACGACCATAAAAAATATTTCTGCCCAAGAATGGATTTTGGAAGCTATCGAGTATAGATATTTTATGATTCCTGAGTTATAGGGATCCCGCAATATTAAGAGGGGATCAAAGGGTTTCGTAATGAACTTGCTCAAGTCAACATCTTCTATACACAATTCCACTCGTATCATATATCCCAAAGTAAAACCGTAAGCCAAAAAGGATTCCCAAATTCTATACTCTAACCTTTGCACTGATTGCATTACCCATTTTGTTTGATATTGGGTGGTTCTCTATGTGAGGACATGGAGCTCTTCAATAGCTACAAAACGAACCCAAGATCATCAAACTCGGAGTTCGTATGTAAAAGTTATGCAGGTTTTACTATTGGTATGTTGGTTGTTTATTGGCGGGCAGAAGTTTTGGGAAGGTTTTGGGCTAAACACAAAGTTTGCAAAAACCTGGCCCAAAGGGAGCCCAGACGTTCCGGGTGCTCCCAGAAGTTCTGGGGGCAGAAGTTGCAGGCATGTTCCGGGGAAAGTTCCGGGCTAACGAGAAAGTTTACATCGTCTGCTCCAATAGGGAGCCCGCAAGTTGTGGGCAAGCCCAGAAGTTTCGGGCTACATTTTTCTGTGCATAACTGGCATATTTTGTGTGGCACTAGATAAGGTACCCTTCTTCCCCAACGACCCAGATCTTTTGGATCCGACATTTCCCCATCGTTTTGAGCTCGCTCCTCCTCCCCCAAGCCTCAAAACTCCAATCAATGTGGGGGGAAACTATCTGATGGATCTAGGGTTTATTTGTTGACCTCCGCCATTGTTCCTCTCCTTTTCCACCCCTCCGTAGCATTAGTTTATTTTGGTGGGATTTGAGAGAGAGGTCTTTGAGCATTCTTGTGGAAAATCCCGAAGAGATTTCTAAGAGTTCTTGAGAGATTTCGTCCAAGCATACATCCACTCCTCCTCTCTCTTTTGACCAAAGCAATTTTTGATTTGAGCAAGTCTTGAGCATTTCCCCTTTGATCTTGTTTCTCTTGGAGGTTGGAGACTCCTAGGCAGTAGGAGTGCTTCGATGAGGAATCGACTTGTCATTTGTCCCCGGAAAAGTTTGTGAAGGTTTGGAGGTCGTCTCAAGGTCTACCACTAGTGGTTGGGAATCGCCCTCCTGGTGACATCTCAAGGAGAATAGGGTGAGCCTTCATGGTTTTGGTGTGCTTCGTGGTAACACCCACCTCTCTAACGGTGACTAGATACCCTCCAAGGAAGTGAACATCGGGATACATCCACGTCTCCGTGACTTCGGTTATCCATAACCCTAACTCTTTACTTGTTGTTTACTTTGGTTACTTGAGTATACGTTCACTACATATTGGTGTCCTCATTATGTTTTGTTGTCTATTTCCCTGTAAAGATTAATTATTTAGTTCTACACTTTATATCCCGCAATTCATACTTGGTACTATTGATATATCTTGTGTTTAGTGTGAATTGCTAAATTGTGTCATACACTTACCTATCTTGTGATATTGCTCAAGTAAGTTTGTGTAACTTACTTATGCTTGTGAGTAATCTTGTTGTGCTCATCTTAGTAGAACAAGTTGTTGGTGTACTTAGTTGAGCCTAATTATTTAGGGTTTGTGCTTGAAAAGTATGCTCTTAGTTTATTTCTGCATTAGGATAAAGCTAAATCCGTAGAATTTTTTAAAACGCCTAGTCACCCCGCCCCCCTCTAGGAGATATCGTGGTCGTTTCAATTGGGTCTCGGCCTGTGGTTGTAGGATCGATGTCCAAGTGATCCACTCCTCAGTGTAGGTCTCCGAGTTCATATCTGATAGTCGCGCCTCCGATCCCCATAATGACCTCTCCGAGGAGGAGGGATTCCTCGGTGCCTTCCAGGTGCATGAGGCCTATGACCCGACTACATCGTGTCCGCCCGGATGGACCTGCTATCAATGCGGTGTTGCGATAGGGACACTGTAGAGTTCTGCTGTAAGGCAGTCTTCAGCAGAGCCTGGATCCATTGAATGCCCTTCCTAGCTGTAGAGTCACTCGGTTGAATAGATTCACCGATTCGAGTGACTGCGGATAGGTTCTGCAGCAGTGTACAAATCACCTGGATGTTATAGTGGAGGTCGTTTGGGAACAACTCCGTGTGGTTGCAACTAGATCTCGGTTGATCTCTCGACATGCGGTCGTCGAGTGACTTCTCGAGTCGCTCGAGCTATTCACACTCAGCTAGAGTGGCTTGGGCTGCATTCTCTAGGGCCACCTCTGACGAGGGGCTAACCCCGGGGTAGTCTCATAAAGCCTACTCCTCCACACTTCGGTGTAGAGAGGGGCTAAAGCTTCCTCTACTGTTGGCTCCTCCTGGCCGGCTGCTTGGTCCTTGCCGGCTAGGACTGTAGCCGTCTACACTCTGGCCAGATGGCTAGCCACCAGTTGGCTGGAGGGCACATGTTGCGTCAATCCTCATGACGTGACGGGAGCCTTCGATTAAAGGTGAAAGTACATCAACACGGGTACGATGGAGAACCATACGCATGGCTATAGTGGTGGCGGACGTACTGCTGACCGGTGGCGGCTATGACCCGTCAACCGTGTATAGTACCCGCACGCCACCACCCACTCCATTACCTTGCCTGGTGTGGCTATAGTGGAGACGGCCGCACTGCTGACCTGCGCGGTATCCCGCAAGACGACGGCCATCGTACCACTCGCACCCTGCATGGGGAGCACGCACCAATCCTGTAGGTCAGCCGGTGGGTCCCAGGGCCAGATGGGACCTTGCAGCCGGTGGCCCCCTCCAGCGACAAGACTAATCATCAGTGGACCCTCTGGCCAGCCGGAGTGGCTAACAACCGGGCCCCCCATATTGTACCTAATATCCATTTTGTAGGCCGGGGGGTTCGTCTATAGAACCCCTTGGCCACCCTCCATGCAGAGTGGTCGGCCATTCCTACACACACACACGCATACAGGAGAGGCAGATAGTGAGTCGGCTTCTCCATCTTCCTCCTCTGTCGAACATCTCAAGGAGCATCTTGTAGTTCTGTTGGTTCATCAACCACTATAGTAGGACTAGGGGTATTATCTCCCAGGGAGAGCCCCGAACCTGGGTACATCATGCGTCTTGCATTGCTAGTTACTAATCACGTTCCCAGATCCCGCCAGTGTCCCTTTGGTCCCAACCACTCTCGCTAAGCCTACCCATGGCATCTGTCGTGAGAAAACGACGACAGTTGGCGCCCACCGTGGGGCTGTCCACTGCACCAGTCGGAGTTACGCTCCGGGCAGAACCCTTAACCAACCCCACCGGATGCCTCGCCTCCGGAGTGATCAGCATGCCCGTGGAGCCTGCCCCTATGGATGTTTCCACGGCGTTGATCATCGGCTTAGCCCGCCCTGCAGGCTCCTCCGTCGAGCTCACCAATGAGCCAGACGGCAGCGGCGTCGCTTTTGACGTCGATCGCCTTTCCGCCCTCTTCGACAACCTGCGCCTCGACGACGAGCCTCACCACCTTGGCAAGGACGTCGAAATCGACGCTCTCTGCTTGCACTTCAGCGGACTCAGTCTTGAAGATGCGCCTGCACCCGACGAGTACCCCAGAGACGTACTCGACTTTAGCGATCCACAAGCGTTTGCGGGGTCTCTCGCCCCGTATGACATCGACATTTCCTCTGATCTCATGGAGGTGATGGTTGCAGGCTCCAGCACCAGCTCGGGTCATGCCAAGGCCGCGGCGGATGCGGCTGCGCTCCATCCGGGCCCTTCTGACCCGCTTCATGCCACCCTTGCCGGGCTGACTACTCCTATCGCCTCGACGGCCAATCCGCCGTCGGCGAGGGCCGAGCTGGAAGAGGCTCGCAAACATCTACTTATGGTGGGCACCGCCCTCGCCACCGCCAAGCGCCGGATGGAGGTTGTGCAACGCGAGTAAAACTCCGCCTATGGCTTCACCCCGGCCACTGATGGACCCAGCCGGCATGGCGACGTCCGTGGTCGCGGTCGGGTTGTTGCCGAAATCCTAGGCGGCAAGCTGCCCATCTACGACACTCCCGCGGCCAACATGCGGGCCGCCCAGGCGGCCCTTGATGATACGGATGCCCTGGAGGGCGAGGAGCATTCACGCCAAGAAAAAGCGTGCCAAGGACCTCCTCGCTGCCGCCAACGAGCAGCAGGGTCGCCTCGATCCTGCATGTGCTCTCTCCGTGTCTCTGGGTTTCGACCTCGAGGGTTATCATGTCTCCAGTGGCCGTGGTCAAGCTCAGTATTCTTCCTCCCCCCGCGGCTCTGGCTGGAGAGCTGTGGGAAGTTGTGAATGGCGTTCCCAGCGCCGGAGCGATCATCAGGCAGTATCTAGCTATCTCCGTGAGCCGACTGGAAATAAGGGAGGCTCAGTTCACGAAGTTCCCCCGCCTGAGCGGTGGGAAAAGGCCAGCACACCCGTGCCCCAAGTCCGACCCGAGCTCGCGGCTCGCCTCGACCCTCGCATCCTTCGCGGTGAGAATGATGCTCGCACCCGCATCAACCTTCTGGCGTAGTAGGCCCTCCTA
The DNA here is from genome assembly GCF_904849725.1 of Hordeum vulgare subsp. vulgare. Lineage (NCBI taxonomy): Eukaryota > Viridiplantae > Streptophyta > Magnoliopsida > Poales > Poaceae > Hordeum > Hordeum vulgare. Next base: position 356,393,761 of record NC_058520.1, read on the forward strand.
TTGGAGGAGGGTCCCATCGGTCCAGCGTGCTTAGGCCCCTGGATCTGTGGGGAGCCGTTCCCATCGGGCTTCACCCTCCCTCGCGACACTCCAAAATACAACGGCTTCGCAAAGCCGGAAGACTGGTTGATCGACTACACCAGTGCAATCGGCATCGCCCGGGGCAACAAGCGCGTAGCCGACCGCTACGTGCCACTTATGCTGACCGGCTTGGCTAGAACTTGGTTTAACAGCCTACGAGCCGACAGCATCAACACCTGGGTTGACTTTGAAGAGGCTTTTGTCCGCAACTTCACCGGCACCTACAAATGCCCTGGCCAACCCCCGCAATTTGGCCATGTGCGTTCAGAAGCCCGACGAGCCCCTTCGCGACTTCATCACGCGCTGGACGGAGTTGCGCAACTCCTGCGAAGGAGTGCATGAAATACAAGCCATTCAGTATTTCATCGAAGGCTGCCGAGACGACACACTTCTCAAGCACAAACTCATGTGCTTCGAGCCTACCTCTTTGGTGGCACTCATGTCCAAGGCAGACAAGTACGCCACTGCCGACTCTGCAATGCGCATCAAGGTCAGCACGATGGACAAACCTGTCCAACCGCTCACTACGACTAGGCCGGCTGGCGACAACCGAGGCAGGCAGAACAACAAGCGCAAGGCGGATCAGCAAGATTCGCGACCTGGGAGCAAGCAGGTGGCAAAGGTGGAGGAAGGGCAGCCCAAGCTCACTTTCGAGGAGATGCTCGATGCGCGTTGCAAGATGCATTCCGGGGTGAAGCCGGCACCCACACGCTTCGGCAGTGCAGCTTCTCACAGCGCCTAGCCCGGGGAGAGGGTATGCCGGCTCGCCCGGGGGAGGCTCCTCGAGTTCCAACTCATGGGCCGGGTCCAGCTCCAGCTCCACCACCACCCAATGATGGCTGTCTCCACGACCAATTCCCCGAGCAGGACGGGGCCTACGTCGTCTTCACCAGCGAGAGCGACGACAAGCACATCCATCGTCGGCGCCAACATGAGGTGAATGCCACGGTCCCCTTGGTTCCCCAATACATGCATTGGTCTGAAAATCCAATTACATTGAGCTGGGCGGACCATCCCACGATGATGCCGAACCCTGGCACATACATGCTCGTCCTGGACCCCACCATCGCCCCCAAGAGACTCACCTGTCGGTTCTCACAGGTGTTGGTTGATGGCGGTAGGAGCATCAATATCCTCTACCGCGACACCTTGCTCAAGCTCGGGCTGAAGGAGAAGGACCTCCAGCCGACCAGGACTGTCTTCCACGGCATCGTGCTGGGGAAATCTTGCTCGCCTATCGGCAAAATCCAACTGGGCGTCCACTTTGTCGACAAGTTGCACTTCCGGCGCGAGCCGCTCTAGTCCGAGGTGGTGGACCTCAACAACCCTTACCATGCGCTACTGGGCAGGCCGGCGCTAGCCAAGTTCATGGCGATCCCTCATTACGCCTACCACAAGATGAAGATGCCGGGCCCCAAGGGCATTATCACTGTTGCCGGCCATTACAAGAGGTCAATTGAGTGTGCATGCAACACCAACTGGCTGGCCGAGGCCCTGGTGATTGCAGAGGAGAAGAGGAAGCTAGGCTGGCTCGTGGCTCAGGCCACCGAGGAGCCGGCCCTACCAACTCCTCCCTCCCGGTAACCCAGAGAGGCCTCGTTCGAGCCGTCCAAGGAAACCAAGCAAGTGCCACTCGACCCGGCCAACCCCAAGCAGTGCGTCACCATCGGCGCCAACCTCAGCCCCAAATAGGAAGGCGAGCTCGCCGACTTCCTTCGTGAGAATCGAGATATATTTGCATGGTCCCCCAAGGACATGCCGGGAGTCTTGAGGAAGTATGCGGAGCACAAGGTTCTTGTGCGGCCGGATGCAAAGCCGGTCAAACAACCTTCGTTGAGGGGAAGAGGGGCACCATCGGAGAAGATATCGCCTAGCTGCTCGCAGCCGGCTTCATCATGGAAGTTTTCCACTCGGACTGGCTGGCCAACCCAGTCCTAATGCTGAAGAAAAAAAAACCTAGGGCATGTGTATCGACTACACGAGCCTGAATAAGGCATGTCCGAAGGACCCTTTCGCCCTGCCACAGATAGATCAAGTGATCGACTCCACGGTCGGCTATGATTTGTTGTCCTTTCTCGATGCCTATTCCAGATACCACCAGATCAAGTTGGACCCGACCGACCGTCTAAAGACCTCCTTCAGCACCCCTTTCGGAGCATACTAATACACTACGATGACGTTCGACCTAAAGAATGCAGGCGCCACCTTCCAGCGCTCCATGCAATAATGCCTCCTGCCGCATATCGGCACGAACATACACGTCTACGTCGACGACATCGTCGTCAAGACAAAGAAGCATTTCAGTCTCCTTGACGATTTGCGGGAGACCTTCGCCAACCTACGCAAGTAAAAGATCCGGCTCAATCCAGAGAAGTGCGTCTTCGGATTACCTGTCGGCAAGCTCTTTGGTTTGTCCGTGTCGGCGTGCGTCATCGAAGCCAACCCCGAGAAGATCAGAACCATCGAGTGCATGGCCAAGCCGGCTCGACTCCTCAACGTCCAAAAGTTTGCCGACTGCCTGGCATCCCTTAGCCGGTTCGTCAGCTGGCTGGGGGAGAAGGCGCTGCCACTCTACCAGCTGATGAAGAAGACTACTAAATTTGAGTGGAATGATCAGGCGGATGAAGCATTTCGCGACCTCAAGCGCGAGATCTCCAGCACGCCCATATTAGACGCGCCGGCGGATAGGGAACCCATACTCATCCACATCGCAGCAACCACGCACGTGGTCAGTGTTGTCCTGGTGGTGGAGAGAAAGGAGGAGGGCAAGGTGCTGCTGGTTCAGCGCCCTGTTTACTATCTGAGCAAAGTCTTGTGTGCCTCCAAGCAAAACTACCCCCACTATCAAAAGATGTGCTATGGCGTGTATTTTTCCGCCAAGAAGTTGAAGCAATACTTCCAGGAGCACGCCATCACGGTGGTGAGCATAGCTCCACTTTCAGAAATCATGGGCAACCATGATGCTACGGGCCGGATCGCCAAGTGGTCCATCGCCATGGCTGACCACGACATCCTCTATAAGCCGCGCACCGCCATCAAGCCTTAGGTGGTGGCCAACTTCCTCGTCGATGGCCGAGACCCAGTTCCTGCCGCCGCCTCCTGACTCCATGCATTGGCAGATGCACTTCGACGGCCCCAAGATGCGAACCGATTTAGGAGCCGGCATTGTCCTGACGTGCCCGAAAGGGGAGCAGCTCAAAAATGATCTCCAAATACACTTCGTCCCCTCCAACAACATCGCCGAGTACGAAGCGCTCGCACACGGCCTCCGCCTTTCCAGAGAGATCGGCATCCGACGGATCCTTTGCTTCGGCAACGACGAACTCATGGTGCAGCAAGTCTGGCAAGTGGGACGCCAGGCATGCCAACATGGTCAGCAACTTCTTCCTCATCCAGCAACTCAGTGGCAATTTCAAGGCCTGCGAGTTCCATCATGTCCCCCGAGCGGACAACTAGGCAGTGGATACATTGGCAAAAATCAGCTCCACCAAGCAGGCAATCCCTGCCGGTGTTTCCCTTGAGCAGCTGCACAAGCCTTCCATCAAGCCGTCTCCAGAGTCGTCATAAATCTCCGTGCCTTCAGACCCGACCGAGCCAATGAGTTCGGGATTGGAAAACCTGCCAGCTTCATCAGCCCCGTCGGCTCCGCCCGCTCTACCGGTTCCAGCTACGGTGCCGGCTATGGCAAGTATCGAACCCAGTCGGCTCAACACCCAGTGGGTGGTCGTCATGGAAATCTATGGCAAGTTGACTGCCACGACGGCGTGAGAGACAGAAGGTCTCGAACCCAGGACTACAACGAGAAACTCGGGAGCTTCAGCTGCCCCTAACCTTCAGGCCGAGCCGGAGTCGGCTCCTGTGTCGGCTCCCACATGGGCACAACCTATCCTGGCTTTCCTCCTTCATGGCGAGCTCTCTCAGGACAAGGCGGAAGCGCGGGAGATCTAATGTCGATCTCCCACTTACGCCATCATCAACCACAAACTGGTTCGATGCAGTGTAACTGGCGTATTTCAACACTGTGTCGAATCAGAGAAAAGGGAAAGAAATTCTCAAGGACATACGTCAGGGTGAGTGTGGGCATAATGCCGCCTCCAGAACCCTAGTGGCCAAGGCATTCCTCCATGGATTCTATTGGCCCGTGGCCCTAGAAGAGGCCACAGCCCTGGTCGACAAGTGTGAAGGATGCAACGCTTCAGCACACAAAGCCACTTTCTGGCCTCGGCTCTCAATACCATTCCCCTCTTATGGCCTTTCGCCTTCAGGGGGCTGGACATGGTAGGGCCATTCAAGACCGCTCGAGGCGCCATGACACATCTCCTGGTAGTCGTCGACAAGTTCACCAAATGGATTGAGGCCAGGCAAATCAAGAAGCTCGACGGTCCCACGACCGTCAAGTTCATCAAGGACATCACCGTCTGCTACGGCGTCCCCCACAGCATCATCACCAACAATGGCACCAACTTTCCCAAGGGTGCAATTGCACTCTTTTGCGCCAAGGAGGGCATCCGGGTTCATTTGGCAACGGTCGTGCACCCGCAGTCAACCGGCCAGGCGAAAAGGGCAAACGACCTAATCTTGGTCGGCATCAAGCCAAGACTCGTGGCGTCCCTCGTCGAGTCAGCCAGCTCCTCGATCGAAGAGTTGTCCACTGTGCTGTGGAGCCTTCGCACCACGCCGAACCGGTCAACCGGTTTCATGCCATTCTTCCTGGTCTATGGGTCCGAGGCGATCATCCCCACGGATGTCGAGTTCGACTCGCCTCGCGTCACCCTATACACGGAGGCGGATGCAAAAGAGGCAAGAGAAGACGACGTCGATCTACTCGAGGAGGCATGAGAGCTGGCCCTGAACCGGACAGCCATCTACTAGCACAAGCTAAGACACTACCACAACAAAAGGATCAGGCCTCTCTCTTTCCGTGAGGGGGACCTGGTACTTAGAACAATCCTACGAACGGTTGGCCAACACAAGTTCTCTTCCCCATGGGAGGGACCCTTCATCAGCAGCAAGGCGCTGCACAACAATCCGTACTATCTAATAGATGCTCAGAAGCCGCAGAAGCGCAAGAGGGACGCCTCCGGCGAGGAAACGGAGCATCCATAGAACGCGGCACTGCTTCGCCCGTTCTACTGCTAGAACAAGAGAGAAAAATGTGTAAGTATGTACCGTTTACCCTTTTGGAATTTCAACGAATGCAACGGGTGCCTCTAGCCAATAGTTGGGGCATAACTTTTCGATTTCATAAAAATAGTTGTCGTTACAAGAGTGAGCTCCCCGATCCGACTCCTTGGGCTCGGGGGCTTGCTAGCCGGCCTGAACCAACTTCCTGTTCGTAGTCGAACATATGATGCACGTCAAGTCAAAACCTTTACCACCCCACGCAATCTACAGACCGGCTTCTGGCTGTCCGGCTAGCGGTTCCGTGGAACGGAAGGCCGGCTGCATGCAAAATTTGGTTACAAAGGGATCGCCGGCTCGGGTGGGTCTGACCGCTTCCGATCTTCATTTCTAGCCGGCCTCTGTTCACTCGCTCCAAGTCTAAATATCTCTGCGGCTTCAAGAAGTGCAAGGCTAATGCCTCTGAAGGCAGAAACCCCGTCTCCATCACGCACCGGCTCCCGGCTGTCGGACTGGCGGGGTGGATGCTGGAAGGGACAAGCTCTTGGTTAGATGGAAGCCAAAGGGGGGATGAAAGACAGAAAAGCAAGTCGGCAAGCACAGCCTTCGCATGCACAATTCAAGAAAACAAGCATATATTACATCAAAGACATGCAAAGCCTCACGGCCAAGGTTCATTACACTACACCCCTAGTAGGTGGAACTGCTGGATTAACAAAAAATGCAAAAAACAAGAAAAAACTTCAGTCGGTGAAGGCTCCACCCTTGGCTCCGACATCGCCAGCGGCACTTGAGGTGGAGGCTCCATCGTCTACTCGGGTGCTCTCGGCACCTCTCTTTGCGGCGGAGTCGGCATCATCGAGTGTCGTCTCGTTGGAGCTGCCATCGGGGTCGGCAAGGGCTAGCCGGTAGTGGTCCTCCGAGGTCGGACCTCCGTGAGCCCTCCGCTCCATGATATACTCATTCCACGCGGCAAAGGAGGCAATATTTCCAACTCCTCTTCCGTGCCGGCGCAATGCATTGGCTCGCGCAACTGACGCGCGCCAGGCGTCCAGCCGGGAACTGACGCGCCTCGAGCCATCAGGATAGCGGGCTCATCGATGCCGGCTCCACCGCGTCCGGCCAAAGGGTGTTTACCATCGCCAGCCTGGCGTCCTGAAGCAGGTTCAGGGACTGCACAAGCTCCCTCATACGGGCCCTCGCGGCAAGGGCCACCTCATCTACGGTCCAACCAGCGTCGGCATTCACCTCGACACCAGCGGCGCGTCGTTCTTCATGATGGGCCTCCACAGCCGCGTCGGCTGCATCCCACATCCCTGGAAAGAGCTCTGGGAGCAATGGTGGGGGCATGGCGTGAGGAAGGGGATAAAGAGAAGTCAACAATAAAAAGACAAGCTAAGACAGGGATGACTCACGGTTGAGAAGGATGTCAACTTCGCTCGCCTCTTCTTCAAGCTCATGGTCCCAGGCCGTGCGTTCTTGGACCTGGCGAGCGAGCTCGTCCCGTGCGGCCTATGCCGCCTCGACCTCTTTCGCCAGTTGGACATCCTTGTCCTTTAACGCGGCGTCCTGATGTGCCTTCTCATCAACGCGCAACTTCTCCAATAGTTCCAGCTCGGCGCCCTAGGAGGCCTCCTTCAGCGACAGAGTGTCGTCATGGGCGACGTGCAGCTGCTCCAGCTCCGTCTGATGGGCCGCCTCGCTGTCCTTCTTCTCCGTATGGACAAGCTCTACTTCATGTCGCAGTCGGTCGCCCTCACCGTGCAAGGTGTCGCGCTCCGCGACGGCTCGGTCTAGCCAACCTTGGAGGTCGCCTGTTTGCCTCTCGGCCTCTTGGAGTCGGGCCAACAGCGTGTTGTGAGCCTATGCCTGGCCGTTATGGTGGTCCTGCGGCGCAAGATAACAAAAGATTGATCATGAATGAGATTCGGCCTGGTGGATTCCTAAGCGTCCCGATTCTCGGGGGCTACACCCAGTGGGTGCGCTTGCGCATCCCCACTCAAAGAAAAAGAAGAAATAGATGCCACGAGTAAGACTGAAGCTGGCTAACTCTCAGTCGGCCCGACTCTCGGGGACTACCACCAGTGGGTGCGCCGGCGTGCCACCACTGGAACAAATAGAGAAGAAGAAAATTTTCGACAAAAATATGTGGGGATTGAAAACATACCGCAACCCATTGCTCAACACGGTTCAGATCTTCCCGAGCCACGTGGGCCACTTGCGCCACCTTCTCGCGGCTACGGGAAAACGCCACATCAAGCGCGGGAACCCCACTCAGCGTAGCACCAGGAGGTAGGCGAGATCTGGAGGCGGCTCCCGGAGAGGGGGCCGGCTCCAGAGGCGGACGGGCACGGACGAACACGACCATGGTGCCTTCTCCTGGTGTGGCACTCCTGGTCGGCTCCTTAGACACGTCGGCCCGGCGGGGCGCTGGCGCGATGGGATCTTCGGTCCCCATGGCCTTGTCCTTCGTCACAAGGGCCATCTCGTCCGAGGCTCGGGCTTCACCGCCAGGTACCACCGTACTCGGCTGCACGTGATACGTCTCCAACATATCTATAATTTTTGATGGTTTCATGCTATCATCTTGTCAAACATTGGATGTTTTGCATGCCTTTTATTTATTTTTTGGGACTAACTTATTAACCCAGTGCCAAGTGCCAGTTCCTGTTTTTTCTATGTTTTTGACCCCTTTCAGAGGAGATTTTGAAACGGAGTCCAAACGGAAGAAAATCCGTGAAAAGATTTTTTTTTTGGAACGGAAGAAGATCGGGGAACTAGGGAGGCAAGGCAGGGGAGCCCCAGGCGCCCCACAAGCCCCCACCCTGCAGCTAGGGGGGCGCACCATCCAGGCTTGTAGGACCCCTAGAGGTCCCCTAACCTAGGTCTTTCGCCTATAAAATTCCAAAAATTCTATAAAAAAGCAAGAGATCATCGAAAGTACTTTTCCGCCGCCGCAAGCTTCTGTCTCCGCAAGATCCCATCTGGGGCACGTTCTGGTTCCCTGCTGGAGGGGGGATTCGGACACGGAGGGCTTCTTCATCAACACCATGACCTCTCCGATGATGCGTGAGTAGTTCACCATAGACGTACGGGTCCATAGCTAGTAACTAGATGGCTTCTTCTCTCTCTTGGATCTTCAATACAAAGTTCTCCATGATCTTCATGGAGATCTATCCGATGTGATCTTCTTTTGCGGTGTGTTTGTCAAGATCCGATGACTTATGGATTTATGATCAGATTATCTATGAATCTTATTTAAGTTTCTTCTGATCTCTCTTATGCATGATTTCATATCCTTGTTATTCTCTTCAAGTTGTCGGTTTTGTCTGGCCAACTAGATCTATGATTCTTGCAATGGGAGAAGTGCTTGGTTTTGGGTTCATACCGTGCGGTGACCTCACCCAGTGATAGAAGGGGTAGCGAGGCACGCATCATGTGGTTGCCATCAAGGGTAAAAAGATGGAGTTTTCGTCATTGGTTTGAGATTATCCCTCCACATCATGTCATCTTGCTTAAAGCGTTACTCTGTTCATCATGAACTCAATACAGTAGATGCATGCTGGATAGCGGTCGATGTGTGGAGTAATAGTAGTAGATGCAGAAAGTATCGGTCTACTTGCCTCGAACATGATGCCTATATGTATGATCATTGCCTTAGATATCGTCATGACTTTGCGCGGTTCTATCAATTGCTCGATAGTAATTTTTTCACCCACCGTAATACTTGCTATTTTGAGAGAAGCCTCTAGTGAACACTATGGCCCCCAGGGTCTACTCCACACCATATTTTCAGCCTTACACTTTTTACTTCGTTGCTCTTTCCGCCTTCAGATCTCACTTTGCAAACAATCTTGAAGGGATTGACAACCCCTTTTGAAGCGTTGGGTGCAAGCTTGTTTGTGTTTGCGCAGGTACTTTGGACTTGACGAGGCCCTCCTTCTGTATCGATACCTTGGTTCTCAAACTGAGGGAAATACGTACTGCTCCTGTGCTGCATCACCCTTTCCTCTTCAAGGGAAAAACCGATGCAAACCAGAGAAGTAACAAGAAGAATTCCTAAGCGCCAAGGAAGGACTTTTGTTGCCGCAGCAGAAGAATTTTTGAAGCCGTTGCCGCGGAGGAAGATCTAGTCAAGAACTCATCCAAGTAGGTGTCGCAAACTCATCTCTTGCATTTACTTTGTTTGCCAGTTGCCTCTTGTTTTCCTCTCCCCCACTACACCAATTTGCCTTTTTCGTTCTCCTTTTCGTTCTCCTTTTCGTTTGCCAGTTGCCTCTCGTTTTCCTCTCCCCCAATGATTCGGAGTCCATCTATCTTGATGCTAAGAGCATTAAAAGTGGAGTAGAAGACGTTAAAACTTTGAGTAGTAATGAAATTACTACCGTGGATTTCAAGGAATTCAATTATGATAATTTCTCCTTGATTGAATGCATTTCTTTGATGCAATCCATGTTAAACTCTCCACACGCTTATAGCCAAAACAAAGCCTTTACCGATCATATCGTCGAAGCTATGATAAAATCTCTTGAAGAGAAACTTGAATTGGAAGTCTCTATCCCTAGAAAGCTTCATGATGAGTGGGAACCTACCATCAAAATCAAAATCAAAAACTATGAGTGCAATGCTTTGTGTGATTTGGGTGCTAGTGTTTCTGCAATTCCAAAGTCTTTATGTGATGTCTGGCTTTTAATGAGATTGAAGAGTGTTCTCTTAATTTGCATCTTGCTGATTCTACTCTCAAGAAACCCATGGGAAGGATCAATGATGTTCTTATTATTGCAAATAGGAACTATGTACCCGTGGATTTCATTGTGCTTGACATTGATTGCAATCCTACATGCCCTATTATTCTTGGAAGACCTTTCCTAAGGACTATTGGTGCTATCATCGATATGAAGGAAGGGAACATTAGATTTCAATTTCCTTTAAGGAAGGGCATGGAACACTTTCCTAGAAAGAAAATAAGATTGCCTTATGAATCCATGATGAGGGCCACTTATGGTTTGAGCACCAAAGACGACGATACGTGATTCTATCGCTTTTATGCCCATCTAAGGGCGTTAAACAATAGCGCTTCTTGGGAGGCAACCCAATGAATTTATCCTTTTCTTTCTGTTTTGTTGCGTCCACACTTTCATAATTCTGTTGTGATTGTGTTTTTTGTGTTTCTTTTTGTGTTTGAGCCAAGCAAAGCCTTTATGATTAGTCTTGGTAATGGTTGTTTGATCCTGCTGGAAAAAGACAGAAACTTTTTGCTCATGAGACGATTTTTGTGGGGACCCCGACTTATGAGTCGAGATCGCCGTGCTCAGTGATTCCAGAGATCAATGCTCACCGAACGCAGATATCGAATAAAATAGTCTTACATCCATACATACTGTTTGATACAATAAATGACCACTTCGGTCGAGTCTTACATATATAGGGCCTTAAAGGCCTACACTTGAAACTGAACCAATAGCGAAATTATTGGTTGAAAGCGTGAATCCATGCCATCAGCCTTAACCTACAGGCATTCTGACTGGGAAACATCCTAGCTCGCATGAACATCATCGAGTTAATCTTCACCATATCCTGTCTTTCACACCTGGTCAATGAAATAACCAGTGGCAAGCCAATGAGTACTTTGAATGTACTCGCAAACAGCCCATGACATGAACAATGAAAGTGAAGGATAACAATATCATGCATCTTTAGTGTAACTCATCTTGGTGAAATGATCATGATTATGCATCAAGTTAAAGAATTACTCTTGAAGCACAGGTTACAGATATCAACATATCTCCTAAGGGTTGAACCATCCGAGTTCACCCGATATGCCAAGTTACCGAACTTGGTCATATCCTCAATATATCAGTTGAGGGCTAAACCATCCGGGTTCACCCTATATGCCAAGTCACCGAACTTGTTCATATTATTATTACTTTCATAACAACACCTTTTTCCAACACCACACACACTCACTCACGCACACTTGGTTTATGCGGAAATTTCAGGACGTAGTTTAAGCAGGATTACCCAACTGTCCTTGACCGTGGACACGGCTATTCGAATAGTTTACATTCTGCAGAGGTAGTATGCTGGACCCACGAGATCCGGGAAACTTCCATGTCATCCACGACTCGCGGTATATCACATACCCGAGGTAAGTACCCGATCAATGCCTTTCCCCTGAAGATACTAGACAAAGAGACCCACTCGATTGGTACCCAGCCCACATGTCGTACGTCTTACGAGCACCAACTCTGGACCATCCCGACCATGCGGGGACCAACGGTGTGACTGGAACTCATAAAAATGGCATAGTCGTCCTACCCGGCACGACCCCATCATGAGAGTGACTACAATCACTCCCGCCACTAGTAATGTGGCTCTTTGCTAGCACCGCCAGAGTAATTGACATAGCCCCGTCCCATAAGGGGTAACGTGGTCGTGCTGGTAAGGTTGGGACGGTCGACACATCATAAATCTAATCCCATTTCCGAAACCTTACTCTCACAAAATACCGGGTGCATCACTTCACCAAAAGTGACCACCTAACTCATCATCACCCTCGGGCATTAGTGGCACCCGACGGGGTCTACATAAACTCGTGCTCTATGACAACATCATGCTCATGAATAATACCACTTCTATCTTTACTTGTGAACATGGTATTAGCATGACCCTCAAGGGGTAGGGTCAAGCTCAATGCAAATGCTCCGGAGGAGCCTTCGGTAAAATCATATCAAATGACTACCGGTACTTATGATCATATGCAACGGGAATACTTTTAACATGCAAGGTAACATATGCTCAGTCATGGTCAAAGGGTTGCTTGCCTTTCTCGCGTAAGTCCTCGGGGTCTTCGAGGTCTTCCGCTCCAACTTTGAATACTCCGTCTACCATCAACTATCGTCAGAAACAACCATAGTAAGCCACACATCAAGCAGAATAAAAGTGTTCTATAAATAGAAGTTATATTTTTCTTGGACCTCTCTGGTCATAAGAAAAATACCTGAATCTTTGCCAAGGGGTTTGGATCATCAGGGGTGTTTGAATGGAGGAAACGAGGCATAGGTGATTATTGAAGAAGCTCACAGAAATCATTTTGTTAAAAATGAGTGGAGGCACCCATCTAACAGAGAATGATTTTAGAAATTTTTAGGAAGTGGTTTCACTGGATTTGGAATTGAAATGAATACTCTAGGGATTTTTTTACTATGGAGTAAATAGCAATAGGAAGCTATTTATTTTAATCATCAGAATGAAGCTTGATTAAAATGTTGACCAAGGCTCTAAAAATATTGGATGATTTTAGAAGACCCTAGGAATTTGAATCAATCCATTTGGAGTTGATTTGCATCCTATGGGAATTTCCAAAGCGGGTCAAATATGGACAATTTTGGATTTAAATGAAAAAGCCACAGAAAGTGGGTAGGGAAAAATGTGCAAAGCACTTATTTCGATAGGCCTCATTTTTTGGATCCTGTAGAAATTTGAATCAATGGAATCGGAGTTAAAATGAATTTATAATGGATTTAATAAGTTTACGTAAAATGGAAAAGAAGAAAAAGAGCTCACTTATTGGGCTAACTAGCGCCCAGGGCGCTGGATAGGCAATGGGCCGGCCCAAATGCCTTGGCAACCGGCAGACTGGCCACGCACGAGGCGCATACCACGAAATACACCTTCCACTTGGGAAAGGCGCAAGATGACGGGGCGCCTTCACTTACCTGTTGGCCCGGCCCATGTGTCACCGACACCTGGGGTCCACCCACCTCTTGTCTCTCTCCTGGCCTTCTTCAATGTCGCGACGAGGGAGATGGGGGTGCCGATCACCGGTGCACTAGCCGCCTGCTGGTCCAGCCGTCGAGCCGACGGTGGGGCGGGTGCCTCGCTCCTCACCGATCCTCGGAGGCGGCCTTGGCAACCGCGGGATGCCTGGGGCGAGAGGCTCGCCGTGTGGAGCGGCTGCTTGCTCCGGTCACCATGGAGGGGCATGGTGCCGACCTTGGGGAGGGGCCCTAATGTGCCAAGGAGGATGGGGAAGCCGCGGGGGTTCGCTGGAGGGAAGGCCTAGGGCCGGAGGGGGAAACCTTGCTGGCGGCCTGTCTCGAGCGAAGGCCTCCGGCGAGCTTAGGTAATGGCGGAATGAGTAGGGAAGGAGGGATTGGGGAGCTCGAGGAAGACCCGGGATGGATCCCACGAGGAGAGAAAGAGGGTTTGGGAGGCTCAGGGCGCTCGGGGGAAGCCAAAATGGAGAGGGTAGAGGAGAAAAGCTCGGATGCTCCCTGGTGCTCTCTAGGCATGGCGGCCATGCGTGCCTGAGCCACCTTGGCTGCATCCTGGCGTCACGAAAGAGCTTGCACTAGTCAAAGGAGGTGCTCTGGTGATCTGAGACATGATGAAACGGCTAGCTACGCCCTTGAGAAAGAAGACAAGGTGCAGAGCACCGTTTCTGCACGTCAGGGAGGTGGTCACCACCCCACCTAGTGTCCTGGGCCACCCCTTGGCCAGGCCAAGGTGTCAAGCATGCAAGGCATACGTGCCACGAAGCACTGGTGGAGTTTGAACCCAAGAGGACAAGTTTTGACTGGGGTTTGACTGTTGTAAACATTTTAGCACGAAACTAGGGGCTGATACAAATAGTTTTTATAGGCAGGGATGGGAGGTTAAACCATGTCCTGGAGCATGAGGTATGGAAGGACTACACATGTGCAAAAATTCAGCTCAAGAAAAGAAGTGTAGCTAGCACTTGCTGTACAAATCTACTTTTCAGCCAAAAATGAACTTGAAGAGGTGCTGCTCATTTTGTCCACATGAGCATGCCATATCTTTGTTTGAAATGAAGCATTTACATACTAGAGAGGCTCTGGAAGGAATTGGGAGCCTTGGGTTAAGCAGAAGAATGGGAAGAAGGGTAAAACAGTGCTGCCAAGGGTGAAAATGAGAGAAACTTACAAAGGGTCCACCCCCCAATAATTGACCAGTGGCCATGGGAAAGTTACTGGAGGTAAAATATGACTATGTGAGGCTGTGGTAAAAGGTTTATCTCAAGGGTAAAAGTGGAAGGGGCAAAATAAGCCAAAATAGTGAGTGCACACAAGGTGTTTGATCTGTGGTTGGGCTACCAGATGGATTCCAATGGCTGTGAAACTTAACAGGGCCAAATAATAGATGAAAATAGGCTTGCACCCCAAATTTGGGATTTGCTAGAGAAGTTTTCCAATGTAGACTTGAAAAACCCTAGAAATGGGTAGAAATGGGTTTCTTCTTAGAACCCTATTCAAATCAATTCCCACAAATCCAATATTTTGTGTAGGGGCATTATTTGAGCATTAAGGCATGCACAAAAAGTTTGAGGTCAATTGGAGAAACTTTATAATGTAAAGTTTACCAAAGTCAGAAATCAACATAGAGGGTTTTGAGGGTCTTAGGACAAGTTTGTCTATTCTCCTTGGTGTACCACTTGGTGTGGATACCTTATTGGAGTATTGGAACATTTCCACCAAATTTGAGCACAATTGGAGACACTTCACAATGTAGAGTTGCTCAAATTTGATTCTGGACAGATAGGGTTTTAGAGTGATTAGGGGAGCCAAATCAACTTGTATTAAAATGAAACTTGGCAAGATCATCCAGAATATCATATATGACATGCTAGAATTTTACTGGAATTTATTGAGAATATTTCTTATAGAAATATTTCAAAAGCTTGAAATAGGGAGGAATGGTTTTGGAGGGATTTGCCCAATATTTTGAACATGACCATGTGTTGAAACTCATAAATATGGAATAAATATATCCACTGAGTTTCCCTAAATTTTCTTAAATATTTTGAAAGCAATAAAAATAACTTTCCTTTGTAGGAGACCATTTCTGGCCTCATAGAAAGGCTTTTAAATAAAATAATAAAATAACTTTCAAAATAATAATATTATGGTTTTTGGAAGACATTTTGATAATAGGTTTTAAATAAAATAATTTGTGCAAAAGAATTTCCCTAATTTGAGGACTTGTAGTACAAACCTCATCTGAGGGGTTTGAAAGTTTAATTCAAAGGAATGCTTTTTGGTAAAAATAATATTTGGTGAAAATAGATATTTGTCCTAAACACATGGCATGATCATTAGGCAGGTGATCTTGGGATGTGGAGGTGATTAGGAGGATGGCAAGAATTAATGGGGAGCAATCACATGCATTCAAGCAAAGAGGCAAACAATAGTCACTCCAAGCATCACAAGCATTCACAAAAAAAATTAATTGGTCCTAATTTTTGAAATAATTTAATTAGTCCGGAAAGCCAAAAACTGGGTGTTACATTTTTTCATTTTTATTCAGAAACAACTTTGGAGTTGATTCTTTTTGTTGTTGATTGATATGCTTTTTGCCCAAGCCGTCGTAATTTTTCAGACTTTTTTAGGTACCACAAGTATACGAAGTATACAGATTGCTACACACTGGTCTGTTTTTGACACATTCTGTTTTTTTTGAGTTGGTTGCTTGTTTTGGTGAAACTATGGTTAGTGGGGGGGGGGGGGGTACTTGCCATCGAAAAGTGAGAATACAGTAGCCCATCATCAATATAGATGGAATTCAAGTTTGCTAGAGTACCAAAAGAAGTGGTAGTTTGTTTTCTTGTACTAATGTTATCACAAGTTTCTGTTTAAGTTTTGTGTTGTGAAGTTTTCAAGTTTTGGGTGATGTTCTCATGGACAAAGAGATAATGAGTGGAAAGAGCTCAAGCTTGGGGATGCCCAAGGCATCCCAAGCCAAATTCAAGGACACCAAAAAGCCTAAGCTTGGGGATGCCCCGGGAAGGCATCCCCTCTTTCGTCTTCAATCCATCGGTAACATTACTTAGAGCTATATCTTTATTCACCACATGATATGTGTTTTTCTTGGAGCGTCCTGTATCATAGGAGTATTTTCTTTTTGTTGTGTCACAATCATCCTTGTTGCACACCTTTTTGAGAGAGAGAGACATGCACTCATGTGATCTTGCTAGAATGCTCATAGTGCTTCACTTATATCTTTTGAGCTAGATACTTTTTCTCTTGTGCTTCACTTATATCTTTTGAGCTAGATATTTTTTCTATTGTGCTTCACTTGTACCTTTACAGCACGGCGGTGCGTGATTTGGTAGTTGGCTTATGCTATGAAAGTAGTCCCAAATGTGCTAGGTACCCAAAGAGGATGCAAAAACTTCCATCTTCATGTGCATTGAGTAGAAAGAGAAGTTTCGATTCCTCTCAATTAGTTTTGAGACATGGATTCGGTAATATTAAGAGTTATGTTAGTACGGTGTTGTGAATCTAGAGATACTTGTGTTGGAGTTAGTGATTCCCGTAGCATGCACGTATGGTGAACCGCTATGTTAGGAAGTCGGGGCATAATTGATCAATTGATTGTCATCCTTTGTGTTGAGGTCGGGATCGCGCGATGGTTTACAGCTACCAACCCTTCCCCTCGGAGTATGCGTTTAGCACTTTGTTTCGATTACTAATAAAACTTTCGCAACAAGTATGTGAGTTCTTCATGACTAATGTGAGTCCATGGTATAGATGCACTTTCACCTTCCACCATTGCTAGCCTCTCTAGTGCCGCACAATTCTGCCGGTGCACAAACCCACCAAATTCCTTCCTCAAAACAGCCACAATATCTATGTACTATGGCATTTTCATAGCCATTCCGAGATATCTTGCCATGCAACTACCACCGTTCCGTCTCATGACTTGTGTCGTCACTCTCCTATTACCATTGCATGATCGTAAGATAGCTAGCGAGATGTTTCAACGGCATACGCTATGCTAGATCGTTGCACATCCCGGTACACTGCTGGAGGCATTTCCTATAGAGTCATCACCATTTTGAGCTGTGAGTAAATAAAAGTTTGATGATGATCATTTTTAGAGCATTGTCCCATGTGAGGAAATAAAAAAAGAGGCCAAAGAGCCCAAAAACAAAAAACAAAAAAAGAGAGAAAAGAAAAGAGAAAAAAAAGAGGCCTAAGAGCCCAAATGAAAAAAAAGAGAAGGGACAATGCTAGTATCTTTTTCCACACTTGTGCTTCATGATAGCACCATGTTCTTCATGATTGAGATCTTCTTGCTTTGTCACTACCATATGCTAGAGGGAATCTTCTCTATATAACTTGGCTTGTATATTCCAATGATGGGCTTCCTCAAAATTGCCCTAGGTCTTCGTGAGCAAGCAAGTTGGATGCACACCCACTAGTTTTCCTTTTGAGCTTTCACATACTTATAGCTCTAGTGCATCTCTTGTATGGCAATCCCTACTCATTCACATTGATATCTATTAATGGGCATCTCCACAGCCTATTGATACGCCAAGTCAGTGTGACCATCTCCTCCTTTTTTGTCTCACAACCACTACCACACTCTATTCCACCTATAGTGCTATATCCATGGCTCGCGCTCATGTGTTGCGTATTAGTTATAAAACGTTTGAGAAAGTAAGAGTGCGAAAACAATTACTTGGCCAATACCGGGGTTGTGCATGATTTACATTAGTTGTGTGAGGATGATGGAGCATGGCCAGACTATATGATTTTGTAGGGATAACTTTCTTTGGCCTTGTTATTTTGAAAGTTCATGATTACTTTGCTAGTTTGCTTGAAGTATTACTGTTTTCATGTCAATAGCAAACTATTGTTTTGAATCGTACGGATTTGAACATTCATGTCACGTGAAACAAGTTGCAAAGGACAACTATGCTAGGTAGCATTCCACATCAAAAATTCATTCTTTATCACTTCCCTACTCGAGGACGAGCAGGAGTTAAGCTTGGGGATGCTTGATACTTCTCCAACGTATCTATAATTTTTGATGGTTTCATGCTATTATCTTGTCAAACTTTGGATTTTTGCATGCCTTTATTTTTATTTTTTGGGACTAACTTATTAACTCAGTGCCAAATGCCAGTTCCTATTTTTTCCATGTTTTTGACCCCTTTCAAAGGAGATTTTGAAATGGAGTCCAAACGGAAGAAAATCCCCAAAAAGATTTTTTTTGGAACGGAAGAAGATCGGGGAACTTGGGAGTCAAGGCAGGGGAGCCCCAGGGGCCCCACAAGCCTCCACCCTGTGGCCAGGGGGCGCGCCATCCAGGCTTGTGGGCCCCCTGGAGGTCCCCTGACCTAGGTCTTTCGCCTATATAATCCCAAAAATTCCAAAAAAAAATCAAGAGATCATCGAAAGTACTTTTCCGCCGCCGCAAGCTTCTGACTCCACAAGATCCCATCTGGGGCACGTTCTGGTGCTCTACCGGAGGGGGGATTCGGACATGGAGGGCTTCTTGATCAACAACATGACCTCTCCGATGATGTGTGAGTAGTTCACCATAGATCTACGGGTCTATTGCTAGTAACTATATGGTTTCTTCTCTCTCTTGGATCTTCAATACAGAGTTCTCCATGATCTTCATGGAGATCTATACGATGTGATCTTGTTTTGCGGTGTGTTTGTCGAGATCCGATGACTTGTGGATTTATGATCGGATTATCTATGAATGTAATTTGAGTTTCTTCTGATCTCTCTTATGCATGATTTCATATCCTTGTAATTCTCTTCGAGTTGTGGGTTTTGGCTGGCCAACCACATCTATGATTCTTGCAATGGGAGAAGTGCTTGGTTTTGGGTTCATACCGTGCGGTGACCTCACCCAGTGACAGAAGGGGTAGCGAGGCACACATCGTGTTGTTGCCATCAAGGGTAAAAAGATGGGGTTTCATCATTGGTTTGAGATTATCCCTCTACATCATGTCATCTTGCTTAAAGCGTTACTCTGTTCGTCATGAACTCAATACACTAGATGCATGCAGGATAGCGGTCGATGTGTGGAGTAATAGTAGTAGATGCAGAAAGTATCGGTCTACTTGTCTCGGACGTGATGCCTATATGTATGATCATTTCCTTAGATATCGTCATGACTTTGCGCGGTTCTATCAATTGCTCGACAGTAATTTGTTCACCCACCGTAATACTTGCTATTTTGAGAGAAGCCTCTAGTGAACACTATGGCCCCCAGGGTCTACTCGACACCATATTTTCAGCCTTACACTTTTTACTTCGTTGCTCTTTCCGCCTTCAGATCTCACTTTGCAAACAATCTTGAAGGGATTGACAACCCCTTTTGAAGCGTTGGGTGCAAGCTTGTTTGTGTTTGCGCAGGTACTTTGGACTTGATGAGGCCCTCCTTCTAGATCGATACCTTGGTTCTCAAACTGAGGGAAATACTTACTGCTCCTGTGCTGTATCACCCTTTCCTCTTCAAGGGAAAAACCAACGCAAACGAGAGAAGTAACAAGAAGAATTCCTAAGCGTCAGGGAAGGACTTTTGTTGCCACAACAGTAGGATCTCTGCTCCCGATGCATCCATCGGCGCCACTGGAGTGGTGTCTAGCCCGCCGTCGGGCGTGTTGGGTGTCGTGTCAAGATCCTCCGATGCGGCGGCAGACTCGGGCTCGGAGGCCTTCATGGTTTCGGTCGCACTCGCACCGCTGCGTGCGTGCCTGCTAGTCCGTGCCTCCATTTCCGCCTGCGAGGCAAGATCGTGCTTCGTATTGGACCGCCTCTCTTTGGTTTGCGGCTTCTGAGCGGGGTCGCCGTTCGCTTTTTGGGTTGGCCCCGACCTACGGCTGCCTTTCGGGCCACGTCCTCCCATGGCGGTGTGGGGAAACAGAAAGCGTTAACATGATGAAACTTACCATCGGGGCCGGATTGTCCCGGTCGTAAGGGGTCATGCCCCATTCCCACGTACCGCCTTCGTCCATGGAGGCGGAGGAGATCAAGTTCACTCATTCCTACCTTGCCGGCTCGCAGGTTCTTCGTTGAGAGCCGGCATGGGTCATGTTGGCCGCTCATCTAGCAGATCAGATGCGGCTGGCGCTGTAGAGGTTCAATCCGGCACGCTACCATGGTGGCAAGAAGATCCCCGGCGGGTCTTGAGAAGCTCATGGTGGGCCCATATCAGCTTCACCTCCCCAATCGGCTTCAGCAGCGTGCTCTTCCAGTTCAACTTCGACGTCGCCAGAGCAAGGGCGAAAGGAGGCAGGTTGATGTAGTCATTTCTGGGGTCTACGTACTTCACGTAGAAGAACCCCTTCAGTCACTTCTTCACCGAATCCTGAAGAGGAAGCTTCAGGACGCCAGAGGCGGTCTGGTGATGGACGAGGGCGGTGCCGCAGGCAGTCATCTTCATGGCACCGGAGGCCCCGTCTGGCACCAATTGTTGCTTGAAGAAGAACAATTGGCGCCACAGATCCAACCACGGCTTGGTCCCTAGGAAACACTCGCAGAGGGTAACGAAGGCAGCTAACTCGAGAATGCCGTTCGCCGCGAGATGGTGCGGCCGCAGGCCAAAATGCACCAGGAAGCGGGAGAAGAAATCGCTCGCTGGCAGCCCAAACCCACGGGCAAAGTGCTCGGTGAAGACCACTTCTTCTCTGTCTTGTGGGGTCGGAGATTCCTCTCCTCCGGGGAGGCGCATAGCGACGAGCTCTGTCGGAGGTAGCATGCGGTGATGGCGGAGGAACTCGATGTGTCCCTCGGTGACAATGCTGCCTTCCCAGGCGCCTCGGGAATTCGCCTTCTTGGCGGCGGCTCGAGACATGTCGGAGCGGCGGCGCGAAGCACTGGAGTTGCACGAAGCACCGGCAGCGAAGATATGAACAACGTCTCTCTCTCTCTCTCGCTCTGGGAGGGAATGGGCACTGGAGCGAAATAGGACGGGGGCGAAGGGTCTCTTTGACCTCCCCGCCTATCCATTTAAACCATGGGAAAGATTGTGGGAAGGGAGTCCGGTGCGCATGATCCCCATTCCCCTCGGCCTGTGCGGAAGTGTTAATGCACTCCGAAATGCCATCCATCGCCTCGTATCCGCAGAGGATCCCCACACGCGGGTCGAGGCAACGACGTGGCGCTCCCCGCCACGCAGGCCCGGTCCTGTCGCCCACGTGATTTGTCAAGGCGCGGCTCCCAAAGCACGACATTGGCGAATCACCACTGCAAGGGAAGAAGCCGAGGCATCTGGCGGAAGCCGGCCGGCTCCGCGCCCGACCGTCTCCCACGCCTAGGCTCACGGGCCACGGCTCCCAGGACCTCTCACCGAATACTCAAGCCGGCAAGGCCCTTCTCCTTGAGATGGCGGACATTCCCTTCTTCGGGGACTACTGACGGAGCGATAACCCCGGGGTAGACTCATCAAGCCTACTCCCCCACACTTCGGTGGAGAGAGGGGCGAAAGCTTCCTCAACTGTTGGCTCCTCCTGGCCGGCTGCGTGGTCCTTGCCGGCTCGGAGTGTAGCCGTCTACTCTCTTGCCGGATGGCTAGCCGCGAGCCGGCTGGAGGGCACCTGTCGCATCAATCCTCATGGTTCGACAGAGGCCTTCGATTAAAGGCGAAAGTACCTCAACGCGGGTACGATGGAGAAGCATACACATGGCTACAGTGATGGCGGTCGTGCTGCTAACTGGTGCCGACTACGAACCGTCAATCGTGTACAGTACATGCACGCCACCACCCACTCCATTATCTGGCCCCGTGTGGCTAAAGTGGAGACGGCCGTACTGCTGACTGGCGCCAGATCCCACAAGACGATGGCCATCGTACCACTCACGTCCTGCATGGTGAGCATGCACAAATCCAGTAGGTCAGCCGATGGGTCCCACGGCTAGATGGGACCTTGCAGGCGGCGGGCCCCTCCAGCGACAAGACTGATCACTAGTGGGCCCTCTGGGTAGCCAGAGAGGCTCCCAGCCGGGCCCCCCATATTGTACCTAATATCCATTTTGTAGGCCAGGGGGTCATCTATAAAACCCCTGGCCCCACTCCATGCAGAGGGTTGGCCATTCCCACACACACACGCGCATACAAGAGAGGCAGATAGTGAGCCGGCTGCTCCATCTTCCTCCTCATCGAACAGCTCAAGGAGCATCTTGTAGTTCTCTTAGTTCATCAACCACTTCGACGGGACTAGGGGTATTATCTTCCATGGAGAGCCCCGAACCTAGGTACATCGTGTGTCTTGCATTGCTAGTTACCAATCTCGTTCCTGGAGCCCATCGGTGTCCCTTCGGTCCCAAACTCTCTCGATAAGCCTACCATGGCATCTGTCATGAGAAAACGATGACAATCTCCTATAGGGTATTCCCGGTGATGGGGGTGAGAAAGGCGTGCTCATTCCTCCGCCTAAACTCCTCTGGTGCTCCTGAGTGAGCGGTTGGGGGACACAGAGGTTCGAGTTGATGTTGCGGCGATCGTCCCCATCGCGCCCGCTGGATTTTCCACAAAGAAACGAGGAGCTCCTCATCTGGTCATCTCAGCCATCAGGATCTCCACAGGATCTATGTTTCTCTCGCAGTCGGACTCGTCGAAAGAGTTGTCACCCAAGGAAGGGAACATGCTATGGGTGGGCTCGTCGGAGTCGAGCATGGCCACATGTCTTGTCATGGCTTGAAGAGCAACATCTTGCTTGATCCAACGTTGTAGCCATGAGGGCCCGAAGTGCTTGCGATGAACCGCAGGAGGGCGAGGGTGTGCTGAAAGATACGACGCCAATGGTTGCCATCAAAGAACTCCATGCATTGACGTGCTGAAGTGTGTTGCGACACGGGCAGGAAACACCTCGATGTCCAGCGGCACATCCTGCAGCCATGCCAAATCATTGGTGAAGAAGCTGAGTGAACCAAAGAGGATCTTGCCGCCGAGTGTCACCATGATGATCAGAAGAACTGAATTTACAACTGCATTGTAAGTTGCTAGACGTGCAGCCCCATGGTAGGAGCCAACTATTGAGGGAATGAGCCTAGCAATAGTACCGGGGGTACGAAAGGAGGGGCCGGTCTTAGCTATGGCGCATTTGTAACACTAGGACGTACGAGTTTAGGCCCCACTCAAAAGTGGTAAAGACCCTACGTCTCGAGCCCAGAGGCTTAGTGTTGCTTATGGGGGGTGTGAATACACAGGATGCTTAACTCTTGTCCAAGAGCACCGAGGCAACTTATATAGAGTTCGTTAGGCCTGCGGCGTGCCATAACAAGGGCATTAAATGACATTAACTATGGAAGTTACTGAAAATAGCAGCTCTAACTGCAGCGTTACTGGTAACGTAAGACTTCACAACACTTTATGTGAGAAGGTAATTCCCTTGACCGTTATAGTTCCTTCGTCATCCACACCCCTCCCTCGTCCGAGTGCTGGTATGCATCCGACTAACCGAAGGCTGTCCGAGTGACACTGTATGTCTGACTGAGACTTGAACTCCATCGGTAGCCCTAGTACTTTAGTGACTGTGCGAGGCCCTATGTGGGCCCTCCATAGCAGGTCCATGGCCCTACCCTTAGTAGGTAACACATGTGGGGACCCGGACTCATAAGTCGTGATCACCAAATGTACGTACAAAGTGATCCCAGAAACCGCATAATAAGACTCTTACATCCTTTACATACTATTTTGCTCAAATATGGCCTTTGTGTCCAAGTCCTCATATATTTGCCACGGAAAATCTTCATCGATAGCGTGAACCAATGCCATCTGCCTTAACCCTACAGGCATTCTTACTAGGAAGCTTCCTAGCTCGCACGTACATCACCGAGGTAATATTCATCATATCTTGTTTCTCTCATGCCTGGCGAATAAAATAACCAGTGTCAATCCAATGAGTACTTTGAATGTACTCGCAAGCAACCCATGTTTGGAAAAAGGCAATAACAATAAATGATATATCACTAAATAGGTAAGTTGCAGAAAGCTTGTTTTGAGTGCAATGACATGATCAATTAACTTGTAAAAGCATGCATCAACACGGTGTAGATATCCGTAGGATGAATTTACAAATTTCAACATAAGCAGGGGTTGAACATCTCATCTTCCTTCATCATGTCAAGTCATCCGACTTATCTCAAGTATCATCTTTCTCACACACACACCAAGTTTGTGAAAACATCTGGACATAGTTTAAGCAGTACCACCCATCTGTCCTTGACCATGGACATGGCTATTCGAATAGTTTTACACTCTGCAGAGGTTTGTGCGTTGTACCAAAAGACTCGGAAAACTTCTGTCATCCATGACTCGGGGTATATTACATACCCAAGGTAAGCACTTGAACAATGCCTTTCCCCTAACGGTACTAACAAAGAGTCCACTCGCTGGCACACATCCTGCATGATGGACATCATATGAGCTTATCTCCAGACCATACCATCCATGAAGGGACCAACGTTGTGCTTGGTGTTTATAAAAAAACCATGGTCTCCCTACCTGGCACGACCCCTATCGAGAGGGTAACTCTAGCCCTCCCGCCAATAGTAACGTGGGATCTTTGCTAGCATCGACCAAAGTAATCAACAAAGCCTTGTCCCATAAAAGGTTATCATGGTCGCACATGTAAGGTTCGGACGGTCAAAAAATATTAAATCTCTCTGTTTTCAAAAACACACACATAACTTGCCTCGGTACACCACTTCTTTCTCAAGGGGTTACCTATTTCAACATCATCTCCCTTGGGCATTAATGGAACCCGTCGGGGTTTTTGATAAGTCTTTGAAATGATTTCTTTTCTGACACCATGCATATTCTCATCCCACTGTCGTAGCAACGACTTAGCATCCTATCTACTTCCCACTCACACAACCCTCCTAAGGAGGTAGGGTCATGCTTAGTGCAAGTATCAACGAGGAAAGTAACAGCGGTAACCCACCTTGGGGTCCCCGATTCACGACTCCATGCAACGGAATGAAGTGCTATATGTCATGCATAAAAATAGTTTCTTAGGCATGGTCAAAGGGTTGCTTGTGTGGCTCGGCAAAGTCTTCTAGGTCTTCACGAGCTTCTAGTCCAACTCCGATCACCTCATTTGATGTGTCAACTATCACCGAATCAACCACAATAAGAAACACAACAAGTGGAAAATAAAAGTGCTCTATAAATACGAGTTTGATTTTTCTTGGACACCTCTCGTCACAACAAAAAATACCTAAAGTTTCCCTAATGGATTTGGATCGACAGAGATTTTTGAATAGTAGAAATGGATGAATTGATGCTCCTATAAGAAGTTTACAGAAAACATTATTTTATAAAAATGAGTGGATGTACCTATTAAATAGGGCATGATTTTATAAATACTTACGAAGTGGTTTCACTAGATTTGGAGTTCAGATGATTTTCCTATGAATTTATTAAGATGACTTGATTGGGAAAAGGAGCTTTTTATTATTTGACCCAACAAAATATAGCATAGGAAAAATGTTAACTATACCTAGAAAATAGTGCATGATATTTGGAGCATGTGGAAATTTGTACCACTCTATATTTGGAATTGATTTGGACCGTCTAGGAACTTTCCAAGGTGGGGTTTGAATAATTCAAATTGAGATTTGAATTTGATCTCTACAAAACAATTGTTTGGAAAAATGTGCAATGCACAAATTTGGATAGGATTTGATTTTAGAGTCCATTAGAAATTTGAATCATCAAATTTGGAGGTTATTTGAATTAATTATGATTTATTTATCTTCCAGCAAAAAGAAAAAGGATAAAGCAATACCTAGACGGGCCTCAAAGTGCGTTATATCGACTAGAGGGGGGTGAATAGGAGATTTTTAGAATTTCACCACTGAGGAAATTCCTTTTGAGGAAATTCCTCACTCATGACTAACTTGCAGCGGAAACAGCAAAGGATCAGGAGTGCAAAGTATCACTACAGCAGTTTTTCAGGATGAAGAATATGAAAAACAGTTTGCACAGTATGCACGCACGGAGAAAACAGATGAGGATTAACTTGTGTGAAGAATTTGGGGTTGTGGAATTTCAGAGAAAGTCTTCGGCAAATTCTTCAAATAGTGACAGTGAAAAAACATCAACACACAATCTGAGGATTGTAAAGAGTTGAAGAAATAGAACCCATTTCACAGTGAAGATAGTGGTTGATGTCCCAGTTCCAACTGCTGTGACAGTTGTACATCTGGTTTGGGGTGGCTTGGTATTGAAACCAAAAGACATACAGTCCCGGGACACACAGTCCCTACCGTATTCTCCTTGGGCTAAGAACACACAGTCCTCGCCCAACACACGTGGTAAGTCTTCAGGGGAGACTTCTAAACCCTCACAAACTTGGTCACCTGGCGATTCACAATTGAGTGCTAGATTGCTCTAGACCATGATGCCTAACCGTCTGGAGGATGCACAATTCTCAATGGTAAAAGGCTTCAGTCCCACAAAGGAACAACTTCTTCAGTGATGCTCAATCACTTGGTTTTCGGTTTGTGGTTTGGTGTTTGGGGTATTTCCTCACTGATGAATTTCTCTCGAAGACTCTGGGGAATTTGGGTTGCTCTTATGACAAGTGTCAGTTTCTAACGGAGCAGCCAACATGCTAATGGTTGTGGGGGGCGACTATTTATAGCCTGGGAGCATCCCGACATGATTTGACATTAATGCCCTTAAATAATATGACCGTTGGTGTGGATAAGACCAATGATGTGGCGTGACTTGCGGTAATGGTCGGGACCCTCAACTGTGAGAGTCCTCATGTCTCTCATATTCCTCACTTGAGGCTTTTGG
This sequence comes from Hordeum vulgare subsp. vulgare, assembly GCF_904849725.1. Classification (NCBI taxonomy): domain Eukaryota; kingdom Viridiplantae; phylum Streptophyta; class Magnoliopsida; order Poales; family Poaceae; genus Hordeum; species Hordeum vulgare. The sequence continues at coordinate 356,420,533 of NC_058520.1, forward strand.
TAGGTGCTACTGCGACAACAGACTTTCCCTGGCAATGGCGCCAGAAATCCTGCTACTACGGCTACGCCCATAGGGACTTCCTTGGCAAATATGCAAAGGATTTCCCCGCGGCCTTGGAGCCTTGCGTTGGTGTTCCCTTCAAGAGGAAACGGTTATGTAGCACAGCGGCGGGAAGTATTTCCCTCAGTTTGAGAACCAAGGTATCAATCCAGTAGGAGGAGCGTTCAAGTCACAAGTACCTGCACAAACACAAAGAGCTTGCACCCAACGCTATGAAGGGGTTGTCAATCCCTTATAGATCGTTTGCAAAGTGAGAACTCAAAGCAAAACGTAAACAACGCAAAGTAAAAGTGAAAGTGGAAACGATAGTTGTGAATAGACCCGGGGGCCGTAGTGTTCACTAGTGGCTTCTCTCATGAAATCAAGTAGACGGTGGGTGAACGAATTACTGTCGAGCAATTGATAGAACCATGCAAAGTCGTGAAGTTGTCTAAGGCAATGATTATATCTATAGGCATCACGTCCAAAACAATTAGACCGATACTTTCTGCATCTACTACTATTACTCCACACGTCGACCGCTATCCAGCATGCATCTAGTGTATTAAGTCCAAAAGAATAGAGTAACGCCTTAAGCAAGATGACATGATGTAGATGGACAATCTCATATCTACGATAAAAGCCCATCTTGTTACCCTTGATGGCAACAACATGATGCGTGCCTTGCTGCCCCTTCTGTCACTGGGAAAGGTCACCACACGGTATGAACCCAAAACCAAGCACTTCTCCCATTACAAGAATCATAGGTCTAGTTGGCCAAACAAAACCCAAGACTCGGAGAGACTTACAAGGATATCAAATCATGCATATAAGAAATCAGCAAAGACTCAAATATAATTCATAGATAATCTGATCACAAATCCACAATTCATCGGATCTCGACAAACACACCGCCAAAGAGGATTACATCGGATAGATCTCCATGAAGATCATGGAGAACTTTGTATTGAATATCCAAGAGAGAGAAGAAGCCATCTAGCTACTAACTACGGACCCGTAGGTCTGAAGTGGACTACTCACGAGTCATTGGAGACGCGATGATGTTGATGTCGAAGCCCTCCAACTCCAAAGTCCCCTCCGGCAGGGCACCGGGAAGGGTCTCCAGATGAGATCTCGCAGAAATGGAAGCTTGCGGCGGCGGAAAAGTGTTTTCGTGGATGCCCTCATTTTTTCTGGATTTTTAGGGAATTTATAGGCCAAAGAGCTAGGGCATGGGAGCGCCAGGGAGGCCACAAGCTTGGTTGCCGCGGGCCCCCTGGCCGCGGCAACAGGCCTTGTGGGCTCCCTGTGGGCCCCCGGCCTTGGCCCTCAAGTCTCCCGATCTTCTTCCGTTTTGGAAAAAATTATTTTGGGGATCTTATTCCGTTTGGACTCCGTTCCAAAATCAGATCTGAAAAGAGTCAAAAATACAGAAAAACAGGAACTCGCACTTGGCACTGAATTAATAAGTTAGTCCAAAAAATATATAAAAGGTAAACAAAACATCCAAAGTTGACAAGATAACAATGTGAAACAATCAAAAATTATAGATACGTTTGAGACGTATCAAGCATCCCCAAGCTTAACTCCTGCTCGTCCTGGAGTAGGGAAGTGATGAAGAATGAATATTTGATGCTTTCATGCTACCTACCATAGATGTCCTTTGTAACTCCTCTTATGTGACGTGAATGTTCAGATCCATTAGATTCAAAACAATAGTTTTCTATTGATGTAGAGACAATAATAATTCAAGCAAACTAGCAAGGTAATCATGAACTGTCAAAATAACAAGGCCAAAAGAAAGTTATCCCTACAAAATCATATAGTCTGCCTATGCTCTATCATCCTTGCACAACGAATTTAAATCATGCACAACCCCGGTATTGGCCAAGTAATTGTTTTCACACCTTTACTTTCTCAAACTTTTTCAACTCTCACGCAATACATGAGCGTGAGCCATGGTTTTAGCACTATAAGTGGTGTGGAGTGTGGTGGAGGTTGCAAGGCAAGCAAGGAGAAGATGGTCACATTGACTAGGCATATCAATGAGCTATGGAGATGCTCATCAATAGATAACAATGTGAATGAGTAGGGATTGCCATACAAATGATGCACTAGAGCTAAGAGTATGTGAAATCTCTTAAAGATAACTAGTGGGTCTGCATCCAACTTGCTTGCTCACGAAGACCTAAGGCAATTTTGAGGAAGCCTATCATTGGAATATACAAGCCAAGTTATATAATGAAAATTTCCCACTAGCTATATGGTGGTGACAAAACGAGAGACTCTCAATCATGAATATCATGGTGCTTAATATGCACAAGTGTGGAAAGGTGGTAGCATTGTCCCTTCTCTCTTTTTCTCTCATTTTTTTTGGTGGGCTCTTTAGCCTCTCTCTTTTTTGGTGGGCATCTTTGGCCTCTTTTATTTCCTCACATGGGACAATGCTCCATCAATGATGATCATCACACTTACAACTCAAAACTTAGAGCAATGATGACTCTATATGGAATGCCTTCGGTAGTGTACCGTGACAATGATCTAGCATGGCATAGACATCAATGGAAACATCATGCTAGTTATCTTATGATCATGCAATGGCAGTGTAGAAGTGGTGGCACATGTCATGGTGGTAGTCGTATGGCAATATATCTCGGAATAGCTTTGAAAAAACCATAGTAGGTAGGTATGGTGGCTGTTTTGAGGGAGGCTATATGGGTGATTTTGTGCACCGGCGAAAGTTGCACGACACTAAAGAAGATAGTGACGGTGGAAGGTGAAAGTGCATATAAACCATGGACTCAACATTAGTCATGAAGAACTCATATACTTGTTGCAAAAGTTTTAGTAATAATCGAGACAAAGCATTCAATGCATACTCTTAGGGGAACGGTTGGTAGGTATAAACCATCGCGCGATCCCGACCGCCCCACAAAGGATGACAATCAATAGACTAATCATGCTCAGACTTCATCACAAAGCAGTTCACCATACGTGCATGCTACGGGAATCACTAACTTGAACACAAGTATTTCTAGATCCACAACACCTTACTAATATAACTTCAATATTACCACACCCACAACTCAAAACTAATTGAGATGAATCAAACTTCTCTAACTATTCAATGCACATGAAGGTGGAAGTTTTCATATCCCTTGGATAACTACCCCTTATGAGACTACTATGAAAGAATAGATCAACTACCAAGACACGCACCACCGTGCTCTAAAAGATATAAGTGAAGCACATAGAGCAAAATCAACTAGCTCAAAACATATAAGTGAAACACATGTGAGCTGAATTGTCTAACCAAAGGATATAAGTGAAGCTCGACAAAATCACGGGGAGTGCATGTATCTCTATCTAGGTGTGCAGAAAGGATGATTGTGACACAACAAAAATAAAAGACTCCTACGATACAAGACGCTCCAAGCAAAACACATAACATGTGGTGAATAAAAATATAGCCCCAAGTAACGTTACCGATGGACTGAAGACGAAAGAGGGGATGACTTCCCGGGGCATCCCCAAGCTTAGGCTTTTACGACATCCTTGAATCAACTTGGGGTGCCTTGGGCATCCCCAAGCTTGAGCTATTGCCACTCTTTATGTTTTTGTCCATCAGAACTTCACCCAAAACTAGAAAACTTCACAACACGAAACTTAAACAGAAACTCGTGATAACATTAGTATAAGAAAGCAAACCACCACTTCCTTAGGTACTGTAGCAAACTTAAATTCTACTTATGTTGATGTTGGGTTACTGTGTTTTCAATCTTCCATGGCTAATACCCCCCGATACTATCCATAGTTTCATCAAAATAAGCAACCAACTCAACAAAAACAGAATCTGTTAACAGCAGACCAGTCTGTAGCAATCTGTATACTTTGTATACTTATGGTACTTCCCAAATTCTGAAAACTTACGACAGTCTGAAGAATTTGCTTAGCAATCAAAACCAAAAAGAATCAACTCAAAAGCTCTTACAGAACAAAAATTAAAATTCGTTTCGTGAGCCGGAAGTTCCTATCTTTTCCAGCATGACCAAACGATCATCCCCAAGACTAATCATAACGGTTTCAGTTGGCACAAACGCAAAAAGAAACACAAAAAACACAATCATAAGAAAATTATGAAAGTGTGGAAAAAGCAAAACAGAAAGAAAAAGGATAGATTCGTTGGGTTGCCTCCCAACAAGCGCTATTGTTTAACGCCCTTAGCTAGGCAAAAGGTGATGGAATCACGTATAGTCATCTTTGGTGCTCAAACCATAAGTAGCCATCATCATAGATTCATAAGGCAATCTTATTTTCTTTCTAGGAAAATTCTCCATGCCCTTCTTTAGGGGAAATAGAAATCTAATATTCCATTCCTTCATATCGATGATAGCACCAATAGTCCTTAGGAAAGGTCTACCAAGAATAATGGGACATGAAGGATTGCAATATATGTCAAGTACAATGAAATCCACGGGTACATAGTTCTTATTTGCAACAATAAGAACATCATCGATCCTACCCATGGGTTTCTTGACAGTAGAATCCGGAAGATGCAAATTAAGAGAACACTCTTCAATCTCATGAAAACCAAGAATATCACATAAAGACTTTGGAATCGCGGAAAACTAGCACCCAAATCACACAAAGCATTGCATTCATAGTTTTTGTACTTGATTATGATAGTAGGTTCCCACTCATCATGAAGTTTTCTAGGTATAGAGACTTCTAATTCGAGCTTCCCTTCAAGATATTTCATAATAGCATCTACGATATGTGCGGTAAAGGCTTTTCTTTGGCTATAAGCATGTGGAGAGTTTGCAATGGATTGCATCAAGGAAATGCACTCAAACAAGGAGCAACTATCATAATTGAATTCCTTCAAATCCAAAGTGGGAGTTTCATTACTACCCAAAATTTTGATTTCTTCTACTCCACTCTCCACACCTTTGTCATCAAGATAAGTGGGCTCTGAATAATTGGGGCGTTTTTCAACCAAAGTGGATTCATATCCAGCCCCTTCATCAATAGGTTTGACACGCAAAAAACAAAGATTCAAGAGGAGTCACACCAAGCACTTTAAGATCTTCGGGATTTGAATCACTAGAATGCACCCTTTTAAACATTCATGCCTAGCACGAATTTGGGCGGTTCTTTCTTTGCTCTCATTCATGGAGACACACATAGCTTTTAAAGTTTCATCCAAGTTGATCTTGGGATGAGCACATCTAACTTTCAAAGCATCAATATCACAAGACATCCTATTGACGCTCTTAGCCAAATCGTCTATTTTGAGTAGTTTTTCCTCTATGGACGCATTGAAAATCTTTTGAGAGTTGATGAACTCTTTGATATTACTCTATAAATCAGAGGGTAATTTGTTGTGATTTCCATAAGTGTTGTTGTAGGAATTGCCATAATTGTTAGAGGAGTTACTAGGAAAAGGCCTAGGAACATCGTTTCCTCTAAAAGCATTGTTGTTGCCAAAATTATTCCTACCAACAAAATTAACATCCAAACTAGCGTTGCTACTCTCAATCAAGGAAGATAGTGGCATGTCATTAGGATCTAAAGGATCATTTCTACTAGCAACCAAATTCATCAACTCATCCATCTTAACACTAAGCGAGTTAATTTCTTCTACAGCGTGTACCTTTTTGCTAGCAGGTGACCTTTAAGTGTGCCACTAAGAGTAGTTGGTCATGATATTGTCTAGGAGTTTTGTAGCGCCTCCTAACGTGATTTCCATGAATGTTCCACCTGAGGCGGAGTCCAAGATATTGTGAGAAGCAAAATTCAAACCAGCGTAAAAGATTTGTATAATCATCCACAAACTCAAGCCATGAGCGGGACAATTTCTAATCATTAACTTCATCCTCTCCCAAGATTGTGCAACGTGTTCATGATCCAGTTGCTTGGAATTCGTGATATCGTTACGTAGAGAGATAATCTTAGCCGGCGGAAAATACTTGGATATGTAAGCATCTTTTCACTTATCCCAAGAATCGATACTATTTTTAGGCAAAGAAGAAAACCAAGTTTTGCGCGATCTCGCAGCGAGAAAGGAAAAAGTTTCAACTTAATCACGTCATTATCCACATCTCTTTTCTTTTGCATATCGCAAAGCTCAATGAAGGTATTGAGATGGGATGCGGCATCTTCACTAGGAAGGCCAAAGAATTGCTCTTTCATAACAAGATTCAGCAAACCTGCGTTGATTTCATAAGATTCCGCACTAGTGGCGGGAGCAATCGGAGTACTAATAAAATCATTATTATTGGTACTCGAGAAGTTGCAAGAAAACCGGCAAAGGAAAACGGCAAAGGGCAAAAGAAAACGACAAAGGAACACGGTACAAAGGCAAATGAAAACGGCAAGGGAGAAAGGCAAATGAAAACAGCAAATGTGAAGTGGGGGAGAGGAAAACGAGAGGCAACTCGCAAAAAAGGTAAATGCAAGAGATGAGTTTGTGACACCTACTTGGATAGATCTCCTCCCCGGCAACGGCGCCAAAAATCCTTCTGCTACTGCGACAACAGACCTTCACTGGTAACGGCGCCAGGAATCCTGTTGCTACAGCTACGCCTATAGGGACTTCCTTGGCAAATATTCAAAGGATTTACTCGCGGCCTTGGAGCCTTGCGTTGGTGTTCCCTTGAAGAGGAAAGGGTGACGTAGCACAACGACGGTAAGTATTTCCCTCAGTTTGAGAACCAAGGTATCAATCCAGTAGGAGGAGCATTCAAGTCACAAGTACCTGCACAAACATAAAGAGCTTGCAGCCAATGCTATGAAGGGGTTGTCAATCCCTTATATATTGTTTGCAAAGTGAGAACTGAAAGCAAAAAGTAAACAAAGCAAAGTAAAAGTGAAAGTGGATACAATCGTTGTGGATAGACCCGGGGGCCATAGTGTTCACTAGTGGCTTCTCTCATGAAAACAAGTAGACGGTGGGTGAACGAATTACTGTCGAGCAATTGATAGAACCGTGCAAAGTCATCACGTTATCTAAGGCAATGATTATATCTATAGGCATCACGTCCAAAACAAGTAGACCGATACTTTCTGCATCTACTACTATTACTCCACACATCGACCGCTATCCAGCATGCATCTAGTGTATTAAGTCCAAAAGAACAGAGTAACGCCTTAAGCAAGATGACATGATGTAGGTGGACAATATCATATCTACGATAAAAGCCCATCTTGTTACCCTTGATGGAAACAACATGATGCGTGCCTTGCGGCCCCTTCTGTCACTGGGAAAGGTCACCATATGGTATGAACCCAAAACCAAGCACTTCTCCCATTGCAAGAATCATAGATCTAGTTGGCCAAACAAAACCCAAGACTCGGAGAGACTTACAAGGATATCAAATCATGCATATAAGAAATCAGCAAAGACTCAAATATGATTCATAGATAATCTGATCACAAATCCACAATTCATCAGATCTCGACAAACACACCGCCAAAGAGGATTACATCAGATAGATCTCCATGAAAATCATGGAGAACTTTGTATTGAAGATCCAAGAGAGAGAAAAATCCATCTAGCTACTAACTACGGACCCGTAGGTCTGAGGTGGACTACTCATGAGTCATTGGAGAGGCGATGATGTTGATGTAGAAGCCCTCCAACTCCAAAGTCCCCTCCGGCAGGGCACCAGGAAGGGTCTCCAGATGAGATCTCGCGGAAACGGAAGCTTGCGGTGGCGGAAAAGTTTTTTCGTGGATGCCCTGATTTTTTTTGGATTTTTAGGGAATTTGTAGGACAAAGAGCTAGGGCAGGGGAGCGCCAAGGAGGCCACAAGCTTGGTTTCCGCGGGCCCCCCTGACCGCGGCAACAGGGCTTGTGGGCTCCCTGTGGGCCCCCTGCCTTGTCCCTCAAGTCTCCCGATCTTCTTCCGTTCTGGAAAAATTTATTTCGGGGATTTTATTCCGTTTGGACTCTGTTCCAAAATCAGATCTGAAAAGACTCAAAAACACAGGAAAAACAAGAACTAGCACTTGGCACTGAATTAATAAGTTAGTCCCAAAAAAGATATAAAAGGTAAACGAAACACCCAAAGTTTCTAAGATAACAGCGTGAAACCATCAAAAATTATAGATACGTTTGAGACGTATCAGTAGGATTAGGCTTGGGTTGAGCATCATGAGCAAATTCATTCCGACGTGTTACTTTGACCCCCTTTAACAGTACGGTGTTCCTATGACTCAAAAGTGAAGAAAATAAAATAGCCAGAATAAGTATTCATGCTTCAAAATCTTCAAATTGTTTTTCTTCAGGACACATCGAATTCCTCATCTTCAATTTCTTCATGAGGAATATCAATTTCATCGCAATTTCTGCGCGATTCAATTCTTCAGCTTCAGACCAATTTCCTCAGCCGAAGATATACATTTTTAGGGGTCGATATTCATCGAATATTTCAAACTCCTCGGTGACTTATAGATCCTGTGTACACTCATGAACACATTAGATACTTAACCTATAAGTCTTCAAACCACCAAAATCACTAAGGGGCACTAGATGCACTTACAATCTCCCCCTTTTTGGTGGTTGATGACAATTAGGTTAAGTTTTTAATAGGGATAAAAGTATGAAGTGTAAATACTCATTTGAGGAATTTGAAATCAAGATTCAGAGAGACTCCCCCTGAAGATGTGCATATCTTGAGGATTTTCCTTTTCACAGCAAATGCACATTGATGATTTATATCATGGAGATCTCCCTCTGAGTCTTGTAAATCATGCATACATATGAAATATAGTATGAAGAAACTGAGAATGCATGATGAGAAATGGTATCTGACGAATTCCAGCATGCGTGCATTAATATTTCGAGGAATAAGCATGCGAAGAAAAATGTTCAAAACCGTCAGAGTACCATCGAGCTTAAGTTACAACTCATTACATAAAACACTTCAAAAGAACCAAGAGTTTGTAACTTAAATAAAGTTTATAAGCCCCCAAAATATATCATGCGTGAAGAATAACTCTTAGATTTCTCCCCCTTTGTCATCAAGTGACAAAAAGGGACAAACTGAGGACTGACGTTTGTCAATACTTTCACTTCTTGGCAGTTGAGGAAGACGCGTGAGGATTCTTGGGAGCCGACTTCCTCCTTGGACCTGTAGCAGTGTCTTGTTGGTCTTCATCTGATTCAGCAGTGCGGAATGAAGAAAACGAACTGTCCTCAAGGTCTAGAACTGGAATTGGCCTGAATTTCTTCTTTGGTGGCCACGACCAGTCGAAGTCCTGTGCAAACTCCAATTCTTCAAGTTCTGCTGGAGTCTTCAAATGAGCCAGTGTGGCCCAGGTGCGAGTAAAAACCTCATGAAGATAATGATGGTTAAGCTTCACAGCATTCTGCGTTTCATTGAGGGTTTTTACAATGGCGCCGAACTGGCATTTGACCCACTTGTCATTCCGATCAACCTTTTGGTGAAGACTTAGAAGAAGCTCTCTGGTATTCATCACCCTTGGAGCAACAAGACTTGGAGGATGGGTTTCAGTGTCATCCCATGAGGAATATGCATCTAGCTCTCGGAACTGGCCATCAAGGGGCCGAGTGCCTTCATCAATAACAGACTTGCATTTTCCTTCAACACGCTCAAAAGTCTTCTTGTTGACCCTCAGGGGAGGCATATAACGTTGATGATTGTTGAAATCGGCGTGATAGTTGATGCCTCACCTGCGTATGATGAATCTCATGATCCATGGAGCGTAAATCTTCAGGTCAAAAGGGGACATAGCATTTTCCGCCAGAGTCCTCAAGAAGAAATCATGGATGTTGATGGTAATGCCATGGATGATGTTGAAGAGGATATTCTTCATGATGTCTACGATATCTTCTTCATCATCATGACCCGTGATAGGCGCAAGAACACTGCAGAGGATTCTGTAACTGTCCTTGGTTTGCACTTCAGCTCATGGACCAGGAAGGTTGTTCTTGGTGGTTGCCCCTTGGCCAAAGGCTTCATGAGGACTTCCGTCAGCTTGTTTGGCAGCTCTCGTTCATCATACAACTTTACTGCCTTCTCTGAGGGAATTGACACAGGAAGTTCTCGCAGCATCTCATTGGCAGGAGCCTTGAAGTGTGTGTGCTGCATCATCCAATCCAGCACCCAAGTGTTGATGTATGTTGGATCTCCAAAGATGTGCAGAGTTGCATAGAATTGAAGAACAATGTCGTTGTTCCAATCGCAAATATCGGAGCACATGGGGAGCAGTCCTGCTTCATGAAGAACGTTGAGGACTGGAGCAAAGCACGGAATTTCTTCAAGCTCAATATGAGGGATGTGCCTGTGCTGGAACATCTTGTTTCTTCCACACAGCACAGATGCATAGTAGTTGAGCTGTGTCCTGGTCCAAAACTTCAGATGCCTGATGCGAGGCTTGTCATAGTGATTTTCTCTAATGAAGTACATGCGTTCTTCAAAGAAGGATTCCTTTTGAAACTTTGGCCGCTTGGAGAACGGCTGCCGCTGCATCGGCTGAAGGTTTTGCTTCTTGCCTTGAGGAGAGACAATCATCGTAGTTTCTGGACATATGATGATAAGAGCATTCTCTGGATTTGGTGCATTTTCCTCAGCATGTTCCTCAGGATGAGGAATTTCATCTGCTTGTGCTTCAGGCTCAGGAATTGCTCTGGTTGACGAATGTCATCAAGGGGAGCCTCTGGTTGAGGATTTTTCTCAGGAGGAGGAATTGCTTCATCCTAAGCCTCAGGTTGAGGATTTTGCTCAGGAGGAGGAATTTCTTCATCCTCAGCTTTAGGTTGAGGATTTTTCTCAAGATTTTGAATTTTGTCAGGCTGAGGGTTTTCACTTTGTTTTTCCTCAGCTTGAGGAGTTTGCTTGGTGGAGGAGCCAGATTCATCAGCTGGTTCAGCTGATCCTTGAGCAGTTTCTTCACGAGGAATGAAGGTCTGAGGACTGTCATCAGTCCAAATTTCCTCATCAGTGTGTTCCTCAGATGCATCATTCTTCATTTCCTCATCAGTCAAGTGCTCCTTGTGTTCGCTTTCGAAGATAGTCATCTCATAAGATGGAGCAACATTGAGAGGCACAGGATCCAGAGGTGCATTTTTATCAAGTGATTTGAGGCGCTTGGCCTGAGTTGATTCTTCTGCTGAGGAAGCTTTTCTCTTCTTGGCTTCCTTTTCAGTAGCTCTGGTCTTCTTCACGTCTCATGCAGACAGAGTCATTTTCTTCACCTTTGAAGCTTTTGGTGAAGATGTTTTCTCTTCAGGAGGCGGAGACACATCCGTCCTGACAGTTTTCTTAGCTGAAGGAGTTTCTTCAGCTGGAGCAGAGTCATCAGCTGGCTTAGAAGCATCAGCTGGAGAGTTTCACCAGCTGTAGCAGAGTCATCAGCTGGATTTTCCTTGGTAATTTCCTCAATAGCCGGTTCATTAGCACGGCTTTCTTGAGGGATTTCCTCAGCATGAGCAGTTTCATCAGCCGGTTCCTCAATCTGAGGCTGCAGTGTTGTTGCTGGAGGGGCAGCCTTCTTGTTGTAATCATCAACTGCATTAGTAGCAAGTTTGATAAAATTATTCTTGAGACTTTGACGATCAGAGAGCATAGTGTATTTGTCAGTCAAAGTCTTCAATTCTGCCTAAGTGGTCACAAGTGCATCAGGCGTCAGGCTGAGGAGATTATGTCTGAGGAATTTCTCCTTTTTGAGCTTCTCAACCTTAGCTTGTTCGGCTTGCGTCTCCTTCCACTTGGCCTCATTGACGAATGTGGCCACCATGTGGCTGATGCCTGGAGGAAGCTTAAAATCATCAATAGGAGTGTTGGGGTCCTCATACCATATGTTGATGTAATCCAGGAGGACTTTTGGGTCCATGGCCAGAGGAATGGCGCTGCCTGAAGCTTGTGCTACTCTCTCTTGCTTGTTTCTGTTCATGGCTTGTAGAGTCTCATCATCATATTCATCACTACCTTCTGATGCGGAAGGGACTTTGATGATTTTGCTAGGGATTGGTCTGGTTCCTCTCCCAGCAGTCACTTTATTCTTCATTGGAGTAGGTGAAGACTTTGTCTCAGAGCTTGTTGCAGACGGAACAAAGGAGCTCGAGACAGTAGGCAGTTGCTTCACAATCTGCTTTTGTTCAGGCTTCGAAGCCTTTGGTGGTGCTGAGGGTTTTGGTGTTGATGCTGGTGCAGCTTTCTGAGGCATTTTCTCTTGAGGCTTTGAAACCTTTGGTTTCAGTGGCACGGACTTCATTTGAGGAATGGCCGTTCTAGAAGTTTCAGCTACATAAGAGGTGGCGGCAGTTGCAGCAACACCAGATTCTTCATTGAATTTCCTTACAACGGCTTCTGCTTGCTTCTAAAGCTTTGACAAATGTTTTGACTTTTCTTCAAGATAGTCATCAATTGTCTTGAGGCTTGAGGGGTGTGCATCCTGATAATCCTCAAGAGGAGGCCGTTTGCCAGGAGGCTTCAGAGCGAATTTGTTCGCATACTTGGGAGTGACGAATTTGTATTCTTTCCACTACTTAGCTCACTGGCATTCTATCTTTTGAAGCCTTATCTTCCTCTTGGGCATAGTCTCTTGTTCATCAGGTGTGCAGTATTCCAGGTATATATCCTGAGGGATATCAATGGCAGTGTTCTCCTCGAACTTCTTGCCACCCTTTTGCTTCCTTTCATCTTCCATTTTCTTCAGCTCAGGCTTTTGCTGGGGAAATTGAACTCTTGAGGATTCTGATGAAACTTGTAGATTTTCTTCAAGAAACGCTGCAAATGAGTTAAGTTGATGAGAACCTAGAAATTCATCAGCTGACATTTTTGTACCTATGAACAGAGTATAGTTGTGAGGAATTTGGAGAGGTCATATGCGTTCTCAGATTTGATGAAATGAAAAAATTTAAAGTTGAGGAATTTGACCAGTGAATGAGGAATTCGTCTAAGCACACTGTTCTTGGGTTCCAGAGTTGAGGAAAAGAGGCTGATGGATACTTGAGGGAAAATAGATTTCACACATCTAAGGTAAAATAGTAGATCGAAAGAGCTGTAAAAATAGGATTTTTATTTACTCTAGATAGCGTGCACGAAGAACAGAGAAGGAAGTAGCAGTAGATGCTATTCGGTGTGAGTCCACTGCGCCCTAACTCGGCAACAGAGGACAGCTACGGCAACGGCGGACGAAGATGGTCCGGTTCGGGCGTGGTTTCGGCGACGGAGAGGTTGAGGCAGTCAAGCTTTTCCTCTAGCAGTGGCGCTAGGGCTTTTGAGCTTTGCTGTAGCAGGAGGGCGATAGCACTAAGAAGATTTTACCGAAGGGAGATGGGGACATATTTATAGCTAGGTGGCAACTGTTGGCGCGAAAGTATCGGACCAAATAGCCCGTGTCTCTACGTCTGTGCAAGACACGTGTAGCCCACAACCTAAGCGGTGGAGATCGTGGTTATCCGAATGGGGAAAGTGGGGTTCAGTTACTGTGTAACAAAAAAATTGAAGATTTGAGGATTTTGTTACAAAATCATCAACTCACAAGGACGCAGTGAGGATTTTGAACAAAGTTTCAAGTAGAGCACATATGAACAATTGAATAGACTGGGTGAGAGTAGCATAGAGGGAGAGTAGGCTCCGATCACATTCACTTAGATGAAATATCAAACTGAAGAAATAGCTATAAGTGAATGTTGTTGAGGACTTTGAAATCACACCCTATCTAGGTAAAGGAAATCATCAAGTGTTTTTGAAGATTTTGAAGAACAACTGTTTTAAAGAAAATCAACTTTTGAAGAAATTCAGCTTTGAAGAAATTCAACTTGAGGAATTTCCAGTTGGGTGATGGCGTGACCCACCATATAAGAATGTTGATTTCAGACGCCGCGTATAATTGTCGTAGGGCCTTGAGAATCAATTTGTTCGTTGATTTCCTCACACTAAGAGTGATATTCTTCATTGGTTGAAGAAAATCGATTCATCGTGTGTTGCACATCTAAGTCATCAATTTTGCATAAGTGTTAGGATGTGTGCATGTTTTTACAAAACATTTGAAGATTCTAAGATATGTAGCTCACACCGCAACTGCAAAAACTTTTCTCATCCAAGGGCTTAGTGAAGATATCTGCCAGTTGATCGTCACTCTTCACATGGTCAATGAGGATATTGCCCTTGAGGACATGGTCCCGAAGAAAATGATGACGAATCTGGATGTGCTTAGTCTTCGAGTGTTGTACTGGGTTGTATGCAATCTTGATTGCACTCTCATTGTCACAATAGAGAGGCACATTCTTCATGTTGATGTCGTAGTCCTTGAGGGTTTGCTTCATCCATAGCAATTCAGCACAGCAAGAGCCAACAGCAATGTACTCAGCTTCGGCAGTGGAGAGTGAAACGCAGTTATGCTTCTTTGAGGACCAGCAGACTAGTGATCTTTCGAGGAAATGACATGTGCCAAAGGTTGACTTGCGATCCACACGGTCACCAGCATAGTGAGAATCAGAATATCCCACAAGATGAAGATTTGAGCCCTTGGGGAACCACGATCCTAGTGTTGGTGTGTGAGCTAAGTTCGAAGAATATGCTTCACAGCCTTATGTTGTGATTCCTTCGTTTTTTCTTGAAAACGTGCACACATGAAAACACTAAGCATTATATCTGGCCTAGATGCAAACAAGTATAGTAAGGAGCCAATCATGGAGCGATATGCCTGCTAATCGAATTCTTTACCATTTTCGTCAGTGCAGAGGCGGCCGTTGGTAGGCATTGGAGTCTTGGCACCTTTGCATTTGTGCATGTCGAATTTCCTCAGAACATCCTTGAGGTATTTCTCCTGTGATATGAAGATTCCATTGCGTTGTTGACGAATTTGAAGACCTACGAAGAATTTCAGCTCCCCCATCATAGACATCTGATATTCTTCACTCATCATGTAAGCAAATTCATCACTATAACGTTTGTCAGTACAGCCAAATATGATATCATCGACATATATCTGGCACACAAATAGTTCATTATCATAGGATTTAGTGAAAAGAGTTGGATCGAGTGAACCAGGTTTGAAGCCTTTCTTCATGAGGAATTCCTTCAATGTATCATACCATGCCCGAGGGGCTTTCTTCAGACCATAGAGCGCCTTTTTGAGTCTGAAGACTTTGTTTGGATTCTTTGGATCCTCAAAACCTGGGGGCTGAGCAACATATGCTTCTTCCTCAAGCTTACCATTCAGGAATGCACTTTTCACATCCATTTGATAGAAGATGATGTTATGATGATTAGCATAAGCAAGTAGTATTTGAATAGCTTCAAGTCTAGCAACAGGTGCAATAGTTTCATCGAAATCTATTCCTTCAACCTGTGTGTAGCCTTGGGCTACAAGTCGTGTCTTATTCCTCACCACTTGACCATCCTCATCTTGCTTGTTTCAGAAAATCCACATGGTGCCGATGATATTGTGCTTGCGAGGATCTGGTCGTTTGACAAGCTCCCATACGTCATTGAGCTTGAATTGAAGAAGTTCGTCTTGCATGGCTTGGATCCACTCCAGTTCCATGAAAGCCTCAGCAACTTTTGAAGGTTATGTGACAGACACAAAGGAGAAATGCCCACAAAAGTTAACTAAGTGTGAAGCTTTTGAGCGGGTGAGAGGACCTGGCGCGTTGATGTCATTGAGGATTTTGTGAAGTTCCACTTCATTTGCAATCCTCGGATGAGCTGGTTGAGGATTTTGTCTGGGCTGAGGAATTGGTTCTGGGAATGATTTCTTCATCAATTTCCTCTGTGGGAACAATGTCTTCAGTAGCTTTGAGCTTTATTGCTTCCTCACGAGACAACTTATCTGGATCAGGAGGCAATTGCTCTCTTTGCGAGCCATTAGTTTCATCGAACCGCACATCTACAGTCTCAACAACCTTGTTGTGATAGTTGTTGAAGACCTTGTAGGTGTGCGAGTCCTTTCCATAACCGAGCATAAAACCCTCATGTGCCTTAGGTGCAAACTTTGAGCTATGGTGAGGATCTCTAATCTAGCATTTTGCACCGAAGACTTTGAAATAACTTACATTGGGTTTCTTGTATGTGAGGAGTTCATATGAGGTTTTCTTGAGGAATTTGTGAAGATATACCCTGTTGATGATATGGCATGCAGTGTTAATTGCTTCAGGCCAAAAGCGACAAGGAGTCTGATATTCTTCAAGCATGGTTCTTGCCATCTCAACCAGAGTCATGTTCTTCCTTTCGACGACACCATTCTGTTGAGGAGTATAAGGAGCAGACAATTCGTGAGTAATACCAAGTTAATCAAGATAATTATCAAGACCTGTGTTTTTGAACTTTGTTCCATTATCACTCCTGATGTGTTTGATCTTGATGCCGAAGTTCGTCGAGGCCCTTGAAGAAAATCGTTTGAAGACTTCCTGCACTTCAGTTTTATATAAGATGATATGCACCCATGTATATCTGGAATAATCATCAACTATGACAAAGCCATATAAAGATGTTGCATTTGTTAGAGTGGCATAATGAGTAGGTCCAAATAGATCCATGTGAAGCACTTCAAATGGACGAGTAGTGGTCATGATAGTCTTCGAGGGGTGCTTGGATCTGGTCATTTTCCCAGACTCACAAGCACCGCAGAGGTGACCGTTGAGGAATTTGACTGATTCGATGCCGATGACATGCTTCTTCTTCGTGAGCGTGTGCAAATTCCTCATGCCTGCATGATCGAGTCTTCGATGCCACAGCCACCCTTCTGAGGTTTTTGCTAGTAAGCAAGTGGCTGGTTGAGGACCTGTAGAGAAATCAACAATGTACAAATCCCCTGTTCTAACACCTTTGAAGACTTTGGATCTATCAGATTCCATGATGACAAAACATCTATATCTTCCAAAGATAACTATCATATCAAGATCACAAAGCATTGAGACTGGCATGAGGTTAAATCCAAGGGATTCAACAAGCATTACTTTGTCCATGTGCCTATCCTTGGAAATAGCCACTTTGCCAAGTCCCAATCCCATGCTTTTACCTTTGTCGGCATATGTGATTTGCTTCAGGGGTGATGGAAATAGCCACTATCAAGAACCCACTCAATACTCTTGGGTTTGTCATCCTGCAGATGAATTAGTACAGCTTACCATCTCATATGCTTCAGGCTTGAAGAATATGATATGAATTTCATCAGATATGAATTTCATCATAAACAGAATTATAAGGACGTGCAGAATATTTCTATTTTATCAATATTGGCTTGCGTCCCATCAAGCATTTTCCTCAGGTCTCCAGCAAATTCTTCAGATGATGATTTTCATCTGGAGACCTGACCTGCATAAGTGATTAGTTCAATTTCTTCACCACCCACATCTGAAGGGGTGGTAAAGCATTCATCATCCTGGGAGCACCATATGATAAAGGGGGCATTGAAGCTAATGCACTTCTCTTAACAGTAGGGGGGTTAAAGTACTCAAATGAATATGCAGAGAACTTATTTGAGGATTTATGAACATAATGATTTGAAGAATAACGCTCATATTCATATGCCTTGTAATTTCCCTGCATGTCAGAAGCATTAGCATGGGTACGAGCATAGTTTTGACCAGTTGTGGATTTTGATCCTCTTGAAGACTTTGGTCCTCGTGAGGAATTTGATCTGGGGTTCAAATTCTTCATAGGTGGTGTCATGAGGACATTCACCTGAAGATTCTCAAGGCAACTTTTGGGAACCCAGATTTTCCTCAGGGGAGGCCCATTCCTGCAGTTAGTTCCAACATATCGAGCAAATACTTCACCAGATTGATTTTTGAACAGTTTATAGTTGGAGTCAAATGACTCATCTGAGGAATAGGATAATTCACATGAAAAGTCTGTTAGATTGGATAGATCAAAAGGAGGCCCAGTAGCAGCAACCCATGAGGTTTTGGGATACTGCTTAGGTTTCCAATAAGATCCATCAGCATTCAATTTCCTCTCAAAGGCAATTCCTTCTTTCCTCGGGTTCCTGTTCAAGATCTACTTTTTGAGCACATCACGAAGGGTTTGGTGTCCTTTGAGACTTTTGTATATGCCTGTCACATACAATTCCTTCAGCCCTGCATTTTCATCACTGACATTTGTGGTTTCTTCAAGTGAGGAATTTGACAGTATGGGAGCAGTTGAAGAATTTGTAGCAATAGAAGCATTTGATGATTCTGGTGAAGAATTAGCAGTTTCACGTTCGATGCATTTAAGACATGGAGGAATGAATTCAGCTTGAGCAGTACTGATCTGTTGAGCTAGTAATGAATCATTTTCCATACAAAGATCACCACGAGAAATCCTCAGCTTCTCAAGATCAAGCTTCCTTTGAAGAAATTCATAGGAAAGTTTCTCATGATCAGCGAGAAGTGTAACATGACAAACTTGAAGATTACCAAATCTGGACTGAAGACTTTTCATATCTTCAGTGAGGATTTGGGTAAGATTCATTTCATCATTTAACAGATCATCACTTCTATCTAGCAGTTTCTGAAGCTTTTCCAAGGCAGTTTGTTGTTTAGTGGCAATGATAGCAAGTTTACTGTAACTTGGTTTTTTATAATCATCAGGTTCATAGTCACTTGAATTAGAGGAGGAAGCATCATTCGGTACCTTTGAACCTTTTGCCATGAAGCAATAGGTTGGAGCGAAGTCATCAGCATAGTCATCAGTGTGTATGGTGTTATCATTTTCTTCAAGGTTGAAGATTGACTTGCTCACGAATGTGGTTGCAAGTGCAAGGCTAGCTTGTCCAGATTCTGAGACTTGATCAGAACCCTCCTCTTCATCACATTCCTCGGATTCTGCCTCGGAATCCATTTCCTTGCCAATAAGTGCCCGAGCCTTTGTGATACTAGTCTTGTTGTGTGATGAGGACTTTGAAGATGAGGATTTTGAAGATTTCTTCTTTTTCTTCAAGTCATCAGAACTTTCATCCTTGTATTTCTTCTTCTTTGATTCCTTTCCCCAATGAGGATAATCAGCAATGTAGTGACCTGATTTCTTGTATTTGTGGCAGGTTCTTTTCTTGTAGTCCTCAGATGAAGATTCTGATTTCCTCATATCTCTTCTTGACGATTTACCAAACTGGCCACGTCGTGTAAACTTCTGGAATTTCCTCACGAGCATTGCAAGCGCCTGTCCAAATTCTTCAGGATCACCAATGCTACCATCCGAGTCTTCTTCTTCAGATGAGGAAATTGCTTTGGCCTTCAGTGCACGTGGTCTAGAATAGCTTGGTGCATATAGATCTCTCTTTTCTTCTTGTTGGAATTCATGAGTATTGAGTCTTTCGAATATATCAGCTGGATCAAGCATCTTGTAGTCTGGTCTTTCTTGAATCATCAGAACTAAAGTATCAAATGAAGAATCCAAAGATCTTAGCACTTTCTTCACAACTTCGTGATCAGTAATGTCTCGAGCTCCCAGTGCTTGCAGTTCATTTGATATGTCACTGAGGCGATCAAAGGTATCTTGGCAGCTTTCATTGTCAAGCCTCTTGAAGCGATTGAAGAGATTGCGAAGAACATCAACACGAGAATCACGCTGGGTTGATACTCCTTCATTAACTTTGGACAACCTTTCCCAGATAAGTTTTGCTGAGCCCACAACACTTACTTTGCCATACTGGCCCTTGCTCAGATGGCCACAGATGATATTCTTTGCTTGAGAATCAAGTAGCTTGAATTTCTTCACATCAGCGGCAGAGACAGTAGCAGTGACGATATGGACGCCATGTTCCACAATATACCAGAGATCATTGTCAATACCTTGTAGATGCATCTGCATCTTGGTCTTCCAGAAGGGAAAGTCCTTTCCTTCGAAAGTAGGACATCCTGCAATAACCTTGATCATGCGTGCAGTCGACATAACTAAAACTCCAGGTGGTTAAACCAAAATCACATAGAACAAGGGAGTACCTTGCTCAGATACCAATTGAAAGTGCCTTATATCGACTAGAGGGGGTGAATAGGAGATTTTTAGAATTTCATCACTGAGGAAATTCCTTTTAAGGAAATTCCTCGCTGATGACTAACTTCCAGCGGAAATAGCAAAGGATCAGGAGTGCAAAGTATCACTACAGCAGTTTTTCAGGATGAAGAATATGAAAAACAGTTTGCACAGTATGCACGCATGGAGAAAACAGATGAGGATTAACTTGCGTGAAGAATTTGGGGTTGAGGAATTTCAGATAAAGTCTTCACCAAATTCTTCAAACAGTCACAGTGAAAAAACATCAACACACAATCTGAGGAATGTAAAGAGTTGAAAAAATAGAACCCGTTTCACAGTGAAGACAGTGGTTGATGACCCAGTTCCAACTGCTGTGGCAGTTGTACATCTGGTTTGGAGCGGCTTGGTATTGAAACCAAAAGACACACAGTCCCTACCATATTTTCCTTGGGCTAAGAACACAGAGTCCTCGCCAAACACTCGTGGTAAGTCTTCAGGGCAGACTTCCAAACCCTCACAAACTTGGTCACCTGGCGATCCACAATTGACTGCTGGATTGCTCTAGACCATGATGCTTAACCGTCTGGAGGATGCACAGTCCTTGAAGGTAAAACGCTTCAGTCCCACACAGGAACAACTTCTTCAGTGATACTCAATCACTTGGTTTTCGGTTTGTGGTTTGGTGTTTGGGGTATTTCCTCACTGATGAATTTCTCTCGAAGACTCTGAGGAATTTGGGTTGCTCTTATGACAAGTGTCAGTTTTTAACGGAGCAGCCAACCAGCTAATGCTTGTGGGGGCGTCTATTTATAGCCTGGGAGCATCCCGACATGATTTGACATTAATGCCCTTAAATAATATGGTCGTTGGTGTGGATAATACCAATGATGTGGCGCGACTTGCGGTAACGGTCGGGACCCTCAACTGTGAGAGTCCTCATGTCTCTCATATTCCTCACTTGAGGCTATTGGTAGGATTAGGCTTGGGTTGAGCATCACGAGGAAATTCATTCCGACGTGTTACTTTGACCCCCTTTAATAGTACAGTGTTCCTATGACTCAAAAGTGAAGAAAATAAAACAGACAGAATAAATCTTCATGCTTCAAAATCTTCGGATTGTTTTTCTTCACGACACACCGAATTCCTCGTCTTCACTTTCTTTATGGGAATATCAATTTCATCACAATTCGTGGTTCAATTCTTCAGCTTCAGACTAATTTCTTCAGCCGAAGATATACATTTTTAGGGGTCGATATTCATCGAATATTTCAAACTCCTCAGCGACTTATAGATCATGTGTACACTCATGGACACATTATATACTTAACCTATAAGTCTTCAAACCACCAAAATCACTAAGGGGCACTAGATGCACTTACAGGGCCTAAGCCACACAACGAGCGTAACTTAGCGTGGTAGCGTACTGCCGGCCAGGGACGAACGGAGAGGGCGCACGAGAGAGTCGTGGGTGGTCTGAGAGGTACATGGGGAAGAGAGTGGAGGCTAGGGGCGTCCAGAGGGCTCGGGAGGAGATATATGGCGGAGGGCGACGAAGAGGAGCTCGGGGTGACCGCCATGATGCCCTCGGGCGCCGAGCACGCGCATGCCATAATTGCTTTAGGCCCATGCTGGCGTCTTGGAGGGTCATGGGAGGTCGAGGGGGTCCCCAGGCGTGAGTGGGCACCCTGCCATGGCGAGCAGCGGGCTACAAGGTATGGGCAAATTGCAGAGCGCCTCTTTTGTAGGTCAGAGGTGTGGTCACCATGGCCACTTGCGTCCAAAGCATTATTTGGTCGTCCAAAGGTTGTCTAGCGTGTGAGGCATTCATGTTAAAGGGTGATGGTGTATTTTGGATCCATATGGGGATGGGTAGAATTGGTTTCTACTGGAAGCAAGTTTCGAGCATCAAACTTGGGCTTAGAAAAATGCTTTTTACTGGAGGGTGTTTGGGGGAATAACTTGTCTCGTGGTCATGGGTATGGAAGGACTACTTGCCCACCAACTTTCAGCTCAGAGAGGTAAGTGAATAGGGTAATTGTAGTTCAAGGCCATACTTGTTGCCAAAATCCAGTCTTTGATGAACTGCTCATATTTTCCATATGAGCCTACCATTTTTGGGTTTGGTTTGATGACTTAGAATGCAATAGGTGTTGTGGTAAATTTTGGGTCATTTGCATAAGTAGAATGGAAGGATAGGGGAAAGGGAAAGTGTTACAATGGTGAAAGGAGATTGAAATTAAGGGATTCACCCCCCCCCCAATAATTGAGCATAGGCCCTAGCAAAGTTTCTCGAGGTAAAATAGGGTCATGACATACTATGGAAAAAAGTTGGAGGCAAGGTGAATCCTTTTGGGTCAACTTTTCTTGTCCAGAAGCTTTTGAATGAAGGTGTTTGATGTTGTCCCACGTCATCTAGGGGTATCCAATGGCCCTGATTACCAGTGTCTAGAATATATGATGAAAGTTGAGAATGTACACTTGAAAAACCCTAGAAATGGACAGAAATGGTTTTCTCTAGATCTAGTCATGCAATTTAATTCCCCCTAATGCACCACTTGGTGTGGTAGCATTATTTAAGGATTAGAGCATGCCGAAAGTTTTGGGGATCAATTGGAGAAACTGGAGACTGCAAATATTCCTAAATCTAGAAATAAGCAAAAGTGGTTTTGAGGGGATTTGACTAAGTGGATCTTCCCTCCTTGATGCACCACATGGTGTGGATGCATTATTAGAGTATTAGAACATGTCCACAAAGTTTGAGAAAAATTGGAGACATTTGGCAATGTAAAGTTGCTCAAGTTTGGATCTGGACACGGAGGGTTTTGGAATATTTTGGTGAAACAAATCAATTTGGATTGAGGTGCAACTTGGAAAGATCATCACATATATCATGTGTGACTTGCTAGAATTTTACTAGAATTATTTGAGAATATTTTTTATAGAAATATTTCAAATACTTGAAATACACACAAAAGATTTTGAAGGGTTTTGTCCAATATTTTGAACATGCCATGTGTTGAAACTCTTATATATGGAACATATATGTCTACTGAGTTTTCCTAAATTTTCTGAAATGTTTTTGAAGCATAAAAATAATTGTCCCTTATAAATAACCAGATATTCAAGTTTATAAGTAATCCTCTCTCTATTTGTGTGCAAAGAAAAAACATAAACATCTTGCACCGGTTAGGTTGTTTCTAACTGGGCAAGTGCATGACTAATTTTGTAAATAAAACGTCATTCTCCTCAACAACAATAAAGGATCAACCTTTGTGGATACTACGTTTGTAAACACATGATGTCCCTATGAATATCTTATGAATGTTGTGTTAATGCTAGCAGAATAATACCAGTAAGTCTGTTTCATCATACTATCTTCTACTCCACATGTATAACACATTCTGATCTAACAAATCTTGTAGGTGATCTTCAAACCGATGACCCGTGAACCGCTCCTCGCAACTGAATTGTTGTCTGTTAGAAGATTTATCGGCAACTTCTTCGTGAACTGTTATATCAAGCCCACTCAACACAATTGTGATTTAAGCCTTCCTTTTGTTTGAACAATAAGTATGCATACAGTTAGTACTATCAGCTAAACATATACGCAAGGATGCATTATTTTCCATTTCATCAAGTCTTCATACTTTGTACACTATAATTATGTACTACATATGTCCAAACATATGTGGCGAATTATCATGAATATTCTTCATGTGGACAATATTTGTTCAATTGCATATTGTGGCAAATTTGCTATTCCTAGGGTGATCAAAATGCAATATTTTACAATACCCTAGCCATTTAAGTGGACACGGTTCAAGCAACTAATGTGTGTGATCCAGAATGAACAACACACATAACTCATAGTGCAACCGCGTGTGATTTACACGAAAAGCACACGAGATATAAACTGAAACATTGGTGATTCATAAGAAATCGTAGACGATTTGTACCACTTCTACGTGTGCATAGGAGCTCCTCAATTGTTTGCAATAGAACCTTATATCACACATCAGCCAATAGGGAATTGTGCCCAATGCAAAGAGCAATCTCGTGTGTAAACTATTCAAGAAACGTGTGCGATGATATCACGCATGGCAGACGCTTGCCAGAGAAAACTTGTGTGCGATGATGCATACATCATACACATTTTCTATGATGGCCTGTGTGACTTAGTTAATATTTTGCAAATTGTTAACTGTCAAACATTTTTTGTTTTCCAAGAGCAATTAAACGTGTTTGAGTCGTGATTGATGTGTGTCATTGGTCCCCAAATCCTACACGTGTGCAGAAAGAATAGTGTGTGCGATATGTTATTGCATCGCACATAATTATATTTGGCAGAGCATGTGCACCATCGGTCACCATCATAGATGATTTATGTGTCGTGTGGGATTCCCCCTATCGGCCACATAGACAAGGCGGCGGTTTAAATCTATGTCGCTGAAAGTGGTTAAAAACCATTTGTATAGGACGGTGTCGCATGAGTGGCAAGAATAAACCGCGAACATGGAGTTTAATGGTATTTAAATTATAAAATATTAAATGAAGTGTGAAAAATATGAAACTTGGCATACTATCGTAATATGACCTAAATATGGGGTCACAAAATTTTGAGAAGGTTTCACATCTTTTTGATGTACATCCTTTAGAAATCACACAACCTTTCAGAAACGATCATGGTTTCGAGAGTTAATACATGAGGTTGGATGCAAACCAATATTTTCCTTCATCATTTGACCTATTATTATTTTTACACAGTTAAGATACACCATAGAATCCTCCATATTCAAACTTGACACTTTTTGGAGCTCATTTCTATATTTGCGTCATTAACTACATTTCTAATCGTTTAGCGGATATATTCAGATTTAAACTACGAATATAGAAAACAGTATACAAAAATGATTTGAAAACGATATTTAGGGCATTGAGTATATGTGTATGCCTTATACAAGAAATGAATATGTGGCAAGAATCAACCGTGAACATGAACTTTATTTGTACTTTAATTCTGGAAAATGTAAATGATGTTTAATAATTACAAAACTTGGCATGCTGTCAAGATATGACCTTAATATACAATAGTAAAAATGAGAAGGTTTTCACAATCTTTTTCATGTGTAGGGAAAAAGAAATGGCAATAAAGCACACATGTGTGTACTGGATTCTTACCGGTGAAGGGATTGAAGCCTTGGATCAATGACATGGCATGAATCTAGCCGTCCACACTCCACAACCAAAGAAATATCTAAAGTTATTTAATCTTTATCTCTTCACCACGTACTCTATTGCATCCATACATATATCTAGTTTGCATAAATCCAACCTCGTCTAGAACCACGAACATTACACACACTTCTTCCATGCGATGGCTCGCGGGGCGGATGACGCGTGCTCCATGCTCCGACTGGGAGCAGGATGTGGCGGGGCAGGGAGTGCTCGGCACTGGGAGACTGTACGTGAAGAGCGTGCCCTAGAGTCCATGAGGCCCGTCGAGCATCACCGTGAGCACGAGAACGAAGTAGTCGTCTAGCTCCATGTGCTCTGTCCGGCGGCACAACCGATTCAACAGGTTTTGCATCCCAGGATGTAGTGTCATGGAGGCGCAGTTTGTGGCCATGCAAGCTAGCTTCGTGTGTGTCTCTTTCCATGAATCCATCCATCAGACTGTTGCTAGCTACCTTGCTGGATGGTACTAATATAATATGTTTCTTATGTCTAAGTATGACCTATCTAGCCATATAATCTATTCTTGATTCTTCGCATCCATCCAGATTTCCCAAGACATCAAAGTAGTCACAAAATTCTCTCTTGTGAAGGTGTGAAATTTCTCTACCAATACTTTTTAGAAAGAAATATGCATGACTAGTGTAAGAACTAATTTTAAGTAGGATAATTGAGTATGTAATATAAAAATCATAAAAAAGAAACAAAATTCAAAATATTCAAACTGTTTTTTCGTGGTAGAGAATTTAGTGTGTGAGGTGCTTTCCAAATTTAAGATCATCTGGACATATGATTAGTCCTCAGCAAAAAGACAAATTGGGTCAGAACAATACATGAACAGTAAAAAAAATACAAACACCTAATTTTATTTTTTGCTGAGGGATACCCAAATCCCCAAGTGATATAAAAATTTGGAGCACACCTCATGCACATAACTCTCGATCGTGCAAAAAATGGAAATATTTGAATTTTCTTGTATTTGTTTTGAATTACTTATGCATCGCAGGTGCACACGAGCCTGGGCACCGAATCGATGCTCTCCGTAGTCATGTACTTTTTTGACCTTGTCACCCTTTTTTCTTGGTTTTTCAGGATGAGATAAAATAAGAAATCATAAAAGGTTTGGCAGTCGATGTCGTCGACGAACAAGAGACTCATGAAGTATTATGATGTAACTAGATGTGATTGCGAGCTGTGTGGCTCGTTTGTCATGTGATGTGAGATAGTACGCTTGTAGTTGTGTATGTTGTATGACAAAGCCTAAAACATATCGACGTTAGCAACAAGTTGAAAAGAAATCATATAGTGGATTTTGAATGTGAATGTTTTGTGTTATGTTTGTTTGTGAAAATGTGATCATAGTAAATTGATTGTTGTCTAGGTGATTTTAGGACTAATTAATGTATCGTTAAGATCACACATTGCACACAATTTGGGTAGTACTAATGTAAGCAATGAACCCCAAATTGCACACAATTTCTGGATCCAATTATGTGTGATGGTATTTACATTGCACATAGTTTTTATTTCGAGTCGTGTGCAATGACTCACGCATTACATACAACTTTCATGAAATATACGTGTGCGATGCTAATCCAAGTTGCACACAGTTTTTGTATTGAATTGGGTGGGATGTACCCCCCCCTCCCAATCACACAGAATTTTGGTAGCATGTGTGATGGATCTCCCCTTCTCCCTATCACATACACATTCAAGGTGATGGTTTGAAATTGTGTCACTAAAAGGGGGTAAAATTGTTTGCTTAGGACATTGTCACACCAGTGGTGGTCAACATGGTCAATGAACGACAACCGTCAGAATAGGACTGTATGTGGAGAGGCTGATTGTAGGAACCCATTGGGTCCATGGCCGGAGCAAGCAAGTGCCTCCTTATTATGCGGGAAAAATTACTCCCCCGGATAGTTGCGACCCACTAGGTTGAAGCATATGTACCGTTATCTACGCGGGCCGCGAATGTGTGTTTACATATTGGTCGGTCTCTCTGCAACGATGAACCTTGACCGAGGAAGGAGTGGCACGTGTTGTACTAGGAAATTTGGCCCCCAATATAGCACGTGACTCAGTCGCATCTAAATGGGGTACACATTTGTATAGCCAGGCTGCAAAAAAATGCGGATGTGTGCGTATGTACGGGGACAGTCTCGAATGCGTAGTATCGCATATATATGGATAGGGATCGTGTACATCGACAGGCAACGTGGAAGAGGCAACGGACGGCTGCACTAGACGGTGGGGGTACGCAACAATGACGTTCTATTCATCGGTAGCCAACCGGTTGGGCTGGCATGGACGAAACAATGTCATGTTCAGCGGGAGCCAACCGGTTGGGTCGGAATGTGTCCTGTTCATCGAGAGCCAACCAAAGTCATGTTCATCAACCCCCACCATGTAGTGTTGTGGCTTAACGAAAAACAGCCAAAACTGGGTTCTATTTAACCACCTACGGTCAAAATTGGGTTGTGTTCGTCTGGAGGGGTGTGCCGTAGCGAGGAAGGATATCCATGTGCAACTGTTCATCCACATCTAACCGGCTGGGATTTTGCATAGCGTGGCACGACCTCCTTGGGGTCATGTTCATCTAGCGCCAACCGCCTACTACCACGGGGTTCTGTTCATTCACCGCCAACCGCCTACTACATGGTCGGGGTCATGTTAATCCTACCCCAACGGGATGTGGTGGGGCATACGTGCGCGCCACAGCAACGGGTATTGTTCATCCACAGCTAAGAAACCGACTAAGCCAACACGCCTCATGCAAGGGGTTGGATTGATGCAACCGACTTGTGCTCCAGACGTGATCTACATACCGCGCGCACGGCAGCAACAGGAATTGTTCATCGAGAGCAACCAACCGGCTAGGTAAACTCATGTCTCGTGTTGGGGCTCGATGCAACGCATAGATCCTTCAGGCTAGCATGAGTCACACACCGATCGCTTGGATTCGGTAGGCAGCGAAGGGATTGATCAGGTTTGGTAGTAGTGTAAGGGATCAATAGCTCAGGTTCAATAAGCGAGGGATCGCTCGGATTCAGTGTAGTACGAGGAATCGATCGACCGGGTTCAGTAAGTAAATGGCTTGGTCGGGTTCAGTTAACGAAGGGCTTGCATACGCACATGTACGACAGAAACGCGCAAGCCACACAACATCGCTCGATCCTGACAACCCATCGATTGCCCACCATATACCGGGAAATCCGTGAAATTATTCTCACTTATACCATGAGTTTTTACGTCATGAACAACCCAAAAATGACATGCAGGTGCGCCTCCGGCCCACCCAGTGAGTATGTTATCTTCTAGGTGGTGAAATAACCTTTGATGATTTTGTCACAATTATCATCATGGAATAGTCACATCCATGTTATGGATGTGTATTTTTCTGTAGTGGATTACTCTTCATGTCACCTGAAGATTATCTCACCACCTCGAAGACATGGCACTACATTGTGACATGGACTTTGTGCTTCCCTCGATAAGTGTGGCTTTCTAGGGAGGAGCCTATTTTAGCATGCTACTACGATTAGCCTGGATGCACTTATAATTATTATATTATTAAGTAACACAATAGGTACTAAGATCCATTAAGGTAAAAAAACCAACTATATTCATATCTTCTTCTAAGTCCCCCTTAATTCCCATGTGCTATAACTCCTCTACGCTTGGATCGGTAATATCTATCAGGTAGGTCACCACGTGCAAATTTGTCCTAATATATTGTAGCACCTTAAGGCCCCCCCCCCCAATACATGTGTGCACTCATACATATGACAGAAAATACTGCAGCAAAACCATCATTCAATCAATCATTATATTACTAGATGACATGTTGCACTGTTAGCGCAAAGACCAATTGCAGCCACGAAGTAAAGCAACGGTGAGGTCGGATCTACTCCAACTATAGTGTTAACCTATGTGATGGTATGGTAAACGAACATTACACCCATGGTATACCATTGGAGGGTGTCTGGATCCTCACACGCAAGTTGTGTTTGTTAAAATATATTTCATCAAGTCATTCTTCGTTGGGTAGTCTACTAAGGAGCATGACATGAGCTCACGCTGACCAAGGAGACACCAGACCTGGCGAGACAAGCAACAAGGCTTCGACTCAAGCAAAACAACAACAAACCTACTCTCCACAAGTTAGAATTAGGGCCAGACTGGTAGGATGGAAAGGTAGGCTCCTGAGCATCGCCGGCAGGCGCGTCCTGGTTCGTGATACGTCTCAAACGTATCTATAATTTTTTATGGTTTCACGCTGTTATCTTGTCTTCTTTGTATGTTTTATGTACCTTTTATATCTTTTTGGGGACTAACTTATTGATTCAGTGCCAAGTGCCAGTTCCTGTTTTTTCCGGGTTTTTGACTCTTTTCAGATCTGATTTTGGAACGGAGTCCAAACGGAATAAAATCCCCGAAATGATTTTTTCCCGAACGAAAGAAGAATAGGGAGCCTTTGGGCCAAGCCAGGTGGGCCCCAGGGAGCCCACAAGCTTGCACCACGCCACCAGGGGGGAGGCGGTGGTGGGCAAGCTTGTGGCTTCCCTGGCCGCCTCCTGACCTAGGTTTTGCGCCTATATATTCCCAAATATTCCACAAAAAATCAAGGGAGCCTCGAAAGTACTTTTCCGCCGCCGCAAGCTTCTGTTTCCGCGAGATCTCATCTGGAGACCCTTCCCGGCACCCTTCCAGAGGGGACTTTGGAGGTGGAGGGCTTCTTCATCATCATCATCGCCCCTCCAATGACTTGTGAGTAGTTCACTTCAGACGTACGGGTCCGTAGTTAGTAGCTAGATGGCTTCTTGTCTCTCTTGGATCTTTAATACAAAGTTCTCCATGATCTTCATGGAGATCTATCCGATGTAATCTTCTTTGGCAGTGTGTTTGTCGAGATCCGATGAATTGTGGACTTGTGATGAGATTATCTATGATATATATTTGAGTCTTTGCTGATTTCTTATATGCATGATTTGATATCCTTGTAAGTCTCTCCGAGTCTTGGGTTTTGTTTGGCCAACTAGATCTATGATTCTTGCAATGGGAGAAGTGCTTGGTTTTGGGTTCTGTCATGTGGTGACCTTTCCCAGTGACAGTAGGGGCAGCAAGGCACACATCAAGCAGTTGTCATCAAGGGTAAAGAGATGGGGTTTTTATCATTGGTTTGAGATTATCCCTCTACATCATGTCATCTTGCTTAAGGCATTACTCTGTTCTTATGGACTTAATACACTAGATGTATGCTGGATAGCGGTCAATGTGTGGAGTAATAGTAGTTGATGCAGAACGTATCGGTCTAGTTGTTTCGGACGTGATGCCTATAGAAATAATCATTGCATAGATATCGTCACGACTCTGCACAGTTCTATCAATTGCTCAGCAGTAATTTGTTCACCCACCGTCTACTTGCTTTCATGAGAGAAACCACTAGTAAACACTACGGCCCCCGGGTCTATTCACATCCATCGTTTACAACTCCGCTTTTACTTTGCTTTGTTACTTTGCTACTTTCAGTTCTCACTTGGAAAACAATCTATAAGGGATTGACAACCCCTTCATAGCGTTGGGTGCAAGCTTTTGTGTTTGTGCAGGTAGGTGAGATACTCTTCCACTGGATTGATACCTTGGTTCTCAAACTGAGGGAAATACTTACCGTCACTGTGCTACATCACCCTTTCCGCTTCGAGGGAATACCAACGTGCCGTAGTAGGAGTATTTCTGGCACAATTGCCAGGGGTACACAGCAAACATCAGAAGTATTTTTGGCGCCGTTGCCGGGGAAGAGGATCGCTTGCTGAGGAGGATCGTGAAGAATATTCTCCCGACAACACGCCTATTTCTGGCGCCGTTGCCGGGGAGGAGAAATCAAGATCTATGCAAGTAGGTTTCACAAACTCTTCTCTTACATTTACTTTTGTTACCAGTTGCCTCTCGTTTTCCTCTCCCCCACTTCACATTTTCCGTTTTTATTTGCCTTTCGCCTTTCTCCTTCACCGTTTTCTTTTGTCCGTTTCACTCTCTCTTCCTGATCGTTTGTGTGTGAGATAGTCCATCAATGGCTAGACCCACCACTCCAAACGACACCCCTGAAAATGGAGTTCTCAATTTCAGGCAGAATGAGGAAGAAAATTTGAAGGACGCTTGGTACAAGATTTGCAATGCTCAAAGTAGATCTACTCGTAAGCAATCCTCTATCGTCCTCCTTCGCAGTTTCTATGATGGAATTTCTCCTTGGAATAGGTATATCCTTGATACCATTGTAGGCGGGAACTTTTTGTGGAGCCATATTGTTGACTCCTATAGAGCTATCATTAATTTGGTAGGCTCACCCCCGCTCATGGTTAATGGAACTATCTTGACCTTAGAGCACGTGATGCAAAGGCTTGACGCTATTGAAAACAAAATTGCCACAGTTGAACTTATTGAGGGTTTGGATAGAAAGATCCGCAATCAAATTACTCAGTGCGGATCCAAAGTGGGAAACTTTTTGAAAAATTTAAAGGAGAAGGAACTTATAGTTAATGATTCTTCCAGAAATGGCAAATTAGAAGATGTCATAACCAACTTGGGTTCCGCTTTTGCCGTTGTGCAAAATACTCCAAATCTTACTCTCAAAAAGACTGTCAAGCCTGTATTTGTTGCTAAAGCTAGTGGTGAGTCATCTAATAAAGATGAAAATCTTAAGATGATAAATGATCACGCTACTTATGGTTTGAGCACCAAAGATGAATATACGTGATTCCATCACTTTCGCCTAGCTAAGGGCGTTAAACAAAAGCGCTTGTTGGGAGGCAACCCAACGAATCTATCATATTTCTTTCTGTTTTGTGTTTTTCACACTTTTATAATTCTTTTATGATTGTGTTTTTTGTGTTTCTTTTTGCGTTTTTGCCAAGCAAAACCGTTATGATTAGTCTTGGGGATGATCGTTTGGTCATGCTGGAAAAGACAGAAACTTTCTGCTCACGAAAAGAATTTTCATTTTTTCTGTAAGAGCTTTTGAGTTGATTCTTTTTGCTGCTGATTTCTACGCAAACTCTTCAGACTTTCGTAAGTTTTCAGAAGTTTTGAAGTACCAGAGGTATACGAAACATACAGATTGCTACAGACTGGTCTGCTGTTAAAAGATTCTGTGTTTGTTGTGTTGGTTGCTTATTTTGATGAAACTATGGATATTATCGGGGGGTATTAGCCATGGAAGATTGAAAGTACGGTAACCCAACATCAGCACAAGTAGAATTTAAGTTTGCTACAATACCTAAGGAAGTGGTGGTTTGCTTTCTTGTACTACTGTTATCACGAATTTCTGTTCAAGTTTCGTGTTGTGAAGTTTTCAAGTTTTGGGTGAAGTTCTTATGGACAAAAAGATAAAGAGTGGCAAGAGCTCAAGCTTGGGGATGCCCAAGGCACCCCAAGAGATTCAAGGATGCCGTAAAAGCCTAAGCTTGGGGATGCCCCGGGAAGGCATCCCCTCTCTCTCGTGTTCAATCCATCGATAATGTTACTTGGGGCTATATTTTTATTCACCACATGTTATGTGTTTTTGCTTGGAGCGTCTTGTATCGTAGGAGTCTTTTATTTTTGTTGTGTGACAATCATCCTTTCTGCACACCTAGAGAGAGAGACATGCACATGTCGTGATTTTGTTGAGCTTCACTTATATCTTTTGGTAGACAATTCTGCTCACATGTGCTTCACTTATATCTTTTGAGCTAGGTACTTTTGCTCTATGTGCTTCACTTATATCTTTTAGAGCGCAGTGGTGCGCGGCGTGGTACTTGATCTATGCGGGTGCATGTTTCTTCAACTTTAGTTGAATCGGATTTGACCGAGGCGGTCCTTGGGGAAGGTTAAATAGCAACTTGCATATCACCGTTGTGGCTTTGCGTAAGTAAAACACGATCATACTAGATACCCATAGCAGCCATGTAAAACTTGCAACAACAAATTAGAGGACGTCTAACTTCTTTTTGCAGGGTATGCATGTGATGTGATATGGCCAAAGACATGATATGATATATTGGATGTATGAGATGATCATGTTGTAATAGTTAAATATCGACTTGCATGTTGATGCTATGGCAACCGGTAGGATCCATAGGGTTGTCTTTAATTATAATGCGCTTGGAGATGCTTTACTTTATCGCTAGTAATAGCTTTAGTAGTAACAACATAGTTAGCATGACCACCCCGATGGTAGCACGATGATGAAGATCATGGTGTGGCGCCGGTGACGATGAAGATCATCCGGGTACTTTGGTGATGGAGATCAAGAAGCACAAGTTCATGGTCATATCATGTCACTTTTGATTTGCATGTGATGTTAATCCTTTTATGCACCTTATTTTGCTTAGGACGACGGTAGCATTATAAGGTGATCCCTCACTAAAATTTCAAGATAAAATTGTGTTCTCCGTGACTGTGCACTGTTGCGACAGTTTGTCGTTTCGAGACACCACGTGATGATCAGGTGTGATAGACACCACGTTCACATACAACGGGGGCAAAACAGTTGCACACGCGGAACACTCAGGTTAAACTTGACGAGCCTAGCATGTACATACATGGCCTCGGAACACAAGAGACCGAAAGGTCAAGCATGAGTCATATAGTGGATATGATCAACATGGAGATGTTCACCATTGAAGCTAAACTCAACTCGCGTGATGATCGGACTTGAGTTAGTGAATTTGGATCATTTACCACTCGTATGACTGGAGGGATCTCAATTTTAGTGGGAGTTCTTAAGTAATATGATTATTGAACTCATTATCATGAACATAGTCAAAGGGCCTTTGCAAATTATGTTGTAGCTTGCGTTCTAGCTCTACTATTTTTGATATGTTCCTAGAGAAAACTTAGTTGAAAGAAGATAGTAGCAATAATGCAGACTCGGTCCGTAAACTGAGGATTCTCCTCATTGCTGCACAGAATGCTTATGTACTTAATGCACCGCTCGGTGTGCTGAACCCCAAACGTCATCTGTGGATGTTGCAAACGTCTGACATACGCGTTTTTATGACTACGTGGTAGTTCAGTGCATAATTCTTAACGGCTTAGAATTCAGGTGCCGAAGACATTTTGAACATCAAGGAACATATGAGATGTTCCAAGAGCTGAAATTGGGATTTCAGGCTCGTGCCCGTGTTGAGAGGTATGAGACCTCTGACAAGATTATTTGATTGCGAAGTAAGGGAGGAAATCTCAATCGTTGAGCATGTGCTCAGATTGTCTGAGTACTACAATCGCTTGAATTGAGTGGGAGTTGATCTTCCAAATAAGATAGTGATTGAAGTAGTTCTCCAAAGTCACTTCCACCAATCTAAACAGCTTCGTGATGAACTATGACATATCAGCGATAGATATGATGATCCTTGATATATTCGCAATGTTTGACACCGTGAAAGTAGAAATCAAGTAGAAGCATCAATTGTTGATGTTAGTAAAACCACTAGTTTCAAGGGCAAGGGAAAGTAGGGTTACTTCATGAAATGGAAAACCAGTTGTTGCTCTAGGAAGAAACCCAAGGTTGAACCCAAACCTGGGACTAAGTCTTTCTGTAATAAGGGGAACAGTCACTAAAGCGGAACTACCCTAGATACTTGCTAGATGAGAAGGCTGACAAAGTCGACAAAACTATATTGGATATACATGATATTAATGTGTAATTTACTAGTACTCCTAGTAGCACCATGGTATTAGATACCGGTTCGGTTGCTAAGTGTTAGTTACTTGAAATAACAGCTACAGAATAAACGGATACTAGCAAGGGTGAGGTGATAATGGGTGTTGGAAGAAATTTCAAGGTTGATGTGATCAAAACATCACATGTCCCTCTACCATCGGGATTAGTTATTGAACCTAATAAATGTTATTTGGTATTTGCGTTGAGCAAGAACATGATAAGATCATGTTTATTGCAATACGATTATACGTTTGAAGAGAATAATAGTTATTCTATTTGCTTGAATAAATACCATCGGGATCGTAGTGATACACATGTTAATGATATTGATGCCAAAAGATACAAAGTAGTAATGATAGTACCACTTACGTGTGGCACTGCCGCTTGAGTCATATTGGTGTAAAACGCATAAAGAAGCTCGATACTGATGGATCTATGGACTCACTCGTTTTTGAAACGTTTGATACATGCGAACCATGTCTATTGGTATAAACGCATCAAGAAACTCCGTGCAGATGGATCATTCGGACTCACTTAATTTTGAGTCACTTGAGACATGCAAATCATGCCACATGGGCAAGATGACTGAAGGTCTCGTTTTTTCAGTGAGATGGAACAAGAAAGTAACTTGTTGGAAGTAATACATTTTGATGTATGCAGTCCAACGAGTGTTGAGGCACGCAGTGGATACCAATATGTTCTTACTCCATAGATGATTTAAGTAGATACCGGTATATTTACTTGATGAAACACAAGTCTGAATTATTGAAAGTTCAATTAATTTCAGAGTGAAGTTGAAGATCGTCGCGAAAAGAGGTAAAAATGTCTACGATATGATCGTAGAGATGAATATATGAGTTGCGAGTTTGGTACATATTTAAGACAATGTGGAAATTGTTTCATAGCTAATGCCACCTAGAACACCATGGTGTGATGGTGTGTCCAACCATCATAGCCGCACCATACTGGATATGGTGCATATTATGATGTCACTTATCGAATTAGCACTATCGTTTTTGGGTTAAGCATTAGAGACAACCACGTTCACTTTAAATAGGGCACCACTTAATTCTGTTGATATGACACCTTACGAACTATGGTTTGGAGAACCCTAACTTGTCGTTTCTTAAAAGTTTGGGGTTGTGACGCTTATGTAAAAAAGTTTTAGTCTAATAAGCTCGAACCCAAAGCGGATAAATGCATCTTCATAGGATACCCAAAAATAATTGGGTATATCTCCTATCTCGGATACGGAAGCAAAGTGTTTATTTCTAGAAATGGGTGCTTTCTCGAGGAAAAGTTACTCTCGAAAGAATTGAGTGGGAGGATGGTGGAAACTTGATGAGGTTATTGAACCGTCACTTCAACCAGTGTGTAGTAGGGCGCAGGAAGTTGTTCCTGTGGCGCCTGCACCAATTAAAGTGGAAGCTAATGATAGTGATCATGAAACTTTGAATCAAGTTACTACAAATATCATAGGTCGACAAGGTCGCGTCCTGCTCTAGAGTGGTATGGTAACCCTGTCTTGGAGGTCATGTTGTTGGACAACAATGAACCTACGAACTATGGAGAAGCGATGGTGGGCCTAGATTCTGACAAATGGCTGGAGGCCATAAAATCTGAGAGAGGATCCATGTATAGAAACAAAGTGTAGACTTTGGAAGAACTACTTGATGGTTGTAAGACTCTTAAGTACACATGGATCTTTAAAAGGAAGACACGCGGTGATGGTGAAAAGTCACCATTAAGAAAGCTCAACTTGTCGCAAAGATGTTTCTGACAAGTTCAAAGAGTTGACTATGATGAGACTTTCTCACTCGTATAGATGCTAAAAGTATGTTGGAATTATATTAGCAGTTTCTGCATTATTTATGAAATCTCGCAGATAGGATGTCAAAACATTGTTTCCTCGACGGTCTCCTTGAGGAAAGGTTGTATGTGATACAACCATAAGGTTATGTCGATCCTAAGGATGCTAACAAGTATGCAAGCTCCAGCGATCCTTCTATGGACTCGTGCAAGCATCTCGGACTTGGAATATACGCTCTGATGAGATAATCAAAGCTTTTGGTTTTATACAAGGTTTATGAGAAACTTGTATTTCCAAAGAAGTGAGTGGGAGCACTATAGAATTTCTGATGAGTATATGTGGTTGACATATTTTTGATTGGAAATGATGTAGAATTTCTGGAAAGCATATAGGGTTGTTTGAAAAGTGTTTTTCAAAGGAATACCTAGATTGAGCTACTTGAGCATTGAGCATCAAGATCTATAGAGATAGATCAAGACACTTGATAAAACCTTTAATGAAATGCATGCCTTGACAAGTTTTTGAAGGAGTTCAAAATAGATCGACAAAGAAGGGATTCTTGGCCGTGTTGTAAGGTGTGAATACTGAGTAAGACTCAAAACTCGACCACGACAGAAGAAAGAGAAAGGACGAAGGACATCCCCTATGCCTTAGCCATATGCTCTATAGTATGCTATGTTGTGTACCACACCTGATGTGTGCCTTGCCATGAATCTGTCAAGGGGTACTAGAGTGATCCAGGTATGGATCATTGGATAGCGGTCAAAGTTATCCTTAGTAACTAGTGGACTAAGGAATTTTTCTCGATTATGGAGGTGATAAAATAGTTCGTCGTAAAGGGTTACGTCGATGCAAGCTTTGACACTAATCCGGATGACTCTCAGTAGTAACCCGGATTCGTAAAGTGGGGCAGTCATTTGGAATAGTTCCAAATGGCGCATGGTAGCAGCATATATAGGATGAAATAGAGATTTTTAAAGCACACACAGATCTGAAAGGTTCAGACCTGTTGACTAAAAACCTCTCTCACAAGCAAGACATGATTGAGCCCCAGAATTGTATGGGTGTTAGATTCATTACAATCACATAGAGATGTGAACTAGATTATTGACTCTAGTACAAGTGGGAGACTGTTGGAAATATGCCCTAGAGGCAATAATAAATTGGTTATTATTATATATCCTTGTTCATGATAATCGTTTATTATCCATGCTAGAATTTTATTGATTGGAAACTCAAGTACATGTGTGGATACATACACAACACATTGTCCCTAGTGAGCCTCTAGTTAACTAGCTCGTTGATCAAAGATGGTCAAGGTTTCCTGGCCATAGACAAGCATTCTCACTTGATAACGGGATCACATCATTAGGAGAATGATGTGACGCACAAGACCCAAACTATGAACGTAGCATATGATCGTGTTAGTTTATTGCTACTGTTTTCTCCATGTCAACGTATCTGTTCCTTTGACCATGAGATAATGCAACTCCCGGACACCGTAGGAATACCTTGTGTGTATAAAATGTCGCAACGTAACTGGGTGACTAGAAATGTGCTCTACAGGTATCTCCAAAGGTGTCTGTTGGGTTGGCATGGATCAAGACTGGGATTTGTTAGTCCATGTGACGGAGAGGTATCTCGGGGCCCACTCGGTAATACAACATTGCAACAAGCCTTACAAGAAATGTGACTAAGGAGTTGGTCACGGGATCTTGTATTACAGAATGAGTAAAGAGACTTGCCGGTAACGAGATTGAACTAGCTATGTAAATACCAACGATCGAATCTCAGGCAAGTAGCATACCGACGGACAAAGGGAACAACATACGGGTTAACTGAATTCTTGATATAGAGGTTCAACCGATAGAGATCTTCATAGAATATGTAGGAGTCAATATGGGCATCCAGGTCCCACTATTGGTTATTGACCGCAGAATGTCTCAGGTCATGTCTACATAGTTCTCGAACCCGCAGGGTCTGCACACTTAAGGTTCAGTGAAGTTTCGGTATAGTTGAGTTATAGGTGTTGGTGACCAAAAGTTGTTTGGAGTCCTGGCTGAGATCCTGGACGTCACGAGGAGCTCTGGAATGGTCCGGAGGTAAAGATTGATATATACGAAGTCATGTTTTGGTCACCAGAAAAGTTTCGGGCTCATCGGTAGTGTATCGGGAGTGTCGAGAGGGTACCACGGGACCACCGGGAGGGGTGTGAAGACCCAAAGGCTTCATGGGTTGTGAGAGGAGGTATACCAGCCCCTAGTGGTCTGGCCGAAGCCTCCCCTAAGGGCCCATGCGGCTGGAGTGTAGGAATAAGAAAAAGAAGCCAAATGTGGAAAGAGTTTCCAAGTGGGAAGGAAGGAATCCTAATCCTACTAGGATTGGAGGAGCACTCCTCCTCTCCTCCCCACTTCGGCCGACCCAAAGGGGAAACCCTAGGGTGAAACCTCCTCCCTACCTCCTCCTATATATACTAGACGTATTGAGGGTTTTTGAAGACACAAAAATCAGCCACGGCTGCCGCTCTCTCCCTCTAGATCTGTTTCTCCTCTAGTCTAATTCGGCGGTACTTAGGCGAAGCCCTGCTGGATTAGATCACCACCACGCCGCCGTGCTGGAGAATTCATCTACCTTTCCGCCCCTCTTTCTGGATCAAGAAGGCATGGATCGTCATCGAGTTGTACGTGTGCTGAACGCAAAGGTGTCATCCGTTCGGCACTAGATCGGGATGGATCGTGATGGGATCGCGGGACGATCGTGATGAGATCGCATGACGGGCTACGATTTGGATCGCGAAGATGGTCCACTACATCAACCGCGTTATATATGCTTCCTCTTAGCGATCTACAAGGGTATGTAGATTCACTCTCCCCTCTCGTAGATGATCATCACCATCGATAGGTATTGCGTGTGCGTAGGAAATTTTTTGTTTGCCATGAAACGTTCCCCAACAACTACCTTATTTATTGCCCGCTGCCCTCGCCCTACGTGTGTTGCCCCATGCATTTGTGGTGGTGCCTGGTGTTTGTTCCATTGGGTGGAGGCCTCGTGTGTGCATGACGATTGTGCCCTAGTAAGACCATCCCCATCTGAGTAAGACTAACGTATGAGCCTTGTAAAGCGCCCCACAAGCGCCAACCAACAAGGGGCCAAGACAAAAAGGGTGCAAGAAGGCAAAGCCCAGGTGAAAGCGCCAAACAGTGATACGTCTCCGTTGTGTCTATATTTTTTATTATTTCATGCCAATATTCTACAACTTTCGTATACTTTTGGCAAAATTTTATATTACTTTTGGGACTAACATATTGATCTAGTGCCTAGTGCGAGTTCCTGTTTTTTGTGTGTTTTTTGTTTCATAGAAAATCCATCTTAAACGAAGTCCAAACGCGGTAAAAATTTATAGAGACTTATTTTGGAATATATGGAATTTTGTGAAGTTGGGATCAATGCAAGATGGTGCCCGAGGTGGTCTTAAGGTATCCCGACATGGATGATAACCCACAAGTATAGGGGATTACACCTTGATTTATTTATTCAACCCAAAGGGATCCAATGAATATCTATTGTCTTATCAGTTGAGTTGTCAATTCAACCACACATGGGATATCTGTGTAGAAAAAAAATTAGCAGCACATCATATAGTGGTAGCAGCAGTAAAAGCTGCAGTTTTGTAATGATTGTAGTAGTACGAGCAGCAATAGTACTTGGCTAGATTCAGTATATGAAAAAACGTAGGCATTGTAACAGTTACACACTAGAGAAGCATAGAACTAGCTCTAGTTCACCAATGTAATGTAGGCATGTATTCCGTATATAGTCATACATGCTTCTGATAAGAACTTGCATGACATCTTTTGTCCTACCCTCCCGTGGCAGTGGGGTACATAAGGATACTAAGGGATAATAAGGCATCCTTTTATTATAGAAGTGGAACAAAGCATTAACACGTGGTGAATACATGAACTCCTCAAACTACGACAATCACTCGAAACAATCCCAATTTTTGTCACCTTGTAGTATGCGGATCATAACACGTAATAGGTGCATATAAATTGCAAGATAGGATCTAAAAACTTTCACATTTAGGAAAACATAATAGGTTCAGATCAGAAATCATGGCACTCTGGCCCTAGTGATAAGCATTAAGCATAGCAAAGTCATAGAAACATCAATCTCACAACATAGTGGATACTAGGGATCAAGCCCTATCGGAATAACTCGATTACATGATCAATCTCATCCAACCATATCACTATCGAGCAAGCCTATGAAGAAACTACTCACTCCCAGCAGCGAGCATCATGGTCTTGTTGATGAAGAAGGGTTGATGCTGACATAGACACCGAGTCCCCCTATCTGGATCCCCAAAGGGACTTCACATCAGCCCATCTGAGGAAGAAAAGGAGGTGGTGGCAGCTCCGTCTCGTAAAATGCGATGAAAACTTCTCCCTTATTTTTTCTCCGTAAATGTGAATTTATAGGACTCGAATTAGGGTAGGAGGAGCCATGAGGTGGCCCCAAGCCATCAAGGCGCGCCCAGTTGCTTTTCACCAACAGGCGTACCCCCTTTAGTGGGTCTTTCCTCCTTAAATCTTCATATTTTGTAGAAACAATCCACAAAAAGTTTCGTCCAATTCCGAGAAATTTTATTTCTGCACAAAACTAACATAGTGTCAGTTCTGCTTAAGACAACGTTAGTCCTGGGTTAGTTTAATTCAAATCATGCAAATTAGAGTCCAAAACAAGAACAAAAGTGTTTGGAGAAGTAGATATGATTGAGACATATCGACTCCCCCAAGCTTAACTCATTGCTTGACATCAAGCAATTCAATTGACAAACTGAAAGTGATAAAGAAAACTTTTACAAACTCTTTTGTTCTTGTTGATATATATATGATTATCTAGTGTTCAGGTTTTCAACATAAATAATAAATAACCAAATCCATGATAAATATTAGACATCATATTCACGCATGGTAATACACAACCAACTAGCAAGTAATAATAAAATATCTCGCATGCCAACAATTTGTCAAAACAATCATGATATAATATGATCATATGGTATACTGCTAGCAGCTTCTGAGACCACAATACATAATGCAGAGGACCTATGAGATCCAAGCTTCAACTATCAGAGTCGAAAAATCCAACCATGCTCACATCAAACATTAACTATATCCAATGCATAAGAATGACAATAGTGCTCTCAAGTCTAATGCTTTTAGTGAGAAGATGATGACTTGAATAAAATAAAATAACAATAATGTAAATAACATAAAAGTAAATATAAAGGCCCTTCACGAAGGGAAGCGTTGATTTACATAGGTGCCAAATCTCAAGGCTTAAAACGAAGATGAAATTGTAATTATGTGTGGTGTGCTTATTGTGTCAATGTCAAGATAGAGTTTTCCATATCTTCCATGCTAAACACATTATTGGCGGTTCCCAAGTGGAAATATAAAGTTCGCTCCTATCCACCATCCATACACATTATTGACGGTTCCTAAACACATTGTTGGACACTATGAATTTAAATATCATGAAGGCTACATTGGTTTTGAATCAACTACATGTTTACACATGGGCCAAATCAAGCCGCTCGAATTACTCATTGAGAAATATTATAGTAC
Organism: Hordeum vulgare subsp. vulgare; assembly: GCF_904849725.1. Classification (NCBI taxonomy): domain Eukaryota; kingdom Viridiplantae; phylum Streptophyta; class Magnoliopsida; order Poales; family Poaceae; genus Hordeum; species Hordeum vulgare. Next base: position 356,462,884 of record NC_058520.1, read on the forward strand.
CATTCCAAATCATAACCATTTTGCATGTTGAAACATAAGATAAATCATTATCCACTTCTAGATATTTAAGCATGGCATGAGCAACTGTAATATCTAATTCTCGTCATAAACATGTTTACTCATAATATGTTGAATCAAGAATGAACAAGCTAAACATATTTACAAAAACGGAGACCAAGAAGAGTTTATACCAGCTTCCTTTACCACGATCACTTCATCAAATATTATCATTATTGCCTTTCACTTGCATGATTGAATGATGTGATAATAGTAGTAGTGCAAGCGTACTGTGAGCTAAATCAGAATCTGCAAAACAGTTTATGCAAAGGAGAAGACAAGGTAATGTTGGCTCTTTGTTAGATCCACACTAATGCATATGAGAGCCACTTAACATTTCCATTTAGGTCTTCTCCTTTCAATGAATCAACAAAAGAAAAGGTAATTCAAACCAACACACTGAAATATTTTTGGATTTTTTTCCTTTTTTATGAAGGAAGCAAATAGAAGAGGGAAAAACAAAAACGAGAAAAACTATTTACATGGGAAAACTCCCAACATGCAAAGGAAAGATTTTTGGGTTTTCTCTTAATACCGTAAACTAATTAAACAAGAAATAAAAACCGAAAACAAGCAAGAAATATTTTTGGGTTTTCCAAGTTTTTCAAACTCACAAGAAGAAGGAGAAAATTAAAGCTAACATGGATATACAATGAAAGAGGATGAACACAGATAATTGATATGAAGTGTGTGAACATGAATGTAATGTCGGTGAGAAATGCGTACTCCCCCAAGCTTAGGATTTTTCCTTGCTTGGTAATAACCATGGCTGGTCTGGATAATAATCAAAGTGGTACCTTGTAGAGGCATTCTATGTCGCCTCCTCAGCCAAGCGAACGGCCTCCAAAGTTTCTGAGACCACAATACATAATGGAGATGTCGGGACCCCGATCCTAAGCCATAGGAATCCAGCCTGTAACACATCGCATCCCTTTCGGTCTCACGCACGGTTAACCCCACGGCTGCAGCCTTACCATAGCCGGGACCGTTTGCGCCTTTTGACTCACGTATGCAATTATGTCGCTAGCATTCTAATGACAAAGAACCCGAATCGACATGTCTAGTCATAAACCAGAGTGGCAGTTCCGCACAGGGACAGGCATACATGACCCAGCAAAGCAGGTGTCGATCACCAGCGAATGTAGACGAGTCGTAGCAAGCTACAAGGACTCCATTACATCGCGTGACATTTCCCCAAAGAGGACAGACACAGCAGCTAAGAAGGACACATGCCGGTCAACCAATGTATCCGGAGCAGTAGCGAGCTACCATGGCTCGTTGGATCACAAAGGGGCATTTCCCTGTAAGGAGTGCTACGAAAGTTTACGGCTAGGTAATCGAACCCCATACATATCAACTACGACACACGTACGCATGGCATACCGATATGTATAGATACATCGATGGCATCACAACATAACCATAAACATACAAGCTTTATCTGAGAGGCTCGGAAGAGCCACACACATAATATTACACAGTAAGGGTCTCACGACCCATCATAGCAGGCATTCAGTTACAAGCCAGCGGAAGTGTTTAAAATTGCCTGAGTACAGACAGGTGAAACTAGAAGGCACATGGCCTGACTGTACTACAGACCCAACCTAGGGACAGGTCGTAGCTGGGACACCAACTACTCGTCGTTGTCGATGTCTAGGAAGAACCCTCCGTTAGGGTCATTAACAACCTCTAAAACAATTATTAAATAACATGAGTACGGAGGTACTCAGCAAGACTTTAGGATAACTATCTACTCATGCAATGTATCAATAAGGAATTATGGGGTTTCATGCGGAAAGCCAGCATTTGATTCGTGGCTAGACAACTTGCATTTTAAAACAATTTTTGACAACTTGATTTCTCGCACACGAGTCCACTATCACCACAACTATATTCTATCGTGGAATCATTCCGTATCCATATGAAAATGTCGTCCACGACACTCACACTTATCATGAAATTTTATGAGTAGCCATTGAAGTTATCTATGAACAACATCTGTCTCCAAGTAGTCCATATCCGCGGACGCGGCTATTCGAATAGCTCATAACCCTGCAGGGGTATACTTCGTCACACACGCTCTTGCCACTTATCGCCATGTGCACGTCATGCACCTCGGCAACCTTCAAGCGGAAGCCCAGCGAGGGAGTCGGCCACGACCGTTAACCACACTAGTACCTAGTCCAGGTCTATCGCCTATCTGAGGGTAACCCGCACGGAAGTCCGGCCGAGGTTTCCGCCACGGCTCCAAACGATGTGCGCAGGGTTCCCAAGCCCACCATCCGGGTGCCACTTGGTACACCGTGCCACTGCCTACCGCATCACAGCCCACCTCTCAGGTCAGCGCTATGCACGGCCTCCAGCATGACTATAAACACGAGAAACTACTTGCAACTCCTGGACCGAGTACTAAGCGATTAATAAGTCGAGAGGGTCAATTAAGTATCCCAACGTGTGGTAGTATCTAGTCTTGGATTACATACACGGAACTCAGTTCCTAAGGACGGTTCCAATGAAACAACCCGCCATGTACTCCTACATAGCCTTTCACCGGTACCTTTACCAAATCAGGTTCAACACACAGCCTTTGCTTACCGAACACATTCTCACAATTCTGTTCATCTCCGAGATGACAGACCATACACAACTCTAAGCATAGCATGAATAGCAGGATAAGGCACATCATGGCTCAAGCAGCTACCAGGTATGCTAGGTTGCAAGGTTCAGCTATTTACTATGACAAGGATAGGTCATGCAAAGGAAGTGGGTTCAACTAACGTGGCAAAAGCATTTGAAGCATTTGATCCTAATGCAATAAGGAAGTGCAGGAGCGAGAACATGGGATTTATCGGGATGATCAAAATGGTTGCTTGCCTTGTTGCTCAGAGGAGGGACAATATCCGTCAATCGGATATTCGGTGGAATCCGGAGGAGCGGAGCCTACCGAACGGAATGACAGCAATCTATAACAATCATGTGCAACAAGATGATGCATGAGCATCGCATGAGGATGCAAGGTGGTATACTATTATAGCTAACATTTATTAGGTTTGAAGTTGATTTGAATCAAATTCAAATATCACTTCAAACGAGGTATTCTCGAATACCATTTTAATTGATTCGACCTGATGCTCAGATCAACTTGCTTTTAACATGCATGGAGATGGCATGTTAGGTTGCTGGTTTGTAATTTGGACAACGTTTGATCATAACATTTGAAGTGGAATTTAAATAATTTCCAAATTCCGTCTCCAAAGTATTTATGAAAGTTAACTTATTCATTAATCTATATGTTTGGGTTCAGTAACATTTTCAAACATGTTTGAAAATGACATATTCAGATTCCTTGAATTTTTCTGATACTTTTTCATATATAAATTATTTTCATTGGAGTTACAGATTAATTTCTATGATTTTTATAAGTTTTGGCATTTTTCTGGAATTCTTTTAAATCAGAGAACTCTTTACCGCATCAGCATGACATGAGCAGGTCCAACTGGCCGTTGAAAGTCAAACCTGACGAGTGGGACCCACTGGTCAGTGACTCTAGTCAGTTTTAGATTAGTTTTAATCTTAATTAGCTAATTAACCTCACTGGACCCACATGTCAGTGACTTATTAGTTTATTCAATTTTATTTTTATTAGTCCAAATTATCCAGAGGCTGGCCCGACATGTCAGTGGCTCAGGCCAGCTGAGATCCACTGGCGGCGAGGTCGTCCTCGCCGGCGGGGAGCCTCCGGCGACAACTAGTACGGCGGAGGGCATCGGAAACTCGCCTCCGATGACCAAACGCACGGCGGAGACCATGGAGAGAACGGCCACTCGACGGCGCGCACGATGGGGCAAACCCCAGGGGCTGGGGTGGCCGGAATCGACGCCGGCGACGAGCTCGGCAGCGACCAAGTTCGGCCATCGTCGAAGTCATCGAACACATTGTCAAATCGTGCGGGGCTGGGTTCCTAAAGCATCTACGTGACGTCCTGAGGCTGCTGGTGGCCTCAGACGGACCAACCCTTCACCGGAGGGCTACCGGTGACGAGCTGCAGCGGCGGTCCTCGTGGGGCTCCGGTGGAACTAGGCCTAGAGGAGCAGATCGATGGGGAAAACTTTGGGGAAAGCTGCGCAAGCTCACGAGGAGTGCAGAGGAGGGCTTAGGCGGCTCGGGGATGTGCTGAGGGCGACGAATCGAGCAGAGCTCGCCGGCGGCCGAAGGTTGAAGACGACGGTGCCGTGGGCGTTGCAGGGCTCGTGGAGGCTTCGGCTTCTGCAGGGAGGACCAGCTCGTCGAGGCGGAGCTAATGGCACACTCGGGAGGAAGATCCTGTGGCTAGGGGCACGGGCAGCTCGAGCTCGAGCTCCTGTCAATGGCGGCAGTGGGGATCGGAAGAACCGAGAGGAGAGGGGGGAGATGGAGCACGGGAATGGATAGATACGTGCTCGGGGAGGTTATCCCCGCGCTCGCCAGCACGAGCCGGCGGCCAGGCAGGCAGAGAGCTGCGTGGAGGCACGCGGCGTCGCGGCGGCCACCTCCTGCTCCTACTGGCGAGGAGGAAGACGACAGCGCGACTGGGCCTGGGCTGAGGTGAGCGAACATAATTCTTTCCTCCCTTTTTTCTGTTTTGTTTCTGTTTTGCTAACTATTTGATTTGCTATTTATTTCAGCTCCAAAATAGGTTGTAAAAGTATTTTGAACACACCAGAATATTTGTTGGAATATATCCAACCATTCCTGGAGTTTTCAACATTTTTGAAAACTTAAAGTTTTTGAATTCAAATTTTAAACTTGAAACCAGTAGCTTTTTGCATTTATTTAAAATGCCAAATGTGTTAAGAAAATGGTTTTCTTCATTGATTGTTTGCTTTCAAGAATTAACAGAAAAGTTGAACTTTTCTTGAGGCCATTTTGAGTTCATTGATTTGAATAAAATTTATAATTCCTTTGAATTAAGAAGTGGCTAGGGTTTTGAGTTTCCCTTCACCACTTACTTTGATCTTGTTGCCATTTTCTTGGATGCAATGCAAAGAAAATATGAGCACAATGCTAAACCTTGGCTAGGGTTCCAGGGATGTGACAACTCACCCCCACTCAAAAGAATCTCGTCCCAAGATTTAGAAGTCGTCGGGAATAACGCAGGATACTCAAGTCGGAGACGATCCTCTCTTTCCCAAGTTGCCTCCTTCTCAGAATGATTTAACCATTGAACTTTAAGAAACTTGAGGTTTCGACGTCGAGTAGTATGCTCAGCTTGGTCGAGAATACGAACAGGGTATTCTCGATAAGAAAGGTTATCTTGGAGATCAAGCGTTTCGTGGTCCACTTCACGGATAGGATCCGAAAAACAACGCCTGAGTTGCGAGACGTGGAAGACATCATGAACCTTGGAAAGATGCGGAGGAAGTTCCAACTGGTAGGCAACTTCTCCTCGTTTGGCAAGAATGCGAAAAGGACCAATGTAACGAGGAGCCAACTTGCCCTTGATACCGAATCGATGGGTACCCTTCAAAGGTGTAACCCGATGGTAAGCCTTCTCGTCAACTTCAAAGGTCACAGCCTTATGATGACGATCATAATGGCTCTTTTGACGAGACTGGGTTGTTTTCAACTTTTCACGAATAATGTGAACCTGCTCTTCTGCATCCTGGATCATATCCGGGCCAAAGAGTTGCCTCTCTCCGGTTTCTGACCAATTAAGAGGTGTTCGACATCTTCGTCCATAGAGAACTTCAAAAGGAGCTTTGCCCAAGCTTGATTGATAACTATTGTTATAAGCAAATTCGGCGAATGGAAGGTACTTCTCCCAATTCATACCGAATGATATAACACAAGCTCGGAGCATATCTTCTAAGATTTGATTCACTCTTTCTACTTGACCACTTGATTGGGGATGGAAAGCAGTGCTAAAAGATAAGTGAGTCCCCATGGCATTCTGAAAACTTTCCCAGAAGCGAGAAGTAAAGATACTCCCACGGTCCGAGTTAATCTCCAGGGGAACACCATGAAGAGACACTATTCGAGAGATATATAACTCCGCTAGCTGGCTAGCTATTATACTCTCACGAACGGGAAGAAAATGGGCTACTTTGGAAAGACGGTCAATGACCACAAAGATAGCATTATTTCCTTTCTTGGTCTTGGGAAATCCGGTAATGAAATCCATACTAACTTTATCCCATTTCCATTCAGGAATAGCTAAAGGTTGAAGGGTGCCAGCAGGCCTTTGATGTTCTGCCTTAACTCGACGACAAACGTCGCGGTTAGCAACGAACTCAGCAATTTCTCTCTTCATCCTAGTCCACCAGAACCTCTGGCGTAGGTCCTCATACATCTTAGTACTACCGGGATGAATGGTGAGAGGAGAATCATGAGCCTCCTTAAGTATCAATTGCCACAGACGTTTGCTCTTAGGAACCACTAAACGGTTCTAAAAGAACACAACACCTTTCTCATTGATGGAGAAATCCCTAGCGTTACCGCTAGCAATATTCTCCTTGATCCGGGATATACCCTTATCATAAGCCTGCACGGCTATGATTTGATCCCTAAGAGTAGGCTTCGCCACCAGGGTAGAAAGGAATCCTTGAGGAACAATATGGAGATTTAACTACCGAAATTCCTCATAGAGATGTGGTTGACCTTGTTGTAGCATCAAATTGTTACAATAAGATTTACGACTTAGTGCATCAGCCATAACATTGGCCTTCCCCGGGGTGTAAGTTATCCCAAAGTCGTAATCCGAGATCAACTCAACCCACCGTCTTTGCCTGAGATTCAAATCCGGCTGGGTGAAGATATATTTCAGACTTTGGTGATCAGTGAATATTTCGCAACGATTACCCATAAGGTAATGTCGCCAGGTTTTTAGTGCATGGACCACAGCTGCAAGCTCAAGGTCATGTGTGGGATAATTATCCTCATGTGGACGCAACTGTCGAGATGCGTATGCGATCACATGACGATCTTGCATAAGAATGCAACCTAATCCTTGTCGCGAGGCGTCGCAATAGATAACAAAGTCCTTAGAAAATCTGGTGGTAGCAACACAGGAGCGGAAGTCACGCGTCTTTTCAGTTCCTGAAAACTATGCTCACTCTGTGGTGTCCACTCGAACTTTTTATCCTTCTTGAGGATTTCAGTTAGAAGCTTTGCAACCTTGGAGAAATTCTCAACAAAGCGGCGACAATAGCTCGCTAGACCAAGAAAACTCCTAACTTGCTTAACCGATTCAGGTTGAGTCCAATCAAGGACGGCTTGAACTCGCTCGGGATTGACAGCAATACCCTTACCAGAGATTACGTGACCTAGATAGGTCACTTCTGGTAACCAAAATTCACATTTTGAAAACTTGGCATAAAGGCGATGCTCTCGAAGTTTCATCAATACCAGCCTTAGATGCTCGGCATGTTCTTCTTCATTCTTCGAGTAGATGAGAATATCATCGAGGTATACCACGATGAATTTATCCAAATACTCCATGAAGATTGAATTCATGAGACGAGAGAAAATGGTCGGAGCATTGGTTAACCCGAAGGACATGACGGTGTACTCGTATTGGCCATAATGAGTAACAAAAGCCGTTTTTGGAATGTCCCCGTTCTTGATCTTGATTTGATGGTAACCCAACCTCAAATCCATTTTTGAGAAGACTGAGGATCCAGCAAGCTGATCGTATAGGTCGTTGATCCTGGGGAGCGGATACTTGTTCTTTATGGTGACCAGATTAACTGGTCGGTAATCTACAACCATCTGATCCGTTCCATCCTTCTTCTTGACGAAGAGGACGGGGCAAGCCCAAGGAGAAGAGCTAGGACGAATGAACCCTTTATTCAAGGCCTCATCTAGTTGCTTCTTAAGTTCGGCTAGCTCCAGGGGTGCCATCTTATAGGGTCTTCTGGCTATTGGGACAGTTCCCGGAACAAGATCTATCACGAACTCTACATCTCTGTCAGGTGGAATTCCTGGCAGTTCCTCTGGAAAAACATCCGGGAAGTCACGGACAATCGGGATGTCTTCAAGTTCCGGAAGGGGGTTGGCATTTTGGGAATAGAGTTGGCATTTGGCAACTCAAGTAGAGACATTGACTATCTCACCCGAGGGATGGGTAAGCTGAACATTTCTAGAATGAGTATCAAGCTTAGCATAGTGAGCTGACATCCAGTCCATACCCAAGATGATATTGATATCCGAAGATTTCAAGGCTATCAATGAGGCTAGAAAAACTAGCCTGTCTACTAGAATTTCATTGTCATAGGTTATCCTAGAGGTTTGCCATTTACTACCAGGAGTTTGGACAACCAATGGAATTGGCATATCACAAAAAGACATGTTATGCAACTGTGCATAACTTTCTGAAATGAAGGAATGAGAAGACCCAGTGTCAAAGAGAACAGACGTTGGGTGATGATTAACAAGAAGCGTACCCAGTATGACGTCGGGATCCTCTGCAGCTTCTTCTACTGAGACATAGTTGACACGGCCACGTGCAGGAGTTGGCTTCACATAGTAAGCTTTGCCCAACTTGCCTTGCCCGACGGACTTTTTGGGTTGCTTGGCACCCACATTTTGAGGACACTCATGGGAATAGTGCCCTGGTTCTCCACACTTGTAGCATATCACTTGGTTGGCACGTGGTGCAGCCTTTCTAGCTGGACCACCATAAGTTTTTGCTGGAGGGTTGGTCTGATTCGTCTGAGGCGCCACGTAGGATGGCCTCGGAGTGTATCTTGGCGGCAGAGAACTGTTCGGAACCCACAACCTGCGTTTTGGAAACGTGGAACCAGATGATGAGCCAAAGTCATGGGAGTGCTTCCTTGTGGCTTCAAAGTCGGTATGACCAGTCTCGGCACTGATCGCCTTGTTGACCAGGGCTTGAAAGCTTGCACACTCGTGGAGGCGCAGATCACGAGAAGCTCAGGACTCAGACCCTTATGGAATCTTGCTTGCTTCTTGGCGTCAGTAGACACCTCCTCCGTTGCATAGCGGGCGAGGTTACCGAACTCGCGACTATAGGCATCCACGGTCATCTTGCCCTGGGTGAAAGCACAGAACTCCTCTCCCTTTCTGTCCATCAGGCCCTCTGGAATATGGTGCAGACGGAAGGCTGCACTAAAGTATGCCCATGTAGCTGCTGGATCAGCAGGACGCATAGCTTCAAAGTTCTCCCACCACAAATTGGCGGGTCCTTCCAGAAAATACGCCGCAAAGGTCACCTTGTCGGCCTCAGAAACATTCGTAGAGAGAATCTTGTGTGAGATGCTGCACAGCCAGTCATCAGCGTCGAGGGGATCGACGGAGTGATGAAATTTTGGAGGATTCAGCTTCACAAAGTCGTTGAGGGACACTGCAGCATTCCTAGGCTGACGAGACGTATTCTGCTCAATACGCTCTAACAGTCGGTTGGTCTCTCTTTTGTTCCTCTCTGCCTCAAGCATAACTTCCGCCAGAGAGGGCGGGTGAGGCAGGTCTTCCTGCGACGCTTGACTACCCTCGCCTTGCTCATGAGCAGGGGCACGGTTCAACCTGGTGAACACCATCCTGGCAAACAAACTCACAGCTTAGACCAATATCATATCAATACTAGCTATGGATTAAGAATGTATTGAACACACGGAATGCGGAAATGAATATCCGAACAACATGGTAACAAGCATCTGCTATATATACACCATGGTTCATACACACCCTTACATAGTTCAGTACAACCTTAATCGAAGAGCAAACTACTAAAATTATGGAACTACTCATCAGAGGCTTACAAGCTTCCTATACATTATTTATCTAGGCCTCCGGAATTCATTTCACATCACAGGCATACTTCACAAGTCACGCAGGACTATGAACGTACGGTTACTATCATACTATCCCTCCACACACAGCTCAGGCATCCACATAGAACATCTCATAGAGATTGCCTCCATGGCCTGGAAGCTCAACCTGCGGATCAGGAAACAATCAGGCCTGAGATCCCTGGGATCCATAAGGACACGGATGTGGCCTCGGTCCCCTGACTGGTGGTAATAGGGGTCCCCGAAGAGGGGTGACTCCTCCTATAGCTGGCAAGACAATGTGGGTCGGAAGATGGGTCCTAACAGGGTTCAGCATCTCCATATCTCCGTACCCTGTCTGGACTACCGGTGCCAGCTGCGTCAAAGTCGTGCACAGACGGGCACGGGTAGCATAAAGCTCCATGCGGAGAGCACGAGCATCCCTGTCTCTGTTCTCTAGCATCTCAGCAGTGGACTGCAGTAGTGGATCCTCCATGGAAGAATCAAAATACACTCCGCTGAGGTATCCCTCTTCACCAGGCTGGGAGGCAGGAACATAGCAGAACTCTAAATTCTGCAGCAGTGCATGTCTCGCCCTCACAATGGTCAGCATTGAATAGGCAGCATCTTGTACTACCATGTCAACAGTGACTCCCAACCCATAGGACCAATGGATTGGCTCCTCAGCTCCAGGGTAGTCTGGAAATACCCTAACAGTGCAGATATACTGACTATGGTTGAAGTCTCGGTACTGTTCCTCCACTGTGTACTCGGGGTACTAGCGGTAACCGCACACCGACATCACCCTGACCAGCATGGCCGTATGACCCGGCACATCAATGCACCTGGTCAGACGTACCACCTGACGAGAAGGACGGCCAGGCATGTGAAAATAGAGAGTAATGCAAAAGCATTAGAGCTCTGGATGCAAAATTGGGCAGCATAACGGCTGTAAATGCTCAAAAACAATTTTGAGACAACCCCAAAAATAGGATGGCGTAACCACTCAACTATCAGGTTCAATTCTCTGATCATCAAACTTACTTCCTTTTTCCTAGGAATAAAAGGAACCCAAAATAACTCTCGACCCGTAGTCTTAGAATCTATCGATCGGAAACACGAGCCTAGAAGAAGATGAGTAACATAGTCCTTAATTCCCGCAGAAAAGACGAGGATGACCAGAATAGAATAACTTGAGAAGAGAACAAGAGTCTTACGTTCCCTTCCACAAACAATTCCCTTATGTATAACTAAAGCAATTCTAGACTCAACTTCGACCAGTTTGGCTTAGTAGTCCTACAGTCAGTCAGGCTCTGATAGCAACGCTGTCGGGACCCCGATCCTAAGCCATAGGAATCCAGCCTGTAACACATCGCATCCCTTTGCGGTCTCACGAACGTTTAACCCCACGATTGCAGCCTTACCTTAGCCGGGACCGTTTGCGCCTTTTGACTCACATATGCAATTATGTCGCTAGCATTCCAATGACAAAGAACCCGGATCGACATGTCTAGTCATAAACCAGAGTGGCAGTTCCGCACAGGGACACGCATACATGACCCAGCAAAGCAGGTGTCGGTCACCAGGGAATGTAGACGAGTCGTAGCAAGCTACAAGGACTCCATTACATCGCGTGACATTTCCCCAAAGAGGACAGACACAACAGCTAAGCAGGACACATGCCGGTCAACCAATGTGTCCGGAGCAGTAGCGAGCTACCATGGCTCGTTGGATCACAAAGGGGCATTTCCGTGTAAGGAGTGCTACTAAAGTTTACGGCTAGGTAATCGAACCCCATACATATCAATTACGACACACGTACGCATGGCATACCGATATGTATAGATACATTGATGGCATCACAACATAACCATAAACATACAAGCTTTATTTAAGAGGCTCGGAAGAGCCACACACATAATATTACACGGTAAGGGTCTCACGACCCATCATAGCAGACATTCAGTTACAAGCCAACGGAAGTGTTTAAAACTGTCTGAGTACAAACAGGTGAAACTAGAAGGCACATGGCATGACTGTACTACAGACCCAACCTAGGGCCAGATCGCCGATGTCTAGGAAGAACCCTCCGTTAGGGTCATTAACAACCTCTGCAACAATTATTAAACAAACATGAGTACGGAGGTACTCAGCAAGACTTTAGGATAACTATCTACTCATGCAATGTATCAATAAGGAATTGTGGGGTTTCATGCGGAAAGCTAGCATTTGACTCGTGGCTAGACAACTTGCATTTTAAAACAATTTTTGACAACTTGATTTCGCGCACATGAGTCCACTATCACCACAACAAGACTCTATCGTGGAATCATTCCGTATCCATACGAAAATGCATTCCACGACACTCACACTTATCTTGACAATTTTATGAGTAGCCATTGAAGTTATCTATGAACAACATATGTCTCCAAGTAGTCCATAGCCGCGGACGCGGCTATTCGAATAGATCATAACCATGCAGGGGTATACTTCGTCACACACGCTCTCGCCACTTATCGCCATGTGCACGTCATGCACCTCGGCCAACTTCAAGCGGAAGCCCAGTGAGGGAGTTGGCCACGACCGTTAACCACACTAGTACCTAGTCTAGGTCTATCGCCTATCTGAGCGTAACCCGCACGGAAGTCCGGTCGAGGTTTCCGCCACGGCCCCAAACGATGTGCTCAGGGTTCCCAAGCCCACCATCCGGGTGCCACTTGGTACACCGTGCCACTACCTACCGCATCACAGCCCACCTCTCAGGTCAGCCCTATGCACGGCCTCCAGCATGACTATAAACACCAGAAACTACTTGCAACTCCTGGACCGAGTACTGAGCGATTAATAAGTCGAGAGGGTCAATTAAGTATCCCAACGTGTGGTAGTATCTAGTCTTGGATTACATACACGGAACTCAGTTCCTAAGGATGGTTCCAATGAAACAACCCGCCATGTACTCCTACATAGCCTTTCACCGGTACCTTTACCAAATCAGGTTCAACACACAACCTTTGCTTACCGAACACATTCTCACAATTCTGTTCATCTCCCAGATGACAGACGATACACAACTCTAAGCATAGCATGCATAGCAGGATAAGGCACATCATGGCTCAAGCAGCTACCAGGTATGCTAGGTTGCAAGGTTCAGCTATTTACTGTGACAAGGATAGGTCATGCAAAGGAAATGGGTTCAACTAACGTGGCAAAAGCATTTGAAGCATTTGATCCTAATGCAATAAGTAAGTGCAGGAGCGAGAACATGGGATTTATCGGGATGATCAAAATGGTTGCTTGCCTTGTTGCTCAAAGGAGGGACAATATCCGTCAATCGGATATTCGATGGAATCCGGAGGAGCGGAGCCTACCGAAAGGAATGGGAACAATCTATAACAATCATGTGCAACAAGATGATACATGAGCATGGCATGAGGATGCAATGTGGTATACTATTATAGCTAACATTTATTAGGTTTGAAGTTGATTGGAATCAAATTCAAATATCACTTCAAACGAGGTATTCTCACATCAAACATTGTAATTCAGAGTCGAAAATGTGCAGTCATGCTCACATCAAACATTAACTATACCCAATGCATAAGGATGGCAATAGTGCTCTCAAGTCTAATGCTTTTAGTGAGAATATGATGACTCAGATAAAATAAAATAACATGAAAGTAAATAACATAAAAGTAAATATAAAGGCCCTTCGTGAAGGGAAGCGTTGATTTACATAGGTGCCAAATCTCAAGGCTTAAAATAGAGATGAAATTGTAATTATGTGTGGTGTGCTTATTGTGTCAATGTCAAGATAGATTTTTCCATATCTTCCATGCTAAACACATTATTGGCGGTTCCCAAGTGGAAATATAAAGTTCGCTCCTATCCACCATCCATACACATTATTGACGGTTCCTAAACACATTGTTGGACACTCTGAATTTAAATATCATGAAGGCTACATTGGTTTTGAATCAACTACATGTTTACACATGGGCCAAATCAAGCAGCCCGAATTACTCATAGGGAAATATTATAGTACCATTCCACATCATAACCGTTTTGCATGTTGACACATACAATAAATCATTATCCACTTATAGATATTTAAGCATGGCATGAGCAACTCTAATATACAATTCTCATCATAAACATGTGTACTCATAATATGTTGAATCAAGATTGAACAAGCTAAACATATTTACAAAAATGGAGACCGAGAAGAGTTTATACCAGCTTCCTTTACCACGATCACTTCATCAAATATTATCATTATTGCCTTTCACTTGCATGATTGAATGATGTGATAATAAAAGTAGTGCAAGTGTACTGTGAGCTAAATCAGAATCTCCAAAACAGTTTATGCAAAGGAGAAGACAAGGTAATGTTGGCTCTTTGTGAGATCCACACTAATGCATATGAGAGCCACTTAACATTTTCATCGAGGTCTTCTCCTTTCAATGACTCAACAAAAGAAAAGGTAATTCAAACCAACACACTGAAATATTTTTGGATTTTTTTTCTTTTTTTTATGAAGGAAGGAAATAGAAGAGGGAAAAACAAAAACGAGAAAAACTATTTACATGGGGAAACTCCCAACATGCAAAGGAAATATTTTGGGGTTTTCTCTTAATACTGTAAACTAATTAAACAAGATAGAAAAAAATATAAAGAAGCAAGAAATATTTTTGGGTTTTCCAGGTTTTTCAAACTCACAAGAAGGAGAAAATTAAAGCTAACTTGGATATACAATGAAAGAGGATGAACACCGATAATTGATATGAAGTGTGTGAACATGAATGTAATGTCGGTGAGAAATACATACTCCCCCAAGCTTAGGCTTTTTCCTTGCTTGGTAATAACCATGGCTGGTCTAGATAATAATCATAGTGGTACCTTGTAGAGTCAATCTCTGTCGCCTCCTCAGCCAAGCGAGCGGCCTCCACAGTTTCGATGTGCTATGATGCTTCGCTCTCGAGAATGTAATATCTCCGCTCATTCTGAAAATCAAAGAGAGAAAGCACATGCAAAGTAACATAGACTGGGTTATATTTGTCAAATATTAAGTTGTACTCATAACCGTGATCATCTTCCTCAATAAAATCATGAAGCTGCATGATTCAAAATCTAAATATCTTTCAGGCAGCCTGGGCTCATTAGGTCGAGGAGAGACTCCTAGTTTTGGAGCTATGCGGGAGGCATAAATTCCTTAAGTCACCATTACCCGCATTAAGCTATAGTCTATGGGAAACAATTGCCCCAAGGTTATACTTTTTAATACCCGTTATCGCGGTCTAAATGATGCTCAAGTCAGGAGCGCACAATGCACTACAATTTTGCTTGCCCAAAATACAATTCCCATTAAACAATGCAAACTAGCGGATAAACGGGAATTGGATACTTTTTATCCTATCATGTGTCACTCCTCTACCCTTTCCCACAGAAAGAGTCTCAAGGAACATATTATAATCAGATTTTAGTGGTTTTTCAAGTGAGTCCCAATATGGAAGTTTACATGCATCACAAAATTCTTCTAGAGTCGTAAAGAAGAGTTATCGTATAGATTAAAAATACTCTAGAAGTACGGGAATGATATTGAGACATTTGTGTGAATGAACATGTAAGCTCATAGTGTTGGATGCACTTACCTGCGAGGAAGTCGATGAGGTTGGTATTATAAATGTATTGACCAAATTCCTCCTTAATACCTCCACCTCTCATGAACTCATCACATGGCCAACGACAAGATTTGGCGTCGTCCATGATTGTCAAAATAGGTCTAGGTTCCGCATATGCTTTTCATACTAAGCTCAATATTGACGACTCAACGAATGTAGGTCTCGTTGAAGAGCTCCTCCTAAAGAAACTCATCTTCCTATGAACAAATTTCTGAAATTTTTAGGCCACAAAATCATGTCAATAAAACTTTGTAAGATTGATAGTGACTAGTCATATAGATGTCTAGAGGCCATATCAAGCATTCATACTACTTGGAACTCAAAGAATTCAAAATGCAAGCTCATTTTCAGTAGCACCAAGTGTAGCAAAATATGCAAAATATATACCACTAAAGCAAAAACTAATTGGATCAATGGGAGAGTCATATACCAAGGAGTAATCCCTGAAAACAGTTTCGGAAACGGAGTTCCAAGCAAATAGATTGAAAATATCACGTCTGTGAGCAAGAACACGAGAGAGAGAGCAACTAAGATTTTTTTTTTCTAGAGGTAGGAGAAGGACTGGTCTGAATAGATAAGTGAGTGGGTCCCTGTGGGACCCACAAGCCATCAAGGTGCACCGAGGAGGGTGGGTGTGTCGTGCTGGCTTGGCACCAAATGGTGCAGCCCCTCCCCCGAGGGGTGTTTTTAGCACCAGGATGTTTTAAATATTCTAGAAAAATCATGTTCAAATTTTGACGCATTCTAAGAATTTTTATTTGATCGTCATTTTTATTGCATGGGAAACTCAAAAATCAGGATAATCATGGCATTTTATTTTACTTAACTACGAATACCATAGAGTAAAGTAATACTACACAAAGTTGTGCTTGCTAAATTCATCGACCACATGTCTTTCAAAAAGGATCTGTTAATAAGGTTGATCAAGTCTTATTAATAACCATTTTTGGATTGACATGAAACTGAACAATTTTCATATAACACTAAGTTTCCTCAATGGGGATTTGCATATCCCCAACAATAAGAATATCATATTTCTTCTTGGCAGTGGGAAGAGGAAATTTGAACCCTTCAAAAGAGATTGTGGCAACTGGCCCAATGACATTAATATTATTTACCAAAGCTTTTTTCTTGGAAAAATGCACCGTATGTTGTTTGCCATTGACATGAAAAGTAACCTTCCTTTTGTTGCAATCAATAACAGCCCATGTAGTATTTAAAAAGGGTCTACCAACGATAATCGACATGTTTTTTTTTGGCCGGCTACTGTAGGGAAAACCCCCCACAGCCATTTTCCTTTATTCCCATAAATGAGAGCAGTATGTACAAGAGGAGATTTAGAATGTACAAGGGGAAGAAGAGCAAAGGATTACAAACCTCAAGGAGGCAAAAAGGAAATCCATTTAAGGAGATCATCCCTGAAACTAGCCTTAATTCTATGAGCTAACACAGAAATGTCATGAATGAATCCAGATCTCCATTTTCTGAACCTTGGTTGCTCCTGGTTGAAGACCTTTGCATTTCTGGTAATCCAGATGTTCCAACATGCAGTGAAAACCACCTCAGCAAAGAAAGGGTTATGAAAGTCCTTTCTAGCCGCAACAGCAGCACTCCACATAGATGAACCCTGCCATGTGATCTGCAGGTAATTCCAGACCATGGTACTGAAAAGACAGTTGAAGAATAAATGATCTCTGTCCTCCCTGACTCGAGCGTGACATAGAACACAAAGGTTGGAATCAGAGACCTTCCAGTGACGCCGTTCCAGCATATCTTGAGTGTTTAGCCTATCCATGATGAGCATCCAGGCAAACATCTTAATCTTCACAGTACAGCAGCTTCTCCAGATCCAGCTAAGTAAAGGGTTTGGTACAATGCTGCCGTGAATATGAGCATAGTATCTCTTGGCTGTGTAGACCTTAGCATCCTTTCCCCATACCCATCTGTCAGAGGCCTGATGATTAAGATCCAGGTCCTGAAGCAAAGATTGGACTGAAAGCAGTTCCTGATAAGCTTGAGCAGAGAGGTAAGTGAAACATGGAGAGCATGCTGTCATCATAAAAGGCAGTAAAGACCTCTTGAGCTGTGCAGAAAGGGTCAGCCACAAAAGAAAACAGTCTTTGGAATCTGGCCGCCAGTGGCATAATGGAGTTTCCAATCAACCAGGAGTCGGACCAAAACAGAAAGGAATCACCCTTGTTTGGCAGAACATATGTAACTGATCTGAATTTGTCAAGACGTTTACAGATATCCTTCCACCAAAAGGATCCACAAAGTGCAGTTCCCTGAGGTACAGTGTTATGATAATAAGTGTTCCAAATCAGATGAACCCAAGGGATATCAGCATGATTGAGGAACTTATCAGCATGTTTGAGCAGGAGTACTTCATTCTGGACTGCTAGGTTCATAATCCCTAGCCCCCCTTTATGTTTAGGCCTGCACACCAGAGGCCAAGCAGCAAGAGAGGGTGCATGATCATTCCCATTTCTTCTCCATAGACATTTCCTTTGAATCCTCTCCAACTGCTTCAGTATACCTGGTGGGATATCCAGACTGCATAGAAAGAAGATAGGTACAGAAGACAGGGCTGAGTTTAAATACTGTAGCCGTCCCCCCTGAGCAAGAAAAGATGAACTAGCACTGAGTCTTCTTTCCATGTTATCAACCAGAGGCATGAGATCAATGATTCTTGGTTTAGTTGTCCCAACAGGAAGGCCAAGATATGTGAAGGGTAAAGATCCCACTCTGTAACCAATGGAGCCTGCGAGATCCTGTAGATGCTGAGGTGAAGTGTTAACAGGTAGAAGTGCAGATTTGTGGTAATTCACCTGTAATACACTGGACTGGGAGAAAAGCAAGAGCATTTTCTTGAACTGCAATAACTGGGATTTATCAGCAGGTAATATGATAAGAGTATCATCAGCATATTGCACTATAGGGTAATACTTATCATGACAAGGTATAGGCAGCTGTATCAGCCTCTCAACCAGCAGTTGGTTAACCAGAGTTTGTAAAAAATCAGCAGCAATAGCAAAAAGCAGTGGAGGCATAGGATCTCCCTTCCTGACACCTTTCTTGCACATGAACTTCTTTCCAGGCACACCATTGATCAGAACTGAAGATGATCCAGAAGTTAGGAGCTGCCTAACCCAAAGGATCCATTTGTCATTTGAAGCCCTTGTGCTTAAGAATCTGGAAGATGAACTCATGTTCTACAGAATCAAATGCCTTTTCAAAATCCAGCTTAAGAATAACTATAGGCTTCTTGGATTGATGACATTGGTGCAGGTACTCTAGAGTCTATCCCACACAATCTTGAATGGTTCTAGATTTGATAAAACCATACTGGTTCTTGTGAAGACACTTCACAATCTGCAACTGAAGCCTGTTAGCAAACATTTTGGACAAAAAATTGATACCCATTCCAGTAAGTGATATTGGTATGTAATCTCCCACATGTTCAGGTGATCTCTTCTTTGGAATCAGTGTAATATAGGATGAATTCATGTTCACAAGCTCGGCCTGTCCAGCATGGAAATCAGAAGCAAGCTGGTAAAACTCAGGGGAGATAATGTGCCAGCATTTGTTGAAGAAAAGACCATTGAAACCATCAGGCCCTGGAGCTTTGTCAATGGGCATATCCTGAACAGTCTTGTCCATTTCAGACTTGGAAAAAGATTCTGTGAGAATGTCTAGACCCTCCACCTCAGTCAGCATGGATTGTAAATCAAATGCCATGTTAATGCCAAGAGAAGTTCCCATTATATCCTTGAAAGAGGCCCAAAAACATGCAGCAATTTGATCATGATCAGAGATGGTAGAACCATCATTTAACTTGAGAGATGCAATGGAATTCCTCCTATATCTCTCACTGGCCATATCATGGAAGAATTTAGTGTTTTCCTCACCAACCTTAACAAATCTGATAGTGGCTCTCTTCTTCCAGTACAAGCACTGAAGATGCAGAAGATGTTCCAACTGTAATTTGACAATTTTCCTGAAATTAGCTTCTGGTCTGAAAAGTGACCTCAACTCCTCAAGCTCATCCAAACATAGCACTACTTGATTAAATCTGGAAATAAAAAAAATTAACTGTGACAGAGACGTCTGCCATTTCTTCAAAGCCTGCCGAAGATGCTTCATCTTATCCATAATAACAGTAGTAATGTGTGTCTTCCTTGAAGGAATGAGCCAGGACTGTTGTACACATTCCATGAAGCCTTTCCATTTCAACCCAGTAGTTTTCAAAGCGAAATAGGTTGCATTTAGGGATGGAAGTGTTAACAGTGACCACACAGGGAACATGATTAGAAGCAGTCTTTGCGAGGGGTAGCACTTGATTAAGAGGATATGAGGAGATCCAGTTGACTGATGTAAAAAACCAGTCAAGCTGCTCCAGAAGAGGGGAATCCTGCATATTGGACCAAGTGTAAGATCTGCCTTTAATGGGTAGTTCCAGCAATCCGAGATGCCCAATAATTTCATTGAAGATGAACATGTCATTCACATCAGCCCTAGGAAGGTTTCTGTTGTCAGGAGATCTAATGAAATTAAAATCTCCAAGAGGCAACCAATTAGCCCCAGTGGGAATATTAAGATTGTGAAGCCAGCGAACAAAAAGATCTCGGGCCTCTCCTTGACATGGCCCATAGACATTAACTAAAGTCCATGATTCACCCGTGTGATTTGAGGTAAAGGAGATGATCAATCCGTAGGGTGTGCATTCCACTAATTGACCAGTAAGAATGGAAGAGTTCCAAAGGGTGATAAGCCCTCCTAATGCACCCCTGGAAGGAGAGTAAGCAAACTGATCAAAGCATTTGGGGCAGAAACCTTTAACTGCACGAAACTCTATTGACTGCATTTTTGTTTCCTGTAAGCAGACCACAGCAGCTAGGCTCTCATCAGTCTTGTTGCGGACCGTCCGCTGCCTATGATCCAAACTTAGGCCACGTACATTCCAACACAGCACACGCCAACTTCTCGTAGAACGACTATCCATTGCAGATTATATATATAGCAAAAGCAAGGCTATGTAATAGCCAGTGCAACCAAGGTTCCGAAAACCAAAAGACAGCGCAAGCAGAAGTTTGACAGTACATAGAGCCAGTACAATAACAGATAAACATAGATGGATTAATCATGAGAAGACGATGGCGCAGAATCAGCAGGATCTTCCATAAGTCGATCCACCGTGAGCTTCTCAGGAGCTATGCCGAGTGACTGTCCCACCTCCTGAATCACTGGGATAGGAGTGGCAGGAGGTATTTGAACATCCTCAGTCTCCTGCGATGTAGAGGGCATTGGCTTGACCTTGGGCTTCCTCTTCTTGGGGACATGCGCCGGCTGCTCCTGCAGAATAGGCTTGAAGCCGTCTCGCTTGATGGAGCCGTGAGTACACCGACGGACCGAGGAGTCAACCACTGGAGTGGCCTTCTTGCGGGTCCCCTTCTTGGATGGAGCAGGAGAACGAAAAGATTAGTCCTCTGTAGATGAAGAAGGACTAAGAGGGATTACCTCCTGCATTGAGATAGAGGTACTAGCAGGCTCTGATAGAGAAGGTTCTGGAGCATCAGTGTCCAATGCCACTGCCCAGGATCGCTTGGGGATCATAATGGGCTCCAGAATTGGCATCTGTAGTTGACGAGGTACGTGCATAGCAGTAGCAGCCCCCATAAGAGCATCAAAGGTGCATGCCCAGGACATCACAGGCAGCAGAGGAGGCCCATACACAACCCTAGCAGCCCCATCAAAGATGTTGTCAGTCTGAATGAGGGGGGTTTGTAGAGAACAATTGCTAGATGATTGTCATCATGCGCCTCTTCCATCACAGGCACATCTTCCTCTGGCTCGGCATCATTGTGCGGGGCAGCCATTGGCATGTCAGCATCAGTGGCATCAGGATTAGCCAGCGGTGGTTCTTGAGCAGCAGGTTCCCCCTCCATGTCACCCTGCGGCTAAGGGTCAAGGTCCACGAGCTCATGAACCGAATCCGAGGAAGAAAGACTCGGTTGATCAATCACCATAGACTCTTGATCCTGAACAAGATCAGCAGCACGTGCTTCCGGGGCCGCTTCAGGTTCCCATCCTCCTCCAGCAGCGGCAGCAGGCGGCTGACCCCAACCTCCGTCATGAGCAGCAGGAGGCGGCTGACCCCAGCCTCCGTCATCAGCAGCACCAGCAGCAGGCCCTGGGTCTCCAGGCGCCAGCAGTACCGCATTCCAACCTAGCGCAGGATATGGGGGCAGAGCAAATTGCAGATTATCATGAACAAGATGTCCAGGGAGCGGATGAGGGTTGACATTGAGGGGCATGGGATCCTCATCATCAGGCAGAATCTCAGCAGGCGCCGCACCCAGGATGTATACCAGAGTAGACCAGGAAACCTTGGCGCCACCCCAAGCAGCATATTCAGAGAAGTTGATACTGCGAGGGACCAGCCGGTCATCTGGGAACGCAGCAAACACAATAGAGCGAACTAGGTAAGGATCATCACTGACCCAATGGTGAAACTCCCCAAAGGTATTGGCAGCGGCCCGGAGATCTTCAGTATTGCGGAAGTCGAGCGGGACCCCCAAAAGCATGAGACAGCCCTGACGAAAACCTTCTTGGCCACGGAAACCAAGACCCTGATCGTGACGCAGGAAACGCACGACAAAGTTATGAGCAACTTCCTGCGGAAGCATGTGGACCGCACCATAGCTTTCTGCCACATCTCGGAGCTCAAACAATCCAACACCCTCAATCCAAGGTTGGGCAGACCGAACATGCAACCCTTTGTGAAGAAGAAGAGTAGCAACTTCTTGTCGTACCTGAATCACGTTGTCAGCCGGTGGTGTTGGGTGGACATCAGCGACGACAAAGCGCTCATGACGTCTGGTGATGGGGACCGCGGGCGTGGTGTAGGTCCGAGGCAGCCGGTCGGGACCTCCATCGATGATATTGTGGCCAGGTGGGAGGAAGAACTCAGGATCAAGCTCAAAGTTCGCCATTGCGGGAGGCGGTGGCGGAGTGACCGGTGGCGTCTCAGAGGGAGTTCGAGGAGGCGACGGCGATGAGACAGGACGGAACTGTGTCGCAGGGGTTGTTGTTTCACCGAGAGTATCAGCAGTTCCCGAGATATCAGCGACAGGGGAGGTGGTGGGTCTCTTACAGTTCCAAGTAAGACAATTATTACGCATAAAAGAGGCCCCTCTAGATCGTGCGTGGCCCACCGTGTTGTCAGCGCATCCAGGCGAAGCCGGGCAGTTCGTAGCTAGATGGCCCCGAGCGTTGCAAATTGAGCAAGAAAAGATATCCTCAACCATGCTATTAATGAGTTCGTCAAAGGCCAGATGGGCCTCCTAAGAGGACAGAATATCCATCGAGTGATTAGGGTCGGGCCTAGAGAGAGAGTAACCTCAGCAGACTCATTAATGAGAGTGGAAATAGGCCCAGAATCCAAACTTGCCACCGAAAATTGATTCTCATCATTCAAAATACCATGAATCTCGGCGGGATCAGATGTACCTCCTTGTTGCACGGGAGAAGTTCCGATTAATTTGGCAATTTGAAAATCATCGCCGGGAGATCCGGGAGATGAAACTTGGCGAGAAACTGTCCCAAACGTAATATGCGGCGTGGCTGTCGTCCACCGGAGTTTCGCCGGCGGTGGTGCTGAGATGATGACACGTTCAGGAGAAGGCACCGAATAACCAGCCTGTTCAAGTGTGACGAGCTCATCATGGGAAACAGGATATCTGTATCCCTTGCAAACCTCATATTGCTGAAGGGATGCAAAAGTCAGCTTCTTACGAACAGAAGATCCAGATTTAAGTGAAGACTTGAGGGGTCTGGAATGCATGGCCATCAGACCTAAAGAGGCTCTCCTCTTAGAAGGACTCACAATAATCCATTCAGCATCACATTGCTTCTTCCATAGAGCAAATTCCCGACGCCAATTAGGACCTCCATGTTCCCATAGATGGAAGAAGCACTTAAAACTTGAACACTTGAAAGAACGTAAATCCAGAATATGAAAACCAACTTGCATGCAGGAGACTTTGAATGAGAAAACCGAATCTGTGACTTGAGAGACACAAAACTCAATAGTCGATCCTCCAATCACCGATTCCAGAGCTGCGGCAACTGTGTCAGTCGAAATACGGAACACATGGAGACCAAAGGAAATCACCATGATGAAAGGGCGGCGGTGCTTCATAGGGTGCACCATAACACCAGAGTGGCGATAAACCTCATCAGAGAAAGCCAAACCGTGCGAAAAATCCAGATCCAACGTAGAACCACCCATGCAAGCCATGCACGACCATGAGAGGAGGGTCGGGAAGGTTCACCTGAGCAGAGGAGAGGCAAGGATGGAGGATACGCCGGCTAGAGTTCCAGATCGCCATTGGGTCGCCGCCGTGGGAGGTGGGAGGTGGGAGACGCCATCATTCTATCATTTTAGGATGACCTTCATGATAAAGAGGTTCCTGAGTCATTCTACCACCTCTAATCATTACTCTAACAACAAGGCCATTCATGTTCTCGTTTAATTCAGAAAGAAAATCATTTTGTGACTTAGCAACTTGGTCTAGTTGAGTATGAACCATGGAAGGATGTTTACCTACACCTTTAACATCCTTAGCAATTCTAAACATTAAGTCAATCAAGAAATCTATCATCATAGCATTATGTTGTAATTGATCTTTGACATAATTATTGAAGTACTCTTGCTTGACATTGTATATAAAATTCATCCATGCATTGACTAGGAGTTTTAGTGTAAAGTATATCACTTGCATCAAATCTACGAACAAAATTTACCTCTACTACATGTGTAGGGGTGCTAAGTCCATGTATCTCTTCAATAGGGGAAGATTCTGCACATCTTCAAATTTAATACATTTTTCTTTCATAGTTCTCTTAGCTTCTTGCGTATATTCTTGACTGACGAATAGAATATCGTTCTTCTTTTGAATGTTCCAGTGGTGGTTCTAGAAGTGTTCAATTATCAATGTTTTGTAATATATTACTCAATAGTTCTTCAGCTTGTCAAACAGTTCGTTCCCTGAAAACACAACCAGCACAACTATCTAGGTAGTCCAAAGAAGCATCATATAGTCCATCATAAAATATATCAAGTATTTCATTTTTCTCAAGAGGATGACCAGCCAAAGCTCTAAGTAGCTCGAGAAGCCTCCCCCAAGATTGAGGGAGATTCTCTTCCTCAATTTGGAAAAAGTTAAATATTTCCTGTAAAGCAGCTTGTTTTTTATGAGCGGGGACATATTTTTCAGAAAAGTAATATATCATATCCTAGGGGTTGCACACACAACCAGGGGTAAGAGTGAAGAACCATTTCTTGCATTGTCTTTTGGCAAAAAAGGAAAAATATTAAGAATGTAGTAATAACGTATCTTTTCCTCATGAGAAAATAAGGTGACAATATCATTTAACTTAGTGAGGTGTGCCAAAATAGTTTCAGTTTCATAACCATGGAAATGATCAGATCCTATTATAGTGATTAACTCAAGAACAACAGAGAATTCATAATCCTTATCTGTAACGCATATAGGAGAAGTAGCAAATTTAGGATCATGTTTCATTTTCTACATCATAGATTTTCTTTTAGTTTGCAAAGCATTTTTGCTAAATCATCTAACAAGAAAGTGAGATCTAGGCATAATAGGTTAATCATAGTCTTCTTCAGTTTCAACATTTCCAATTTTTAAGGATCTAGCAATATGAACATCAAGCAATTCACCAAGTGGCACAGCTTTATTTTTATCAAGTATAGCAGTAGCATCATCATAAGTTTCATGAGTATCAGATGTAGCATCATCAAGTACTTGTGACATATCAAAATGAGCACCAAGTGCTCGAGTTATAAGCTGATTCAAAACAGTATGTGAATCAGAAGCAGAGCTTGATGGCAGTTGATTACCTCCTCTCGTATTAGAGGGTATGATCTTGGTTCTAGTATATTTTAGATTCTTCATAGTGGCAATTGGATATCCTCAAGTGAACACAATAAATAGAGCTATGCTCCCCGATAACGGTGCCATAAAAATGTGTTGATAACCCACAAGTATAGGGGATTGCAACAGTCTTCACGGGTAGTGATGTCCCACAAGCGTATGGGATCGCAGCAGTTTTCGAGGGTAGAGTATTCAACCCAAATTTATTGATTCGCTCACAAGGGGAAGCTCAAGGATATTCTCAAGTATTAGCAGCTGAGTTGTCAATTCAACCACACCTGAAAGATTAGTGTCTGCAAGCAAAGTATCAGTAGCAAGGTGGTATGATAGCAACAACACCAGAAAAAGCTTTGACAATTCCCAGCAGCAGCGCCAGAAAAAGCCTTGTTGACGGGATGTTAGCGCCAACGAAGTCTTGCAACAAGTAACAACGGAGTA
This sequence comes from Hordeum vulgare subsp. vulgare, assembly GCF_904849725.1. NCBI lineage: Eukaryota > Viridiplantae > Streptophyta > Magnoliopsida > Poales > Poaceae > Hordeum > Hordeum vulgare. The sequence continues at coordinate 356,488,780 of NC_058520.1, forward strand.
GCAAGGAACAGTAGTAGCAGCAGCAGCAAAGTAATAAGTAACAACAGTAGCAACAGCAACAAAGTGACAGCAGCAGCAAAGTGGCCTAATCCCTCTTGTAGCAAGGGACAAGCCTCGGCAAAGTAACGTAGCGAGGACCAGTTGTAAAAGACTCGTAGGCAGTGGGTCGGTGATGGATGAGTGTGACGGATGTGATTCATCATGTAACCGCTATAACACGGAGAGATATGTAACTAGCTCCCATTCATCAATCTAATGTAGGCATGTATTCCATATGTAGTCATACGTGCTTAGGGAAAAGAACTTGCATGACATCTATTGTCCATCCCTCCCGTGGCAGCGGGGTCCTAATGGAAACTACGGGATATTAAGGTTCTCCTTTTAATAAAGAACCGGACCAACGCACTAACACGTCGGACCAACGCATTAACACGCGGTGAATAGATGAACTCCTCATACTATGGTCATCTCCGGGAGTGGTTCCGGCTATTGTCACTCCGGGGTTGCCGGGTCATAACACATAGTAGGTGACTACAACTTGCAAGATAGGATCTAAAACACACATATATTGGCGACAACATAATAGGTTCGGATCTGAAATCATGGCACTCGGGCCCTAGTGAGAAGCATTAAGCATAAACAAGTAGTAGCAACATCAATCTAGAACATAGTGGATACTAGGGATCAATCCCCGTCAAGAACTAACTCGATTACATGATAGATATCATCCAACTCATCACCGTCCAGCAAGCATACGATGAGATTACTCACGAACGATGAAGAGCATCATGGAATTATTGATGGAGAAAGGTTGATGATGACGATGGCGACGATTTCCCCTCTCCGGAGCCCGAAACGGACTCCACATCTGCCCTCCAGATGAAGAACAGGATGTGGCGGCGTCTCCGTATCGCAAAACGTGATGAAAGCTTCTCTCTGATATTTTTCCAGGCGAAACGGAAGATATAGAACTGAGATTGGGGGCGGTGGTGCCACGTGGACCCCACAAGCCTGCACGGCACGGCCCTAAGGGGTGGTCGCGGCCTGTGGGCTTGTGGCTCACTGGCACACCCCCTCACGTGGATATTTGCGCAGGTATTTTTCTTTTATTCCGGAATAAATGTCCGTAAATTTTCAGGACATTCCGAGAACTTTTATTTCTGCACAAAAACAACACCATGCAATTCTGCTGAAAACAGCGTCAGTCCGGGTTAGTTCCATTCAAATCATGCAAATTAGAGTCCAAAACAAGGGCAAAAGAGTTCGGAAAAGTAGATACGACGGAGACAAACTAAGAGAGACAAAAGAAAAACTTTGACGAACTCTGTTTGATCTTGTTGTTGCAACCATGTCTAACTCACAACCAGAATTTCAGCAACATCACAATCAAACCACATAAGCAAATGACATCTAGGTCTCACGGTAAACTCATATCAATGGCATAATCAACTAGCGAGCAAATAATAATAAGCCTCTAGTGTCAACACTTCAATCAAAACAACATGAAGTAGTACGAATAGATGGTATCTCGCTAGCTCTTTCTGAGACCGCAAAACATAAATGCAGAGCACCTTCAAAGACCAAGGGCTTACTAAATATTCTAATTCATGGCAATGAAGATCCAGTCATAGTCATACTCAACACGGTTAAAAGCAAAGCATAAAAATGACAGAGGTGCTCTCTAATTGGTGCTTTTGTAAGAGGAGGATGACTCAGCAGGAACATAAATAGACAGTCCCTTCGCAGAGGGAAGCATTGATTTGCAGAGGTGCTAGAGCTCAAGCTTTGAAAACAGAGATAATAATTTTGGGTGGCATGCTTTCATTATCAACGTAATGACTAAGAGTTCTCAACATCTTCCACGCTACACATGCTATAGGCGGTTCCCAAACAGAAAAGTAAAGTTTTGACTCCCCCACCACCAATCAATTACACTCCACGGCTAGCCGAATCCTCGGGTACCGTCCATACCAACAACAATCCTGGGGGAGTTTTCTTTGCAATTATCTTTTCGATTTGAGCATGGAACTGGGAATTCCAATTACCGGCCCCTTTCTCGTGAATGATAGTGATTAAACCCATATCGAGGATAACACACCTAGCATGGAAGATACCAATAGCCCCTTGTCACCACATGAGCAGTTCGGGCATTAAAAGCAGATTAATTCTTGAAGGTTTAGAGAGTGGCACATGCAAATTTACTTGGAACGGCAGGTAGATACCGCACATAGGTAGGTATGGTGGACTCATATGGCACAACTTTGGGTTTATGGAGGTGGATGCACAAGTAGTATTCCCGCTTAGTACAAGTGAAGGCTAGCAAAAGACTGGGAAGCGACCAACTAGAGAGCGACAACAGTCATCAAAATGCATTGAGAGTAACTGACATTGAGTGCAAGCATGAGTAGGACATAAATCACCATGAACATGAACATCATAGAGGCTATGTTGATTTTATTTCAACTACATGCGTGAACATGCGCCAAGTCAAGCCACTTGAAACATTCAAAGGAGGATACCATCATATCATACTACATCATAGTCATCTCAACATTCATGTTGGCAACCAAGACAAACCATTATAAGCTCCTAGTTAAATAAGCATGGCATAAGCAACTATGATCTCTAAGTTGTCATTGCAAACATGTTTCTCTCACAACAAAGCTAAATCAGGCATGATGAGCTAGTCATATTTACAAAAACAAAATAGATCGAGTTCATACCAGCTTTTCCAGGCTCAGTCACTTCATCATATATCGTCATTATTGCCTTTCACTTGCACGACCCAACGATGTGAACAATAATAAGAGTACTCGTGCATTGGACTAAAGCTGGAATCTGCAGGCAAACACAAAGGAGAAGACAAAGTAATATGGCTCTTTGAAAGCTAAACAGGTATGCATGCAAGAGCCACTAAACATTGTAACCAATATCTTCTACCTTGACCCAAAGAAAAAGAAAACTATCTACACGGGAAAACTCCCAACAAGCAAAAGAAGAAAAGAAAATATTTCTGGGTTTTCTCAAACTAGACAGACACACAAAAAGAAAACGAGAACAAGAAAATAAACTAGCATGGATGATACAGTGGCAAAGTGTGAACATCGGCTAACAAAGTGAAAGCATAAGAAAGAATGTAAAGTCGGTGAGAACATGTACTCCCCCAAGCTTAGGCTTTTGGCCTAACTTGGCCTACTCCCAAGGAGGGAAATAACCAGCTCCGGGGTACTCCGGAGTGGACTGAGGATGCCACTATTGTGTGAGCTCCTCTGGCTCCCACTGATAAACTGGCGTCTGGTACTCGACTGGTGGCTCCGGCACGGGCACCTGTGGTTGGGCCAAGCCCCAATATGCATAGATGTCCGAGGGCATAATAGTGTACCTGCCTGCATGAAGATTGAACAAAGAAGGAGCAGGCAAAGTAATAGTCTCATGAGTAGCCTGACTAAACACCAGGTTATAAATCATCCTTCTACTTGTATCTCTATCAAGAAAGTCATGGCTGTTAGAGCATATATCTCCATATGTGGTTTTGGTAATTGACAATTCCTATGGACTAATGGTTGCCTTAAGTTATATTTATAGGATTTGTCCATAGGCACTTCTTGAAGTCCATCTGTTGGGTTCAAGGAGTTTATATGATGACCAAGATTGTATTCAAGGTATTATCCAAAGAATGGTCATAGAGACACTAGGTTGATCAAGATCTCAGACAAAGAGTAAATCAAGATGATCAACACACAAAGCGTATAAGATGTACCGAGAGGGATCAAGTGATCCCATGGTATGGTAAGCATTGTCCATTACGTGTTTGTGTACTAACCCATGGTCTTTGTGAGACTCCTATGTGGGGGTTAGGTGTGCTTCCATGGGCTTGTGTCAAAAGGAAGATCTCATACAACTCATGAAGGATGACGTCAAGTGGTGATCGTCATCAAGATTGTGGTGTGAAAGTTCAAGTGGATCAGCACGAATATATCATTGAAACTATTGTTAATGATCATGTGTTGATAAGTACAAGCTCATGTGCTAACCAGGACAAGATCAAGATAAGCATTCCTGAGCACTACATGTTTGATTCTTCTGGATGTTCACATGGTGGTCAAATGAAGATGGATACATAAGCTAGGCTTTCCACATTGTGTATGGGAGAGCTGCTTGAAGACTTCATCATGTCTTGCTTTCAACTTGAGCCAAGAAGGAACAACAACATCAAGCTCAAGTGAAAGGGCTAACTCAAAGGTATCAGTTCCTTTGACGTTAGTGGTGCGGAGTGATGATCAGTGAATAAAAGTATACACTCAAGTATGGATCATCGATACCCCTTTTATAATTCTTGAGTCTTTAGGGATCCCGCACTATTAAGAGGGGATCACAGGTTTTGTGATGAACTTGCTCAAACTAGATATCCACTTTTCTGCTCTTACCACATCTCCACTGCTCTGCTATTATCAGAAAACAGGACCAGTGCCTCGAACATCCGGCCTGCTCCGAACGTCCGAGGCCCGGACATCCGGCCTCCTCCGGACGTTCGAGTCCTGGACGTCCGACCAGCTTCGGAAATCCGGAACTATGCACCAGAAAAACTTGAGTTCTATAACTCGGATTTCCGGCTCCCTCCGGACATCCGAGCACCGGACGTCCGACCCCTCGCGGACGCCCGGACTTCCGGAAACTGTCGGAAGTCTGGACCCTGTGTGACTTAAAGTGTCCCCAACGGTTGTTTTTCTCTCCCCACTATAAATACCCCCCCTCCCACTTCGTGAGAGGGCAGCCCAACACAACCTTATCCTCATAAGAACACACTTCTACCTCACACACATTTGCTCACACCAAATCTTAGATCCCAAGAGCATTTGTGAACCCCTTTGAGAGTTGTTCCAATCAAAAGATAGATCGTCTCCCTCTCCTCCTCTCAACCCAAGCTATTTGAGATTTGAGCAAGTTTTGAGCATTCCCTGTGATCTTGTTACTCTTGGAGGTTGGAGACTCCTAGGCGGTCGGAGTTCTTCGGAGAGGAATCAATCCGTGTGATTACCCCCGGAAAAGTTTGTGAGGGTTTGGAAGCCACCTCAAAGGCTTACCACTAGTGGGTGAGAAACGCCTTCGTGGTGTTATCTCAAAGGGAGAATAGGGTGAGCCTTCGTGACGTTGGTGTGCCTTCGTCGTAACATCCACCTCTCTAACGGTGACTAGCTTCCCTCCAAGGAAGTGAACATCGGGATACATCTTCGTCTCAGTAACCTTGGTTATCCTTAACCCTAACTCCTTACTTGTGGTTTACTTGTGTTACTTGAGCATACATACATTGCATATTGTTTGTGCTCATTATATTGTGTTGGCTATTTCTTGTACAAGATTAATCATTCAAGCATAGCCTCTATATCCACACGTTCATACTTGCAGCCTTTGATATATCGTGTGATATACTGTGATCTAGTATCTTGTGTTGTTCACCTACTTGTCGTGTGATATAGCTCAAGTAAGTTTGTGTAACTTACTTGTGCCTGTTAGTAACTGTATTGTGTCCTTCTTGGTAGATCGTGTTGTTGATACACGTTGCAGTGCCTAGTGCATTTAGGATTTGTGCTTGTCAAGTACCCTCTTAGTTTATTTCCGCATTAGTTTCAAGCCAAATCCGAAGAAGTTTTTAAATAGCCTATTCACCCCCCCCCCCCCTCTAGGCGTCATCGAGGTCTTTTCAATTGGTATCAGAGCTAGGTCTCTCTTTAATTAGGTTTCATGACCTAGAGAGTATCGATGTCGACTATTGGATTAGTGCACAATGGCATCTTTGACTTTGATGGCACAAACTATACCCTATGGAGAATTCGTATGCTTCATCACTTTCGGGCCATGGGCCCAAATACTTTACGAATTGTTCTTGTAGGGATTGCCGACAAAAGGGATGATGCATCTTCATCTACTAATGAGATGTATCTTGATTGTGAGGCTTTTCTTTCCATTCATCGAACCATAAGTCCTAAAGTGTTTAAGTCTATCTCGACTTGCAAGTCAGCTCATGAAGTTTGGACTAAACTTGAAGATATATATGGTGGGTCCAATCTTGATGAAGATGGTATTATGATGAAGGAGTTGGTGCATGAGCTCTTCACTCTTTTCGATCTTAAAGAGTCCACCACTACTTCCATATCTGATTGCTTGCACACCTCAGCATCTTCAATCTCACAAGGTAATGACATGGTGAGTGAAGAAATATATGTTGATGAAAATGCCATAGCCTCTATGGACACGAGCATATCTAGCACCACACATAGTGTAAATTATTGTGCTGATAGGTCATGCATTTCACCTAAAGATCCCTCGACAAATGTCTGTGGTGATATGCCTGCTTCCTCGTGTCCTCTTGATCAAAATATCTTGTTTCTCCCTAGTTGCTCTATGACTAATCATTTAGGGGAAATCAAGGAATATGAAGTACCTTTGACTAATGAAGAATCTGATTCACCAAAATAATCATCATCAACTCCTCCAGTTCACATGTGCCTCATGGCAAGAGGTGATAATGAGGTATCATCTTTCCTGTGCAATAACGATGATATTTGCGATGAGGATGATGATGATGATTTTACCGAAAATATCTATGTGATCAGTAAAATTCTTCATAAAGCTAAAAATAACGCTCTTCAAAGATTCCAAGATGTTCTTGCTTACTTTGAAAATTGTAATGATTCACTTAATCATGAACAAGCTAAAAGTGAACAACTTGAACATGAACTTGAGAAGAGTCATCAAGCATGTAGAGACTTAAGATCTTCAAAAGGAGAGATTGAAGTTGCTCATGATAAACTTAAAAAGGATTTTGAGTTCCTTCTCCTTGAATGCAATAATGTCAAGGGAGAGCTCATCAAAACCTCTAAGATCTATGAGGAGCTTCAATCTACTCATGAGAAGTCTCTATTTTCTACTTACTCCTCTCATATTGTTGATGATACTTGTACATCTAACTCTACCTCATTTGAAGTATCAACATTGAAGGAGAATATTGAGCTACGTGCTCAACTTGATTTACTAACTAGCAATTATGAGAAGTTGGAAGAAAACCATGTAATGCTCACAAGCTCTCATGCCGATCTTCTAACATCCTATAATGTGCAAAAGTTAGCTCATGAGGCTATTATCACCAAGGTAACATCAAATAAGCCTCATGTGGACAATGGCACTACTTCTAGTCAAAGTACTATATTTCCATGTGTTAGTCCTCGTAATTCGTCTACTCATAATGTTGCTACCTCGTGTGATGAATTACTTTCCTTGCCTTGTTGCTCTAACAATGAAACTTACACTTCCTCTAGTATTTGCATTAAAACTAACCATACAGAGGAAATCGAAGAGCTCAAGGGCCAAGTCACTTCTTTGAAGAAATACTTGGAACAGTGTCATGAAGGGATGTCCACACTCAACAACGTCCTGTGTGAGCAAACATCTCCGAATGACAAAAATGATGTTGGAGTAAACTCAAACAAGAACAAGAGTGTCCTAGAACGAGTTAAGAATTCGGCCAAAATCATTTGCTTCAAGTGCAAAGTTAAAGGGCACCATGTTAGATCTTGCCCTTTGAAGACGAAGTCTCAAAGTCACAAGCAACAAGGGAAGCGGCCACAAACTCAATCACACACTCAGCTACAAGTTGAAGGAAGGCCTCTTCCCAATAAGACCCAAGCCAACACTCCCCAAGGTGAGAAATCAACTGGGAAGAAAACAAAGGGTAGATGTTGCTACTTATGTCGTGAAAAGGGTCACGTCACTTTGTCTTGCACGAGAGGTAACTTATCCAACCCAATCACTATTGATGATATCTATTCCCTTGGGAAGGATAAGGTTGGCAATGTGTTTTCCAAGTTTGTTGGTACTCAAAATGGTGTCAAGAAAAGAACCATTTGGGTTGCCAAGCCTATTGTGATTAACCTCTTAGGACCCAACGTAGTTGGGGACCAACAAGCTCAAACTTGATCAATAGGTGACTATGGAGGACATTAGAGACTTTGATACATAATGAAGAATTAAGGGGTCTTCATCATTCATATTATCTCAAGCCAAGTCATTTGGATTATCGAGTTTCTATCTTATATCCAATGTGCCTCCTTACGATAACTTATACTTAAACTGTTTACACTGTTAGGTGCTCGCCCCTTTGCATGTTGTGGTTTTGTACCTTGCATGCGTTTGTATATGTTGTGCTTCCAACTTGCTTATCTTGAGTAATCGAGTATGGGTATGTTGGTTTGCATATCATGTACATGTTGAGTCTTGTATTGAGCCTTTTGCATCTTGTTTATATTATTTTTTGTTGGCTCTTGTGAGAGATTAATGGATTATCCCATTGTGGGGGAGTGATGTGCTTTTGACACCTCACAATCCTATAAATGTGTATACATGGGGAATACCACTTAGTTTTGATACTTCAAGATTATCTAGTTTCTATGTGGTATGTCTTACTCATGAGAAATTCAAATTCTATATGGTCCATTAAGTATCTCTTGTTGGTTTTAATTTGCCACTTGTTAATGTTGTTGGTTTATCAGATAATGGGGGAGTAATATGCTATATGCATATTACAAACCTAGAAAATGTGTACATTTGACGTGTTGCCACTTAGTGTTGATATTGTAAATTATCTTGTTCCTAGGTGGCATGTTAGCTATACAAGTGTCATTTGCTTGCGTTTTATGGGTAAAGATGATCTTGGATATATTTGTGATCTACCAATGAGTATCACTTCGAAAATACTTCTTGTCCTTGACAATTGGTATTCCCATCATGTGATAGGAATTGCTAATCATCTTTACATTGGATTTTGTGTTTCGTTTGTCTTCCTTGCCTCTTATGAATCTATTTTAACATGTCTAGTGTTTTTATAGATATAGAGAAAGTGATGATCCCATCGTGTGCGTTTTGTATTCAAATGCAAATTCTATATAATGCACGTCCCTTGGGGGAGCTATCCTATTTTCTTTAGAACACTCTCTTTATTCACCCATCATAAAATCTTTTGATCCCCATCAAGTGTGTGTTGATGGGAGGCAAGTCTTGCTCTTTATGATGCTTTGTGCCATCATGAAAAAATTTCGAGCGCTTGGTTTGTTGGAACCTAGCTTTTTTTTGGAAACTAGATACCTCGTGTTTGTTTTCCTTCAATTGGTTTCTTGTTGCCTTCTATTTGGCATGTGTCAATGGATATCTCATTCCTTGGGGTATCTTTTAATTGATATCCTTCAAGTGATAGTTCTTTTTGTTTTAGGATCTTATTATCACTTGATACCTTGTCTTGTGGTGACTTATCAACTTTGTGTTGAGTTGATTCTTGAGAGTCTTGAGCATGCGTATCTAGCTACTATATACAACTTCTTTTGCTTGCTTTCCTTCTTTGGCCCAATATATAGGGGAAACTCCACCTTGTCATAAATTGGCTAAAGTATGCATGAAATTCAAATTCATATCTATATGCACATATGTATGTGGAGTTTGTCCTATGTATTGCTGGTTTTCTAACTCTTTGGTCCCAATGAGTTTGGGCACCATTTTGTTTGTTTTGCTGTTCCAGGAACAACTGGAGATGCATTGGATTCTCGGCTCACCTATAAGGAAGGTGTTGAGACCATGTGATTATTGGAGCCAATTTAGGATGATCAAAGAACAACTATCTACTACATCAATCCAATGTTGTCTCGGTAACAAGTATCCACTTCATGCATTCTTTTCTTGCAAAGGCCCCAACCTGTCTTTTCTTTTCCAGGTTGCATCATAGCATGAATCTCTTGATTCGTTCTTGTAGTACTTGTTTGCCTTCTCAAAGCATCCGAACGATGATGTCTTACTACTAGTTGGGATGTCGTTGATGTTTGTATGTTGGAAGTTCATATTATACAATAAGAAAATATTAGGCCATGTGATATGCTTCCAAGCAAAACATCTCATTGATATATTTATGACTTCCTTTTTGGATATCTAGTTTATTCCTTCTTGTAACCATTTTGTGTGTATATCCTTATTTGTGGATATATATCATCATGATTGTCTTCTACTTAGAATATTTTACACATAAGAGAAGTTACATCTCTAATTGATATCCTCTTTTCTTTCACGTCCATCGTTACATTTCCTTTTTCAGTTTTTGGTGGCTTCGTGAAAGGATTTGTTTTGAGTGCGTATCTTATTTTCCTACATCTCGATGCACTCTTTGGCCGTGAAGATTATTTTTCCTCCTTCTTGTCTTGATGAGGGTTTTGCCATTTCAATTAGTATCCCTCCTCTTGATAAGGTTCTTACTTCCTATCTTCACAATGGGTTGTCACAAGCGTTGGTTCTTAATTTGTTTATTAGTAAGCTTGTGAACCCATTTTCTAGTATGTGTGTGTGGGAATGATATGTCTTGCACTTTGTATCTCATTTCATCAAGACTATGTGATGAGTAATGCTCATCCTTATCTTAGTCTTCTCAAGTGCTTTGCCATGACTCACACACATTACTTTGGTTGAGCTTATTCTTAAGTTGCTTCCTTTACATCTTGCTCAACCATTTGTTTTGTGCAATTGATATGCTTATTGTCTCATCTATCTTCTTGCACTCGTTGTGTGATTTTATTAATTTTGGGGGAGCAACGATCCTATTTTGTGCACCTATATCAAATACAAAAATCTCGTATTAGTGCACAAATCATGGGGAGCTTCTCTAGTTTTTGATAAAACACGCTGTTGCCTTTATCGCAATATCTTCTATTCATGTGGTCCGAAGGACCATATGATTGTTTGTTCCATCTGGAATCTTTTGATTGCTTGCCTCTATCTTTGTATGTCCTTGTGGCATACGATCCTTTTATTTGCAATCTTTGGGTCCTCAATATAGTTTGTTTTCCTCCAACTACTTATCATTGTATTTGTGTATTTTTCTGCACTCATTTGCTGAGAAGTACACACTCTTTGGAGGACCACCTACTATATTGTCTTTCTAAACGTTTTCGTCCATTTTGGCAATCGATGCCAATGGGGGAGAAGTTTAGAGAGTTTACTTTGGATATGTTTAGAGGGTTTTTCTTTTATTGCGTAAGCATTTACATCTTGCACACATGCATTATTACCTTGTATGTGTGCGCTTGGTTATGCTTATTTCCTTATATAAACTCTCTTGAAGTGGTTGTCTTCAATTACCAAAATGGGGGAGATTGTTAGAGCATATATCTCCATATGTGCTTTTGGTAATTGATGACAATTCCTATGGACTAATGGTTGCCTTAAGTTATATTTATAGGATTTGTCCGTAGGCATTTTTGAAGTCCATCTGTTGGGTTCAAGGAGTTTATATGATTACCAAGATGGTATTCAAGGTATTATCCAAAGAATGGTCATAGAGACACTAGGTTGATCAAGATCTCAGACAAAGAGTAAATCAAGATGATCAACACACAAAGCGTATAAGATGTACCGAGAGGGATCAAGTGATCCCATGGTATGGTAAGCATTGTCCATTACGTGTTTGTGTACTAACCCATGGTCTTTGTGAGACTCCTATGTGGGGGTTAGGTGTGCTTCCATGGGCTTGCGTCAAAAGGAAGATCTCATACAACTCATGAAGGATGACGTCAAGTGGTGATCGTCATCAATATTGTGGTGTGAAAGTTCAAGTGGATCAGCACGAATATATCATTGAAACTATTGTCAATGATCGTGTGTTGATAAGGACAAGCTCATGTGCTAACCAGGACAAGATCAAGATAAGCATTCCTGAGCACTACATGCTTGATTCTTGTGGATGTTCACATGGTGGTCAAATGAAGATGAATACATAAGCTAGGCTTTCCACATTGTGTATGGGAGAGCTGCTTGAAGACTTCATCATGTCTTGCTTTCAACTTGAGCCAAGAAGGAACAACAACATCAAGCTCAAGTGAAAGGGCTAACTCAAAGGTATCAGTTCCTTTGACGTTAGTGGTGCGGAGTGATGATCAGCGAATAAAAGTATACACTCAAGTATGGATCATCGGTACCCCTTTTATAATTCTTGAGTCTTTAGGGATCCCGCAGTATTAAGAGGGGATCACAGGTTTTGTGATGAACTTGCTCAAACTAGATATCCACTGTTCTGCTCTTACCACATCTCCACTCCTCTGCTATTATAAGAAAATAGGACCAGTGCCTCGGACATCCGGCCTCCTCCGGACGTCCGAGGCCCGGACATCCAGACTCCTCCGGACATCCGAGGCCCGGACATCCGGCCTCCTCCGGATGTCCGAGGCATGGACGTCCGACCAGCTTCGAAAATCCGGAACTATGCACCAGAGAAACTTGAGTTCTATAACTTGGATTTCCGGCTCCCTCCGGACATCCGAGCACCGGTCGTCCGACCAGCTTCGGAAATCCGGAGCCCTGCACCACAAGAACATAATCTTTATAACTCGTATTTCCGGCTCCCTCCGGACGTCCGAGGCCCGGATGTCCGTCCCCTTTCGGAAATCCGGAACCTCCCACCACAGGAAGTTGAGTCGAATAACTCGGATTTCCGGTCTTCTCCGGACGTCCGGTCGCTGTTCAATTCACAGTATTTTCAATGATATCTACACGCCTCGGACGACCGACCCCTGTCGGACGTCCGACCCCTCGCGGACGCCCGGACTTCCGGAAACTATCGGAAGTCCGGACCCTGTGTGACTTAAAGTGTCCCCAACGGCTGTTTTTCTCTCCCCACTATAAATACCCCCCCCCCCCCCCCGTCCCACTTCGTGAGAGGGCAGCCCAACACAGCCTTATCCTCATAAGAACACACTTCTACCTCACACACATTTGCTCACACCAAATCTTAGATACCAAGTGCATTTGTGAGCCCCTTTGAGAGTTGTTCCAATCAAAAGATAGATCGTCTCCCTCTCCTCCTCTCAACCCAAGCTATTTGAGATTTGAGCAAGTTTTGAGCATTCCCCGTGATCTTGTTACTCTTGGAGGTTGGAGACTCCTAGGCGGTGGGAGTTCTTCGGAGAGGAATCAATCCGTGTGATTACCCCCCGGAAAAGTTTGTGAGGGTTTGGAAGCCACCTCAAAGGCTTACCACTACTGGTTGAGAAACGCCTTCGTGGTGTTATCTCAAAGGGAGAATAGGGTGAGCCTTCGTGGCGTTGGTGTGCCTTCGTGGTAACATCCACCTCTCTAAAGGTGACTAGCTTCCCTCCAAGGAAGTGAACATTGGGATACATCTTCGTCTCAGAGACCTTGGTTATCCTTAACCCTAACTTCTTACTTGTGGTTTACTTGTGTTACTTGAGCATACATACATTGCATATTGTTTGTGCTCATTATATTGTGTTGGCTATTTCTTGTACAAGATTAATCATTCAAGCATACCCTCTATATCCGCACGTTCATACTTGCAGCCTTTGATATATCGTGTGATATAGTGTGATCTAGTATCTTGTGTTGTTCACCTACTTGTCGTGTGATATAGCTCAAGTAAGTTTGTGTAACTTACTTGTGCCTGTTAGTAACTGTATTGTGTCCTTCTTGGTAGATCGTGTTGTTGATACACGTTGCAGTGCCTAGTGCATTTAGGATTTGTGCTTGTCAAGTACCCTCTTAGTTTATTTCCGCATTAGTTTCAAGCCAAATCCGAAGAAGTTTTTAAATAGCCTATTCACCCCCCCCCCTCTCTAGGCGTCATCGAGGTCTTTTCAATGGCGAACCATGCTATCGTAATCTAGATATTTCTCGGGAAGAAGCATCTCTTCTTCTTCCTCTAGTCTAATAGGTATCTCAAAGTGTCTAGCAAGACGAGTAGCGTAGATACCTCCATAGACAACACCCTTAGAACGGTTCAGGTTCAACCGTTGAGCTACTATAGCGCCCAAGCTATAAGTTTTATTGTTATAAAGGGCTTCGCGCAAGATCGCAAGATCTGGGGAACTAAGTGACCCAGCTTTCCCACGACCAATCAAACATTTTCCGACAAATAGTGAGAAGTACCGAAGCACGGGAAAATGAATGCTAGCAGCTCTAGCGCAAGACACTCCTCTCTCCTCTCCTACATCAATTGTACCAATAAAAGCTTCCAAGTCCCGTGGACGAGGTTCATGAATATCCCAACGTAAGGTAATTTGCAAACATTGCAAAAATCCTGGAGTGACATGCGCTAGGGGACATCATAAAGTTTAAACTCAACCATAGGAGGATTCTTCCGCGGATAGAAGTTAAACCTTTGTACAAAGATATTAGTGAGAAGGAGGTATTGCGAACACTTATCTTCAACGAAGGCGGTAAGGCCTGCGTTCTCCACCAAGTGATAAAAGTCCTCATAAATTCCAGCGGCGCGCAAGAACGCGTCGCTTGGCCACTCGCACGCTCAAACTTCCGCGACTCGAGGGACCCGATACTCGTAGCAACTACTCCAACAAGTGCCTAGAGACCATATTAAGCACCAAAACTACTTAGGACCAGCTAGAATCAGCATACAAAGCTCAAGAACATGGTCACCAAGGCAGCAAAAGTACGCGAAGTATAAGGCACTAGAGCAAAAACTAATTGGACCAATGGAGGAGTCACTTACCAAGGAATAATTTCCCCAAAATAGTTCGGAGAATGGTGATTTGAGGAATGAGATTGAAAATCCCAGCAAGAGGAGCAAGAACACGGGTTTGAGCTGCGAAACGATTTTTTCTGGAGGTAGGAGAACTGGAGGGGAGCAAGAATGAGTGGAGGGGATGCCTGTGGGCCCCACAAGCCTGGGTGGCGCCGCCAGGGGGTGCCCGCGCCCCTAGGGCTTGTGGCCCACTGGTGTGGCCCCCAGACAGACTCTTTGTCCCAGTATTTTTCAAATATTCCAGAAAAAATCATACTTGATTTTCACAACGTTCAGAGAACTTTGATTTTTGGGGTACTTTTCCACCAGACGCTAAAACAGAAAACAGGGAAAACTAAACTAAACCTATCATTTTTCTTCTAAGCAGCCTAAAGTGAAAGCTTGGAACACAGGTTTGTGACTCCTTGATTCATCCATCTCACGGTCATCGAAATAAATCCGTCAATGGGGTTGATCAAATCCCCTCGACAAAACTTTTTCGAATCACAAAAGATGTGGGGACCCCGACTTACGAGTCGAGATCGCCGTGCTAAGTGATCCCAGAGATCAATGCTCAGCAAACACAGACCGAATAAAAGATTCTTACATCCATACATACCGTTTGATACAATAAATGACCACTTCGGTCGAGTCTTACATATATAGGGCCTTAAAGGCCTACACTTGAAACTGAACCAATAGCGGAATTATTGGTTGAAAGCGTGAACCCATGCCATCAGCCTTAACCTACAGGCAATCTGACTGGGAAGTGTCCTAGCTCGCAAGAACGTCACCGAGTTAATCCTCACCATATCCTGTTCTTTCATACCTGGTCAATGAAATAACCATTGTCAAGCCAATGAGTACTTTGAATGTACTCGTAAACAGCCCATGACATGAACAATGAAAGTGAAGGATAACAATATCATGCATCTTTAGTGTAACTCATCTGGGTCGAATGATCATGAATATGCATCAAGTTAAAGAAGTACTCGGGAAGAATAGGTTACCGATATCAACATATCTGCTAAGGGCTGAACCATCCGAGTTCACCCTATATGCCAAGTTACCGAACTTGGTCATATCCTCATTATATCAGTTGAGGGCTAAACCATCCGGGTTCACCCTATACGCCAAGTCACCGAACTTGGTCATATTATTACTATCAAAGCAACACCTTTCTTAACACCACACACACACACTCACACACACTTGGTTTATGCGGAAATATCAGGACGTAGTTTAAGCAGGATTACCCAACTGTCCTTGATCGTGGACACGGCTATTCGAATAGTTTACACTCTATAGAGGTAGTACGCTGGACCCACGAGATCTGGGAAACTTCTGTGTCATCCACGACTCGCGGTATATTACATACCCGAGGTAAGTACCCGATCAATGCATTTCCCATGACGATACTAGACAAAGAGGTCCACTCGATTGGTACCCAGCCCACATGTCGTACGTCTTACGAGCACGAACTCTGGACCGTACCGACCATGCGGGGACCAACGGTGTGACTGGAACTCATAAAAATGGCATAGTCGTCCTACCCGGCACGACCCCATCACGAGAGTGACTACAATCACTCCCGCCACTAGTAATGTGGATCTTTGCTAGCACCGACCAGAGTAATTAACATGGCCCCGTCCCATAAGGGGTAACGTGGTCGTACTGGTAAGGTTGGGACGGTCGACACATCATAAATATAATCTCATTTCCGAAACCTTACTCACACAAAATACCGGGTGCATCACTTCACCAAAAGTGACCACCTAACTCATCATCACCCTCGGGCATTAGTGGCACCCGACGGGGTTTCTATAAACTCTTGCTTTGTGACAACAACATGCTCATGATGATACTACTTCTACCTTTACTTGTCAACATGGTATTAGCATGACCCTCAAGGGGTAGAGTCAAACTCAATGCAAATGCTTCGGAGGAGCCTTCCGTAAAATCATATCAAATGATTACCGGCACTTATGATCATATGCAACGGAAATACTTGCTATTCTATCATGCAAAGTAACATATGCTCAGTCATGGTCAAAGGGCTTCTTGCCTTGCTCACGTAAGTCCTTGGGGTCTTCCGCTCCATCTCCGAATACTTCGTCTACCGTCAACTATCGTCGGAAACAAACATAGTAAGCCACATAGTAAGCAGAATAAAAGTGTGCTATAAATAGAAGTTATATTTTTCTTGGACCTCTCTGGTCATAAGAAAAATACCTGAAGCTTGATATAGGAGGTTTGAATCATCAAGGATTTTTGAATGGATGGAAAGAGCAATAGGTGATCATTGGAGAAGCCAACAGAAATCATTCTGTTAAAAATGAGTGGAGGCACCCATTTAACAGCGAATGAATTTAGAAATATTTAGGAAGTGGTTTCACTGGATTTGGAGTTGGTATGGATATTCTAGAGATTTTACAATGTGGAATAAATAGCAAAACAGGCTATTCATTTGATGCAACAGAATTAAGTCACACAAAAGTGTTGACCAGGGTTCTAAAAATAGGAATGATTTTATAAGGCCCTAGGAATTGGAATCACTCCATTTGGAGTTGATTTGAATCTGTTAGGAATTTTGAAAGGTGGGATATTTTGTATCCAGATTTGGATTTTAAATAAAACACCACAGAAAGATGCCTTGGAGAAATGTGCAAGGCACAAGTGTGGATAGATTTTGAAATTAGGAACCTGTAGAAATTTCAATCATGCATTTTGGAGTTAGTATGTATTTATGATGGATTTTACAAGGCGGGAATAAAATGAAAAGGAGAAGGTTACTTATCCTTCAAGCTAACTAGCGCCAAGGGCGGCAGATAGGCGAATGGGCAGGCCCAGTAGCTCTAGCCGCGAGCAACCGGCCACGCAGAAGGCACCCTTCGTGAAGTACGCTTCTTGCGCGGGGAGACGGCCTCCCACCGAGGCGCGGCCACATAAGTGGCTCGGCCCACCTGGCGGTCTCGCCAACCCATTGACGTGCGGAGCCCGCGGCCTTTCTTCAACCTCCCGCCGAAACAGGCAGCAGAGGAGGAGAGGTGTCTTGCCGTCGGTGGCCCACACCTCCGGCCACCTCTCGATGTGGCCCAGCCGTCGGAGGGCACCAGGGCCATGAGCTGCGCCCAGCTGGAGGCCCATGCTAGCCGGAGAGGCCCAGAGCGGTGTCGGCTCCTGCGGCAATGGAGGTGATCGTGGCCTCCGCAGTCCCGGATCCTTGGCGCCCGGAGAAGGCCTAGAGGAAGGGGGATTGAGCTCGCCCCGGACAGGAGCGCTCGTAGGGGTGGTTAGGGGCGAGGGGGAGCCTCGGTCCTGTCCAATAGGGATGGATGCCGCCGGCGAGATTCGGCCATGGGAGGGGAGATAGAGCACGGGAGAAAAGAAAATGGGGTGCCTCGGGGTCCAAGGGAGAGAGGAAGAATGAGAGAGAGCAGTGAGGGCTCAGGGGAGAGGAGATAAGAGAGGGGAGGGCCAAGAGAGCTCGGGAGCTCTCTGGGGCTCTCGGTGCATGGTCGCCACGCACCCTAGGAGGAGCTTGGAGGCTAGCTGATGGCGGGGAGCGGTTTGAACGGTCAAAAGGGGATGCTCTGGTGCTCTAAGACATGATGAAACGGTGGGATACGCCCTAGAGAAAGAAGACAAGGTGCAGAGCACCGTTTCTGCATGCCAGGGAGGTGGTCACCAAGGCCACTCACGTCCACATGGCACACAAGACCAGTCAAACATGTCTGGCACGTAGGGCACCCATGCAGGAGGGAGACTCTGGAGTTTGGAAGCATTTGAGGTTGGTTAGAGATGAGTTTGACTACTGTTAAGTTTGCAACAGCAAACTTAAGGTGGGCAGATAGGGCACTAACTTGAGAGATACTGGAAGAAAAGCATGTCTAGCAGTCTTATTCATGGAAGGACTTCATTAGTGCAAAGTTTCAGCTCAAGCAAGGGAGGGTAGCTACTACTTGCTGTTCAAAGCCATGATTCAACCAGAAATACATTTGTAGAAGTGATGCTCATTTTCCCCACATGAGCATGCCATATCTTTGTTCCAAATGAATCTTTGGCATAGAATAGATGCTCTGGAAAGAGTTGGGGGTGATAGCTTAAGCAGAAGAATGGAAAGAGAGGTAAAACAGTGCTGCCAAGGGTGAAAATGAGAGAAAGTTACAAAGGGACCTTCTCCAATAATTGACCAGTGGCCATGGGAAAGTTACAGGAGGTAAAATATGACTATGAGAGGCTGTGGTAGAAAGTTGAGCTCAAGGGTAAAAGTGGAAGGGGCAAAAGAAGCCAATTTAGTGAGTGCACACAAGGTGTTTGATCTGTGGTTAGGCTACCAGATGGATTCCATTGGCTATGAAACTTAACAGGAACAAATAATAGATGAAAATAGGCTTGCACACCAAATTTGGGATTTGCTGGAGAAGTTTTCCAATGTAGACTTGAAAAACCCTAGAAATGGGCAGAAATGGGTTTCTGCTTAGAACCCTATTCAAATCAATTCCCACAAATCCAATATTTGGTGTAGGGGCATTATTTGAGCATTAAGGCATGCACAAAAAGTTTGAGGTCAATTGGAGAAACTTTATAATGTAAAGTTTACCAAAGTCAGAAATCAACAAAGAGGGTTTTGAGGGTCTTAGGGCAAGTTCTTCTATTCTCCTTGGTGTACCACTTGGTGTGGATACCTTATTGTAGTATTGGAACATGTCGACCAAATTTGAGCACAACTGGAGGCACTTCACAATGTAGAGTTGCTCAAATTTGATTCTCGACAGATAGGGTTTTAGAGTGATTAGGGGAGCCAAATAAACTTGGATTAAAATGAAACTTGGCAAGATCATCAAGAATATCATATATGACATGCTAGAATTTTACTGGAATTTATTGAGAATATTTCTTATAGAAATATTTCAAAAGCTTGAAATAGGCAGGAATGGTTTTGGAGGGATTTGCACAATATTTTGAACATGACCATGTGTTGAAACTCATAAATATGGAAAAAATATATCCACTGAGTTTCCCTAAATTTTCTTAAATATTTTGAAAGCAATAAAATAACTTTCCTTCATAGGAGACCATTTCTGGCCTCATAGAAAGGCTTTTAAATAAAATAATAAAATAACTTTTAAAATAATAATATGATGGTTTTTGGAAGACATTTTGATAATAGGTTTTAAATAAAATAATCGGTGCAAAAGAAATTCCCAAATTTGAGGACTTGTAGTACAAACCTCATCTCACGGGTTTGAAAATTTAATTCAAAGAAATGCCTTTTGGTGAAATTAATACTTGTCGAAAATAGATATTTATCCTAAACACATGGCATGATCACTCGGCAGGAGTTCATGGAATGAGGAGGTGATTAGGATTATGGAAAGAATTAATGGGGAGCAATCACATGCAATCAAACAAACAGGCAAACAATAGTCACTCCAAGCATCACAAGCACTCACAAAAAAATTTAATTGGTCCTAATTTTGAAATAAGTTAAATAGTCGGGAAGGCCAAAAACTGGGGGTGACAAAAGAGAACGGAGAATTTTAGAATAGTCACAAGGTCACCTCAATGGGGATGTGTATCTCCCCAACAAGCAAGTCATACTTCATCTTGACACGAGGAATAGGGCATTCAAAGCTCCCAATAAGAATCGATGAAGTTTTTTCGATAGCATTGATGCAATGTACTCGATATTGTTTCTTCGGAAAGTGCATCGTATGCTCATTACCGTTGATATGGAAAGTGACATTGCCCTTGTTGCAATCTATAACAGCCCCTACAGTGTTTAAAAAGGGTCTTCCAAGGACGATAGCCATGGCATCGTCCTCGGGAATATCCAAGATAACAAAGTCTGTTAAGATAGTGGTGTTAGCAACCACAACTGGCACATTCTCGCAAATGCCGATAGGGAAAGCAGTTGATTTGTCGGCCATTTGCACAGAAATTTCAGTGGGTGTCAACTTATCCAACTCAAGTCTATGATAAAAAGAGAGCGGCATAACACTAACACCGGCCCCAAGGTCACATAAGGCAGTTCTTACGTAGTTTCCTTTAATGGAGCAAGGTATAGTGGGCACTCCGGGATCACCAAGTTTCTTAGGAGTTCCACCTTTAAAAGTGTAGTTGGCAAGCATGGTGGAGATCTCAAGATCTGGTATCTTGCATTTATTAGTCACAATATCTTTCATGTACTTGGCATACGGAGATATCTTGAGCATATAAGTTAACCGCATCTGCAGAAAGACGGGTCTTATCATCTCAACGAAGCGCTCAAAATCCTCATCATCCTTTTTCTTGGATGGCTTAGGAGGAAAGGGCATAGGTCTCTGAACCCATGGCTCTCTTTCTTTACCATGCTTCCTAGTTTCTTCGGATTTCCACCCTTGAAAATGCCGATAGGGAAAGCGGTTGATTTGGCGGCCATTTGCAAAGAGATTTCGGTGGGTGTCAACTTATCCAGTTCAAGTCTACGATAAAGAGAGAGAGGCATAACACTAACACCGGCTCCAAGATCGCATAACTCAGTTCTAACATAGTTGCCTTTAATGGAGCAAGGTGTAGTGGGCACACCGGGATCACCTAGTTTCTTCAGATTTCCACCCTTGAAAATGTAATTGGCAAGCATGGTGGAAATCTGAATCTCAGGTATCCTCCTCCTATTAGTCACAATATCTTTCATGTACTTAGCATACAGAGACATCTTGAGCATATCAGTCAAACGCATCTACAGAAATACATGTCTGATCATTTCAACAAAGCGCTCAAAATCCTGATCATCCTATTTCTTGGATGGTTTGGGAGGAAAGGGCATAGGTTTCAGAACCCGTGGCTCCCTTTATTTACCGTGCTTCCTAGCAGTGAAGTCATTCTTATCGTATCTCTTAGTCTTAGGATGTGGGTTATGAAGATCAACACTAGGTTCAATCTCCACATCCTTTTCATTGCTAGGTTGAGCATCTTCATGAACATCACTATTGATATTATCATTAGGCTCATGTTCATCACCAGATTGTGTTTCAGCATCACAGACAGAGACATCGTTAAGACTCTCAGGGGTAGCAGCAACAGGGTTGCTAGCGCGCAGGTTCCTATCATCTTTCTTCTTCTTTCTAGGATGACTAGGTGCATCAGTGCTAACTCCTTGAGAATCTTGTTCAATTCTCTTCGGATAACCCTCAGGATACAAAGGTTCCTGGGTCATTCTACCGCCTCTAGTGACGAGTCTGACGGAATTGTCATTCAACTCATTGAGCAAGTCATTTTGAGCTTTAAGTACTTGTTCTACCTGAGTAGTAACCATAGAAGCATGTTTACTCGGAAGCTTAAGATCATTGACATTTCTGTCCACACAAGCACTTAAATGACTAAGCATACGAGCATTCTTTTCCAATTGTATACTAACATAATCATTGAAACTCTATTGTTTGGCAACGAAGTTATCAAATTCATCCACGCATAAGCTAGCAGGTTTATCAAAAGGAATATCACTCTTCATCAAACCTAAGCAGAGAATTTACTTCTACTACCTGTATCGGCTTATCGAGACCATGGATCTCTTCGATACGTGGTAGATTTTTGACATCTTCAGATTTAATGCCTTTCTCTCGCATAGATTTCTTGGCTTCTTGCATATCTTCAGGACTCAGGAATAGAATACCTCTTTTCTACGGAGTTGGCTTAGGAGGTGGTTCGGGAATAGTCCAAGCATTCTCATTGCACAAGATATTGTTCAACAGAATCTCAGCTTGTTCTACGGTTCGTTCCCTAAAAACACTACCGGCACAACTATCTAAGTGGTCTTTGGAAGCATCGGTAAGTCCATTATAGAAGATATCAAGTATTTCATTCTTCTCAAGAGGGTGATCAGGCAAAGCATTCAGTAGCTGGATGAGCCTCCCCCAAACTTGTGGGAGACTCTCTTCTTCAGCTTGAGCAAAGTTGTATATTTCCCGCAAGGCAGCTTGCTTCTTATGGGCAGGGAAATATTTTTCAGAGAAGTAGTAGACCATATCCTGGGGGCTACGCACACAACCAGGAGCAAGAGAAGTGAACCAGGTATTAGCATCATCCTTTAGCGAGAAAGGAAACAGCTTGAGCATATAGTAGTGGCGGATCTTTTCCTCACTAGTGAATAGGGTGGCTATATCGTGCAGTTTTGTAAAATGGGCTACAGCCGTTTCAGACTCGTAACCGTGAAAAGGGTCAGATTCAACCAGATTGATTAACTCAGGGTCGACAGAGAATTCATAATCCTTATCGGTCACAAAGATAGGTGAAGTGGCAAACTTCGGGTCGTATTTCATCCTAGCGTTCAGATATTTTTCTTTCCTCTTGCGCAGAAGTTTCTCAACATCATAGCTATCCTTACACGCAAGAAAACCCTCAGCTATCTCTCCCTCCATAACATAGCGCATATCAGGCATAGCAGGCATAGTAGCAGGTTCTACTTCAATAGTATCAGCAGTCTCAGAAGTATCATCACATCTAGCAGCAACTCTAGCAATATGTGCATCAAGGGCACCTAGTGGCAAAGCAATATCAAGCATAGCATCATCAGGCATAGTATCTAGCATAGCATCATCAGGCATAGTATCAAGCATAGCATCATCAGTCATTGTATCTAGCATAGCATCATCAAGCACAGGCGAAATATCAAGATTTCTAGCACGAGGCGATGTCCCAAACTTACTCAAAACTGAAGGTGAACCAAGTGCAGATTTAGATGGCAGTTCCTTACCTCTCCTTGTAGTGGAAGGCAAGATTTTAGTTCTTGGATCTTCCGGATTCCTCATAGTGATCAGCAGACGTCAATCACAAGTGACTCTGAGAATATAGATGTGCTTCCCCGGCAACGGCGCCAGAAAAAGCCTTGATGTCCCACAAGCGTATGGGATCGCAGCAGTTTTCGAGGGTACAGTATTCAACCCAAATTTATTGATTCGCTCACAAGGGGAAGCTAAAGGATATTCTCAAGTATTAGAAGCTGAGTTGTCAATTCAACCACACCTGAAAGATTAGTGTGTGCAAGCAAAGTATCAGTAGCAAGGTGGTATGATAGCAACGGCACCAGAAAAAGCTTTGACAATTCCCAGCAGCAGCGCCAGAAAAAGCCTTGTTGACGGGATGTTAGCGCCAAAAAAGTCTTGCAACAAATAACAGCGGAGTAGCAAGGAACAGTAGTAGCAGCAGCAGCAAAGTAACAAGTAACAGCAGTAGCAACAGCATCAAAGTGACAGCAGCAGCAAAGTGGCCCAATCCCTCTTGTAGCAACGGACAAGCCTAGGCAAAGTATCATAGTGAGGACCAGTAGTAAAAGACTCGTAGGCAGTGGATCGGTGATGGATGAGTGTGATGGATGTGATTCATCATGTAACAGCTATAACACGGAGAGATATATAAATAGCTCCCGTTCATCAATCTAATGCAGGCATGTATTCTGTACGTAGCCATACGTGCTTAGGGAAAAGAACTTGCATGACATCTATTGTCCATCCCTCCCGTGGCAGAGGGGTCCTAATGGAATCTACGGGATATTAAGGTTCTCCTTTTAATAAAGAACCGGACCAACGCATTAACACGCGGTGAATACATGAACTCCTCATACTATGGTCATCTCCGGGAGTGGTTCCGGCTATTGTCACTCCGGGGTTGTCGGGTCATAACACATAGTAGGTGACTACAACTTGCAAGATAGGATCTAAAACACACATATATTGGCGACAACATAATAGGTTCAGATCTGAAATCATGGCACTCGGGCCCTAGTGACAAGCATTAAGCATAGCCAAGTAGTAGCAACATCAATCTAGAACATAGTGGATACTAGGGATCAATCCCCGTCAAGAACTAACTCAATTACATGATAGATCTCATCCAACTCATCATCGTCCAGCAAGCCTACGATGAGATTACTCACGAACAATGAAGAGCATCATGGAATTGTCGATGGAGAAAGGTTGATGATGACAATGGAAACGATTTCCCCTCTCTGGAGCCCGAAACGGACTCCAGATCTGCCCTCCAGATGAACAATAGGATGTGGCGGCGCCTCCGTATCGCAAAACGCGATGAAACCTTCTCTCTGATTTTTTTCCAGGCGAAACGGAAGATATAGAACTGAGATTGGGGGCGGTAGTGCCACGTGGGCCCCACAAGCCTGCACGGCGCGGCCCTAGGGGGTGGCCGCGGCCTGTGGGCTTGTGGCCCACTGGCACGCACCCTCACATGGATCTTTGCGCATGTATTTTTCTTTTATTCCAGAAAAATCTCCGTAAATTTTCAGGACATTCCGATAACTTTTATTTGTTCACAAAAACAACACCATGGTAATCTGCTGAAAACAGCGTCAGTCCGGGTTAGTTCCATTCAAATCATGCAAATTAGAGTCCAAAACAAGGGCGAAATAGTTCGGAAAAGTAGATACGTAGTATTACATCCTGATTTATTGATTCAATAGAAGGGGATCCAAAGAATATTTATTAGTCTTAGCAGCTGAGTTGTCAATTCAACCACACCTGGGATATCTTGTAAGTGCATCTAGTGCCCCTTAGTGATTTTGGTGTATTGAAGATTTATATGTTAAGAGACTAATATGTTTGTGAGTGCACACAGCCCTATAAGTCAATAAGGAGTTTGAACTATTCGAAGAATATCGACCCCTAAAAATGTATGTCTTCGGATGAAGACTTTGGTCACTCCTTGAAGACTTTGACAGCGAAGAAATTACTATTCCCTGAAGAATTTGATAGCGAAGAAATCTCTATTCCTCATGAATACTTTGAATATGAGGAATTTGGTGTGTCCCGAAGAAAATACTCTGAAGACTTTGAGCTTGAAGATTTACTCTGTCTGTTTCATTTTCTTTTTTCTTGAGCCATAGGAACACCGTATTGTTAAAGGGTGTCGAGGTAATACTAAGGAAAGATTTCCTCATGATGCTCAACTGAAAGCCTACGATTCAAAATCCTTAGAGTGGAGCCTTTGAAAATCTCTCGCAGATTAGTCAAAGTCTTTAGTGATAGAAACGAAGTTCTTCTGGTTGCTGAAGAAATTGCACTAAGGAGTTAGGATTTTGCTAGTGCGAACTGTCTATCAGTGAGGAACATGAGAAAGATGACAAGATCCCATGACTAACTCCTTAGTCACATTGCTTGCCAGACTTATTGTGATGTTGTATTATCGAGTGGTCTCAGAGATACCTCTCCGTCACACGGAGTGACAAATCCCAGTTTTGATCCATGCGGACCCAACAGACACCATCGGAGATACCTGTAGAGAACCTTTATAGTCACCCAGTAATGTTGCAACATTTTATACACACAAGGTATTCCTCTGGTGTCCGGGAGTTGCATGATCTCATGGTCATAGGAACAGATACATTGACATGTAGAAAACGGTAGCAACAAACTGACACGATCATATGCTACATTTATAGTTTGGGTCTTGTCCATCAGATCATTCTCCTAATGATGTGACCCCGTTATCAAGTGACAACACTTGTCTATGGCTAGGAAACCTTGACCATCTTTGATCAGCGAGCTAGTCAACTAGAGGTTCACTAGGGACATTGTGTTGTCTATGGATCCACACATGTATTTGTGTTTCCAATGAATACAATTATAGCATGGATAATAACCAATTATTATGAAAATGGAAATATAATAATAACCAATTTATTATTGCCTCTAGGGCATATTTCCAACACTCTATCAGACCATGGACTATCCTTGCCATGATGTTTGTTGAACTGGTGCCTTTATGTAAATGTATGCCACCCCCTTTGCTTTGCTCTCGGTATTTGTATGGCTACTTTATTTGTGCGCTTTGGTTGCCCGCCAACAACGTACTGCCATGATTTCCTTGAGGAACAGGTCCTTATCATTCTACTCGCAAGCACACGCTGTCGGTGTGTTTTTCCTCATCGGTCTTTGATGCTGCCACGTGTTTTGTTGAGCAGGTTCGAAACAAAACAAGGGCGCAATCAGGAAGGCAACAAGTTTCCATTGCGTATTAGATTCACCATACAAAACCTTGATCGCTAAGGGGAATATGAAAAATGCAAGCTCTAACAAAAACTGATGGCCATGTCAACTTATCTTTCGTTAAGGTTTCTTCTCTATCTTGGTTTGTGTCTACCCACATTCGTTGTTCCTTCCTTCCTCCATTGGTGTTTCTTCCCTTCGTGTTACCCATCGCG
Source organism: Hordeum vulgare subsp. vulgare (assembly GCF_904849725.1). Lineage (NCBI taxonomy): Eukaryota > Viridiplantae > Streptophyta > Magnoliopsida > Poales > Poaceae > Hordeum > Hordeum vulgare. The sequence goes on from NC_058520.1 coordinate 356,515,536, forward strand.
TGCATGGTGTAAACCGTTGCTGTGCTGGGAGGAAGAGAAAAACGAATAGAGAGGAAACGGGGGTACTTGGGCAAATGTTAGTCATGAGTATGGTCCATGGCAAGGGCTTGCCGGGCCAATGTAGATGTTCATAACTTGGCCAAAAAGGAAAGGATAGTAAATATGATCAGTCAAATTTTCCCTCTTCACCTTCTTACCCTATAGTCACATAATGACTAGGATGCTGGAACGTTGGGGAACGGGACCTCGTTGTGGCTTCTTCGCCGGGGTCACCGAGCAATGGATTCGCTCTAGCGTTTGGCCCGGGATTTATCAACACAGGGAAAACGCAGGACTAGGCCGCACGCGAGCTCATCGATATCGGCGACTCCACCTTGGTGGAGAAATGCTCACACGTGGGGAAGGAGAAAAGAGGAACGGCATCACCGTGTACCTTTCATTTTTTTCCTTGCCCATTCAATCGTAGTCGTACCTCCCCAATGGTTAGATGGGCTGGCTCGATGATTGTGATAGGAATTGCGTCATTGCCTAGTATTCCTCTTCCCCTGCCAAGGTCATCACCGTGGTCGTACTGTCCACGTCGGGCGCATCAGCCATGGAGTCGACGGTCCTCGTCGTCACTGACACCACCACGACCGTGGCGCGTGGCAGGGTTTGGAGAGGAAAGGGCTCATAAAGTGACAATGTTCTTCTTCTTCGAAGCCCCAGGCGGAGGGGATGATGATGAAGGTCGATGAAGTCCTCACAATCTCGGGTTCATGCATGTGATCCCCCAACCTGGCATGCCATAGATGTTGGGGAAGGTTGCACTCGATCACCTATGGAGCCATTGGGTCATTTGTGGTTCGGCGGGGAGATCGCGTCGCATAAAGAGCAGAAACTGTGAAGCAATACAATGATGGGACTCGAGGGGTTTACCAAGGTTCGGGCCGCTGAGAAGCGTCAAACCCTTCTCCTGCTTTGGTGGGTTGATTTGGGGAAGACGGAGCTCACATAGTGTTCTGCCCCGGCAAGGGTTGCCACGGAGAGCTACTACGTGTGTATGAATGTCCCACGGTCCGAATCATGTGCTAGGCTGCCTTGGGCCTCCTTTTATAGCTCAAGGGGCGTCCACAGTGGCAAACATACATGATTAGATAGCTAAGAGTGCTATCATACCTAACTCTAGCACTCGAGATAAAATGCCATAAATCCAGACTTAGGTGGTGGCCGGGGTTGTGTCCCCGACAAGCTCCATCCACCGCTTTAGCTAACTATTGCACCATAGCTTGACACGCCTATGGAGTGTGCTAAGGGGATATAATTTATCTTCCAGCATGCCAACACATGTGCAGAAAGAGCCACTTAGCCATCTGGGATCTCGAGACCTCATCCATAACTAACTGGTGTGGCAATGAGGTGGAGCGGTGGCCGATTGGCTCGTGCCTGCCGGGGGGGGTGACTTACTCGATCTTCTTAATGGTGCATGTGCTTTGGTACCCGGCAGGTGTCGGGGGTTCTTGGCGCGTCTTGGTCCGTCCTAGGCTGTTGTGTAGATCTTGCTGGCGTTTGGTTCCAGATACTTGCTTTGGTCATTGGTTACTTTCCCCGACAATCTCTACTTGTAAGGATGTCGTTCTGCTGTCCGTGCACATGTCAACGCGGAATAAACACCCCTGTTTGTGTATACCGACACCAAGACTAGCAAAAGATGTAGGACCAAAGAGATCCATGTGACGGAGCTCCAAGGTCCTCTTTGAGTAGATGGTAATCGTGGGTCGGTGAGTCGTGTCATGTAGCATTCCTTCAATAGAAGCACTACAAGCACAATCTATGGCAAAACTCACATTTTTAAGTCCAAGAACGTCATCCCCTTTGAGGAGGCTTTGCAAAGATCTCATATTGACATGGGCTGGCCGGCAATGCCAAAGCCATCCCACATCAACTTTAGCCATTAAGCAAGTCATGATCTTAGAGGGTAGCTCCGAGAAGTTAACCACATAAAGACCATTCTCCACATGTTCAACAAAAGCTACTTTAAGAGTCTTGCTCCACAAAAGGGCCACGGAGTCTAACACCAAAGAAAGTACAAAAGCCCATGAGTGCAAGTTGATGAACAGAAAGTAAATTGTATGCAAGGGTCTCAACAAGCATGACATACTCAATGGAAAGTTCCGGTGAGATTACCACCTTGCCAAGACCCAAAACCTTAGAGATTGCATCATCACCAAAGGACACTTGAGTGGCCACAAATGGGTCTTGATGAACATCCACCACCAAGTCCTTTCTTCCGGTCAGATGATTTGTCGCTCCGCTATCAAGCAACCATGACACTCCACCGGAAGCAAACTCCTACATCAGACCAATGCTTGGATTTGGGTACCCATTCTTTCATGGGTCCTTTGAAGTTAGTAACAAGGATCTTACGAACACAAATAGACCATTCAATGTACTCATAAGGAGAACCAACAAATTTAGCAAAGACATTTCCATCACTACCACGACATAAAACATAAGAGGGGTTAAAGTCACTGCCATTGTTGGGAGGGAGGGTTCTGCCCTTCTTGGCATTATCACCCTTAGCTTTGTCCTTCTTCTTCTCATGAGTACCCTCACCGGCTTAACAAAGGTTTCCTTGAGCGGGGGAGGTTGCTTGGTCTTGATATTCTTGTTCTTCTTGGACTTGGGTATAAACCCAACTCGTTCCTTTGCAACCACTTCCTTTTGATTGCTAAAAAGGTCATTAAGATTATTTTCACCTTGGATGCATGTCACAAGGCCTTTCTCAAGTTGCTCTTTCAACCTGGCATTCTCCTCCAAAAGATGCGCATGCTCGCAACAAGGGTTACTAGCATGGGCATTATCAGTTAATACAAAAGGAGAACGTGTGGCTCTTTCCTTAGTAAGTTTTACTTGGATTTGAACATGAGACTCTTTTAAAGAAGCATGAACACTCTTAAAAACCTTGTCAGCCTTGTCAAGTGTGGCAAACTCTTACTTGAGTCCATCGACGTCAACCCCAAGTACAACCTTTTTGGATTGGAGCACACGAGTAAGAACAAGAGCATGATCGTGATCTTTTTGTAATTTTGCAAGGTCATCGTTGTGTGACTCCTCAAGAGACAAACGAAGACCTTGTTTTTCCTCAAGAGCAATGCAAAGATCCTCTATCTCATCGTCATAGTCACGACTATGTCCTTGTAACGTAGAGATAGTTTCTTCATGAGATTCAATGAGGTCACTAGCCTCTCCTAGTTGTTCCAAGATAGGAACAAAATGCTTCTTGGTGTTACCCTTGACCTTTCTCATGAATCTATCAATGGAATTTTCCTTAACATTTACATTCTCCTTTTCATCTCCACTATCCATAGGAGAAGGGTAGTGGAAATGGTTGTTTTAATGTTGGGGGTTACCTTGTTGGATGCCTTGTCCATAAGGCACTTGGCAATGTAGTTCTCGTTGGGGCGTAGAAGAGGGACACCTTGCTTGGAGAAGAGGATACAATGGCCACCTTACCATTGCCATTACTTCACCACTAGCATCATAATCATCATCATCATTTGATAGGTACTCTTCTTGAGCCACCAACACTTTTTGGGGCACATTCTTGGATAAGTTGTTCTTGTTGGGGAAAGGATTGGCCTTGTCTTTGCGAATAAGCTTGCCACCATTGTCTTCCCTCTTCTCATAAAGACAATGTGCCACAAAGTGACCAACATTTCCACAATTGTAGCAAGTCCTTATGCGTTGCCTTCCCTTGGACCCATTTGAGTTGTTCTTGGAGAAGTTGGGCCTTGATTTTCTCTTGTTGCCCCAAAATTGCCTAGATGCAAGATCCATGTGCCCGTGGTAAGCATATTTGGTGTCTTCGAGACAACTTTCCTCTTCTTCGTCTTCTTCATCTTCCTTCGAAATAGCCTTGGCCTTCAAATCAAGGTTGGAGGAGTCTTTTCTTGACCGTTTTACACGATCTAGAGGGTTGTCAGCGGTCTTGTTCAATATGTTCATGGCAGTGAACTCATCCAACACATCGCTTGAGGACAAGGAGTGAAAGTTCGGTCTTTGACGGATGATGGAGGACATGGCCTTGTTTAAAGGCATGATAGCCTTGATAAAGTTGCGCTTGATCCAATTGTCATCCACATCCTTGCTTCCATGATCTTGAAGAGCAACGACAAGGGTTGTCACTCTTTGGTAGAGCTCACGAGGGCCTTCATCATCAAGCATCACAAATTCATCGCCCGCATCAAGAATCACTTCAAAGTTGGACCATTGAACACTTGAGCTTCCCTGTACATGGAAATAATGTGTTCCCGACAATCTTTGGCATGAGTGAAGGGCCGCAAGTGAGCAAGATTTTCAATGGGAAAACCTGCTTGAAGGATCAACAAGGCAGAATTCTTGAGATGATTGTCGACCCCTTCTCTTGGAGTGAGGTTGCTTGGATCATGTGGGTAGTAGTCTTGCTCAATGATTCTCAAAAGTTGTGTTGAGTTGTGATTCAAATGAGCCTTGATGCGAAAAACCCAATTAGAAAAATCATTCACAACAAGTTTAGGACGAGAACCAAGGTTAGTAATATACAGTGGTTTAACCGGTCATACATAGACCACGAGAAGAGAAACCGAGGCATAGGTACCTACTCCGCTCGTTCCTTGAGGTAACTTATTCTTATCATTACAAGCCTTCAACTTCTCGGAGTTGGCATCCGACTCCGAAGGATTGGGGTTAACCACTCACAATGAATTGGTAGGAACTCTGGTGCCTTCAAGGAAATCTTTAAGCATGGATTTGACCTCGGTAGCCACTGAGGATCTAAGAGAGTAAATAGCCTCATCTAGATCTTCTTGGGAGACTGTGTTTGCAACCACGGCCTCGGGTAAATCCTCAACCCAATCCCCTTCGTCAACCATACTCTTTGGGTGGTGAAACTGTTAACAAAGATATGTAGCTCTGTTACCAATTGAAAGGATCGATATGGTTGAGTAGAGGGGGTGAATAGGCAACTACCAAGTCTAAGCTTTTCTTTAACACATTAAGTTTAGCAACAAACAGGTTGTATAGATATGCAACTAGGTGAGCAACCTATATGGTGCTAACAACAACAATAACGAGCAAGTAACAAATACAAGTAAAGGTAAGAAATAACCACAAGTGGAACCGATGAAGAAGAGGATGTGTTTCCGAAGTTCCTTCCCTTTGAGGGGAAGTACGTCTCCATTGGAGCGGTGTGGAGGCACAATTCTCCCCAAGATGCCACTAAGGCCACCGTATTATCCTCCCGCCCTCGCATAATACGAGATGTCGTGATTCCAGTAGTGGTTCCTTTGAAGGCGGCGACCGAACCTTTACAAACAAGGTTGGGTCAATCTCCACAACTGAATTGGAGGCTACCAACGAAACCACGAAGTTTCACCACAATGGAGTATGGCTTCGAGGTGGCCTCAACCGTCTAGGGTGCTCAAACACCCAAGTGTAACAAGATCCGTGAGGGATAGTGGGGAATCAAATTTCTCTTGGTGGAAGTGTAGATCAAGACCCTCTCAAGCAAAAGCTAGAGTATCAACAAGTTCTGTTGGCTAGAGAAGGAGATCGGGCGAAAATAGAAATTGGAGAAACAATGGAGCTTAGGGTTGGGAAAGGTGGTCTTATCAGCGAAGAAAAATTCCTTCGTATAGTGGGGTACATTTCCAACCGTTACCCACTCAATCAGCCCACACATGAGTCGTACTACCGCTGAGGAGAGCGGTACTACTGCCCATTAGAGGTAGTACCGCTCCAGGGGAGCAGTACTACCACTGAGGCAAAGAGCAACAGTCCAGCAAGAGGCAGAGGCTGGTAGTACTACCAGGGTGATACTACAGCTGACAGGAGTGATACTACCGCCCATTAGGGGTAGTACTGCCTCCTATATTCGCTCAGGACTTTGCCACAGGCCTAGCCCAGAAACACTGAGTGGTCCTGACGCGGTAGTACGAAGCGTTACTACCACTCTGTGAGCGATAACACCGCCTAGTACTACTGCTCCCGAAACCGCTCAGTGTGACACGAAAAGTGTCGAGACACAGGGGCGGTGGCACTAGCCAGTGGTACTGGCCAGAGCAATTCTGCCCCAGAGCGGTACTACCTCTCCACGGAACGGTACTACCTCGGATAAGAGGTAGTACCTCTCCAGGGAACGGTACTACCGCTTGGATCTTTCCATGCAGGGCAGGGCAAGGTTAGAAGCTCCATCGAGGCGGGGAAGAGGGTGTGAGAAAGCGTGTACGTGATGATTCCACCCGAACCTTTCTGATGGATACCTCCTCTTAATAGTATGACTTTTCCTATGATTCAAGTCCACCTACAATGAAACGTAAGAAAGAAAACCATCTTCATTTTAATACACCAAGGGGCATGAATTGTCTTGTGTCATATGATGAATTACGTGAAAGGCTTAATGCACACGATTAGTCCGCAAAAGCATTACCTTCAATCACCAAAACCACTAGGGTAGAAATATGCCCTTATAGTTAGAATACAGTAACGTATGCAATAATAAAATATGAGTCAATTTATAGCAGTACCTAAAGTGTTCGATATGTTTATTATACTAACGAATCTCATGAAGTTTATGTTGAGTTTTGTGTGCTAAACTTTTCAAGTTTTGGGTTTTCTCGCGATCGACGAAGGCATCTGGAGTGGCAAGAGCCTACACTTGGGGATGCCCGAGGCACCCCAAGGTAATATCAAGGAAGACTTAAGCATCTAAGATGGGGGATGCCCTGGAAGTCATCCCCTCTTTCGTCTCAATCCATCGGTATGTCACTTGGAGCTACATTTTTATTCATCAAATGATATGAGTTTTGCTTGGAGCGTCGTTTGTTTTAGTTTTCTTTTTGTTATGGTTTCCCACAATCATTGTTCTCTCAATACACCCAGTTGAGAGAGACATACTATCACCATTGTTTAATAGAATAATCTTTGTGTTTCACTTATATCTTTTGAGCTTAGAAGTGGCTCTAGTACTTCACTTATATCTTTAGAGCATGCTGGCCTATAGATTTCTTTATAGAAACAATTGCACTCTCGTTATTCACTTATATGTGTTTGAGAGTTATTAAACATTGATGGTAATTTGCATGGGTTATAGGACTAGTTGAAAAATAATAAGTATTCAATGAGTGCATAATCAAAACCACATATAGCACATAAAAGAGAAATCATGGTTAATGATATTAATGTGGTGATGTGAAAGAGGATGAGTGCATGATCATTTGTTGATATGAGTATCATGAATTAGATGTGTTAACATTTTGTTCATCAAATATTTTGATGGCATGGTGATGATGTGTGAGCATACTTATTCCTCGTTGAAATCCTAGTGTTGTTTAATTCGGGGGCGCATGATGGTTAACTCCTACCAACCTCCTCCCTTGGGGCATGCGAGTAGTGGTTTGCTTCGAGAAAGTTAATAAATCTTGCAATAAGTATGTGAGTTATTTATGACTAATGTGAATCCATGGATATACGCACTCTCACCTTCACATATTTTCTAGCCTCTTCGGTACCGTGCATTGCCCATTCTCACCTCGAGGATCAGTGCAACTTTCGTCGGTGCATCCAAACCCCATGACATGATACGCTCTCTTGCACATAAGCCACCTTATATCCTCCTCAAAACAGCCACCATACCTACCTATCATGGCATTTCCATAGACATTACGAGATATATTCCCATGCAACTTCCATCGACACTTGATATGACTTATACTTTCATTGTCACATTGCTTTGCGTGATCGTAAGATATCTAGCATGATATTTACATGGCCTGTCCATTGATATATTTTTCTACACTATATCATTGCACAGCCTTGTACACTACCAGAGGCATTCATATAGTCATATCATATCAGTTTCCATGTTGAGTTGTAAGTAAATAAAAGTGTGATGGTCATCATTATTACGGCACTGTCCCAGTGAGGAAAGGGTGATGGAGACAATGAATCCCCCACAAGTCGGGATGAGACTCCAGACGAAAAAAAAAGGGTGATAAAAAATGAAAGAAAAAATAGGATAAATGAGAGAAAATAGAGAAGGGACAATGCTACTACCACTTATTCCACACTTGTGCCTCAAAGTGGCACCATGTTCGTCATTTAGAGAGTCTCTTGAGTTGTCAGTTCCATGTGCTAGTTGGAATTTTTCATTATATAACTTGGCTTGTATATTACGATGACGGGCTTCATCCAATTCCCAAGGTCTTCATGAGCAAACAAGTTGGATGCTCGCCCACTTAGCTTCAGTTGAACTTTCAAACACATATAGCTCTAGTGCATCCATTCCATGGAAATCCCTACTCCTCAAATTGATATATATTGATGGGCATCTCCATAGACCGTTGATACGCCTAGTTGATGCGAGACTTTCTTCTCTATTTTCACCACTTTGAAACCTACCACCATATTCTATTCCGCCTTTATGCTATATCCATGGTTCACACTCATATATTGCGCAAGTAATAAAAAGTTGAAGCACGTTAGAAAGTACGATCCAATTGCATGACTTGTCACCATGGTGCTTGATATTTGTATTTATGTGGTGAGGACGGAGCCATGATATATTTATATGAGAAACCGAATAGGTCGTGAACATTCTTTAAGGATCGTACGCTTTGAAACTCGGTGACTATGTTGCTTGTGTTTATTAGCATTTCTATGTTGATATTTATTAATTCATCATTTTGCAATGATCAAACCTGCAATAGATTACATGTTGGGTAGCATGTCACATCAAAAATTCTGTTTTTATCATTTACCTACTCGAGGAGGGCCGTGAATTAAGCTTTCGGATGTTGATACGTCTCAAACGTCTCTATAATTTTTTATTGTTCCATGCTATTATATTATCATCCTAGGATACTTTTTATGTATTAGTTACCAATTTAAATTATTTTTAGCACTAATCTATTGACCCAGTGCCCAGTGTCAGTTGTTATTTTCTGCGTGTTTTGGCTTTTTAGGTTTACCGTACCAAACGGAGCCCAATTTTCATGAAATGTTTTGGTGATTTTTTTCTGGACCATAAGAAGACCTTGAAGCTTCGAGAGGAGGCCAGAGGCCTCACGAGAGGAGCACCACACAACATGGAACGCCCAGGGGTGGATGCACCATGTTGCCTCGTGCTCCCCCCGGCTGCCTCCTGGTGTACCTCTTCGTCTATAAATTCTCATTAATACAAAAAACTCTAAGGAACACCCCAAAACACTTTTTCCTTTGCCGCAAGTATCTACTCGTCGTGAGGCCATCTGGACCCCTTTTCCGGTGCCCTGTTGAAGGGGGGATCAATCATGGAGGACCTCTACATCAACCTCGCTACTCCCATGGTGATGTGTGAGTAGTTCACCACAAACCTACGGGTCCGTAGTTAGTAGCTAGATGGTTATCTCTCCCTCTTGATCTTCAATACAATGTTCATCACATCTTCACTTTGATATATCCGATGTAATTCGTTTGTGCGGTGTGTTTGTTGGAATCCAATGAATTGTGGGTTTATGTTTATATTATTCATGATAAATATTTGAGTATTATCTAAATTCTAAATATGATTCTTATGTGCATGATCATCATAGCTTCGTGAATCTCTTTGATGTATTGATTTGCTTTGCCCAAGTAGATTGGTCTTTCTTCAGTGAGAGAGGTGTGTTATAGTGGGTTCAATATGAAAAATTTCAATATCCTAGTGACAGAAGGGGACAATATACGTCTTTGTATTTTTTCCACTAAGGGTAAAATGATGGGGTTATTTCACAATAATTGAATTCTCTTTGTCTATATCATGTTATCATTCTCCGAGCATTACATTGTTTTACTTAATACTCTAGATGCATGTTGGATAGCGGTCGATGGGTGGAGTAATAGTAATATGTGGAGGTAGGAGTCGGCCTATTTTCTTATGGACGTGATGCCTATATACACATGATAATTGTCGTGAATATCGCATAACTATCCGCTATTCTATCAATTGCCCAACAATAATTTGTCTACCCACCGTATGCTTACTTTCATGAGAGATGCCACTAGGGAACACTATGGTCGCCGTCACTTATAAATTCTCAAATGCTAAGTTTTCCTTGCTGCCTACTTTTACTTATTATTTACTACACTTTGCAAAATCCAACCACACTACTTACTTTCTTACAAATAACGAGACAAGGGGATTGACAACCCTATTGTCCGCGTTGGGTGCAAGTGTTTGTTTATTTTGTGTGCGATTGCTGATGAAGGTGGTTGGTTGTCACTCCTATTGGTTCAACAAACCTTGGTTATCTACTAAGGGGAATGCTTACATATATTGTGCTTCATCACTCATTCCTCTTCACGGAAAACCCAACGCAAATCACAAGCATCAAGGGTCAGTGGCTAGGGAGGAGTCCTCCCTCCATAAGGAAGGGAGGAGTCCCCCCCTGCCGCCTCCTCCAAGGCACCTCCGGGGTGCCTTGTCCCTTTGGGACTCTTACCCCCCAATCCACATTCTCCTATAGGGTTCTACAGGTTCGAGAATCATGTAGACATTATCGAGACACCTCTCCGATCAATAACCATTAGTGCGACCTGGATTCCCATACTGGTTCCTACATATTCCATGAAGATCTTTATCGGTCGAACCACAAGGTCAAGGATTCATTCAATCCCTATGGAGTTCCCTTTGTCTACCACTATGTTACTTGCCCAAGATTTGATCGTCGGTACCTCCATACCTAGTTCAATCTCATTACTGACAAGTCTCTTTACTCGTTCCGTAATACAAGATCCCGTGACTAACTCCTTGGTTACATTACTTGCTAGCTTCTTGTGATCTTGTATTATAGAGAGGGCCCAGATATACATGTCCATCATACGGAGTGACAAATCCCAGTCTCGATCCATGCCAACCTAACAGACACCCTCGTAGATACATGTAGACTACCTTTATGATCACCCAGTTATGAAGTGACGTTTGATACATATAAGGCATTCCTCCGGTGTTAGGGAGTTGCATGACCTCATGGTCTTAGGAACAGATACTTGACATGAAGAAATCAGTAGCAACAAACTAAGTGATGAGATCACATGTTATGATTACGAGTGGGTCGTGTCCATCACATCAATATCCTAATAATGTGACCCCGTTATCAAATGACAACTCATGTGTATGGTTAGGAAACTGTGAGAATCGGAGATCCGCGGACCCCAAGAAAAGGTTCGAACACTCGGTTGCGCTCGTTCTCCAACCGTATTCAACCTCGCGGCCTCACGGCGACTCTTCGGCGACACGAGCTAGGAATATGAACTAGAACACAAGACAGTTTATCCAAGTTCGGGCCACCTTGCGGTGTAAGACCCTACTTCCTACTTGTGGTGGGATTGCTTGAGGTGGAAAACAAGTACAAAGTCGAGTTCTTGCCCTGGCGGGGGGAGATGGGGTCGACCCCTTCTACGGAGGCTGGGCCTCTCTTATATACTGGCCTTGGTCCGCTTCCCCCTGAAAACATTGGCGGGAAGGGTTGCCACAACGGCCATTTTTCGAATGGGGACAGAATTGTAGTCCGCCCTCACAAAGGTGGTCTTCGTCTACAAAAGCTTCTCCTCATGACGCGTGGGCGGGCTCGGGGGTGACCTCCATCCCGCCGAGCCCCCAGCTTTAGTCTTCTTGCACCAATCGAGAAACCTTTGGGGGGGCGCTCTAGGGACACGCCAACTAGCTCAACTCACCTAGCACGGAAGAGGAAACCCTCCCCGTCTGCGCAGGCGAGCACCGCTCCTGCGCTGCTGCTACTGTGACAACAGACCTTCCCTGGTACGGCGCCAGGAATCCTCGCCTTTAGGGACTTCCGTGGCAAATATGCAAAGGATCTCCCAGCAGCCTTGGAGCCTTGCGTTGGTGTTCCCTTGAAGAAGAAAGGGTCATGTAGCACAGCGGCGGTAAGTATTTCCCTCAGTTTTGAGAACCAAGGTATCAAACCAGTAGAAGATCTCGTCAAGACACAAGTACCTGCACAAACACAAAGAGCATGCACCCAACGCTATGAAGGGGTTGTCAATCCCTTATAGATTGTTTGCAAAGTGAGAACTGAAAGCAACAAAGTAAACAAGCAAAAGTAAAAGTGAAAGTGGAAACGATAGATGTGAATAGACCCGGGGGCCGTAGTGTTCACTAGTGGCTTCTCTCATGAAAGCAAGTAGACGGTGGGTGAACGAATTATTGTCGAGCAATTGATAGAACCGCGCAAAGTCGTGACGTTATCTAAGGCAATGATTATATCTATAGGCATCACGTCCAAAACAAGTAGACCGATACTTTCTGCATCTACTACTAGTACTCCACATGTCGACCGCTATCCAGCATGCATCTAGTGTATTAAGTCCAAAAGAACAGAGTAACGCCTTAAGCAAGATGACATGATGTAGATGGACAATCTCATATCTACAATAAAAGCCCATATTGTTACCCTTGATGGCAACAACACGATGTGTGCCTTGTTGCCCCTTCTGTCACTGGGAAAGGTCACCACACGGTATGAACCCAAAACCAAGCACTTCTCCCATTGCAAGAATCATAGATCTAGTTGGCCAAACAAAACCCAAGACTCGGAGAGACTTACAAGGATATCAAATCATCCATATAAGAAATCAGCAAAGACTCAAATATAATTCATAGATAATCTGATCACAAATCCACAATTCATCGGATCTCGACAAACACACCGCCAAAGAGGATTACATCGGATAGATCTCCATGAAGATCATGGAGAACTTTGTATTGAAGATCCAAGAGAGAGAAGAAGCCATCTAGCTACTAACTACGGACCCGTAGGTTTGAAGTGAACGACTCACGAGTCATTGGAGGGGCGATGATGTTGATCAAGAAGCCCTCCAACTCCAAAGTCCCCTCCGGCAGGGCACCGGGAGGGTCTCGAGATGAGATCTCGCGGAAACGGAAGCTTCCGGCGGCGGAAAAGTGTTTTCGTGGATGCCTTCATTTTTTCTAGATTTTTAGGGAATTTATAGGCCAAAGACCTAGGGCAGGGGAGTGCCACGGGGCCACAAGCTTGGTTGTCGCGGCCTCCCCCTCGCCGCGGCAACAAGGCTTGTGGGCCTCCTGTGGGCCCACTGCCTTGGCCCTCAAGCCTCCCGATCTTCTTCCGTTCTGGAAATATTTATTTCGGGGATTTTATTCCGTTTGGACTCCGTTCCAAAATCATATCTGAAAAGAGTCAAAAACACACACAAAACAGGAACTGGCGCTTGGCACTTAATTAATAAGTTAGTCCCAAAAAAGATATAAAAGGTAAACAAAACATCCAAAGTTGACAAGATAACAGCGTGAAACCATCAAAAATTATAGATACGTTTGAGACGTATCAAGCATCCCCAAGCTTAACTCCTGCTCGTCCTCGAGTAGGGAAGTGATAAAGAATGATTTTTTGATGCTTTCATGTTGTCTAACATAGATGTCCTTTGTAACTCCTCTTATGTGACGTGAATGTTCAGATCCATTAGATTCAAAAAAATAGCTTGCTATTGACGTGGAGACAATAATAATTCAAGCAAACGAGCAAGGTAATCATGAACTTTCAAAATAACAAGGCCAAAAGAAAGTTATCCCTACAAAATCATATAGTATGGCTATGCTCTATCATCATTGCACAACGAATTTAAATCATCCACAACCCCGGTATTGGCCAAGTAATTGTTTTCACACCTTTACTTTCTCAAACTTTTTCAACTCTCACGCAATACATTAGCGTGAGCCATGGTTTTAGCACTATAAGTGGTGTGGAGTGTGGTGGAGGTTGCAAGACAAACAAGGAGAAGATGGTCACATTGACTAGGCATATCAATGAGCTATGGAGATGCTCATCAATAGATATCAACGTGAATGAGTAGGGATTGCCATACAAATGATGCACTAGAGCTAAGAGTATGTCAAAGCTCTTAAAGAAAACTAGTGGGTGTGCATCCAACTTGCTTACTCACGAAGACCTAAGGCAATTTTGAGGAAGCCTATCATTGGAATATACAAGCCAAGTTATATAATGAAAATTTCCCACTAGCTATATGGTGGTGACAAAACGAGAGACTCTCAATCATGAAGATCATGGTGCTTAATATGCACAAGTGTGGAAAGGTGGTAGCATTGTCCCTTCTCTCTTTTTCTCTCTCTTTTTTTGAATGGGCTCTTTGGCCTCTCTTTTTTTTGGTGGGCATCTTTGGCCTCTTTTTGTATATGGACTTCGCTGGCCTCTTTTATTTTGTCACATGGGACAATGCTCCATCAATGATGATCATCACACTTACAACTCAAAGCTTAGAACAATGATGACTCTATATGGAATGCCTTCGGTAGTGTATCGTGACAATGATCTAGCATGGCATAGACATAAATGGAAACATCATGCTAGCTATCTTATGATCATGCAATGGCAATGTAGACGTGGTGGCACGTGTCATGGTGGTAGTTGCATGGCAATATATCTCGGAATGACTTTGAAAAAGCCATAGTAGGTAGGTATGGTGGCTGTTTTGAGGGAGGCTAATGGTGGGTTTTGTGCACCGACGAAAATTGCACGACACTAAAGAAGATAGTGATGGTGGAAGGTGAAAGTGCATCTAAACCATGGACTCAACATTAGTCAAGAAGGACTCATATACGTGTTGCAAAAGTTCTGTTAGTAATCGAAACAAAGCATTCAATGCATACTCCTAGGGAAGGGTTGGTAGGTATAAACCATCGTGCGATCCCGACCGCCACACAAAGGATGACAATCAATAGACTAATCATGCTCAGACTTCATCACATAGCGGTTCACCATACGTGCATGCTACGGGAATCACTAACTTCAACACAAGTATTTCTAGATCCACAACACCTTACTAATATAACTTCAATATTACCATAACCAGAACTCAAAACTAATTGAGATGAATCAAACTTCTCTAACTATTCAATGCACATGAATGTGGAAGTTTTCATATACCTTTGGATAACTACCCCTTTTGAGACTATTTTCATAGCATATATCAACTACCAAGCCACGCACCGCTGTGCTCTAAAGATATAAGTGAAGCACATAGAGCAAAAGCAACTAGCTCAAAAGATATAAGTGAAGCACATGTGAGCTGAATTGTCTAACCAAAGGATATAAGTGAAGCTCGACAAAATCACGGTGAGTGCATGTCTCTCTCTCTAGGTGTGCAGCAAGGATGATTGTGACACAACAAAAATAAAAGACTCCTACGATACAAGACGCTCCAAGCAAAACACATAACATGTGGTGAATAAAAATATAGCCCCAAGTAACGTTACCGATGGATTGAAGACGAAAGAGGGGATGCCTTCCCGGGGCATCCCCAAGCTTAGGCTTTTACGGCATCCTTGAATCAACTTGGGGTGCCTTGGGCATCCCCAAGCTTGAGCTCTTGCCACTCTTTATCTTTTTGTCCATAAGAACTTCACCCAAAACTTGAAAACTTCACAACACAAAACTTAAACAGAAACTCGTGATAACATTAGTATAAGAAAGCAAACCACCACTTTCTTAGGTATTGTAGCAAACTTAAATTCTACTTATGTTGATTTTGGGTTACTGTATTTTCAATCTTCCATGGCTAATACCCCCCGATACTATCCATAGTTTCATCAAAATAAGCAACCAACACAACAAAAACAGAATATGTTAACAGCAGACCAGTCTGTAGCAATCTGTATACTTCCTATACTTATGGTACATCAAAAATTCTGACAAACTACGACATTCTGAAGAATTTGCGCATCAATCAGCAGCAAAAATAATCAACTCAAAATCTCTTACAGAAAAAAAAATGAAAATTCTTTTCGTGAGCAGAAAGTTTGTTTTTTTCAGCATGACCAAACGATCATCCCCAAGACTAATCATAACGGTATTGCTTGGCACAAACGCAAAAAGAAACACAAAAAACACAATCATAAAAGAATTATGAAAGTGTGGAAAACACAAAACAGAAAGAAAAAGGATAGATTCGTTGGGTTGCCTCCCAACAAGCGCTATTGTTTAACGCCCTTAGCTAGGCATAAGGTGATGGAATCACGTATAGTCATCCTTGGTGCTCAAACCATAAGTAGCCCTCATCATAGATTCATAAGGCAATCTTATTTTCTTTCTAGGAAAATGCTCCATGTCCTTCTTTAGGGGAAATTGAAATCGAATATTCCCTTCCTTCCTATCGATGATGGCACCAATAGTCCTTAGGAAAGGTCTACCAAGAATAATTGGACATGAAGGATTGCAATTTATGTCAAGTACAATGAAATCCATGGGTACATATTTCTTATTTGCAACAATAAGAACATCATCGATCCTTCCCATAGGTTTCTTGACAGTAGAATCCGCAAGATACAAATTAAGAGAACACTCTTCAATCTCATGAAAACCAAGAATATCACATAAAGACTTTGGAATCGCGAAAACACTAGCACCCAAATCACACAAAGCATTGCATTCATAGTTTTTGATTTTGATTTTGATAGTAGGTTCCCACTCATCTTGAAGTTTTCTAGGTATAGAGACTTCTAATTCGAGCTTCTTTTCAAGAGATTTCCTCATAGCATCTACGATATGAGCAGTAAAGGCTTTGCTTTGGCTATAAGCATGTGGAGAGTTTGCAATGGATTGCATCAAGGAAATGAATTCAAACAAGGAGCAACTATCATAATTGAATTCCTTGAAATCCAAAGTAGGAGTTTCATTACTACCCAAAATTTTGATTTCTTCTACTCCACTCTCCACACCTTTATCATCAAGATAGGTGGACTCCAAATCATTGGGGCATTTTTCAACCAAAGTGGATTCATATCCAGACCCTTCATCAATAGGTTTGACACGCGAAAACAAAGATTCAAGAGGAGTCACACCAAGCATTTTAAGATCTTCGTGATTTGCATCACTAGAACGCACCCTTTTAAACCATTCATGCCTAGCGCGAATTTGGGCGGTTATTTCTTTGCTCTCATTCATGGAGACACGCATAGCTTTCAAAGTTTCATCCAAGTTGATCTTGGGAGGAGCACATCTAAATTTCAAAGCATCAATGTCATAAGACATCCTATCAACGCTCTTAGCCAAATCGTCAATTTTGAGTAGCTTTTCCTCTATGGACGCATTGAAAATCTTTTGAGAGTTGATGAACTCTTTGATATTACTCTCTAAATCAGAGGGTAATTTGTTATGGTTTCCATAAGTGTTGTTGTAGGAATTGCCATAATTGATAGAGGAGTTACTAGGAAAAGGCCTAGGAACATAGTTTCCTCTAAAAGCATTGTTGTTGCCAAAATTGTTCCTACCAACAAAGTTAACGTCCAAACTAGCGTTGCTACTCTCAATCAAGGAAGATAGTGGCATGTAATTAGGATCTAAAGGAGCGTTTCTACTAGCAACCAAATTCATCAACTCGTCCATCTTAGCACTAAGCGAGTTAATTTCTTCTATAGCGTGTACCTTTTTGCTAGCAGGTGACCTTTCAGTGTGCCACTGAGAGTAGTTGGTCATGATATTGTCTAGGAGTTTTGTAGCGTCTCCTAACGAGATTTCCATGAACGTTCCACCTGAGGCGGAGTCCAAGATATTGCGAGAAGCGAAATTCAAACCAGCGTAAAAGATTTGTATAATCATCCACAAACTCAAGCCATGAGCGGGACAATTTCTAATCATTAACTTCATCCTCTCCCAAAATTGTGCAACGTGTTCATGATCAAGTTGCTTGAAATTCATGATATCGTTACGTAAGGAGATAATCTTAGCCGGCGGAAAATACTTGGATATGTAAGCATCTTTGCACTTATCCCAAGAATCGATACTATTTTTAGGCAAAGAAGAAAACCAAGTTTTTGTGCGATCTCGCAGCGAGAAAAGGAAAAAAGCTTCAACTTAATCACGCCATTATCCACATCTCTTTTATTTTGCATGTCGCATAGCTCAATGAAGGTATTCAGATGGGATGCGGCATCTTCACTAGGAAGGCCAGAGAATTGCTCTTTCATAACAAGATTCAGCAAAGCTGCGTTGATTTCATACGATTCCGCACTAGTGGCGGGAGCAATCGGAGTACTAATAAAATCATTATTATTGGTACTCGAGAAGTCACAAAGTTTGGTGTTTTCAGCCATGATGACTTCAACAACAAACAAGCACAAAAGCAAGCAAGAAAACCGGCGAAGGTAAACGGCAAAAAGGCAAAAGAAAACGGCAAAGGAAAACGGCAAAAAGGCAAATGAAAACAGCAAAGGAGAGAGGCAAATGAAAACGGCAAATGTGAAGTGGGGGAGAGGAAAATGAGAGGCAACTCACAAAAAAGGTAAATGCAAGAGATGAGTTTGTGACACCTACTTGGATAGATGACTTGATCTCTCCTCCTTGCGCCAGAAATCAGCACGTTGAAGAGAGACTATTCTTGACTTAATCTCCCCGGCAACGGCGCCAGAAATCCTTCTGCTACTGCGACAACAGACCTTCCCTAGTACGGCGCCAGGAATCCTGCTTCTACGGCTACGCCTTTAGGCCTTGTTTGGTACTAGTGTATTTTAGGGAATTTGTGGGGATTATCCCGGTCAAACCCCTCAATCCCCACACATCTCATAACACCATTTGGTTCTAGTGTATTTGACATGTTTTATCCCCACATTTCCCCTCAAATCCCCAAATTATAGTGCATTTTTCTCAATACCCAATACACTACCCCTACCTAGCGTATTGGGGATAAATGGGGATTTGAAGGGATTGGGTGAAGGTTGGGGTTTCACCCAATCCCTTGGGGGATTATCCCCACCAGTCTCCTCAAAAACACTAGTACCAAACAAGGCCTTAGGAACTTCCTTGGCAAATATGCAAAGGATCTCCCCGCGGCCTTGGAGCCTTGCGTTGGTGTTCCCTTAAAGAGGAAAGGGTGATGTAGCACAGCGGCGGTAAGTATTTCCCTCAGTTTTGAGAACCAAGGTATCGAACCAGTAGAAGATCTCGTCAAGACACAAGTACCTGCACAAACACAAAGAGCTTGCACCCAACACTGTGAAGGGGTTGTCAATCCCTTATAGATTGTTTGCAAAGTGAGAACTGAAAGCAACAAAGTAAACAAGCAAAGTAAAAGTGAAAGTGGAAACGATAGATGTGAATAGACCCGGGGGCCGTAGTGTTCACTAGTGGCTTCTCTCATGAAAGCAAGTAGACCGTGGGTGAACGAATTACTGTCGAACAATTGATAGAACCGCGCAAAGTCGTGACGTTATCTAAGGCAATGATTATATCTATAGGCATCACGTCCAAAACAAGTAGACCGATACTTTCTACATCTACTACTATTACTCCACACGTCGACCGCTATCCAGCATGCATCTAGTGTATTAAGTCCAAAAGAACAGAGTAATGCCTTAAGCAAGATGACATGATGTAGATGGACAATCTCATATCTACGATAAAAGCCCATCTTGTTACCCTTGATGGCAACAACACGATGCGTGCCTTGCTGCCCCTTCTGTCACTGGGAAAGGTCACCACACGGTATGAACCAAAAACCAAGCACTTCTCCCATTGCAAGAATCATAGATCTAGTTGGCCAAACAAAACCCAAGACTCGGAGAGACTTACAAGGATATAAAATCATGCATATAAGAAAACAACAAAGACTCAAATATAATTCATAGATAATCTGATCACAAATCCACAATTCATCGGATCTCGACAAACACACCGCCAAAGAGGATTACATCGGATAGATCTCCATGAAGATCATGGAGAACTTTGTATTGAAGATCCAAGAGAGAGAAGAAGCCATCTAGCTACTAACTACGGACACGTAGGTCTGAAGTGAACTACTCACGAGTCATTGGAGGGGCGATGATGTTGATGAAGAAGCCCTCCAACTCCAAAGTCCCCTCCGGCAGGGCACCGGGAAGGGTCTCGAGATGAGATCTCGCGGAAACGGAAGCTTGCGGCGGCGGAAAAGTGTTTTCGTGGATGCCTTCATTTTTTCTGGATTTTTAGGGAATTTATAGGCCAAAGACCTAGGGCAGGGGAGTGCCAGGGGGGCCACAAGCTTGGTTGCCGCGGCCTCCCCCCCGGTCACGGCAACAGGGCTTGTGGGCCCCCTGTGGGCCCACTGCCTTGGCCCTCAAGCCTCCCGATCTTCTTCCGTTCTGGAAAATTTTATTTCAGGGATTTTATTCCGTTTGGACTCCGTTCCAGAATCAGATCTGAAAAGAGTCAAAAACACAGAAAAACAGGAACTGGCGCTTGGCACTGAATTAATAAGTTAGTCCCAGAAAAGATATAAAAGGTAAACAAAACATCCAAAATTGACAAGTTAACAGTGTGAAACCATCAAAAATTATATATATGTTTGAGACGTATCAGCCGCCTACAAAGCTTGCCTCGCCCATGTGATGGGGCTGGGTCACGGAACCCTGCCAGGTTGCCCTTGGCGGGCTCACTTCACGAGTGTCTCGGGGGGGCCTCGCAACGGATGCCCTCCTGAGGCCCTTGGAGACAATCTTCAGGTGCTCACCTCATCAGGCATGGGCCTTCACGAGGGTCCTCCTTGTCGAGCTCGTCGATGGGCAGAACCAATCGTATCATGCCGCGTCATACCCGGGGTCGTAGGACGACGGGCCTGGGTACCCCCGGTCCCAACGAGCCGATAGTAGCCCCTGGGACCGTGTTGTGCACTGCCCTGCCCGTTGGAGGGGTGAAGCAATGCGGACCCCAACTACTTGCAGGACAGGGTCGGCGCGCGGCGTTCAACAATTTGTGGGGCCCTTCTTTCACGCAACACTTTGGGAACCGCTTCAAGCGTGTCAGGGGATAGCATGTGCGCAGCGCCGGCCATCATTGTATGTGACTTGCGCCACCCACTCGCGCCACCCGTCTCGCGCAAGATTGCGTCAGGGCCGCGGCGTGCTTGAGGCCGCCTATTGGAAGAGCAGGGCAGACGCGGGCCCCCGCTACCCACGGACCAGGCCTGGCACGTGGTGCCCAATGGGACATGTATCGCTTCCACCCCCTGCGATGCCTTGGGGACCGTGGTTGTGCTTATAAAGAACCACCACGCCCGAGGGGTTGAACCGTCGCCGCACTGTGCCCTTGTGTGCCTCCTTCTTCTACTCCTCCACCGTCCTTGAGCGAACTCGGCCTTCACTCTCTCCATGGCATCCAGCGGAGACACCATGAGTGTCGGAGCACGGGCAGGGCCCTCACCACCGTCGTCTTCCCTCGGGGGCGGTGAGGTCCAGCCCCCGAGGTCGGTCCCGACGAGCGGGCACTGGGTCGCCAGTGATGAGTAAGTATGTCGTTGTTATTGCATGTCCTTGCATGTTTTTGCTGATCTAACAAACCCGGTCGATGAGCTCTTTAGGGAGCACGAGCCCTAAAGGCCCAGAGGCGCCTCGCCGGGGGCATTCCCCCGCGTGCGACCAGTCGGCGAAGCTTCTTCCTCAGCGCCCATCCCAGCGGGGCCCAGGGGGTCCGCGGCCGAGGGTGTCGCACTCTCCCCTCAGGGCCTCGGGAGTGGGGTGGACCTTACTCTTAGGGAAACTGTCGTCATCTAGCGGGAGGAAATCATGTCCCGCCCCAAGTGGAAGGCCTCCTAGATCGCTCGCAACCAGGAGGCATAGCGAAAGTGCCTCAAGGATTTGGAGAGATGCGTCCTTGCTGGCGAGGCCACCCTCACGGCGATGCATGAGGAGGCCTTGGTCGGGGCAAGCGCGTAGGCGGCACGGGAGCGGGTGGCCGCCTTGGAGGAGTGCCACGGCGAGCTCACCCAGCGGGAAGCCTCCTTCCAGCTCAAGTACGACGCGTTCCAAGGAGAGGTAAGCGCGATCAGGGCCCACCTATAGAGGGCTGAGGCCGCATCCAGGAGCAAGAGGGGGGAAAAGGAGGAGCTGAAGTTTCTCCTGGCCAAGATCGGCGCAGCCACCGATGATGTGTAGGCGGCAAAGGACGATGCTGCGCACACTCTGCGCGCGGAGACTCACGCACGCCACATGGAGGAGCGGTGCATCCAACGGTCCCAGGAACTGAACCTGTGCGCGGGCGCAGCGCTTCGCTGCTTCATCAGGGATGCCCTCACGCCGCCGCGGGCTTACGGTGACGGCGGTCACCCGACTTCCTCCTCAGGGTTGTGGAGCCGTTGGAGTCGGGCGCTTCCAGGGTGGAGAAAGACATCGAGTCTGGCGCCCGTGACCTTCTGGGCAATGCGCTAACACGCATCTTCTCCAATCGGTGTTGTTATAATCCCGTGTTTGACCTCTCCCACGTGGCAGAGCCGGTTCCCATGGAACTCAGATGACTCCTCTCGGACGAGGTGCGCGGGCGCATAGAGTCCCTGGTTAAACGGTCTGTCCGGACGGTGCAATCTTAGAGGAAGCCAGCCCGTGCGGAGCAGCCTTCGAGGGCCTCAGGAATGATGGCACCTCCTCCGCTTGAGCTCCCTCGGTCCTTGCCTGTTGTACCAAAGAAAACTTGGCCACGCAGGAGCGTTAGACTTTTGTAACTTACCTTTGTTGTAAGCCTCGGTTGCGTGTTATGCTTGGGATGCCTTTGTTTCTTCTATCATGCTTCCGCTTTTTCTTCCATGCATCGCCCGCGTTTCGGCCGACGAGAGACCGTTCCGCACGTCCTCTAGGGTCCCATTCCTGGAGTACGCCCGGGCCGCGGACCGGCAGCCCCCGAGCACCACCCTGCCTCGCACTCTTGCTACCATGGTTGCTCGCGCGAATCTCACGAGACTGGTGCCCTCGGGGAGGCCCCGCCTGAGGCGCCGAGCGATGGTGCTTCGGGAGCTCGACCTCCCCCTTCTTCGAGTCATCTTCCCTCATCCTTGCGGTTGCTTCGGTGTGCCATGACGCCAGGCGCCAGCCCCCGAGCGTAGGCGCGAGGGCCCCCGAAGTGCGATGCTCACAGGATCACCTTGCGAGGCCGTGTGCAAGGCCCACCTCGCGAGGCTCCTTGTGGGAAATCCTGTAGAGAGAAAAACCAAGTCTCCGCGGCCCACACTCACCCGCTTGCATTTGGGCATCCCCGCTTGCATCCGGGCGTGGTGCAAGGATAGGAGACCAAAGGGGGCATAAAAACTAGGAAAACCAATACCACCGCTAGAAAACACAAAGCCAGCTTGCTCACGAGTCCAAAAAGGAGGGGCGTGGACACCACTCCTCACGCTGGTCAGCCCAACGAGCTCGCTCGTGAGTCAAAAATAGGAGCAAATAAAAGCGGCTACATGTAGCACGTGTTATCCTAAAAAGAGATGCGGACCCTGGGGTATTTCCTCAGTCTTCTTCTCTAGAGCCGGGCATGAGGACTTCCACTAAGACATGGGAGGGGCCCTCCTTTTGGCCAGGACGCGGCTTGTTGTGGGATTCCACTTCGGGCGGCGGGCGTATACAGCCCACTCGTTATTACGTGAAAGTGGCACGGGCTTCTTCCCTAGCGCGGGCATGAGGACTTCCACTAAGACATGGGATGGAGCCCTCCTCTGCATCCACGATGTGGCTCATCGTGGGCTTCCGCTTTGGGGCCTGGGCGTATACAGCCCACTCGTTATTACGTGAGAGTGACATGGGTTGCCCTCCGGATGCTTGACCCCAAGCTCATGCCTTCCGTCCCCAAGGGAATGATGCAGGGCCTAGAGTCACGCACGGTCTTGAGGGGATCCCCACCCTCACTCCCCAAGCATGCGGCGTCTGGCCTGGGGATACGGGCATTCTTATGGGGGACCCCACCCTCGGTCTTCAGGCGAACAACGCGGAGCATGGAGTCACGTACGACCTTGAGGGGACCCTCACCCTCACTCCCCAAGCACGCGGCGTCCAGCCTAGGTATATGGGCGATTCTGATGGGGCACCCCACCCTCGGTCTTCGGGCGAACGACGCGAGGCCTGGAGTCACGCGCGGTCTTGAGGGGACCCCCACCCTCACTCCACAAGCACGCGGCGACTGGCCTGGGGATATGGGCGATCCTGATGGGGCCCCCACCCTCGATTTTCAGGCGAACAATGTGGGGCCTTGGGTCACGTACGGCCTTGAGGGGACCCCCACTCTCACTCCCCAAGGACGCGGCATCTGGCCTGGGGATATGGGTGATTCTGATGGGCCACCCACCCTCGGTCTTTAGACAAACGGCGCGGGGCCTGGAGTCACGTACGGCCTTGAGGGGACCCCCACCCTCACTCCCCAAGCATGCGACGTCCGGCCAGGGGATATGGGCGATTCTGATGGGTCCCCCCACCCTCGATCTCCAAGCGAACGACGCGGGGCCTGGAGACATGGGCGCCCCTGGGGGCTCTTCCCCCAAGGTATTCTTCTCTGACGCTTCCCGCCGCTCGGCTAGGAAGCGCATATAGTAGCTCATCGCTTCGCTGGTCCCAACGCGGGGGTCGATACACCCCATGCAGCTTGGAGAGTCCGGTCACAGACGGCGGCTTCGCACTAAAGCCTAGGACTCAGGCAAACAACACCATCTCAAACGAAAGTTAATAAAGTTTGTTACGTATTCAAGGAACATCTGTTTTGGGCAGTACAGAATACCCGGAACGGTTTAACATGGACGGTCCAAAAAACACTCAATGGCCTAATCTTTATAGGCACGCCGGTCTGTCCGCCATCATGCACCGCGGGGGTCCACCCCAGTGGCGGGGGAGAGCTGGGTCCCGAAGTTGTTGGCCCTTGAGGCTTCCCGAGTTCGCGAGGTCTCGGCACCTCGCAAGACGCTCGTGCCCTGCACTTCTCACGGCTTGCTGGGCTTTCGTACGACAGACTCCCATGGCCTTGGTGCTAGGCACCACTTCTACGGCCCCGCGGGGGCGCATGTCGAGACACGCTCGTGCGGGCCCCTGGGCGCCTCCCACCACACTGGCCACACCCGGCGGCCCCAAGATGGAGCCCCCGAGCCCGATTCAGCGAGGGCGCCCAGCACCGGTGCCCAACATGACACCCCTCTCGCCTAGGGGGTTGCGGGTGCGGCGGCAAAGCAGCGCCGCCCGGGTGGCTCTCATCAGTGGAGCGCCCGTGCTGCATATCGCCTTGGGGCTGACTGTTTCCACCTTCGTCGCGGGGTCGGCGGGAGTGGTCTCCGAGGTTGCTCCTTCCCTCGCCATTGTGGTCTCCCCTGTGGTTGGCAGCAAGGGCACAGTATCGACGTCGAGCAGTGTGCTGGTTTTTCGAGATCCTGGTCGTCTGTCAGCCCTCCGTCTTGTGGGTGCGCATGTTATGATAGACGTAGAACATCTCGCCGACCTCTTGGGGCGCGCTGCCGTAGGGGGCTGGCGGAGGCTCGAGGCCGGTCATGGGGACCTTGATGGGCAGGAGCACGGCGTGAGGCGGGGCTTGCTCGGGCCCCCGGGTTGCCGGCCAAGCGAGCCGCCGTGCGGGTGTGGCTCACTGGTCGAGCACCATGCCTCCGACTGTGGGGGTCGAAGCGGGGAGTAGGTCGCCAAGGCCATCCTGGCGACGATGACGAGTTCGGCGATGTGGTCCAGCCAGGCATCGTGTCATCCATCCATCGGGCGATGGTGGAGCAGCTCGCTCACCATGAGCAGCGCGTCATGCGCGTTCAGATCTCCCACGTGAACACACCCCAGGCAGACGCCGCGGGGGACGCAGCAGGGCGGCCTCGTTGCTGCACGAGTAGCCACTTGAAGCCTTGCCGCTCGTGCGTGGCGGGGGCGAAGACGGTGGCGACCACAATGTCGGCTGGTCGGTAGCGGCCGTCTCGTACCGAGCTCTCGGGGCGCATGCGGTGAGCGTCGGTCATGGGGTCAGTGGAACCAGGGCAAAACCGGAGCCGAAGAGCCACACCAAATGTTGGAATCGGGGCTCCACGGACCCAAGAAAAGGTTCAAACACTCGGGTGTCCTTGCTCTCCAACCCTGTTCAATCTCGCGGCCTCATGGAGACTCTCCGACGACACAAGCTAGGAAGATGAACTAGAACACATGGCAGTTTACCCACGTTCGGGCCACCTTGCGGTGTAAGACCCTACTTCCTGCTTGCGGTGGGATTGCTTGAGGTGGAAAACAAGTACAGAGGTCAGTTCTTGCCCTCTTGGGGGGATATGGGGTCGACCCCTTCTACAGAGGCCGGGCCTCTCTTATATACTGGCCTTGGTCCTCTTCCCCCCCCCCTCAAAAAAACATTGGTGGAAAGGGTCGCCGCAACGGCCATTTTTTGAAATGGGACAAAAATGCAATCCGCCCTGACAAAGGTGGTCTTCGCGTGCAAAAGCTTCTCCTCATGATGTGCGGGTGGGATCGGGGGTGACCATCGTCCCACTTGCACTAGAGTCACTTTAGTCTTCTTGCACCGATTGGTAAACCTTTGGGGGACGTTGTGGGGACACGTGAGCCGGCTCGGCCCACCTAGCACGAAAGAGGACACCCTCCACGTATGCGCCTGCTGGCACCGCTCCTGCGTCGCTTGCACAGCTTGCCTCGCCCACATGATGGGGCTGGGTCACGGGACCCTGCCAGGTTGCCCTTGGAGGGCTCACTTCATGAGTGTCTTAGGGGGAACCTCACCACGGACGCTCTCCTGAGGGTTGAGGCCCTCGGCGACGATCTTTACCTACTCACCTCACAAGGCATGGGCCCTCACAAGGATCCTCCTTGTCGGGCTCGCTAATGGGCCAAACCAGTCTTATCCTCTCGCGTCGTACCCGAGGCCACAGGCCGGTAGGTCTGGGTACCCCTCGTCCCAAGGGCCTGACAGAAACCTTAACCATCTTTGATCAATGAGCTAGTCTAGTAGAGGTTCACTAGGGACATGGTGTTGTATATGTATCCACACATGTATCTAAGTTTTGAGTCAATACAATTCTAGTATGGATAATAAACAATTATCATGAACAAGGAAATATGATAGTAACCGATTTAGTATTGCCTTTAGGGCTTATTTCTAACAGTCTTCCACTTGCACTAGAGTCACTAATATAGTTCACATCGACATGTGATTCACACCCAATGAGTTCTGGGATTTGATCATGTTTTTCTTGTGAGAGAGGTTTTAGTCAATGGGTGTGTAACATTCAGATCCGCATGTACTTTGCAAATCTCTATGTAATATTGTAGATGTTGCTACCATGCTCTAGTTGGAGCTATTCCAAATGGCTTCTCCACTATATGTATCCGGTTTTCTACTCAGAGTCATATGGATTGGTGTCAAAGCTTGCATCGATGTAACCCTTTACGACAAACTCTTTATCACCTCGATAACCGGAAAAAAATCATTAGTCCTCTCTAGGTACCTAAGGATAATTTTGACCGATGTCCAGTGATCCACTCCTGGATCACTCTTGTACACCCTTACCATACTCATGGCAAGGCACACATCACTTGCGGTACACAGCATGGCATACAATATAGAGCGTATGACTGAGGCATAGGGGACGACCTTCATCCTTTCTCTTTCTTCTTTCTTGGTCGAGCTTTGAGTCTTACTCAACTTCACACCTAATGATACAATTATGAAATTCTTCTTTGACTGATCCATTTTGAACTTCTTCAAAATCTTGTCAAGGTATGCGCTCTATGGAAGTCTAATCACGCGTCTTGATCTATCTCTATAGATCTTGATCCCAATATGTAAGCAGCTTTTCCAAGGTCTTCCTTTGAAAAACTCCTTTAAAACGACCCTTTATGCTTTCCAGAAATTCTACATCAATTTCTATCAACAATATGCCATCCACATATACTTATCAGAAATGCTATAGTGATCCCAGTCACTTTCTTGTACATACAACTTTCTTCATAAATTTTGTATAAACCCGAAAGCTTTGATCACCTCATCAAAGCTTATATTGCAACTACGAGATGCTTGCACCGGTCCATAGAAGGATAACTGAATCTTGCACACCTTTTAGCATCCTTAGGACCGTCAAAACCTTCTGGTTATATCACATTAAGACCTTTCATCACAGGAACCTTTAAAGAAACGTTGTTTTGACATCCATTCGCCAGATTTGATAATCGAAAATGCAGCAAGTGCTAACATAATCCCAATAGACTTTACCATCGCTACGGGTGAGAAAGTCTCATCATAGTCAACTCCTTGAACTTGTCGGAAACCTCTTTCCGACAAGTCGAGCTTTATAAATGGTGACATTACCATCAACGTTTGTCTTCTTCTTAAAGATCCATTTGTACTTAATGGCATGTTGATCATTGGGAAAGTCTACCAATGTCCATACTTGGTTTTCATACATGGATTCTATCTCGAATTTCATGCTCTTAGCCATTTGTCGGAATCCAAGCCCATCATCGCTTCCTCTTACTTCGTAGGCTCATCGATGTCTAACAACATGACTTCCAAGACACGATCACCGTTACACTCAGGGCAGTACGTGTGCTTTGTCGACCTACTAGGTTCGGTAGTAACTCGATCCAAAGTTTCATGGTCATCATCACTAGCTTCGTATTCAATTGATGTACGCATCACAGGAACACCATTCTGCGATGCGTTACTTTCCAATTCAAGTGAAGGTTCGATAACCTCATCAAGTTCCACATTCATCCCACTCACTTCTTTCGAGAGAACCTCCTTCTCTGGAAGGATCCATTCTTGGCAACAAATACCTTGCCTTCGGATCTGTGATAGAAGGTATACAAAATTATTGCTTTAGGGTATCTTATGAAGATGCACTTTTGTGCTTTAGATTCCATCTTATCAGACATAAGTGTCGCATCCCAAAACTCTAAGAAATGACAACTTAGGTTTCTTGCCAAACCATAATTCATATGGTGTCGTCTCAACAAATTTAGATGGTGCCCTATTTAAAGTGAATGTAGTTGTCTCTAATGCATGACCCCAAAATGATAGTGGCAAATCGATAAGAGACACCATAGAATGCACCATATCTAATAGAGTATGGTTATGATGTTCGCACACACCATTACATTGTGGTGTTCTAGGTGGCGTGAGTTGTGAAACAATTTCCACATTGTCTTGCATACGAAACTTGTAATTAAGATATTCACCTCCACGATCATATCATTTACATTTTATCTTGTTGTCACGACGATATTCAACTACACTCTAAAATTTCTTGAACTTTTCAAAATTTCAGACTTGTGCTTTTTATCAAGTAAATATACATGTATCTACTCAAATTATCTCTGAAGGTAAGATACTAACGATATTCACCGTGTGCTTCAATACTCATCAGACTTCATACATCAATATGTATTATTTCCAATAAATCACTTGCTCGCTCCATCGGACCATAAAACGGGGTCTTAGTCATCTTGCCCATGAGGCATGGTTCGCATGCCTCAAGCGATTCAAAATTGAGCGAGTCCAAAGATCCATCAGCATGGTGTTTCTTCATGCGCTTTACACTAATATGACCTAAGCAACAGTGCCACAACCATGTGGTACTATCATAATTAACTCTGCATCTTTTGGCATCCATATTATGAACATGTGTATCACTATGATCAAGACTCAATAAACCATTCACATTGGGTGCATGCTCATAAAATATATTAGTCATCACATTGGGTGCATGATCATAAAAGATATTAGTCATTGGGTTCAACTTGTTCTTAGTCAGTCTCATTTATTTCATAGCTCCTGTTTTGAGTTACTAATATTAGCAACTAAACTGGTATCAAATACCCAGGGGCTACTACGAGCACTAGCAAGGTACACATAAATAACATGTGTATCAAATATATCTTTATTGAGATTGTCGGCCTTCTTATCTGCCAAGTATCCGGGGCAGTTCCACTTCCAATTACTGTTCCCCCTTACAATAGAAGCACTCAGTTTCGATTTGGGTCCAACCTTGGGTTTGTTCACTGGAACAGCAACTAGCTTGCCATTCTAGAAGTTTCCCTTCTTGAAACTAGTGGTCTTACCATTAACACTTCATGCTCCTTCTTGATTTCTACCTTCACGGCGTAAAACATCGTGAATAGCTCAGGGATCATCTTCTCCATCCCTTGCATGTTATAGGTCATCACGAAGCTCTAGTAGCTTCATGGCAGTGACTTGGAGAACTTTGTCAATCAGTATCTTATCTGAAAGATTAACACCCACTTGTTTCAAGCAATTGAGCACCCACACATTCTGAGCACATGCTCATTGATTCAGCTATTCTCCTCCATCTTACACCCAAAGAACTTGTCGGTGGTATCATACCTCTCAACACGGGCATGAGTCTGGAATTCCAATTGTAGCTCTTGGAACACCTCATATGCTTCGTGACATTCAAAACATCTTTGGAGCCTCGATTCTAAGCCGTAATCCATGACACACTGAACTAGCATGTAGTCATCAGAACGTGCTTGTCAGATATTCACAACATCCATAGATGACGTAATCAGTCCGCATAATTTCTACCATCCATAATGTCTAACGGTGCATCAATGACATAAGCCTTTTGTGCATCAATGTTGACAATCCTCAGATCATGGCCGCATAATTTCTACCATCATCTTTCAACTTACTTTTCTCTAGGAACGTATCAAAATACAGGGGAGCTATAGCACGTGCTACTGATCTACAACATAAATTGCAAAGACATTTTAACTATATTCATGATAACTAGTTAAGGTAATCAAATTACTAATGAACTCCCACTCAAATCAACATCCCTACGGATGTCTAACTGTGACATGGTCCAACCCAAGTCCAATCATCACGTGAGATGAGGTGGTTTCAATGGTGAACATCTCCATGTTTATCATATCTACTATATGACTCATATTCGACCTTTCGGTCTCCTGTGTTCCGACGCCATGTCTGTACATGCTAGGCTTGTCAAGTTTAACCCAAGTATTATGCATGTGCATAACTAGCTTACACCCGTTGTATGCGAACGAAGAGTCTATCGCACCCGATCATCATGAGGTGCTTTGAAACGACGAACTTTCGCAATGATGCATACTTGGGGAGAACACAATTTTTATCTTGAAATTTAGTGAGGGGTCATCTTATAATGTTACCTCGTCCTAAGAAAAATAAGATGCATAAAAGGATAAACATCACATGCAAATCATATAAGTGACATGATATGGCCATCATCATCTTGTGCTTTTGATCTTCATCTCCAAAGCGCTGGCATGATCTCCATCGTCACTGGCATGTCACCATGATCTCTATCGTCGTGTCGTTATGTGGTTGTAGCGCCAACTATTGCTTCTACAACTATTGCTAACTCATAGCGATAAAGTAAAACAAATGGCATAAATAAATTAAAGACAACCCTATGGCTCATGCCGGTTGTCTTACTCATTGACATGCAAGTCGTGATAACTATTACAAAACATGATCATCTCATATATCACATATATCATATCATGTCTTGGCCATACCACATCACAACATGCCCTGCAAAAACAAGTTAGACGTCGTCTACTTTGTTGTTGCAAGTTTTACATGGCTGCTATGGGCAAATAGCAATAACCGTTCTTACCTACACAAAGCGACAACGGTGATATTCAAGTTGCCTTTTAACCTTCTACAAGGACAACCCCTATCAAATCCGATTCAACTAAAGTGGGAGAGACAAACACCCGCCAACCACCTTTATGCAAACAAGTTGCATGTTAGTCGGCAGAACTAGGCTCTTGTGCGAGGACAAGTAAGGTTGGTCCGAGTCGCTTGATCCCATAATACCGTCGAATAAAATTAATACTAAGGAGGTAAGCAATCTGAACATCAACGCCCACAAACACTTTGTGTTCTACTCATGTATATCATCTACGCATAGATCTAGCTCTGATACCATTATTGGGGAATGTTGCATGGGAATCAAAAATTCCTACGAACACCCAAAGATCTATCTATGGATATGCATGGCAACAAGAGGGGAGAATGTGTCTACATACGCTCATAGACAGTTAAGCAGAAGCGTATGTAATGTGGTGGATGTAGTCATACTCTTCACGATCCAATCGCGATCTAATCCGATCTAGAGTCGAACGGACGGCACCTCTGTGTTCAGCACACATGCGGCTCGATGGCATCTCCTCCTTATTGATCTAGCAAGTAAGGGATGATAAGTATATGGGATCTTAACCAGCACGGTGGCATGGTGGAGATGGTTGTGGAGCAACCCCGGTAGGGCTTCGTCAAGCGCTACCGTAGATGCTCTGAGGAGAAAACGGAATAATGGGAGGGAGAGGGTTGCCGCCAGGGCATGGGGATTGTTGTGTCTAGCCATCCCCCTCTCCTATACTATATATAGGAGGTAGGGGGCAGGGTTGGGGTGAATCCCTTGGCCCCTCCTCCAAGGTGGGCCGGTGGCTAGGGAGGAGTCCTCCCTCCACAAGGAAGGAAGGAGTCCCCCTCCTCCAAGGCACCTCCGGGGTGCCTTGTCCCTTTGGGAATTTTGCCCCCAAGCCCCATGCACCTCTAGGTTTGGTGCCCCTATCCTCGGTTGTCTAGGGCGCCACCCATACATCCCATGTGGGTCCACCGGGTAGGTGGACCCCCGAAACCCTTCCGGCACACTCGTATGTTATCGGTAATGCCCGAAACTTTTCCAGCAATAAAAGTAGGACTTCCTAGATATGAATCTTTACCTCTAGACCATTATGGTACTCCTCGTGGCGTCCGAGGTATTATCCAGGACTCCGAACAACATTCGGTCACCCATGTGAATATCCCAATTATATTCTAGCGTCAATCGAACGTTAAGCATGCGGACCCTACGGGTTCGAAAATCATGTAGACATGACCGAGACACCTCCACGGTCAATA
The DNA here is from genome assembly GCF_904849725.1 of Hordeum vulgare subsp. vulgare. Taxonomy (NCBI): domain Eukaryota; kingdom Viridiplantae; phylum Streptophyta; class Magnoliopsida; order Poales; family Poaceae; genus Hordeum; species Hordeum vulgare. Next base: position 356,548,256 of record NC_058520.1, read on the forward strand.
ACCAATATCGGGACCTGGATTCCCATATTGGTTCCTACATATTCCATGGAGATCTTTATCAATCGAACCATGATGTCAAGGATTCAGTCAATCTCGTACGCGGTTCCCTTTGTCTATCGGTATGTTACTTGCCCTAGATTCGATCGTCGGTATCTCCATACCTAGTTCAATCTCGTTACCGGGAAGTCTCTTTACTTGTTCCATAATACAAGATCCCGTGACTAACTCCTTAGTCACATTGCTTGCAAGATTCTTGTGATGTTGAATTACCGAGAGGGCCCAGATATACCTGTCTGTCATACAGAGTGACAAATCCCAGTCTCGATCCATGCCAACCTAACAGACACCCTCGAAGATACCTATAGAGTACCTTTATGATCACCCAGTTATGAAGTGGCATTTTATACACATAAGGCATTCCTCCAGTGTGAGGGAGTTGCATGATCTAATGGTATTAGGAATAGATACTTCACATGAAGAAAGAAGTAGCAACAAACTAAGTGATACGATCAAACGTTATGCTTATGATTGGGTCTTCTCCATCACATCATTCTCCTAATGATGTGATCCCATTATAAAATGACAGCTCATGTCTATGGTAAGGAAACCTTAACCATCTTTGATCAACGAGCTAGTCTATTAGAGTCTCACTCGGGAGACGGTGTTGTTTATGTATCCACACATGTATCAAAGTTTCCAGTAAATACAATTCTAGCATGGATAATAAATGATTATCATGAACAAGTAAATATGATAATAACCAATTTATTATTACTTCTGGGTCATATTTCCAACACTTCCATCATCATTATATACATGGCTTGAGCACTCATTGACATATTGATTTGCATGATCGTAAGATAGCTAGCATGATATTTCCATGGCTTGACCAGGTTTTTTATACCTTTATTATGCTAGATCATTCCACATCCTCGTACACTCCCACGGGCATTCATATAGAGTCATCTTGTATAGTTTTATCATTATATTGAGTTGTTAGTAAATAAAAGTGTGATGATCATCATTATTAGAGCATTGTCCCAGTGAGAAAAGGATGATGTAGACAAGTCGTGATGAGACTTTGGACGAAAAATGAAAAATGGGGGAGTCCAAATGAGCCCAGCAAGAAAAAAAGAAAAAAGGAAAATAAAATAAAAGGAAAATAAAAAATGAATGAGGGCAAAAGAGAGAAGGGGCGATGCTTTTACCACACTTGTGCTTCAAAGTAGCACTGTGTTCTTCATATAGAGAGTCTCCTTAGTTGTCATTTTCATATGCTAGTGAGATTTTTTCATTATAGAACTTTGCTTGTATATTCTGATGACATGCTTCCTCAAATGCTTGAGGTCTTCATGAGCAAGCAAGATGGATGCACGCCCACTTAGCTTTTGTTGAGCTTTCATACACTTATAGCTCTAGTGCATTTGTTGCATGGCAATCCCTACTCCTCGCAATGATATCGATTGATGGGCATCTTCATAGCCCGTTCGTCCGCCTAGTTGATGCGAGACTTCCTTTCCACTTTGACTCCTTTTAATCTCTACCACCATACTCTATTCCACCTATATGCTATATCGATGGTTCACACTCATATATTGAGTGAAGTTGAAAATGTTGAAGCCCATTAGAAGTATGAGACAATTGCTTCGTTTGATACCTGGGTGCTCATGATTTATACTTTATGCTAGGAATACTAAGCATGATAGGCTATTTGGCTTTGTAGGGATAGCGTTCTTTAGCATTATTGTTTTGGAAGATATGATTGTTTGTTGGTATGCCTGAGTATTGATGTCTTCATATCGAATGATGATCTATTGCCTTGAATCACTTGTATCTTAATATTCATGCTATCATTAGACATTTGTTCAAGATTATGTTAGGTAGCATTCCACATTATAAACTATATTTTTATGATTTTCCTACTCGAGGATGAGCAGAATTATGCTTGGGGATGTTGATACGTCTCTCTTGTATCTATAACTTTTGAATGTTTCATGCCATTATTTTTACAACTTTATATAGTTTTGGCTACAATTTATATGATTTTCTTAGACTAACATATTGATCCATTGCCCAGTGTCAGTTCTTGTTTTTTGCATGTTTTGCGAAAAATCCAACGGATTCCAATCCCGATAAAATTTGATGGAGAGTTATTTTGGAATATATGTAATTTTCTGCAATAAGAATCAACACAAGACGGTGCCCGAGGTAGTCACAAGGCAACCCGGCACGCCCATGGGGTATGGGTGCACCGTGTTGCCTTGCGACTCCCTCGCAAATCGGTTGGAGCCCTTCTTTCGTCGCAAGAAATATAATTACCCGAGTAAATTCCCATCAAAATTTCATCCCAATCGAAGTTAGGGATCTCTAGATATTTAAGAAATGGTGAAACACCAGAAAACATGGCGTGAAAAATAGAAGAGAAATAGAGAGAGAGATCCAATCTTGGAGGGGCTTCTGCTCCAAAAACCATGGCGGCTATGGACGAGAGGGGAAACTCTCCTCCCATCTAGGGAGGAGTCCAAGCAATAAGACGAAGGAGGATGCATCTCCCCCCCCCCCCCCGCCGTCTCCAGGTGGCGCTAGAGCACCGCTCGAAGAACCATCATCGTGGTGATCTACACCAACAACTTCATCGTCGTTAACACCAACTCTCTCCCCCTCTATGCAACGGTGTAACACCTCTTATATATGTTGTAATATCTACCTTAAATTGGTGCTTAATGCTATACATTATTATCCAATGATGTGTTTCCATCCTATGATGTTTGAGTAGATTCGTTTGTCCTATGGGTTGATTGATGATCTTGATTGGTTTATGTTGCGTGTTCTATTTTGGTGTAGTCCTAGGGTGCATTTTGTGCCGGACACACGTGGGGATTCCCGATGTAGGGTGTTGCAATGTGATCATGATTCGCTTATAATGGGCAGCAAGAGTGACAGAACCTTATGCCCGAGTAAGGGATAAAGGGGACTTGATACTTAATGTTATGGTTGGGTTTTACCTTAATGATCTTTAGTAGTTGCGGATGCTTTCTAGAGTTCCAATCATAAGTTCATATGATCCAAGTACAGAAAGTATGTTAGCTCATGTCTCTCCCTCGTATAAAATTGCAATAATGATTACCGATCTTGTTATCAATTGCCTAGGGACAAACTCTTCTCTTGTGCTACAAAAGCTTTCAACTAAACAACTAACTTTTATTATCTTGCAAATTATTCATAGTTTTATTCTAGCTAAGTACTCCTAGTTTTATTCTTGAAAACTTATCCTCTTACACCTACAAATTAGTTTTATTCGTGTTCTAGGTCAAGCGAACGTCAAGTGTGTGTAGAGTTGTATCAATGGTCGATGGGACTTCAAGGGAATATTAATTCTACCTTTAGCTTCACGTTGGGTTCGACACTCTTACTTATCGAGAAATTCTACAATTGATCCCCTATACTTGTGTGTTATCAGTGCACCATGTTAGTCCAGACATTTTTCTAGTCCAAATGCATATATAATTTATTTAATTCAGAGTTACACTTAAATAGTTATGAAATAAAACATTTTAGCAAGTTATTAGTGGAAAATAAATGCAAACAGCAAGTCAAGCATTTTAAACATGGGTAAGATTTGCATATTATGAATCAACATAAAATTTTAAGCATTTTACATATATACCATGTTTTTATTCGATGCATGGTTTGTGAGTTATTATATGTATTAAGTATAGGGACTTTTCTGTCAAAATGGTGTTTCCTGGATAATAGCTAAATTCGTCCAGAGGAAAAAGTATGTATTGGCCTAATCTCTTGGACCGGAGGCATGTGGGCATGGGAGGTTGCACACGTGGAGGCGGCCTCGAGGCATTGGGTTGTTTCCCAAAGCCGCGACATAAATTACCTTCACCGCTCTCTCTTTGTGTGTGTCTATCTATCTATCTATATATATCTCTCTCCCTCTTTCTCACTCTCACACTAACGGAGGCGAGAAACGGGGTGATGGGTTGCAAGGCCGTCCTAGACGTTGAGCACCGGATTCACCAGTGCACTGATGGGATAATGGCAATGGCAGTAATCCCTTACCCTCTCTCTCGATTTACTACATTTGATACACGGTTTTAATTGGATTTACGGACTTGATTCGGGCATTAGGGTAGGTGTTGAATACAAATGGGTTGGGGAATTGGATTTGCGAACTTGATTCTTCAAATAACCAATGGATTCAAGGGTTCATACAATAAAAAAATAGTGCAAGGGTGACGGTGTCATGGACTAGGGGCTACTAACCTAGTCGGCCGAGGCTCCTCGGATTAGGCCGATGGGTCCTCCTCTTTCTCAAGATGGACTCCTAAAGTTGCATGATGGGGTGTGACCACGACTACATGTGCTGGAGGCTTGACGTATACTCCAAGACTTATCATGTCGCCTCGATGCCAAGAAACCAACCTTGTAACCCTAGATACCCTACCTGGTGTGTATATAAACCATAGGGTTTAGCCCATAAAGGAGGCACACATCAACAGAATATCATTCACCTAGCCTTATGGTTAGAACACTACTTACGATCTCGAGGTAATCAAGCTTGTACTCGATATTTCATCATCAATATAAACAAGAGCAGGACGTAGGGTTTTACCTCCATAAAGAGGGCACGAACCTGGGTAAACATCGTCTCCCTATTCATTTTGTCATCCGTCCAAGATCCACAACTCGAGACCCCCTACCGCGAGGTTTGTTCGTTTTCACACCGACACTAGTGCCTTCATTGAGAGTTTCGCTGTGAGATCAACAGAAGGATCGATGGCTCATAGGAAGATAAACTGTGACAATGGGAACGAGAACGTTTACGTGTGTGACCAACTTTCCCTGTTTGACAACATGACCTTCTGTGCCAATTCGACCGGCCATCTGGCCTCCGTAGAGACCTATGCCCGAGATCATATCATGATATTTAGAGGCCTGGAATACACTGCACATTCCCGCGGAGAGATCATCATGTTAGGCTAGACGCACGGCCAGGTGGAGGGGCTACCCAGCACTGAAGGATCGACTCGAGAACTAAATCCTTCGAGGACGTCAAGCCAGAAGCCTTGGTGTCACCAGAGAACTCCGATGTAGCAACTCCAGACGATCTCCTCTTGAACCCCGGTCTGGATACACGCCTGACCCCTATCTCTGAAGCTGCGTTGGATTTCGAGCCAACCCTAGCACATGATCTAGAGTTACCCTTGGATCCCCTCCATGCTGGAAACACGCCAAGCTATACAATAGGATCGCTTCGAGTCAGCCCCGCTTATAGCCAGGCAATGAACCACGAAGAACTATCTCGCCTGAACGACATGCTCGATTGTATACAAAGCATGCATTTCTTGACTTTGATTTAAGACAAGATCAGACTTAAAGTCGACGATCGGGAAATTTATGTCCTACCCACCACCCACCTAGTCACCACGGTCGACGACTTGACCAATTTGCTACACTACGAGGAGGCCATGGACATGGATGAAGATGGCCCCACAAAACACACTTCGCCTCTGATAAACACTAGCAACTGGACTGCAACATCCACCTATGATGTGTATATGGTGGATACCCTCAAATCCCCTCCAAGACGTTGGCACAAACGCCGAAGGGGCCACAATGGGGAACCCAACGGTAACAATGCCACCACCAATGAAAACAAGGCAATAACCTGCAACGTTAATGACACTGGAGGGGACACTCAATCCTCCCCAGTACGAAACGGTAGTCCCGAAAAAAATCCCGAGGACTTGGATCTCAATGACCTCTTTGAAGGGGCCGACGACAATTACATGCCGGAGTCCGGGGAGGACGAGAGCCTCGGTACCGAGGATTATATCGTCCCCAAAGTCCCTCTCGAACAAGGGCGCATTCGACGGCACCTCGTCATCACCTCTCGAAGCATGAAACGCAAGCAGCAGCTGCTCCAAGCGAATATGGATGCGCTGAATAAAAAGTGGCTCGAAGTACTCTCGGTCGAACAAGATCTCAAACACCGACGTTGTAGCGCGCCAAAGTCATACCCATGTAGGCGTCTGTTGTCGTAGTTCGACGAAGAACTATCCTCTGACGCGCCTGACCGACCCCCTAGAGGTCGGCACAAACCAATGCGGGAAAACCTCAATACCCAACCAGCTACACGCCGTCATGGCAAGGACCCCATGGATTACCTAGACACTCACAACGTTTGATGTCACATTTAGGCAAACCGAGTACCTCCTCGGTCCATCTATGGCTCAAGAGGACGCGCATTAGTCGTGCCCGACGGCTATGACACCTGGTTAGACAGGAACGGCCGTGCCCTAAATCAAGCCTCAAACGGCTCTCCCCCGACCTACGACGGGATACTACCCGGTTCCGGGATCCATCCCACCTGGTATGCTTTACAGACAGGGTAATGGAACATCAATTTCCAGAAGGATTTAAGCCCGTCGATATAGAATTATACGATGGCACCTCAGATCGAGCAGTGTGGATAAAAGACTTCCTTCTCCACATACACATGGTTAACGAAGATGACCTCAACACCATCAAATATTTTCCGCTCAAGCTAAAGGGGATGGCTAGGCGTTGGCTTAACAGCATGCCTCCCCATTCTATTGACAGTTACGAAGATCTTGAAGATGCCTCTAGGGGGAATTTCCAAGGCACGTAGGTCCGACCCCAAACGCTGACGACCTTAGTCGTGTCACCCAGTAGGCACGCAAATCTGCTTGGAAATTCTGGAACTAGTTCCTTACTAAAAAAGAACCAGATCATAAACTGCTCCAATGCTGAAGCCATCACTTCATTCAAAAATAACAACCAAGATGAATGGCTGGCCCGCCAGCACGGCCAAGACAAGCCTAGGACCTGGCATCTCTCACTTTGCTAATGACCCGCTTTTGCGTGGGACAAGATAGCTGGCCCGCACGAAGCACTCACAATGGTGAGGCAGGCACTTTAGAGACACGCAACGCCAATGGAAAGCCTTGATACAAAAAAAACAAGTGCATGCATAAAATGGAAGGAGCGACACAAAGGATGCCACGGTCATTACAGGGTTCACCGAACCTAGATCCGGATAGAAAAGGAACCCCTTCAAAGGGAATAAGGATGGACCCAGCCATCTCGAGAGGATCCTGGATCAACATTGCAAAATCCATGGCACTCATGAAAAAACAGCAACCCACACTAACAGGAGTTGTTGTGTCTTCAAACAAGCTGGCAAGGTAGCAACGAAGGGTCAAAGTAAAACCTAAAACAACAGTGAAGATGAGGATGAACCTCAACAGCCCAACAATGGAGGACGGACAAAGTTTCCTAATGAGGTAACATAGGTGAACATGATCTATGTTACCCACATACCCAAGAGGGAGAGGAAGTGTGCACTTCGGGGCATCTACGCGTTCGAGTTAGTCGCCATGAAGGTCAACCCGTGGTCGGCTTACCCGATCACATTTGACATACACGTCCATCCGACCAGCATCAGGCATGGCGGATCAGTTGCACTCATCCTGGACCCAATTGTCGATGTCTTCCATCTAACGCGTGTCCTTATGGACGGAGGAAGCAGCCTCAACTTAATCTATGAGGACACGGTTAGGAAGATGGGCATTGACTCATCTCGAATCAAGCTGAGTAGCGCCACCTTTAAAGGTGGCATACCACGTGTTGAGGCTCGTTACACTAGAACCGTGTCACTGGAAGTTGTCTTCGGATCACCCGAGAAATTCATAAGCGAGGAGTTAATCTTTGATAGTGTCACCTTTCGAAGTGGATACTATGCGCTCCTAGGGCGCACAACGTTTGCTCACTTCAATGCAGTCCCGCATTATGCTTACCTAAAGCTCAAAATGCTAGGACCAAGTGGTGTTATCACAATAAATGGTAACACAGAACGCTCCTTTCATACTAAGGAGAAGACCACGACATTTGCAGCCAAGGTGCAGTCAACCAAGCACGCAGCCCATAGCGGTAAACGCACTTCTAGCTCTTTGAAGCGTATGTGGGCCATGCCAATTGACCTCAAACACATACCCACACACCCTAAATAGGGGCGCGGGCTCCTCGAGTGCTCCCCTTGGAGGGGCACTACGTCCCCAAGGTGCACAATTTCACACTAAAAATCCATTGGGCCACCGAGGAGCCAAATTTTATGGAAACACCGGATCGGCTCGACCAAGGAGCGACTTAGCTTGGAGCTTCCATATTGTCAAGGCCACGTCAAAGAGCTAGACAAGAAAGTATACCCACGTGGCTTCAACCACACATTGGACATCTGCAGACCTCTTAAAAGGACTTGGCTAGCGAGCGCTTCGAGCACATGCAAGATCAAGGTTGCATACAGTCCATCCCAGTCTTCGCCATCAACGAGGATAAATGGTCAATAGCATGGAGACGCAGACATTCGACACGAAGCGGCCCGGGCTCATAAACCGATGATAATATCCGCCCTATTTTTATATGCTCCTTTATTTACCTGCTTGCATTGTATCTTTTTAGTTTCTCTCGTTGCAGCTCGGCACATAAAAGTTGAAGTTATAAATAAAGAAAGCATGCCCCTCAAGGCTCTTACCGTATTTCTGTACAAGCACTTCGTGTGAGCTCGTTTCCCTATCTTGACATACAAGTCTGAAGTACTCGGCGTCTCGGATGTTGCACTATACGCATCAGTTTCGAACCTAGATTCTCGTAAATAGTTTGGTTGCCTGACTCCTATATGTACCACATACATTCCCGAACAAATTTTTCTTCGGGTGTAATGGGAGAACCACTGCGATAGTGTCGCCAGTTTAATTGGCGGAGTACCTCAGTGGACAAAGCCGAAAACTGACTATCTGGATAAGCAAAATCTGGTCGACAATCTAAAGACCGTGTTAAGCGACGTGTCATTAGAGATCCCCATGTTAAACAAGGACTTATCATAGCATAAGATGACGTGGGAAACAGAGTAGACCTTGGCTGCTTAAAGTCGACCACATCACACACTGAGGGCTCATCATTAGCCCCCATAGTCAAACTCCTATTTGTAGGATCGAAAGAAGGTGTGTCTAGAGGGGGTGAAAAGACTACTTGTCAAGATAAAAATCCTAGCCTCATCAAATCTTATGTAGGGTAGAATTTCCGCAATACTAACAAGTCTAGTACACCCTACACATGCTAGTCAACATATATGGCAGCGGAAAGCTAAAGACTTTGCATATGTAAAGGAGTAGAGTTTAGGAGATCAAATGCAAAGAGGTTGACACGACGGTTTTTGGCATGGTTCTGATAGGTGGTGCTATCATACGTCCATGTTAGTGGAGACTTCAACCCACCAAGGGTAACGGCTACAAGAGTCCACGAAGGGCTCCACCCACGAAGGGTCCACAAAGAAGCGGCCTTGTCTATTCCACTACGGCTTCCGTCCACACAGGACTAGCCTCACTCACGGTAGATCTTTACGAAGTAGGCGATCTCCTTCCCCTTACGAACATCTTGGTTCAACTCCACAACAAGAAGTAGGAGGCTCCCAAGCGACACCTAACCAATCTAGGAGGGACCACCCACCAAAAGGTAATAGATGTGTCAGAACAATGAACTCCTTGCTCTTGTGCTTCTAAAGATAGTTTCCTCAACACAAAATCACACTCTCGCAGAATAGGCATGGGTAGGAGAGATTGATTTGGTGGAAAGCAACTTGGGGAGGCTAGAGATCAAGTTTCAAATGAATGGAATGGAATATCTTGGTCTCAACACATGAGTAGGTGGTTCTCTCTCAGAAAAATGAATCTCGTAATGAAGTGTGTGTTGTGAGTGCTCCTCTACGAATGAGAGGTAGGTGGAGGGCTATATATAGGCAGCACACGAAATCCAACCATTACACCCAAAGTGGTAAACTCGGTGACACCGGAGTCATCAACTCGGTGGTACCGACTTTCACTAAAGGCAACAACTTGATGGTATATTAATAAAATCAATATACGAAACTCGGTGGCACCGAAAAGGTGGCTACCGGTCAGAAGACAATACTCGTTGACACCGATACTCAAACTCGGAAATTCTGATTTTGTGTACCGAGGCAACAGAAAGTTAGTCACCCAAATTGAGTAGCACCGGCATGGTTTCAGTTGCACCGATTTGGTGGGAATGGCTAGGGTTCTGTGTGAGCTCAAACTCGGTGATGCCGAAATGGGAAAGTTGGTGGCACCGATTTTGTGTATGAGGTTTTGGACAAAATGGTTATGTGGGAAAATAAGTGAGTATTTTGGTGGCTAACTTTGAGCACTTGAGCAACGAGTTCATTTTAATACCTCACCCCCTTTTAATTGTATTGGATTTCCTATGGACTCAAAAGTGATTTCTCACAAATATAAAATGAAGAGTCTTCTAGCTTGAAGCTTGGTACAATCCTATTCCTTCCTTGCATCAAAGGGGCATCTCCACGTAAGCCTTTAGTCAATGCTCTCTATGGAATACTCTAAAATATACTAGATAAAAGTGTTAGTCCAAGAGACAATGTATGTTGTCATGAATTATCAAAACCACCAAGGGAGCATATGTGCTTTCAATCTCCCCCTTTTTGGTAATTGATGACAACATACAATCAAAGCTTCAAATAAGGATAAGCAATAGAATATGACATCTTTGAAAGATACATGACTAGCACAAGGTCCCCCTAAATGTGTGCAATCCCCTTTTTAAAGGGTAGATGCTTTGGACTGCATGGGCACACACATGGTAGAAGGACAAGACCGGTCATATAGATCTTGGCTATATGCATCAAACATAAGTGAATTAAGAGCTTCCATGTTCAAGACTCCCTCTTGCAAACAATATGTGCAAGAAACAAGAGATCATCATGAACAAGGATGTGATGCATATACTTACCTTGAGGATCTTGAGCATCTTAGCGGTAGGAGCACACTTGGGAAAACAAATGTTAGAAAATACAAGAGTATTCTGTTGTAAAGATGCAAAAAGCTTCAAAGGTACTGTCGTGGGTATAAGTCTGACAGTAGAAGTACGGGGTACGAAAGTATATGGAAAGAGCCTTAGCTACGACGAGGATGTATGAGTTCAGTCCCCTCTACGGTGGAGATAAAAGCCCTACGTCTCAGTGCTCTTGGGAGCTTTGTGTCGAGTGAATAAAGGGATTACAGCAAGTGCCAACCCCTGTACCAGTGGTGAAGGGCGGCTTATATAGAGTCCGCTGCCCTTCATAATGGTCCGGTGGACAGGGGTGGAGTAGTGGCGAGTAAACGCTGGCGTTACTGGTAACGTAAGCCTTAAATGCTAGTTATGGTGTATGAAAAACGTATGACCGTTGCCCTCCTGAGAGGTTACGACGTACATAGTGGATTCCAGTTGGTACGTTAGATATGCTCCGAGTGGATCGTCGCCGACTGGATGATGGGGGCGTCCTTAGTTCAGTCGGAACTGTCTAAGGGCCTTATCCTCTATGAAGGGTAGTCCTTGGGTAGGACCTATAGGGTAGACCTATGACCCTACCCTGGGACAATAACCCCATCACTAGTCCCCGAATGGATCGGGGTTGGAACGATGAAGTGATGTCCGGAGTTTGGAGCCGACTGGTATGGAGGTGATCTTAGCGTTGTCTTCCTCGATCTATTTTATCTTTGCGGCTAGTGGTCCAAGTGAATATGCAAGCGAAACGAACCGTGAGGGACCGATTGCTTCCGCGGAATCTTTCGACGTGACCGGTCATACTGACAACGCCGGATTTTCCGGGATTCTCACATTTCGATTGCCTCGCGCTCAGCAGGGATGACGACATCGCCATCGAGTAGATTTCGCCTCCTCGATTACCGCGCCGCGATCTTCTCCACTAATCTTGCAGCAGCCGGTTGGGAGGATAAGATCTTGGGCCCACCTGTAGGTGACTCAGTCGGAGGCCTATTAAAGCCTTCCCAGCGATCCTTCCTGTTGCGCTGCTCGTCATCCTCCCATCGATCTCGCCTCCCCGCAACTCCCTGCACACCTCTAGCCACCTCCTTCCCCTCCTCCTCTGCGGATCCGTCGCCCTCGCCATGACGAAGGGGCAGACCAGCAAGCTCGAGGCGAAGAAGAAGAAGGGGGCGGCCTCCACTCAGCGGCGGCAGCGGGCGTTGCCGGCGGGCTGGATCTAGGGGGACTTCCTCTCCTCCACGGTGAGGGAGAACGACGTGCTGGAGCTGGTGGAGCACGGCATGGTCGTCAACAAGTCTTGGAGGCTGTCGGAAGGCGAGATGGAGCCGGCGCCGAAGGAGGGGGAGCGTGTTCTGCTGCTCAGCCACGTGGCCAGAGGTTTCTCCCTGCCTCCCCCATCCTTTCTTCCGAGGTATCATGAATTACTTCGGGGCGCAGCTCCATCACTTTCCGCCGAATGCGATAGCTCATCTTTCCGCATTCATCACCCTCTGCGAGTGCTTCATAGGATGTCCTCCCCATTGGGGGCTCTTCAAATATGTTTTCTCCGCTAGATCTCAAACGGTTAAGAAGCTTAGCCAGTCTGACGATAAGACACACATCCTCCAGCTCTGTGGGGGTTTAGGATTTCGGAAGAAAACGAAAAGTAGTTATCCCTCCCTTCAGCTATCCGAGTCGGTTAGGAACTGGCAATCGTCTTGGTTCTATTGCCAGGACATTGCCTGCCCGAATGCTTCGAGTGGATTACCGCCATTCAGTTTAGACCGTCCGGGCCCTCCTAGGAAGCTAGCGCTCTCTAAGGGAGAAAAAACCCAGATCCAGCCTTTGATCGACGCGCTGATAGCCGTCGTCCGGAAGGGAGTCACCGGCATGGACCTGTTGGAGACTTTTCTGGGTCGACGCATCCAGCCGCTCCAGGCCTGAGACCACGCAATGTGGCATTACACGGGGCCTTCAGATACCACTCGGTCCCATCCTGAAGACGTGAGCGAGGACACCGTGGGTGCGTGGGTCCGCAGCATCACGGGCACATGTGATAACCCCGTGGGAGCTCGGCGGGTGAGGGCCTTCCGCGCCCAAAATCCTCCTCCGAATGAGGTGAGTACATGTTGTCGAGTGCTTTTAATCTTCTCAGTTTTATTGCTTTCCTTGTCTCGCTGACTGACGTTGCCGACTGTATTTTGTGCAGGAGTGGACGAACTGGCATTCTGCAGTCTCAAATGGGAATCCGGTCGAGGAAGAAGAAGGCAGCATGGAGGGTAGCACGGGTAGTGCCGAGTACGTCTCTGGCAGTAGGGAGACGGAGGGGGAAACAAAAGAGGAGGAGGAGGAGAGTGAAGAGCAGAGCTCGTCACCCTCACCACCAGAACACCGAACCAAGCACCGTCATGACCCCGCTGTTCCGCCGGCTCCTCCCGTGGCCCCAAGTGCTCGGAGTGTGAAAAGAACCAGGGGTTCTTCTGCCGAGCCCGTGGATCAGCCGTCCAAGGTGGATAAACCCAGCGGGTCTAAACCTCGGAAAGCTTTGCCCCGGATGAGGATCGTTGTTCTGGTCGCCTCAGCATAAGTATCTTTGCTCTTCCATCTTCCTTCAGTATCCGATTGGACTCTTCTTTTTGGGAATTCATGTTTACCTGTCGAATGGATTTCAGTCAACACAGTTGCTACCTCCGCCACCTCACTGCCGCGTCAGGGTGACGATCCCATGGACACTGATTATGCTGCCACGTCCCAGCAAGGTACGTTGTCACGACTCCGAGAGTTGTATTACCGTTTCACGAGTGTTGTCTTTGATCTTGATCTTTTTTTGTATTTTTATTTTGTTCAGTCGGGCTTCCTTCGGAGGTGATCCATCTGGACGACGACGATCAAAGGAGGTCGGAACCAGCTTTGGCACCTGTCCTTGGGGTTATCCAACCTACTGCCAACCCCACCATGAGCATGCCACTGACTGAGACGGTGGTCTTCACGGCGGAACCGACTGGAGCAGAGCTCGGGATGCCCAGGGAGCTCGGGGTACCTAGGGCGCCTTCTGCCACGCCGGGTCCGTCAACTGTTCAATATGATGACCGGCGCCTCCCGGAAGATCAAGTAGGAGCCGCCAAGGACGCCATGGTACAAGTGGAGCTGATGGTGGGCGAAGCCAAGGGAGCATATGACTCAGTTGCGTCCATGTACAAGAAGAGCTTGGAGCTTCGGGATGATATCCGAGTAAGTGCGCTAGTAAGTGTTTACATTCCTCTTGGTGCCCACTGGGGGTTTTGGCGAGATACTCGGATACAGTAGGTTAATTTTCCAGTGGGTTCACTCCGAGTGAACCAAGTGGGTGTAATCCCCGAGACTTCTGCCGAGTGCTTGCACCGGCAGTTGTCTTTATATGTATTTTCCATAATCTCTACAGATTAGAGCTGATCTGCCCGAATGGTACCAGTGGGGGCACGCCGAGTGCACCCACTGGGTGTAGTCCCCGAGAGTAGTGTTACTCGGGTCGAGTAAGAGTAATCTCATAGTGTTGTTGGTTTGCTATGGAGCTCAATGGGACCGACCTGTTCGAGCTTCATACCAGTGGGGTCACTCTCAGTGAACCCACTGGGTGTAGTCCCCGAGACCACTATCGATTGCTTGCATCGGCAGGGGTCTGAAGAATCTGTCGAGACTTTTTCCTTGTTGAACCTGGCTGATCCTCCCTTTGTGTCTCTTTGACAGAAGACTTGTGAAATAGGATCGGCCTATAATGCTCTGAAGGCTGAGAAGACTCAACTTGCTGCCGACTTGGAGGTAGCTGTGAATGATCTGGCTAGCATGAAGAAGGCTCTCGCTGAACGAGAAATATCTTTGGAGGAATCTCGGGGGACTAACAAGGCACTGCTAGCCGAGGTAGAAAAAATGAAGAAGGAGAGATCTGAATGGATGGGCCAGCTGAAGTTAATGAACGATCGGTGCAAAGCGCAGGAGAACTTCGTCGGCGACTGGGTGAAGAAGATGGTCGCACTGCTTGGTGGTAAGTTGCTTGCCGAGTGCTCTTTGACTTTGGAGTTCACTCCACGCTTATTTTCTCCCTGTCTTTTCTTTGCAGATTTCTGTCGGGGCGTTGAAGCCGAGACCGCCGAAATTGAACGGGCGCTTGGGCAACCGAATGTTCCACTCAGTGGTGAAGCTAAC
This sequence comes from Hordeum vulgare subsp. vulgare, assembly GCF_904849725.1. Classification (NCBI taxonomy): domain Eukaryota; kingdom Viridiplantae; phylum Streptophyta; class Magnoliopsida; order Poales; family Poaceae; genus Hordeum; species Hordeum vulgare. Next base: position 356,563,316 of record NC_058520.1, read on the forward strand.
CGGGACATGTTCCGACTGAATTCCTGCCTTAACAAGGTGGGTCCTTTCATTGGTCGCCTGAGAGAAGTTGTCGGCTGAATTGACAAAGAGTTGTGGCCTGAACAAGACTCTCGGAATGAGATAGAGGGGTTGATGACTCGACTGGAGGATGTTCCAAGCAGAGTGCAGGCATGGAAGAAGTCTGCCGCTCGGTGTGGCGTGGACGTGGCGCTGTCTCTGGTCCGAGTGCATTGTAAGGAAGCCCGTGAAGACAAGCTGAAGACGTTGCAGGTCGCCAACACCAAGAAGCTTCGATTTGAAGACTTCATGGAGACCTTCCTCGACACAGCCACTCGGATTGCAGATGGAATCGACCTCGACACCTTCGTGGAGCCTGCCAGCCCCGGCGATGCTTGATTGACTTTATGCTGAACGCGCATTTACCTCGGTATGCCGAGTGGAGTTTGTATTAAACTTTGGCCACTGCTGTTGGCCGGTACGTTTGTGGCTCAGTGTGGATAAACTTGATTCACACCGGGCCGACTGATCGTTGAACTCAATTTGAATTCGAACCGGATCTTTTGCTCTTCTTTTGCTGAGAGTTTTCTTTTGACACGATTTTGGCTCGTGGTTTTTGTTTAGGCGACTTAGCTAAGCCTCCGAGTGCAACTTGTGTGCTCACTCGGAGGAAGCTCTTTACTTAGGCAACTCTGGTTCGCAGCTAAGTCCCCGAGTGTGACTTTTGGTGCACACTCGGAGCGAGTTCTTTGCTTAGGCGACTCTGGGTCGCAGCTAAGTCTCCGCGTGTGACTTTTAGTGCACACTCGGAGCGAGTTGTTTACTTAGGCGACTCTGGGTCGCATCTAAGTCCCCGAGTGTGACTTTTAGTGCACACTCAGAGCGAGTTGTTTACTTAGGCGACTCTGGGTCGCAGCTAAGTCCCCGAGTGTGACTTTTGGTGCACACTCGGAGCGAGTTGTTTACTTAGGCGACTCTGGGTCGCAGCTAAGTCCCCGAGTGTGACTTTTGGTGCACACTCGAAGCGAGTTGTTTACTTAGGCGATCCTGGGTCACAGCTAAGTCTCCGAGTGTGACTTTTAGTGCACACTCGGAGCGAGTTGTTTACTTAGGCGAATCTGGGTCGCAGCTAAGTCTCCGAGTGTGACTTTTAGTGCACACTCGGAGCGAGTTGTTTACTTAGGCGACTCTGGGTCGCAGCTAAGTCCCCGAGTGTGACTTTTGGTGCACACTCGGAGCGAGTTTTTTAGACCGGAGTCTGCAAATGCGGAAGAATTTTGAATCGGCAAGAAATTAATCCGCTTTGTATTACTTCGATGACATTTGTTCTTTACATTGTCTCTGTCGGCGGTTATGTGTAGAAACGCTTCAGTAGATCTCCATTCCATGCTCGCGTCTCGTCCGTCTCCTTGTCGAGGTTGTAGAGTCGATACGCTCCGTTGTTCAGCACCTTAGAAATGATGAATGGTCCTTCCGAGGCGGGAGCCAACTTGTGTGGTCTCTGTTGATCCACTCGGAGCACCAGGTCGCCTGCTTGGAACGTGCGGCTCCTGATGTGCCGCGCATGAAATCTCCGCGGATCTTGCTGAAAAATTGTTGAACGGGTCAATGCCATCTCGCGCTCCTCTTCTAAAAGGTCTACTCCGTCTTGCCTAGCTTGCTCTGCTTCGGCTTCGGAGAAGAGTTCGACTCGTGGAGAGTTGGGAGGCAAGTCACTCGGAAGGACTGCCTCTGCTCCATAAACCAGGAAAAATGGGGATCGTCATGTCGATCTATTCGGAGTCGTTCGGAGGCCCCACAGCACCGAAGGCAGCTCGTTGACCCATGCGCCGGCGGCATGTCCAACTTCCCGCAGGAGTCGAGGCTTCAACCCTTGAAGAATGAGTCCATTCGCCCGCTCCGCTTGTCCATTTGTTTGGGGGTGCGCAACGGATGCAAAATCCACTCGGATACCTTGGCCTGCGCAAAAACCTTTGAACCTGTCCGAGTCAAAGTTTGTGCCATTGTCGGTGATTATGCTGTGTGGAACCCCGTATCTGGCGATGATGTCTCTGATAAATTTGATGGTCGTAAGGGCATCAAGCTTCTTGATTGGCTTGGCTTCAATCCACTTGGTAAATTTGTCGACTGCTACCAGCAGATGGTGAATCCTCCTTGGCCTGTTCTGAATGGTTCTAACCCCCACACAGCGAATGGCCAAGAAAGGGGAATTGTCTTCAGTGCGGACGTTGGCTTGTGGGACTTGTTTGAATAGAACTGACAACCTTTGCAATGGTCGACTATATCTTTTGCCATTTCATTCGCCAACCAAAAGAAACCAGCTATGAATGCTTTGGCGACGATTGCCCTTGAGGAGGCATGATGGCCGCAGGTTCCCGAGTGAATTTCTTCCAAAATTAACCGACCCTCCTCAGGAGAGATACACCGCTGAAGGACGCCTGAAACACTTTCTCTATATAACTGGTCATCAACGACGGTGAAGGACTTCGACCTGCGAACGATCTGCCTAGCTTGGACTTCGTCTTCCGGTAACTCTTGCCTCAGGATGTACACAATGAATGGCACAGTCCATTCGGGAATGACAGCTAGAATCTCCATGACCAGGTCAACCACAGCGGGAACCTCTACTTCAGTATGATCTGTTGAGCTCTTCGGTTGCACGGGTTCCTCTGTAAAAGGATCTTCTTTTACCGAGGGGAGGTGTAGGTGCTCGAGGCAGACATCACTCGGGACAGGTCTCCGTGTGGATCCAAGTTTTGCCAATTCATCTGCTGCTTGGTTTTTCAGTCGGGGAACATGGTGAAGTTCCAGACCTTCGAACTTCTTTTCAAGCTTTCTTATTGTGTTGCAGTATGAAGTCATGGTGGGGTTCCTTACATCCCACTCCTTCATTACTTGATTAACCACTAGATCTGAGTCGCCATAGACCATCAGGCGATGGACGTCGAGTGTGATGGCCATGCACAAACCATAAAGGAGAGCTTCGTACTCTGCTCCATTGTTGGAAGAGTCAAAATCGATCTGCAACACATACTTGAGTTTATCACCTTTCGGGGATATGAGCACTACGCCGGTGCCGGAGCCATTCAACATCTTGGACCCATCGAAGAACATGGTCCAATGAGCCGAGTAGATGTGAGTCGGTTGTTGTTGTTCTACCCATTCTGCTACGAAGTCACAAGAGCTTGATACTTTATAGCTTTCTTGGCTTCGAACTTGATGTCACAGTATAGCATCTCCATTGCCCACTTTGCCATTCGGCCTGATGCGTCCCGATTGTGCAGAATTTCTGACAACGGAGCATCAGATATGACAGATACCGAGTGGTCTTGGAAATAATGAGCCACCTTCTTTGTAGTCATGTAGATCCCATAAATAAGCTTCTGATAATGGGGATACCTCTGCTTGGAAGGAGTCAGGACTTCGGAAACATAATATACTGGCCGCTGAACCTTGTACGCTTTGCCTTCTTCTTCGCGTTTGACTGTCAGAACGGTGCTAACGACTTGATTTGTAGTCGCGATGTACAGAAGAAGGGGTTCTTTACTGAGCGGGGCAGTAAGAACCGGCTGGGTGGAAAGCAGGGCTTTGAGGTCGTCGAATGCGATTTGGGCTTCGTCTGTTCACTGAAGGTATCTGACTTCTTCATGAGTCGGTACAGAGGTAACGCCTTCTCGCCGAGTCGAGCGATAAACCTGCTCAAAGCCGCTAGGCAACCTGTGAGCTTTTGTACGTCATGTACTCTTACCGGCCGCTCCATTCGAACAATGGTCCCGATCTTTTCGGGGTTGACATCGATCCCTCGTTCGGAAACGAAGAAATCGAGTAACTTCCCGCTGGGAACGCCGAATGAACGCTTGGCTGGGTTGAGCTTGATATCATACCTACGTAGGTTGGCGAATGTTTCTGCCAAGTCAGTCAGCAAGTCGGAACCTTTGCGTGACTTGACTATGATATCGTCCATATATGCCTCCACATTTCGACCAATCTGGTTTAGGAGGCATTTTTGGATCATTCGCATAAAACTTGCTCCAGCATTCTTCAAACCGAATGGCATAGTGATGTAACAGAAGCACCCGAATGGGGTGATAAAAGATGTTTTTAATTCATCTCGACCATACAGACGGATCTGATGATAGCCCGAATAGGCATCAAGGAAGGATAAGCGCTCGCAACCCGCGGTCGAATCAACGATTTGATCAATGCGGGGGAGCGGGAAGTGGTCTTTCGGACAAACCTTATTAAGGTGCTTGAAATCGATGCACATACGGAGAGACTTGTCCTTCTTGGGCACCATGACAACATTAGAGAGCCACTCGGAGTGGTGTACCTCGCGAATGAAGTTGGCTGTCAGAAGTTTAGCTACCTCCTCTCCGATTGCTTTTCTCTTGTGCGCGGCGGACTGACGCACGCGTTCTCGGACGGGCCGAGCAGCAGGATCCACATGCAGTCGGTGCTCAGCCAACTCCCTGGGTACACCTGGCATGTCAGCAGGCTTCCATGCAAAAATGTCCCAGTTCTCACGGAGGAATTGGATGAGCTCGGCTTCCTATTTTGGATCAAGGGTGGTGGAGATGTTTGTTGGGCGGCGGTGGCATCCGTCGGGTGGATGCTTACTTTCTTCGTGTCTCTCGCCGACTGGAATGCGGACTCGGAAGCTGGCTTCTTTGAACGCATCAGGTCGGCGGGGTCGGCAATCTTCTTGTACTCATCCAACTCGAGTACAGCCATCTGATGGTCTGCAATTATCGACCCCTGTTGCAGACACTCTTCGGCCCGCTGCCGATTGCCTATGAAAGTAATCACGCCTTTGGGACCAGGCATCTTCAGCTTCAAATATACGTAACATGGACGGGCCATGAAACGTATGTATGCCGGACGACCCAGAATGGCATGGTATGCACTCTCGAAGTCTACCACCTCAAATGTTAACTTCTCTTTGCGGAAGTTCTTGTCAGAGCCGAAAACGACATCCAATGCAATCTGGCCGAGTGATTTGGCCTTTCTTCCTGGGACGACTCCATGGAATTGCATATTGCTCTCGCTAAGTCTGGACATCGGAATGCCCATTCCCTTGAGAGTATCGGCGTACATGATATTCAAGTCGTTGTCGCCGTCCATGAGGACTTTGCGCAGCCTAACTCCTTCCACCACCGGGTCGACGACCAGAGCTTGCCTCCCTGGGATGGGTACGTGTGTTGGGTGGTCTGACTGATCAAAAGTGATTGCAGTCTGTGACCACTTGAGGAACATGGGAGTGGATGGGGTTGCCATGTTTACCTCCCTGTTGACCAGCTTTAGTCGACCTTTGCTTTCTACATCAGCAAAAATCATTAACGTTGCATGGACTTGAGGGAACGGATCCTCCTTGTCCTCATCATCTTGCTCGGTGTCTTTCTCACTCGGCTGTCCTTCACCGAATCCTTGGATCAGGAGGCGACACTGTCGAGTGGTATGCTTCGGCAATATGACATTGCCTTCTTCATCCGTCTTCGTGTGGATTGGACACGGTTGATCTAGGATGGAATTTCCTGACTGTTTCTTCTTGGGGGTGTACTGTGGTTTCCCCTTGCCTTTGAACTTAGCGTTTGTAATGACTGCTGCCTCTGCTTGCGGAGTGGATTGAGCTTTCTGTTTCTGCTTACGACTGCTGCTCCCATCTCCGTCGGCGACTGACTTATGCTTGCCGCTACGTATGCGGTCCTCCTCTTCGCCATCGCATAGCGCGCGGCTATCTCCATCATCTTGCTCATGGAGATGTCGCCTGTCCGACCAAACTTCAGGTATAGATCTCTGTACCGAACGCCCGCTTTGAAGGCGCAGACTGCTTGGTGTTCTGTAACATTCTCCATCGTGTGGTAGAGGGTTGTCCAGTGCTGGATGAAATCGCACAAGGGCTCGTTTTGCTTCTGGACACAGTGCCGAAGATCTGTGATACCAGCAGGGCATTTGCACGTACCCTCGAAGGTCCTAATGAAGACTCGGGACAGATCTGCCCAACTGTAAATGCTTGATGGGGCTAACTGGTTTAGCCAAGCTCGAGCCGAACCGTCGAGCATCACTGGGAGATGTTTCATGGCGACATGGTCATCTCCGCCACCGATCTGGACCGCCACTCTGTAGTCGTCTAACCAAGTTTCTGGTTTGGACTCTCCTGTGAATTTACTGATTCCCGTCGCCAATCGGAAGTTGGGAGGGATGTCAGCCGAGCGAATGGCCCGATTGAAACACTCAGGACCAGAAACGACGGTCCTGCTTCCACTCGGACGATCTCTATCGTGACCATCACGGTGGGCTCAGCTTCTACCAACCTTCTTCTGAGTGATATACCCTCTTGCATGAGGCATTTGATCATGCGCGCCACCGCCTGAACGATGATCATCGTAATGCCAGGGTCCGTAAGGCCCACTCCGCGGGGGAGTACGCGAACGGCGACGATCTTCGGGATGAGACCGAATGGAAAGCGGATTCCGACTCTGGTCCCTGGAACGATCGTTCTAGAGGCTGCCCCCTCTGCAACACTGGTGAGAGTCGGGACTAAAAACCGATCGATGTGTGTTTGCTTGAACAGAACTGTTGTGGATCTTGTTGTGCGACTCGAAGACCGCCGAGTTTTCCTGTTGCGCCGTATGTAACAAGGCACCGATCTACTCGATTCCTCTACCAGCCTCCGAATCAGTCGGCTGGAGAGAATCAACGATCCTGGCAGCTGCAGCCAAGTTGAGGATGGGTGTGCGGAACACCTCGACGTTGCTCTGGCGAGCGCGTCGACCGGAAGAACGAGGGTGCTCACGACGAGCGCCGGATGATTCTCCGATCTCACCCTTGTTCCGACCAGTCCCGGAGGGACTTTCGTGGGAATCGTCCATGAGTACTTCAGCAGCAGGCCCGTGACCCTGATACTCGGAAGGTAGTTCAGTCGGAACTGACTCCAAGCACTGGGATGACCGCGGGACCACAACCGATTCGAGCACCGCCACTTGAGAGGACATGTTTTGTCGCGCTAGGCCGTATGGCACCCAACGCTGGAGCCACGAGCGACCGGATCACTTGTTGCGACGCGTGACGGGGGCGAAGATCGACACCGGGGTCGATGGGTGGAGAAGAAGAACGCCGCAGGAACTGGCACGGAAGTGCGTAACCCCGTGACTCGGAAGCGTCTCGATGTCGAGGGGCGCATCCTGAAGCCATGTCGAATCATCGGCGATGAAGGAGAGTGCACCGAAGAGGATCTCATGACCCATGCACAGATCTCCGCCGGATGACATGACGAAAAGATGAAATCGCAAACTTGTCGGAAGTCGCTTAGACGCCTGCCCCATGGTGGGCGCCAACTGTCGTGGGTATAAGTCTGACAGTAGAAGTACGGGGTACGAAAGTATATGGGCAGAGCCTTAGCTACGGCGAGGATGTATGAGTTCAGGCCCCTCTACGGTGGAGGTAAAAGCCCTACGTCTCAGTGCTCTTGGGAGCTTTGTGTCGAGTGAATAAAGGGATTACAGCAAGTGCCAACCCTTGTACCAGTGGTGAAGGGCGGCTTATATAGAGTGCGCTGCCCTTCATGATGGTCCGGTGGACAGGGGTGGAGTAGTGGCGAGTAAACGCTGGCGTTACTGGTAACGTAAGCCTTAAATGCTAGTTATGGTGTATGAAAAACGTATGACCGTTGCCCTCCTGAGAGGTTACGACGTACAGAGTGGATTCCAGTCGGTACGTTAGATATGCTCCGAGTGGATCATCGCCGACTGGATGATGGGGGCGTCCTTAGTTCAATCAGAACTGTCTAAGGGTCTTATCCTCTATGAAGGGTAGTCCTTGGGTAGGACCTATAGGGCAGACCTATGACCCTACCCTGGGACTATAACCCCATCAGGTGTCAAGATATTGAAGACCTATTTCAAATAGGATTTGTTGATAGGTATGTCTCCAAAATAAATAAGAACTTTATCCCTTAAGGATGAATATGTAAGAATTACCTCTCCCCCTAAATCATAGCATGTAGATATTGGGAGAAGGTAGGGCAAGATAAGTTCAATCAAAAGATAGTAAAGCAATGAAATCTGAAACGATTTTATCTCCCCCCCTTAATATGTAAGGTTTGATAATCCGTCCCTATAAATAGGTTCATTGGAATCTTTGATATTTCTCCCCCTTTGGCATTAATCACCAAAAAAACGTTAGAGGGTAATGACTCATTGAGAGGAAGGGATCCTTGCTACTTCTCTCTTTGATAAGCGTTCCTTGAAATTTCTCCCCCTTAAGTGTGAATAAGAGTTCACTGAATTTCTCCCCCTTAGATAGTAGGTAAGGACTCATTGAATGTACTCCCCTTTAAAATGAATTAGAGTTCCTTGAACTATCTCCCCCTATGAAAGGGATCCTGGATAATTCTCCCTCTTATATTGTATGGGATCAGTGAGGTTTTCTCCCCCTAGAGAAGTTTTCTCTCCTTAAATCAAAAATCCATAAAATATCACAAAGACAGAGGCAGTGATAATATCGGAGTCACCGAGGCCAAGTGGTTCGGTAGAACCGAGAATGAGCATCGGGCCTCTGGGAGAAATTGGTTGGACCGAATTTCTTGGATCGGTGAGACCGAGCTGCAAAGAAAATCAACTCCTTAACTGAAAATGAACAGAAAATTTTCGCTGACTTTAAAAGGAAAGAAAATAAGATACCAATTGTGAAAGAAAACATAAAAAAACACCGAATAATAAGTTTCCTGAAATCAATTGTAAAAGGAAATAAGAGAAAACATTTTTTATGAAAATATACATACATATAGATGAGAGTTGAATGGTTCCAAGAAAGTATGGAATGACAAATGTGAACCATACAAGAATCTCCATCTAGATGTGGGGCGGTGACTAGGTCACCTATATTAGAGTATTTGACTTGAGGAGTCAAGCAAGATTGCTTGATCATAGGTGATACTCATCGTTAAGCATGAAATGGGGTTACCATTTTTCGATTAAGCTTTTAATGTCTTCATATCACTTGAGTTGCTTTACCTCACAAGTTGGTGTAAAGATTTATCAAGGATATGAGTACATACCTTTGAATGATGTTGATGAAATGGCATGTAGGTGAACTTGTTGTGGATGCTCAAAGTTGATGAAGATCATCTTGAGTTGGGGGCAATCCATGTTGTTTTGGTTCACTTTTTACCTACAATGGTTAGTCGTGCAAGGAAGGACATAATATATCCAAATGACAAGAGCGAATGACTTCATCAAATGATAGTGAGGGATATGATTTTGTTGTCTTCTTCCTCCATCTCCGAAGAAGGGGTTGTTGATACTTGGCCATATCAAGATTGCTTTTGATGTGAGTTGATTGCAATCTTATGAAGTGTATTTCTTCCAAGTACCTACAAAAGGATAGGTGCAATACAAGGGAGCATAGTTCCAAGATATAAGATAATCATATAAATGGTATCAAGGAATAGTCAGTCAAGCTCATGCCCTTGCATGCATCCTAGTGAGTCTAGATCATGTTTCGAGCATCAATGATGTTCAACTCACTCCTCAAATGATAGGACACTTTCTCATCAAGTGGTTTGGTAAAGATATCAGCTAACTGTTTGTCACTACGAACATGCTTGAGATTTTTATCTCCTTTACCAACATGATCACGAATGAAATGATGTCGCACTTGGAAAACAAAATTAGAATGTTGCATAGGATTATAGGTAATTTTAATGGCACTTTCATTGTCACATAACAATGGAACTTTTCTAACATGAATGCCATAATCCTTAAGAGTTTGAGTCATCCAAAGTAAATGTGCACAACATGATCCACCGGCAATGTATTCAGCTTCGGCAATTGATAAGGATGCCGATTTTTGTTTCTTGGATGACCAAGACACAAGAGATCTTCCAAGAAATTGACATGTACCGGCATAGTCCGAATCGGAATAGCCAACAAGATTAAAAAAAGATCATTTGGGATACCATATGCCAAAGTTTGGTGTATGTATGAGGTATCTCACTATCCTTTTCACACCCAATAGATGACACTCTATAGGTGCCGCTTGGTATCGTGCACACATGCAAACACTCAACGTGATGTCAGGACGGGAGCCACATAGATATAGTAATGAACCAAACATTGATCGATAAACCTTTTGATCAACTGGTTTGTCCTCCTTAGTGAGGTCAAGATGTCCACTAGTAAGCATGGGGGTTCTCATACCTTTGCATTCTTGCATGTTGAACTTCCTGATTAAGACCTTGGTGTACTTGGTTTGAGAGATAAACGTACCTTCTCTCGATTGTTTGATTTGCGATCCAAGGAAGAATTTCAGTTCACACATCATGGGCATCTCATACTTCTCTGACATTAACCTTCCAAAGTTCTCAGTAAATTGTGGATTAGTAGAACCAAAGGTAATATCATCCATGTATATTTGGCACACAAATAGTTCACCATTAACTCTTTTAGTGAATAAGGTTGCATCAATTTTACCAATCTCAAAACCCTTTTCAATGAGAAACTTCGTTAGGCATTTTTACCAAGTTCTAGGGGCTTGTTTAAGACCACATAAAGCTTTATGAAGTTTGTAAACATTATTAGGTTTCTTAGGGTTCACAGAGGCGAGAGGTTGTTTAACATAGACTTCCTCCTCAATTTCACCATTTAGAAAAGCACTTTTGATATCCATTAGGTGAAGAGTAATATCATGGTGATTGGCATAAGCGAGAAGAGTGTGAATGGCTTCAAGTCTAGCAATGGGGGCATAAGTCTCACCGTAGTCCACATCTTCGACTTGTGTGTATCCTTGGGCTGCGAGACGCGCCTTGTTGCATACAACTTGTCCATCTTCATCTTGCTTGTTCTGAAACACCCATCTTGTACCAATGATGTTCTTCTCGCCTTCGGGATTTTCAACAAGTGTCCACACTTCGTTCCTCTCAAAGTTGTGTAGCTCTTCATGCATGGCATTCACCCAATCCGGATCTTGAAGGGCTTCTTTAACCTTCGAAGGTTCAATGCTAGAGATGAAACAATAATGCTCACAAAAGTTAACTAAACGAGATTTAGAGCGAGTGATTCTCACGGTTTTTATGTCACCGTAGAGTTGATTCAACAGATGATCTTTGTCCATTCTTGCTCTAACTCTTGACAGCTTCTTTTTGTTGGATGGTGGAGCTTATTCTTCATCATCATCATCTTGCACGTTATCGTTGACGTCATCATCTCCTTGAGGTGGTGGTGAGGAAGGTTGAGTTTGATCATCACAATGTACTTCTTCCTCTTCTTCATCATGTCGTGTACTGTTGGTGGATGCTTCCATGTCATTTTGTGGTTCGCCTTGACACGAAGTAGGAGCTTCCACTTGAGTTGATGAAGTACTTTCCTTCACCTCCATGGGACGAATCTTGCCAATAGATAACTCTTTGATGGCTTCCGAAGGTTCCTTATCTCCTACATCATTTGGCAATTTTTAGACTTGCGAACCAGTAGTCTCATCAAACTTCACATCTACTGTCTCTTCAAATTTTCGAGTGAAGTTGTTGTAGACACGCTAAGTGTGAGAGTTCGATCCGTAACCGAGTAGGAAACCTTCATAAGATTTAGGAGCAAATTTAGGGCGAAGATGCTTATCAAGAATATAGCACTTAGAGCCGAATACCCAAAAGTATCCAACTTGGGGTTTGTTACCAGTGGGTATCTCGTATGCCATTTTACCAAGAAGCTTGTGTAGGTAAAGTCACTTTATGGCATGGCAAGTTGTTTCCACGGCTTCTGCCCAAAAGTGTCTTCGAGTCTTGTATTCATCAAGCATCATTCTGGCCATCTCTATGAGAGTCCGGTTCTTCCTCTCAACAACTCCATTTTGTTGAGGTGTGTATGTCGCCGAGAAATCATGTGATATACCTTATTAGTCAAGAAAATTATCTACATTAGTGTTCTTGAACTCCGTTCCGTTGTTGCTCCGAACCTTCTTGATCTTCACTTCAAACTTACTTTTAGATTTTCGAGCGAAGTTTTTGAAGATCATTTGTACCTGCGACTTATCATCAAGAAAGAATACCCACGTAAATCTGAAGAAGTCATCAACAATGACTAAACCATAAAAATTTCTACCGAGGCTCTTGTAAGCATTGGGACCAAAGAGATCCATGTGAAGCAGCTCGAGTGGTCTTCTTGTAGTCATGATGTTCTTCACGGGATGGCTTCCACCAACTTGCTTTCCTGCTTGATAGGCACTACAAAGTCTATCTTTGTCAAAGATGACCTCTTTAACACCAAGAATATGATCACATTTGATAAGTTTGTCAAGATTACTCATACTTGCATGTCCTAACCTTCTATTCCATAACAAACCTTTAGAATATTTAGCAATAAGACATGTACGGGGTTTGGATATTTTAGAGAAATCGACAATGTATAGATCACCTCTACGAAAACCTGTAAAGACAGTTTTATGGTTGTCGTTATGAAACACTCGGCAGTCAACTTTCGTAAATAGCACATCGAAACCAAAGTGTGCTAGTCTATATATGGAAATAAAATTGTAACCAAGGGATTCAACAAGCATGACATTTTGAATGGAACTGTCATGAGATACGGACACCTTACCAAGACCAAGTACCTTACCTTTGGAATTATCTCCAAAAGTCACATACTTTCATGGTCCACGGTTTGGTGTAATATCATGGAACATGTCTTTATATCCGGTCATGTGATCGGTGCATCCACTTTCGAGAACCCACTCCTTTCCACGGGCCATGTAGTCTCTAAGGTTCGCCATAAGGCTAACGTTCCTTAGTGTATTCTCATACTCGATGTGAAACTCGTCATCTTCATTGTAGTAGCCATGCTCCACCTTGTCATTGTCGGACAAAATATCCTCGTCATAAGAAACAAGAATTTCATCAGAATTTTGACTATGACAATGTTCATATTTATGCATGCGAATGGCTTCAACAATAATATTGTTAATAGTAATGACATCTCCTTTAGCACACATGAGGTGACGAAGCTCAAATAGACATTTATCAAAATTAGGATCGGTTGGCTTCAATTTGTGAAAGGCAATGCATTTGTGGATAATGATATCAAGATTTTTCAAGGAATAATTTGGATATCTTTTCTCTAAGTATTTCCACAAGGTATGAGCACACTCGAAAGTTTTCATTTGATTAAGCGCATTTCTTGGCAATCCTCTAATGATGAGATTAACAGTGTTAAGATTACCAAGCATATCAATTTCATCATCATGAGAACGATGTATGGGATCAATGGGAGGCGCATAGGGATATTCAACATACTTGCGCAAATGGAACTCGTCAAATATATCAAGCATTTCATCTTTCCATTGTCTAAAATACTCCCCATCAAAAATAGGCACACTACAACTAAAAATCCCAGAACTAGTCACATTCATCTTCCTCCAACGGTGATTAAACCAAGGTTTTGGAGACCTTTCTCTGATACCAATTGTAGGATCGGAACAAGGTGTGTCTAGAGGGGGTGAATAGACTACTTGCCACGATAAAAATTCTAGCCTTACCAATTTTGATAGAGGGTAAAATTTCAGCAATCCTAACAAGTCTAGTACACCCTACACATGCTAGTCAACATATATGGCAACGGAAAGGTAAAGACTTTGCACATGTAAAGGAGTAGAGTTTAGGAGATCAAATGCAAAGAGGTTGACACGGCGATTTTTGGCATGGTTCTGATAGGTGGTGCTATCATATGTCCATGTTAGTGGAGACTTCAACCCACGGAGGGTAACGACTGCGAGAGTCCACGGAGGGCTCCACCAACAAAGGGTCCACGAAGAAGTGGCCTTGTATATTACACCATGGCTTCCGTCCACACAGTACTAGCCTCACTCACGGTAGATCTTCACAAAGTAGGTGATCTCCTTGACCTTACAAACATCTTGGTTCAACTCCACAACACGAAGTAGGAGGCTCCCAAGCGGCACCTAACCAATCTAGGAGGCACCACCCTCCAAAAGGTAATAGATGTGGTAGAACAGTGAACTCCTTGCTCTTGTGCTTCTAAAGATAGTCTCCTCAACACAAAATCACTCTCTCACAGAATAGGCATGGGTAGGAGAGATTGATTTGGTGGAAAGAACTTGGGGAGGCTAGAGATCAAGTTTCAAATGATTGGAATCGAATATCTTGGTCTCAACACATGAGTAGGTGGTTCTCTCTCAGAAAAATGAATCTGGCAATGAAGTGTGTGTTGTGAGTGCTTCCTCTACGAATGAGAGGTAGGTGGAGGGTATATATAGACAGCACACGAAATCGAACTGTTACACCCAAAGTGGTAAACCCGGTGATACCGAATTCATCGACTTGGTGGTACCGACTTTCACTAAAGGCAGCAACTTTTGAATCTTGGTGGAATCGATATACGAAATTCGGTGGCACTGAAAAGGTGGCTAACGGTCGGATGACCAAACTCGGTGACACCGATACTCAAACTTGGAAATTCCGATTCTGTGTACCGAGGCTACAGAAAGTTGGTCACCCAAACTCGATAGCGCCGACATGGTTTCGGTTGCACCGATTTGGTGGGAATGGTGGGAATGGCTAGGGTTCTGTGTGAGATCAAACTCGGTGATGCCGAAATGGGAAAGTTGGTGGCACCGATTATTTGTATGAGGTTTTGGACAGAATGGTTATGTGGGAGAAATGATTGAGTATTTTGGTGGCTAACTTTGAGAACTTGAGCAACTAGTTCATTTTAATACCTCACCATATTTTAATAGTATTGGCTTTCCTATGAACTCAAAAGTGATTTCTCACAAATATAAAATGGAGAGTCTTCTAGCTTGAAGCTTGGGCCAATCCTATTCCTTCCTTGCATCAAAGAGGCATCTCCACATAAGCCTTTAGGCAATGCTCTCTATGGACTATTCTAAAATATTCTAGATAAAAGTATTAGTCCAAGAGACAATGTATGTTGTCATGAATTATCAAAACAACCAAGGGAGCATATGTGCTTTCACTATTACTAAGTGAAAGTTATAAAGGTGGCATAGTCTAATTTCCTAGTTCCTTCGGGTACCGAGACGTCGGCTAAGGGTCGGAGTTGCCTTAAGGAACACCTTGTGCATATTCTACATTGGGGTAGAAGCCGACGAATGGCCACTTTCAGTTAAACACGGTCACATAGGAGGTAAATCAATTAAGCTAACACAAATATATGAGTACATCTAACGACATACTCATTAAAGCAAAATATGGTTTTTTACATCCCATGTATTTCAGCAATCCAGAGTACTGAAACTAATACAAAGTGTCTTTGGGACACTGGGCCTCGGTAGCCTCGGCACCCTCTTCCACCTCGGTGCAGAACTGCTCCACCATGCGTTGCTTCCCTGTAGGAGGCCTCACAGTAACGAATGCCGCCTCAACCTTCCGAAGGTGCATATTCATGCATGCGTACGCCCATCATGCTGCCTTGAAGCATGTCGATCGCTTCCAGCAATCCACCTGCGGTCCAGCAACCCACAACCGGGCCAGGAGGCCAAAGAGGATGGTGGGCAAGACATCAGCGGGCCACAACTTGATGGACAGATCCTCGAGCATTGGCCTCGCCATGCGGAGTAGCTATGTCGGTTGCTTCATTCGATGGTTCAACAGTTGTGACGATGGAGAGTCCAAAACTGCCGCCAGAATGCCTTCTCCTCCTCATGGCCCTCCAGTTGTCCGAAGTGTTGGACGGTGTTTGCGACACTCTGGAAGATCCGCGTAGACCTCTGCTTGGAGTGTGCAATATGGAGCATCTTGATCTCTTCCTTCGCGTGCTCCTCCTCAGCCTGAAGTTTGTCGTGAGCTTCGAACACACCCTTCCGGGTCTCCTCGACCTCCATGAACCGTGCCTGGTCCTTCTCCCTAGCCACCTTCTCATCAGCTTGGGCCTTCTCCGCCTTCGCGGACGCAGCCTTCTGCTGCTCCGCCTCATGTCGAGCTTTCTCGAGCTCGGCCTTGAGCCCCTCAAGCTCGGCTAAGGCCGTTCTCATTAAAATAAGTTTGGAATCAGGCCTAATTCAACAAACACAGTACGCTTCTTGTGTCTAAAGTTACATTGAAGAATAAGAAGTAATGATGATTTACCTTGAGACTGCTCGGACCATTACTTCATCATGACAAGGTCCTTCTCGGACCTCTCAAGCTTTCGGTTCACCTCCGGTATCTCCTAGGAGATAGAGCTCGGATCTGAGGTAGAAACCTGCAAAACAGAGAAAAAATTCACATAAGCCCCCTAGTGAATTTACTAACCTCAGACGAGCATTTCATTCCACAGAGCAGCGTCCTGGGGGCTGCGCTTCAAGGTCCTACTTCTATTCGATCCCAACACCGGTTCCACAAAACCGTCCTTGGGCTCGGGGGCTACTCGCTCACGAGGCCGTTTAGAAGGCCATAAGAACATGCCCTCGGACAGATACATGGATTGGCAAGTTAAACACAAAACAGAAAATATTTTGCACAAGGGTACAAGAATACCCCGAAGCTTGTGACAAGGACCTTGAAGACCTCATGTAATCCAGCCCTCATGGACCGAAAGCCTTGGAGCATCGCTCCTACCAAGGCACGGTGTTCTGCCTTAAGGGAGGAGCCCTTCAAGGTCTCCACCATTTCCTCGAACTACCCCGTAGTAGCCCGCACCTGGGCAGGAGGTGGTGGTGGCGAGACCTCAGACCCAAGCACCTGGGGCTGGGCAGAGGGATCTTCAGTCATAGTGTTGGAGTCGGGGCAGACTTTGGCTGGGCCGACGATTGGCCCGACGCTTCCTTGAAAACCTCGGGGATCTTATCCCCTTTGCCCTATGGGACCGAGGTTTCAACCTTGGTCATAACTATTGACTCTTTGACCCCCGTTGTGTCAACGTGGGGGTGGATTCCAAGTCGCCTCCCCGAGCCCATCATGAGTTTGTGGAGGATTGGAGTGATCCTGGGTCCCACTAGCGGGTGGCAGCCCGCTTGAAGAGTCGCTCGGGCGCACCTTCGGCCGACTACGGAAAAATACTCATATGAGACCAGTCCTACTAAAAAATATCTACTGAAATACAAAACATGGAAAACAGTAATGTATCCCTGGGGTGCACGTTTCTTCCTCACCAGAACA
The DNA here is from genome assembly GCF_904849725.1 of Hordeum vulgare subsp. vulgare. Lineage (NCBI taxonomy): Eukaryota > Viridiplantae > Streptophyta > Magnoliopsida > Poales > Poaceae > Hordeum > Hordeum vulgare. The sequence continues at coordinate 356,580,414 of NC_058520.1, forward strand.
AGGGGATCATCGTCGGACTCGTCGGAGAGCACGATCTTCCCCGATGACTTGCCGGCAGCCCCGACTGAGGTTCCTTTCAAACCTCTTCTGGCCCTTGGGCCGCACTCTGGCTTCAGTGTGCTCTGATGCCTCCCTCTTCCCTTTAAGGGAGGGGTCGTCCTTCTCCTCCTCATCCGCATCTTCATGGGTGGCGGAGGTGTGAGTCTCCTCGGACCGGGTTACCAAGGTCAGCCAATTTTGGAGACCCACTCTACCCTTCTGGGACTTCGTCCCTTTGGGACCACCACGTGTGACTCCTCGACTAGGAGTGTCATGAGCAGAGGGGATCTCTCCTCCTCGGGCAGTGGGGTCGGGCACTGCAGTTCCTGCATCCTGGCTGGTCATTTCTACACATACCAAGCAAAATGATTTATTGAAAACTATCTCACCATGCAAAGGACGAAGAATACAAACGTGTGTGTTAGAGCACTTACTGATGGGGCTTCGTGGCCGACCTCAGAGCCAAGATCTTGACCCTCCCTCGAGATCTTGTCCTTGGCCAACTAGAATAGTCGCGTCCACATGCCGGCCAGGTTGGTGCAGAAGAAGTGGAGGACGAGCCCCGCGTCCTTGGATTTGTACTCCCACATCAGGGTGGCCCGGAGTTGAAGTGCGAGGATCCGGCGGTTGAGCATGACGTTGACTATGTCGGGGAACTAGAGGTCCTTCTTGGTGGACCACCACTTGATCTTCTTCATTAGAGCCTCCACCTCTGAAGGGTTCCCCAGGCGATGCCTTTCTCCCTCCAGGACCTAAGCTTCCTTGGGGGTGCGGCCGAGAAGGCTGGGACTTCGGTTTGGCCAGGAGCGAGTGGCTCGGTGATGTAAAACTACTTGCACTACCATTCCTTCACCATCTCGATGAAGGTGCCCTTAAACCAGCCAGCACCTAGGTTCTTGGTGACCATGGCCTGTCATGGGAAACGAACACCTATGGGACCGAGAGGGTCACTTGTGGTTCGGCGGGGGAGAGGGATGCACCAAGAGAAGAACTAATGATCAACACGAGGCAAAATTTACCCAGGTTCAGGCCGCCCGGAAGCGTAATACCCTACTCCTACTTTGTGTATGTATTTGATGTTGGTTGACTAAGAGTCCAATGGCTCCTACCACGCTCCTCGGATTGGGCCGATGGGTCCTCCTCTTTCTCAAGATGGACTCCGCAAGTTGCACAAGTGGGGCGTGATCGGGACCGCATCTATTGAAGGATTGATATATACTCCAAGACTTCTCATGACGCCTACATGCCAAGAAACCGACCTTGTAACCCTAGATACCCTACCTGGCATGTATATAAGTCATAGGGTTTATCCCATAGAGGAGAGACACGTAAACACAATATCATTCACCTAGCCTTAGGGTTAGAACACTACTTATGATTTCGAGGTAGATCAAGCTTGTACTCGATACTTCATCATCAATATAAACAAGAGCAGGACGAACGGTTTTACCTCCATCAAGAGGGCCCGGGCCTAGGTAAATATCGTCTCCCTATTCATGTTGCCATCCATCTGAGATCCATAGATCAGGACCCCCTACCCCAAGATCTGCCGATTTTCACACCGACAAAGGGGGTTAGGGGATGGGGATAAATCTATCTTACAAGCACCTATCCTAGACGCAACGACCTTGGAGGCACTTTGAGTGGCGGGGGCACATAGCCTTCTTGTTGTCTTCCACCGCTGCCTCTGCCACACCATCCACAATCTCCTCATGGTCGTCTTCGTCCAAAATGATGGATCTTGCACAATCGTCTGTCGTCGATGCCCTAACCACCATCTGCACCGCGTCACGGTCATCCTCTAACGCCACCAACATCTTTATCCGGAACAATTCGGCACGCTGGTCTTGAGGATCCATGTACCCCCTGTAGTTGGCTCATCTTGCTCTATGGGCAGGATTGCTAGACTCGGCCTGATCCATGGCCCAACGCAGTATGTCCAGTGACATAGAGCCCTTCACTCGGTCAGGAATCGTCTTCTTTAACTCCTCCACCATCGCCTTCTTTACCACAACGTCTACCTCTTTGTCCATGTCCATGCTCGTGAAGTTAGAGAACACTTTCATGGTGTTCTCGAACTTGGTGTGGTTACCAAGCGAGCAATCGAGGAAGAAATCCCTCCATCCAATGCCTAGGGTATGGGGTTCATCGCGATGGAGAGGTGGTGAAATAGAGATATGGAAGAGAGTGACAGTTAGAGACAAAGAGGGTTTGAGTGGGGTAGTAAGTAAGTAGGTGGCCTTTGGGTGGGAAAATATAGGGCCTTGGGCAATAGGAATGAATGTTGATCATTCTTCGAACTTCGTTTTGTTCACAATGCAGAGCGACACAAAGAACACGAAGGATAAGGAGGTGATGGGGTCAGAGAGAATTGCAAGGAGGTTGTGCAGCCATTAGAAAAGGTCAAGAAGGTGGTGCCGTCCTTAGACGGCGATGTGGTGGTGCAGTATCTCCCCCCCCCCCCCAAGGCAAGCGAAGGAACATCCACTACCATGAGAAGGCACGGCCAACCCACTTCTACAAAGTGATTCTTTCCCTGAAGATGAAATGAATCTGGACTTCACAAAGCACCTTCACATCATCCCTCATGAGTTCAAGCTAAAGATGAACATCGGTTGGGCATGAAGGGTCACGGTTCGAGTGCCTAACGGTAGGGTCATTAGGATTCATCCCTCTTTGTCGTCGCTTACCATATCATGATTGATTATATGGTGACCTTCAAACGGTTGACACCTCACACCCTTAAGATGATGGTCTTTAATAAGATGACATTAAGGTGGCCACCAAATGCAACAAGATGGTCGTTTTTAATAAGGTAACATTAAAATGGTCACCAAATGCAGAAGCAACAACGACGCATTTGTCGTGAACGTCTAGAGAGAGCTCTTGTTGATTGCGATTGTTAGCTCTCTATTACCTCACTACAAGTGTCTTATAAGTTTCGTATTATGCTAAACTTGTTTGCATGTCATATATTCCCTTTGTTTTCAAATTTAAGTCTTTTTAAAGATTTTAATAAAAATTATATACAGATGTATATATAGTTTATTCATTTAGCTCATATATAGTCCTATATTGAAATCTCTAAAAAAATGAAGGGAGTATATGTGTCTTGTTTGTAGGAGTGTGTTGGTAAATTATGAGCTGGACAAGGAACATCAATTGAGATAAGTATGCAAAAAAAATAAAGGTACGAGCAATCAAACGCGTTATTATTGTTTGGCTATAAATGCTCTAATTTGAGTCTAGGTCCTTGGGACCCTTCCACTGTTAAAAACAAATCTCCTGTCACTTGCATCTTGGTAAACTATTCTAAACCTTTGTAAACTTTTGTAGGTCTAACATTATTATTGCCAAATTAATAGCAGTATCAAAGGCAGACTAACACATGATTTGGCTGGTTCATACGCCTCCGTAGAAGGAATGCGTACGTAGTTACGCGCTTGCCTCCTGAGTCAAATGAAGCCGCCGAGGGAGAGGCTGAGGGTGGCCTGAAGGTCGAGCCGCCAGAGGTAGCCGCCAGCGTCTAGCCGCCACACGTCGCACGGGGCCACGAGGGAACCTCGGCGAGGGCAGGCGTACGGGACGCGCACCCGACAGGTGAAACCGGCACAGGAACCCCACGCCGGCACGGGGGTGCCATCCTTGGCGGCGAGCACCACCCGCACCTCGGAAGCAGCCGCCGACGGTGCCATGGCCGCGTCGTCGTCCTCCCTACCGGACACTGTCCGGTTGAAAGCCACGTTGGTCCACGTGACGCGGCCGCACTGGTCGGACACGAACGTTGGGGCCTCTTCGCCGCCGCAGACCGCAGCGTACGGCTCCTCGCCGTGGCGCCAGATGCCTGTAACGTCCTCAACCGTCACCCAGGGCACCGGTTGCCGCAGGGCCTGCGGCGGCAGGACCAGTCTGGCAACGTGGGCAGGCGCCAGATTCGCCACCGGCGCCGCCCCACCGAACCCCTCCTGTGCCGGCAGCACAGGCATGAGCGCCAGAGTTGCAGGCAGCGGTGGAGGAGGCGGCGAGCTGACGGACGTCGTCCCCGACGAGGAGGACGACGGCGAGGACAAAGGCTTGTCCTGCACGTAGTCCAACTTTTGCGTCGTCGACGCAGCCGCAGCCGCGGCCACAGCCACAGCGGCTGACTTCTTGGGCTTTCGTCCCCTCCTCCCAGTACCCCCTGGCCCTGCAACCGCCTTCCGCTTCCGCTTCTCCTTCCCAGCCGGCACGGGCGTAACCGGCGCAGGCGTAACCGGCGCAGGCGCCATCGCCGCCGGCTTTGGCGCGATGGGCCTAAACTTCAACACGACCTTTCCCAAGTGCCACGCCTGGCCTGCCTGGGCCCCGGCTGCGTACCTCGGCGCCAAGCAGCACCCTCCCTTCCTCTCCATCATACACTGCAGACCGCACCCCTCCGCGGAACAAGCAAAGCAGAACGGCTGCGACTAGTCTCAGCTACACACACTGAGTGCTACTTTCTCGGCGCGGTGCGAGTAGACCACGGCGGCAAGCAGGCTGGTTTTATACAAGACGCACAAGGGACACGCGTCAGGGAGCACAGGTGTCGCGGGTGGGACGCGGGCTATGATTGGTCTCGCCCCAACACCTGGCCCCCGACGGGCAGCGGCAGCACGTGAAAGGCCGCGACCCTATTGGGCGCGCTCGCCATGGCTGCCGTGGCACGCAAACGGATTAAATATCTGCTAGGAGTACCAGACTAGCCACTGAGACAAGAGATTTGCAGTACTGGCGCCACGTGTCCCTTGCTTGCTGCCCCATCCGTAGAGCACAAGAGAGCGCAAAAGGCGTGATTCGCTTCGGCTACACGTACGACCACGCGTACCTGACTGAGACGTGGGCCTGGCCGAGCTGTAAGGTCCATATGTCTGTGGAATCAAGTTTGAGGTATTGTGTGGTTTGTTGTTGCAGGTAAAGGTGCCGGTGGTCGGGTGGGTAGAGTGGAGGTGAGGATTTTGGACCAATGGGAGTGCGTTGAGTGTGCAGCCCTTTATTGGTGGGGAGGGAACACGTAGAGCGGTCAGAGGGACCGTCTGGAAGACCGATGGCTCGTGGCCCCATCGCTGCTGCTTTCTCTCAGGGAAAGGAACCGGGCACCAAAACTACTAGCCCCACACAACACAACATGGTTTAAGTCTTTTTTTTTTATAGATACAATAGAGATCGCTCACATATACACATACATATTTTTCACATATACATACATATTTTTTATGCATGGGCGCATATCCCATCTCTATAAACACCTTTAAAAGATTGAACCAACACGACACGCACACCTAATATCAACTTTAAAACTTCAACTCTGAACGGCAAAGGTATCACTGTCCTCCTAACCAACCATCCACCATCCAACCGCAGGCTGGTTTGTAACATGGTTGTGACTAGTGAAAGTGAAGTTGTGACGTGTGTGCCTTAGACACAGGCGTAAGCATTGCAACTTCCTGCTTGTCAGCAAATTCAAAGCTACCTTGCCCTTGACCCACACTGCCTTAAATTTTACTCAGTTTTCCATAATCAACAAATAGGCTCACAAATAGGGTTTAGGAAATGTTGCTTCTCTATCGAGGGGAGATGCAAAAGCATTTGCCTCCGGTTTCGGAACGGCAACTTCCAAAAGGGCATACATAAAAAGAAGGGTAGTTCTGTAACTTTTAATCAGCACAAAGTCTTCATTGTTAAGTTACAGCAGGCAAACAGCCTATTCTATAAAGAGTTACAAACTTGAGAAGCACAGTTAACAGCATACAAGATACAACTAAGACAACCACAAATCGCAAACCTGCCTTTTGTTAGCTACCTTCTTGTCATGTGGTTATCTGAACCATCCTGTCCTCTATAAAAATCTAGCAACAGAATGTAGAAGTCACTATTTTACAAGTCATTTCCAGAGCTTGACAAGCCTGTCATGACTAACTGAGGCAACCTTGCCTGTTGCGCTCGACGCTGCTAGGGCTGCAATTAAACCGTCATGAGCATTGTTCAAGGTCATGGCATTCTTCTCCCTGATGTCCCAAAGTTCCAACGACTGCACGGCACAGAGTATATCAACGCAGACACACTATCAGCATGCTCACAAAATGGAGTTTTTGCACTCAAACAATAAAATCGAAAAAATCAGTAACTATTTCAGAAGAAAACAAAACTGTTCTTTTTGGCAACAAATATTGTTGAATGTGAAGTTTCACGAATAAAGCATTCCTACTGTTCATATTGTTAAATATTGTTGAATGCGGGAAGAAAACTAAGCTCAAGCCCAAATTCAATTAATTTTCTAGTTCTTTTTTATTTTATTTTCCTGTTCATATAGGAGCATTTGGGCTTGGGATTAGAAGGGCACTTTCAAAACTTACCTCGTAACAACCAATGACTAGCAAGGAAGGGTGAGCTGGATGGAAAACACATGTTTGGAACTTGTTTCCACTGCAGTTCAACTCATTCACAAATTCACCGTCATGCCCAGAAGTAAATGACCATATTCTAACAGCATCTTCACTGACAGAAGCGAGATAATCACCCGCAGAGTCCCAACAAACTGACTGAATGTCCTTTGCATGACCCTGCATAGATGAACAGAACTTCCAACTCAATAATCCACCACCACTACTGGACCACAAGATACTTGCAACTTCTTTTTTGAGATGGAAAAAACATACTCCGTCCGTCCCAAAATAAGCGTCGCTGCTTTAGTATAAAATTTGTACTAACTTAGTACTAAATTTGCGTCACTTATTTTGGGACAGAGGGAGTATAAGTTAACATAATTAAGGGTTACATCAGATCACTAGAGGAAATACCATTTGAATTGTAATCTTTGGCTCCTTTGATTTGATATATATATATATAGGAGATGATTATTAACAAAGAGGAACTTATTCTGGGTGCACTAGTCTGACAGTCGAACATACTGATTAAAGCCTCCTAGTACCAAGTGCATATAGTGAACCTTCTTTGTCCAATGCTATCTTAGACACTTGCATGCTTTTACACTGGAGAAACTAAAGACATGGCTCGGCATAACTTGCACACTAATGAGTTCTCCGACAGATGATGCAAAAGTCACGGTGCCCAAAAAACTGCTGTTTGGGGCACTTTGGGCCAAAGAACCAGCTCCAGCAGATGATGTATCTCTATTTGGTGATAAAAATAAAATGGGCAGCTCAAAATTTCAGCCCCAAGTGCTGCCCGGAAACCAAAACTCTGCGGCGGAAACCTAACCGCCACGCTGAAACTTCCCAGCCATACGACCATCGCCCAATTCCGACGTATCCTCGCACCATGCCGCCGCTGCCGCCACTCCCACGACGGACCCCGGACCCTCAGCCACCCCGCCGCTCGTTCTCGTCGGCCAAGAAAACTGCCACGACCTCCGCCGCTTCAGCCGATTCCGATGGATTCAGGCCACATTCCCCCACCCCTTCCACCACCGAAGATGGTCGCCGCCTCCACTGTCGGCTGCTGAGGTCGATTAGTGGCCTGGTGACCACCAATCAACCGACCACCGCCGAGCGGTCGCGGCCCCTTTAGGAGCTCTCGGGGCTCGAACAGTGTGCTGCCGCCAGAGTTGGCCTCACCCCCGACTCCTGGTCCCTAGCGTCTCCTGTTCTAGGCGGCCCGGCGACCTCCCCCGGTCGAAATCGAGCTCGGCTCCCGATGACCGCCAAATCGGCCTCCCCGCCGTTAGATCTCATGTTTCAATTGCTTTCCATTTTATGTCATCTGGAAAAGCAACAGCAGCCACGATGCCCTAAAACCTTCTCTCTCCTACCCTATAATCGTATTTTCGAGATGCTCTTGTGAGAGGATGTAAATATGTTCTTAAATGCTCTCAACAAATTTTGAAGCTGATCTTTAGGTGACAAACCTGTAAAGGGTTTCTACAAGCATGCTGCGTCTCCCCATCAAGTATGTAGATAGCCTTCTCAGATGCAGCTGCTAGATATTTTCCTTTGCGGGGTTGAAATCTCATCTGAGTGACACCTCCCTGCGAAGATAACAATATGAGAGGAAACAAAATCAAGCATCAAAATTTTATTATTTGAGCAGAAAATTGTGCAGCAAGTGAAAATTATAACTGGCTAGGCAAATACCTTAAAAACCTTGACACAGGTCAGGCAACTACCATTATTAATGCTCCAACTGCGGACTTCCCCATCACTATCACAGGAGCAAATAATATCTTCTTTGTTGGGATGGAAGTCAAGTGACATCACAGATGCTGAATGACCCGTGAAAGTACGGAGCGAATAGTCAGTCTGCACAGACAAATCAGTTAAGTCACAACAAACTAAGATAGCAGCACTTGTAATGCAATATCTTTGTATGAGAAATACATTGAAAAGAGGAAACAAATGCTAAGGAGTATACAAAGGAGGAAACAAATGTTAAGGAGTATACATTGTCAGCATCCCAAACCCGTACGGTTTTGTCGAAGGAAGATGTAGCAAGGCGGGACATGCTTGGGCTAAATCTAACATCAGTTATCAGAAACGAATGCTCTTCTAATGAGGATTTAGGCTTCAGGGGATCTGTACACCATAAAACAACCTGCAGAAGAGAAGGCATGTGATTGAAGGTTTTCTGACAGTGGTAGAAGTATAGCTACTTCTGCATCAACAGCCACACCTTTTTATCATGACCACCAGTAGCAAGCAATTTGCCATCGGATGAGAAGTGGCAACAAACAACTTTACTTGCACTTGCACGTGCTTTTGCAACCTCAGCAAAGCCAAACCCTGCAACAAACAGATCTTGAGAAGATTGCAGCGGTTGTGCGTCTTAAGAAGATATGATACCTCTACTTGACACCTTTTTTCCTATTTTTAAATAAAAACTGATAAAGCCACCTGGCGAGTAGGAATAGTTTTGAGTTTTTGGTCTGTTTTCTTTTGATAATCAGACCTCTAATGAATTTTTGCTACCAGGAGAAGGGGATGACCATGTTGATGGGGTCTATCTAAATATAGAGGAACCTACAGGGCTGATTACTCGCTCACTCCATTGTGATGACAATCACACCGATATTCTTTATTATTTCTAAATATATAGATAACTGCCATCTGCCGGCATAATAAGGATTGACACTAACAACAGCCCCTTTAATACTAGACGACAAGTTTTAAATCAGACTGGACTGAACAAAGAAAGATCTTTCCACACAAGAGTGGAAGGGATCCTTTATAAATAGTTCATAGCTCCAATCAAGCTTTCTCCGCTGTCTAGGATCGTTAGTGCTATAGTGAAGACACTTTTTTCAAATAAGAATGGTGGTCACATTCCCTTTCTGATGTAGTCATTGAGGATCTCAAAGACAGGGACAGCAAAAATGTGTCAATAATGGCAACGTTGTGCATAAAAAATGAAAATGTAGAACCTTGGGACAGCTAAGGCAATTTCAGCGGTAGCATCTTTCATGAAGTTACAAACTGAATTCCATGAAGTGCTAATCTAACAATCATTGTGCTTCTTTTGATTCTTTCCTAATGTCTTCCCACAAAGAGATCATTTCACCAAGAGATATATCTCTCCACGAAGAGACATATTTTCATCAATGGACGTGTCTTTCCACAAACAGATATATGTTAAACAAGGGACATGTCTTTCCATGAAGAGACCTCTTTTCACCCAGAGATGTGTCTTTTCACGAAGAGCCGTCCTTTCACCAGCACATGTGTTCTCTGATCAAAGGGCATGTTGTTCATAAGCCCCAAACCGCTAAGATCCAACTGACTTGAGTAATTCCCAATACATACAGATGACTGTTCTTTTTAAAGTGATGTGGCCTAAGGTGGACGCTGCATTAGGAGTCAGTTTTAGAATAAAGAGATGTGGAAAATACTCTCCCCCTTTCCATATGGAACCAAGGCCCCTTGACTTTATCAATGGTGCCATTGTTCGCCATGCCTTCACCCCAACCCCTTCCCCATAAGATAGTATAGAGGATGGTATGATGTTCAATGTTCACGCTGGATTGGCAGAGGAATTCGGCGGGCTAGTACCAAGTCTTCAATCTCTGCCAGAAAAGCAGGAGATGTAGCCACGGGGCACAACTACTTCTGTGCACCACACCTTGGGGACCTCAATGCCTACCACTTGGGAGGAGGGGGAGGTGTCGATGTTAGTATATCTTGTAGTTCAGTGGCAGCAAGCTAGCAAGAAGGTCAACAGTAGCAGGAGATGACATGATCAAGGACATGCAACAGCAAGCATACCAGTTATTCTCTTGACTCAACCTATGTCTACCCAATCCCTAGAAGCCATCTGGCTACCTTTAGCACTGTAGTTCTTAGAATAAGGATTGTGGACAATGTACCGAAAATAGGCATGCAATCATCAATGAGGGCTATTTATCAGGCTACATTACCAGGTAACAGAATACACAGATTGAACTTAACAAGGACCAGTTATCAGCAGGACTAAAAAGCATACCTTTACTGGCATCCATGCAGCGTCCCAAGGTATCCCTGGGATCCATGTCATCCTGTGACAGAAAAGATTCAACATTTTCATCCAACCCTTCTTCCAGCAAACGGTCCACATCACCCTGTAATGAAGTGTTTTTGTTATTATACTGCCAAAAAAAAAAACTTTGATCAAACATATGAATACCAGTGGGTTCGCTGTAGATGTCAAGCTTCCAGTGCCATCAGAGCCAAACATTACCAAGGGTTTTGCTGAAACACCGTTCTGCTGAAGTTGTGGTACTGGCATCGGATCACCTGGTGTATGAGTGGAAGGTGTTGAGGGTGCAGAACCTGGAGACGGGCCAGCAGTATTTCCTGTTCCTGAACTATTAGCCCTACCCGAGGAAGAGCCAGGCTTCTTTCTTTTCTTCGTTGACTGAACAACAAATAGTATTGTTTGTGTAAATGAACAACTGAGATCTAGTATATCGGTCACTTCACTAATCTAAAGCAGTGGGAAGCAAAAATGAAACAACGGTTTTGGAAGTAAACCAGAGATAACCAAGAGGTTACCACCGGTCTCCTATGATCCATTCCAGTTTGCTATATTTTTTTTACACATTTTCTTGTCGAAGTACTGTTATATGAACACTAATATCATGTTACATCTTTACTAGTCTGAAAGCACCACTTTCTGGACTGATATATTTTTACAGTATTCTTTGCTCTGCACTACATCTTTACTAGTCTGAAAGCACCACATTCCAGACTGATATATTTTAAGTCTGGTGAGGTTTATGTTTAGCTGGTTGGTCATATTTTTGTCACTGCCGGGAAGTAGATCTAAACTCATCAACAACAACAAATGGAAGGTCAGCAGTAACAGTGAGGGAGACCAGGAGCAGTAATAGCTCAGTCGATTTAGTGCTATAGATAAATGAACTGTAGTGCAGAGCAAAGAATAAAATTGTATGTTTTTATAAATCCTAGAAGATGGATCATGGAGCTAGACACAATGGTGTAGGCATGACCAGATAATGTACCACAGCAAATTTAGCTTGGTTGTATATTGTCTGAGAATACATTATCTGGCAAGAAGATTTGAAAGGAAGTTATCAACACATTCAGATCTTATGTATATACTATGAACGTTTAATGTTTAATGCAAGATAACCATAAAAGGCAGTTCTGTGCAGCAAAAGTTTACTTGATCAGTGGCCCCAAAAGAATTTGGCATGCCCCCATCAACAGGCATATTTCCAGTTCCTGGCTTTTCTTGTTGGAGAAGCTGATTTGAGCTCTGAGACTGCTGACTGGAGACAGCCTGATGGTGCTGCTGTTGGCTATTGCTTTGTTGTTGTAATAGTTGCTGCTGTTGCTGCTGGTGGTGGTGTGCATTAGCAATTTTCTTCTACTAGACAGAAAATTCTACATAAGAACATGGCAGCAGAAAAAAAAAAGGCTAGAAGAATAACCCAAAGGCATCTCTACAAGTTGAATCATCGAAGACAAATGTAACATAAATTAGGTCAACTTATATGCAAAAAGGAAGCATATATGAGTGGAATATAAAACAGAGTTGGAAGATAGAGAACTGTAAAATTAATACCATAGAAGTATAAATCCAGGAACTAGAAAAATTTATGAACATTATGAGTTGTCTTTGCACTATTAAAACATTGGCCTTACTATGTCAAGCACCTTAAGGGGAATTAGATGTTTAGGCAGTCGGGTAAAATGGGGAACATAAAACAACTCACATTCATTGTTTTGTCATTACAGAAAATGCCAAAATATAATGTCAGGCAACAAAAATACGTTACGAACAGATTGAGACGCTGACATTTTGCCATGATGTTCTATCTTCTATGATCACCACCCCCCCCCCCCCATCTATCATGGAACAGGAGTTGCCTTACCTCATATAATAAGCACTTAACACAATTAAAAAATAAAGAGAAAATTTCACGAAAAATTAAACCTGTTAGTGGAGAAAATACAGGAAAATGAACACTCAGTTAAAAATGATAAGGCATACCTTTATTAGCATGTCTATATCACCGCCACTTTGACTAGGAGAGCCAATATTCGGGATCTCTCCACCACTGGTTGTCTGCCCATCCCGCCCAAGAACTACATTTCTGTTGTTAAACATCATCCTCAATCTTCTGCTGTCAACATCACTAGATGTTGGGGAAGTCATATTTTGCTGCGCCTGCAATGCAAGCTGCTGCTGTTGTTGTGGAGTCAGAAATTGGATCTGTTGTTGCAATTGGTGTTGATTCTGCATGAATGATTTCTGCTGTAGAATTCCAGACCGAAGTTGCTCAAGTCCCTGCTGAAATAACCAAGCGAAATGCATGTCAAAATAAGGTTAAAATTTAGCATCCTTACTAGCAGATGTCAAATCACATATTTGCTATTTGACATTATAATGGAAAAGGAATAAAAAACTAGCAATTTGTTCCACAAATTGCTGGCAATGACATTGTCTGTGATACCACCATATTTTAACTGTACGTAAACCACACAAAATTACTCAAGTACAGGGGCCGGAGAGAGAGAAAAGGTCCAGGATATGATAACATAAAGGTGAGATCCGCTAGGGCGATATCAAATTGTGCAAATCAACACAAGAAAGAACAGACGTGGTCATAATGTACCAGGTGAACACAAAACAGATCGATGCAAATTTAGATGCTTCCCTTGGTCAGTAAAGTACTACAAAAAATACTATGTGAAACAAACTAAGGCAAGCGTGTGCGTCCCATAAAATAATTGTCAGATTTCATCAATGTAGGGGAGTTCAGTCTAAGCTCAATCAATACTGAATAGAAGGACATTAATCTCAAGTTAAGTGTACATAACTAGGATTTAAGTTGGGGCCCTTGCGGTTTTTGACTGGTTACTGATGCAACTGGGGAAAAAATCTCCTTTTCAATTTCAAAAAAGATGAATTAAACTCGGATACTTTATACAGAAACCCCCTAGGCCTGAAATTTCCCGCAACAAATTTGAACCCTGAATGCAATAGTGATGAAGAAGCACAAAATAAGTATATGTTTAGTCGTAAATTAAACCCTTACCGTGAGTGGCCATCCTTTGAGAGTCAAATTATTTGCAACTTGATTAGATCCTGTTAAGAATGCATCTAAATTAGCCTCACAAAACTGGTCAGTCAACTAAGATCAATACAAAATTGGAAATAACAATAGTTTTCTCTTTTGAAAGAAAAAATGGAAAAGAATTGACGTGAGTAGTGGAGAATAGCAAGTTATTGGAGCAGAATAATAATATTACCTTGTAGACCCATGAATGACCCCTCAGGACCAGCAGCTCTAGGTGTCAAAATGGGATTTATCTCTGTCTTGATACTCTGCTAAATAAAAGAACACATAGATAGTTTTTTCGTGTTTTCACAGCTGAGTATAGTTAGGGCTGACAGATAATAGATAAATCAGGAAGCCTCAAGGGACTAACCTGGGCATGCCCTGGAAGTTGGGGACTTCTAGCCTGAATTTGTTGTATAGTGCCTGACAAACCACCAATTGAACCATGCAAAATTTGCCTATATAGAGGAGAGGGGGGGGGAGATGTTAAAAAATAAAGGAAAAGGTACAGAACAAAATATATCGTTCAGCCTGACTAAAAAAGAAACAACATGTCCTTCCATATAGGGATGAAAACGGAGCGGAAACGGACAGAACTGGGTGCTGCCACATTTGTTTTCATTCTTTTTACGGAAGCGGAAACGAGTACAGAAACCCCGGAAACGGATATGGAAACAATTACTAGCGGGAACAAACACGGAGCGTACGGAGTGGACACGGCAACGGAAGCAGGTGTTGACCAGAACTTAAGCACGCTTTAAGCATAACTTAATCAACTGCTAACATGGTACAAAATAATACTATTAGGTTAGTGAACTAGCATAGTATTATAGTACTATTGGATAACTGCGTATAGGGTCTATTTGAGTGCGTACGTGGTAGTAAAGTTGGGCCTCACATGGGCCATTCTGCTCACCATGTCATTGGTTGTCTAGTGGTTGAGCTACAAAGCAGCCATAGGCCCATAGTAAGAACGGAAATTCTATATTCACGGAAATGGAGAGTTCCATTTCCATGTCTGTTCCCTTGGAAAACGCCATTCTGTTTTTGTTTCCATTTCCTCGTAGAAAGCTCTGTTTCCGCTTCCATTTTGCAAATTTCCATTTCATATTTCCTCTCTTCCGTTGTTCCTCCGGAAAAGCGGAAAATTTCCACTCTGTTTTCATCCCTACTTCCATAGGGCGTAGCGCGTAGGCATCTACACTCCATATACATTGAGAACCTTACAATTGATGCGCGTCCAGGATTATTAACATCAAAGCTCTAAGGATAAGGCAACAATGATAGCCAGCCACACCAGCAAGTCTAAGTGTGGCATTCAAAAGATGATTTTGTAACTTGTAACAAGAATGCTAAAATGTCATCGGCTAATGTATGCAGAACATTTTTTGTTAAAGCACTTCATAATTTACAAGTTCAGCAAATACCCTGAGGATTGTCCACTTGCAGCTGGTTTCAGCAGTGATGTTTCATTTGGATCAAGTAGTTGCCCAGCATTTTCCCCATACCTTTGCTGAAACCAAAGTTTTAATCTCATAACGAGTAATAACAAACGAACTTTTTCTTTTGAGGAAAACATAAATGAAAACCTTTTAAAGGAGTGAACTAAAAGAATTTTAAAAATGAATGTAGCTATAGTGATACCTTCATGGATGCATCTTCTGAAGAGTCTCTCTGGGAAGGCAACTTTAACCTCTCCTCATACATTTTGGTTGCCATAACATTAGCAGTACTTTGGTTTTGTCGCATTAAGGGATTATTTCCAGAAAGTCCACTTGAAGTACCATTAAGAAGATAAGAATCATCTCTACGCTGCTGCTGCTGCTGCTGCTGCTGCTGTTGTTGTTGCTGCTGATGTTGGTGTTGCTGCTGATGATGTTGCTGCTGCTGCTGCTGTTGTGCGGCTCTTTGTAACAACATTTGTTGCATTTGTATATGCTGTGGTTGCTGCTGCCGCTGTTGAGGTAGCTGCTGCTGCTGCTGCTGCTGCTGTTGCTCCCGGGCTTTCATTTGCTGCGTCTGTAAAGAGAGCAGCACATTCTAGCTGAATTAGAGCCACCAATCCAGGAGAAAAGATGCCTCAGAATCACAGCTATTGATGCAACACAAATAAATATGATGTTCTAATGCAATTAACAAGATCAATATGCAACAGAGTGCCCTTGACAAGCAAAAAAATGGAAAACAACAATGAACAATGTACTATTAATATGTAAAATAAAATATATATATATGCAACGACAGTGGAATTGCCCAGCAATAGTGGATGTAACACATGTTACAAGAAGTTCAAGAACTAAGAACTTGTTTAGTTTGTCAGAAGTAATGGAAAGGTAAACATGATGGAATAACAGTATCACACTGTTAATGTAAATGGAATGGACTGGAAGAAAGTTCAATCTTGTTTGGTTACCATGAAATGCGACGTTAATTAATGGCAAAGCTAGGTCTGTGTTCTTTAACCTGTAGGATGCCGCTAGGAAGAACATCCACAAATGGAAATCAAACCATCAAACAATGAAAAGTACAAATTGGTATTTTGAATCATTTATGTCCAGCAGCAATTTACAACAATTCAATGATTAGAAGGGATTTCATCTGCGGAAGAAAAAAAAATAGCATGTGGGAGAAGAACAAAAATTGCATCAGCCCTCCCAAGAAATAGCAGATTAGAAATAAACAATCTAGAGCACATCAATCAAAACCCAAAAGATCTCCTCAGTGACAGCCCAACCATGATTTCACGTCTCCGCCTTGCCTCAACCAAAACTCTAGCGCCGCTAAGCACCGATTGTATGAGAGTTGAGATGGCAGTCATGGAGAATGAATCAGGTCTGGCAGTTTGACGGAAAGGAAGAATGATGCGACCGGTTTGTGGCGATGGTGGCACCCTCTAGCCAGGGGAGATCATGGAGAATACATCCTGGTCTCATGGTGGGAGATTTTTCTTTTTTTTCTTACAAGAGCTCAGATGCTATTACAACGGATCTCAGGCAGAAACGGAAATCCACTAGGCCGGGAACTGATACTGCGATAACTGATTATGACCCAGTCAAAACAAACACCGGTGTAAATGGATCACCTCCTAAGTGCCATTTAACAGTAATAGAAAATGAATAAAATGAATTGTGGTAAACCAAATGGACATCACAGGCCTTGCAAATAAATTGGTTAATGACTCACAAACCAAACACCTCCTAAGTGTCATTTGGCAGTAACAGCAAACAAATTGTAGTTAAACCAAAAGGACCTCGCAGGCCCTGCAAACTAAAATTGGTGACATTTCACATCAAATTACAGATAACATAGGATTTTCTATTTCATTTGAAGTTTCTTCAGTAGATTCCATACAATAAGGATAAGCAAATGCATAACTGTTTACCTCAATATATGACGCTGCAACATCTGAATGCTTCTCGTTTGTTCTTGCTATGAATATATCCCAAAAAACTGACCACCACTCAAAAAGAAACCCACCAGGTGCATCAATTGCTGCAAGGAAGCACAACCTAAAAAGTGAGCAATAGTTTTCACGAACAAAATGCTTAATAAAGGGAAAGGTTGCAAAAACCAGGACATAAGTAGCTAAACTTGAGAAGCACATACCAACTGGATCTGAAGAAACCTTCCCTTCTGATTGGAAGGCCTTTGCAGTTGCCTGCAAATTTCTCTTCATAAAATAGTCGTATATGTAAACATCGAGCCTGTTTCAGCAAGCAGTTAAATATTAGTCCTCAGGGTAAAGGTTAAATGCACGAAGACATACAATTCTTCAACTACAACTACAATACCATTCAAAAGACCCACAACCGGTATGGTGAATAACCAGCTTGGGCATAAAATATTAAGACTTCAATGGCACATTTATGCTGCATCAATGTATATTCATTTTGTTTATTCAACCTCTACTTTATCGCTCGCATATCATCACCTAGAGTGATCCTAAATGCCAATATTCATTTTTCAAGCAATTCTACCTTATGCGCGACAAATGCTTAGGTTTGCTAGTGCACGTTTTCCGTGAAACATGTGAATATCATGAAAAGCATTATTAGGTCTATTTCCCAGAAGCAGAATGAGATATTTCGCCTCCTTCCTCATACAAGACATGTTAAAACTGGAGCTCAAATCTAGTCATCTATGTGCAAGGAATCAACTTATTCGCTGGTACTTCCCTCCATACTATCTTCCTGAAGAACCTTCATACCGTGGCCCATGAACCAAATCGAACTCCCTTGTCTTATATCCAAGATGGATAGGTCAACTATTACTACCGGTATTTCAAATCTGATCGACAAGTTATCCTGCTGTTCCCAAATCCCCAAATCAGTTCTCTGATATTTGGGAGATCACCACGGCAGATTATCACTGGAGTGCTATGGCATCTAAAACACTCGAAGTCAAAACAGTAGGTCCTTCAACCGGTAAAACAAAGCTCAAACCAAACCAGGAAAAAAAAACTCCTGAAACCCTAGCGGCCAAACGCGCCACCACGGGTCTCCTCTCGGCTACTTCAGTTCAAACTTCGTAGCCCCTCCCGTGATTTTCGCACAAATAATCGCCACCCAGACTAAGCAACAACCAAATAGAACGTCGCCCAGCCAAAACATGCCGCGAATCAACAGAATGAACACGAAAGAAACAAAATCCTCACATCTTGTCAGCCTCCCAGTTCGTCTGCGACATGGCCACCGCAGCTCGCCGACCGGCCTCCCTTCCCCCGAAGCGCCGCCCACGAGAAAAGTTGGCTCTGGCTACCCCTGGGCCGCCGTGGCCACCGACGTCTGCGCAGCCGCTGGGCGGAGGGTGGACGGGCGAGTTGCTCGAGAAGAGGAGAGGCGGAAGGGAGGAATCCGAGGCGAAACCCTAGAAGCAGCTCGGTTGGGAGGGAAGGGAGGCGGGGCGGGGCGGGGCGGCGGCGAGAGATGTGAGAACAGATTGGTTGCAGTTGCAGCGGCGCGAGGAGGTGTGCAGGGGAGAACTGGAGAGGAAGGGGAGAAGAAAAGAGAAGGTATAGAAACGCAACGGGACCCACGAATTTCCCACCTTCTCTTCTTTATAAAAATGTACATATGTCATGTCATTTTTTGCATTTTTGTTATATATAATTACTCAGTATATGTTTAAGCAGATCCACGGATGCTTTGGAGGACTAGAACACGGCAATGCTTAAGGTCTTGTTTGATACACGAGGATCGAGAGGGTTTTCAGAGGATTAACCCCGCGAGGTCTAGAAACCTCGACCAACTTTGGCGGCCCATTTGTTTCATGAGGTTTGGACAGCCCAACCACGTCGAACCCCCTTCGATCCACAGGACTTTCAACCCTCGAGGGCACCCGCAGGGAACGAGACGGTCCAGGCAGAGCGAGAGGAGGAGTCCCGCCGCCGGATCTTCATCGCCCGACCACCGTCAGATCGTCGACATCCTCCTCCACCGGTTCTTCCCATGGTGAATCCTCCTCTGTCCACTTCTCCATCACCTCCCCTACAAACCCTAGGGCAATGTCCGGGGATACACCTTCTTCCCCCTCCCATGGGGTGAAGAACTTTTCCAGCTCCATGCGTGTCCAGCAACCCAACCTACCTAATCTTGTATATCCATCCATTGTTTAAAAAAAGTAGTACTGATCTTCGATCACCATGCCTCTTATTTCATGAAGAAGGGGGAGGAGACCATCTGCACATGTGTGTCGTGCGCTGGCATTGGTGAGATTTCTTGGTCTTCAATTCATTACTCAGTTTTGTTATTATCGTTAGGGATAGCACCGGCGAAAGGAAGGGGAGATAGCAATGCTCCCTATCTTGCTAGATTGCTAGAAGTTAATGCTTTAGCTTGAGTTAAGGCTTGTGATTTGCGACCATGTGTGATGTTGCTGTGATGAATTCTTACTTCTAGAAGATAATTTGCCGTATAACCTCGACCAGCAGCAAAATTATTACTGGTGGAAGCCAGATGTGGTTATCAAAATATGAACCTCCATCTCTGTTTTTAAGTTGCACAAGCAATACTATAGATATTTCTGATATGGAGGACATTTTCCTGTAAATTGAGATAAAAGAGAAGGCTCTGAGCCTCCGGTTCTTTACCCCAAAACTTGCATCTGCTAATATCCCGGGCAACTAAGCATGATCATGGACATTCTCTATACTGAAGATGTAGCAGGGCACGGAACTTCACGCAGAAATTTTATTTTAACCAAAACTCTCACCTGTGTGTACGTCATCCGGTCGCCCGCCGCCGTAGCTGCCGCCGGCCAGCCGCCTTCCGCACGGGAAGCAGAAGCACGGGGATCAAAATGTATTTCTGCACAAGCAATACTATAGATATTTCTGATATGGAGACAAGTGTTTTTGGACGGAGGGAGTATGACAAGAGGGAGTGTGAATTTGGGATTTTAGTTCATGTGTAGTTTCATCAGTTTTGCCTTCTAGTTCCTGCACCCCAGCAATACATTTTGCCTTCTAGTTCCTGAATCTATTTGGCAGAGTAGTTATAATTTTAATCTAGTCTATATGGATCTAGTTTAATTTATGGCAACATTTTATATGTGTCATTGTTCCATTTACATTTAGAACTGTTTAGGAGCCATTGTTGGTTCACATGTACCTACAACTTCAACACCTGGGATTGCTGCTCCATTTCGGAATAGGAAGGGCACCCTCAGTCATAACATCATGATTGCATTTATTTGTCGTTCATTATTTTTCTATTATGCGTTCAGTCGGCAGTTGAGGTTTCCATTTTTTTTGTCTCGCTTTGGCCAATGGCATGTGTAAAAATAAAACGGCTAGTTGTATGACTACGTCATGTTTATATAGACTAGGTGTTATAAAAGCAAGTAAGAGCAAAAGTTTAGTAGTGTTTATATCCACACCAGCTTTTATCTTTAGTTTCTTGACATAATTCAGCACAACTGCTATATAAACATGTGAATATAGTCATACATTGTGCATATTTATTCTCATACACATTGAACAAAGCATAATCTTCACACTCATGTATCTATGCGATTCCGAAGTATGTCATTATTGGATTCAAGTGACGAACTCCCTTTGCTTTTGTGACAGCCCGAGACCGACGCCCCAGAAGATTCCCCTTTTCTTTCCGTTTTCGTCGTGTGTCTATTTTCTTTTGTTGCGTCATCATCGCATCATGCGCATATCAGCATTGCATCGGCGTTCCGTTCCCGCCAGTTTTCAAAACTTGCATCCGATGTTAGTTGCCGTTTCTCGTCGTTGTCCGTTCTGAGCCCGACCACACACGCACGTGCCCGCGGCATCGTCAAGTCTTGTTTTCAAAAGTGTGCGTAAAACTTTCTCTGATCGGGGTGAAACTTGACATGCGGTCGTGATTAGTTATAGGTAGGTCGCCTGTCAAATTTCGTTGCGATCGGAGTTCGTCTGGAACCCGAACGGTCGACCGTAGCGGCACCGTATTCGGTCTACCGTCGGACGTCTGTCGGTGTTTTAAAATTCGTGCCGCGCCGCCCGTTTTCCCTCTCGTCTCCGGATGCCTACACTACACGGCCACGTACCTGTTCCCGCGTTCGGAATCGTCCGAATCCGACCGCACGGTTGGATCCAGAACGCAATTCCGGTTAACCTAGCCCCCCTTTGCCTATAAATAGACCCCCGTGCATTTTTAGTCAGCCTCTCCCTAATCTCTCCTCGTTTTTCGTGCCACCCCACCAAACCCTAGCCTCCCTGCCTCCCTCCTCCAGCCGTCGGCCCACCCAGGCCCGAACCAAGCCCGTCGAAGCCCATCTGGGCCCGACCCCGAGTTCCCTGGCCGCACCTCCCATGGCAGCCTCGCCCCGGCCCTTCTCTTGCGGAGCTCTCCCTCTTCCCCGGGCACGAGCCCCTGCCTTCCTCGTCGCCTGCCTGCCCTAGAACGCGCACCCCCGCTCGCCGCCAGGAGCTGCGCCGGCCGTATCGTCGCCCCGGCTCCATCTCGGGTTGCCGTCGCCGGGAATGGGGCCGTGGAGGCCGGATCCGTCCAGTTCCGCCTCTTCCCCTTGGTGTCGTCGGCCCTAGATCCCTGTATGCCGGAGTCAACCTGCGCCGCCGCCATGGATGTGGCTCTGGAGAGGCGAGGAGGACGACGCCCACAGGACGCGCCACCAACCGCTCGGCTGGGTCCCGTGGGCTGCTGCAGCCAGCCCAGGCCAGGGCACCTAGTGGCCCACCAGCTCGGCCTCCCCACGCGGCCCAGCACCGCGCGCCCCCACGTGGCCCAGTGCCCAAGCCGCCTCCTCCCCTTCAGCCGGCCTTTCGGCCCAAGGTGAGAATCCCCCCAGCCCCTCTAAATCATGCCTAGGCGTGTCTTACTTATTTAGCGCTGCCCCAGATTCAGCCCATTTAGATTCCAGGGTTCTTTTATAACTTCCTGTGATTTTAGAATTTCAGGAATTTATTAGATATTAAAACCTTCGTAGATTTCAAACCGGGTGTCGGATCGAGGCGAGTCATATATGTAAAGTGTGTAGTTTTGCGCGTAGATTCGTAATTTATAACTTGCATGCATGTTTGAGTTAGTTTTCCCATTGTTTGCCTAGTTTTGCGTGCTGTCCCGTTAGAGACTTGTTCCGTATTTATTTTTCGTGCGTGTCCCGATTGCTCAAACTCCGTAGATAAAATGTTCATGTTTTAGAAGCCACTATTCCATGTATTTTAGAGCGGTCACTCGTATTTTTGCGTGTACGGTTTGCCGCTAGTTTATTTTTCCGTGTATAGGTAATTTTTCTCGCATTTACGTGTGGCAATATTTTTGTTTCGCAACCCCACATATTTTATATGTTTTCGGGGTAGAAAAATCCATGGGATTTTTCTGTGCAATTAGTTTTAGCTTTTGAGTAAGTTAGTTCGCGCGATATTTTGCTATGTTGCCCTCTTGTCATTTTCGTAGGTTTTATTCCGTGCTTCGTTTGAAGGAGTTGTCAACTAGAGAGTTGATCTTGAATGTTTTGTCTAGCCCCTCGTATTTTTGGTTGCAATAGAAATGCATGTTTAGGTGTGGTTTGCTTGCTCTCAAGTTGCTAGAAATAGTGCTGATTTGGAGGTGCTGAAATATTTCTAAGTCTGAAATCTGTTATGTTTTGTTGATGTCTTGTCTTGCTTGTATCTTGTGATCTGTAGCTCTTTTGAGGTTGGTCCAATGGAGTTAGTTGTAGCCCTTTTGTTTCTCTAGCATTCTGTGAATTTTCATGCCATTTGGAGTCCTGTAGTTTATGGTTTTGCTGCTGTCAATATGCCTTCAGATCGAAAACTGCACTTTCACGAAGTGTTATTTCACTAAGTCTGAAATAGTGTGTGAGATGCCATTCTGTGTCTTCATTCTCTAGTGATCCATGATGCCATGCTAGTTGTTGTCAGTTGTTTGTAGTAGTGCTTCTTGCCCTCTTTCGTGTCATGCCTTGCTTGAGTTTATTTGAGTTGTGTAGCTCGTAGTTGTGGGGTGTAGAAAATGTTATGTGGCTGATTTTGGCAGATTGTGGTGATTTCTTGTTTTGCTCGTAGTTGTTGAACCGTAGCTCCGATTTGATCGTGTCCTACATGAAACTTGCTTAGAATCTCGTGTAGTTTCATTTTCTCTTGTTGTTTGTATGTTTTGAAGTGCTCGTAGCCGTCGTTACACACATATTGCATTCATGTCATCTTATCTTGCGATGCTTGTAACTTTTGATCCGTAGCTCCGTTGGAGATGTTCTCTATGTGTAAATTGCTTGTAACGACGCGTAGAATCACGTGAACCTATTTGTTTTGCTGTTTAACAACTAATTAAATGTGTTAGTTTAGATCTGGACAGAATTGTAAATTAACATGTGAGGTCGTCTCGGAGGTGCTATATGTCATTTCTGACCTCATTTAAAATGTCTAGATAGGTAGATTAATTGTGCATCACCTCTTGCCATGTTTAACCACATTCAATATTGTCGTGTATCTAATCGGGATAGAAGTAAATAATTAATGTGGAGTTTCGTCAATATGCAACTCGTTGCATATTGAACTTCACTTAATGTGTAGTGTTTGATTGTGTGAATTGTCATGCCGTGACTTGCATGTATTCAGCTGCTCATGCATCATTTGTGTTGTGCATCATGTGATGAATTCCGTGTGTTGATTTGTGTTTCCGGTTTGCTTCGTCTCGATAGAGTTCCGCAGCGTGCCGGATTGTGAGGACCCGTTCGACTACGTCGGTTCGTCTGCTTCACGAAGGCATTCTTCTTCCAAGCGGGATCTCAGCCAAGATGACCATTTCCCCAGATACCATTACTATCATTGCCATGCTAGTTTTACCGCTTCTATCGATTATGTCTCCTAGCCTACCACATGTTAAATATCAGCCTCTCAACAGTGCCATGAAAACCTTCAACCTGTTCAACCTAGCAAACCACTGATTGGCTATGTTACTGCTTGCTTAACCCTGTGTTAGCGTTGCTAGTTGCAGGTGCAGTTGCTTCCATGTGAAAACATGGGTTCCTTGTCATATCACCATATTAATGCTATTTAATTTAATGCACCTATATACTTGGTAAAAGGTGGAAGGCTCGGCCTTTCTAGCCTGGTGTTTTGTTCCACCTTTGCCCCCTTAGTTTCGGCTACCGGTGTTATGTTCCATAATTGAGCGCTCCTAACACGATCGGGGTTGTTATGGGGACCCCCTTGATAGTTCGTTTTAGATTAAAGCTGGTCTGGCAAGGCCCAACTTTGGTTCTACATTTTCCCAACATAATAATTTTGATAACACTGAAATGCATAGGGAGTCAGCGCTACCCGAGGAGTAATTTTACATAAACAGGGGGGCCAGTGCTGATGGTGTTGGTCCCAAACGGTCTGCCTGCGGGGCCACCGCGAGGAAACTCGAGGTTTGGCACTCGTAGCTAGTTCCATCCGTCGTGTCCTGAGAACGAGATACGCGGATCCTATCGGGTACGTCCACACGTCGGGCGGCCTTGCTGGGTTAGTTTTACCTTTGACGAGATATCTTGTGCATCGGGATTCCGGTGATGCTTTGGGTAATCTCAGAGTCGAGGTTTTCCACTAAGGAACCCGACGAGATCGCGAGTGTCGTGATTGAGGATTTCTATGCGTCTTGTGGTAATTTGTGATGGACTAGTTGGAGCACCCCTGCAGGGTTAAATCTTTCAGAAAGCCGTGCCCGCGGTTATGTGGCAACGTGGAAACTTTGTTTAACACCGGTTCTAGATAACTTGAAGTTAACTTAATTAAAAATCTGCCAACTGTGTGCGTAACCGTGACTGTCTCTTTCGTGAGTTCCTTCTCCGATCGAGGACACGGTGGGGTTATGTCTGACGTAGGTAGGTGTTCAGGATCATTCATTTGATCATCAGTAGTTCACGTCCGTTATGCGTAGATTTCCCCCCTCTTATTTCTTGTACTCGTAAGTCTAGCCACCAAACATATGCTTAGCCGCGCTGCAACCTCACCACTTAACCATACCTCACCTATTAAGCTTTGCTAGTCTTGATACCTTTGGAAATGAGATTGATGAGTCCCCTGTGGCTCACAGATTACTACAACACCAGTTGCAGGTACAGGTAAAGGTTACTTGACGTGAGCGCGTTGATTGTTCATTTGGAGTTGCTTCTTCTTATTCTTCTTCATCGATCTAGGAGGGGTTCCAGGCCGGCAGCCTGGGATAGCAAGGATGGACGTCGTTCTTATTTTTCTTGTTTGTTTTCGTCAGTAGTCGGACCCTGATCTTACTCTTGATGATTATGTATTGTACTGATGTGACTCTGATGTAGCTTGTGGCGAGTGTAAGCCAATTCTATATATATATCTCTTCTTTTCAATACATGTACTTGTAACTGAAAAGGATCGAGATGGACCTAGAGGGGGGTGAATAGGTACAAATCCAAATTTTAATAATTACTTAGCAATTTTAGGCTAAAGTGCGGAATATGAGTGTAAGACTAATAATTGCTAAGACAAAGAGTAAGCTATTAGGAATGAAGCAAGGCAAGCGGTAAACAATAATCAAATACAAGTATGTAATAAGGATTAACACAAGTAGAGAGTTAGGGTTAGGAATAACCGAAACTCCGAGAGAGACAAGGATGTATCCCGATGTTCACTTCCTTGGAGGGAAGCTACGTCACCGTTAGAGGGGCGTGTTACCACGAAGGCACACCAACGCCACGAAGGCTCACCCTATTCTCCCTTTGAGATAACTCCACGAAGGCGTTTCTCAACCACTAGTGGTAA
Organism: Hordeum vulgare subsp. vulgare; assembly: GCF_904849725.1. NCBI lineage: Eukaryota > Viridiplantae > Streptophyta > Magnoliopsida > Poales > Poaceae > Hordeum > Hordeum vulgare. Next base: position 356,606,213 of record NC_058520.1, read on the forward strand.
GCCTTGAGGTGGCTTCCAAACCTTCACAAACTTTCCGGGGGATATCACAATAGTTTGATTCCTCTCCGAAGACTCCTACCGCCTAGGAGTCTCCAACCTCCAAGAGTAACAAGATCACGGGGATTGCACAAAACTTGCTCAAATCACAAATCAATTTGGTGGGAAGGAGGAGAGGGAGACGATCTATCTTTTGATTGGAACAACACTCAAAGGGGCTCACAAATGCTCTTGGGATCTAGGATTTGGTGTAGACAAGAGTGAGTGAGAGGAAAGGTGTTCTTGGGTGTATTCTAGCTGTGTTGAACACCCTTTCACGAGGTGGGAGAAGAGTATTTATAGTGTGGGTTGGAATCCAGCCGTTGGAGGTGCAATAAGTCACACAGGGTCCGGACGTCCGACACATGCCGGACGTCCGGGCGTCCGTGAGGGGCCGGACGTCCAAGAGGGGTCGGTCGTCCGAGACCTGTAGGCACGACTGGAACTCTTCTGAATTCATCAGCGACCGGACGTCCGACAGGGGTCGGTCGTCCGAGGCCTGTAGATGCGCCTGAACATATTTGAATTCATCAGCGTACGGACGTCCGGAGTGGCCCGGAAATCCGTATTATACAGCACAATTTCTACTAGTGGTGGCTTCCAGATTTCCGATGGGGGTCGGACGTCCGGCGCTGGGACGCTCGGAGGTAGCCGGATTTCCGAGATATAGAGCACACATTCTACTGGTGAAGACTTCCGGATTTCCGGAGCTTGGCCGGACGTCCGGCCCTCGGATGTCCGGAGGGAGCCGGATTTCCGAGTTATATGCCTCACAAACTTCTGGTGGTTGGCTGCGGATTTCCGAAGCCCGCCGGACGTCCGGCCCTCGGACGTCCGGAGGGAGCCGGATGTCCGAGGCAATTGGACATGCATTGAGTTGAAGACAGAGTGGATAGTATGTGATGTTTGGTATGATAGTAGAGATGTAGTATGAGCAAGTTTATCGCAGAACCTGTGATCCCCTCTTAATAGTGCGGGATCCCTATACTCAATATCAGTAAACTAAAAGGACCACTCTTCGTCATCTCTTCTTAATCCCGAGCCTTCTCGAAATATAAATCACCAATCTTTTCAGACAACCTTTGGCACATAAATCTCAATCTACTTAAAGTACTTGTCGTCGTGAGATACACTCAACAAATAGGATTAGTTTCCTATGTATGTGTTGTCATTAACACCAAAAGACGATTAGGGGCATAACATGCACTTTCAATCTCCCCCTTTTTGGTAGTTGATGACAACATATACATAGGTCTCAAAAAGATTAAACATACATTATAGTCTAGGAGATATTTAGTACGGAGCTCCCCCTTAAGATATGCATGATAAAGAAATTGAAGCTCCAATGGATCAACATGGAAGGATAATAAATCATCATAGAAATAAGGAAGCAAGACATAATAGTCTATGATGATATCATAGCGAGTCACAACCATTCATAAGTAGCCATACATGAGTTTTATCCATTACATTAAATCTCCAAAGACTAAAAATGACGATAATATAAATTTAACTACGATACATTACTCCCCCTTTGGCACCAAGTACCAAAAAGGGAGCCGTCAACAGCACCAATCAAACTCAAAGCTCATCACCATCATCATCAACATCATCAGCCAAGCCACTGCCCCCAGCCTCGTCAAAGAACTCAGACCACTCAGGACCAGACGGGAAGCCAAAATCAGTAGGAGGAGCAGCAGGAGGGGCCTCATCATCACTCACATCAAGAGCGCCCGAGGCTCTCAGACGAGCCTTGAGGGCATTCTTGGAGGAAACTAGGCGGGAAACCACATCATGGGTTTGACCACACTGAAAGGAGACAACCTTCATCAAAGCAGAATGAGCTTTGCCAAGGAACTTGGCAATGCGACCGAGAGGAGCGGAGCTAAATGAGGGGGTGGCGGCCCGTGCAGCAGTGCGGCGAGTGGATGTGGAGGAAGAAGGGGCTTTCTTGGGAGCAAAGTCATCCGCCATGTGAGCGGGAATGACCCACTTGCGATGGGTGTGAGTGGCAGCCACAGAGAAATCAACAACGTGGTTAATAAGTGCCTGGATGAAAGGAGCGTGAGGAAAGGCTCGCTTGTACTGAAAGCTAGCAACCGAATCTCATGCCATAGGAAATGGGGCACATTGATTTTGCTCTTGGGGTTCTCGAACAAGTGATACATGATGTCGATACAATAGCCACTGCAAGAGCCCTTATCACCCATCTTGGGATAGATGGTGCGGATGAGACACTGAAAAATAATGAAGTAAGGGGAGCGCCAGATGGATACCTGGTTAAGGTCCTTCAGGCGCTCATCCGCATCAAGCTCACGTAGTGGCTTGAGAAGATGTCCACACACGTCAATAGTCTTAGGCGCATGGTTAGGATCATCCTTATGTATTTTGTAGCCGGAATTGGGGAAACCCAGTGCGGCAACAAAAGTGGCATAAGAGGCTTTGAAGCGAACGTCAGAGGTGATCCAGCTGACAGTGTTGTCGGAGCCAAAATAACATGTGGCATAGAACTGGTGAATGGCAGCAGCACTATAGTCGCAATGAAAAGCAAACGGGACGGCAAGCCCTGATGCCTCAATAAGCTCAATGGCACCCGGATATTTCGCCGGGTGCATGCGAATATGCTCAACATCAATAAAAAGATGATTAGATAACCCCTTAGGAACTATGACAGTGGTAAAGATGTCCGCCTGGACGTTTGTGCGGAAACGTGAATCCGTAGAATCACGTACGACCTCGTATTGATCTATGTTGCGCCGGAAAGTGAGATAGGAAGCTGCGCCAAGTGTGGTGAAATTTGTGATATCACGACCTAACGTGGCAGGAGGCTCAAGTGAGATGCGGCGAGCTTCACCTGCAGGCTGGGCAGGAGGCGGTGGAGGCATGTAGGACGCCCTGCGAGTCCCGGACTTTGTCTTGTACCTTCGAGTGACGTGCTCAGGAAGGTCCTCGGTGGTAAGCTCCTCCTCAAAGTCGGAGTCAGCACCATCAGACGACGAGGGAGACGGCAAACGCCGGGGCGGAGAACGCCGGGCAGTCCGTTTGAAAGGACGGATTGGCTCATCCGAGTCCGACCCCGCGTTCATAGGGGTGCGAGAGGATGAGTCGCCACGGTCTTCCGAGCGGTGTGCTTGGTCTTGCCCATGAAGCGCAACACCTACGCGGATGAAAAATCCCCAAATGAGGAACGAAACATGGAGATACATGGGAGAAATCAAATCCAACGCGGAGAGAGACGGAGGAGCGACCTAAGGTTGGATCCGGTGAAGAATACGGAGAAAGAGGTGAGGGATCCGCGAAGGAGATCGGCCCGATCTCGAGGATGGCGGCGCTGGGCAGGAGCTCCACGAGCAGCTCCTCGAGCTGGCGGCGGCGGCTCGGGCAAAAGGGGCGCAGGGGGTTAGGGCAAAAGCCCAGCCCCGCGCCCAGCTTTATATAGAGGCCTCGAGGCGTCGGACGTCCGGAGGGAGCCGGACGACCAGAGGTTGTTCTGGTGCCGGACGACCGACACTGGTCGGACGACCGGAGGAGGTTGTGCCGCCGGACGTCCGAGCGTGGCCGGACGTCCGAGAAAGTGGAGAAGGGAGAGGCCAGTTCTGATAATTTTTGTTTTGATGATGATGACTTGCATGGTATTGCAAACAAAATATGAACACTATTTTCCTAGAAGCATTGCATACGTTGTAAGCTTAAAAGATAGAGTTACAACTCACTCCCCCTAAATATATGCGCACATCAAGACACAACCATAAAGTGAGTGTATGTATGTGTGCAAGATTTCAAGATATGTTGTCAAGCTCCAAGATACCAAGTTCACGCCTAAGTTGACAGAACCTAGCTACGCTAAGTGGCTTGGTGAAAATGTCGGCTAACTGCATGTCGATACCCACATGGGTAATATCAATGTCACCCTTTTGCACATGGTCTCTCAAGAAATGATACCTAATATCAATATGTTTTGTGCGAGGGTGATCAATTGGGTTCACGGAGATCTTTATGGCACTTTCATTATCACAGAGAAGGGGAACGTGTCGATATGTGATACCATAATTCTTTAGTGTTTGCCTCATCCATAACAATTGAGTAGCACAGCTTGCGGCTGCAATATATTCGGCCTCGGCCGTGGAGAGAGAAACACAGTTCTGCTTCTTCGAGGACCAACTTACCAACGAGCGTCCAAGAAACTGACATGCACCGGAAGTGGATTTCCGTCCCACTTTATCACCGGCCCAATCCGCATCAGAATACCCAATAAGATCAAACTTTGCATCCTTAGGGTACCATACGCCTAACTTTGGGGTGTGAACAAGGTATCTAAGAATATGCTTAACCGCCGTGTGATGGCTTTCCATAGGGGAAGCTTGAAATCTAGCACATATTCCTACACTTAACATGATGTCCGGTCTAGATGCGCAAAGATAAAGCAGCGAACCAATCATGGAGCGGTAAGTAGATGGGTCAAAAGGAGTACCGTTTGAGTCTTCATTTAGAACTACATCGGTGGCCATGGGTGTCTTCATTGGTTTAGCATTTGTCATATCAAATTTCTCAAGAATGTCCTTGAGATACTTAGTTTGAGACAAGAAAATCCCTTCTTGAAATTGTTGTATTTGAAAACCAAGGAAGAACTTCAAGTCCGTGTTGAGTGACATCTCAAAGGTCTTGGTCATGGAGGCCGCAAACTTCTTGCACAAATGGATGTTAGGAGAGCCAAAAATGATGTCATCTACATAGATTTGGCATAAGATCAAATCACCATTTTCCCTCTTAGTAAAAAGAGTGGGATCGATCACCCCCACCACAAAGCCATCATCGAGTAGGAACTTCTTAAGATGATCGTACCAAGCACGGGGTGCTTGTTTAAGACCATAAAGTGCCTTGTGAAGTTTATATACATGGTATTTGTGATGAGGGTCAACAAACCCAGGTGGTTGTGATGCATATACCTCTTCTTGTAGAGGACCGTTAAGAAAAGCACTTTTCACATCCATTTGATGCAAAGTAAAACCATTGAAAGCAGCATAGGCCAATAAAATGCGAATGGACTCAAGACGAGCAACAGGGGCGAAAGTTTCACCAAAGTCCAAACCTTCAACTTGGGAGTACCCCTGTGCTACTAACCTTGCCTTGTTTCATAGGACAGTCCCGTTCTCATCTTCCTTGTTCTTGAAAATCCATTTAGTTCCAATGACATTATGTTCCTCAGTTGGTCGTTCTACCAATGACCATACTTCGTTGCGTGTAAAACTGTTTAGCTCCTCTTGCATAGCAAGTAGCCAGTCATTGTCACATAATGCATCTTGAACCCTGTGTGGCACGGTACTAGAGACAAACGAAAAGTGAGCACAAAAGTTTGTTAATTGTTTACGAGTCACTCTACCTTCCGACACGCCTGTGAGGATTTGATCAATATCAACACGACCGGCCACACGTGGCATGATGGAGGTCAAGGTTTCACGAGGTTCAACTTCGTTTCCGTCATCAACGTCCTCAACATATGGATCATTTATGTGCGGGGGTAGATATTCCTCTTCCCGTTGCACCTGTTGAGGTTCATCATCAAACATACCCATACTTCGGTCTACCTCGTGAAGATCAACTTGTTCTTGAGTGTCATCAGGGTGAGAGACATGTTCTCCCACTTGATCCTCAACAACTGGCATGATGGGTATGTTAATATCTTGTGGAGGTATGGGCAGTGAACTGTCTTGAGGATGCGAGATACTCTCATCATCTTCATCATCATCATGGGGTCTTTGTTCCATAGGCAGAAGTGCACCTACACCCATGTTTAAGATATCTTGTGGGGAGTCTTCTTCACCTGCATCATTTAGATCAACTTGCTCCCCATGGGAGCGGTTAAATTCATCAAACGTCACGTCACAGGTTTCTATAACACATCCAGTGGATTTGTTGTAGACTATGTAGGCGTGAGAGTTTGACCCATAGCCAACAAAAATCCCTTGAGTTGTTTTGGATTGAAATTTCCCTAACCGTTCCCGTTTGTTGAGGATGAAGCATTTGCATCCAAACACACGAAAGTACTTAACATTGGGCTTGTTCCCAGTTAGGAGCTCATATGGAGTTTTCTCCAATATTGATCGGAGGAAGAGCCGGTTTGATGCATGACATGCTGTGTTTACGGCCTCAGCCCAAAAACTATGTGGTGACTTGTATTCATCTAACATGGACCTTGCCATTTCCACAAGTGTCCGGTTCTTCCTCTTTGCCACACCATTTTGTTGAGGGGTGTAAGGTGCGGAGTACTGATGTTCAATCCCCTCATCACTAAGAAATTCTTCTAGGATGTAGTTCTTGAACTCAGAGCCATTATCACTTCTTACTGCCTTGATGTCCTTGTCAAACTTTCGCTGGGCTTGTTTAGCAAAGTCAATGAAAGTGATCTTCGTCTCGTCCTTGGACTTGAGAAAGAACACCCATGTATATCTTGAGTAATCATCAACAATGACTAGGCCATACTTTTTCCCTCCAAGACTTGCCCATGAAGGAGGCCCAAACAGATCCACATGAAGGAGCTCTAACGGCCTCGAAGTGGATACAATGTTCTTGGGTGGATGTCTTGATTGATGTTGTTTCCAAGCTATGCATGCACTGCACACACGATCTTTCTTAAAAGATACATTTGTTAGTCCAAGAATGTGATTGTCGTTTAAGAGATTTTGAAGATTTTTCATGCCAACATGGGCGAGCCGGCGATGCCACAGCCATCCCATGTCGGCCTTGGCCATTAGACAAGTTGTATGGAAAGTGCTCTCTTTCGAGAAATCAACCGTGTAAAGGTTGCCATCCAACTCTCCAACAAAAGCCACTTCAAGAGTGTCTCTCTTAAAGACTTTCACATCCGTTAGTCCAAATAGTGTGTCATAACCGACGGAAGCCAATTGACGAACTGAAAGTAAATGATATTGAAGAGATTGGACAAGCATGACATTTGCAATAGACATGTCATTAGTGATTGCCACCTTGCCCAACCCAATTACCTGCCCTTTCGACCCTCCACCAAATACAATGCTCATATATGGTCGAATGGCTTGCATGAAGTCATAGAGCAAGTTACTATCTCCGGTCATATGATTGGTGCATCCACTATCGATCACCCATTTGGCTCCACCGGATAAAACATCCTGTAACGAATTAAGACTTGGTTTGAGGTACCCATTTTGTCATGGGGCCTTTCACATTAGTTACAAGAGTCTTAGGGACCCAAATAGCATAGAATCGAAATGCATTACGAGGACCAACGAATTTAGCATAGATCTCTCATTCCTTTGATTTGCGTAGTACATAGGATGGCGACATGAATTCGGTTGTCTTGTTGTGAGTAGACGAACCCCTAGTGGCTGATCGACTCACAACCTTACCTTTCTCTGTGTGTCCCTCTGGTACAAATATTTCCTTAAGAGGAGTGGTACACTTGAGAGGAGATGCACTTTTCTTGGCAGTGCTTGGGTTGAACCCAAGCCCTTCCTTGGCGAAACCTCCATTGTGTCGACTTAAGATCTCATTGAGAGTCTTTTGTCCTTGTGCACATGTCATGAGACCTCTGTCTAACTGTGCCTTTAACGAACAGTTTTCCTCAAGGATAGATGTCAGTTCACTACTAGGATTAGTAGTGCAGGTATCAACATTGATAATAGGCGAGGAGTAGGCCTTAGCTAGAGTGTCAAGATAAGTGACCTTAAGTGCCTCAAAGCTCTTTGTAAGAACAGAGAGTTTCTCTTCCTTGTCTTTGAGAGACAAGGATAGACGCTCACAGTCCTTAGAAAGAGAAGCATGAGAGTTCACAAGTCGGTCTTTATCATTTAGTAATTCTCCGCACACATTTTCAGCCTTTTTCAAGGAGGCAAGATCATTAGCATGTTTATCAAGGTTTTCACCTACTTCTGAACATAATGCGTCATTTTGTGCTTCCTCATACAGGACTTTCCGCTCAAGGAGTTCATTTCTCTCCTTCTCCTCAGTGACGAGGGTTTCGAGTTCCTTGATGGTATTGGTGTGCTTACTCACCATTTCCATAAGTATGCGAAACATAGTGAGCTTCTTTCCTTTAAGAGAGCACATAAATTTGTTCACTTTAGCAAACATGGGATGATCTAAATCATTATCCTCATAGTGATCTTCCGCATCAAGATACTCATCAGAAGGGGTAGAAACTAGACTGAAATAGTTTAACCGTGGGGTTACCTTAACCTTATCATGGGAGCTTTGGTCTTCCCCATCTCCCATGGTAGTCTTTGCCATCAAGCACTTGTGAGCGTTGCCCTTGTAGTCCTTCATATAGTTGTAGTGAACAACATCGCCACTTTTGTTGACTAGCCTCAAGGTACTCTGTGTATCTTGAGCTACTCCGGCAACTCCACCAACATCTTCTGGATCTGATTCTTCTTGTGCAACCATTGCTCTTCCATCTGTCCTCTTGGACTCGGAGTTCATAGGGTTTGGCAACTTCTTCTTTACAAAGGTTTTTGGAAACCTTGGTTTGTCTTCTCTCTTCTCATAAGGGCAGTCATTGGAGAAGTGGTTGGTTTCCTCACAGTTATAGCATTTCCTTACCTTCTTCTTTGGGAATCTTCCCTTGAGCTTCCCTGCACTGAACTTCTTCTCAAAGAGAGCAATGTCCTCAAAAGATGGGCTTTCATCAGAGTCAACATCATCACCATCTTGGCAGTCATCATCACCCTCTTCTTCTTCACTTTCTTCTTCGTCACACTCATGCTTGGCTTTCAAAGCAAGATTGATCTTTGATGTTGAAGTGCCATGCATGGCTAGGTGCTTTGTTGCATTTGCCTTTGACTCTTCAAATAATTGGAAGGTGGATATGATGTCATCCGGAGTCATTTCTTTGAAAGCATGATGCTGCCTCATGTCCCATACCATTTGATGGTGATACAGAGCAAGAGCGTGAAGTAACTTGTCCACAAGAAATCTCTTGGTCAGATTGAAACCATCTTGCGTCTTGTCACAGTCACATGACTCAATGTCTGCGGTGAGAGTCATGAGCCGTTCTAGTAGCTGCTTGGGAGATTCACCCTTTTCCATACAGAAATTCTGTAATTGCCCCTTGGCAATTTCATATTGAGCAAGCCGAAGAGTGGAGGTACCGGTCTTGGTCCTTATGATGCTGTCCCACAATTCCTTGGCACTTGTGATGTGAATGTAGGGTCTTCGTTGCTTGTCATTCATTCCTTTTCTTATGCACATGATCGCAGTGTCATTGAGATGCTTGTCATAAGTTTCTCTGGGCGTGAGGCATCTTGGATCAACAGGATTGTACCCATGTTCGAGGATGTCCACCATCTCATCATTGGCGTACCTAAGATGATCCTGCATACCAACTCTCCACAAAGCAAAATCGGAATTGTCATCAAGCAAGGGTTGTTTTCCTCCAGGATTGTACTTAGGTTTCTCAATTTGAGATCTAGCATAAAGCCATGGAACACTGGTTTGGTTCCTCTTTGGAGGAGGTTGGCCAAATGGAGTACCGCGCACGTGGGGCCCTGAGGCCCTCGGGGACGTGGTTGTCCCCGTGGTTAGTGATGCTAGTCTCATTTGGATCATGGTCTCAAGAGAAGCATCATGCTCCTCTTTTTTGCTTGGCAAGGGCCCGTTCCAGGTCCTCAGAGGTGAAAGACTTGACTTCCGAGGAAGTCCCGTCCCTCTGCACTGGAGCTACCGTAGCTGGATTCACGTCCATCTCGCTCTAGGGCAGATAAGCCACACAAATAGAGCACGAGGCTCTGATACCAAATGAAAAGGATCGAGATGGACCTAGAGGGGGGGGGGGGTGAATAGGTACAAATCCAAATTTTAATAATTACTTAGCAATTTTAGGCTAAAGTGCGGAATATGAGTGTAAGACTAATAATTGCTAAGACAAAGAGTAAGCTATTAGGAATGAAGCAAGGCAAGCGGTAAACAATAATCAAATACAAGTATGTAATAAGGATTAACACAAGTAGAGAGTTAGGGTTAGGAATAACCGAAACTCCGAGAGAGACAAGGATGTATCCCAATGTTCACTTCCTTGGAGGGAAGCTACGTCACCGTTAGAGGGGCGGATGTTACCACGAAGGCACACCAACGCCACGAAGGCTCACCCTATTCTCCCTTTGAGATAACTCCACGAAGGCGTTTCTCAACCACTAGTGGTAAGCCTTGAGGTGGCTTCCAAACCTTCACAAACTTTCCGGGGGATATCACAATGGTTTGATTCCTCTCCGAAGACTCCTACCGCCTAGGAGTCTCCAACCTCCAAGAGTAACAAGATCACGGGGATTGCTCAAAACTTGCTCAAATCACAAATCACTTTGGTGGGAAGGAGGAGAGGGAGACGATCTATCTTTTGATTGGAACAACACTCAAAGGGGCTCACAAATGCTCTTGGGATCTAGGATTTGGTGTAGACAAGAGTGAGTGAGAGGAAAGGTGTTCTTGGGTGTATTCTAGCTGTGTTGAACACCCTTTCACGAGGTGGGAGAAGAGTATTTATAGTGTGGGTTGAAATCCAGCCGTTGGAGGTGCAATAAGTCACACAGGGTCCGGACGTCCGACACATGCCGGACGTCCGGGTGTCCGTGAGGGGCCGGACGTCCGGCAGGGGTCGGTCGTCCGAGACCTGTAGGCACGACTGGAACTCTTCTGAATTCATCAGCGACCGGACGTCTGACAGGGGTCGGTCGTCCGAGGCCTGTAGATGCGCCTGAACATATTTGAATTCATCAGCGTACGGATGTCCGGAGTGGCCCGAAAATCCGTATTATACAGCACAATTTCTACTGGTGGTGGCTTCCGGATTTCCGATGGGGGTCGAACGTCCGGAGGTAGCCGGATTTCCGAGATATAGAGCACACATTCTACTGGTGAAGACTTCCAGATTTCCGGAGTTTGGCCGGACGTCCGGCCCTCGGATGTGCGGAGGGAGCCGGATTTCCGAGTTATATGCCTCACAAACTTCTGGTGGCTGGCTGCGGATTTCCGAAGCCAGCCGGACGTCCGGCCCTCGGATGTCCGAGGCAATTGGACATGCATTGAGTTGAAGACAGAGTGGATAGTATGTGGTGTTTGGTATGATAGTAGAGATGTAGTATGAGCAAGTTTATCGCAGAACCTGTGATCCCCTCTTAATAGTGCGGGATCCCTATACTCATTATCAGTAAACTAAAAAGACTACTCTTCATCATCTCTTCTTAATCCCGAGCCTTCTCGAAATATAAATCACCAATCTTTTCAGACAACCTTTGGCACATAAATCTCAATCTACTTAAAGTACTTGCCGTCCTGAGATATACTCAACAAATAGGATTAGTTTCCTATGTGTTGTCATTAACACCAAAAGATGATTAGGGGCATAGCATGCACTTTCAGTAACGATATCCATTCTTGCGACATGACGAGATGCGCTTCTATCCCTGACGAGGCCTTCCTGCCAAATTGAGGTAGGGTCGCATCTTGGGCGTGACAAGTTGGTATCAGAGCAGTACCGACCTAGGAGCCCCCTTGGTTGATCGAACTTGGCCGAGTCGAGTCTAGTGAAAAACTGCTTTGAGTCCAGTTATATATCGGAGAGTAGGATTCTTTTTTCTCCTCTTATATGCTCTGGTGAGGAATCTTGACATAATATTTTAATTCTACTCCTCTTTTCACTCAATTTTTTTAGGATCACGCAAATATTTTTGTAATCTATATGATGCCGATGTGACGGAGTTCTGTCTTGGTGCCTCCTATCTGCTTTGAGTTTCAGGGGAGTTGAGCTCCAGGGGATTCTCGAGCACATCATTATCATTCAGATTTCTTAGTATCTCAGAACGAAGGATGTTCGTAATTGCTTCAATGCTAGTAGTAGCGAGATAACCCCGATGTCCCAAGTACTGGTGCAGATTGTTCGGGAGTACTGCCATACTTTGTATCGTTGTGATCACTAGGGTCTGTTGTAGATGAAGGTCCGAGATTCTGGTTGTGTGTTGATGGATGTGATACAGGTGACGGGTTAGTATAGGAGTTGTGTGATTATTACTCCTTGTATCCGTGTACCAGATTGCATGACCAGATATTTCGGGAATTCATAGGTGGGAATTCAAGTAGTTGGTTATAGGACAATCTTCCAACAAATGCATGATGTTAGGTTGGGGTTCGACATCTAGTGGATTCCTGTCCACGAAAATATCGGACGAAATCTTTCTCATGAGTTTATTCTGGCTTGTTTCATAAGCCGCACCCCTTGTGTTGTTGGAATATGGTAATTCGAGTTGCTTTGATGTCAAGTGGTGATTTCAGATCTTTTCTAAGTAGTGATCTCATATTCATATGAGAGTGCTAATCCTTTTGCTTAATCAATTGTCTTATCATTCTTGTCAACCGGAGTCGTCATGTTAATTCTTTTTCAACCGGTGTGCTTCTCTTCAAGTGTAGTCTACCCTCTCCAATATTGCAGATCATTCTCTCATTTTATTCCGGAGTTCATCTCATCTGTCCCAAGTCGTCTTTGTTTTTCCCCGCCCTCCCGCCCTTTTTCTTCGGTGATTGGATTTCATCCAAGCGCATTCATTTCATTGTGCTTCCGCTATATATTTCTTTCGTGTCTCATCCGATGATTCATTGTGAAGATTCTCAAGAGTCGAGTTCATCATTTCTTAAATTTGTTCTTTTCCGATAAATTCAGTTCAAGCTATCCATGTTCACTATATCCTTTTCATCCGTGTAAATTCTTTCCCATGTTGATAATTCTTGTGAGCCTATCTTGCTATTCATTCCTCTTTTTCTATGAGGAGTGTTGAAGATATTTCAGAAGTCCTGATTCTCGATCCTTCAGTTATTTCGAGGTGCTAACCTCATCTAGTCTTCATTTATACCGGTGCAATATCTCTCTTCTAGCAATCCTTTCTAACGGTGGTTTCCTTGAGTGGGCACATAACCCATAGGTTTTCCCATGATCTTGTCTGGCTCTTGTAATCATCTGGAGATCTCTAATTCTTTTCAACTATGACGTAAGTATGAATTTCATCAGTCATATTCCTTCTCAAGATCAATTTTAATTAATTCTCATATTGGCTCAACATTTCATTCTTCTTTATTCCGGAATGTCCCATTAATTCTTAGTGGTGTTCTTCTCATCATTCTCTTCTTTCAAGAACGAAGGAGTGTTTCTCTCGAATCTTGCTTCATTCTCTTGCAGATTCATCATTTCAGCTTTATGCCATCATCTTAATTGTTGTCATTCATGAGTAATTCCTTTCTTGCTATCCGGTGCATTTCTGTGTTGTGTTCATTTCTCGTTCATCCGAAGGCCATCATTTCAGAAGATTCTTCGTTCTCAGCTTTCAGCTTTCATCCTCAATTCTTCTCAATTGTTGTTTCTTCGTTCATCTCTCAATTATTCCGGCGCCTTGTTCAAAATTTTCTCTCAGGTGGCTCATGATCTCTTCATTCTAATGTATTTCCATTCTTTGATGGTTGCCTCATTCATTTCAATTCTTACCGGTGCGTCCTTCAATTATGCTTCAAGTGGTGATTATCTCTCTGTCTCTTCAAGATTCTTTCAAGAATAATAAGTTGTATGCTAAATCCGTTGCTTTCCATCAATTAAACTTGATGAAGGATAAACATAACATAATTCTTATTCTTGTTCATAGTGATTTCAATTCTTCTTCCGCAGGGCTCATGATATCAATTATTTTCTCAAGTGCATATCTTTCTTTTCCGGAGTTCCAAGTTCTTTTAAGTATCTCTTTGTGAGGCTTCATCTAAGTCTTGGCAAGGTCATAATCTTATTCTTTTCTACCTTCTTATCATTGCATCATTCATTTGTATACGGAGGTCCTTCATGGTGGTTCATCAAGGTTTCAATCCATTCTCAAGTGTTCTTCAGGATTCTTGTTGGAGAACCTTAAGTATCCTTTCTCTTGCACTTATATGTGCAATTGTTCTTCCTTTATTCTTTGAGGTGGTATTATAGCATTCTTGTTAGTGTAGGAGCCTCGAAGAGATTTCCTTTCAAGAATGAGATAATTAAACCCACCAATTCTATGACCATGAGATATTTTTCAACCCATGATTTCTTCATTGAGCTATATGGTTTGGATTTCACCTAAAGCTTTTCCTATGGATTGTTGCTATCATCGTGCTTGTCATTAATCCAAGTTCTCAATGTATCCTCTTGGTGTAAGAAACTGTTCATATCTTGTTCTCCCAATCAATCATTGTTTCTGTTAGTGGCTGGTTGTCACTTCATTAGTTTGAAAGATTTCCATAAGCCCACCACTATCTTATTCTTTTCGTTGTTGTTTTTCCAAGAACTTCGTTCAATTCTTCTTGCAAGGATCTTGACAAGTTCATTGGAGTTAGTAGTTGTCATTCTTTTCTTCATTCTCTCTTCCGTATGAGCTAGTTCCTATTCTATTGTTCCGGAGGCTTTGTGATGTTGATCTTTTGGGTCTAGCTTCTTGTTCTATCAAGATCATGGTGTTCCCTTGTTCTATTTAATTGTTTGTTATGAATATTGTCTATTTCTCCTATCTTATCGAATTTTTTGTCCCATTTTCCTACCGAAGTGCTGCCAAAATTTTCCATGAATTCTTGCTTCTTTCTCATATCATTCCTCATCTCTTTGCAACCTTCAAGGATCGTTGGTTTCACTCGTTTGTCAAAGAAACGACTAAGTTCTTACCTCTCGTTCTTTCTCATCCTCTCCCCCTTTCATTCTTGGATCTCGGGGCGAGATCCTCTTGTAGTGTAGGAGAGTTGTGACAGCCCGAGACCGACGCCCCACAAGATTCCCCTTTTCTTTCCGTTTTTGTCGTGTGTCTATTTTCTTTTGTTGCGTCATCATCACATCATGCGCATCATGAGCATTGCATCGGCGTTCCGTTGCCGCCAGTTTTCAAAACTTGCATCCGATGTTAGTTGTCGTTTCTCGTCGTTGTTTGTTCTAAGCCCGACCACACACGCATGCGCCCGCGGCATCGTCAAGTCTTGTTTTCAAAAGTGTGCGTAAAACTTTCTCTGATCGGGGTGAAACTTGGCATGCGGTCGTGATTAGTCATAGGTAGGCCGCCTGTCGAATTTCATCGCTACCGGAGTTCGTCTGGTACCCAAACGGTCGACCGTAGCGGCACCGTATTCGGTCTACCGTCGGACGTGTGTCGGTGTTTTAAAATTCGTGCCGCGCCGCCCGTTTTCCCTCTCGTCTCCGGATGCCTACACTACACGGCCACGTACCCGTTCCCGCATTCGGAATCGTCCGAATCCGATCGCACGGTTGGATCCGGAACGCAATTCCGGTTAACCTAGCCCCCCCTTTGCCTATAAATAGACCCCCGTGCATTTTAGTCAACCTCTCCCTAATCCCTCCTCGTTTTCCGCGCCACCCACCAAACCCTAGCCTCCCTGCCTCCCTCCTCCAGCCGTCGGCTCTCCCGGGCCCGAACAAAGCCCGTCGAAGCCCATCTGGGCCCGACCCCGAGTTCCCTGGCCGCACCTCCCATGGCAGCCTCGAGCTCGCCCCGGCCCTCCTCTTGCGGAGCTCTCCCTCTTCCCCGGGCACGAGCCCCTGCCTTCCTCGCCGCCGTTCGCCGCCTTCCTGCGTGCCCGCAACCCTAGAACGCGCACCCCCGCTCGCCGCCAAGAGCTGCCCTGCCGCCAGGAGCTGCGCCGGCCGTACCGTCGCCCCGGCTCCATCTCGGGCAGCCGTCGCCGGGAATGGGGCCGTGGAGGCCAGATCCGTGTCCAGTTCCGCCTCTTCCCCTTGGTGTCGCCGGCCCTAGATCCCTGTACGCCGGAGTCAACCTGCGCCGCCGCCATGGATGTGGCTCGGGAGAGGCGAGGAGGACGACGCCCAAAGGATGCGCCACCAACCGCTTGGCTGGGTCCCGTGGGCTGCTGCAGCCGGCCCAGGCCAGGGCGCCCAGCGGCCCACCAGCTCGGCCTCCCCACGCGGCCCAGCACCGCGCGCCCCCACGTGGCCCAGTGCCCAGGCCGCCTCCTCCCCTTCAGCCGGCCTTTCGGCCCAAGGTGAGAATCCCCCCAGCCCCTCTAAATCACGCCTAGGCGTGTCTTACTTATTTAGCGCTGCCTGAGATTCGGCCCATTTAGATTCCAGGGTTCTTTTATAAGTTTCTGTAATTTTAGAATTTCAGGAATTTATTAGATATTAAAACCTTCGTAGATTTCAAACCGAGTCTCGGATCGAGGCGAGTCATATATGTAAAGTGTGTAGTTTTGCACGTAGATTCGTAATTTATAACTTGCATGCATGTTTGAGTTAGTTTGTTTCATTGTTTGCCTAGTTTTGCATGTTGTCCCGTTAGAGACTTGTTCCGTATTTATTTTTCGTGCGTGTCCGGATTGCTCAAACTCCGTAGATAAAATTTCCATGTTTTAGGAGCCACTATTTCATGTATTTTAGAGCGGTCACTCGTATTTTTGCGTGTACGGTTTGCCGCTAGTTTATTTTTCCGTGTATAGGTAATTTTTCTCGCATTTACGTGTGGCAATATTTTTGTGTCGCAACCCCACATATTTTATATGTTTTCGGGGTATAAAAATCCATGGGATTTTTCTGTGCAATTAGTTTTAGCTTTTGAGTAAGTTAGTTCGCGCGATATTTTGCTATGTTGCCCTCTTGTCATTTTTGTAGGTTTTATTCCGTGCTTCGTTTGAAGGAGTTGTCAACTAGAGAGTTGATCTTGGATGTTTTGTCTAGCCCCTCGTATTTTTGGTTGCAATAGAAATGCATGTTTAGGTGTGGTTTGCTTGCTCTCAAGTTGCTAGAAATAGTGCTGATTTGGAGGTGCTGAAATATTTCTAAGTCAGGAATCTGTTATGTTTTGTTGATGTCTTGTCTTGCTTGTATCTTGTGATCTGTAGCTCTTTTGAGGTTGGTCCAATGGAGTTAGTTGTAGCCCTTGTGTTTCTCTAGCATGCTGTGAATTTTCATGCCATTTGGAGTCCTGTAGCTTATGGTTTTGCTGCTGTCAATATGCCTTCATATCGAAAACTGCACTTTCACGAAGTGTTATTTCACTAAGTCTGAAATAGTGTTCGAGATGCCATTTTGTGTCTTCATTCTATAGTGATCCATGATGCCATGCTAGTTGTTGTCAGTTGTTTGTAGTAGTGCTTCTTGCCCTCTTTCGTGTCATGCCTTGCTTGAGTTTATTTGAGTTGTGTAGCTCGTAGTTGTGGGGTGTAGAAAGTGCTATGTGGCTGATTTTGGCAGATTGTGGTGATTTCTTGTTTTGCTCGTAGTTGTTGAACCGTAGCTCCGATTTGATCGTGTCCTACATGAAACTTGCTTAGAATCTCGTGTAGTTGCATTTTCTCTTGCTGTTTGTATGTTTTGAAGTGCTCGTAGCCATCGTTGCACACATATTGCATTCATGCCATCTTATCTTGCGATGCTTGTAACTTTTGATCCGTAGCTCCGTTGGAGATGTTCTCTATGTGTAAATTGCTTGTAACAACGCATAGAATCACGTGAACCTATTTGGTTTGCTGTTTAGCAACTAATTAAATGTGTTAGTTTAGATCTGGACAGAATTGTAAATTAACATGTGAGGTCGTCTCGGAGGTGCTATATGTCATTTCCGACCTCATTTAAAATGCCTAGATAGGTAGATTAATTGCGCATCACCTCTTGCCATGTTTAACCACATATAATATTGCCGTGTATCTAATCGGGATAGAAGTAAATAATTAATGTGGAGTTTCGTCAATATGCAACTCGTTCATATTGAACTTCACTTAATGTGTAGTGTTTGATTGTGTGAATTGTCATGCCGTGACTTGCATGTATTCAGCTGCTCATGCATCATTTGTGTTGTGCATCGTGTGATGAATTCCGTGTGTTGATTTGTGTTTTCGGTTTGCTTCGTCTCGATAGGGTTCCGCAGTGTGCCGGATTGTGAGGACCCGTTCGACTACGTCGGTTCGTCTGCTTCACGGAGGCATTCTTCTTCCAAGCGGGATCTCAGGCAAGATGACCATTTCCCCAGATACCATTACTATCATTGCCATGCTAGTTTTACCGCTTCTATCGGTTATGTCTCGTTGCCTACCACATGTTAAATATCAGCCTCTCAACAGTGCCATGAAAACCTTCAACCTGTTCAACCTAGCAAACCACTGATTGGCTATGTTACTGCTTCTTAACCCTGTGTTAGCGTTGCTAGTTGCAGGTGCAGTTGCTTCCATGTGAAAACATGGGTTCCTTGTCATATCACCATATTAATGCTACTTAATTTAATGCACCTATATACTTGGTAAAAGGTGGAAGGCTCGGCCTTTCTAGCCTGGTGTTTTGTTCCACCTTTGACCCCGTAGTTTCGGCTATCGGTGTTATGTTCCATAATTGAGCGCTCCTAACACGATCGGGGTTGTTATGGGGACCCCCTTGATAGTTCGTTTTAGATTAAAGCTGGTCTGGCAAGGCCCAACTTTGGTTCTACATTTTCCCAACATAATAATTTTGATAACATTGAAATGCATAGGGAGTTAGCGCTACCCGAGGAGTAATTTTACATAAACAGGGGGGCAGTGCTGATGGTGTTGGTCCCAAACGGTCTGCCTGCGGGGCCACCGTTAGGAAACTTGAGGTTTGGCACTCGTAGCTGGTTCCATCCGTCGTGTCCTGAGAACGAGATACGCGGCTCCTATCTGGTACGTAGACACGTCGGGCGGCCTTGCTGGATTAGTTTTACCTTTGACGAGATATCTTGTGCATCGGGATTCCGATGATGCTTTGGGTAATCTCAGAGTTGAGGTTTTCCACTAAGGAATCCGACGAGATCGCGAGTGTCGTGATTGAGGATTTCTATGCGGCTTGTGGTGATTTGTGATGGACTAGTTAGAGCAGCCCTGCAGGGTTAAATCTTTTGGAAAGCCGTGCCCCCGGTTATGTGGCAACGTGGAAACTTTGTTTAACACTGGTTCTAGATAACTTGAAGTTAACTTAATTAAAAATCTGCCAACTGTGTGCGTAACCGTGACTGCCTCTTTCGTGAGTTCCTTCTCCGATCGAGGATACGGTGGGGTTATGTCTGACGTAGGTAGGTGTTCATGATCATTCATTTGATCATGAGTAGTTCACGTCCGTTATGCGTAGATTTACCCCCTCTTATTTCTTGTACTCGTAAGTCTAGCCACCAAACATATGCTTAGCCGCTGCTTCAACCTCACCACTTAACCATACCTCACCTATTAAGCTTTGCTAGTCTTGATACCTTTGGAAATGAGATTGCTGAGTCACCTATGGCTCACAGATTACTACAACACCAGTTGCAGGTGACGGGGAACGTCGCATGGGAAACAAAAAATTTCCTACGCGCATGAAGACCTTTCGTGGTGATGTCCATCTACGAGAGGGGATATTCGATCTACGTACCCTTGTAGATCGGACAGCAGAAGTGTTAAGAAACGTGGTTGATGTAGTGGAACGTCCTCACGTCCCTCGATCCGCCCCGCGAACCGTCCCGCGATCCGTCCCACGATCTAGTGCCGAACGGACGGCACCTCCGCGTTCAGCACACGTACAGCTCGACGATGATCATGGCCTTCTTGATCCAGAAAGAGAGATGGAGAGGTAGATGAGTTCTCCGGCAGCGTGACGGCGCTCCGGAGGTTGGTGGTGATCTAATCTCAGCAGGGCTCCGCCCGAGCTCCGCAGAAACGCGATCTAGAGGTAAAACCGTGGAGATATGTGGTCGGGCTGCCGTGGCAAAGTTATCTCAAATCAGCCCTAAAACCTCCGTATATATAGGTGGGAGAGGGGGGCCTTGCCTTGGGGCTCAAGGAGCCCCAAGGGGGTCGGCCGAGCCAAGGGGGGGGAGTCCTCCCCTTCCAAACCGAATCCAACTAGGTTTGGAAGGAGGAGTCCTTCCCCTTTTTCCCACCTCCTCTTTTTTTTCTCTTTGATTTTCTTCCTATGGTGCATAGGGCCTTCTTGGGCTGTCCCACCAGCCCACTAAGGGCTGGTGCGCCACCCCCAAGGCCTATGGGCTTCCCCGGGGTGGGTTCCCCCCCGGTGAATACCCGGAACCCATTCGTCATTCCCGGTACATTCCCGGTAACTCCAAAAACCTTCCGGTAATCAAATGAGGTCATCCTATATATCAATCTTCGTTTCCGGACCATTCCGGAAACCCACGTGACGTCCGTGATCTCATCCGGGACTCCGAACAACATTCGGTAACCAACCATATAACTCAAATACGCATAAAACAACGTCGAACATTAAGTGTGCAGACCCTGCGGGTTCGAGAACTATGCAGACATGACCCGAGTGACTCCTCGGTCAATATCCAATAGCGGGACCTGGATGCCCATATTGGATCCCACATATTCTACGAAGATCTTATCGTTTGAACCTCAGTGCCAAGGATTCATTTAATCCCGTATGTCATTCCCTTTGTCCTTCGGTATGTTACTTGCCCGAGATTCGATCGTCAGTATCCGCATACCTATTTCAATCTCGTTTACCGGCAAGTCTCTTTACTCGTTCCGTAATACAAGATCCCGCAACTTACACTAAGTCACATTGCTTGCAAGGCTTGTGTGTGATGTTGTATTACCGAGTGGGCCCCGAGATACCTCTCCGTCACACGGAGTGACAAATCCCAGTCTCGATCCATACTAACTCAACGAACACCTTCGGAGATACCTGTAGAGCATCTTTATAGTCACCCAGTTACGTTGCGACGTTTGATACACACAAAGCATTCCTCCGGTGTCAGTGAGTTATATGATCTCATGGTCATAGGAACAAATACTTGACACGCAGAAAACAGTAGCAACAAAATGACACGATCAACATGCTACGTCTATTAGTTTGGGTCTAGTCCATCACGTGATTCTCCTAATGACGTGATCCAGTTATCAAGCAACAACACCTTGTTCATAATCAGAAGACCCTGACTATCTTTGATCAACTGGCTAGCCAACTAGAGGCTTGCTAGGGACAGTGTTTTGTCTATGTATCCACACATGTATATAAGTCTTCATTCAATACAATTATAGCATGGGTAATAAACGATTATCTTGATACAGGAATTATAATAATAACTATATTTATTATTGCCTCTAGGGCATAATTCCAACAGTCTCCCACGTGCACTAGAGTCAATAATCTAGCCCTCACATCATCATGCGAATTACATTGTAATAAATCTAACACCCAAACAGTTCTGGTGTTGATCATGCTTTGCCCGTGGAAGAGGTTTAGTCAGCGGGTCTGCTACATTCAGATCCGTGTGCACTTTGCTTATATTTATGTCCTCCCCTTCGACGTAGTCGCGGATGAGGTTGAAGCGTCGTTTGATGTGTCTGGTCTTCTTGTGAAACCGTGGTTCCTTTGCTAAGGCAATGGCACCCGTGTTGTCACAGAACAAGGTTATTGGATTCAGTGCGCTTGGCACCACTCCAAGATCCGTCATGAACTGCTTCATCCAGACACCCTCCTTAGCCGCCTCCGAGGCAGCCATGTACTCCGCTTCACATGTAGATTCTGCTACGACGCTTTGCTTGGAACTGCACCAGCTTACCGCACCCCCATTAAGAATAAATACGTATCCGGTCTGCGACTTAGAGTCGTCTGGATCTGTGTCAAAGCTTGCATCGACGTAACCCTTTACGGCGAGCTCTTCGTCACCTCCATACACGAGAAACATCTCCTTAGTCCTTTTCAGGTACTTCAGGATATTCTTGACCGCCGTCCAGTGATCCACTCCTGGATTACTCTGGAACCTGCCTGCCATACTTATGGCCAGGCTAACGTCCGGTCTAGTGCACAACATTGCATACATGATAGAACCTATGGCTGAAGCATAGGGGACGGTGCTCATATGCTCTCTATCCTCATCAGTTGCTAGGCACTGAGTCTTACTCAATCTCGTACCTTGTAAAACTGGCAAGAACCCTTTCTTGGACTGTTCCATTTTGAACCTCTTCAAAACTTTATCAAGGTATGTGCTTTGTGAAAGTCCTATCACGCGTTTTGATCTATCCCTGTAGATCTTAATGCCTAGAATGTAAGCAGCTTCTCCTAGGTCCTTCATAGAGAAACTTTTATTCAAGTAATCCTTTATGCTCTCCAAAAACTCTACGTTGTTTCCAATCAGCAATATGTCATCCACATATAATATTAGAAACGCCACAGAGCTCCCACTCACTTTCTTGTAAATACAAGATTCTCCAACCACTTGTATAAACCCAAATGCTTTGATCACCTCATCAAAGCGTTTGTTCCAACTCCGAGATGCTTGCACCAGTCCATAAATGGATCGCTGGAGCTTGCACACCTTGTTAGCATTCTTAGGATCGACAAAACCTTCGGGTTGCGTCATATACAACTCTTCCTTAAGGAAACCGTTAAGGAACGCCATTTTGACATCCATCCGCCAGATTTCATAATCAAAAAATGCAGCTATTGCTAACATGATTCTGACGGACTTAAGCATCGCTACGGGTGAGAATGTCTCATCATAGTCAACTCCTTGAACTTGTGAAAAACCCTTTGCCACAAGTCGAGCTTGATAAACGGTCACATTGCCGTCAGCGTCCGTCTTCTTCTTAAAGACCCATTTGTTCTGAATAGCCTTGCGACCCTCAGGTAGTACTTCCAAAGTCCACACTTTGTTCTCATACATGGATCCTATCTCGGACTTCATGGCCTCTAGCCATTTGTTGGAATCTGGGCCCACCATTGCTTCTTCATAATTTGCAGGTTCATTGTTGTCTAACAACATGATTTGACAAAACAGGATTACCGTACCACTCTGGAGCAGCACGTGGTCTCGTCGACCTGCGTGGTTTGACAAGAACTTGAACCGGAGTTCATGATCATCATCATTAACTTCCTCCTCAACTGGCGTCGCAATGACAGAGTTTCCCCTTGCCCTGCGCCACCATCTAGAGAGATGAGAGGTTCGACAACCTCATCAAGTTCTATCTTCCTCCCACTCAATTCTCTCGAGAGAAACTCCTTCTCGAGAAAAGCTTCGTTTTTAGCAACAAACACTTTGCCCTCGGATTTGAGATAGAAGGTGTACCCAACTGTCTCTTTTGGGTAACCTATGAAGATGCACTTTTCCGCTTTGGGTTCCAGCTTTTCAGGCTGAAGCTTTTTGACATAAGCATCACATCCCCAAACTTTAAGAAACGACAACTTTGGCCTTTTGCCATACCACAGTTCGTATGGTGTCGTCTCAACGGATTTTGATGGTGCCCTATTTAAAGCGAAAGCAGCTGTGTCTAATACATAACCCCAAAACGACAACGGCAAATCGGTAAGAGACATCATAGATCGCACCATCTCTAATAAAGTACGATTACGACGTTCGGACACACCATTACGCTGTGGTGTTCCAGGCGGTGTCAACTGTGAAACAATTCCACATTGTCTTAAGTGAGCACCAAACTCGAAACTCAGATATTCACCCCCACGATCAGACCGTAGGAACTTGATCTTCTTATTATGATGATTTTCAACTTCACTCTGAAATTGCTTGAACTTTTCAAATGTTTCAGACTTGTGCTTCGTTAAGTAGACACAACCATATCTACTCAAATCGTCAGTGAAGGTGAGAAAATAACGATATCCGCCGCGTGCCTCTACGCTCATCAGACCGCACACATCGGTATGTATGATTTCCAACAAGTCACTGACACGCTCCATTGTTCCGGAGAACGGAATTTTAGTCATCTTGCCCATGAGGCATGCTTCGCACGTGTCAAGTGAATCAAAGTCAAGTGACTCCAAAAGTCCATCGGCATGGAGTTTCTTCATGCGTTTTACACCAATATGACCTAAGCGGCAGTGCCACAAAAATATGGCGCTATTATTGTTAACTCTACCTCTTTTGGTCTCAATGTTATGTATATGTGTATCACTATCAAGATTCAATATGAACAATCCTCTCACATTGGGTGCATGACCATAAAAGATGTTACTCATAGAAATAGAACAACCATTATTCTCTGACTTAAAAGAGTAACCGTCTCGCAATAAACAAGATCCAGATATAATGTTCATGCTCAACGCAGGCACTAAATAACAATTATTCAAGTTCATAACTAATCCTGATGGTAATGAAGTGAAACTGTGCCGACGGCGATTGCATCAACCTTGGAACCATTTCCTACGCGCATCGTCACTTCATCTTTCGCCAGCCTTCGTCTATTCCGCAGTTCCTGTTTCGAGTTGCAAATATGAGCAACAGAACCGGTATCGAATACCTAGGCACTACTACGAGAGCCGGTTAAGTACACATCAATAACATGTATATCAAATATACCTGATTTTTCTTTGGCCGCCTTCTTATCAGCCAGATACTTGGGGCAGTTGCGCTTCCAGTGACCCATACCCTTGCAATAGTAGCACTCTGTTTCAGGCTTAGGTCCAGCTTTGGGTTTCTTTGTCGAATTGGCAACAGACTTGCTGCTCTTCTTTGAATTACCCTTCTTGCCTTTGCCGTTTCTCTTGAAACTAGTGGTCTTATTCACCATCAACACTTGATGCTCTTTACGGAGTTCAGACTCTGCGACATTCAGCATCGCAAACAACTCGCCGGGTGACTTGTTCATCCCTTGCATGTTGTAGTTCAACACAAAGCCCTTATAGCTTGGCGGCAGTGATTGAAGGATTCTGTCAGTGATAGCCTCTTGCGGGAGTTCAATCCCCAGCTTAGCTAGACGGTTTGAGTACCCAGACATTTTGAGCACATGTTCACTGACAGACGAATTCTCCTCCATCTTGCAAGCATAGAATTTATCGGAGGTCTCATACCTCTCGATCCGGCGTTCTTCTGAAAGATAAACTTCAACTCCTGGAACATCTCATATGCCCCATGACGCTCAAAGCGACGTTGAAGTCCTGGTTCTAAGCCATACAAGACTGCACATTGAACTACTGAGTAGTCCTCCTTACGTGTTAACCAAGCGTTCTTAACATCCTGGTCAGCCGTAGCGGGTGGTTCATCTCCTAGCGCAACATTAAGGACATAATCCTTCTTCCCAGCTTGTAAGATTAGCTTAAGATTACGAGCCTAGTCTACAAAGTTGCTTCCATCATCTTTCAACTTAGCTTTCTCTAGGAACGTATTAAAATTCAGGGTGACTGTCGCGTGAGCCATGATCTACAACACAAATATATTCAAAGTGGACTTAGACTATGTTCAAGATAATTAGAGTTTAACTTAATCAATTTACTTGCTAAACTCCCACTCAAAAAGTACATCTCTCTAGTCATTTGAGTGGTTCATGACCCACTTACACTAGCTCAAGTCCGATCATCACGTGAGTTGAGTATAGTTTCAGTGGTAAGCATCCCGATGCTAATCATATCATCTATATGATTCATGATCGAACTTTCGGTCTCATGTGTTCCGAGGCCATGTCTGTACATGCTAGGCTCGTCAAGCTTAACCCGAGTGTTCCGCGTGTGCAACTGTTTTGCACCCGTTGTATGTGAACGTTGAGTCTATCACACCCGATCATCACGTGGTGTCTTGAAACGATGAACTGTAGCAACGGTGCACAGTCAGGGAGATCACAATTTCGTCTTGAAATTTTAGTGAGAGATCACCTCATAATGCTACCGTCGTTCTAAGCAAAATAAGGTGCATAAAAGGATTAACATCACATGCAATTCATAAGTGACATGATATGGCCATCATCACGTGCTCCTTGATCTCCATCACCAAAGTACCGGCACGATCTTCTTGTCACCGGCGCCACACCATGATCTCCATCAACGTGTCACCATCGGGGTTGTCGTGCTACTCATGCTATTTCTACTAAAGCTACATCCTAGCAAAATAGTAAACGCATCTGCAAGCACAAACGTTAGTTTAAAGACAACCCTATGGCTCCTGCCGGTTGTCGTACCATCGACGTGCAAGTCGATATTATCTATTACAACATGATCGTCTCATACATCCAATATATCGCATCACATCGTTGGCCATATCACATCACAAGCATACCCTGCAAAAACAAGTTAGACGTCCTCTAATTTTGTTGTTGCATGTTTTACGTGGTGACCATGGGTATCCAGTAGGATCTCATCTTACTTACGCAAACACCACAACGGAGATATATGAATTGCTATTTAACCTTATACAAGGACCTCCTCGGTCAAATCCGATTCAACTAAAGTTGGAGAAACCTACACTTGCCAGTCATCTTTGAGCAAGGGGGTTACTCGTAGCGATGAAACCAGTCTCTCGTAAGCGTACGAGTAATGTCGGTCCAAGCCGCTTCAATCCAACAATACTGCGGAATCAATAAAAGACTAAGGAGGGCAGAAAAACGCACATCACCGCCCACAAAAACTTTTGTGTTCTACTCGAGAAGACATCTACGCATGAACCTAGCTCATGATGCCACTGACGGGGAACGTCGCATGGGAAACAAAAAATTTCCTACGCGCACGAAGACCTATCATGGTGATGTCCATCTACGAGAGGGGATATTCGATCTACGTACCCTTGTAGATCGCACAACAGAAGCGTTAAGAAACGCGGTTGATGTAGTGGAACGTCCTCACGTCCCTCGATCCGCCCCGCGAACCGTCCCGCGATCCGTCCCACGATCTAGTGCCGAACGGACGGCACCTCCGCGTTCAGCACATGCACAGCTCGACGATGATCTCGGCCTTCTTGATCCAGCAAGAGAGACGGAGAGGTAGATGAGTTCTCTGGCAGCGTGACGGTGCTCCGGAGGTTGGTTGTGATCTAATCTCAGCAGGGCTCCGCCCGAGCTCCGCAGAAACGCGATCTAGAGGTAAAACCGTGGAGATATGTGGTCGGGCTGCCGTGGCAAAGTTATCTCAAATCAGCCCTAAAACCTCCGTATATATAGGTGGGAGAGGGGGGGCCTTGCCTTGGGGCTCAAGGAGCCCCAAGGGGGTCGGCCGAGCCAAGGGGGGGAGTCCTCCCCTTCCAAACCGAATCCAACTAGGTTTGGAAGGAGGGGTCCTTCCCCTTTTTCCCACCTCCTCTTTTTTTTCTCTTTGATTTTCTTCCTATGGCGCATAGGGCCTTCTTGGGCTGTCCCACCAGCCCACTAAGGGCTGGTGCGCTACCCCCAAGGCCTATGGGCTTCCCCGGGGTGGGTTGCCCCCCCGGTGAACACCCGGAACCCATTCGTCATTCTCGGTACATTCCCGGTAACTCCGAAAACCTTCCGGTAATCGAATGAGGTCATCCTATATATCAATCTTCGTTTCCGGACCATTCCGGAAACCCTCGTGACGTCCGTGATCTCATTCGGGACTCCGAACAACATTCGGTAACCAACCATATAACTCAAATACGCATAAAACAACGTCGAACCTTAAGTGTGCAGACCCTGCGGGTTCGAGAACTATGCAGACATGGCCCGAGTGACTCCTCGGTCAATATCCAATAGCGGGACCTGGATGCCCATATTGGATCCCACATATTCTACGAAGATCTTATCGTTTGAACCTCAGTGCCAAGGATTCATATAATCCCGTATGTCATTCCCTTTGTCCTTCGGTATGTTACTTGCCCGAGATTCGATCGTCAGTATCCGCATACCTATTTCAATCTCGTTTACCGGCAAGTCTCTTTACTCGTTCCGTAATACAAGATCCCGCAACTTACACTAAGTCACATTGCTTGCAAGGCTTGTGTGTGATGTTGTATTACCGAGTGGGCCCCGAGATACCTCTCCGTCACACGGAGTGACAAATCCCAGTCTCGATCCATACTAACTCAACGAACACCTTCGGAGATACATGTAGAGCATCTTTATAGTCACCCAGTTACGT
Source organism: Hordeum vulgare subsp. vulgare (assembly GCF_904849725.1). Classification (NCBI taxonomy): domain Eukaryota; kingdom Viridiplantae; phylum Streptophyta; class Magnoliopsida; order Poales; family Poaceae; genus Hordeum; species Hordeum vulgare. The sequence goes on from NC_058520.1 coordinate 356,634,051, forward strand.
TGCGACGTTTGATACACACAAAGCATTCCTCCGGTGTCAGTGAGTTATATGATCTCATGGTCATAGGAACAAATACTTGACACGCAGAAAACAGTAGCAACAAAATGACACGATCAACATGCTACGTCTATTAGTTTGGGTCTAGTCCATCACGTGATTCTCCTAATGACGTGATTCAGTTATCAAGCAACAACACCTTGTTCATAATCAGAAGACCCTGACTATCTTTGATCAACTGGCTAGCCAACTAGAGGCTTGCTAGGGACAGTGTTTTGTCTATGTATCCACACATGTATATAAGTCTTCATTCAATACAATTATAGCATGGATAATAAACGATTATCTTGATACAGGAATTATAATAATAACTATACTGATGTGACTCTGATGTAGCTTGTGGCGAGTGTAAGCCAATTCTATATATATATCTTTTTTTAGTACATGTACTTGTAACGATATCCATTCTTGCGACACGACGAGATGCGCTTCTATCCCTGACGAGGCCTTCGTGCCAAATTGAGGATAGGGTTGCATCTTTGGCGTGACAGCTTTCCTAATGGCAGGAAAATGGAAGAGCAGAAGCCGAAGGACCAGAGGTTCAAGACCAACGAGAACAAGCATGTAATGAACGAATGACCATCCTCCGGACAGTCCGGTGCCTGCAAGGCCTAGCTGACAATCATGTGACTCCTATGTTAAAATGGGTGGTGTGAACATTTGCTTGGTCATCGTGAAAACTATCCAAGTATCTAGTATCTGTGTTTTGAGTTCCTATATCTGCACTGCATGCCTGGAATGATAAATGAGTAGATTTTATCCTGTGATGTGTTCTCGTGGACCATTCATGATTTTGGAATCCACTTCTATATGGTGATTCGTGTAGCATCTTCTTTGTTGTCGATACTATTTCTCACGTTTATTCATTTATGAACAAACCTTTGTTCTAAGTACATCTCTTCCGTAATCTTTTAAAGTTGTAAAAATTACATTTTTAATTATAGTGTACTCCTGTCCATGAATCCCTTCGTATGAATCCCTGTGTACCAAATAGAAAGGATGTGAGAGGATTTGAGAGGATTGAGGGGATTTGAGAGGATTGGGTGAAAGGAAGGGATTCACCCAATCCCCTGAAATCCTTCCCTCCCAAAACCTCCCCAATCCCCTGAAACCAAACGAGGCCTAATGGATATGGCTGTTTAGAAACCACACAATGATTTTCGTGAAATATGACGGTTTCTTAAACTCTAAGAACGTGTTTGGAAGTCCTTTCACTTCTTAACTCCTCAACTCCAAACCAAGAGTGGAGTGTAGCCGAACGGTCCAAATCCTAGTTATGGACTAGAGAAGCTCGCGAATCTTTCTGTGTAATTTCCGAGGAGTCGCGAAGCTGGGAAACTCGAGCTCCTTCGAAACAGCTAAGTAGGAGTTGCCAAAAATTACATGTGAATGCCATCGCTAAGTGAGTTATGTTGCGTACCGGTTCGTGCGTTCGTACCAAATATTACAAATACTAGCAAAAGGGCCCGTGCGTTGCAACGGGAGAAAAAAAATACAACACGCTTTTAATTTATAGAAAAATGGTCTATAATCTAAGAATTTGTAGTTACGACACAAACAAAGATGATCTTACTCTACACAAGTGCAGTTCAAGATTCCACAGGTCTTTTATTTTAACACGCTTGCATGTAGATTTAATATGTACAAAGAAACGGGCAAGTGGCCTTCAGTTTCTTCTCCAATCCAGATTAGTACCAGTATGAAAGAAAGACGAATGATGAATTATTTATTAAGATTGCACCCCAGATAGTGCTTTTATTAAATGTTTACAGGTAAAAGAACATCATATTCAAATTCTATATATTTATCTAATCAAATTCCATATATAAAATGTTAAATTTGAAGTTACGGTTTAGAAGATGTGAATATGATAAAATATATTTAATATGTATTACGGGATTAATGTTAGAAACATGAGAGTTTTTTTTTATAAAATAGCATGACGGACTAAGAATACCTATTTCCTTTATTAATAGGTATAGATATAGATAGCAAACATGCCCGTGTGTTGCAATGGAAGAATTTGTTTATTTCACATACACGCTCTTGAGATATAAGTAAGTCTCTTGACATCTTGCACAATGCCACATGAGAAACAACATGATAACCGGTGTTGCGTAAAAATATAAAAATGTGATAATTTTTGAAGTGCACTTAAGATTTTTCTAGTTTATTTGATAATAAAAATATCTATGAAGTCGCAGGTATCTCTTTACACATTTGCAGTCGGTCCTCCTTGCTGATGCCCATATTTGCATTAGGATGAAAGTAACAAAGTACGTTTTATTTTACTCACGATAGCATATGCATAAGCGTATTTGTTTTGTCTTGCTGATATTTTTTTTTTGCATTTATAGTCCAAGTGAAGTTTTAATTTGTTTGCAAACAAATTAGATAGCTTCATCGGAAACAATAAATTTGTAAGAACATGCATACCAAACGTTCTATGTTGCAATGCACGGGCATCTTTGCTAATTCTAAAAAAATCATTAAAAACAATTTCAAACAATATGAAAATCAAAGTTAAGCCATTGGTCTACGAAAAGCTTGCATCAGTAACACTGTACTTTTTTTATACATCAAAAAAGTTTTCTATATACACGTTTCATATTTTCCAATTTCATGGTTAACATTTTTTGAAACTTTTTTAGTTTTGATATCTACTTTTTATACACATTTTACATTTTTTGTATATATTAGAAACATTTTTTATATACACATTTGACATTCTCCAACTACATAATTAACATTTTAGAAAACTTATATTTGTTATGTCTACTTTGTTCCATACACATTGTATATTTTGGTATACATTTTTTATTATAGATCAGAAACATTTTCTATGCACATTAAAATAAATAATTGCATGATCCATATTTTTCAAAAAATAAATAAAAGTTAGATTATTTTTTCATACATACTGTACTTTCTTATGTAATATATTATTTTCTATTCAAGTTTGGGATTTCTTTAATGCATGATTATTAATTTTTCATAGTTTGCATACACAGGATTTTTGTAATTAAAATATTCAAACTATATATCGAAATAAAGTCAAAAGATAAAAACAAAGCAAAGAAAAACAGTGCTGGGGGCATGCCATCAGGCAGCCACCCGCCGGCAAAAAATACACAAAAGTGGATGTAAAATAGGGAGAGTGATGGATGGAACCTTGGTCTTCAAGGTGAAGACACAAGCTCCCAACCAGTTGGACCAACGCGCACACGTGATTAGTTCAGGGACCTGCTCTTATTGAATCAAATTTAACGACAGAGTTTAAAAGATAGGAAAAATGAATCGTTTTTTCCACTTACCGATGGCATAGGTGGGTAATTCCAGCGAACTTTAGGAGCAAATTTATGGACGGACAATCAAAAACAGTATTTGCTTTATTATTAGGTAGAGATGTGCTACCGCAAAGGTAGTTTCTTCTATTGAGCAGGCTTTTCACGGCTAGACGGGCTGTCATGGCTAGTTGAGCTCTCTCGAGCTGCTATTTCAAAGCTAGGTGGGCTCGCAACCTGTTTCAGCGACCAAAGTACCGAACGATCTGTGAACTCCCAAATTTTTCAAAATAAGTTGGCTGCTGGTTTTGGGCTATGAAGTTGAGGAGTTTGACGCCGTGGAGAGCTAACGAACATGCCCTAAATCGGTGTCTTTGGATAAAACTATGGATGTGACTAGGTCTCAGTCGACTTAGACTTAACCAAGTCTCAGTCAAGTGATATAGTATGTAAGAAGAAACATGAAAAACTAAAAAGAAATTGTTTGCACGAATCTCCATGCAAGATTAACGAGTTATAGTATAGACTCAGACATAACGAAGTCTTAGTCGACTGAGACTTAGCAAAACTATAAAATTATTGTACGAGCAAGAGTACTAAAGTTGTCACATAATTATTTGAAATGATGTGTTGATCAAGGGAGTGTGTAGAAAGATGAGAAAATATCCTCAAAGTGCAAATTCAATCCCAAGCAAATTTAGATCCTAGAAGTGTAAATCTTGATGTGAACAAAAATTGAAAAAAATTGTTTCCACTACTAGGGCTGGAAGAAAGGACTAGTATCAAGTAAAATATGAGAAGTTGTCGATTTTTTGCAATAAGTATTGACTTATAGGTTGTTCATACGAATGTGGAATTAAGGACAGTAAAATTGAGCCTAAAGCGAGGCTTGACAGCGATTTGTGTTTCTGGTCGTCGGATCCCGCGTCTTGATAGTTATCGGCCGTCTGATGCACGATTACCTCCCGCTTGGGCCGTTCCTGGGCCGACTGTCCTTGGGCCGCTATTCCAACAGCTGAATCGAATGCATCTCGTTCATTGTTGCGGGTTAACGTCGGATCGGGAACGAACGGTTGTGATTCTGCTGGGTGCTCACCTCCTACGGTCCTACTCCTACCACATCCCGCTCCACTTTCCCCGACCTCTCGTCGCCGCCTAGGGATAGACCTAGATCAGAGAGAAAAATAGAGAAAGAAAGGTGATTGATGGCGGCGGCGGCGTCGACCACGGTCTCGGCGTATGCATCAACCAAATCAGGCCTCTTCCTGATCTCGGCCTAGCGCCGCTATTTGCTGCCAGGGAGAGAGAAACGGAGGGAGGGAGCTGGATGATATGGAACGGAGATGGAGCACGCTCCACAGGTTGCCTCTACCTTTTGCCGCCGACAGCTCCTACGGGATATATGATAGCCGCCCGCCGGTTCTTCGCCGCCGCCTCACGCCACCTATCCCTTCCCCTCAGTGGCTCCATGCCATTCCTACTGCCTCGCCTCGGAGATCTTGGAAGCTGCCGACATCGCCTATTGTCGGTCTGCAAGGATGCCGCCCCTATCATTTTTTGTTTCGGCCCGACGCCGTCTCCCAATCTGTACGGTGGAGGGGTGCGCAAGCAACTTCAATCAGGAGGATGCCGTGTCGGAGGTCTTCCATCCCGGCTATGTTTTGTTCATGGCTTTTTTCGATGAATGTGCTGCTTCAAAATTTGTTCGGGTACTGCAAATTGATGTGACCAAGAGTATGTCCCGGATCGCCGTTTTAGATTCTGAAGTTCATTGACATCAACCGATTCTTCTAAACTTCATTTGTACTTTCTCACGAGTGAACATCTTTACTGTCAACTTTAATTTATAGCTTAGGAGGTTGTTGTCAATAGTTTTACAAGGGGCCCTTAATTTTAAGATGATAGGGTCATTTCTATTCTTATGATAAACAGTTCTTACCTAGACCCACCATTACCGTGCCAACTCATGGTCAGTTTGCATTGGCACCAATAGGACTCCAGCGACCTGGGATGTAACCCGCCTAGAAGTGAGATGGTGAAGAGTAATCCGCTCATCGCCCATGGATGCATTACCGGTAGTCGGTCTAACCTGCGTAAAAGTGATATGCATCTGGATTATATCTGATTTTAGTGATATAGACATCAGAAGTGATTTATTCACTCTTTTGTATGCACCTATTTTTAGTTGACACATTTGATGGTTATGGTATTCCATTTTATGTGGTTCGATTTTATCAACCTAATTCAGTCTTTTTTTTGCAGATCATTTACTAAAGAAAATTGTTTGAGATGAAGAGTCGAAGGCCTGAAGATAAATGTTGCTAATCAAGACGATGACCAACACAACTCCTGGGAAACACGACCAACGCTATGTGCCAGCAAGATTGAAGTTCGCAGATATGTTTACTTTGCTCCAAGATCGTATAGCAGTGTATTGCTTCATGCAGGCACCTTTTATCATCCATTTTTATTATTCAATTCTCTATATGGTCGTCATAGATGCTATTACAGGGATGTATTTGTATTTTTCATGCGTTGTTGTAAATAGAACACTCTTTGTAATCACACATATGTGTTATTTTATTTAACTATTTCTTTTCAGGCTAGGAAGAAAATTAGTTTAGATTGGCCATTGGATTTCAGAAAATTCAGAATAAGTTCGTACACCAGCCGTAATGGGATAAATCATGTACGACACCATGCTTGAGCCCTTATTCCTTGAGAATATGCAGTTGTATTCTTGGTCATGTGTTGCTCATTCAGGTTAGTCTATTTCTCTTTTTTGGTTCACAGTTGTTCGCATGAATTTAGCATTCATTTTGTCATATCATTGACAACAATTTGAACATGTCAATCAGGGAAACATATGCCCATCATCAGTGCACTTTTATTCAGTTTGCTGAGAAATGGATAGTCAATTCTCTCATCAAAATTGTTTTCTGTTCTATGCATAGATGCGACAATTACCTTCATCAGCTATTTTTTTCTTTCGCAGTTGGGCCTTGCATCCATATGGGTTAAACAATCAAGCTGACTTAATTTGTGGCCTTATATGTTCCTTTTGATACACAATACTGTATAATGGTTTATCTATGCTTCCATACAGGCTCATAACTATAGTTCCATCAAAAAATTGTTGCAACTAAAATTTTGTTTCTATTCTTTCAGCCGTGCGTGTTAATCTAGAAGTATTATCAATGTATGTATGCAAATAGTATTAAAATGTTAACTCCAAATAGGCAAACTGTCGAACTAACTGGAATGATTTGGACTTGGAAGTAGTAGCAATGAAGTGTTCAATATTTTTTATGTTCTTCGATGTTGGAAGAGGGTCATAGCTGGGATGATATCTTTTACTGCTGAAAAGAGGGGTTGCTACTGGATGGACTTTGTTACTTTGCAATTTTTTACACATGTATCTTCATTTATCCTTCATTTTGTATAGATAATAGCTGGCTATGAATTTTTTGTTATCCAAGAGCATGGTTACCAAGAATCCATAACTATACTAATATAGGAATTGGGTCCTCTGAAAGAAATATATTCTATGATGTTCAGATTTTCCATTGTGTACTTATGACCTATTGACACATTGGTAAGTGTGAATTAAGGGCCTTTTTTCCTTTCTTATGGTTATGGATGAATTTTGGGTTCTTTCTAGCACTACTCTTCAGTTTTGAACGCAGTGCTTGGAAAACACAAGAGCAATAAGCAAACTTTAGTAATATAATTTAGCTGTAATTTCTACATGGTAGATGGTGTGAGTTCCATAACAAGTGCAGTTCCACCTAAATGTTCGTTGGTACCTGGGTGATGCATGCCATGTCAAATTATATAATATGTTATGTGTATCCCCCATACATTTAGTGTTCTACAACTAGATCAGTTATGATACAAGATGTGTTTTGTTTGACAAAGGGATTTCTTTAGCTTAATATGCCATCATAATAGTGCTCAACCAGGGAGCTGGGAACATAGTGCAGAGTAACCCCTCTAATGTAAATATATTCTTGTTCTTTTTCGTGTAAAATGTCAGACACCAATGCAACTTTCATGTCAAAGAAACCATGCATCTAAAGAGATTCATTGCTTTAGAAAAAAAATTATGTTGTGGCCAGCTTTGAATATATTTGGTCTTAGCGTGCACTTCATACTGATGTTAGCCATTAACAAATTTGCATTGGTCTCATATTTACCATCAATGGTTTGCCACAAACTCAAACTAATTAACATCAAGCACATTAGACCCAAGAAAATAACACAATCCCACACCATATATTTGTGTAAATTTAATTTTCATATTTTGTGTTGCCACATGATTACACACATTTCTATATTTATATCGCAAAAATAGATGGGCGCAACAACGAGCGCCATCATGGTCTAGTGGTATAACATGATGTGTCCAAGTTTGAATGAGGTGAATTTATTCTAAATGGTGAATGCAGAAATCGGGGTGGTGGACGAGAGGAGGCGTTCCACATCAAAATTGGAGTAGTAACATGGAAGAGGACAGAACCTATAACAGTCAAGGTAGCTAGAGATGGAATGTTGTGTTTGCATACAAAGAACCTCCTAATCTTTTGAAGGAACATACCAAAATGAATGAACGTCACGAGGATGTAATATGTCTGGTATAGTTCCTTCAGCGAGGAAGATGTTGGGTATGAACTCTAACTCGAGGGCCAAAGAAGTGCAAAGCTTGGCTAGTGCTTTAGTCCTAGTGGATGTGTTATTATAAGTCACAAAAATAGTGGAATTCTTTGATAGGAATAACGGATCAGAGCCCACTTTAACTCCTCGAAGAAGTGTAAAAAAAAGATTGATAAGACATGAAGTGGGGCGAGGGAGAAATAAACAAATTGACCTTATATCGGCAGCCTCCGGGATGGTGGTTGTCTATGAGAAATGAAAATCCTAAGTTATATTCGTCATGGGCTTTTGAGGAACCGGACTGTAAGGGCATTGTTGGATGTTCAAAGATTACAAGGCTCGAATACCGCGATTTAGTTTGAAGCTCATTTGGATGATTGGGCTGCGAAAGTGCTTAGAAGGCGTATGAATATGGATCATAAGGAAGTGGTGCATGGTGATAGTAGGAGTGGTGGCTTGATCTTTCTTTAGAAGAACGAGGCTATGGTTTGACTTCGATATGAAATATATTTTTGTCGATGTGTACGCTAGAATGGGTCAGGAAAATGTTTGGATGATGGTAGGTTTGTATGGAGAGCCAAAATGGGAAAATAAACATGAAACATGGTCTTATCTTAGAGATCTACATGCGGTGAGGAATCTTCCTTGGTTGGTAATTGGTGATATGAATGAATTCTATTTCCGTTTGAGAAAGTGGGAGGATAGCCCACGCATGAATCAATACATAGAAGCTTTTAAGGAGACGATGGCAGATTGCAAATTGTTAGCTTTTGAGTACACTAGAGATAAGTTCACATGACATTGACGTCTTATTAAGGATCAAATGGATCGAGCAATGTTTAATGAGCAGAGGATGAATAGATTCCCAAAAGTAGCTCTCCCACACTTGGGATATGCAAAGTAGGATTATAGGCCCTTACTTGTATAGTTAAGCCGAAATACCACAAGAAGGATGCGGGAGAAGGGTATTCCGGTTCGAGGCTAAATGGCTTAAGGAAGCTCGTTTTGAGGAAATGGTCCAAGGGGTCTAGGAGATGGAAGGAAATAGAGTTCAAACGAGTAATTTGGCAGGCAATTTGGTGGTGGTTCATGAACAGTTACATTGGTGGGACAAATGGGTCGTGGGAACCACAAAAAATAGATTAGGGGGGTCTTATCAGGAATTAGATTTTGTCACACGGTGGCCGTTGAATGATTCAAATATTGCAAACAAAAGAGGGATAACACTGTAGATTTAGAAATTATCGCAACAAGACGAAGTGTTCTATATCCAAAGAATCCACATGGTCTCGTTGAAGCTTGGTGACATGAATATTCTTTTTTCCATCAATCTGCTATTCTGAGAAAACTGAGGAAAAAAATTTAGAAGTCTTGGGGATAATCTTGTAATTGGCGCAAAGGTAATGCATATTTGAACCCACTTGTTTTAGAGAGATTTTCACTACTGAAAATTGATGAGATAGATGATGCATTATTGGAGAAAGTGGTACCCTGAGTGACCGAACATATGAATGAGTCACTGTCAAAAGCTTATACAGATGAAGAGGTAAGAAAAGCCTTATTTTCTATAGGAGACATGAAAGCTCCGAGGGTTGATGGTTTGCATGCTATATTTATCAAAAAGATGTCGACACATCCTGGGTGATTCAATCACGATAGAGGTTCTTGATGTTGTGAATAATAAATTGATTCCCTAGGAGTGTAATGATATAGTATGTCCTCATTTCAAAATTTGAGAATCCTTTACAATAATTTCAAACATGATCACCCCTAGATTGAAGCATGTCCTTGATTATATAGTTTCCCCTATGCATATTGCTTTTGTTCTAGTCAAGTTAATTACTAATAATATCTTGTGCAACGCCCAAGATGCGACCCTACCCTTATTTCGGCATGAAGGCCTCGACAAGGATAGAAGTGCATCTCGTCGTTTCGCAAGAATGGATATCGTTACAAGTACATGTACTGAAAAGAAGAGATATATGGAATTGGCTTACACTCACCACATGCTACATCAGAGTCACATCAGTACAATGCATAAACATCATGTAGAAGAGCAGGGTCCGTCTACGGACAAAAACAAACGATAAAAGAACGACGTCAATCCTTGCTATCCTAGGCTGCCAGCCTAGACCCCATCCTAGATCGATGATGAAGAAGAAGAAACTCCAAATGAACAACCATCGCGCTCACGTCTTAATATCACTTTACATGTACCTGCAATTGGTGTTGTTGTCGGTATTTACTCTCAACATAAGCCATGGGCAAGCTAAAGATGGTGGGAACCGAAGTGACACTGGTGGGCGCTCGGGACGAGGTTGGTACAAGCATGGAACGCACGATGTACCCAGGTTCAGGGCTCTCCATAGAGATAACACCCCTAATCCTGCCGGAGTGTATAATGTACCAACGAGGCTGATGACCCACAAGTATAGGGGATCAATCATAGTCCTTTCGATAAGTAAGAGTGTCGAACCCAACGAGGAGCAGAAGGATCTCACAAGTGGTTTTCAGCAAGGAGAAATCTGCAAGCACTGAAATTGTCGGTAACAAGTGATTGTATTGTGAGATGATTCGTAGCAAGCAACAAGTAACAAAATTAGCAACGGTGCAGCAAAGTGGCCCAATCCCTTTTGTAGCAAGGGACAAGCCTGGACAAAGTCTTATAAGAGGAAAAACGCTCCCAAGGACACACGAGAATTTCTGTCATGCTAGTTTCATCATGTTCATATGATTCGCGTACGTTACTTTGATAGTTTGATATGTGGGTGGACCGGCGCTTGGGTACTGCCCTTACTTGGACAAGCATCCCACTTATGATTAACTCCTCTCGCAAGCATCCGCAACTATGAAAGAAGAATTAAGACAAAGTCTAACCATAGCATTAAACTAGTGGATCCAAATCAGCCCCTTACGAAGTAACACATAAACTAGGGTTTAAGCTTCTGTCACTCTAGCAACCCATCATCTACTGACTACTTCCCAATGCCTTCCTCTAGGACCAAATAATGGTGAAGTTTTATGTAGTCGACGTTCACATAACACCACTAGAGGAAAAACAACATACAACATATCAAAATACCGAACGAATACCAAATTCACATGACTATTATTAGCATGACTTATCCCATGTCCTCGGGAACAAAAGTAACTACTCACAAAGCATAATCATAATCATGATCAGAGGTGTAATGAGTAGCATCAAGGATCTGAACATAAACTCTTCCACCAAGTAATCCAACTAGCATCAACTACAAAGAGTAATCAACACTACTAGCAACCTTACAAGTACCAATCGGAGTCGCGAGACGGAGATTGGTTACAAGAGATGAACTAGGGTTTGGAGATGAGATGGTGCTGATGAAGATGTTGATGGATATGAGTCCCCTCCGATGAGAGGAGTGTTGGTGATGACGATGGCGACGATTTCCCCCTCCGGGAGGGAAGTTTCCCCGGCAGGATCGTCCTGTCGGAGCTCTAGATTGGTTCTGCTCAAGTTCCACCTCGTGGCGGCGGCGAAACCACGAAAAAGCTCCCCTCTGATTTTTTTCTGGACAAAACCCTCCATATAGCAAAAGAGGGGGGGGGGGGCAAGTGGGCCAACACGGTGCCCACAAGCCCCCCATGGCGCGGCCTGGGGGGTGGCCGCGCCGTGCAGGCTTGTGGCCACCCCCTGGCCCTCCTCCGGTACTTCTTTGGCCCAGTATTTTTTATATATTGGGAAAAAATCTCCGTTGATTTTCACGGCGTTTGGAGATGCGTAGAATAGGTATCTCAACTTTGCTCCACTTTCAGGCCAGAATTCTAGTTGCCGGTATTCTCCCTCTTCATGTAAACCTTGCAAAATAAGAGAGAAAAGGCATAAGAATAGTACCGTGAAGTGAAATAACAGCGAGAGAAGCGATAAATATCAACATGAAAACATGATGCAAAATGGACGTATCAACTCCCCCAAGCTTAGACCTCGCTTGTCCTCAAGCGAAAGCCGAGCTCAATAAATATGTCCACATTTTTAGGGAGAGAGGTGTCGACAAAACAAGATACGAACATGCATGCATCATGATCAAGCTCAGAACAACAATACCAACATATAATCTCTCATACTAAAGTGATAATTCCTTCATAAAGTAAAGCATGGATCAAGAACCTTACCAAGAAGTAACAACCGATAGCCTTTAGTCATTGAAGCAATTGCAATTTATCACAACATCAGAAAGAGTCAAGTAAGAGCTTGTAAAGCAAATCCACATACTCAATCATTCTTTCGTTCTCTACAATTGCTACAACTCACGTGGTACTCATGAGATCAAAGTTTCAGCTGAACACAGAGAAAGATAGGGTCTTATATTTGCCTCCCAACTGCTTACCTCAAGGGTAATGTCAACAATAATAATTCATGAATACTTACCTCCAAGTTGACATATGAATATAGATCTTTCCCAAGCATATGACGGTAGCCAAGACAAAGGCAAAATAGGGAATTGGTGAAGATCACTGTAAGTGCATCTAGTGCCCCCTAGTGATTTTGGTGGTTTGAAGACTTATGGGTTAAGTATCTAATGTGTTCTCGAGTGTACACAGGATCTATAAGTCGCTGAGGAGTCTGAAATACTCGAGGGATATCGACCCCTAAAAATGTATATCTTCGGTTGAAGAAATTGGTCTGAAGCTGAAGAATTGAATCGCGAAGAATTTGCGATGAAATTGATATTCCTCATGAAGATATTGAAATTGAGGGATTCGGTGTGTCGTGAAGAAAATCAATCTAAAGACTTTGAAGCATGAAGATTTATCCTTTCTGTTTTCTTTTCTTCACACTTGAGTAATAGGAACACCGTACTGTTAAAGGGGGTCGAGGTAACACATTGGAATGAATTTCCTCATGATGCTCAACCCAAGCCTAATCCTACCAAAAGCCTCAAGTGAGGAATATGAGAGACACGAGGACTCTCACAGTTGAAGGTCCCGACCGTTATCGATAGCCACGCCACATCATTGGTCTTATCCACACCAACGGTCATATTATTTAAGGGCATTAATGTCAAATCACGTCGGGATGCTCCCAGGCTATAAATAGCCGCCCCCCACAACCATTAGCTGGTTGGCTGCTCCGTTAGAAACTGACACTTGTCATAAGAGCAACCCAAATTCCTCAGAGTCTTCGAGAGTAATTCATCAGTGAGGAAATACCCCAAAAACCAAACCACAAACCGAAACCAAGTGATTGAGCATCATTGAAGAAGTTGTTCCTGTGTGGGACTGAAGCCTTTTTTCCTTTGAGGATTGTGCATCCTCCAGACGGTTAGGCGTCATGGTCTAGAGCAACCCAGCAGTCAATTGTGGATCGCCAGGTGACCAAGTTTGTGAGGGTTTGGAAGTCTGCCCTGAAGACTTACCACGAGTGTTGGGCGAGGACTGTGTGTTCTTAGCCCAAGGAGAATACGGTAGGGACTGTGTGTCCTTTGGTTTCAATACCAAGCCGCTCCAAACTAGATGTACAATTGTCACAGCAGTTGGAACTGGGTCATCAACCACTGTCTTCACTGTGAAACGGGTTCTATTTCCTCAACTCTTTATATTCCTCAGATTGTGTGTTGATGATTTTCACTGTCACTGTTTGAAGAATTTGCTGAAGACTTTCTCTGAAATTCCTCAACCCCAAATTCTTCACGCAAGTTAATCTTCATCTGTTTTTCTACGTGCGTGCATACTGTGCAAACTGTTCTCCTATTCTTCATCCTGAAAAACTGATGTAGTGAAACTTTGCACTCCTGATCCTTTAGTGTTTCCGCTGTAAGTTAGTCATCAGTGAGGAATTTCTTCAAAAGGAATTTCCTGAGTGATGAAATTCTAAAAATCTCCTATTCAACCCCCTCTAGTTGATATAACGCACTTTCAATCACCATGACTCTTTCAGGGACAAAAAGTAAAGGTACAAGATAGGCCCTTCGTAGAGGGAAGTAGAGGTTGTCATGCGCTTTTGAGGTTTGGATGTGTGTCCTCTTAGTGTGGAGGAACGTCACTTTATATTGCCCCCTGTGATAAAGAACTTTATTATGCAGTCTATCGCTTTTATGTCTTCTTCATCACAGGTTCGTATAAAGCTTATTTTCCATACACTAATAGATCATACATATTAGAGAGCAATTTTTATTGCTTGCACCGATGGCAACTTACTTGAGGGATCTTATTCAATCCATAGGTAGGTATGGTGGACACTCATGGCAAAACTGGTTTGAAGATTTATGGATGCACACGTAGTATCTCTACTTAGTGCGGGAGTTTTGGCTAATGTGAGGTGGAAGCAATCGTCACATGCTAAGGGATCTCTAATCATATAACATTGTTCAGAGCCAAGCAAACACAATTCATTATGTTGTCTTCCTTGTCCAACATCTACTTCTAGGCATGCAATAGTTTAGTGAGTGTTCACAATCATAGATGGTGTCAGAGATGATATATTTGTATGTGAACCTCTCCTTCTTTATCACTTCCTATTAATTGCAACAATGACCAAGGTCTACGTTTGCCTACCCTCAACAAGTTTCTATCCTCATTCTTTTTATATGTGAAGCCATCACTTCCCATAGAATCATTACATGATCTTTCATGCTTTTGTTCTATTCTCACTCTTTTGATCATGACAAGAGGCAAAGCCCTTCAACTAAGACACTCTTTAATATATGGCTCACGAGCAATAATACATCGGGGGTGACACAAAGCAAAACTCAAGACTAAAACACTAAGACTTTTAAACTACTAGAGAAAAAGAAAACTGAAAAGGAAAACTAAAACAAAGGTAAAGGCAAAAGATGTGATGGTGATACGATACCGGGGCAACTCCCCCAAGCTTGGCAAAAGCCAAGGGGATTGCCCATACCAATGTTTAGTTGTCTTCCTTTGGTGGTGATGGTGGAGGAGTTGTTGAAGAGGTCTTGAGCTTGTTTAATTTCCACTTGAGCATAAAATTCTGCTCCCTCAGATCATCATTTTCCTCTTCAAGCTTCAACACCCTTTGGCATAATTCCTGTTTACTCTCCTGCAAGAAACGAGAAGGGATAAACAAGGTCTTAGGATTCTTCATTGAGCCAGGGAGGCTCGACTTCTTGAACTCCACATGCATGTGTCCAGGTTGAGGTAGAGGAGCCTCCTCTTCATCGGAACTTGTTTGTTCCTTCCCCTTGGGATCATAGTCTTCTTCCTCATCAGTGGTCTAGCCATATGGATCAAAGTCCCCATAGACCTTGGGGTTAGCACGGTAATCAGCCACATAGCTCTCCCCCTCTGAATCCCGAGAAGACATCTTGACCTAGATCTGCGGCAGAAAGCAGGCTTGAAACGAAAAACAGAGGAAATCTGCGTGATGCAGGGGTCAGACCAAACGAGAGTATATATAATGTTTTTTTCTAGACCAGAAGGAGTACCCTGCACAAAAACGGAGTTCGGGAGGCGCACGGGGTGGCCACAAGCCCTCACGGCGCGGCCAGGGGGTGGGCCCGCGTCGTGCAGGCTTGTCGCCTCCTCGCGCACTTTGCGGACTACTTCCATTTTTTGTATTTTTCAAATATTCCAAAACGGAGAAAATTTCCTATTGGAAAAGTTTTGGACTCTGTTTTCTTACCGAATCACATACCTCTTCGTTTTCGGAGTCTGAAACAGGCTGATAAATGTCCCTTAGGTATTCTTCCGGAGTTATGGTATTGATGATATTGCTTTCAACATTTATGGGAGTACCTGAGATATAATGCTTGATTCTCTGCCCATTTACCACTCTCGGACAATTACCTTCCGTGTTGTTGATCTTGATAGCACCGGAACGATATACTTCCTCAACAACATAGGGACCTTCCCATTTAGAGAGAAGCTTGCCTGCAAAGAATCTTAAACGAGAGTTATATAGCAAGACATAGTCACCTACGTTGAACTCACACTTTTGTATCCTCTTATCATGCCACCTCTTAACCTTCTCTTTGAAAAGCTTGGCATTCTCATATGCTTGAGTTCTCCACTCATCAAGCGAGCTAATGTCAAATAACCTCTTCTCACCGGCAAGTTTGAAATCAAAGTTGAGCTCTTTGATTGCCCAATAAGCTTTGTGCTCTAGCTCAAGAGGTAAGTGACATGCTTTACCGTACACCATTTTGTACGGAGACATGCACATGGGATTCTTATAGGCAGTTCTATAAGCCCACAGTGCATCATCGAGCTTCTTAGACCAATTCTTTCTAGACCTGTTGACGGTCTTTTGCAGAATTAGTTTAATCTCTCTATTACTTAGATCCACTTGACCACTGGACTGAGGGTGGTAGGGAGACACAATTCTATGGTTGACATCGTACTTAGCAAGCGTTTTACGGAAAGCACCATGAATGAAGTGTGAACCACCGTTGGTCATTAGATATCTAGGGACTCCAAATCTAGGGAAGATAACTTCTTTCAGCATCTTGATAGAGGTGTTGTGATCAACACTACTAGTGGGGATAACTTCTACCCACTTAGTGACGTAATCAACAGCAACCAAGATGTGAGTATACCCATTGGATTTTGGAAAAGGTCCCATATAATCAACGCCCCAAACATCAAATGGTTCAATGACAAGTGAATAGTTCATAGGCGTTTCCTGACATTTGCTAATATTACCTATTCTTTGACACTCGTCACAAGACAATACAAACTTACGGGCATCCTTGAAGAGAGTGGGCCAATAGAAACCTGATTGCAATACCTTGTGTGCAGTTCTATCTCCCGCATGGTGTCCTCCGTAGGCCTCGGAGTGACACTTCTGTAGAATCCGTCCCTGTTCATGTTCAGGTACACAATGTCTAATAACACCATCTACTCCTTCGTTATAAAGGTGAGAATCATCCCAAAAGTAGTGTCTCAAGTCAAAGAAGAATTTCTTCTTTTGCTGGTACGTGAAACTAGGTGGTATGTATTTGGCAACGATATAGTTTGCATAATCGGCATACCACGGTGCACTACGTGAAGCATTGATGACATTCAATTGCTCATTGGGAAAGCTATCATCAATAGGTTGTGGGTCATCAAGAATGTTCGCCAACCTAGACAAGTTATCTGCTACGGGGTTATCAACACCCTTCCTGTCGACAACGTGCAAATCAAATTCTTGTAGCAAGAGAACCCATCTGATAAGTCTAGGTTTAGCGTCCTTCTTCCCCATGAGGTACTTAATAGCAGCATGATCAGTGTGAATAGTGACTTTGGAATCAACTATGTAAGACCTGAACTTTTCACATGCAAACACGACTGCCAAAAATTCCTTCTCCGTAGTAGCATAGTTTCTCTGGGCACTGTCTAGAGTTTTACTAGCGTAGTGAATAACATTCAACTTCTTATCAACTCTTTGCCCTAGAACAACACCAACAGCATAATCACTAGCGTCACACATGATCTCAAAAGGCAAGTTCCAATCAGGTGGTTGAACAATAGGTGCAGTTATCAAAGCCCTCTTAAGTATTTCAAAGGCTTCCTCACAATCATCATCAAAAACAAAAGGAATATCCTTTTGCAAGAGATTGGTAAGAGGCCTAGAAATCTTAGAGAAGTCTTTGATGGACCTTCTATAGAAACCAGCATGACCAAGGAAACTTCTTATCCATGTGATATCTGTGGGGTATGGCATTTTCTCGATTGCATCAACCTTAGCCTTATCGACTTCAATACCTCTTTCGGAAATTTTATGTCCTAAGACGATGCCTTCATTAACCATAAAGTGGCACTTCTCCCAATTCAAGACAAGATTGGTATCTTTACATCTCTGCAAGACTCGATCAAGGTTGCCGAGGCAATCATCAAAGGAAGACCCGTAAACGGAAAAGTCATCCATGAAAACCTCAACAATCTTTTCACAAAAGTCAGAGAATATAACCATCATACATCTTTGAAAGGTGGCAGGTGCATTACATAAGCCAAAAGGCATACGTCTATAAGCAAAGGTACCGAAAGGGCAGGTGAAAGTGGTTTTCTCCTGATCAGATTGTGCAACTGGTATTTGGGAGAAACCAAAATAACCGTCTAGAAAGCAGAAGTGTGTGTGTTTGGACAACCTTTCTAGCATTCGGTCGATAAAAGGCAGAGGGTAATGATCTTTCCTAGTGGCCTTATTCAACTTCCTAAAATCAATCACCATCCTATAGCCAGTAATAATCCTCTGAGGGATCAACTCATCCTTATCATTAGGGACAACGGTAATGCCTCCCTTCTTAGGAACGCAATGCACCAGACTCACCCAATCGCTATGAGCAACATGATAAATAATACCTGCTTCCAAGAGCTTTAGTATTTATTTTCTCACTACTTCTTTCATCTTAGGATGTAATCTCCTTTGATGATCAGCAACTGGTTTGAATTCAGGATCAGTTTTGATCTTGTGCTGGCATAGAGTAGGACTAATGCCCTTAAGATCATCAAGAGTATATCCTATAGCAACACGATGCTTCCTCAGAGTTTTTAGTAACTTCTCCTCTTCATGCTCTGAGAGGCTGGCACTAATTATAATAGGATATATCTCCTTTTCATCAAGATAGGCATACTTAAGAGTATCAGGCAACTGTTTAAGCTCGAACACAGGATCACCCTTTGGTGGAGGTGGATCCCCAAGCAGTTCAACACGCAGATTATTCTGAAGGATAGGATATTGTTCTAAGACAACTCTATCTATTTCATCCCTTCCATCCATATGCATATCATTTTCATGCTCAAGCAAGTATTGCTCTAAGGGATCAGTAGGACGCACGACAATAGAGGCTAAGGCAATAGTTGTTGGAATTATGCCCTAGAGGCAATAATAAATGTATAGTTATTATTATAATTCCTGTATCAAGATAATAGTTTATTATCCATGCTATAATTGTATTGAATGAAGACTCATTTACATGTGTGGAT
Source organism: Hordeum vulgare subsp. vulgare (assembly GCF_904849725.1). Taxonomy (NCBI): domain Eukaryota; kingdom Viridiplantae; phylum Streptophyta; class Magnoliopsida; order Poales; family Poaceae; genus Hordeum; species Hordeum vulgare. The sequence continues at coordinate 356,652,950 of NC_058520.1, forward strand.
ACATAGACAAAACACCGTCCCTAGCATGCCTCTAGTTGGCTAGCCAGTTGATCGATGATAGTCAGTGTCTTCTGATTATGAACAAGGTGTTGTTGCTTGATAACTGGATCACGTCATTGGGAGAATCACGTGATGGACTAGACCCAAACTAATAGACGTAGCATGTTGATCGTGTCATTTTGTTGCTACTGTTTTCTGCGTGTCAAGTATTTATTCCTATGACCATGAGATCATATAACTCACTGACACCGGAGGAATGCTTTGTGTGTATCAAACGTCGCAACGTAACTGGGTGACTATAAAGATGCTCTACAGGTATCTCCGAAGGTGTTGGTTGAGTTAGTATGGATCAAGACTGGGATTTGTCACTCCGTGTGACGGAGAGGTATCTCGGGGCCCACTCGGTAATATAACATCACACACAAGCCTTGCAAGCAATGTAACTTAGTGTAAGTTGCGGGATCTTGTATTACGGAACGAGTAAAGAGACTTGCCGGTAAACGAGATTGAAATAGGTATGCGGATACTGACGATCGAATCTCGGGCAAGTAACATACCGAAGGACAAAGGGAATGACATACGGGATTATACGAATCCTTGGCACTGAGGTTCAAACGATAAGATCTTCGTAGAATATGTAGGATCCAATATGGGCATCCAGGTCCCGCTGTGGATATTGACCGAGGAGTCTCTCGGGTCATGTCTACATAGTTCTCGAACCCGCAGGGTCTGCACACTTAAGGTTCGACGTTGTTTTATGCGTATTTGAGTTATATGGTTGGTTACCGAATGTTGTTCGGAGTCCCGGATGAGATCATGGACGTCACGAGGGTTTCCAGAATGGTCCGGAAACGAAGATTGATATATAGGATGACCTCATTTGATTACCGGAAGGTTTTCGGAGTTACCGGGAATGTACCGGGAATGACGAATGGGTTCCGGGAGTTCACCGGAGGGGGGCAACCCACTCCGGGGAAGCCCATAGGTATTTGGGGGGGGGGTCACACCAGCCCTTAGTGGGCTGGTGGGACAGCCCACCAATCCCCTATGCGCCAAGGAAGAAAAAATCAAAAGAAAGAAAAAAAAAGGGAAGAAGTGGGAAGGAGGAAGGACTCCCTCCCACCAAACCAAGTAGGACTCGGTTTGGGGGGGGAGAGTCCTCCCCCTGGCTCGGCCGACCCCTTGGGGATCCCTTGGACCCCAAGGCAAGGTCCCCCTCCCTCCTCCTATATATATGGGGCTTTTAGGGCAGATTTGAGACGACTTTCTCACGGCTGCCCGACCACATACCTCCATAGTTTTTCCTCTAGATCGTGTTTCTGCGGAGCTCGGGCGGAGCCCTGCTGAGACAAGATCATCACCAACCTCCGGAGCGCCGTCACGCTGCCGGAGAACTCTTCTACCTCTCCGTCTCTCTTGCTGGATCAAGAAGGCCGAGATCATCGTCGAGCTGTACGTGTGCTGAACGCGGAGGTGCCGTCCGTTCGGTACTAGATCGTGGGACTGATCGCGGGATTGTTCGCGGGGCGGATCGAGGGACGTGAGGACGTTCCACTACATCAACCGCGATCTCTAATCGCTTTTGCTGTATGATCTACAAGGGTACGTAGATCACTCATCCCCTCTCGTAGATGGACATCTCCATGATAGGTCTTCGTGCGCGTAGGAAATTTTTTGTTTCCCATGCGACGTTCCCCAACAGTGGCATCATGAGCTAGGTTCATGCGTAGATGTCTTCTCGAGTAGAACACAAAAGGTTTTGTGGGCGGTGATGTGCGTTTTGCTGCCCTCCTTAGTCTTTTCTTGATTCCGCGGTATTGTTGGATTGAAGCGGCTTGGACCGACATTACTCGTACGCTTACGAGAGACTGGTTTCATCGTTACGAGTAACCCCCTTTGCTCAAAGATGACTGGCAAGTGACGGTTTCTCCAACTTTAGTTGAATCGGATTTGACGGAGGAGGTCCTTGGATGAGGTTAAATAGCAACTCATATATCTCCGTTGTGGTGTTTGCGTAAGTAAGATGCGATCCTACTAGATACCCTTGGTCACCACGTAAAACATGCAACAACAAAATTAGAGGACGTCTAACTTGTTTTTGCAGGGTATGATTGTGATGTGATATGGCCAATGATGTGATGTGATATATTGGATGTATGAGATGATCATGTTGTAATAGAAATATCGACTTGCACGTGGATGGTACGGCAACCGGCAGGAGCCATAGGGTTGTCTTTATACTAACATATGTGCTTGCAGATGCGTTTACTATTTTGCTAGGATGTAGCTTTAGTAGTAATAGCATAAGTAGCACGACAACCCCAATGGCGACACGTTGATGGATGATCATGATGTGGCGCCGGTGACAAGAAGATCGTGCCGGTGCTTTGGTGATGGAGATCAAGAAGCACGTGATGATGGCCATATCATGTCACTTATGAATTGCATGTGATGTTAATCCTTTTATGCACCTTATTTTGCTTAGAACGACGGTAGCATTATGAGGTGATCTCTCACTAAAATTTCAAGACGAAATTGTGTTCTCCCCGACTGTGCACCGTTGCTACAGTTCGTCGTTTCGAGACACCACGTGATGATCGGGTGTGATAGAATCAACGTTCACATACAACGGGTGCAAAATAGTTGCGCACAGCGGAACACTCGGGTTAAGCTTGACGAGCCTAGCATGTGCAGACATGGCCTCGGAACACATGAGACCGAAAGGTCGATCATGAATCATATAGATGATATGATTAGCATAGGGATGCTTACCACTGAAACTACTCCGGACTCACGTGATGATCGGACTTGGGATAGTGTAGGTGGATCATGAACCACTCAAATGACTAGAGAGATGTACTTTTTGAGTGGGAGTTTAGCATGTAATCTGATTAAGTTGAACTCTAATTATCTTGAACATAGTCTAAGTCCACTTTGAATATATTTGTGTTGTAGATCATGGCTCACGCAAGTGTCATCCTCAATTTTAATACGTTCCTAGAGAAAGCTAAGTTGAAAGATGATGGAAGCAACTTTGTAGACTGGGCTCGTAATCTTAAGCTAATCTTACAAGCTGGAAAGAAGGATTATGTCCTTAATGCTGCGCTAGGAGATGAACCACCCGCTACGGCTGATCAGGATGTTAAGAACGCTTGGTTAGCGCGTAAGGAGGACTACTCAATAGTTCAAAGTGCAGTCTTGTATGGCTTAGAACCGGGACTTCAACGTCGCTTTGAGCGTCATGGAGCATTTGAGATGTTCCAGGAGTTGAAGTTCATCTTTCAGAAGAACGCCCGGATCGAGAGGTATGAGACCTCCGATAAATTCTATGCTTGCAAGATGGAGGAAAACTCGTCTGTCAGTGAACATGTGCTCAAAATGTCTGGGTACTCAAACCGTCTAGCTGAACTGGGGATTGAACTCCCGCAAGAAGCTATCACTGACAGAATCCTTCAATCACTGCCGCCAAGCTATAAAGGCTTTGTGTTGAACTACAACATGCAAGGGATGAACAAGTCTCCCGGCGAGTTGTTTGCGATGCTGAAAGCCGCAGAGTCTGAACTTCGTAAAGAACATCAAGTGTTGATGGTGAGCAAGACCACTAGTTTCAAGAGAAACGACAAAGGCAAGAAGGGCAATTCGAAGAAGAGCGGCAAGCCTGTTGCCAATCCGCCGAAGAAACCCAAGGCTGGACCTAAGCCTGAAACAGAGTGCTTCTATTGCAAGGGTATGGGTCACTGGAAGCGCAATTGCCCCAAGTATCTGGCAGATAAGAAGGCGGGCAAAGAAAAATCAGGTATATTTGATATACATGTTATTGATGTGTACTTAACCAGCTCTCGTAGTAGTGCCTGGGTATTCGATACCGGTTCTGTTGCTCACATTTGCAACTCGAAGCAGGAACTGCGGAATAGACGAAGGCTGGCGAAAGACGAAGTGACGATGCGCGTAGGAAACGGTTCCAAGGTTGATGCAATCGCCGTCGGCACAGTGTCACTTCAACTACCATCGGGATTAGTGATGAACTTAAATCATTGTTATTTAGTGCCTGCGTTGAGCATGAACATTATATCTGGATCTTGTTTATTGCGAGACGGTTACTCTTTTAAGTCTGAGAATAATGGTTGTTCTATTTCTATGAGTAACATCTTTTATGGTCATGCACCGAATGTGAGAGGATTGTTCATATTGAATCTTGATAGAGATATGCATATACATAACATTGAGACCAAAAGAGTTAGATTAAACAATGATAGCGCCATATTTTTGTGGCACTGCCGCTTGGGTCATATTGGTGTAAAGCGCATGAAGAAACTCCATGCTGATGGACTTTTGGAGTCACTTGACTTTGATTCACTTGACACGTGCGAACCATGCCTCATGGGCAAGATGACTAAGACTCCGTTCTCCGGAACAATGGAGCGTGCAAGTGACTTGTTGGAAATCATACATACCAATGTGTGTGGTCCAATGAGCGTGGAGGCACGCGGCGGATATCGTTACTTTCTCACCTTCACTGACGATTTAAGCAGATATGGTTATGTCTACTTGATGAAGCACAAGTCTGAAACATTTGAAAAGTTCAAGCAATTTCAGAGTGAAGTGGAAAATCATCGTAACAAGAAGATCAAGTTCCCGCGGTCTGATCGTGGGGGTGAGTATCTGAGTTTCGAGTTTGGTACTCACTTAAGACAATGTGGAATTGTTTCGCAGTTAACACCGCCTGGAACACCGCAGCGTAATGGTGTGTCCGAACGTCGTAATCGTACTTTGTTAGAGATGGTGCGATCTATGATGTCTCTTACTGATTTGCCATTATCATTTTGGGGTTATGCATTAGAAACAGCTGCATTCACTTTAAATAGGGCACCATCAAAATCCGTTGAGACGACACCATACGAACTGTGGTATGCTAAAAGACCAAAGTTGTCGTTTCTTAAAGTTTGGGGATGTGATGCTTATGTCAAAAAGCTTCAGTCTGAAAAGCTGGAACCCAAAGCGGAAAAATGCGTCTTCATAGGTTACCCAAAAGAGACAGTTGGGTACACCTTCTATCTCAAATCCGAAGGCAAAGTGTTTGTTGCTAAGAACGGAACTTTTCTCGAGAAGGAGTTTCTCTCGAGAGAATTGAGTGGGAGGAAGATAGAACTTGACGAGGTTGTCGAACCTCTCATCCCTCTGGATGGTGGCGCAGGGCAAGGGGAAACCTCTGTCATTGCGACGCCGGTTGAGGAGGAAGTTAATGATGATGATCATGAAACTCCAGTTCAAGTTTCTGTTGAACCACGTAGGTCGACGAGATCACGCGCTGCTCCAGAGTGGTACGGTAATCCCGTCTTATCAATCATGTTGTTAGACAACAATGAACCTGCAAATTATGAAGAAGCAATGGTGGGGCCAGATTCCAACAAATGGCTAGAAGCCATGAAATCCGAGATAGGATCCATGTATGAGAACAAAGTGTGGACTTTGGAGATACTACCTGAGGGCCGCAAGGCTATTCAGAACAAATGGATCTTTAAGAAGAAGACGGACGCTGACGGTAATGTGACCGTTTATAAAGCTCGACTTGTGGCAAAGGGTTTTTCACAAGTTCCAGGAATTGACTACGATGAGACTTTCTCTCCCGTAGCGATGCTTAAGTCCGTCAGAATCATGTTAGCAATAGCTGCATTTTTCGATTATGAAATTTGGCAGATGGATGTCAAAACGGCGTTCCTTAACGGTTTCCTTAAGGAAGAGTTGTATATGATGCAACCCGAAGGTTTTGTCGATCCTAAAAATGCTGACAAAGTGTGCAAGCTCCAGCGATCCATTTATGGACTGGTGCAAGCATCTCGGAGTTGGAACAAACGCTTTGATGAGGTGATCAAAGCATTTGGGTTTATACAAGTGGTTGGAGAATCTTGTATTTACAAGAAAGTGAGTGGGAGCTCTGTGGCGTTTCTAATATTATATGTGGATGACATATTACTGATTGGAAACAACGTAGAGCTTTTGGAAAGCATAAAAGGTTACTTGAATAAAAGTTTCTCTATGAAGGACCTAGGAGAAGCTGCTTACATTCTAGGCATTAAGATCTATAGGGATAGATCAAAACGCCTGATAGGACTTTCACAAAGCACATACCTTGATAAAGTTTTGAAGAGGTTCAAAATGGAACAGTCCAAGAAAGGGTTCTTGCCAGTGTTACAAGGTACGAGATTGAGTAAGACTCAGTGCCCAGCAACTGATGAAGATAGAGAGCATATGCGCTCCGTCCCCTATGCTTCAGCCATAGGCTCTATCATGTATGCGATGCTGTGCACTAGACCAGATGTTAGCCTGGCCATAAGTATGGCAGGCAGGTTCCAGAGTAATCCAGGAGTGGATCACTGGACAGCGGTCAAGAATATCCTAAAGTACCTGAAAAGGACTAAGGAGATGTTTCTCGTGTATGGAGGTGACGAAGAGCTCGCCGTAAAAGGTTACGTCGATGCAAGCTTTGACACGGATCCGGACGACTCTAAGTCGCAAACCGGATACGTATTTATTCTTAATGGGGGTGCAGTAAGCTGGTGCAGTTCCAAGCAAAGCGTCGTAGCAGATTCTACATGTGAAGCGGAATACATGGCTGCCTCGGAGGCGGCTAAGGAGGGTGTCTGGATGAAGCAGTTCATGACCGATCTTGGAGTAGTGCCAAGTGCACTGGATCCAATAACCTTGTTCTGTGACAACACTGGTGCCATTGCCTTAGCAAAGGAACCAAGGTTTCACAAGAAGACCAGACACATCAAACGACGCTTCAACCTCATCCGCGACTACGTCGAGGAGGAGGACGTAAATATATGCAAAGTGCACACGGATCTGAATGTAGCAGACCCGCTGACTAAACCTCTTCCACGGCCAAAACATGATCGACACCAGAACTGTATGGGTGTTAGATTTATTACAATGTAATTCACATGGTGATGTGAGGGCTAGATTATTGACTCTAGTGCAAGTGGGAGACTGTTGGAATTATGCCCTAGAGGCAATAATAAATGTATAGTTATTATTATAATTCCTGTATCAAGATAATAGTTTATTATCCATGCTATAATTGTATTGAATGAAGACTCATTTACATGTGTGGATACATAGACAAAACACCGTCCCTAGCATGCCTCTAGTTGGCTAGCTAGTTGATCGATGATAGTCAGTGTCTTCTGATTATGAACAAGGTGTTGTTGCTTGATAACTGGATCACGTCATTGGGAGAATCACGTGATGGACTAGACCCAAACTAATAGACGTAGCATGTTGATCGTGTCATTTTGTTGCTACTGTTTTCTGCGTGTCAAGTATTTATTCCTATGACCATGAGATCATATAACTCACTGACACCGGAGGAATGCTTTGTGTGTATCAAACGTCGCAACGTAACTGGGTGACTATAAAGATGCTCTACAGGTATCTCCGAAGGTGTTGGTTGAGTTAGTATGGATCAAGACTGGGATTTGTCACTCCGTGTGACGGAGAGGTATCTCGGGGCCCACTCGGTAATACAACATCACACACAAGCCTTGCAAGCAATGTAACTTAGTGTAAGTTGCGGGATCTTGTATTATGGAACGAGTAAAGAGACTTGCCGGTAAACGAGATTGAAATAGGTATGCGGATACTGACGATCGAATCTCGGGCAAGTAACATACCGAAGGACAAAGGGAATGACATACGGGATTATACGAATCCTTGGCACTGAGGTTCAAACGATAAGATCTTCGTAGAATATGTAGGATCCAATATGGGCATCCAGGTCCCGCTATTGGATATTGACCGAGGAGTCTCTCGGGTCATGTCTACATAGTTCTCGAACCCGCAGGGTCTGCACACTTAAGGTTCGACGTTGTTTTATGCGTATTTGAGTTATATGGTTGGTTACCGAATGTTGTTCGGAGTCCCGGATGAGATCACGGACGTCACGAGGGTTTCCGGAATGGTCCGGAAACGAAGATTGATATATAGGATGACCTCATTTGATTACCGGAAGGTTTTCGGAGTTACCGGGAATGTACCGGGAATGACGAATGGGTTCCGGGAGTTCACCGGAGGGGGGCAACCCACTCCGGGGAAGCCCATAGGTATTTGGGGGGGGTCACACCAGCCCTTAGTGGGCTGGTGGGACAGCCCACCAATCCCCTATGCGCCAAGGAAGAAAAAATCAAAAGAAAGAAAAAAAAGGGAAGAAGTGGGAAGGAGGAAGGACTCCCTCCCACCAAACCAAGTAGGACTCGGTTTGGGGGGGAGAGTCCTCCCCCCTGGCTCGGCCGACCCCTTGGGGATCCCTTGGACCCCAAGGCAAGGTCCCCCTCCCTCCTCCTATATATATGGGGCTTTTAGGGCAGATTTGAGACGACTTTCTCACGGCTGCCCGACCACATACCTCCATAGTTTTTCCTCTAGATCGTGTTTCTGCGGAGCTCGGGCGGAGCCCTGCTGAGACAAGATCATCACCAACCTCCGGAGCGCCGTTACGCTGCCGGAGAACTCTTCTACCTCTCCGTCTCTCTTGCTGGATCAAGAAGGCCGAGATCATCGTCGAGCTGTACGTGTGCTGAACGCGGAGGTGCCGTCCGTTCGGTACTAGATCGTGGGACTGATCGCGGGATTGTTCGCGGGGCGGATCGAGGGACGTGAGGACGTTCCACTACATCAACCGCGATCTCTAATCGCTTCTGCTGTACGATCTACAAGGGTACGTCGATCACTCATCCCCTCTCGTAGATGGACATCTCCATGATAGGTCTTCGTGCGCGTAGGAAAATTTTTGTTTCCCATGCGACGTTCCCCAACAGTAGTTTCATCCCTACTAGGCAACTCCTTTGCATGAGGTTGTCTACCAAACTTAGAGAAATTGAACTCATGTGGCACACCTTCAAAGCCAACAGTGACAGTTTGCTTCTCACAGTCAATATGAGCATTGACAGTGTTTAGAAAAGGTCTACCAAATATGATGGGCCAAAATCTATCTTGAGCGGTAACAAGAACGAGGAAATCAGCAGGATACTTTGTTTTACCACACAAGACTTCAACATCCCTAACAATTCCCACAGGGCAGATAGTGTCTCTATTGGCAAGCTGAATAGTGACATCTATAGGTTCTATCTCAACAGGTGCAATCTCATCTTTGACTTCATCGTATAAGGATTGAGGTATTGCACTAACACTAGAACCCAAGTCACATAAGCCATGATAACAATGATCTCCTATCTTAATAGAAACCACAGGCATGCCAACAATAGGCCTATGTTTGTCTCTAACGTGAGGTTTAGCAATTCTAGCAGCATCTTCACAAAAGTGAATATTATGTCCCTCAAGTTCTTCAGACAGAAGATCTTTGATAATAGCAATGCTAGGTTCAACTCTAATTTGCTCAGGGGGTGTAGGTGTTCTAATATAGCCTCTAAGTATCATAGTTCAAGCTTTAGAATGATCCTTTATCCTAACAGGGAAAGGTGGTTTCTCAATGTAAGCACTGGGTACCACAGGATCATTATAGGCAATGACTTTCTCTTCAACTGGAGTGGGTTTAACTACGTTGACTTCTAAAGGAGGATGAAATTTAAACCACTTCTCTTTGGGGAGATCAATGTGAGCAACAAAGGATTCACACGGTGAAGCTACTATCTTAGAGTCAAGTCCATACTTAGCGCTAAAGTCACAAAAAGTATTTGTCTCAACAAAGGATTTAACGCAATCAAAAGTGAAATTCATACCTGACTCCTTACCTTCTTCAAGCTCCCAATCTTCAGAGTTGCATTTAACTCTCTCCAATAAATTCCACTTGAAGTCAATATCTCTCTTCATAAAAGAACCGCTACAAGAAGTGTCAAGCATGGTGCGATCATCATGAGGAAGCCGAGCATAGAAGTTTTGAATGATAATTTCTCTCGAGAGCTCATGATTGGGGCATGAATATAGCATTTATTTCAGCCTCCCCCAAGCTTGAGCGATGCTTTCTCTGTCACGAGGCCAAAAATTATAAATATAATTCCAATCACGATGTACTAAATGCATAGGATAAAACTTTTGATGAAATTCCAATTTCAACCGATTGTAGTCCAATGATCCAGTATCATCACATAGCCTATACCATGTCAACGCCTTATCCTTCAAAGATAAAGGAAAGACCTTCTTCTTGACCTCATCCTCGGGCACACCCGCAAGCTTAAATAAACCACAAACCTCATCTACATAGATCAGATGCAAGTCTGGATGTGATGTTCCATCTCCTGTAAAAGGATTAGCTAGCAGTTTCTCAAGCATACCCGAAGGAAATTCAAAGCAAATATTTTCAGTAGGTGCAGCAACTTGAGGAGCAACTCTCTGTGCTTCCATTCGAGGTGAAGATACCCCGAACAAGCCCCTCAAATGATTAGTATCCATAGTGACAAGTGACAAGAAATTTCAGCACACTATATGAATGTTTCCTTACCAAGTTCCACTTACCAAAGGCGCTTCACTCCCCGGCAAAGGCGCCAGAAAAGAGTCTTGATGACCCACAAGTATAAGGGATCAATCGTAGTCCTTTCGATAAGTAAGAGTGTCGAACCCAACAAGGAGCAGAAGGATCTCACAAGTGGTTTTCAGCAAGGAAAAATCTGCAAGCACTGAAATTGTCGGTAACAAGTGATTGTGTTGTGAGATGATTCGTAGTAAGAAACAAGTAAAAAAAGTAGCAACAGTGCAGCAAAGTGGCCCAATCCATTTTGTAGCAAGGAACAATCCTGGACAAAGTCTTATAAGAGGAAAAACGCTCCCAAGGACACACGGGAAGTTCTGTCATGCTAGTTTCATCATGTTCATATGATTCGCGTTCGTTACTTTGATAGCTTGATATGTGGGTGGACCGGCGCTTGGGTACTGCCCTTACTTGGACAAGCATCCCACTTATGATTAACCCCTCTCGCAAGCATCCGCAACTACGAAAGAATAATTAAGACAAAGTCTAACCATAGCATTAAACTAGTGGATCCAAATCAGCCCCTTACGAAGTAACACATAAACTAGGGTTTGAGCTTCTATCACTCTAGCAACCCATCATCTACTTACTACTTCCCAATGCCTTCCTCTAGGTCCAAATAATGGTGAAGTGTTATGTAGTCGACGTTCACATAACACCACTAGAGAAAAAATAACATACAACATATCAAAATACCGAACGAATACCAAATTCACATGACTATTATTAGCACGACTTATTCCATGTCCTCAGGAACAAAAGTAACTACTCACAAAGCATAATCATAATCATGATCAGAGGTGTAATGAGTAGCATCAATGATCTGAACATAAACTCTTCCACCAAGTAATCCAACTAGCATCAACTTCAAAGAGTAATCAACACTACTAGCAACCTTACAAGTACCAATCGGAGTCGCGAGACGGAGATTGGTTACAAGATATGAACTAGGGTTTGGAGATGAGATGGTGCTGATGAAGATGTTGATGGAGATGAGTCCCCTCCGATGAGAAGAGTGTTGGTGATGACGATGGCGACGATTTCCCCCTCCGGGAGGGAAGTTTCCCCGGCAGGATCATCCTGCCGGAGCTCTAGATTGGTTCTGCTCAAGTTCCGCCTCGTGGTGGCGACGAAACCACGAAAAAGCTCCCCTCTGATTTTTTTCTGGACGAAACCCTCCATATAGGAAAAGAGGGGGGCAAGTGGGCCAACAGGGTGCCCACAAGCCCCATGGCACGACCTGGGGGGTGGCCGTGCCGTGCAGGCTTGTGGCCACCCCGTGGCCCTCCTCCGGTACTTCTTCGGCCCAATATTTTTTATATATTGGGAAAAAAATCTCTGTTGATTTTCACGGTGTTTAGAGATGCGCAGAATAGGTATCTCAACTTTGCTTCACTTTCAGGCCAGAATCCCAGTTGCCGGTAGTCTCACTCTTCATGTAAATCTTGCAAAATAAGAGAGAAAAGGCATAAGAATAGTACCGTGAAGTGAAATAACAACCAGAGAAGTGATAAATATCAACATGAAAACATGATGCAAAATGGACGTATCAGAGGCTACAATGTGCTCCTCGAGCTGTTCTTCGGAGGAGGAAGAAGGAGCAGCCGGCTCACGTCTACCTCTCCTGTATGGTGTGTGTGTGTGTTGAGTTGACCGACCCTGTGCATTGAGGGGGGTCGGGGGATTTTATAGGAGAACCCATCAACCTACAATAAGGATAAAAGTACATGAGTGGGGCCCGACTGGCAGCCTCGCCGACTGGCTAGGGGGCCCACGGGGTCTTGTCTTGTCGCTGGAGGGGCCCGCCGGCTGCGAGGTCCCATCGGGCTGTGGGACCTGCCGGCTAGCCAGTAAGGCTCTCGCGTAAGGCCGACGCAGGACACGCGTAGTACGTCCGGCGTCGTCATGCGAGATTCATCATGGGGTGCTAGTACAACCGTCTCCACTGTTCCCATGCCGAGTGTAGTAATGGAGTGGGAGTTTGACGGGCTGACACTGTGCAGGATGATGGATCGGAGCCGGAGTAGGTCTGCGGCATGGCCGCCGACGCTGTACTTGTCGTGCGCTCTAATCCAGTACCTTGGCTGACGCGTAGCCACCTTCAACCGTAGGGTCTCGTCATGACCTACGGCCTGATGTGACTTGAGCTCCCTAGCCGGCTAGTCGCTTCACTAGCCGGCATGGGAATGGCCATCTCGCCTCTAGCCGGCCTACACGTCTTAAGCGGCCACAGGGAGGTAGCCATCTTGCTCCTAGCCGACACGAGCTTCCTAGTCGGTGAGATAGATCCGACCGTCTCGCCCCTAGCCGGCAGGAGCTTCCTAGCCGACCAGGGGGATTGGGATTCATAGAATAAGTTGTACTGTTCCTTCAAGGTAGAAGGAAAAGGAGTAGGCTCCATGAGCCTACCCCGTGGTTATCCCCCCGTCAGTAGTCCCCGAAGTAGGGGAGGCCCGCCACCTCGGAGCGGAAGGCCTCGCCGGCTTGAGTTGTTTGCTGTTGATCTTCTATCGCCGCCTGCGGCAAGAGACGCCGGCTCAGAAGCCGGCTAGCTTCCAAGAGACGCCTCGGCTTCGTCGTAAGTTCCACAGATTGCGCCACGTGCCAGGCCCCGGGCCTGGCGTGATGATGGTTTGCTCAGATGATGGGACTGGGCCTGAGCCCTGGGCCCATAATAATCGGAGGAGGTGGGCCGAGTGCGCACCAGTTCCCCTCCCCACGATCCATCGTGGGGTTTAAATGGGGTGCGGGGGTACCGAGGAGGCCATTCGCCCCCTTCTCGCCCCGCACTTGCGCCCCTTCCTTCCCTGAGCCCAGAGAAAGAAAGAGCTTCGCTTCGTCTTCGTCATTGCGCAGACCGTCGCCGCCGACCACCTCAAGCTTCCGTTGTCCGCCGTCATGTCGAGCAGCGCCCCCAAGAAGGGACATCACAACGGTGCTTGGCTCGGCAGTGACATTTGCGACGGCCATATCGAGGCGCTCCGCCAACGCCGCATGTTGCCTCCCGCATCTGTTGTGGCAGCGCGGGTGCCAATAGCAGAAAACTCCCCGACGCCGAGGGAGGGGGAGGTAGTCGTGTTCGATGAATACTTCTACCGCGGCTTTGGGCTCCTAGCGAGCAACTTCTTCTCCAACTTCCTCATCTTCTTCGGCTTTCAGCCGCACCATCTGGCACCAAACGCCATTCTTCAACTCGCCGCTTACGTCGTCTTGTGTGAGGGCTTTCTGGGTATTGAGCCCCGCCTCGACCTCTGGCAAAAGTTCTTCTTCTTCAAGGAGCAGTCCATTAAGATGGACAAGGCTGAGGCGGACAAGCTCACTGGCCCCGCCCGATGACCCCGTGCGGCGCGACACTCGTGCATCTTCGAACATCGTGCGGATTTCCCCAGATGCCGCTCCAGAACTCTATCAAACTGTGGCAGAGGGAATTCTTCTATGTGAAGAACGTCGACCCCTCACACGACGGCCTCAACTTGCCGCCCTTCGTCATCGATCCTCCGACAACGAGGAGGAACTGGAAAGCTTTGTATCCGAAGCCGATCGTCGGGGTAGAGCAGATATGCGCCTACCTCGAGACCATGAAGACCCGCGGCCTCCTGGGCCGCGACCTGCTCACCACCATGATGACCCGCCGGATCCTGCCTCTGCACAGGCGACCGCATCTGATCTGTCAGTTGGGCGGCCGGCATGATCCCTGCCGGCTCTCCACCAAAACTTCCGAGCCGGCGCCGTGGCTTAGAATGTGAACCTGATCTCCTTCGCCAACATGGACGAAGGTGGAGGTTGGGAATGGGGACGATGCCTTACGACCGAGACCATCCGGCCCCGGTGGTAAGTACCTACCCAAACCTTGCTTTGTTTTTCTTTGAACCTGTTGTTCTCTCTTTTGAGCCGGCTCCGACTCCCTTGCTTAGAAGGCGTTGGAGGACGAGTCCGCCCTTTGCTGGGAAGCGACGACAAACAAGACGGCCGTGGGCTGATCCAAGCCCAGCCGGACCGAGAAGACTCCTTCCAAGGAGAAACAGTCGAAGACCAAGCACGACCCCGCCAAGCGAGCGCGAGTGGAGGAGCCAGCTAGCGATGCGGCTACGAAGTACGCCCAGGGGACCGCCGAGCCGGCCGCCTCCACGCCAGTGGACCTCGAGGTGATCCCCGACACGCCGGATGCTGATGTAGAGAGCGCGTCGGAGATGGCCATGGAGGCGCTGGAGGTGGCCATGGATGCACCGGAGATGGCCGATCCACCCCTAACCGCAGAGACGGCGCTGGACGGGACGTCAAGGGAGCCGGCCACCAACCCACTGTCCGGAGACGGCACCATCGTCGTGGCCAGCCGCCGCCCAGCCGCCCCACGAGCCGGCCCCATCGTCGGGAGCTGGCCCATGAGGACTTGGCGAGTGGCCAATGCTGAGTGCACAACATTGGCCATAGGCAGAGAGCTCAGCGGCGTCCCGGAGCTGGTGGCCTTGTTCGCCAGCAGCCGAGACAAGGTGAAGCAGGCGGCCTTGGTGGCCAAGTGCGACCTGGAACGCCTTGAAGAGTGAATCAGGGTAAGTCTTCTGCCTTCTGCACCTTCCTTGGTTTGGCTTTTTTATTTTTCTACTCTTGAATCAGTGAGGGCGCACCAGCGCACCCACTGGGTGTAGCCCCCGAGAATCGGGCCGGCCAAGCATTGGCCGGGCCGAATCTCCTTGTGTTATGCTTGTCTTTACTTTTTTAGTGGGGGCGTGCTAGCGCACCCAGTGGGTGTAGCCCCCGAGAATCGGGCCGGCTAAGAGTTAGCCGGGCCGAATCTTACTTCTTGCTTTCTTTGTCTGGCTCGTAGGAGCTTCATGACGCCCAAGTGCAGGCGTACAACATGGTGCGGGCCCAGACCCACGCGGCTGATGGCCAAGTTGTTGATCTTCAGGGCAGGCTGGGCGCTGCCGTCTCCGAGCGAGACGCCTTTCGCGAGGTGGACCAGCAGCTCCAGCAGCAGCTGAGTCTTCTCCAGATGGAGAAGAAGGATCACGAGGCGGCCCTTCAGGCTGAACTAGGGCAGTTGCGCGCCACCCTTCAGGAGAAGGACACCTCCTACACTGCCGACAAGGAGCCCCTTGAGACGGTTCATCTCGAGGAGATGAAGCTCAAGGACGCTACCCCTGAAGGAGAAGGAGGATGCCCTGATCCAAAGGCAGGCGCAGCTGGCCAAGGCGATGGAGGCGACCGAGGCCCACCGAGACGAGCTCTCCCGCGTGACTCGAGAGAGCACGGTGCGGGAGCGCGAGGCCTTGGAGGAGGCTCGTGAGACCGACATCCATTTCAACCGTAAGCCTTTCTTTATCTTGTCTTGATCTTTTCTTCTTTGTTGGCCTCCCTTCTTATTTTTCTTAGCACCAATTCCCATACCCCAGGAATCTTTCCTGGGACATGGGAAGCGGCTGAAACGGCTGTGGAGACCAGCCGCGAGGAGCGCCGCGCTGCTGGTGAGGAGGTGGATGCCGACGCCGGCTGGTCTATGGAGGAGATTGCCATTAGCATCAGGGCTCATCTGCTCGTCCTGGCCGAATCCCTGGAGCGGCTCTAGAGTGCAGGCTCGTCGATGATAAGGGCTCTGTGGCCCGAGGTCGTGGAGCCGGCGTTAATGAGCCGGATGTCCCGCTTGAAGCCGACGGCGCCCGCCTCGACGCCTGACACGCCTCAGCCGCGTGCGCTGGTGCCTACATGGCGCTGCGCTTGGCCAAGTCCTGGTATCGAAACCTGGACTTGGGCAAGCTTGCCGCACAACGCGACGGCTCAGAGGGGGAGCTGCAGGCCATGGAGGACCAGCTGCAGATGAGGGCCAGCGACATCGCCTCTTTTGCCGCCTGGGATGAGCTCAACTTGGAGTGTGATGAAGATGGCAACGTGATCCCTGAGGACTTCTTCCATCTTCAGCCGTATGACGCCGATGGCAGTTCCACCAAGGCGGCCCTTGAGGAGGAGGTTGCTGACTCCAGCAGCGAGGCTTATGCGGACTTGCCCGCGAAGGACGGAGCCGGAGGCTCTCGTGGTGGAGACGGCGCATCCGCCTCGGGCGTAGCCTGCGATGGTGAAGCCACCACTTGAGGAGCTGCAGCTGGGGCAACAGACGGAGCCGCCGCCCCTTAGCTGGTCCTTTTTTGTTTTGCATTGTCTGCATTGTATCGTCAGTCCAACAGTTCCACCCACTGGGGGTGTTCATTGTAATGAACTTCGGCCGTGGGCCTTTTGAATGCTTTCGAATGTAATATATTATGCATTAAATTCGTAAACACCATGCTTGTTGCCTCGTATTTTCATCTTTTGATTCATGTTTGACTCCTTTTTTTTCAACCCCTTTACTCTCTCTAACATCCGCCTCGCCAGCCCGACAGCCGGGAGCTGGCCTGTCATTGGGACGAGGCGTTTGCCTTTGAGAATATCGGACTTAGATTTTTGAAGCCATCAAGACTTTAAGATTCAAAAACGAGCTAGCAGAGGCGTGCTAGAATAATAAGATCGAAAGCTGATCAAACCAACCCGAGCCGGCAACCGTTTTTGTAGATAAATTTTTCATGCAACCAGCCTTCCCTGCCACCGCCTCGTTAGCCGGACAGCCGGGAGCCAGTCTGTAGCTGTTACGAGACGGCAAGGGTTCGACCCGGCGTACACTATATGCTCAACTACAACTAAGGAAAACGTTTGGGCTAGCTAGTGAGCCCCCGAGCCTGTGGAGCCGGACCGAGGGACTCACAAATGAGTGAAAACTCTTGCCAAGAATCCAAAAGAGGTGTGTCCCAAGCATCGGCTTGGAACACCCATTGCATTCATTGGAAATCCCGAAAAGGGAAGAAGATACATACGTACATGCTCTTTCATTTTCTCTCTCTTGCATTCTAGCAATAGAACGGGCGAAGCAACTCCGCGTTCCATGGACGCTCCGTCTCCTGGCCGGAGTCGTCTCTCTTGCGCTTCCTTGGCTCCTGGGCATCGATCAGGTAGTATGCATTGTTATGAAATGCCCGGCTGATGATGAAAGGCCCCTCCCATGGGGAAGAGAGCTTGTGCTGACCAGCTGTTTGCTGATTCTTCTGAGCACCAGGTCCCCCTCTCTGAAGGAGAGAGGCTTGATCTTCTTGTTGTGGTAGTACCTCAGCTTCTATTGGTATATGGCCGTCTGGCTCAAGGCTAGATCCCGTGCCTCCTGGAGCAGATCGACGCCGTCTTCTCTTGCCTCCTTTGCTTCTGTCTCTATGTACAAGGTGACCCGAGGCAAGTCGAACTCGACATCCGTGGGGATGATTTCCTCAGACCCGTATACCAGAAAGAATGGTGTGAAGCCGGTTGACCGGTTTGGTGTGGTGCGGAGGCTCCACAACACAACCGGCAACTCTTCGATCCAGCAGCCAGCTGACCTCACAAGTGGCGCCACCAGCCTTGGCTTGATGCCGGCTAGGATCAGGCAGTTAGCCCTCTCCACCTGGCCATTGGACTGCGGGTGCGCCACCAATGCCAAGACGAGCCGGATGCCTTCCTTGGAGCAGTAGAGTGCCAAAGCACCCTTGGCGAAGTTGGTGCCGTTGTCGGTGATGATGCCGTGGGGGACGCCGTAGCGGACAACGATGTCCTTGATAAACCTGACGGCCGTGGGGCCTTCAAGCTTCTTGATGGGCCTAGCCTCGATCCACTTGGTAAACTTGTTGACGGCTACCAAGAGATGCGTCATGCCGCCTCGAGTGATCTTGAATGGCCCCACCATATCCAACCCCCAAACGGCAAACAACCATGACAGGGGGATGGTTTTGAGGGCTGAAGCCGGCATGTGGCTCTGCGTGCTGAAGCGTTGGCAGCCTTCCCATTTGTTGACCATGTCCACGACCTCCTCGAGGGCCGTGGGCCAGTAGAATCCATGACAGAATGCCTTGGCCACCAGGGTTCTGGAGGCGGCATGATGCCCACACTCACCCTGGTGTATGTCTCTGAGGATCTCCTGCCCCTTTTTTGATTCGACGCAGCGCTGGAACATGCCAGTCACGCTACGTCGAACCAGCTCGCGATTGATGATGGAGTAGGCTATTGATCGACGTTGAATCTACCTTGCCTCCACCTCATCTTGAGGAAGTTCTTCGCGAAGAAGTAAGGCCAATATGGGTTGAGCCCACGACGGAGCTGACACAAGGGCTGGCTCCGTCTCGACCTGAGTGTTAGAGGCTTCATGAAGCAGTTGCAGGCTCGAGACTCTCTGTCTCTGATGCCGTCGTGGCAGCCGGCACGCCGTCTACCTCCATGACGGCCACCCACTCGGTGTTGAGCCGACAGGATTCGAGGCTTAGAGTAGCCAGAATTGTTGTTGTAGCAGGCAAAGCAGTCATAGCCGGCGAAGTAGTTGTAGCCGGCAGAGCCCGCGTTGCCGGCAGAGGAGCTGTAGCCGGCAAAGCCGGCATAGCCAACGTTGTTGGTACTGAAGGGTCTGCCGCAACAAAAATCGATGCCGATTCCGGAGACGGCTTGATGGAGGGCTTGTGCAGTGCTCGAGGGAGACACCGGCTAGAATCGCCTGTCTTGTAGAGCCGATCTTGGCTAAGGTATCCGCCGCCTCGTTGTCCGCCCTAGGGACATGATGAAACTCACAACCCTCGAAAGGGTCGCTGAGCTGCTGGATGAGGAAGCGATAGCTCACCATGTTGGCGTCCCTGGCATCCCATTCGACAGAGACTTGTTGCACCACGAGATCCGAGTCGCCGAAGCAAAGGAGCCGCCGGATGCCAATCTCCTTGGCAAGCCGGAGGCCATGAGCGAGCGCTTCGTACTCGGCGACGTTGTTGGAGGCGGCTGATACGTCCATTTTGCATCATGCTTTCATGTTGATATTTATCTCTTTTTGGGTTGTTATTACACTTCACGGTACAATACTTATGCCTTTTCTCTCTTATTTTGCAAGGTTTACATGAAGAGGGAGAATGCCCGCAGCTGGAATTCTGGCCTGAAATAGGAGCAAGTTTGAGATACCTATTCTGCACAAATCCAAAAGCCGTGAAAATCAATGAGGATTTATTTTGGAATTTATCAAAAATACTGGGCCGAAGAAGTACCAGAGGGGAGCGAGGAGGAGGCCACAAGCCTCCTAGGCACGGCCTACCCCCTGGGCGCGCCTAGGGGGCTTGTGGGCTCCCTGTTGGCCCTCTGGCCCCCTCTTTTGCTGTAAGGAGGGTCGCGTTCCAGAAAAAATAAAGAGGAAGCTTTCGGGAGGAATCGCCGCCGGCACGAGGCGGAACTTGAGTAGAACCAATCTAGAGCTCCGGCAGGGTCGTCCTGCCGGGGATACTTCCCTTCCGGAGGGGGAAATCGTTGCCATCGACATCACCAACACTCCTGTCATCGGAGGGGACTCATCACCATCAACATCTTCATCAGCACCATCTCATCTCCAAACCCTAGTTCATCTGTTGTAACCAATCTCTGTCTCGCGACTCCGATAGGCACTTGTAAGGTTGCTAGTAGTGTTAATTACTCTTTGTAGTTGATGCTAGTTGGACTACTCGGTGGAGGATTATATGTTCAGATCCTTGATTCTATTCAATACCTCTCTGGTCATTAACATAATTATGCTTTGTGAGTAGTCACTTTTGTTCCTGAGGACACGGGATAAGTCATGCTATAAGTAGTCATGTGAATTTGGTATTCGTTCGATATTTTGATGCGTTGTATGTTGTTTATCCTCTAGTGGTGTTATGTGAACGTCGACTACATAACACTTCACCATTATTTGGGCCTAGAGGAAGTCATTGGGAAGTAGTAAGTAGATGATGGGTTGCTAGAGTGATAGAAGCTTAAACCCTAGTTTATGCGTTGCTTCGTAAGGGGCTGATTTGGATCCATTAGTTTAATGCTATGGTTAGACTTTGTCTTAATTCTTCTTTCGTAGTTGCGGATTCTTGCGAGAGTGGTTAATCATAAGTGGGAGGTTTGTCCAAGTAAGGGAAGCACCCAAGCACCGGTCCACCCACATATCAAACTATCAAAGTAGCGAACGCGAATCATATGAACATGATGAAAACTAGCTTGACAGAAACTCCCGTGTGTCCTCGGGAGCGTTTACCTCCTATGAGAGTTTGTCCAGGCTTGTCCCTTGCTACAAAAGGGATTGGGCCACTTTTCTGCACCGTTGTTACTATTGTTACTTGCTACGAATCATCTTATCACACAACTATCTGTTACCGATAATTTTAGTGCTTGCAGAGAATACCTTGCTGAAAACCACTTGTCAGATCCTTCTGCTCCTCGTTGGGTTCGACACTCTTACTTATCGAAAGGACTACGATAGATCCCCTATTCTTGTGGGTCATCAAGACTCTTTTCTGGCGTCGTTGCCGGTGAGTGAAGCGCCTTTGGTAAGTGGAATTTGGTAAGGAAAATTTATACAGTGTGCTGAAATATATTGTCACTTGTCACTATGGAAACTAATCCTTTGAGGAGCTTGTTCGGGGTATCTTCACCTCAAACGGAAGCACAAGGAGTTGCTCCTCAACCTGCTGCACCTACTGAAAATATTTGCTATGAATTTCCTTCGGGTATGCTTGAGAAACTGCTGGCTAATCCTTTTACAGGAGATGGAACATCACATCCCGACTTGCATCTAATCTATGTAGATGAAGTTTGTGGTTTATTTAAGCTTGCAGGTTTGCCCGAGGATGAGGTCAAGAAGAATGTATTTCCCTTATCTTTGAGGGATAAAACATTGACATGGTATAGGCTATGTGATGATACTGGATCATGGAACTACAACCGGTTGAAATTGGAATTTCATCAAAAGTTTTATCCTATGCATCTACTACATCGTGATCGGAATTATATTTATAATTTTTGGCCTGTGAGAGAGAAAGCATCGCTCAAGCTTGGGGGAGGATTAAATCAATGCTATATTCATGCCCCAACCATGAGCTCTCGAGAGAAATTATCATTCAGAACTTCTATGCTCGGCTTTCTCATGATGATCGCACCATGCTTGACACTTCTTGTACCGGTTCTTTTATGAAGAGAGATATTGACTTCAAATGGAATTTATTGGAAAGAATTAAACGCAACTCTGAAGATTGGGAGTTTGATGAAGGTAAGGAGTGAGGTATGAATTTCAAGTTTGATTGCGTTAAATCCTTTGTTGAAACAAATACTTTTTGTGACTTTAGCGCTAAATATGGACTTGACTCTGAGATAGTAGCTTCATTGTGTGAATCATTTGCTGCTCATATTGATCTCCCTAAAGAGAAGTGGTTTCAATATCATCCTCCCTTAGAAGTCAATGTAGTTAAACCCAATCCTGTTGAAGAGAAAGTCATTGCTTATAGTGATCCTATTGTTCCTAGTGCTTACATTGAGAAACCACCTTTCCCTGTTAGGATAAAGGATCATTCTAAAGTTTCAACTGTGATACGTAGGGGCTACATTAGAACACCTACACCCCCTGAGAAAATTAGAGTTGAACCTAGCATTGCTATTACCAAAGATCTCCTGTTCGACAATGTTAATGGCCATGATATTCACTTCTGTGAAGATGCTGCTAGAATTGCTAAACCACATGCTAGAGACAAACATAGGCCTGTTGTTGGCACGCCTGTTGTTTCTGTTAAGATAGGAGATCATTGTTATCAGGGTTTATGTGACGTGGGTGCTAGTGTTAGTGCAATACCTCAATCCTCATATGATGAAATTAAAGACGAGATTGCACCTGTTGATATGGAACCTATTGATGTCACTATTCAGCTTGCCAATAGAGATACTATCTGCCCTTTGGGAATTGTTAGAGATGTTGAAGTCTTGTGTGGTAAAACGAAGTATCTGCTGATTTTCTCGTTATTGCTACCACACAAGATAGCTTTTGTCCCATCATATTTGGCAGACCCTTCCTCGATACCGTTAATGCTCATATTGACTGTGAGAAGCAAACTATCACTGTTGGCTTTGAAGGAGTGTCACATGAGTTCAATTTCTCCAAGTTTGGTAGACGACCTCATGAAAAAGAATTGCCTAGTAAGGATGTAATTATTGCCCTAGCCTCTATTGCCGTGCCTCCTACTGATCCTTTAGAGCAATTGTCGGGGGGATAACCCTGGGGTAGGCTCATCAAGCCTGTTCCTTCATTTCCGGCCTAATGGACATGAAGATACGGAGATTCCCAAGGCCCAAGTCTTCTGACCAGCTAGGCATCACCTGCCGGCTGGAAGACGAGGCGGCCACCTTTCTGGCCGGCCAGGAAGCCCCTGCCGACTGGAATGCAGGCGGCCTCCCCTTCAGAGCCGGCCTGGTCCCGCGAGCCGGACTGGGGAGGAGGCGGCCACCCTCAAGCCGGCTGACCAAGCAGGCTAGCCGGCTGAGGATCACAAGTCACATGAGATCGTAGGTCAGGAAGAGACCTCACGATTAAAGGCAGCTACGCGTCAGCGAAGGTACATGATCAGGGCGCCCGGCAGGTACGAGCGTCGGCGACCACACCGCTGACCTGCCCCGGCTCTGATCCATCACCTAGCCTAGTGTCGGACCGTCACACTCCCACTCCATTACTGCACTCGGCGTGGGGAACAGTGGAGGCGGTCGTACTACTTGCCCATGAAGAATCTCGCGGGGCGACGCTTGACGTATAGCGTGTGCTCAGCGTCAACCTTACGCGGGAGCCCCATTGGCCAGCTGGCGGGTCCCACAGGTAATCGAGACCATCCAGCCGGCGGGCCCCTCATCAACAAGAAAAGACCCTTGTGGGCCCCTGGCCAGCCGGCTAAGCAGCCAACCGGGTCCCATGCTTGTACCCTTTATCCATATTGTAGGCTGGCGGGTTCGTCTATAAAACCCCCCGGTCGCCCCCCATGCAGAGGGGCCAATCACTTGCCAGTCATTCAACACTACACACTCACCAACCAACAGAGAGCGAGGTAGAGACGAGCCGGCTGCTCCCCTCTTCCTCCTCCCAACATAGCTCCAGGAGCAACATTGTACTCTGTTCCCACACATCAAACGCACCAGCAGGATTAGGGGCATTATCTCTATGGAGAGCCCTGAACCTGGGTACATCGTGCGTCCCATGCGTGTACCAACCTCGTTACTAGCGGCCACCTTTGTCCCTTCGGGTCTCACCGACTTTAGCCTACCCATGGCATATGTTGCGAGTATTCACCGACATTTGGCGCCCACCATGGGGCCGATCGCGGCATCGGCTGGCTTTACGCGCTGGGCGGGGCCCCGCACCTACACCACCGGATGCATCGCGTCCGGATCAGTCTGCATGCCCGTGGAGCTCGCTTTCGACGAGGCGACGCCCATGATGATCGACGTCCCCGTCCGCCATGCGGATTCAGACGAAGATTCTGATGACGAGGCGCTCCCTAGCGTCGTCGTCGCCGCCATGGAGAACCTCAGCGTTCTCTTCAGTGACCTTTGCCTCAACGACGGCCCGCGCTACTTCGGCGAAGACTGCGACGTGGAGGCACTCTTTGCCAGCTTCAGCAGGCTCTCTATCGCTGAGATGCTTGCCCATGACGTTTACGCCAGTAACGTCCTCATCGTCGATGGCTCTCCACCGTCGGTAGGGTTCTTCACCCCTTACCACGTTGTTGCCGTCCCCAACACCGTGGAGGTGATGGTTATCGGCGCCGCCACCAGCGCGGCTCCCGGCAAGGACTCCGTAGGCGCCGACGAGCTCGCTGCGGCCACCGCTGATACCCTTCGGGACGCCATCGCCGGCCTGAAGACACCGGTCGCCTCTTCCGCTGACCCTGCAGACGCTCGGGCCTCGCTGGAGGAGACTCGCAGGCGTATCTTGGAGGAGGGCATCGCCGTCGCCTCTGCGAAACGTCGGTTGGAGGCTACGCATCGCGAGTATAACTCCGCGTACGGTCTCACCCCGATTTCCAAGGCCCCTAGCCGGCATGGTTCGGTCCGCAGCCGCGGCCGGTTCATCGCCGAAGTTCTAGGCGGCGATCTGCCCACCTACAAGACTCCTGCGGCCAACATGCGGGCGACGCAGGCGGCCATGGAGGAGATGGCGAGCTTGGAAGGCGAGGAGCATGCCTTCCAGGAGAAGCGTGTCAAGGATCTCCTTGACGCCGCTAACCAGCAACACGCTCGGATTGACCCTGGCCAGGCTCAATCGGAGTCCCCGGGATCAAACTCGGGGGCCCGCCGCAACCCTAGCAGCCAGCACCACGTCGAAGGATCTTCCTCGGATCGCCCTTCCGGCTGGAGGGGCGAGGGAAGCCAAGACCGGTGCTCGCAGCACCAGAGCAAGCACACTTCGGGCTTACGTCGCGGAGGCGACGAGGGCAATTCGGAGTACGGGGATCTTCCCCCGCAAAGGACTCACGCCTCCGGCTCCCGAGGCGCCTCCCCTCTCGCCAGTGAGGCTGGCGCCCCCGCCACCCAGGATGAGCGGGACGCTCGCCGGCGCCTCATCGCCCTGGCCAATTCGGCCCTCCTGGAGGAAGACGGACCCGTCGGTCCGGCGTGCTTAGGCCCCTGGATCCGAGGGGAGCTGTTCCCCCGAGGCTTCACCTTGCCTCGGGATACGCCAAAATATAACGGCACGGCCAAGCCAGAAGACTGGCTGATCGACTACACCACGGCCGTGGGCATCGCCAGGGGCAACAAGCGCGTAGCGGTTCGCTACGTGCCACTCATGCTGGCCGACTCGGCCCGGACGTGGCTTAACAGCCTCCCGGCCGTCAGCGTCAACTCCTGGGTGGACTTCGAGGAGGCGTTCGTCCGCAACTTCACCAGCACCTACAAGCGCCATGGTCGGCCTCGCAAGCTGGCCATGTGCGTCCAGAAGGCCGACGAACCCCTCCGCGACTACGTCACCCGGTGGACCGAGCTCCGTAACTCCTGTGAGGGGGTGCATGAGGTACAAGCCATCCAGTACTTCATCGACGGATGCCGAGACGGCACCCTCCTCAAGCACAAGCTCATGTGCGCCGAGCCAACCTCTTTGGCGGTGCTCATGACCAAGGCGGACAAGTACGCCACGGCAGACTCCGCAATGCGCATCAAGGTGACCGCCTTGGACAAGGTTGTGCCGGCGCCGGCTACTCCCAAGCCGGCGGGGGAACATCGAGGCGGCCAGAACAACTACAAGCGCAAGGCGGATCAGATGGGCAACAACAAGCTGGTGGCCAATGTGGAGGGCGAGGCGTCGGCTTCCCAAGCCTGCCCTCCATGAAAGCGTCGCAATCAGGGCAACCCCAACTGGCTGCCCAAGCAGTCTCTCGAGCAGCTGCTCGACGCCCCCTGCAAGATACATTCGGGGGCGATGCCATCTGCCCATACCCTTCGACAATGCAGCATCGCGCGCCGGCTGTCGCAAGGGGAGGCATGCCGGCTCCTCCGGGTGCGCAGGTGGCGCCCCGTGCACCGGCTCCCCATCACGCTCCGCTTCCGCCACCGCCGCCTCGCGATGACGGTCCTCACCCTGACGAGTATCCACATCAAGACGGAGCATTCGTCATCTTCACCAGTGAAGGCGACGACAAGCACAACGTGCGCCAAAGGCGGCGCGAGGTAAACGCCACTGTCCCCCCGCTTCCCGAGTACATGCATTGGTCTGACAAACCAATTACATGGAGCCGGGTGGACCACCCTGCGGTGATGCCCAACCCGGGGTCATACACACTCGTCCTCGACCCCACCTTCGCCTCCAAGAGGCTCACCTGCCGATTCTCCCGGGTGCTGGTCGATGGCGGCAGCAGCATCAACATCCTCTACCTCGACACTCTCCGCAAGCTCGGGCTCAAGGAGACGGACGTCCTGCCAACCAGCACTATCTTCCATGGCATCGTGCCTGGGCAGTCATGCTCGCCCATCTCCAAGATCTAGCTGGACGTCCTCTTCGGCGACAAGGCCCACTTCCGCCGAGAGTCCATATGGTTCGAGGTGGTGGACCTCAGTAGACCGTATCACGCGCTGCTGGGGAGACCGGCTCTGGCCAAATTCATGGCCATCCCGCACTACTCCTACCTGAAAATGAAGATGCCGGGTCCCAAGGGCATCATCACTGTTGTTGGCGACTACAAGAAGTCGCTCGAGTGTGCCCAAGGTAGCAGCCGCCTCGCCGATGCCTTGGTGATTGCTAAGGAGAAGCGGCAGATCGACCGACTCGTGGCCCAGGCTACCGAGCAGCCGGCGATTCCTTCTCCTCCGTCCCAATCGGCCGGCGAGGGCTCTTTAAAGCCGGCTAAAGAGACCAAGCAGGTCCCACTCGACCCCTCCAACCCAAAGC
This sequence comes from Hordeum vulgare subsp. vulgare, assembly GCF_904849725.1. Lineage (NCBI taxonomy): Eukaryota > Viridiplantae > Streptophyta > Magnoliopsida > Poales > Poaceae > Hordeum > Hordeum vulgare. The sequence goes on from NC_058520.1 coordinate 356,679,670, forward strand.
AGTGCATCACCATCGGGGCTGGCCTCAGCCCTAAATAGGAAGGCGAGCTCGTCGACTTCCTCCGTGAGAATCGGGACATCTTTGCATGGTCCCCCAAGGACATGCCGGGTGTTCCAAGGAAGTACGCCGAGCACAAAATTCACGTGCGACCAGATGCAAAGCCGGTGAAACAACCTTTGCGCCACTTCACCAAGGCGAAGCGGCGCACAATCGGAGAAGAGATCACCCGGCTCCTTGCAGCCGGCTTCATCATGGAGGTTTTCCACCCGGACTGGCTGGCGAACCCAGTCCTGGTGCTAAAGAAGAACAACACATGGCGAATGTGCATCGACTACACTAGCCTGAATAAGGCATGTCTGAAAGACCCTTTCACGTTGCCCAGGATAGATCAAGTGATCGACTCCACTGTAGGCTGCGAACTGCTGTCATTTCTGGATGCTTATTCGGGCTACCACCAAATCAAGCTGGATCCAGCTGATCGCCTGAAGACCTCCTTCATCACGCCCTTCGGGGCCTACTGCTACACCACCATGACGTTCGGTCTGAAGAACGCGGGTGCGACATTCCAACGCTGCATGCAGCAGTGCCTACTGCCACAGATTGGCAGAAACATCCATGTCTATGTGGATGACATCATCGTCAAGACGAAGTAGCACTTCAGCCTCCTCGACGACCTGCGAGAGACATTCGCCAACCTACGCGAATACAAGATCTGGCTCAACCCTGAGAAGTGCGTCTTCGGGGTCCCAGGCGGCAAGCTCTTGGGGTTCTTCATATCCGCCCGCGACATCGAAGCAAACCCTGAGAAGATCAGCACCATCGAGCGGATGGTGCGGCCAGCTCGGATCCTCGACGTCCAGAAGTTCGCCGGCTGCTTGGCATCCCTCAGCCGGTTCGTCAGCCGACTTGGTGAGAAGGCCCTTCCACTCTACCAGCTCATGAAGAAGACAACGAAGTTCGAGTGGAACGACCAGGCGGACGAAGCCTTCCGCGACCTCAAGCGGGTAATCTCGAGCCTGCCAATCTTGGCAGCCCCATCTGAAAGGGAACCCATACTCATATACATCGCGGCGACCACTCGAGTGGTCAACATAGTGTTCGTAGTTCAGCGCAAAGAGGAAGGCAAGGCCCTGCCAGTGCAGCGCCCTGTCTACTACCTTAGTGGGGTCTTGTCCGCCTCTAAGCAGAACTACCCTCATTACGAAAAAATGTGTTATGGTGTTCACCTTGCCGCAAAGAAATTAAAACAATACTTCCAAGAGCATGCCATCACTGTGGTGAGCACTGCTCCGCTATCAGAGATCATGGGCAACCGTGATGCCACGGGCAGAATTGCCAAATGGTCCATCGCCATGTCGGACCATGACATTCGGTACGAGCCTAGCACCGCCATCAAATCACACGTGGTGGCCGACTCCTTAGTCGACTGGGCCGAGACCCAGTTCGGGCCAACGCCTCCAGACTCCATGCATTGGCGGATGCACTTCGACGACTCGAAGATGCGGACAGGACTGGGAGCCGGCATCATCTTGACGTCTCCGAAAGGGGACTAGCTCAAGTACGCTCTCCAGATCCATTTCGCCGCCTCCAACAACGTCGCCGAGTACGAAGCACTGGACCACGGCCTCCGGCTTGCCAAGGAGATTGGCATCCGGCGACTCATATGCTTTGGCGATTCAGACTTGGTGGTGCAGCAGGTCTCTGGCGAATGGGACGCCACGGACGCCAACATGGCAAGCTACCGCTTCCTCATCCAGCAACTCGGTGGCCCCTTCGAGGGTTGTGAGTTCCACCATGTTCCCAGGGCGGAAAATGAGGCGTCCTATACATTGGCGAAGATCGGCTCCATGAGGCAGGCTATCCCAGCTGGCGTCTCCCTCGAGCAACTCCACAAGCCGTCTATCAAGCCGTCTCCTGAGTCGGCATCAATCTTCGTACCGGCCGACTCTACGATACAAGCGCCGTCGGCTCCGCCAGTTATGCCGGTTGTGGACCCCACACTGGCTGCACTACCGGCACCGGCTCCAAATGCGGCACCGACTGAGTCTATGGTGCAAGCGCCGTCGGCTCCACCAACTACGCCGGCTTCGGATCCCAATCCGGCTCCATCGGTCCAACCGACTCCAACAACGACACCGGCTACAACGACAACCCCGGCTCTGCCCGGGCTCGAATCCTCCCAGTGGGTGGACGTCATGGAGATAGACGATGAGCCAGCTGCAGCAATAGCACCGGAGACGCCATCAAGCTCGGGGGCAGCAGAAGCCCCCAACAGTCAAGACGAAGCGGAGGCGACCCTTGTGTCGGCTCCATCATGGGCTCAGGCCATTCTGGCCTTCCTTCTTCGCGGCGAACTTCCTCAGAACGAGGCGGAGGCGAGACAGACCCAGCGCAGGTCCGCCGCCTACGCCATCATCAATCGCGAACTGGTGCGACGCAGCACGACCGGCGTGTTCCAACGCTGCGTCGAATCAGAAAAAGGGTAGGAGATCCTCAGAGACATCCACCAGGGGGAGTGTGGGCATCATGCCGCCTCCAGAACCCTGGTGGCCAAAGCATTCCGCCATGGATTCTACTGGCCCACGACCCTTGAGGAGGCTGTGGATCTGGTGGACAAATGTGAAGGCTGCCAACGCTTCAGTGCACAAAGCCATATGCCGCCTTCAACACTGAAAACCATTCCCTTATCATGGCCATTCGCCGTCTGGGGACTGGACATGGTTGGGCCCTTCAAGACGGCTCGCGGAGGGATGACGCATCTTCTGGTAGCCGTTGACAAGTTCACCAAGTGGATCGAAGCCAAGCCTATCAAGAAGCTTGAGGGCCCCACTGCTGTCAGGTTTATCACAGACATCTCTGGCCGATATGGCGTTCCCCACAGCATCATCACCGACAACGGCACCAACTTCGCCAAGGGCGCCCTCGCGCTCTACTGTTCCAAGGTAGGCATCCAACTCGACCTGGCCTTGGTGGCACACCCCAGTCAAACGGCCAAGCGGAGAGGGCCAACGGCCTGATCCTAGCCGGCATCAAGCCAAGGCTGGTGGCACCACTGGTCAGGTCAGCCGGCTGCTGGATCGAAGAACTGCCGGCTGCGCTATGGAGCCTCCGCACCACGCCCAAATGGTCGACCGGCTTCACTCCATTCTTTCTGGTATACGGGTCTGAGGCTATCATCCCCACAGATGTCGAATTCGACTCGCCTCGGGTCACCCTATACACAGAAACGGAGGCGAAGGAGGCCAGAGAAGACGGTGTGGATCTTCTCGAGGAAGCAAGGGACTTGGCTTTGAGCCGGACGGCCATCTACCAACAGAAGCTGAGACACTACCACAACAAAAGGATCAAGCCTCTCTCTTTCAGGGAGGGAGACTTGGTCCTCAGAAGAATCCAACGCATTGCCGGCCAGCACAAGCTCTCACCCCCCTGGGAGGGACCCTTCATCATCAGTAGGGCGTTACACAACAACGCTTACTACCTGATTGACGCCCAGAAGCCAAGGAAGCGCAAGAGGGACGACTCCGGCCAAGAAACGGAGCGCCCATGGAACGCGGCGTTGCTTCGCCCGTTCTATTGCTAAAAGGTAGAAGACAAGCAAAGGAAAGAGCATACACATGTATCTTCCTCCCTCTTTAGGGAACAAAGAAGGCAATAAAAAGGACATGCTCGATGTTTGTTTTTGTCAAGAGTTCTCACTCAAGTGTACGGGCTACACAACGTACCACCTCTTGCCGGCTTAACCAAGCTCGGAGGCTACGTAGCACGGCCCCTTGCTAGCTTAAAACAAGCTCGGGGGCTCGCCAGCCGCTCGGACGGTCAATCCTTGTAGTCAGGCACATAGTGTACCGGCTGAATCCCGGTCCTTCGCTTGAACCTACGGGTTGGCTTCGGTCGCTCGGTTCGCGATGTGACGTCGGGTCAGGTCGAATACATGCACAGTCCGGCTATACTTGGGACGACCGGCTCGGGCCGGCTCGATCGTATATATGATCTCCTTCAAGACTCAAGACGGCCTGTGATTGCCGAGACTCAAGACGGCCTCTGACTGCCAGGAACAACAAATATGGTGAAAAAAGCAGGCTCCATGCTTTCTCTTGCTAAAAGAGTTTTCACTCGGTGTACGGGCTACACCGCGTACCACCTCTTGCTGGCTTACTCAAGCTCAGAGGCTACGCAGCACAACCCCTTGCTAGCTTTAAACAAGCTCGGGGGCTCGCCAGCCGCTCGGACGGTCAATCCTTGTAGTCGGGCACATAGTGTACCGGCTGATTCCCGGTCCATCGCTTGAACCTGCGGGCTGGCTTCGGTCGCTCGGTTCGCGATGTGACCCCGGGTCAGGTCGAATACATGCACAGTCCGGCTATACTAGTGACGACCGGCTCGAGTTGGTTCATTCAAGCTAGCCTCTGATTTGCTTATGTCTTGTTCTTTACGTCTTGATGGCTTCGGATAAGAGAAGTCAACCAGGAATCAAAAGACGGGATCATAAGACGACACGCTTGGTGACGAATATAATGCTGAATATATACATTCATAAAAAACATTGGCCCACGACCCATGTTTGTTACATCCCTCTGGGGGTAGAACCAAAAACACAAAAGGACGCCAGTTACGGGACAGCGGCCTCAGGGGTCGTCTCGGCTGCTGCTCGTGATGTGGTAGCATCGCCGCCTCCGGCTCCTATCGAGGTGGATGCGCCGTCTCCCCCGTTGCGGCCCCCGGCTCCGCTGATCCCGGAGTCGGCATAAGCCCCACCACTGGAGGCGGTTGTAGATTCCGCAGCCCGGACCGCCTCGTCGGAGCTGTCGTCGGCGTCATAGGGCTGACCGATCACGCCGCTGTCTTCACCCCGCTCCAAGACGAAGTCATCCCAGGCGGCGTACTCGGCGATGGCGCTGGCTCTCACCCGGAGCTCCTCCTCTGAGCCGTCACGCTGGGCAGCCAGCTTGCCCAAGTTCAGGTTGCGATACCATGACTTGGCCAAGCGCAGGGCCATATAAGCCCCAGACCCGCTGCGGAGGCTCGCCAGGCGTCCAGGCGCTCTCCACCCGCTGCGAGCCAGCGGGCAAGCCGGCTCATGGTCGTCGGCTCCATGCCCTCCGGCCACAGGGCCGCCACCATCGACAAACCTGCAACCTGGAGCTGAGTCACAGACTCACCCAGGACGTGCGGGCGGGCCCGAAGGCCCACACCGATCTCCTCTATGCTCCAGCCGGAGGTAGTATCCACCTCCTGCCCGGCCACGCGGCGCTCCTTATGGCTCACCTCAACGACGGTGTCGGCTGCGACCTGGGTCTCGGAGAAGAGATCTGGGGTAAAGACAACCGGGACGTAAGAACACAGCAAGAGGAGGAGACGGACAAAAAACCAAACGCAAAACAAGGAAAGGAAACCCACGCTGGAAGGCGCCGTTGGTCTCATGAAAGACCTCGAGGACCTCGTGCTCCCGCACCTCACTCGCATGAGTGAGGCGGGCGATTTCCTCCTGGAGGGTCACGGCGGACTCCAGCGCCTTACCCAGCCGCGCTTGCTTCTGGGTAAGGGCTTCGTCCTTCTCCCTCAAGGCGGCGTCCTTGAGGTTCACCTCCTCAAGATGAAGCGACGCGAGGCGGTCCATGTCAGCAGAGTAGGAGGCCTCCTTCTCCTGCAGCGTGGCCCGCAGCCGCTCCAACTCGACCCGGCCGGCCGCCTCGAGCTCCTTCTTCTTCGCCTGAAGAAGGTCCAGCTGCTCTTGGAGCCGGCCACCGGCTTCGTGCAAGGCATCACGCTCCGCGGCAGCCTCGCCCAGCCGGGCTTCAAGCTCGGCGATCCGGCTATCAGCCCCCAGGTGCTGGTCCCGAAGCTCGTTGTACGCTTGTACCCGAGCATCGTAAAGCGCCTGCCAAAGGGGAGAGAAAGGGAACAAGATTAAGATTCGATCTGGTTAAAAGCATAACCAACCCGATTCTCAGGGGCTACACCCAGTGGGTGCGCTTGCGCGCCCCCACTGAAGAAAAATATGCGGAGAAAAAGGCCTCCAAGAGATTCGGACCGGTTGACAATCAACCCGCCTGATTCTCGGGGGCTACACCCACTGGGTGCGCTGTCGCGCCCCCACTGACGTTAAGAGAAGAGAAAAAAACGCAAAGAAAAAGCAGAAAAGGCAAGGCCTACCTGGGTACGGGCTTCCAGACGCTCCATGTCGCCGCACACCACGCGGGCCGCCTGCTCCATCTTCGAGCGGCCGCTGGTAAACAGCGTCACCAGCTCCGGCACGCCGGAAAGAACGATGCCGGCGCGCATTTGCAGGCGGGCCAAGTTTGCCGCCCGCCATGACTTCATGGGCCGGCTCCCAGGCCGGCCCCCTGCCCTTGGTGCAACAGGGCCCTGCTGGGGGACGACGATGGCGTCGGCTCCTGGTGCCGTCTCGACGGCCGGCTTGGGCGCCGTCCCAGCCGACGCTACCTCCTCCGCAGGAGGCGGATGAGCCGCGTCCGACACATCCATGGTCGCCCCTAGAGCATCAGGGGCCGCGCCTGGCACGGTCAGATCCAGTACCAGCGCGTGAGGAGCTGCTTCGGCCCTGGGTGAAACCAGGATCGTCTCCAGGTCCACCTGCTCCGGGGCTGCCGGTTCAGACGGCTGGGCCCCTTCGGTCCTTGGGTTCGGCCTGGAGGCGGCCTCGCTAGCTGGCTACTCCACATGAGCATGTGCGGAGGGGTCCTGTCTAGCCTTCGCACGCTTCTCTGCCGGCCTCTCGACCCGGCTGGGGCAAGGCTGACCCACGGCGGCCTTCCCCGCAGCCGTGTCCCACCGGCGCTTGGACTCTGTCTCCAGCTCCCTATCGGCAGCATCGGCCGCTGCCCAGCCGGCCCGCTCGGCCGTGGAGGCGGTGTCTTCATCCGCATCCTCCGCCTCCCTGTCAAGCCAAGCTTCTCAGAAACAAAATTCATCTCAAAATATGGAAGGGAGAAGAGGAGGAAACCATCCCTGCAACTACCGGGACCTGGCTCCGTCCACCGCCACGACACCTCTTGGCGCCGTCCGCTCGCTGCCCGGCTGGGGGACCCGGGGCCGGTCGCTTAGAGGCCGGCCGGGAAGCTGTGGCACCCTTGCCCTTCTTCCCGGCTGCCTCGTCAGCAGCGGTCGCTCCGCCACCTTGACGCCGGCCGCGCGACGATAGTGGGCCGGTGACCTCCTCCACCTCGTCGGAGTCTCCCTCGAAGGCTGCATGAGAGCAGAATGAGGCTTCCTCATCGTCGTCCGTCCAGTCTGCTAGGGCGTGCCGCGGGTACTCACCAGACGGCTCTGTCCCTTCCGACTCCAGGGGATCTCCCGAGCCGGCGGAGGAGTCTGAGCGGGGCTCCATCGCCATCCTCGTCCTCCATCTCGGAGGCACCAGACGCCTCCATGTCAGGAGCAGGCGGACGGAGGGACCCCTGCAGGGTCTTGAACATCTACATGATAGGAATTCAACCAGGCTCAGCAAACGCCACCGGCTTTAAAAAAACGACAAGAAAATAAGGGAGTAAGGCTACCATCGGAGGCGGATGAGCCTGGTTGAACGGGGACATCCCCCATGTCCATTCCCCGCCCTCATCCATGCGGGCGGTGGAGATCAGGTTCACCCATCGCGCTACAGCGCCGGGGTGAACCTCTTGGTGGACAGCCGGCATGGATCAAGCCGGCCGCTCATCTGGCAGACCAGATGCGTCTGCCTCTGTAGAGGCAGAATCCGGCAGACCACCATGGTAGCGAGAAGGTCGCGGCCGAGGAGGCCGCTCTCCCTCAAGATATCGAGGTGGGCGCGAATAAGCGGCACCTCAGAATGTGGCTTGGGAGTCTTCGCGTCCCAGTTCTGTCGCGTCGGAGGGGCGATGGCGAACGGGGGCATGTTGAGGGCGTCTTGGGCCGGGTCGGTGCTCCTCACGTAGAAGAACCCCTACTGCCAGTGCTTGACGGAGTCTTGCAAAGGCATCTGGGGGAAGCCGGACTTCGGGCAGTGATGCACGAACGCGGCCCTGCACGGCGTCATGGGGCGCGGCCCCTTGAGCTTCTCCACCTCGGATTTCTCCATGGCGATGGATTGCTGCTTGAAGAAGAACAGGCTGCACCACAGATCGACGCGAGGCTCGATCCACACGAAGCCCTCGCACAGTATCACAAAGGCGGCCAACTGTAGTATGGCGTTCGGCGGCAGATGATGCGGCTGCAGGCCGAAGAACTGGAGCCACTCGGCAAAGAAAGAGCTAGCCGGGAGCCCGAAACCCCGGTAGAAATGCTCGGCGATGACCACAACCTCTCCCGCGACGGGTGCGGGAGAGGCCTCGGAGCTAGGAAGGCGCACCAATAGTTGGCTGGCCGGGGGCAGTAGTCGATGATGGCGGAGAGCATCGATGAGCTCCTCGTCGACATTGCTGCCCAGCCAGGCCCCCTGCGCCGACGAATTCTTCTAAGAAGATCCACTGGCCATGGCTGCGGGTGGCGAGAGCTCGAAGCGGTCGGCTGAGGCCTCGACGACGAAGAAGAAGGAGACGAAGGGCGCGAGCTCTTCTTCTCAGGGCGCAAGAAGGAAGAAAGCACGGAGCAGGGCGAGAAGAGGGGGCGAATGGCCTCCTCGAAACCCTCGCTTCCCATTTAAACCCACACGAAGCGTCGTGGGGAGGGGATCCGGTGTGCGCCGGGCCCCATCAATTCCGTGTATTACGGGTGGTAATGCCCCCCTAAGCCCAACCGTCGTGGAGTAAATCTGTAGAGGATCCCCCGCACGAAGGCCGAGGGGGCGTTGTGGCGGGACCCAAGGCCCAGGCCCGGTTCCGTCAGCAGTAATCGCCATCATTACGCCAGGCGGGGCCTGGCATGTGGCGTTCTCCGGGCCAGTTACAACTGGACCGAGGCGTCGCTTCGAAGCTACCCGGCTCCAAAGCCGGCGTCCTTCGCCGCAAACAACAACCAAAATATCAAGACAAACCAACAAGCCGGTGAGGCCGCCCGCCAGCAGGCGGCAGACCTCGCCATCTTCAAGGACTACTCTCGAGGGGATAACCCCGGGGTAGGCTCATCAAGCCTGTTCATTCATTTCCGGCCCAATGGACATGAAGATATGGAGATTCCCAAGGCCCAAGTCTTCTGACCGGCTAGGCATCACCTGCCGGCTAGAAGATGAGGCGGCCACCTTTCTGGCCGGCCAGGCAACCCTTGCCGGCTGGAATGCAGGCGGCCTCCCCTTTAGAGCCGGCCTGGTCCCGCCAGCCGGACTGGGGAGGAGGCGGCCACCCTCAAGCCGACTGACCAAGCAGGCTAGCTGGCTGAGGATCACAAGTCACATCAGATCGTAGGTCAGGAAGAGACCTCACGATTAAAGGTAGCTACATGTCAGCAAAGGTAGAGGATCAGGGCGCCCGGCAGGTACGAGCGTCGGCGGCCACACCGCTGACCTACCCCGGCTCTGATCCATCACCTAGCCTAGTGTCGGACCATCACAGTCCCACTCCATTACTGCACTCAGCGTGGGGACCAGTGGAGGCGGTCGTACTACCTGCCCATGAAGAATCTCGCGGGGTGACGCTTGACGTACAACGCGTGCTCAGCGTCAACCTTACGCGGGAGCCCCATTGGCCAGCCGGCGGGTCCCCCAGGTAATCGAGACCATCCAGCCGGCGGGCCCCTCATCGACAAGACAAGACCCTTGTGGCCCCTGGCCAGCCGGCGAAGCAGCCAGCCGGGTCCCATGCTTGTACCCTTTATCCATATTGTAGGCCGGCGGGTTCGTCTATAAAACCCCCCGGTCGCCCCCCATGTAGAGGGGCTCATCACTTGCTAGTCATTCAACACTACACACTCACCAACCAACAGAGAGCGAGGTAGAGACGAGCCGGCTGCTCCCCTCTTCCTCCTCCCAACACAGCTCTAGGAGCAACATTGTACTCTGTTCCCATACATCAAACACACCAGCAAGATTAGGGGTATTATCTCTACGGAGAGCGCTGAACCTGGGTACATCTTGCGTCCCATGCGTGTACCAACCTCGTTCCTAGCGCCCACCTTTGTCCCTTCGGTCCTCACCGACTTTAGCCTACCCATGGCATATGTTGCGAGTATTCACCGACAGCAATACTTGCTTGAGCATGAAAATGATTTGCATATGGATGAAAGGGATGAGATAGATAGAGTTATCTTTGAACCATATCATATCCTTAAGAATATTTTGTCTGTTGAACTGCTTGGAGAACCACCCCCACCAAAGGGTGATCCTGTGTTCGAGCTTAAACAGTGGCGTGATACTCTTAAGTATGCTTATCTCGATGAAAAAGAGATATATCCTGTTATAATTAGTGCTAGCCTCTCAGAGCATGAAGAAAAGAAGTTACTAAAAACTCTGAGAAAGCACCGTGCTGCTATTGGATATACTCTTGATGATCTCAAGGGCATTAGTCCCACTCTACGCCAACACAAGATTAAAACCGATCCTAATTCCAAACCAGTTGCTGATCATCAACGGAGATTAAATCCTAAGATTAAAGAGGTAGTGAGAAAAGAAATACTAAAGCTCCTGGAAGCAGGTATTATATATCCTGTTGCTCATAGTGATTGGGTAAGTCCGGTGCATTGCGTCCCTAAGAAGGGAGGTATTACCGTTGTCCCTAATGATAAGGATGAATTGATCCCACAGAGGATTATTACTGGCTATAGGATGGTGATCAATTTTAGGAAATTGAATAAAGCCACTAGGAAAGATCATTATCCTTTGCCTTTTATCGACCAAATGCTAGAAAGACTGTCTAAACACACACACTTCTGCTTTCTAGATGGTTATTCTGGTTTCTCCCAAATACCTTTTGCACAATATGATCAGGAGAAAACCACTTTCACCTGCCCTTTCAGTACCTTTGCTTATAGACGTATGCCTTTTGGCTTATGTAATGCACCTGCCATCTTTCAAAGATGTATGATGGCTATATTCTCTGACTTTTGTGAAAAGATTGTTGAGGTTTTCATGGATGATTTCTCTGTTTACGAGTCTTCTTTTGATGATTGCCTCAGCAACCTTGATCGAGTCTTGCAGAGATGTAAAGATACCAATCTTGTCTTGAATTGGGAGAAGTGCCACTTTATGGTTAATGAAGGCATCGTCTTAGGACATAAAATTTCTGAAAGAGGTACTGAAGTCGATAAGGCTAAGGTTGATGCGATTGAGAAAATGCCATGCCCCAGAGATATCAAAGGTATAAGAAGTTTCCTTGGTCATGCTGGTTTCTATAGAAGGTTCATTAAAGACTTCTCTAAGATTTCTAGGCCTCTTACCAATCTCTTACAAAATGATATTCCTTTTGTTTTTGACGATGATTGTGAGGAAGCCTTCGAAATACTTAAGAAGGCCTTGATAACTGCACCTATTGTTCAACCACCTGATTGGAACTTACCTGTTGAAATCATGTGTGATGCTAGTCATTATGCTGTTGGTGCTGTCCTAGGACAAAGAGTTGATAAGAAGTTGAATGTTATTCACTATGCTAGTAAAACTCTAGACAGTGCCCAAAGGAACTATGCTACTAGTGAAAAGGAATTTTTAGCAGTCGTGTTTGCATGTGAAAAGTTTAGATCTTACATAGTTGATTCCAAAGTCACTATTCACACTGATCATGCTGCTATTAAGTACCTCATGGAAAAGAAAGACGCTAAACCTAGACTTATCAGATGGGTTCTCTTGCTACAAGAATTTGATTTGCATGTTGTCGATAGGAAGGGTGCTCAGAACCCAGTAGCAGATAACTTGTCTAGGTTGGAGAATGTTCTTGATGACCCACAACCTATTGATGATAGATTTCCTGATGAGCAATTGAATGTCATCAATACTTCATGTAGTACATCGTGGTATGCTGATTATGCAAATTATATCGTTGCCAAATATATACCACCTAGTTTCACATACCAGCAAAAGAAGAAATTCTTCTTTGATTTGAGACATTACTTTTGGGATGATCCTCACCTTTATAAGGAAGGAGTAGATGGTGTTATTAGACGTTGTGCATCTGAACATGAACATGGACAGATCCTACAGAAGTGTCACTCCGAGGCTTACGGAGGACACCATGCGGGAGATAGAACTACACACAAGGTATTGCAATCATGTTTCTATTGGCCCACTCTCTTCAAGGATGCCCGTAAGTTTGTCCTGTCTCGTGACGAATGTCAAAGAATAGGTAATATTAGTAAACGTCAGGAAATGCCTATGAATTATTCACTTGTCATTGAACAATTTGATGTTTGGGGCTTTGATTATATGGGACCTTTTCCAAAATCTAACGGGTATACTCATATCCTAGTTGCTGTTGATTACGTTACTAAGTGGGTAGAAGTTATCCCAACTAGTAGTGCTGATCACAACACCTCTATTAGGATGCTTAAAGAAGTTATTTTCCCTAGATACGGAGTCCCTAGATATCTGATGACTGATGGTGGTTCACATTTCATTCATGGTGCTTTCCGTAAGACGCTTGCTAAGTATGATGTCAACCATAGAGTTGCATCTCCCTATCATCCTCAGTCCAGTGGTCAAGTAGAGGTAAGTAATAGAGAGATTAAATCAATTCTGGAAAAGAATGTCAATAAGTATAGAAATAATTGGTCTAAGAAGCTCGATGATGCACTGTGGGCTTATAGAACTGCTTATAAGAATCCCATGGGCATGTCTCCGTACAAAATGGTTTATGGCAAAGCATGTCATTTACCTCTTGAGCTAGAGCATAAGGCTTATTGGGCAATCAAAGAGCTCAACTTTGATTTCAAACTTGCTGGTGAGAAGAGGTTATTTGATATTAGCTCGCTTGATGAATGGAGAGCTCAGGCATATGAAAATGCCAAGTTGTTCAAAGAAAAGGTTAAGAGGTGGCATGATAAAAGGGTACATAAATGTGAGTTCAATGTAGGTGATTATGTCTTGCTATATAATTCTCGTTCAAGATTTTTTCCACGCAAACTTCTCTCTAACTCGGAAGGTCCTTACATTGTTGAGGAAGTATATCGTTCCGGTGCCATCAAGATCAACAACACGGAAGGTAATTTTCGGAGAGTGGTAAATGGGCAAAGAATCAAGCATTATATCTCAGGTACTCCCATAAATGTTGAAAGCAATATTATCAATACCATAACTTCGGAGGAGTACATAAGGGATATTTATCAGCCTGTTTCAGACTCCGAAAACGAAGAGGTATGTGATTCGGTAAATAAACCGACTCCAAAACTTTTCCAGTAGGAAATTTTCTCCGTTTTGGAATTTTTAGAAAAATAGAAAAATTTAAAGTAGTCCGGAAAACGCATGAGGAGGCGACAAACCTGCCAGGCGTGGGCCACCCCCTGGCCGCGCCTGGAGGGCTTGTGACCACCCCATGTGCCTCCCGGACTCCGTTTTCTTGCGGAGTAATCCTTCTGGTCGAGAAAAAATAATTATATATTCTCCCGAAAGGTCTGACCCTCGTATCACACAAATTTCCTTTCTTTTCGTTTCGAGCCAGTTTCTGCTGCAGATCTAGATCGCTATGGCGTCCCCAAAAGCTCTGAAGGACAGGATCTTCGAGAAGGTCATCAATCCCTACCCCGCGGGAGTGCTGCACCACCCTCAATCTATCGAGATGCGTGAGGGGATGCCGCACATCCGTGATGTTGAGGGGCCCAAGAAGACCGGAAGCATGGAGGTGAGGCTCGAAGCAATGGAGCAACAAGTCTTCAAGTGCCAAGGGATGGTGGAGCGTGGACTCAACGGCAACCACATGATGATCACGAAGTTCACCAACAAGCACAAGATCGATGTCAATGACATTGGGAAGCACCTCTCCAAGCTCTATGACTGAATTGATCACCTCCAAGCCCAGATCTATGACCTGCAGAACCAAAACTGTGAGCATGAGTATAGATTTAAATCAATACGGTTGGCTGCAGATTTGAGGATTCCGGAGACTCGGTCATCTTTCCATGATGGAGCACCTATGCCTTGGAAGACGGAGGATCAAACCCATGTTGCAAAAACTCCACCACCATCACCTCCGAAGGAAGACAACTAAGCACGGGTATGGGCAATCCCCTTGGCTTGTGCCAAGCTTGGGGGAGTTGCCCCGGTACCGTATCACCATCACATCTATTGCCTTTACCTTTTCTTAGTTTGATCCTTTTTGGTTTTATCTTTCTCTAGTAGAATAAAGTTCTTAGTGTTTTAGGCTTGTGTTTTGCTTTGTGTCACCCCCGATGTATTCAAGCTCGTGAGTCATATAATGAAGAGTGTTTTAGTTAAGGGCCTTGCTTCATGCCATGATCTGAAAGAAAAGAATGATCAAAGAACAAAAGCATGAAAGGTCATGTAATGATCTTATGGGAAGTGATGACTTCACATACAAAAAGAAGGTTGATTGAAACTTGTTAAGGGTGGACAAACGTAGACCTTGGTCATTGTTGCAATTAATAGGAAGTGATAAAGAAGGAGAGATTCACATATAAATATATCATCTTGGACACCATCTATGATTCTGAACACTCACTAAACTATTGCATGCTTAGAAGTAGATGTTGGACAAGGAAGACAACATAATGAATTATGCTTGCTTGGTTCCGAACAATGATTATATGACTAGAGATCCCTTAGCATGTGACGATTGCTTCCACCCCATATCAGCCAAAACTCCCGCACCAAGTAGAGATACTACTTATGCATCCATAAACCTTCAACCCAGTTTTGCCTTGAGAGTCCACCATACCTACGTATGGATTGAATAAGATCCCTCAAGTAAGTTGTCATCGGTGCAAGCAATAAAAATTTCTCCCTAAATATGTATGATCTATTAGTGTGTGGAAAATAAGCTTTGTACGAACCTGTGATGAGGAAGACATAAAAGCGACAAACTGCATAATAAAGTTCTTTATCACAGGAGGCTATATGAAGTGACGTTCCTTCACACTAAGAGGACACACATCCAAACCTCAAAAGCGCATGACAACCTCTGCTTCCCTATGCGAAGGGCCTATCTTGTACCTTTACTTTTTGTCCCTAAAAGAGTCATGGTGATCTACACCAATTCCTTACTTCGCCTTTATCTTGGCTAACGTCATATGCTAGGGAAAGATCTATATTCATATGTCAACTTGGAGGTAAGTATTAATGATTTATTATTCTTGACATTACCCTTGAGGTAAATGGTTGGGAGGCGAAACTATAAGCCCCTATCTTTCTCTGTGTCCGACTGAAACTTTGATCTCATGAGTACCACGTGATTTTTAGCAATTGTAGAAGACAAAAGGACGATTGAGTATGTTGATTTGCTTTACAAGCTCTTATTTGAGTCTTTCCAATGTTATGATAAATTGCAATTGCTTCAATGACTATAGGCTATTGGTTGTTAATTCTCAATACGGTTCTTGATCCATACTTTACTTTGTGAAGGAATTGTCACTTTAGCATGAGAGATTATATGATGATATTGCTCTTCTAATTATGATCATGATGCCTGCATGTCCATATCTTGTTTTGTCGACACCTCTCTCTCTCTAAACATGTGGGCATAATTATTGATCTTGGTTTCCGCTTGAGGACAAGCGAAGTCTAAGCTTGGGGGAGTTGATACGTCCATTTTGCATCATGCTTTCATGTTGATATTTATTTCTTTTTGGGCTGTTATTACACTTCACGGTACAATACTTATGCCTTTTCTCTCTTATTTTGCAAGAGGACAAGCGAAAATCAACGAGGATTTATTTTGGAATTTATAAAAAATACTGGGCTGAAGAAGTACCAGAGGGGAGCCAGCAGGAGGCCACAAGCCTGCTAGGCGCGGCCTACCCCACTGGCCGCGGCTAGGGGGCTTGTGGGCTCCCTATTGGCCCTCTGCCCCCCTCTTTTGCTATAAGGAGGGTTTCGTTCCAGAAAAAATAAAGAGGAGGCTTTCGGGAGGAAATGCCGCCCCCACGAGGCGGAACTTGAGCAGAACCAATCTAGAGCTCCGGCAGGGTCGTCCTGCCGGGGATACTTCCCTACCGGAGGGGGAAATCATCACCATCGTCATCACCAACACTCCTATCATTGGAGGGGACTCATCACCATCAACATCTTCATTAGCAGCATCTCATCTCCAAACCCTAGTTCATCTCTTGTAACCAACCTTGCATTAACAACACCTTGCCCTCCTCGTTGCGTTCTACTACCAAGACCACACTAACCACGCGAGTGGTTGCTGCAATGTATATGAGAATGGGTTCCCTTTCAGCCGGCGCCGCCAAGATTGGCAGGCTTGAGATGACGCGCTTGAGGTCGTAGAAGGTTTCGTCTGCCTGGTCGTTCCACTCGAACTTGGTTGTGTTTCTTCATCAGCTGATAGAGTGGAAGCGCCTTCTCGCCGAGCCGGCTGACGAACCGGCTAAGGGATGCGAGGCAGCTGGCAAACTTCTGGACGTCAAGGATTCGAGCCAGCTTCACCATCCACTTGATGGTTCTGATCTTCTCAGGGTTTGCTTTGATGCCACAAGCGGACACGAAGAACCCCAAGAGCTTGTCGCGTGGAACCCCGAAGACGCATTTCTCCGGGTTGAGCCGGATCTTGTAATCGCGCAGATTGGCAAACGGCTCCCGCAAGTCGTCAAGGAGACTGAAGTGCTGCTTGGTCTTGACGACGATGTCATCTACATAGACGTGGATGTTTCTGCCGATCTGTGGTAGGAGGCACTGCTGCATGCAGCGTTGGAATGTAGCACAAGTGTTCTTCAGACCGAACGTCATGGTGGTATAGCAGTAGGCCCCGAAGGGAGTGATGAAGGAGGTCTTCAGGCGATCAGCTGGATTGAACTTGATTTGATGGTAGCCTGAATAAGCGTCCAGAAAGGATAACAGTTTGCAGCCAGCTCTGGAGTCGATCACTTGATCTATCCTGGTCAAGGCGAAAGGGTCTTTCGGGTATGCCTTATTCAGGCTCGTGTAGTCGATACACATTCGCCATGTGTTATTCTTCTTTAGCACCAGGACTGGATTGGCTAACCAGTTCGGGTGGAAAACCTCAATGATGAAGACGGCTGCGAGCAGCCGGGCAATCTCTTCTCCAATTGTGCGCCGCTTCCCCTCGGCGAAGCGGCACAAAGGTTGTTTCACCGGCTTTGCATCCGGTAGCACGTGAAGTTTGTGTTGGGCGTACTTCCTCGGAACCCCTGGCATGTCTTTTGGAGACCATGCAAAGATGTCCGGATTCTCACAGAGGAAGTCGACGAGCTCGCCTTCCTATTTGGGGCTGAGGTTAGCCCTAATGGTGACGCACTGCTTGGGGTTCGCAGGGTCGAGTGACACCTGCTTGGGTTCTTTGCCGGCTTGAATGAGACTTCGATGGCCGACTGGGATGGTGGAATAGGGATCGCCGGCTGCTCGGTAGCCTGAGCCACAAGCCGGTCGATCTGCCTTTTCTCCTCAACAATCACCATCGCGTCGACCAGAGGGCTACTGTCTTATGCACACTCGAGCGACTTCTTGTAGTCGCGAGCGATGGTGATGATGCCCTTTGGACCCGACATCTTCATCTTGAGGTAAGCATAGTGGGGAATGGCCATGAATTTGGCTAGAGCTGGCCTGCCCAACAACGCGTGATACGGGCTGTTGAGATCCACCACCTCAAACCATATTGGCTCTCGGCGAAAGTGCGCCTTGTCACCGAAAAGGACGTCCAGCTGGATTTTGCCGATCGGCGAGCAGGTCTGTCCCGGCACATTGCCGTGGAAGACAGTGCTGTTCGGCTGGAGGTCCTTCTCCTTTAGCCCAAACTTGAGCAAGGTGTCAAGGTAGAGGATGTTGATGCTGCTGCAGCCGTCGACCAACACCCGGGAGAATCGACAGGTGAGCCTCTGGGAGGCGAAAGTGGGGTCGAGGACGAGCGCGTATGAGCCAGGATTTGGCATCACCGCAGGATGGTCAACCCAGCTCCATGTAATTGGCTTTTCAGACCAATGCATGTATTGGGGAACCGGGGGGACCGTGGCGTTCACATCACGCTGGCGTTGTCGCTGGCTGTGCTTGTCATCACCCTCACTGGTGAAGACAACGTAGGCTCCGTCTTGATGGGGGTAATCGTCGTGGAGACGATCGTCGTTGTGAGGCGGCGGTGGTGGAGCCGGAGCCGGCCCAGGAGCCGGAGCATGAGGCGTCGCAGCTGCACCTGGGGGAGCTGGCAGGCCCTCTCCTTGCGTCAGTCGCCGTGCAAAGCCGCAGCGTCAAAGGGTATGGGTAGAGGGCTTCGCCCCAATGTGCATCTTGCAGGGCGCGTCGAGCATTTGCTCGAAGGTGAGCTTGGGCTGCCAGTCGTTCTTGCCGGTCCGCCTCCGTTGAGAGCCGGCTTGAGTAGCCGGCGCATCTCACTCCACCTAAGCCACTAGCTTGTTGTTGGAGCGCGAATCAAGTTGATCCGCCTTGCGCTTGTTGTTCTGGCCACCTCGATTGTCGCCTACCGGCTTGGGAGTAGTCGGCGTGGGGACAATCTTGTCTGAAGCGGTTACCTTGACCCGCATCGCGCAGTCGGCCGTGGCGTACTTGTCCGCCTTGGCCATGAGCACCGCCAGAGAGGTGGGCTCGGAGCACATGAGCTTGTGCTTTAGGAGAGTGCCGTCTCGGCAGCCGTCAATGAAGTACTGGATGGCATGTACCTCATGCACTCCCTCGTAGGAGTTGCGTAGCCCGGTCTAACGCGTGATGTAGTTGCGAAGGGGTTCGTCGGGCCTCTGGATGCACATGGCCAGCTCGCGAGGCCGGCCAGGGCGCTTGTAGGTGCCAGTGAAGTTGTGGACGAACGCCTCCTCGAAGTCAACCCAGGAGTTGACGCTGCCGGCTGGAAGGCTGTTAAGCCATGTTCTAGCCGAGCCGTCCAGCATGAGCGGCACGTAGCGGACGGCTACGCGATTGTTGCCCCGAGCGATGCCAATGGTGGTGGTGTAGTCAATCAGCCAATGTTCTAGCTTGGCTGTGCCGTTGTACTTGGGGGTGTCCCGAGGGAGAGTGAAGCCTCGAGGAAACGGCTCCCCTCGGATCCGGGGGCCGAAGCACGCTGGACCGATGGGGTCGTCCTCTTCTAGGACAGCCAACTGTGCCAGGGCGTTGAGGCGCGTGCGAGCGTCGTTGTCACTGTGTGGGATGCGGGGGCCGATCCGAGCCGTTATCGGAAGGGTCTCTTGGGAGCTCGTGGTGTTGGCCCCTTCCGATACCTCGGAGGAGGCAGAACCTCACGCACCGAATCCCCCTTGTCGCCACCATCTCTACGACTCCGACTTGAAGTTGGCTCGCTCTGGCGTTGCGAATGCCTGTCTTGGCTGCCCTCGCCCTTCCGGCCGGAAGTGCGATGCGAGGAAGATCCCTTGGCTTGATGACGATCGCTGGGGTTACGGCGTCCTCCGGGATCGGCTCCCGGAGACTCCGACTGTGCCTGACCAGGGTCAGGCAGTGTCTGCTGCTCATTTGCAGCGACAAGGAGATTCTTGACCTGCTTCTCATGAAGGACGCGCTCCTCGCTCTCCAAACCTGGCATTTCTGCCATGGCCGCTTGAGCAACCCATAAGTTGGCCGCAGGGGTCTCGTAGATGGGATGCTTGCCACCTAGGATTTCGGCAATGACCCGGCCACAGACCGCGCCGAGCCGGCTAGGACCCTCAGCAACCGGAGTGAGGTCGTAAGCGGAGTTATACTCGCGCTGCGCGGCCTCCATCTGGCGCTTAGCCGTAGCGATGGCAATGCCCTCCTCCAGGATCTGCCTGCGAGCCTCCTCCAGCGAGGCCCTCGCGTCGGTGGGGTTTGTGGAGGTGGCGATGGGCGTCTTCAAGCCGGCAAGGGCAACATGAAGCATGTCGGCTGATACCGCAGCAGGATCAGCAATGTCGGCTGATGCCTTGCCGTGAGCCTTGATGGTGCCGGCACCAATGACCATCACCTCCATGACATTGGAGACGACGGCGACGTGATACGGGGCAAGGCACCCCGTAGATGACGGTGGACCGTCGAAGACAAGCATGTCACTAGGGTACTCGTCAAGTTCACGTGTCTCCGCGAGGGAGAGCCTACTGAAGCTGGCGCACAACGCGTCGACGTCAATGTCCTCGCCAGGGTAGCGAGGGCCATCGTTGAGGCGCAAGTCGCTGAAGAGAACGCCGAGGTTCGCAACAGCAGCGATGACGACGCTGGGGAGTGACTCGTCGTGAGACTCCCCATCAGAATCCGCGAGACGTACTGGGACATCGATCAACATCGGAGAAGCCTCCTCAAGAGCAGGCTCCACAGGCATGCTGATCGGTCTGAACGCGATGCATCCGGTGGTGTAGGCGAAGGGCCCCGCCGAGCGCACAAACCCAGTCGATGCCGCGGATGGCCCCATGGTGGGCGCCAAATGTCGGTGTTTACTCACAACATAAGCCATGGGTAGGCTAAAGATGGTGGGAACCGAAGTGACACTGATGGGTGCTGGGGGCGAGGTTGGTACAAGCATGGAACACATGATGTACCCAGGTTCAGGGATCTCCGTAGGGATAACACCCCTAATCCTGCCGGAGTGTATAATGTATCAATGAGGCTACAATGTGCTCCTGGAGCTGTTTTGCGGAGGAGGAAGAAGGATCAGCCGGCTCACGTCTACCTCTCGTGTATGGTGTGTGTGTGTTGAGTTGATCGACCATCTGCATGGAGGGGGGTCGGGGGGTTTTATAGGCGAACCGACCGACCTACACTAAGGATAAAAGTACATGAGTGGGGCCCGGCTGGCAGCCTCGCCGGCTAGCCAGGGGGCCCGCGGGGGTCTTGTCTTGTCGGTGGAGGGGCCCGCCGGCTGGGGGTCCCATCGGGCCGTGGAACCCGCCGGCTAGCCAGTAAGGCTCTCGCGTAAGGCCGACGCAGGACACGTGTAGTACATCCGGCGTCGTCATGCGAGATTCATCATGGGGTGCCAGTACAGCCGTCTCCACTGTTCCCACGCCGAGTGTAGTAATGGAGTGGGAGTTTGACGGGCCGACACTCTGCAGGATGATGGATCGGAGCGGGAGTAGGTCAGCGGCATGGCCGCCGACGCTGTACCTACCGTGCGCTCCAATCCAGTACCTTGGCTGACGCGTAGCCACCTTCAACCGTAGGGTCTCATCATGACCTATGACCTGATGTGACTTGAGCTCCCTAGCCGGCTAGTCTCTTCACTAGCCGGCCTGAGAATGGTCGTCTCACCTCTAGCCGGCTTGCGCGGCTTAAGCGGCCACAGGGAGGTAGCCATCTTGCTCCGAGCCGGCCAGATAGATTCGACCGTCTCGTCCCTAGCTGATAGGAGCTTCCTAGCCGGCTAGGGGGATTGGGTTTCATAGAATAAGTTGTACTGTTCCTTCAAGGTAGAAGGCAAAGGAGTAGGCTCGATGAGCCTACCCCGGGGTTATCCCCCCGCCAATTTTAGTAATCTGTGAGCCATAGGGGACTAAGCAATCTCATTTCCAAAGGTATCAAGACTAGCAAAGCTTAACTGGTGAGGTATGGTTAAGTGGTGCTGCTGCAGCAAGCGACTAAACATTTATTTAGTGGCTAACTTACGAGTACATGAATAAAGAGGGGGATGATCTACGCATAGCGGACGTGATCTGTTGATGATCAAATGAATGATCCTGAACACCTACTTATGTAAGACATAACCCCACAGTGTCCTCGATCGGAGAAGAAGCTCACAAAACAGACGGTCATGTTTACGCACTCAGTTGGCATATTTTTAATTAAGCTTACTTCGAGTTATCTAGAACCGGATGTTAAACAAAGTTTCCATGTTGCCACATAACCGCGGGCACGACTTTCCGAAAGATTTAACCCTGCAGGGGTGCTCCAACTAGTCCATCACAAATTACGAAAAGCTGCATAGAAATCCTCGATCATGAAACTGGCGATCTCGTCAGAATTCTTAGTGGAAAACCTCAACTCTGAGATTACCCAAAGCATCACCGGAATCCCGATGCACAAGACATTCGTCAAAGGTAAAACTAATCCAGCAAGGCCACCCGGTGTGTCGACGAACCCGATAGGAGCCGCGTATCTCGTTCTCATGACACAACCATCTGTGCATAGTGGACGGTAGACAAGCGCCCGAGTTGCCCCAAGGTGGCACCGCCGACTGCTAGGTGGGTGGACCAACACTCATGAGGAGCACTGGCCCGGGGGTTGATTAATTACTCCGCGGGTGCCGGCGGGTCCCTATGCATTTTTATTAGTTATTAGGCAAATTTAGTACCAAAGTTGGGCCTTGCCAGACCAGTTTTAATCTAAGACAAATTATCAAGGGGTCCACATAACAACCCCGGTCGTGTTAGGAGCGCTCAATTATGGAATATAACACCGGTAGCCGAAACTAAGGCGACAAAGGTGGAACAGAACACCAGGCTAGAAAGGCCGAGCCTTCCACCTTTTACCAAGTATATAGGTGCATTAAATTAAATAGCATTTAATAGGGTGATAAAACAAGGAACCCATGTTATCACATGGAAGCAACTGCATCTCCAACTAGCAACGCTAACACATGGTTAAGCAAGCGGTAACGTGGCCAATTAGTGGTTTGCTAGGTTGTGAACAAGTTGAAAGGTTTCATGGCAATGTTGAGAGGCTGATATTTAACAGGTGGTAGGCAACGAGACATAGCGAAAGAATCGAGACAACTAGCATGGGAATGATAGTAATGATATCTGGGGAAATGATCATCTTGCCTGAGATCCTGCTTGGAAGAAGAACGACTCCGTGGAGTAGACGAACCGACGTGGTCGAATGGATCCTCACACTCTGAAGCGGTCGGAACTCTATCGAGACGAATCAAACCGGAAACAAGAATCAACACACAATATCCACCACACGATGCACAACAATATGATGCATGAACAGTATCAATTATGCACGGTATGACATGGCAATTCACACAATGAAACACTACACATTAAGTGAAGTTCAATGTGCAAGGATTTGCATATCGACGAAACTCCACATTTAATTATTTAGTTCACTCCCGTTTATTTTCACGACCATATTAAATGTTGGTTAAACATGGCAAGAGGTGAAGCGTAATTAAGCTACCTATTTAGGCATTTTAAATGAGGTCGGAAACGACTTATAGCATCTCCAAACTGACACCACGTGTTAATAATTCTGTCCAGATATGAACTAAAAACTTTTAATATTTGTTAAATAGCAAAATAAAGTGGTTCACGTGATTCTACGCATCGTTCCAATCAAATTACACATAGAGATCATTGCAAACGGAACTACAATTCAAAAGATATGATCGCCGCAAGATATGATGACGTGAATGAAATATGTATGCAATGATAGTCACAAGCATTCCAAACCAAAAAGGGAGCAACATAATATGAACCTACACAAGATTCCAAGCAAGTTTCATATATAACACGTTCCAAACGGAGCAACGGTTCAACAAATACAAGCTAAACAAGAAATGACTACAAACTGTCCAAAAACAACAAGATGGCATTTTCTACACCCCCAAACAACAAGCTACATAATTCTAAAATGCTCAAACAAGATATGAGGTAGTAGTGGTCAAGATGCACAACAACACCCTACTAAATACAACTAGCATGGAAGCATGGATCACTAGGAAAAGAACTCACAAAATGGCATCTCGCACACAGTTTCAGACTTAGAGAAAATCACACTTTGCTATTGCAGTTTTCGATCTGAAGGCATATTGACAGCAGCAAAACCATATGCTATGGGGCACCGAATGGTATGAAAATCTACCGAGTGCTAGAGAATCTTAAGGACTACAAATAACTCCATTGCACCAACCTCAAAGGAGCTGTAGATCACTTGCAAAACTCATGGAAAGACAACAACAAAATATAGCATATCTCAGACTTAGAAATATTTCAGCATCTCCAAATCAACACTATTTTTCTAGCATGGTGGCAACAAGAAAACAACACCTAAACATGGATTTCTATTGCAACCAAAATTACCCAGGGCTAACATGCATATCCAAGAACATTTCTCTAGTTCATAACTAATTCGTATCACGCACAGAATAAATCACACAAAATAGACAAAAGGGCAACATGGCAAAATATCATGCACACAAACTTAGTCGGATGACAAAACTAAATGCATAGTTAAATTCTATGAATTTTTCTACCCCAAAAACATATATAATATGCGGGGTTGCAAAATAAAACTAACGCCACACATATATGCGAGAATATGTCCTAAAGACGACATAACAAACTATTGATAGCTCATACATGCAAAAATGCAAGTAGCTACTCTAAAATACATGACAAAGGGCCACGAACATCGTGAATATTTTATCTGTGGGATTTGAACAAACCGGACGCGCACAAAAATATCTTCGGAATATTAACCTATTAGGACAGCATGCAAATCTAGGCAAACGGCGGGACAAACCACTCCAAACATGCATGCAAGTTGTAAAATCATAATCTACACAAAATTCTACACGAGTTACATATATAACTTGTCGCGATCCGACGCACGGACTAACATTTACAAGTGTTTGAAAAATCTAGCATCTTTTTCTAAAAAGGAATTAAATCGTTCGAAATAGAAAAATCTACTCACACCGGATCTGCTACTAGGCCAAAACAACACGCGGCGCAAGATAGCTAAGCAACGCACAGGGCGCAAAAAAGAGGGGCGACATGGGCTCACCTTGGGCCTCTTGTACCGGCTCGGTGGAGAGGAGGTGCGCTGGGACAAGGCAGATCTGGCCCACGCGGGTCAAGTGGCTAGCGGCTGGACCGGGGGGACGCGGAGGCAAGCGCTTGGGCCTGACACGAGGCGGAGGGACGACACAACCCAGTGGGTTGGTCAACATGCAGCGGCGCGACCAGGATCTGGAACCAGATCGAGCGTGCGGGGGGGGGGGGCTCGTCACAACGCCTATGATGGCACACCAACGGCGGAAGGTGCCGGAAGGGTCGGCTGAAGGCAGAGGCTGGGCCGAGGCCTGGGATTCGGTAGCCCAGGGGCGGATTTCGGCGAGGCGAGCTCCGGCGACGGGCGACTGCACGAGCTCAGGCACGGGGTTGGCGGCTAGGCGAGCTCCGGCTGGCGTGTACTCGTGGCGGGGCCACGCCTGAGGGATTCCGTCGGCCGGCCAGCGATCAGCAGGGCGGCGTGGTGGTCCGGTGGGTGGAGCTAGAGGAGCTGCGAGAGGCCGGCGAGGCGAGGCGCACGCACGATCGCGAGGGCTCAGGCTCGCGGGTGAGCGGCGGCGTGTTTCGGGCCCGCGCGAGCCCCATCTGGGTCGTGCGGGCCGTGACGTGGCTTGCAACTGAGGAGAGAGAGGTGGGAGACTGGCTGTGGCGGCTAGGTGGCACGGATCCCGAGGGAGATTAGGGTTTGGCTGTCCAAAATTGGCATGGGAGGGCCTATTTATAACAATGGGGGCTAGGTTTAGCAGTTTTTCGCCCCGGTTTCAACCGTGCGATCGGAATCAAACGGTTCCGTTCGCGAGGATGGGCTAGGTGGTTGTGAAAAGTGGCTAGGTGGGGATGAGAGAGAAATGGTGCGTCTGTGACACGCGTTTTAAAATACCGAAAAACGTTCGCCGAATAACCCGACGACGGTGCTCTACGGTCGACCGTTCGGGTACCAGACGGGTTCCGATTGCGACGAAAATTGGCACGCGGCCTACCTATATGAAAATTATACGGCACGCCAAGTTTCAACTCAATCCGAGAATATTTTATACACACTTTTAAAAACAAGATTTAAACGATGCCGCGGGCGCGGGCGTGTATGGTCGGACTCAAAACGGTCAACGTCTATAACAGAGATAACCGACAACTAATAACGGATGCAAGTTTTAAAACTGGTGATAACAGAGTGCCGATGCAATGCAGATGATGCGAATCATGCGACAAACATCTAATCACCGTGCGGTAACAGAATAAAAGGGGAATCTTTTGCAGCGTTGATCTCAGGCTGTCACATCTTGTTAGCTTATGAATATATCCATACAATAAATCATAAGAAGTCGGGAATAACAATATATTGTGTAGTGAAGCCAGACATGCATAAGGCGTATGATAGACTTGAATGAATGTTCCTCGAAACCATGATGTTGAATTGAATTTTCATGGTGGCTCGGTTGGTATGATTTTGGCATATATTAATTCCTAAAGTATAAAGTTTGCTTCAATGCCCAATGAATGGAATATTGCATTCCTACAAGGGGGCTCCAACAACAGGACCCCTTGGCACCTTATTTGTGTATTTTCTGCAGATAAGTTTGTCAAGTGTATTGGATCATCGAGAGAATCTTGGTGGCATTTGTGGGAATTAAGGTGTATAGAAAATGCACCATCACTATCGTACTTACTTTTTTATGATCTGTTAGTTCTTATGAAGCTTGACTTGAATAATGTAACCTCCTTGAGACAGTTTTTGATGAATATTGTGCAAACTTGGGATAATTTGTAAGCGAAGGATATTGCAACACATTTTTTATTCCATATGTGAAGGTGAAAGATAATGCAAAGATTTGTTCATATTCGAATATTATGACAAAATGCTTATGGGGTAAATATACCGATTTACTAGGTATGGTGGATGCAGATAGATGAGATAACTTCACGCATTTGCTTGAAAGGGTGGTGGATAGATTAAAGAGATGGAAGGAAATTTGTTAGCAATGGGTGTCGGTTTCAGAACTGGCAGATCTCAGGTAGGGCTTCCGAACTGTCAATCTTGGATCAATGGGTAACTAGAGAGGAAGGAGACGTTGTTTACCCAGTTTTGGACCCTCTTGATAGAGGTAGAACCCTACATCCTGTTGGGGAACATTGCATGGGAAACAAAAATTTCCTATGCACACGCAATACCTATCCATGGTGATGATCATCTACGAGAGGGGAGAGTGAATCTACATACCCTTGTAGATCGCTAAGCATAAGCGTAACGCGGTCGATGTAGTGGAACATCTTCGCGATTCAAATCGCAGACCGTCCCGTGATCTCATCACGATCCGTCCCGCGATCCCATCATGATCCATACCGATCTAGTGCTGAACGGACGGCACCTCCGGCGTTCAGCACACGTACAACTCGATGACGATCCCCGCCTTCTTGATCGAGCAAGAGGGGCGGAGAGGTAGATGAGTTCGCCAGAACGGCGGCATGGTGGTGGTGGTGGTGGATCTATTCGAGCAGGACTTCGCCTAAGCACCGTCGAACCAGACTAGAGGAGAAACCGATCTAGATGAAGTGGAGGGAGCACGTGGCAATTAGGGTTAGCTTTTCCCTCTTATTTCTCTAGTATATATAAGAGGGAGGGAGGGGAGGAGGCAGCCAAAAACCCTCTAGGGGTTCAGCCGAACTAGGAGGAGGTGGAAGAGTCCACCTCCAATCCTACTCCAAGTAGGATTCCTTTCCTACTTGGACTCCTTCCCTTCCCTTCCTTTGGGTTTTTCCCACCTCTAGCCGCATGGGTCTTAGTGGTTGGTTCGACCAGTGCACTAGGGCCTGGTTTGACTCCTCCCACAACCCATGAGGCCTTTTGGGTCGAGGCACCTCTCCCGATGCCCCTCCGGTACCCTCCCGGCACTCCCGGTACACTATCGATGAGCCCGAAACTTTTCCGGTGACCCAAACATGACTTCCTATATATCAATCTTTACCTCCGGACCATTCGGGATCTCCTCATGACGTCCGGGATCTTATCCGGGACAACGAACAACTTTCAGTCACCAACACCTATAACTCAACTATACCGAAAACGTCACCGAACCTTAAGTGTGCAGACTGTGCGGGTTCGAGAACTATGTGGACATGACATGAGACATTCCCCGGTCAATAACCAATCGTGGGATCTGGATATCCATATTGGCTCCTACCTATTCTATGAAGATCTCTATCGGTTGAACCTCTATGTCAAGGATTCAGATAATCTCGTATGCAGTTCCCTTTGTCCTTCGGGATGTTACTTGCCCGAGATTCGATCGTCGGTATCTCTATACCTAGTTTAATCTTGTTACCGGCAAGTCCCTTTACTCGTTCCGTAATACAAGATCCCGTTACTAACTTATTAGTCACATTTCTTGCAAGGCTTATTGTGATGCTGTATTACCGAGTGGGCCCCGAGATACCTCTCCGTCACACCGAGTGACAAATCCCAGTCTTGATCCATGCCAACCCAACAAACACCTTTGGAGATACCTGTAGAGCACCTTTATAGTCACCCAGTTACGTTGTGATGTTTGATAACACACAAGGTATTCCTCCGGTGTCCGGGAGTTGCGTGATCTCATGGTCATAGGAACAGATACATTGACATTCAGAAAACAGTAGCAGTAAACTGACGTGATCATATGCTACATTCATAGTTTAGGTCTTGTCCATCACATCATTCTCTTAATGATGCGATCTCGTTATCAAGTGCCAACACTTGTCTATGACCAGCAAACCTTGACCATCTTTGATCAACGAACTAGTCAACTAGAGGCTCACCAGGGACAGTGTTTTGTCTATGTATCCACACAAGTATTTGAGTTTCCAATCAATACAATTATAGCATGGATAATAAACGATTATCATGAACAAATAAATATAATAATATCTAATTTATTATTGCCTCTAGGCCATATTTCCAACACGCCCTGCTCTTGTTTATATTAATGGTGGAATATCGAATACAGAGTTGATCTACCTCAAGATCGTATGTCGTGGTCTAAAACCTTAGGAGTAATGAACTTAACTTGTCATATATACGGACTAAATGTTGGGGAACGTCGCATGGGAAACAAAAATTTTCCTACGCGCACGAAGACCTATCATGGTGATGTCCATCTACGAGAGGGGATGAGTGATCTATGTACCCTTGTAGACCGTACAGCAGAAGCGTTAGAGAACGCGGTTGATGTAGTGGAACGTCCTCACGTCCCTCGATCCGCCCCGCGAACAATCCCGCGATCAGTCCCACGATCTAGTACCGAACGGACGGCACCTCCGCGTTCAGCACACGTACAGCTCGACGATGATCTCGGCCTTCTTGATCCAGCAAGAGAGACGGAGAGGTAGAAGAGTTCTCCGGCAGCGTGACGGCGCTCCGGAGGTTGGTGATGACCTTGTCTCAGCAGGGCTCCGCCCGAGCTCCGCAGAAACGCGATCTAGAGGAAAAACCGTGGAGGTATGTGGTCGGGCTGCCGTGGAAAAGTCGTCTCAAATCAGCCCTAAAACCTCCATATATATAGGTGAGAGGGAGGGGGCCTTGCCTTGGGGCTCAAGGAGCCCCAAGGGGGTCGACCGAGTCCAAGGGGGAGGACTCTCCCCCCCAAACCGAGTTGGACTAGGTTTGGTGGGAGGGAGTCCCCCTTCCTTCCCACCTCCTCCTTTTTTTTTCTTTCTCTCTTGATTTTCTTCTCCTTGGCGCATAGGGCACTTGTGGGCTGTCCCACCAGCCCACTAAGGGCTGGTGTGGCTCCCCAAATGCCTATGGGCTTCCCCGGGGTGGGTTGCCCCCCCGGTGAACCCCCGGAACCCATTCGTCATTCCCGGTACATTCCCGGTAACTCCGAAAACCTTCCGGTAATCAAATGAGGTCATCCTATATATCAATCTTCGTTTCCGGACCATTCCGGAAACCCTCGTGACGTCCGTGATCTCATCCGGGACTCCTAACAACATTCGGTAACCAACCATATAACTCAAATACGCATAAAACAACGTCGAACCTTAAGTGTGCAGACCCTGCGGGTTCGAGAACTATGTAGACATGACCCGAGAGACTCCTCGGTCAATATCCAATAGCGGGACCTGGATGCCCATATTGGATCCTACATATTCTACGAAGATCTTATCGTTTGAACCTCAGTGCCAAGGATTCGTATAATCCCGTATGTCATTCCCTTTGTCCTTCGGTATGTTACTTGCCCGAGATTCGATCGTCAGTATCCGCATACCTATTTCAATCTCGTTTACCGGCAAGTCTCTTTACTCGTTCCGTAATACAAGAGCCCACAACTTACACTAAGTTACATTGCTTGCAAGGCTTGTGTGTGATGTTGTATTACCGATCGGGCCCCGAGATACCTCTCCGTCACACGGAGTGACAAATCCCAGTCTTGATCCATACTAACTCAACTAACACCTTCGGAGATACCTGTAGAGCATCTTTATAGCCACCCAGTTACGTTGCGACGTTTGATACACACAAAGCATTCCTCCGGTGTCAGTGAGTTATATGATCTCATGGTCATAGGAATAAATACTTGACACGCAGAAAACAGTAGCAACAAAATGACACGATCAACATGCTACGTCTATTAGTTTGGGTCTAGTCCATCACGTGATTCTCCCAATGACGTGATCCAGTTATCAAGGAACAACACCTTGTTCATAATCAGAAGACACTGACTATCATCGATCAACTTGCTAGCCAACTAGAGGCATGCTAGGGACGGTGTTTTGTCTATGTATCCACACATGTAAATGAGTCTTCATTCAATACAATTATAGCATGGATAATAAACTATTATCTTGATACAGGAATTATAATAATAACCATATTCATTATTGCCTCTAGGGCATAATTCCAACAGTCTCCCACTTGCACTAGAGTCAATAATCCAGCCCTCACATCACAATGTGAATTACATTGTAATAAATCTAACACCCATACAGTTCTGGTGTCGATCATGTTTTGGCCGTGGAAGCGGTTTAGTCAGCGGGTCTGCTACATTAAGATCCGTGTGCACTTTGCATATATTCACGTCCTCTTCCTCGACGTAGTCGCGGATGAGGTTGAAGCGTCGTTTGATGTGTCTGGTCTTCTTGTGAAACCGTGGTTCCCTTGCTAAGGCAATGGCACCCGTGTTGTCAGAGAACAAGGTTATTGGATCCAGTGCACTTGGCACTACTCCAAGATCCGTCATGAACTGCTTCATCCAGACACCCTCCTTAGCCGCCTCCGAGGCAGCCATGTACTCCGCTTCACATGTAGAATCTGCTACGACGCTTTGCTTGGAACTGCACCAGCTTACTGCACCCCCATTAAGAATAAATACGTATCCGGTTTGCGACTTAGAGTCGTCCGGATCTGTGTCAAAGCTTGCATCGACATAACCTTTTACGGCGAGCTCTTCGTCACCTCCATACACGAGAAACATCTCCTTAGTCCTTTTCAGGTACTTCAGGATATTCTTGACCGCTGTCCAGTGATCCACTCCTGGATTACTCTGGAACCTACCTGCCATACTTATGGCCAGGCTAACATCCGGTCTAGTGCACAACATTGCATACATGATAGAACCTATGGCTGAAGCATAGGGGACGGAGCGCATATGCTCTCTATTTTCATCAGTTGCTGGGCACTGAGTCATACTCAATCTCGTACCTTGTAAAACTGGCAAGAACCCTTTCTTGGACTGTTCCATTTTGAACCTCTTCAAAACTTTATCAAGGTATGTGCTTTGTGAAAGTCCTATCACGCGTTTTGATCTATCCCTATAGATCTTAATGCCTAGAATGTAAGCAGCTTCTCCTAGGTCCTTCATAGAGAAACTTTTATTCAAGTAACCTTTTATGCTCTCCAAAAGCTCTACGTTTTTTCCAATCAGTAATATGTCATCCACATATAATATTAGAAACGCCACAGAGCTCCCACTCACTTTCTTGTAAATACAAGATTCTCCAACCACTTGTATAAACCCAAATGCTTTGATCACCTCATCAAAACGTTTGTTCCAACTCCGAGATGCTTGCACCAGTCCATAAATGGATCGCTGGAGCTTGCACACCTTGTTAGCACTCTTAGGATCAACAAAACCTTCGGGTTGCATCATATACAACTCTTCCTTAAGGAAACCGTTAAGGAATGCCGTTTTGACATCCATCTGCCAGATTTCATAATCGAAAAATGCAGCTATTGCTAACATGATTCTGACGGACTTAAGCATCGCTACGGGTGAGAAAGTCTCATCGTAGTCAACTCCTGGAACTTGTGAAAAACCCTTTGCCACAAGTCGAGCTTTATAAACGGTCACATTACCGTCAGCGTCCGTCTTCTTCTTAAAGATCCATTTGTTCTGAATAGCCTTGCGGCCCTCAGGTAGTATCTCCAAAGTCCACACTTTGTTCTCATACATGGATCCTATCTCGGACTTCATGGCTTCTAGCCATTTGTTGGAATCTGGGCCCACCATTGCTTCTTCATAATTTGCAGGTTCATTGTTGTCTAACAACATGATTGATAAGACGGGATTACCGTACCACTCTGGAGCAGCGCGTGATCTCGTCGACCTGCGTGGTTCAACAGAAACTTGAACTGGAGTTTCATGATCACCATCATTAACTTCCTCCTCAACCGGCATCGCAACGACAGAGGTTTCCCCTTGCCCTGCGCCACCATCCAGAGGGATGAGAGGTTCGACAACCTCGTCAAGTTCTATCTTCCTCCCACTCAATTCTCTCGAGAGAAACTCCTTCTCGAGAAAAGTTCCGTTCTTAGCAACAAACACTTTGCCCTCGGATTTGAGATAGAAGGTGTACCCAACTGTCTCTTTTGGGTAACCTATGAAGACGCACTTTTCCGCTTTGGGTTCCAGCTTTTCAGGCTGAAGCTTTTTGACATAAGCATCACATCCCCAAACTTTAAGAAACGACAACTTTGGCCTTTTGCCATACCACAGTTCGTATGGTGTCGTCTCAACGGATTTTGATGGTGCCCTATTTAAAGTGAATGCGGCTATTTCTAATACATAACCCCAAAATGATAACGGCAAATTAGTAAGAGACATCATAGATCGCACCATCTCTAACAAAGTACGATTACGACGTTCGGACACACCATTACGCTGTGGTGTTCCAGACGGTGTTAATTGTGAAACAATTCCACATTGTCTTAAGTGAGCACCAAACTCGAAACTCAGATATTCACCCCCACGATCAGAACGTAGGAACTTGATCTTCTTGTTACGATGATTTTCCACTTCACTCTGAAATTGCTTGAACTTTTCAAATGTTTCAGACTTGTGCTTCATCAAGTAGACATAACCATATCTACTTAAATCGCCAGTGAAGGTGAGAAAATAACGATATCCGCCGCGTGCCTTCACGCTCATTGGACCACACACATCGGTATGTATGATTTCCAACAAGTCACTTGCACGCTCCATTGTTCCGGAGAACGGAGTCTTAGTCATCTTGCCCATGAGGCATGGTTCGCACGTGTCAAGTGAATCAAAGTCAAGTGACTCCAAAAGTCCATCAGCATGGAGTTTCTTCATGCGCTTTACACCAATATGACCCAAGCGGCAGTGCCACAAAAATATGGCGCTATCATTGTTTACTCTAACTCTTTTGGTCTCAATGTTA
Organism: Hordeum vulgare subsp. vulgare; assembly: GCF_904849725.1. Taxonomy (NCBI): domain Eukaryota; kingdom Viridiplantae; phylum Streptophyta; class Magnoliopsida; order Poales; family Poaceae; genus Hordeum; species Hordeum vulgare. The sequence continues at coordinate 356,713,000 of NC_058520.1, forward strand.
TGTATATGCGTATCGCTATCAAGATTCAATATGAACAATCCTCTCACATTCGGTGCATGAGAATAAAAGATGTTACTCATAGAAATAGAACAACCATTATTCTCAGACTTAAAAGAGTAACCGTCTCGCAATAAACAAGATCCAGATATAATGTTCCTGCTCAACGCAGGCACTAAATAACAATGATTTAAGTTCATCACTAATCCCGATGGTAGCTGAAGTGACACTGTGCCGACGGCGATTGCATCAACCTTGGAACCATTTCCTACGCGCATCGTCACTTCGTCTTTCGCCAGCCTTCGTCTATTCCGCAGTTCCTGCTTCGAGTTGCAAATGTGAGCAACAGAACCGGTATAGAATACCCAGGCACTACTACGAGAGCCGGTTAAGTACACATCAATAACATGTATATCAAATATACCTGATTTTTCTTTGCCCGCCTTCTTATCTGCCAGATACTTGGGGCAATTGCGCTTCCAGTGACCCATACCCTTGCAATAGAAACACTCCGTTTCAAGCTTAGGTCCAGCTTTGGGTTTCTTCGGCGGATTGGCAACAGGCTTGCCACTCTTCTTCGAATTGCCCTTCTTGCCTTTGCCGTTTCTCTTGAAACTAGTGGTCTTATTCACCATCAACACTTGATGCTCTTTGCGGAGTTCAGACTCTGCGACTTTCAACATCGCAAACAACTCGCCGGGAGACTTGTTCATCCCTTGCATGTTGTAGTTCAACACAAAGCCTTTGTAGCTTGGCGGCAGTGATTGAAGGATTCTGTCAGTGATAGCTTCTTGCGGGAGTTCAATCCCCAGTTCAGCTAGACGGTTTGAGTACCCAGACATTTTGAGCACATGTTCACTGACAGACGAGTTTTCCTCCATCTTGCAAGCATAGAATTTATCGGAGGTCTCATACCTCTCGATCCGGGCGTTCTTCTGAAAGATAAACTCCAACTCCTGGAACATCTCAAATGCTCCATGACGCTCAAAGCGACGTTGAAGTCCCGGTTCTAAGCCATACAAGACTGCACATTGAACTATTGAGTAGTCCTCCTTACGTGCTAACCAAGCGTTCTTAACATCCTGATCAGCCGTAGCGGGTGGTTCATCTCCTAGCGCAGCATTAAGGACATAATCCTTCTTCCCAGCTTGTAAGATTAGCTTAAGATTACGACCCCAGTCTACAAAGTTGCTTCCATCATCTTTCAACTTAGCTTTCTCTAGGAACGTATTAAAATTCAGGATGACTGTCGCGTGAGCCATGATCTACAACACAAATATATTCAAAGTGGACTTAGACTATGTTCAAGATAATTAGAGTTCAACTTAATCAAATTATATGCTAAACTCCCACTCAAAAAGTACATCTATCTAGTCATTTGAGTGGTTCATGATCCACTTACACTATCCCAAGTCCGATCATCACGTGAGTTGGGTATAGTTTCAGTGGTAAGCATCCCTATGCTAATCATATCAACTATAAGATTCACGATCGACCTTTCGGTCTCATGTGTTCCGAGGCCATGTCTGCACATGCTAGGCTCGTCAAGCTTAACCCGAGTGTTCCGCGTGCGCAACTGTTTTGCACCCGTTGTATGTGAACGTTGAGTCTATCACACACGATCATCACGTGGTGTCTCGAAATGACGAACTGTAGCAACGGTGCACAGTCGGGGAGAACACAATTTCGTCTTGAAATTTTAGTGAGAGATCACCTCATAATGCTACCGTCGTTCTAAGCAAAATAAGGTGCATAAAAGGATTAACATCACATGCAATTCATAAGTGACATGATATGGCCATCATCACGTGCTTCTCGATCTCCATCACCAAAGCACCGGCACGATCTTCTTGTCACCGGCGCCACACCATGATCATCCATCAACGTGTTGCCATCGGGGTTGTCGAGCTACTTATGCTATTACTACTAAAGCTACATCCTAGCAAAATAGTAAACGCATCTGCAAGCACAAACGTTAGTATAAAGACAACCCTATGGCTCCTGCCGGTTGCCGTACCATCGACGTGCAAGTCGATATTTCTATTACAACATGATCATCTCATACATCCAATATATCACATCACATCGTTGGCCATATCACATCACAATCATACCCTGCAAAAACAAGTTAGACGTCCTCTAATTTTGTTGTTGCATGTTTTACGTGGTGACCAAGGGTATCTAGTAGGATCGCATCTTACTTACGCAAACACCACAACGGATATATATGAGTTGCTATTTAACCTCATCCAAGGACCTCCTTGGTCAAATCCGATTCAACTAAAGTTGGAGAAACCGACACTTGCCAGTCATCTTTGAGCAAAGGGGGTTACTCGTAACGATGAAACCAGTCTCTCGTAAGCGTACGAGTAATGTCGGTCCAAGCCGCTTTAATCCAACAATACCGCGGAATCAAGAAAAGACTAAGGAGGGCAGCAAAACGCACATAACCTCCCACAAAAACTTTTGTGTTCTACTCGAGAAGACATCTACGCATGAACCTAGCTCATGATGCCACTGTTCGGGAACGTCGCATGGGAAACAAAAAATTTCTACGCGCACGAAGACCTATCATGGTGATGTCCATCTACGAGAGGGGATGAGTGATCTACGTACCCTTGTAGACCGTACAGCAGAAGCGTTAGAGAACGCGGTTGATGTAGTGGAACGTCCTCACGTCCCTCGATCCGCCCTGCGAACAATCCCGCGATCAGTCCCATGATCTAGTACCGAACGGACGGCACCTCCGCGTTCAACACACGTACAACTCGACGATGATCTCAGCCTTCTTGATCCAGCAAGAGAGACGGATAGGTAGAAGTGTTCTCCGGCAGCGTGACGGCGCTCCGGAGGTTGGTGATGACCTTGTCTCAGCAGGGCTCCGCCCGAGCTCCGCAGAAACGCGATCTAGAGGAAAAACCGTGGAGGTATGTGGTCGGGCTGCCGTGGAAAAGTCGTCTCAAATCAGCCCTAAAACCTCCATATATATAGGTGGGAGGGAGGGGGCCTTGCCTTGGGTCTCAAGGAGCCCCAAGGGGGTCGGCCGAGTCCAAGGGGGAGGACTCTCCCCCCCCAAACCGAGTTGGACTAGGTTTGGTGGGAGGGAGTCCCCCTTCCTTCCCACCTCCTCCTTTTTTTTCTTTCTCTCTTGATTTTCTTCTCCTTGGCGCATAGGGCACTTGTGGGCTGTCCCACCAGCCCACTAAGGGCTGGTGTGGCTCCCCAAATGCCTATGGGCTTCCCCGGGGTGGGTTGCCCCCCCGGTGAACCCCCGGAACCCATTCGTCATTCCCGGTACATTCCCGGTAACTCCGAAAACCTTCCGGTAATCAAATGAGGTCATCCTATATATCAATCTTTGTTTCCGGACCATTCTGGAAACCCTCGTGACGTCCGTGATCTCATCCGGGACTCCGAACAACATTCGGTAACCAACCATATAACTCAAATACGCATAAAACAACGTCGAACCTTAAGTGTGCAGACCCTGCGGGTTCGAGAACTATGTAGACATGACCCGAGAGACTCCTCGGTCAATATCCAATAGCGGGACCTGGATGCCCATATTGGATCCTACATATTCTACGATGATCTTATCGTTTGAACCTCAGTGCCAAGGATTCGTATAATCCCGTATGTCATTCCCTTTGTCCTTCGGTATGTTACTTGCCCGAGATTCGATCGTCAGTATCCGCATACCTATTTCAATCTCGTTTACCGGCAAGTCTCTTTACTCGTTCCGTAATACAAGATCCCGCAACTTACACTAAGTTACATTGCTTGCAAGGCTTGTGTGTGATGTTGTATTACCGAGTGGGCCCCGAGATACCTCTTCGTCACACGGAGTGACAAATCCCAGTCTTGATCCATACTAACTCAACTAACACCTTCGGAGATACCTGTAGAGCATCTTTATAGCCACCCAGTTACGTTGCGACGTTTGATACACACAAAGCATTCCTCCGGTGTCAGTGAGTTATATGATCTCATGGTCATAGGAATAAATACTTGACACGCAGAAAACAGTAGCAACAAAATGACACGATCAACATGCTACGTCTATTAGTTTGGGTCTAGTCCATCACGTGATTCTCCCAATGACGTGATCCAGTTATCAAGCAACAACACCTTGTTCGTAATCAGAATACACTGACTATCATCGATCAACTGGCTAGCCAACTAGAGGCATGCTAGGGACGGTGTTTTGTGTATGTATCCACACATGTAAATGAGTCTTCATTCAATACAATTATAGCATGGATAATAAACTATTATCTTGATACAGGAATTATAATAATAACCATATTTATTATTGCCTCTAGGGCATAATTCCAACACTAAAGCCCTCTAGTTTGTATAGATACCAGGGGATCTAGGGTTACACAATGTCGGTTACATCAAAGAGAAAACATGCCTACTATCATCTTTTCTTGGATCGCACGCCAAGTCTTCGGAAGAGTCCGTTCTGGATAAAACATCGTCTTGTACTCTGGACTTAGGGGATAACTATAGGAAGGCCGAGGAGTCCTGGCCATGGAAATAGGTAAGCGGCCCGAGGACCCCCCTAGTTGAGGACTTCCTTGGTAGCCCCCGAACTGGCCTCCAACGTCGTAGTCTTGATTCACCCTGGGCGTTTGGGTACCCGAACCCGAACCGAACCGAATTACCCGAATTGTCGGGTAATTTAGGTATCGGGTAAGGGTTCAGTTCTCATTTCTTGACTATTCTGTTTTCGAGTTAGGGTTCGAGTTCTAGTCTGAAAAACCCGAAATACCCATACTACCCAAATTATTCATACTGTCCAAAATTTTCATGCTATTATTACACTAACTTGTTACACATACTAACTAAAATACCCATATTACGAAAAATTTCCATACTATCCGAGTTATTCATATCAAAATTTGATGTACGCTCCGAATATTTTGGGTATTTTGGGTACCCGAATTACCCAAACCAAAATTTTGTGTACTTTGGGTTCAGGTATTTTTTGATAGAAACAATTTTGGTTCCCATTTTTGATACCCTTATTACCCATAAACCGAACTACCCGAACCGAAATAACCAAAATAACCGAACGCCCAGGTTGAGTATTGATTCCCAACTACTTATTGCGTTCAAGGTCTTCGGCTTACAGGGAGAGCCCCCCTTTATATTCAGCCGATAAGAGTTCGACCACAAATAACTTCCTACTTCCGAATAATATACGAATATATAACTTAGCCTCGAAGGCCAAACACTCGAGTATGAATAATACTTTTGTCTAACAACTTTTCAGCAAAAGGTCGCGACAGGTCAAGATTACTGACCCGTTATAGAAACATGGTTCGAGGGAGTTTTCTCATTGGTACATTCCATCAAGGCAGAGATTGTACCCCACTTTTTAGTGGATATGGTTTATGATTTGGGCTATCCCAAGCACACATAACTGCATGATTTATCGGGAAGTGGCGGAATTTTTGGTGCAGCAGAGGGGCTCTTGGTATTATAGCAGCCTATAAAAAGGAAAACGTCACCATGGCCTCCACACGCTTCCCAGATCTCACATCGTTGTCGCCCTTTCGAATCTTCAGAGCTCCAGCTTCCAATCCTCCTCTTTTCTCAATCCTCTCGACTCCTTTCTCCAGTTCATCCATGGCCGACTCGGGCTCGTAAGGCAAGTGGGAGGCCTTTACGTCATCGAAAGTGGCATCTTGGAGTTGAAGAGCGTCAACTACTTGGCAGCGAACATTGTCCATCGCGCTTCGGAGAAGGGCGAGGTCATCCCTACACCTAAAGAAGGTGAGAGGATGGTATTGTGGGGACCCTGACCTGTAAGTCGTGATCACCGAATGTACGTGTACAATGATCTCAGATATCAATGCTCATTGAACGCCCATAAGCTGAATAACAAGAGTCTTACATCCATACATACCGTCTGATACAAATGAGGGCCATTAAAGCCAAGTCATTACATAGATAGGGCCTCGAGGGCCTACACACCAAACACAACTAACAACGGATAACTTAGTTGAAAGCGTGAACCCATGCCATCTGCCTTAACCTACACGCATTCTGACTCGGAAGCATCCTAGTTTGCACGTTAGTCACCGATGAACTCATCTCCAAACTCATGTTCTTCCATGCATGGCCAAGTAAATAACCAGTGGCAAGCTAATGAGTACTTTGAATGTACTCGCAAGCAACCCGTGATATGGAGCAAGGAAATAATGAAGTATGTCATAACACTAGTATGCTATTTTGTGGAAAGCGCTGTTTTTTTGCAGCTTTCGTAGTTGCTGGAACTATGTGGTATGGGACAACAATGACCCAAATCGAATTATTTGGGCCTACTCGTTATCAGATTCTTCCCTGCTGCAGCAAAATGATCAGCTTCCCGTGCGGCATGCATCATAAGGTAAATGGTAACTGAGTGAACATGTTACATGTATCAATGTCAAATGAGGGTTGAATGACCCATGCTCACCCATCATGCCAAGTCACCAGACTTATCCCATTATTCCTACTGCCACCCCCACACAAACACATAGGTTTAAGCGAAAGCTCCTGGGTGTAGTTTAAGCAGCACCACCCAACTCTCCTTGACCGCGGACACGACTATTCGAATAGTTTTACACTCTATCAGACGTTGCACACTTTATCCAGAAGATTCGGGAAACTTCCGTGTCAGCACACGACTCGCGGTATTTATCATACCCGAGGCAAGTACCCGAACATCACCTTTCCCATGACGGTACTAGCAAAGATACCACTCGTTGGTGATAGTCCCTTGTGGTGTACATCACACGTATCATCTACGAGGGCATGCAACAGTGTGCCCGGTGTTTGTAAAAACAGACCATGGCCACCCTTCCTTGACACGACCCCGTCTCGAGAGTGACCACGTCACTCCCGCCACTAGTAATGCGGGCTCTCTACTAGCACTGACCATGGTAATCAACAAAGCCCCATCCCATAAGGGGTATTGTGGTCGTACATGTAAGGTTGGGGCGGTCGACAAATCTTAAATCTAATCCGGTTTTTAGAAACCTCTCACACAACTGGCCTCGGTATACCACTCCCTCATCGAGTGGTTACCTAGCTCAACCCATCACCCTCGGGCATTAGTGGCACCTGACGGGTTTTTTGCAAAACATCTAAAATCACCTCTTTTTACCGTCTCCATGCATGTACCCGATCCCATTCGTAGCATTACCAGCAACCTAAATACTTCCTACCCGCACAACCCTCATAGGAAGGTAGGGTCATGCCCAAGTGCAGGTATCAACGAGGAGTTACCGGAGACAACCCATTAAGGTGGTCACCGATTCAACATGGTTCAATGCATCAGAACGAAGTGCTATTTGACATGCATAAAAGTAGTTTCTTAGACATGGTCAAAGGGCTACCTGCCTTGCTCAAATAGGTCTCTGAGATCTTCAAGGTCTTCTAGTCCAAGCCCCTCGCCAGCAACGCAATCTATCGCCGCAGTATGAACAGACAAAATAAGCACCCAAAAACAGGGAATATATTCTACTAAGAAAAATGTCACACCGTTTGTAAAATACTAGGACGAGTATAGGTTCTGTAAAATTTATTGGGTTTTATTTTCGGACTGCAAAAAGTTGCACAAATTATTTTAACATAGTGTTAAAATGCCTAATACAGGGTTTTAAAATAATACAATGCATGCAAACTGTTGTAAAAGTTTCACAAGTGGCACTCTAAAATACTACATAATATTACAAAATTTGTGGTAGAGGAATATTTGAATTTGGATAAATATTTAATCATGTGGGATTTTTACAAAACATAATTTAAAATAAAAAAATGGGACACAACGCATGGGCCACGAGCTACTGGCCGAATTGGCCCAGCGAGCGAACGAGCCCAGGCGGACCAGGCGCACGCACCTGCTAGGGTTTAAACGTGACAGGTGGGGTCAGTCGTTAGTGGCAGAGAGGGGAGGCGAGGGAGAGGTGAGGATGGCACGTGGCCCCCACCTATAATCTTCAACCTTGGGACAGATAGAGCGGCGAGCTCACCGGGGACGACAAAAGGCACAACGAGGGCGGCTAGGAGTGGAAATGGTTCCATGGACGAGCCATCATTCGACTCGTGGAGGAAAGAGGAGCAGGGGTGCACGGAGTCACGGGCGACGAGGTCCCACGATGAAGGAGCTTTGGGAGGGTGCTCGTCGGGGACGAATCCTGCAGCAAAAGAACACGGGAGAGAGGGGAAAGCATCACGAACCTGCTGCGGTCCCATTGGAAAAGAAATGAGAGCCAAAGCGGCCTTGTACCCGGGGATTGCCAGAATCCCGATGCAGCGGATCCAGAGCTCGATCTCGAGCTCGGAGGCTCTTGGTGATGATTGGGTGGCTCACGGGTGCGATTAGGTGCAGCAAGAGGTTGGAGGGAGGGAGAGGGAGGCTCAAGGTGGCATTATATAGAGGGGGCGCGGTTCACCAAATGTTCGTGCGCGGGTGAGACCATTGTGATGACCACAGGAGGAGACAGGGCTTGGGAACGCGTCTGTGGTCTTCATGGACGCAGTTTGGGGTTCGAATAAGGTCGAGGAGGAGTGGGAGCTGGCTCGTGGGTGCTGCGGTGGCAATCGCCATCTGACTGAATCCGTCATTGGGGGCACACATCGCACGGGGGGGGGGGGGAGGGAGGGGGGAGGGTAGAGAGGAGGGGCACGATGTGGCTCAGGACTCCTATCGTCGAGGGGGGAGCGGGGGACAAACGGAGGGGTACAAAAACTGGATTGGGCTAGCCTCCCAACATGTGGGTGCGCACTATAGCACACCCAGAGCGCACCTTTGGCATGCCACGACATGTTGGCGCTCTCTAGCACGTCCCACCTTATCCTCTAGCATCTCGGGGATGTGGGGATGCTCATGGTGTTGGGTAACGTAGCATAAATTCAAAATTTTCCTACGCATATTCAAATCTTCCTATGGAGAGACCAGCAACGAGAGAGGGGTAAGAGAATCTTCGTACCTTTGAAGATTGCTAAGCGGAAGCGTTGCTAGAACGCGGTTGATGGAGTCGTACTCGTAGCGATTCCGATCTAGTGCCGAACAACGGCACCTCCGTGTTCAACACACGTGCAGCCCGGTGACGTCTCCCGCACCTTGATCCAGCAAGGAGGAGGGAGAGGTTGGGGAAGAACTCCAGCAACTCGACGGTGTGGTGTCGATGGAGAGACGAGGTCTCCCGGCAGGGCTTCGCCAAGCACCGGCAGAGAGGAGGAGGAATAAGAGCGGGGCTGCGCCGAGAGAGAGGGAAAACTGTGTGTCCCAATGGCCAAAAGTGCCCGATATATATAGGGGGAGGGGAGAGGGGGTGCCACCCCTAGGGTCCCCACCCTAGGGGGTGCGGCAGCCCCCCCAGATGGGAGGTGCGGCGGCCAGAAGGGGGAGGAGGGGGTGGCGCACCATCTCGTGGGCCTTAGGCCCACCTGGCCTAGGGTTTGCCCCCCCTTTTTCTCTCCCTTGCACTATGGGCTGAGTGGGGAGGCGCACCAGCCCATCTAGGGGCTGGTTCCCACCCCCACTTGGCCCACCTTATCTCCCGAGGTCGTTGCCCCCTTCGGTGGTCCCCCGGGGCCACCTCCGGTGGTCCCGGTGGTCCCGGTACGTTACCGGTGATGCCCGAAACACTTCCGTTATCCGAAACCATCCGTCTTATATATCAATCTTTACCTCCGGATCATTCCGGAGCTCCTCGTGACATCCGGGATCTCATCCGGGACTCCGAACAACTTTCGGTAACCTCGTATAACAATTCCCTATAACCCTAGCGTCATCGAACCATAAGTGTGTTGGTCCTACGGGTTCGGGAGACAGGCAGACATGACCGAGATACCTCTCTGGCCAATAACCATCAGCGGGGTCTGGATACCCATGGTGGCTCCCACTTGCTCCACGATGATCTCATCGGATGAACCACGATGTCAAGGATTCAATCAATCCCGTATACGATTCCCTTTGTCTGTCGGTATAGAACTTGCCCGAGATTCGATCGTCGGTATACCTATACCTTGTTCAATCTCGTTACCGGTAAGTCTCTTTACTCGTTCTGTAGCACATCATTGTGTGACTAACTCCTTAGTCACATTGAGCTCACGATGATGTTCTACTGAGTGGGCCCAGAGATACCTCTCCGTCACACAGAGTGACAAATCCCGATCTCGATTCGTACCAACCCAACAGACACTTTCGGAGGTACCCGTAGTGCACCTTTATAGTCACCCAGTTACGTTGCGACGTTTGATACACCCAAAGCACTCCTACGGTATCCGGGAGTTGTACAATCTCATGGTCGAAGGAAAAGATACTTGACATTAGAAAAGCATTAGCATACGAACAATACGATCTAGTGCTAGGCTTAGGATTAGGTCTTGTCCATCACATCATTCTCCCAATGATGTGATCCCGTTATCAATGACATCTAATGCCCATGATCAGGAAACCATGATCATCTATTGACTAACGAGCTAGCCAACTAGAGGCTTGCTAGGGACACATTGTGATCTATTTATTCACACATGTATTACTGTTTCCTGTTAATACAATTATAGCATGAACAATAGACGATTATCATGAACAAGGAAATATGATAATAATCATTTTATTATTGCCTCTAGGGCATATTTCCAACAGTCTCCCACTTGCACTAGAGTCAATAATCTAGTTACATTGTGATGTATCGAACACCCATAGCATTATGGTGTTGATCATGTTTTGCTCGTGGAAGAGGTTTAGTCAACGGGTCTGCAATATTTAGATCCGTGTGTACTTTACAAATATCTATCACTCCACTCTGTACATGGTCCTGGATGGAGTTGTAGCGGCGCTTGATGTGCTTCGTCTTCCGGTGAAACCTGGGCTCCTTGGCTATGGCAATGGATCCAGTGTTATCACAGAAGAGTGTCATAGGACCCGACGCGCTTGGAACCACTCCAAGGTCGGTGATGAGCTCCTTCATCCAAATTCCTTCTTGAGCCGCTTCTGAAGCAGCTATGTACTCCGCTTCACATGTAGATGCTGCCACGACTTCTTGCTTGCTGCTGCACCAGCTCACTGCCCCACCATTCAACACATATACGTATCCGGTTTGTGACTTAGAGTCATCCGGATCTGTGTCGAAGCTAGCGTCGACGTAACCCTTTACGACGAGCTCTTCGTCACCTCCATAGACGAGAAACATTTCCTTAGTCCTCTTCAGGTACTTAAGGACATTCTTGACCGCTGTCCAGTGTTCCATGCCTGGATCACTTTGGTACCTCCCTACCAAACTTATGGCAAGGTTTATATCAGGTCTGGTACACAGCATGGCATACATTAGAGAGCCCACGGCTGAAGCGTAGGGGACATAACTCATCTTCTCTCTATCTGCTGCCGTGGTCGGCGACTGAGTCTTACTCAATCTCATACCTTGCAAAACTGGCAAGAACCCTTTCTTTGAGTTTTCCATATTGAACTTCTTCAATATCTTGTCAAGGTATGTACTTTGCAAAAGACCTATGAGGCGTCTCGATCTATCTCTATAGATCTTGATGCCTAATATGTATGCAGCTTCTCTAAGGTCCTTCATTGAAAAACTCTTGTTCAAATAGGCCTTTATGCTCTCTAACATCTCTATATTATTCCCCATCAATAATATGTCATCCACATATAGTATGAGGAAAGCTACAGAGCTCCCACTCACTTTCTTGTACAGACATGCTTCTCCGTAAACCTGTATGAACCCAAACGCTTTAATCACCTCATTAAAGCGAAAGTTCCAACTCCGAGATGCTTGCACCATCCCATAGATGGAGTGCTGGAGCTTGCACACTTTGTTAGCACCCTTAGGGTCGACAAAACCTTCTGGTTGCATCATATACAACTCTTCCTTAAGGTTCCCGTTAAGGAACGCTGTTTTGACGTCCATTTGCCAACTTTCATAATCATAAAAGGCGGCAATTGCTAACATGATTCGTACTGATTTCAGCTTCGCTACGGGAGAGAAAGTCTCTTCGTAGTCAACTCCTTGAATTTGTCAAAAACCCTTTGCGACAAGTCGAGCTTTGTAAACGGTTACATTACCGTTTGCATCAGTCTTCTTCTTGAAGATCCATTTATTTTCTATGGCTCGCCGGTCATCGAGCAAGTCCACCAAAGTCCATACTTTGTTCTCATACATGGATCCTATCTCGGATTTTATAGCCTCAAGCCATTTGTTGGAATCCGGGCCCGCCATTGCTTCTTCATAGTTCGAAGGTTCACCGTTGTCTAACAACATGATTTCCATCACAGGGTTGCCGTACCACTCTGGTGCGGAGCGTGCCCTTGTGGACCTTCGCGGTTCAGTAGTAACTTGATCCGAAGCTTCATGATCATCATCATTAACTTCCTCTTCAGTCGGTGTAGGCGCCACAGGAACAGCTTCCTGCGCTGCGCTATTATCCTGTTCGAGAGGGGGTGTAATTACCTCATCAAGTTCTACCTTCCTCCCACTTACTTCTTTCGAGAGAAACTCTTTCTCTAGAAAGGATCCGTTCTTGGCAACAAAGGTTTTTCCTTCGGATCTAAGATAGAAGGTATACCCAATGGTTTCCTTAGGGTATCCTATGAATACGCATTTCTCCGCTTTGGGTTCGAGCTTTTCTGGTTGAAGTTTCTTCACATAAGCATCGCAGCCCCAAACTTTAAGAAACGACAACTTAGGTTTCTTGCCAAACCATAGTTCACACGGTGTCGTCTCAACGGATTTAGACGGTGCCCTATTTAAAGTGAATGCAGCAGTTTCTAATGCGTATCCCCAAAATGATAGCGGTAAGTCGGTGAGAGACATCATAGATCGTACCATATCTAATAAAGTGCGATTACGACGTTCAGACACCCCGTTGCGCTGCGGTGTGCCAAGCGGTGTCAGTTGTGAAACGATTCCACACTTCCTTAGGTGTGTGCCAAACTCGTGACTCAAATATTCTCCTCCACGATCAGATCGTAGACATTTAATTTTTCTGTCACGTTGATTCTCAACCTCACTCTGAAATTCCTTGAAATTTTCAAACATCTCAGATTTTTGCTTCAACAAGTAGATATACCCATACCTACTCAAATCATCGGTGAGAGTGAGAACATAACGATAACCACCGCGAGCTTCAACGTTCATTGGACCGCACACATCAGTATGTATTATTTCCAATAAGTCGGTTGCTCTCTCCATTATTCCTGAGAATGGAGTCTTAGTCATCTTGCCCATGAGGCACGGTTCGCATGTGTCAAATGATTCAAAGTCAAGAGACTCTAATAGTCCATCAGTATGGAGCTTCTTCATGCGCTTAACGCCGATATGACCAAGGCGGCAGTGCCACAAGTATGTGGGACTATCATTATCAACTTTGCATCTTTTGGTACTCACACTATGAATATGTGTAACATCACGATCGAGATTCATCAAGAATGAACCATTCACCAGCGGAGCATGACCATAAAAATATCACTCATATAAATAGAACAACCATTATTCTCTGACTTAAATGAGTAGCCGTCTCGCATTAAGCAAGACCCTGATACAATGTTCATGCTTAAAGCTGGTACTAAATAACAATTATTAAGGTTTAAAACTAATCCCGACGGTAGATGCAGAGGTAGCGTGCCGACGGCGATCACATCGACTTTTGAACCATTCCCGATGCGCATCGTCACCTCGTCCTTGGCCAGTCTCCGCTTATTCCGCAGTTCCTGCTTTGAGTTGCAAATGTGAGCAACATCACCGGTATCAAATACCCAGGAGCTACTACGAGCGCTGGTAAGGTACACATCAATAACAGGTATATCACATATACCTTTAACATTGCCGGCCTTCTTGTCTGCTAAGTACTTGGGGCAGTTCCGCTTCCAGTGACCTTTTCCCTTGCAATAGAAGCACGCAGTCTCAGGCTTGGGTCCATTCTTTTTCTTCTTCCCGGCATTTGGCTTACCGGGCGCGGCAATGGCTTTGCCGTCTTTCTTGAAGTTCTTCTTACCCTTGCCCATCTTGAAACTGGTGGTCTTGTTGACCATCAACACTTGATGCTCTTTCTTGATTTCTACTTCTGCAGACTTGAGCATCGAGTACAACTCGGGAATGGTCTTCTCCATCCCTTGCATGTTGTAGTTCAACACAAAACCTTTGTAGCTTGGTGGGAGAGACTGGAGGATTCTGTCAATTATAGCATCATCTGGAAGTTCGACTCCAAGTGAAGCGAGACGACCGTGTAACCCAGACATTTTGAGTATGTGCTCACTGACAGAACTGTCCTCCTCCATCTTACAGCTAAAGAACTTGTCGAAGACTTCATATCTCTCGACACGGGCATGATCTTGAAAAACCAGTTTCAGCTCTTGGAACATCTCGTATGCACCGTGATGCTCAAACCGCCTTTGGAGCCCCATTTCCAAACTGTATAACATGCCACACCTAACCAGAGAGTAGTCATCACTTCGCGTTTGCCAGATGTTCAGAATGTCCTGGGCTGCTGCGGGAGCGGGAGGGTCACCTAGCGGCGCATCAAGGACATAAGCCATTTTAGCTGCTTCAAGGATGAGCTTCAAGTTGCGGACCCAGTCCGCATAGTTGCTACCATCATCTTTCAACTTGTTTTTCTCTAGGAATGCGTTGAAATTGAGGTTGACGTTGGCCATCTACAATATTTATAAAGAAAACTTTTAGACTAAGTTCATGACAATTAAGTTCATTTAATCAAATTAAGTATGAACTCCCACTTAAATCGACATCCCTCTAGTCATCTAAGTGATACATGATCCATGTTGACTAACCTTTGTCCGATCATCACGTGAGACAAACTAGTCGTCATGGTGAGAAACTTCATGATGATCGTATTCAACCATACGACTCATGTTCGACCTTTCGGTCTCTTGTATTCGAGGTCATGTCTATACATGCTAGGCTCGTCGAGTCAACCTAAGTGTTTCGCGTGTGTAAATCTAGCTTACATCCGTTGTATGCGAACGTTAGAATCTATCACACCCGATCATCACGTGGTGCTTCGAGACAACGATCCTTCGCAACGATGCACACTTAGGGGAATACGTTCTCGAAATTTTTAAGAGGGATCATCTTATTATGCTACCGTCGTTCTAAGCAATAAGATGAAAAACATGATAAACATCACAATGCAATCATATAGTGACATGATATGGCCATTATCATCTTTGCTCTTTCGATCTCCATCTTCAGGCATCGCATGATCATCATTGTCACCGGTATGACACCATGATCTCCATCATCATGATCTCCATCATCGTGTCTCCGTGAAGTCGTCACGCCAACTACTACTAACACTACTACTATAGCTAACTGTTAGCAATGAAGTAAAAGTAGTAAGCACATGGCGTTGCATCTCATACAATAAATTAAGACAACTCCTATGGCTCCTGCCGGTTGTCATACTCATCGACATGCAAGTCGTGAAACCTATTACAATAACATGATCATCTCATACATCATACATGCAACATCACAACTTTGGCCATATCACATCACATGTCAAACCCTGCAAAAACAAGTTAGACATCCTCTAATTGTTGTTGCAAGTTTTACGTGGCTGATTTGGGTTTCTAGCAAGAACGCTTTCTTACCTATGTGACAGCCACAACGATGATGTGCCAAAGCTATTTACCCTTCATAAGAACCCTTTTCATCAAATCCAATCCGACTAGAGTGGGAGAGACAGACACCCGCTAGCCACCTTTATGCACGGTGTGCATGTCTGTCGGTGGAACCAGTCTCACATAAGCTTACGTGTAAGGTCGGTCCGGGCCGCTTCATCCCACAATACCGCTGAAAAGAATAAGACTAGTAGCGGCAAGCAATTGATAAATCATCGCCCACAACTTTTGTGTTCTACTCGTGCATAGAATTTACACATAGAAAACCTGGCTCGGATGCCACTGTTGGGTAACGTAGCATAAATTCAAAATTTTCCTACGCCATATTCAGATCTTCCTATGGAGAGACCAGCAACGAGAGAGGGGTGAGTGTATCTTCATACCTTTGAAGATCGCTAAGAGGAAGCGTTGCTAGAACGCGGTTGATGGAGTCGTACTCGTGGCGATTTAGATCGCGGTGTGATTCCGATCTAGTGCCGAACCACGACACCTCCGCGTTCAACACACGCGCAGCCCGGTGACGTCTCCTGCACCTTGATCCAGCAAGGATGAGGGAGAGGTTGGGAAGATCTCCGGAAGCATGACGGTGTGGTGTCGATGGAGAGACGAGGTCTCCGGCAGGGCTTCGCCAAGCACCATGGGAGGAGGAGGAAGGAGGGGAGTTGGGCTGCGCCTAAGGAGAGAGGAAACAGTGTGCAAAACAGCCCCAAACCCCTAGGTATATATAGGAGTAGGGGAGGGGGGGTGCCACCCTAGGGTCCCCACCCTAGGTGGTGCGGCAGCCCCCCCCAGATGGGAGGTGCGGCGGCCAGGGCAGGGGAAGGGGGTGCCGCACCCCTAGGTGGGCCTTAGGCCCACCAGCGCCTAGGATTGCCCCCCCTCTCCACCTCCTGCGCCTTGGGCCCCATTGTGGGAGGCGCACCAACCCACTTTGGGCTGGTTGCCCTCCACCTTTTGGCCCATGCTACCTCTTGGGGCTGGTGGCCCCTCCTGGTGGACCCCGGGACCATTTCCGGTGGTCCCGGTACACTACCGGTAACGCCCGAAACATTTCCGGCGTCCAAAACCATCCATCCTATATATCAATCTTTACCTCTGGACCATTCCGGAGCTCCTCGTGACGTCCGGGATCTCATCCAGGACTCCGACAACTTTCGGTAACCTCGTATAACATTTCCCTATAACCCTAGCGTCATCGAACCTTAAGTGTGTAGACCCTACAGGTTCGGGAAGCATGCGGACATGACCGAGACGCTCTCCAGCCAATAACCATCAGTGGGATCTGGATACCCATGGTGGCTCCCACATGTTCCACGATGATCTCATCGGATGAACCAAGATGTCAAGGATTCAATCAATCCCGTATACAATTCTCTTTGTCTGTCGGTATAGAACTTGCCCGAGATTCGATCGTTGGTATACCTATACCTTGTTCAATCTCGTTACCGGTAAGTCTCTTTACTCGTTCCGTAGCACGTCATCCTGTGACTAACTCCTTAGTCACACTGAGCTCATGATGATGTTCTACTGAGTGGGCCCAGAGATACCTCTCCGTCACACGGAGTGACAAATCCCGATCTCGATTCGTACCAACCCAACAGACACTTTCAGAGGTACCCATAGTGCACCTTTATAGTCACCCAGTTACGTTGTGACGTTTGATACACCCAAAGCACTCCTATGGTGTCCGGGAGTTGCACAATCTCACGGTCGAAGGAAAAGACACTTGACATTAGAAAGGCTTTAGCATACAAACAATACGATCTAGTGCTATGCTTAGGATTGGGTCTTGTCCATCACATCATTCTCCCAATGATGTGATCCTATTATCAATGACATCTAATGCCCATGATCAGGAAACCATGATCATCTATTGATCAACGAGCTAGCCAACTAGAGGCTTGCTAGGGACACATTGTGATTTATTTATTCACACATGTATTACTGTTTCCTGTTAATACAATTATAGCATGAACAATAGACGATTATCATGAACAAGGAAATATGATAATAACCATTTTATTATTGCCTCTAGGGCATATTTCCAACAGGGTCCTGCTCCAGACACTAACTCAATGATGAACTCAATGTCACGATCAGCTGGCATTCCAGGCAGTTCAGGAAAGACATCTGGGTATTCACATACCACTGGTCATCTCAATACCCGAAAGGCAATTAACCGGAGGGGCTCGATTGGAGGTAGGGTTGGGAACGTACTTGACCTCAACTCCTTGGCTATTGGTCATTGTAATAGTCCTATTGGTATAGTCCAACAAGCCTTGGTGCTTGGCGAATCAATCCATGCCAAGGATCACGTCCAAGACTTGCAACTTAAGGACGATGGGATCTACTAAGAAATCTACCCCGTTGATGTTGGTCCCAACTCCTATACACCCTAGCTTGGTCCTCAATACTGCACCTGGGGTTTGCACCATCATGTGGTCATTCAAGAGCGTAGGCTTCAAGCCACTCTCTAGTGCAAACTTTTGGGTGACAAAAAATTGGGAAGCACCACAATCAAGCAAAACTATTGCTGGGGTTGAGTTGACAAGGAACGTACCCAATATGACATCCAGGTCCTCCTGGGCTTCCTTTGTGGAGATGTGATTCACACGACCCTTGCCATTGTTGGGCGGGTTGCGGGGAGCTTGGTTCATGGGTGGCCCTCCACGGCCTTGTCCCTGGTTTGGCGCATCGAGGCGTGGTGCATCTGGCTTCTTGTTGGGGCACTGCCTCGAGATGTGTCCAGGCCGACCACACCGAAAGCAAGTGACCTCCCCGAAGTTGTTGGTCTTACTACCATTGTTGTTGTTAGAAGGGTTGTATGCCGGCTTGGGGTTGGCAAACGGCTCAGGCTAGTAGCTCGAACGAGGTGCAGGAGTCCTGGGGTGCCGAGGCTGATAGTTTGGCTTCACTGGGCTGATTCCCAGGGGCGAGTCTTCTGGTTGCTGGAACCACCGATGTTGATCAGCTTGCCTTGCATGTGTCTTCCATAGCACGACGCTCATGTTGAAGCATGAGGGCCTTGTTCACCAACTCGAAGAAGGTTCGACAGCCACACACAACAAGTTGATACTACATCGATTGTTGGAGCCCTTCCATGAAGCGTTCTATCTTGGCTGACTCAGTGCTGGCATCATCAGGTGTGTACCTCGATAAGAGGTTGACCTTCTGTAGGTACTCCTTGACTAAGCCACTTCCTTGCTTCAGCGCCCGAAACTCCCGCTTCTTGATGGCCATAGTCGCAGAGCGGATATGGGCAGTATGGAACCCTTGCTTGAAATCATCCCAGGTGATAACACGCTCGCCTTGCATGACCTTGAATCCGTCCCACCAAGCTCTGGCGGTAGCTCCGGGGTAGTGAAAGGCATAGGGAACCTTCTCACGGTCCTCATTGCAATTGACCAATGCAAGGAGGTTCTTGATGGTGCAGATCTAGTCATCAGCATCCAAAGGTTCAACTGTCTTAGTGAAGGTCGGGG
Source organism: Hordeum vulgare subsp. vulgare (assembly GCF_904849725.1). Classification (NCBI taxonomy): domain Eukaryota; kingdom Viridiplantae; phylum Streptophyta; class Magnoliopsida; order Poales; family Poaceae; genus Hordeum; species Hordeum vulgare. The sequence continues at coordinate 356,732,128 of NC_058520.1, forward strand.
GCGAAGACCTCATGAACTCTGACAGAGTGAAACGACCATTGTCGTTCCAGCCCTGTTGCGGGTTGTTCACGAGAACCTGAGCCATGTGCTGGATGGCGGCAGTGTTGGCTTGGTGTTCCTCCCGAAGAGCTTGGAGAAACTGAGCCATAGTCAGGTTCTCCGACGGAGGCGGGGCAGGGGAATATTTTCTTGTGGCTGCTCCTGGTGACCTCGAGCTTGAGCAAACCCACCAGCTTCTGGCTGCTGGCTAGAGTCGTCGATGCTGGGGTTGCCAAAACTACTAGTGCGAGTAGCAGTCACCTTCCTATTTGGAGCAGCCAAGTCAAACAACTGGAATAAACGAAAGGAATAGCACAAGAGGGAAACACACCTAAAAGGGGAGGGGGTCGGTACAGTGCAAGCGTGTCAATCAAAAGGGTCGAAAGACCCATCACATAACCTTAAGATAAGATAAGTGATGTAGTCGCTTACATGTTCCATATGGCAAAAGCGTGACTTGCATCAAAACACAAACAAAAAAACAACCATCAAGCACACATGGTTTCATATGAACCACTACATGAACTCACTTTGCATGAGGGGTTCATAGCTTGTCCTACCCTAGGGGTTCTCAAACTCAAGTAGTGGAGTGCTCGGTCTCATACTTACTCTCCTACGGGTCTTCCTCCTAGTCATCATCTGTACGGACATAGTCTACTGTCAAGGGACTCGGGGAACGGGGAGGTCCATCCCGATGATGCTTCACCGGTGAAGCGGTGAAGAGCTCACGATACTCCTTTGCACTCATGTGATGATGTCCTGTGGGTGTATCTCTAGCTGGGGTTATTCCTCCTTTGTATGCGAGAGCAAGTTGCCCCTTGGGGGCTCCATCCTTCATGATCTTGTGTGACTTTGTCTTAGCTTGACGGTGTAGCTCAAGGGTGTGGTCAAGTTCCTAGTGGAGCTTCACAAATTCCTTGATCAAGTTCTGAGCCAGACTGTCGGCGGATAGGCTGAAGTAGGTCTGGAATCTGAGCGGTGCTCCTTCTTCCGAGGATGGGGTCAGTGTCCAACTCCTACCAACCTCATCCTTCACGAAAGGCAAGAGGCGAGTAGCTGGTTCGTCAGCCATCTCAGGAAGGATGTCGTGAAGGTGGATGAGCGCCTTCTGCACTGTTGTCACGACTGCTAACACTAGAGTCTCCATTGTGGTCCTTTAAAGAACCAACTACTCGATGAGTCATTTGCCTTCATGACCACATCAACGTGGTACTCCTTCATGGTGGCATTGACCCAGTGCTCTTGGTAGAGGGAAACAGGTGATCAGCGGACCCGACACTTCTCCACGTTGTCCTCAAGGAGTAGGGGAAAGCCGGACTCTAGGAGGTTTTCGGGTACGACAACCATCTACAAGGTTTAAGGAGAGGTGTCACTAAAGGGTTTTGAAAATAGAGTGGAAGAGACAAGAGCTGCAGAAACTCCTAAGTATAAAGGCTAGGTGTAGCTTTTGAAAGGGGGTTTCGTCCTATCTCACTTCCATGTTAACTGAGGCTTCGCATAGTCAACCCCGCTGTACTACCAGCTATGTGGGGACCCCGACCTATAAATCATGATCACAGAATGCACCTGTACAGTGATCCCAGAGATAAATGCTCATTGAACACACAAAAGCTGAATAACAATAGTTTTACATCCATACATACCGTCTCATACAAATGAGGACCATTAAGGCCAAGTCATTACATAGATAGGGCCTTGAAGGCCGACACACCAAACACAACTAACATAAGATAACTTGGTTGAAAGCGTGAACCCATGCCATTTGCCTTAACCTACATGCATTATGGCCGGGAAGCGTCCTAGTTCACCCATTTGTTAGCGACGAACTCATCTCCAAACTCCTGTTCTTCCATGCCTGGCCAAGTAAATAACAAGTGGCAAGCTAATGAGTACTTTGAATGTACTCGCAAGAAACCCATGATATGGAACAAGGCAATAATGAAGTATGTCATAACACTAGTATGCTATTTTGCGGAAAGCGGATTCTTCCCTAGTGCAGCAACATGATCAGCTTCCCGTGCGGCATGCATCATAAGATAAACAGTAACCGAGTGAACAGGTTACATGTATCAATGTCAAATGAGGGTTGAACGACCCATGCTCATCCATCATGCCAAGTCATCGAACTTAGCTAGTTATTCATACTTCCACCATCCCCCCACACACAAGCACACATGTTTAAGCGAAAACTCCTGGATATAGTTTAAGCAGCACCACCCAACTGTCCTTGATCGTGGACACGACTATTCGAATAGTTTGACAGTGTGCAGAGGTTGCACACTTTACCCACAAGATTTGGAAACTTCCATGTCAGCACATGACTCGCAGTATTTATCATACCCGAGGTAAGTACCCAAACATCACCTTTCCCATGTCGGTACTAGCAAAGAGACCACTCGTTGGCGACAGTCCCTCGTGGTGTACATCACATGTATCATCCACAAGGGCACGCAACGGTGTGCCCGGTGTGTGTAAAAACAGCCCATGGCCGCCCTTCTTTGGCATGACCCCATCTCGAGAGTAACCACATCACTCTCGCCACTAGTAATGCGGGCTCTCTACTAGCACCGACCATGGTAATCAGCAAAGCCCCATCCCATAAGGGGTATTGTGGTCGTACATGTAAGGTTGGGACGGTCGACAAATCTTAAATATAATCTGATTTTTAGAAACCTCTCACATAGCTGGCCTCGGTATACCACTCCCTCATCAAGTTGTTACCTAGGTCAATCTAGTGGCATCCGATGGGGTTTTTGCAAAACATTTGAAATCACCTCTTTCTACCGTCTCCATGCATGTACCCGGTCGCATGCATAGCATTACCAGCAACCTAACTACTTCCCACCTGCACAACCCTCATAGGAAGATAGGGTCATGCCCAAGTGCAAGTATCAACGAGGAGTTACCGAAGGCAACCCACTAAGGTGGTCACCGATTCAACATGGTTCAATGCGTCGGAACGAAGTGCTATTTGACATGCATAAAAGTAGTTTCTCACACATGGTCAAAGGGATGCTTGCCTTGCTGAAATAGGTCTCTGGGGTCTTCAAGGTCTTCTGGTCCAAGCCCCTCGTCAGCAACGCAATCTATCACCGCAATATAAACAGGCAAAAATTAGCACTCAACCAAAAACAAGGAAAATATCCTACTGAGAAAAATGTAGCACCATTTTTGTAAAATACTAGGATGAGTATATGTTATGTAAAAATTATTGGGTTTTATTTTTCGACTGCAAAAAGTTGCACAAACTATTTTAACAAAGTGTTAAAATGCCTAAAATGGGGTTTTTAATAATATAGTGCATGCAACCTTTTGTAAATTTTTCACAAGTGGCACTCTAAAATACTACATAATATTACAAGATTTGTGGTGGAGGAATATTTAAATTTGGATAAATATTTAATCGTGTGGGATTTTTACAAAACATAATTTAAAAGGAAAAAAGGGGGTACAACTCCTAGGCCAGGAGTTGCTGGCCGAATCGGCCGAGCCAGCAAACCAGCCCAGGCAGACCAGGCGCGCGCACCCACCGAGGTTTAAACCCGACACGCGGGGCCAATCCGCTAGTTGCAGAGAGGGGAGGCGAGGGAGAGGTGAGGTTGACAGGTGGCTCCCACCTATCAACTTCATCCTCGGGACAAAGAGCGCAACGAGCTCACCGGCAACGATAGAGGGCACGACGGGTGCGGCTAGGGGTGGAAATGGGTCTAGGGACGAGCCGATGTTCGACTCATGGAGGAGAGAGGAGCAGGGGTGCACGGAGTCGCTAACGATGAGGTCCTGCGGCGGAGGAGCTTCGGGAGGGTGGTTGTCAAGGCCAAATCCCGTAACAAAAGAACACGGGAGAGAGGGGAAAACATGATGAAGCTACCGCGGTCCCATTGGAAAAGAAATGAGAGTCGGAGCGGCCTTGTACCCGGGATTGCTGGAATCCCGATGCGGAGGATCCGGAGCTCGATCTCGAGCTCGGGGGCTCCTGGTGATGAATGGGTGGCTTAGGGGTGCGATTAGGTGTAGCAGGAGCTCAAAGGGAGGGATATGGAGAATCGAAGTGAAGTTATATAGAGGGGGCACGGTTCATCGAATGTTCATGCGCTGGCAAGACCATAACGTTGGCCAGGGGAGGATAGAGGGCTTGGGAACTCGTGTGCGGTCTTCGTGGACGCGGTGTGGGGTTGGAACAAGGTCGGGGAGGAGCGGGAGCTGGTTCCTGGCGTGCGGCGGTGGTGGGCGCAAGCTGAGCGAATCGACCATCGGGGGCACACATCGTAGGGGGGGGGGAAGGGGAGAGAGGAGGGACACGACGTGGCGCGGGACCCCTACCGCCGAGGGGCCGCGGGGGATAGCCGGAGGGGTACAAAACTGCGCGGGGCTAGCCTCCCAACATGTGGGTGTGCAGTGTAGCGCGTCCCGAGTGCAGCTTTGGCATGCCACAACATGTTGGCTCTCTCTAGCGCATCCCACCTTGTCCTCTAGCGTCTTGGGGATGTGGGGATGCTCCTGGGATGCCTTGGAGCCGAGGGGGAAGACTGTGGTCAAAGGGAGAGAGGTAAAAAGCTTCTCCCAAGGTGGACAAGAGGGGTAATTGTATTTTTGTCTAACTCCACGGTTGATATAGAGCTGGATCTTGCTACTCCATGTGAAGACTGACTTTGTGGGCTTGTGGTAAAAATTTGGAGTGAAGGAGAATAGTGTATGGGGTGAAAGTAGCAAATTTACCAAATCACCAGAAGATGTTTGACGCTGGTTTGAGGAAGATAAACCTCACCACTTGAAGTGATATTTAATACGATTAGATCATGAGCAAAAGCAGCAGGATTCACCAAGTTTGAGCTCATTTGAGCAAAGTTGACAATGTAGACATGAAAACCCTAGAAATGAACAAAATAAGATTAGTGTGGACCAAAGTGATCAAATCAACTCCCACAGATGCACAACTTGGTGTGGCATCCTTATTTGGGGGATGGATCACTCTTGTAAAGTTTGAGATCAATTGGGTAAACTTGGCAATGTAGAGTTGCTCAAATATGGTTCTGGACAGGAAGGGTTTTGGGATTAATAGGTGGATCGAATCCACATGGATTGACATGAAACATTTCAGGATCACCACATTTATCATGAGTTAGTTCCTAGAAATTTCCTCGAATTTATTGAAAATATTTCCTTTGGAAATATTTCAAAATCTTGAAATAGGCATAAAGGGTTTTGAGGGGGTTGTCCAATATTTTGAACATGACCTTGTGTTGAAACTCTTATTTATGGAAAATATATGACCAGTGAGTTTCTCTTAATTTTCTCAAATATTTATGAAGGAGGAAAAATATTTTTTTCCCTACGAAATACCATTTCTGGCCTCAGAAAAAGGTATTTATACAAAATAGGAAATACCTTTGAAAATGATTATTTTGTGGTTTCGGGAAGCCTTTTGAATAATAGGGTTGAAATAAAATCTATGGTGTAAAACATCACTCTTAATTTAGGGACTTGCAGTGCAAATCTCAATCACAGTTTTGGGAAATTTAAAATTGGTAAAAGCCTTTTGTTAAAATAGTAATTTATTAAAATGGTTTTCTGGTCCTATTCACGTGGCATGATCATAGGGCAAGGTCTTGGGGTCAAGGAGGTAGGCTTTAGAGAGGAGAACACTATAGTGATTCAAAACTCAATTAGTCACATAAGCAAGTTGCAACAGAAATCTACCATCACACACATGTAAAATGTTTTAATTGGTTCCAAATTTTCATAAAACAACTTGTGGGAAAAGTGGTACAAACATAGGGTGTGATAGGTATTCATTTATCACTTCCTTCGGGGCCTCGACTTCCCTCTCCACACCTTTGTTCGGGGTCTAATGATTTACTATCGGTTGGATTTCCATGATCTCCCCCCAAACTCATGTATGCATATTTTGGCTTTTATCGTTGTTTGTGGGGCCTTTTTGGGGGTCCACCCTCACTACGGCTTATGGCTGAAGGTGCTCAACATCAAGCCAAAAGTAGTCAATGGCGAGCAAGCAGACCATGGGGGACTAATGATTAGCAATCTCCCACTAGTTCAATGGTCGGACGATGTGACAGCCCGAGATCGACGTTCCAGAAGATTCCCCTTTACTTCCGTTTCCGTCCTGTGCTTATTTTTATTTGTTGCATCATCATGTAGTTGCATCATCGCATCATGCGCATCATCTGCATTGCATCGACATCTCCGTTGCCACCAGTTTTCAAAAGTTGCATCCGTTGTTAGTTGCCGGTTCTCGTCGTTGTCCGTTCCGAGCCCGACTACACACGCACGCGCCCGCGGCAACGCCAAAATCTTGTTTTCAAGTGTGTTTAAAACTTTCCCTGTTCGGGTTGGAACTTGGCGTGCGGTCGTAATTAGTTGTAGCTAGGCCGCCTGTCAAGTTTCGTCGCAATCGGAGTTCGTCTGGTACCCGATCGGTCGACCGTAGCGGCACAGTCTTCGGTTATTCGTCGGACATTCATCGGTGTTTTAAAACTCGTTGCCGGGCTGCCTGTTTTCCCCCTCATCTCCGTCTAGCCTGTCTACACAATGCACCAACCTGCTCGCAGCCCAGTCCGAAAACCTCCCGGTACCCGGAACACACGGTCGTAATTGTTAGGTACGGATCAACCCCGTTTTATCGTAAACCGTCTTCAGTTTGTCTAGTGGACTTCCTAACCTATTTATCTCGACCATCCGATCTAAATCGGAGGGTCGTGGTGCCCCTAAAGCTAATCCACTTGTTATACATAGGTCCATCCAGTCCAATCTGACCAAAACCTAGTTTCTAGGGATCCTCCCGTGTCTAATCGCCGCCGCCAGCCACCTCACTTTCCCCACCGGACCAACGTGAGCCGAGCTCCCTCCCACAGCCAGCCTCGAGCGTCTGCGTCCAAGCAGAGCAGCCCCGCAGACGCAGTCGATCTATCTCGCCGGAACGAGACCCAAGCCGCCCCTCTTGCCCCTCCGCGGTCGCGCCGCCCCGAGGTGTTGGAAATATGCCCTAGAGGCAATAATAATTAGTTATTATTATATTTCTTTGTTCATGATAATCGTTTATTATCCATGCTATAATTGTGTTGAATGAAGACTTATATACATGTGTGGATACATAGACAAAACACTGTCCCTAGCAAGCCTCTAGTTGGCTAGCCAGTTGATCAAAGATAGTCAGGATCTTCTCATTATGAACAAGGTGTTGTTGCTTGATAACTGGATCACGTCATTAGGAGAATCACGTGATGGACTAGACCCAAACTAATAGACGTAGCATGTTGATCGTGTCATTTTGTTGCTACTGTTTTCTGCGTGTCAAGTATTTGTTCCTATGACCATGAGATCATATAACTCACTGACACCGGAGGAATGCTTTGTGTGTATCAAACGTCGCAACGTAACTGGGTGACTATAAAGATGCTCTACAGGTATCTCCGAAGGTGTTAGTTGAGTTAGTATGGATCGAGACTGGGATTTGTCACTCCGTGTGACGGAGAGGTATCTCGGGGCCCACTCGGTAATACAACATCACACACAAGCCTTGCAAGCAATGTGACTTAGTGTAAGTTGCGGGATCTTGTATTACGGAACGAGTAAAGAGACTTGCGAGTAAACGAGATTGAAATAGGTATGCGGATACTCACGATCGAATCTCGGGCAAGTAACATACCGAAGGACAAAGGGAATGACATACGAGATTATACGAATCCTTGGCACTGAGGTTCAAACGATAAGATCTTCGTAGAATATGTAGGATCCAATATGGGCATCCAGGTCCCGCTATTGGATATTGACCGAGGAGTCTCTCGGGTCATGTCTACATAGTTCTCGAACCCGCAGGGTCTGCACACTTAAGGTTCGACGTTGTTTTATGCGTATTTGAGTTATATGGTTGGTTACCGAACGTTGTTCAGAGTCCCGGATGAGATCACGGACGTCACGAGGGTTTCCGGAATGGTCCGGAAACGAAGATTGATATATAGGATGACCTCATTTGATTACCGGAAGGTTTTCAGAGTTATCGGGAATGTACCGGGAATGACGAATGGGTTCCGGGAGTTCACCAGGGGGGGGGGCAATCCACCCCGGGGAAGCCCATAGGCCTTGGGGGTGGCGCACCAGCCCTTAGTGGGCTGGTGAGACAGCCCAAGAAGTCCCTATGCGCCATAGGAAAAAAACAAAGAGAAAAAAAGAGGAGGTGGGAAAAGGGGGAAGGACTCCTCCTTCCAAACCTAGTTGGACTCGGTTTGGAAGGGGAGGGTTGCCCCCCTTGGCTCGGCCGAAGCCCTTGAGGGTCCTTGGACCCCAAGGCAAGGCTCCCCCTCTTCCCCCTATATATACGGAGGTTTTAGGGCTGATTTAGAATGACTTTTCCACGGCTGCCCGACCACATACCTCCACGGTTTTTCCTCTAGATCGCGTTTCTGCGGAGCTCGGGCGGAGCCCTGCTGAGATTAGATCACCACCAACCTCCGGAGCGCCATGACGCTGACGGAGAACTCATCTACCTCTCCGACTCTCTTGTTGGATCAAGAAGGCCGAGATCATCGTTGAGCTGTACGTGTGCTGAACGCGGAGGTGCCGTTCGTTCGGCACTAGATCGGATCGGATCATGGGACGGATCGCGGGACGGTTCGTGGGACGGTTCGCGGGGCGGATCGAGGGACGTGAGGACGTTCCACTACATCAACCGCGTTCACTAACGCTTCTGCTGTACGGTCTACAAGGGTACGTAGATCACACATCCCCTCTCGTAGATGGACATCACCATGATAGGTCTTCGTGCATGTAGGAAATTTTTTGTTTCCCATGCGACGTTCCCCAACACGAGGGCCTCGTCGCCGGCCACACGAGCGCTGTCGCCTGTCCAGGCCAGGACCCTGCGCCGTCCTCTCTTCTTCCTCTCTCTTTTCTTATCATGTGCTCTAATCTCTCTCTCCTTCTCGTGCTGTTGCAGAACCATAGGAGCTCTGTCCCGAAGCCATGGAAAGGAGCCGCTGCTCCCTTGTTCCACCTCCTGCTGCTTGACCCCGAGCTGCCCAGCTCCGTCGAGATTGCCCCAAGCCGCGCCGTCGACGAACTCCCAGGCCGGATCCTACTATGCATCACCTCCTTCCCTCCTGCTTTCTCCCTCTCTCTATCTCATACCTCTGCCTCTGCTTGTTCTTCTGTCAGGAGCAGAACGAGAACCCGCTGCCGCCCTGGATCACGACGTCTGCGCCCAACCATCGTCCCTGTATGCCAAGGTCCCGGTCTGGATCGTCCCCGTGCAGTTCTAGCCAGATCTATGTCGTTCCCTGCTGTGCCTTGACAGGAACCAGTGACCTGAACCGATGCGATGGCCGCTGCCCATGGAGCTCGTCTAACCACCCCCAAGACCCCTCGTCGCCAAGAATGGGTTGTCTGTGCCCGTATCTATCGTCTCCACCCATCCTCACCGCGAAGAGCCGCGCTAAATCCGGCTGGAGCAAGCCTTGCAGCGCCATGGCTGCCTCCTGTGTTCGCTGGTTTCTGTCCCAGATGTGAGCGATTCCCCGTTCTGAAACTATTGCTTCTTAGATCCGTTATAGCACATGAGTTAATAAGCGTTGCAAATGTTTTTCTCCACAAACACATAGCCAGCCGAGTTGGCTAGCACAAATGGTCTCGTTGCAAGAGGTCTTGGGTTCGAAACCCCACGGCTGCACATTCTTTTCTGCATATTTCTCCTTCAAGGATGAGCTGATGCACGGTTTCATTTAGTGCAGAAGCCCACTTATTTCATGTGTAAGTAGCCAGCCCAGCTGGTTAGCGGCAGGCCTTATATCCATGAGCTCATGGGATCAAATCCCATCTGCCCATATTTTTTTTCCGTTGTAGTATGTTTTAGAACGTCCGTAACTGTTAAACCGTGCATCGGATTAAAATGATTTAAACATGTAAGTTGCTTAGATTTTTCTGTAGTTTCACAAAAATAAACTCTCATGCATAATTAGAACTGTTTAGTGTGCTGTTTGCATCGGTTGCGTGTCGACGTGTTGAAAACGGTTTAGGTAGTAACTATTTGTCCGTAGCTCCATTGAAGATGTGCCATATATGTAAATGGACCAGGACGACGAGTAGAATCACGTGATCCATTTTGTTTTGCTGTTTAACAAACGTAAAATGTGATTAGGAAAAATCTGGACAGAATTAGAATTTAACACGTGGGGTCATTTCAGAGATGCTATACGATGCTTCCGACCTCTTTTAAAATGCCTAGGTAGGTAGATCAATTATGTTTCACCTCTTGCCATGTGTAACAACATTTAATATTGTCGTGTACCTAAACAAGAGTGAACTTAATAATTCGTATGTGGAGTTTCGTCAATATGCAACTCGTTGCATATTGAGCTTCACTTAATGTGTAGTGTTTGATTGTTGGATTGTCATGCCTTGCATTAGACCGTTCATGCATCATAGGTGTGTTGATTTGTGTTTCCGGTTTGCTTCGTTTCGATAGAGTTCCGCAAGCGTGTCGGATTGTGAGGACCCGTTCGACTATGTCGGTTCGTCTGCTTCACGGAGTCACTCTTCTTCCAAGCGGGATCTCAGGCAAGATGACCATTTCCCAAGATACCATTACTATCATTGCCATGCTAGTTATTTCGATGCTATCGATTATGTCTCGTTGCCTACCACATGTTAAATATCAACCTCTCAACTATGCCATGATTACCTTCAATCTGTTTGACCCAGCAAACCACTGTTTGGCTATGTTACTACTTGCTTAACCCAGTTGTTAGCGTTGCTAGTTGCAGGTGCAGTTGCTTCCATGTGATAACATGGGTTCCTTGTTATATCACCATATTTAAATGCTATTTAATTTAATGCACCTATATACTTGGTAAAAGGTGGAAGGCTCGACCTTTCTAGACTGGTGTTTTGTTCCACCTTTGCCCCTTAGTTTCGGCTACTGGTGTTATGTTCCATAAATGAGCGCTCCTAACACGATCGGGGTTGTTATGGGGACCCCCTTGATAATTCGTTTTAGATTAAAGCTGGTCTGGCAAGGCCCAACTTTGGTACTGCATTTGCCTAATAACTAATGAACTGCATAGGGAGTAATTAACCCGAGGATAATTTAATCAACCCCCGGGCTAGTGCTCCTCATGAGTGTTGGCCCCACCTGAGCGATGTCCGGCGCCCCTCTGGTCACCCGGAGGTTTAGCGATCCCGACGTCTAGCTCATCCGCCGTGTCCTGAGAACGAGGTTCGCGACTCCTATCGGGATCGTCGACACGTCGGGCGGCCTTGCTGGATTAGTTTCACCTTTGACGAAATATCTTGTGCATCGGGATTCCGGTGATGCTTTGGGTATTCTCAGAGTTGAGGTTTTCCACTAGGTAATCCAACGAGATCACGAGCTTCGTGATTGAGGATTTCTATGCGGCTTGTGGTAATTTGTGATGGACTAGTTGGAGCACCCCTGCAGGGTTAAATCTTTTCGGAAAGCCGTGCCCGCGGTTATGTGGCAACGTGGAAGCTTTGTTTAACACTGGTTCTAGATAACTTGAAGTTAACTTAATTAAAACTTGCCAACTGTGTGCGTAACCGTGACTGTCTCTTTCGTGAGTTCCTTCTCCGATCGAGGACACGGTGGGGTTTATGTCTGACGTAGGTAGGTGTTCAGGAACATTCATTTGATCATCAGTAGACACGTCCGTTATGCGTAGATCTTCCCCCTCTTATTACTTGTACTCGTAAGTTAGCCATCATATATATATGCTTAGCCGCTGCTGCAACCTCACCACTTAACCATGCCTCACCCATTAAGCTTTGCTAGTCTTGATACCTTTGGAAATGATATTGCTGAGTCCCTTGTGGCTCACAGATTACTACAACACCAGTTGCAGGTACAGGTAAAGGTTACTTGACGCGAGCGCGTTGATTGTTCATTTGGAGTTGCTTCTTCTTCTTCTTCTTCTTCTTCATCGATCTAGGATGGGTTCCAGGCCGGCAGCCTGGGATAGCAAGGATGGACGTCGTTCTTCTTTTGTCGTTTCTTTTTGTCCGTAGTCGGACCTTGCTCTTACTCTTGATGAATATGTAATGTACTGATGTGACTCTGATGTAGCTTGTGGCGAGTGTAAGCCAATTCTATATATATCTCTTCTTTTCAGTACATGTACTTGTAACGATATCCATTCTTACGACACGACGAGATGCGCTTCTATCCCTGACGAGGCCTTCGTGCCAAATTGAGGATAGGGCCGCATCTTGGGCGTGACAGACGACTCCTTTGTAGGCACCATCAAAGCATGGCAAAAGGAGTGGTTTTACATCACTAGTCCACGTGACGCGGGATGGGCAGCACCCCATGTGTTCAGATCCCGACCTCCCGTAAGATTGGTGTCCTGGTCGGAAAAAGCTCTTGACTCGGGAGAAATGGCAGATGTGGAGGCGCTGCAAAGGTGCGTCTCCATACTATTGAAGAAGAAAGTTGAGCTGACCGACGTGGTTCAAGTCATGCTACACCATTGCCTTATTTTGTGTCAACATCGGGGCGCCCCTATGTGGTCATACTATCCGGATGATTCGCTCACTATACAATTTTTTTATGTATCACCCAAAAAAAGATATGGAAGGTGTTTTTCTAGCCGCAGAAGAATTGGCCCGCCGATGAGGAAGATATTGGCATCAATATCGAGACCCCCCAGACCGGTATTTTTTTATTATATGTGTTTGTTTTTTTCCCCTTTGAACAAGGTTCTCACCCCCCTTTTTCCTCCATATTTGTAGATATGGATTGTGAAGTCCTAGCGGATCCACTATCCGACGCCGTTCCCGAGGGCCCAAGGATGGATTTATTGTTAGCCATGCTTGTCGAGGATCGGTACATAGCGCAAAAGCAGAAGGAAAATAAGAATAAAGAGAAGAAAAGGACCCGTGAGGGCCTTAGATTGAAAGGTCCTCCGGGCACTAGGTCCGAAGACACACCCGCCCCCTCTACCCATGAGGGAGAAAAGGAAGAAGGCGGGGAGGAGAGCAGCTCCTCCCATACGAAGAAAAGGGTGGCGTCAGAATATGCCGAGGGAGATCTAGCTCCTACTGCCCTAAAGAGGGAATGCAAGGCCAAGGTGGCCCTGTTTGACGATGTTCTGGACTCCAACGAGGGATCCGAGGACTTCGAAAGGGTTCCTCAAAGGACCCTAAGGGTGAAGCCCCAAGCAAAAAGGTATGAGTCTAAGAACCCAAACATCCTTCTGTACTGAGATTTTATTAATAATAATAATTATACTTTCTGTATCATAGCCTGCCGCGCGATTTTCCCACCAATCAGGTTTCAGAGGGGGAATCCCTGCTAGACAACAGAGTGGATAGCGGGACCGCCTCACACAATACGCCTCCCCCATCATCGAGGAGAGCAAGGAGGTAGTGTCTCGAGAGAACCCCCCGGAGCCGAATACCAAGGCTGGTGAAAGCATAATTGCTCCCTAAGGTGGTTTTGCTAATTAATAACAACATATGTATCATTTAACTAATGATCTTAGCCAAGTATATTTCAGAAAAGGTCAAATATGCAATGGCTAAAGGATTGTGAGGAGAAACCCCATGATGCAAGGAGACGAATAGGATTGGCTCAAGATTCAAGCACGATGACTCTACATTTTACATTTGTGAGAAATCACTTCTGTGTGGATAGGAAAGCTAAAACTATTAAAAGGGGTGAGGTATTATGATGAATTGGTTGCTTAGGTGCTTAGAAATAACCACCAAAAATACTCAACATTTCTCTCACAAGAATCTTTGTCCCAAGCCAAAACAGCAAAATCGGTGCCACCAAGTTTTCCCACTCGGCCCTACCGATTTTCCGAGAGACACATCCTTTGCCAAACCCTAATCTCTCGGTACCACCAAGTTTCACATCGGTGTCACAGAAAGACAGTGACCAACTTTCTGGTGTCTCCATTTCAAGAATCAGAATTTCCGAGATTGAAATTGGTACCACCGAGATTCAGAAACTGCACTAGGTCATCGTATCAGTACCATCGAGATTCATATGTCGATCTCACCGGGAATTCAAAATTTGCCACATTTAGTGCAACTCGGTACCACCGAGATTCATTTTGGTTTCAACGAGTTAGGCAATAATGTTGTAACGGTTGGATTTTGGGGGATGCCTATATATACCCCTCCACCTCCTCTCATTCATAGACGAAGCACTCAGAAAACAGACACACTTACCAGATCCATTTTTCCGAGAGAGAGCCACCAACTCATGTGTCGATATCAAGAAATTCCAATCCATCCATTTGAAACTTGATCTCTAGCCTCCCCAAGTTGCATTCCACAAAAACAATCTCTCCTATCCATGCCAAATGTGTGAGAGAGTGACCGAGTGTTGAGGACACTATATTTTGAAGCACAAGAGCAAGGATGTAACGCCCCGGACATACCCATCGGTGGTCGTTACTCCTGGCTGGATCTAGACTGGCCCCACATATCAGTACTAGTCTTTTCTGCGCACTTTGTCCTCACTCATTCGCACTTGGGATGAACTTCCCGGTCGGTCACCCATCCTAGAAATACTCCAAGCCGAGCACGCTTAACTTGGGAGTTCTGTTTGAATGGGCTCCCGAAAAAGAAGGAATTCCTTGTTGATATGAGTAGTCTATCATCCGTAATAAGCCAGGCTATCACATACACCACCGCTCAGAGGAACCGACGTCCTCGTCGGGCCATGGGACCGTTCCCTCTTGGCACAAACGTCTGTGCATCCAGTCCAGTACATGTACCATGCTGTGTGCCACGATGGGTCCCAAATGTCATGAACAATGGGTGTGTTTGGTTGAAGAACGAGGTGGAACGTAATGGAATGATTCCATGACATTCCATTCCACCAGGTTGCGTTCCTATGTTTGGTTGAAACAATAGATGGAACGGGCCTGCCACCGCCGCCGCACCTGCTCGGTCCGTCGCCGCTGCCACAACTGCTCGGTCCGCCGCCACACCTGCTCTCGAGCCGCCGCAGAGGGAGAGGGAGAGGGCGGCGTCGCAGAGGGAGAGGGAGAGGGCGGCGTCAGAGATGGAAAGGGAGAGGGCGGTGCACCTGCTCGGGCCGCCGCGCACCTGCTCCTCGAGCCGCCGCAAAGGGAGTGGGAGAGGGCGGCGTCGGAGAGGGAGAGGGAGAGGGCGGCGCCGGAGAGGGAGACGCTGGAGAGGGAGAGGGAGAGGGTGGCGCCGGAGATGGAAAGGGAGAGGGCGGCGCCAGAGAGGGAGAGGGAGCCGCACCTGCTCGGTTCCGTGTGGTTCCTCCGATTTGGAGGTACCAGCGCATTCCGGATCTTGGGGGAATATGCCGTTCCGGAGAATCAGTTGGTTCCGATTCCTCTACCCAACTAAACACGAGAACGACCCTCGGGAACGGAATGGACCCGTTACCACTTGATGATAGTAACCAAACACACCCAATATGACCGCACACCTGTCCGCAAACATCTCTGTAACCGCAAGGGTCGCCTCTGATACCAAACTTGTAACGCCCCGGACACACCCGCCGGTGGTCGTTACTTTTGGCTGGATCTAGACTGGCCCCACATATCAATAATAGTCTTTTCTGCGCACTTTGTCCTCACTCATGCGCACCTGGGATGAACTTCCCGGTCGGTCACCCATCCTAGAACTACTCCAAGCCGAGCACGCTTAACTTGGGAGTTCTGTTTGAATGGGCTCCCGGAAAAGAAGGAATTCCTTATTGATATGAGTAGTCTATCATCCGTAATAAGCCAGGCTATCACAAAGGAGTTCATCATTCTACCGCATCCATTACCTTTTGGAGGGTGGTGCCTCCTAGATTGGTTAAGTGTCACTTGGGAGGCTCCTGCTTTGTGTTGTGGAGTTGAACCAAAAACTTTGTACGGGCAAGGAGATCGCCTACTTCATGAAGATCTACCGTGAGTGAGGGTAGTCCTGTGTGGACATAAGCCATGGTGGAATAGACAAAGCCGCTTCTTCGTGGACCCCTTGTGGGTGGAGCCCTCTATGGACCCTCGTAGATGTTACGCTCCGTCGGTTGAAGTCTCCACTAACGTGGAGGTATGATAGCGCCACCTATCGGAGCCACGCCAAAAATTGCCATGTCAACATTTGCGTTTGATCTTCCTTCCCTTCTCTCTACATTACATTTGCATGTCTTTACTTTTCGCTGCTATACTCTTAGATATGCATGTGTAGGGTGAACTTGACTAGTCATAATTTCTAAAACTGGCCCACAACTAAAATCGGGAAAAGGCTAAGTTTTTATTTGGTCAAGTAGTCTAATCACCCCCCTGTAGACATACTTTAGATCGTATAGCTGGGAGTGATGATGCCATGGTCGAGGTTAATACCTCGGCCGCCTAAGACCACGAGGAAGAGTACCTCCTGGTAAGCAAAGTGGGAAAATCGAACAATCTGGGCTTTCTCCGAAGGCAATTTTGGAGACCTCTCAATCTCTAAATTTATCTGAATCAACTTCTCCAAGAGGAGAAACTTCAATGCTGTACCTAGATCCGCCCATAATGGAGCGACCCCAAACCGGGTGGCCAGCCATGATGGAGGAGGGCCTGAATGACTCCTCCATCCGTGAGGAACACCACACTCTTTTGAGTGCGGTTCTATGAAGCGCTCGATCCATTGATAGCGAATTGATGGAGGCTTTCAATGGTTTGTTAACGGGCTTCAAGGTAATTTACAATATCTTTTTTTGACAAAGTAGTTGTTACTTGTGGATTTGTAAGTAATCCCCATATTTAGTAGCCCCTGAGCCTTGTGTAAGTTTGAAAAACTCATGCGGGGGTTAAAGTAGTGCAGGAAGCCCACAATTTTTTTAAAATGAGTTGTAGCCCCCAAAACTCTAGTAGGATAGAAAATACCTAGCAGAGGATTCGAAAAATCTGACATCGTGGGAGTCTGACACTTATTTATGCAGGCCTTGTCTTCGACAACAACCCCCAACTTCATGGAGTTGGCGGAAATTAATCGTAAGCTTAAGAGCTCTCAGAAGGAGCTTGACATGCTTAACAAGCGGTTCGATGACACACAAGGTAAGTCAGAAGTATTATTTCTCATCAAGTGAGGTATTTTTACTTGTATCCTCAAGTGCAAGCGTTTTGATGATGATTGCAGTCGCTGTTGTGGAGGTCGAGAAGCTCAAGGCCGAGCTAAACGAGGCAAAGAAAGAGGTCGCGAAACACAAGGCGACAGTCGAACAAGCAGTTGACGACCTGTTGGTGGTGAAGTCTGCTAGTGACAAGCACGAGGCCAAAGTCACTGAGGTGCAGCAAGAGATCTAGGATGCTATCACTAAATGTGAGGTCCTTGAGCAGAAAAATAAAGAACAAATTTTTGAGTTGTCCTCTGTGCTCCACGAGGCGCGACAGGAGGCATATGGCTATGAGAAGGAGATCCACAGAATCAAGCAGATTGCAGATGGTAAGAGATACTTACTGCAGTGTGTCTTTGGTGGAAAAAGTTTGTATCGCTTACCCGAGTATGGCATTCTGCACGCGTGTTTGTGGACCTCCCAAAGAGTGCAGTGGACGCTTTAAGACACTATGCGTCCGAGGAGGTGGATGCCGAGCAGAGGCTACTCTCAATGCAGTTCCAAGCCCCTGAGCAACCTCTCCTTGTCTTTGATCAGCTGAAACATCTGATGGAGCTGCATCACATGGCATAGCCATCCATGAAGGATCTATGCATCAGGCTATGGCCTATAGAAACGCTGCCGAGTAGCTACTTCGGCGTGGTGCAAAAACTGATCGTTGTCGTGCCTCGAATTGAAGTCTTGAAGCACCCCGCGTGTATGGAGGGAGCTTGGATGGCATTCGCGAGGACCATGGTGCATTGGCCAAAGTTGAAGCCCACCGAGATGGCCACTACGCCTTCGCCTCCTGGAATGGGGCATAGGCGTCCCGAGCTATATTTTTCCAATGTCACGGAGGGTGTTCGGGCAATAGAAGCCTAATACTCCAACGATGTAATCTTTGAATAGAAATACTACCCTGTATTAACAATTGAACCTTTGTGCAATACAATGCTTCTTTGCTTTGCATGGTACACCATGTCTTACTTTGTTTAATTTTGACTCCTGTTCGGTTGTTTCAACTTGAAAGTTTCCAGTCGTCGGCTTTATCCCATTGGTAGATGCTATCATGATGTTTTAGGTGGTAGTGCAGAAGGAAACAAGGCATTTGGACTATGCGACATTAATTCATTCACTTAACCATAGGAGCTTGACTGCAGGGACTAGTTACTAGCCCCCTTGTATTATGTGATGTTGAGGCATATCGATATTAAAACCCGTCATCACTTGGTTTGAGTAACTTCAAACCCTTCGTATAACACAGTGAACCTCCATCGATTCTTAGTTTAACACATGTCATCGGATCACATATCTCTTCTCGCTTATTGTGACACTCAGTTTTTAGTTTTCTCCACTGAGGTACTTAACGAGACGATCTAGAAGTACAATCGCAATGATTCTCCCTTTACCCCTTTAGCCGAACAAGTGGAACGTAAAAGGGTAAACACAACAGCCGGGCAACCCAACAATTGACCCAAGACATAATTTGGAATCGATGCATATAAAAAAATATCCAAGACGCCAAACATACAGGATAAAAAATGGTGTCAGCATGATGCTTAGAGCGAGGGTCATAACCAAGGCTCCAGTCGATTAGCCAATTGCATGTTTTAAAATGTGTATCGAACAGACTTGTGTTGATGTTAAAGATCGGAGAAAACCTCGAGGCGGAGGAGGCATGCCTCACGAATGAGCATTTGGGCTTGACCCTTGGATGGCGCAGGCTCCAAGTAGTCGTCAAGCTGGGCCACCGGCAGGATGAGGCCACCCTGGCGAAGAAGAATAAGCTTGTCCACAATGCCAAGGAGCTCTAGGACCGTGACGTCAATGACGTGGAGGCAGCCAACCTGCACCGCCATGAGTCAGAGGCCCGTGCCAAGAAGGTGGAGGAGCAGATATCCCTCTGGGAGCAGGAGATCCAAGCGCACGAGGATGCAACCACAACAGACGAGCGACACTACACCACATGTGAGGAAGAGTTGGCCAACAAGGAGGAAACCGTTGCCGGCCATGAGGGAAACATGGCCATCTGGAAGTGGGAGCTCGCCTGGACCACCTCCGACCAGGAGGCGGAGTGCAAGCACCTCCCAACCTTGGAGAACCAAGTGTCGGCCGACAAGGCTGCCTTCGAGAGGGCGCGCACCAAGGCCAACGCCAAGATCGATAAGAGGGAGTCCAATATCAAGGATGATGCAGATATCCGAGTAGCAAAGGAGTGGGTGGACCTCCTGAAGGAGCACCATGGCAAGATGGAGTGACAGGAGACCCACTTCCAGGCCAAGCGCGAGGAGCCCCAGAAGGAAGTCGCCAAGCTCAAGGAGCTACTCCAGTAGGCTCAATCCAAACTCCAACTTACCCTCAAGGGCAAGGAAGAAGTTGAAGGGGAGTTGCAGTCGCTCCAGGCGCATGTTGGTGGCGTTTCGGATGTCATCAAGAGGGCCCAGGATGAGGCTTCATGAGCACGGACGATGGAGTCACAACGAGCCAAGTTGTACCTCGTGCTTGCGGCGCGAGCTCACGGAGCGCTCAACCGCTTCTTCGAGGATGTCCCGAGCCTGCTCATCATCGAGTATGACAATGTCTACCTCGAATCCTTCAGCAAGGTGGTGGAGATGCTCGAGCTGGGCGTCTCTAGGTAGGATGCCATCATGAAGGAGGGGGCCCGCGAGGTGATGGACCACAAGACGACACACATCTTCAACAACCTCATACGCCATGATCCCTTCTTCGACCTCACCTGTGTGGTGGATATAGTGCGTGAGGAGCTTAGGAGCGGCCTCACGAGGGAGGTGCGCGAGCATGTGGACTCCCTGATTGAGCACTTCGAGCACGTCGTCGAGCCATCCGAAGAAGGCGGCGACCCTGAGATGGATCGTCATGACAACGAAGATGGTGCTTCCTTAGCCTGAGGCCCTTATCTTTTATTTTTCCTTTTTTATTACATCACAATACGCAAGGCCGTGTGGGGGCATATAGAGAATTTATTCCTGTAATCACACCAAGTTTTTAAATTTTAATCTTTTGCGGCTATTCTGCCGTTTTCTCGATAAATTTGCGTCCCCTTTACGTCGCCTTTTTTTGCTCTCCATCGCTTTGGCCCAACACCCGAGTATACCGCGACCGCCACTGGTATGTTGAGACGTGGTCTAACAAGGCTAGCAAGTGCAGGGCTCTCACTGGGCCGTAAGGACTCTTCAGGCGCGGTGCTCAGGATGCCCCCCTTTGACGCGTAAGCGACTCGTGCCAAGGAGAGAGCAAATGTATTCAACAAGATAACGAGGAAGAGAGGCTCAGGAAACTCCAAGGGATCTGCAAAATGTTCAGACTTAGCTTTTCGTGACGCAGGAACCCTAAGGAGTTCCATCTTGTTGAGATTTCTTCGTGAGGCATCGACTCGGGAGGCCTCCTGCGGGTGCTCAGCCAATGCAGAGTGGCAGGCTGCCCTCACGGTGCCTTCAACACCTTTTTCCTGAAACGACAATTGTAGTAGAATATTTCTGTAGTTTGATGCAATAGCACGCACTCGTGAGCTCATGTATGGGTGTCATGCGAGGATATAAAGCACCAAGGACCTTAGTGAGGTGATGTGTGCGGGAGCAGGACTGCGAGTCAGAACTCAGTTGCTTGGGTTTCACGACGCTACACCGTGTCCAGCCCCCGCTTGCGTGATAGGCATGAGGGAGCTCCGGGTGCGACCCGCTGCTGAGGACAAAATAGTTATCCAATGCATGAATCACTTTGCAAAAATAACTTCACTGCTATAGGAAGAAGTACATTTCACACGGGTCATCTTGAGGATGATGCGGTCGGGAGGCGCCATCAAAGGATGGACAAAAATGCGGTCGTGTTGGACATGGGTCAGCCTGAGGATGATGCGGCCATGTGGCATCCTCAGAAGACTTCTTGACATGTTTGGGCATTTGGGACCCACTCGGACGTGGGTGGGAGCTCTCGCGGCCCTGAGGAGATGCATGGAGAGAAGCTCTGCGACGTGTACAACCCCCTTGTGTTCGTACCCGTGAGGTCATGGATAGAACTTGCGAAAATGTTGGATGTTCCATGTGTTCTGTACCAGAACACCCTCCTCCGTCTCTAGCCATGCTGCACCAACAGGGAGACATGGACGACCCTGAATGGACCTTCCAACATTGGCAAGAGCTTGTGGAGTCCTTTCCTGGAGAGGATCCTTCGCATGACAAGATTGCCAACCCCAAGCGTACAAGGGCGTATGTTGTGTCTATGGTAGCAACGCAGTGCGTGGTGGTACCGGGTTTCACAGAGGGTTGCTTGGTGGCGTGCTTCCTCGAGGAGGAGCACATTAGCTTCCCGCGGGTCACCTTGGCGCTCCTAAGGCCAATACCCACGGGGACCCGTGTTTGAGGTCGATGGGGAGGACCACTTCCGCTTCGTAAACGGGGAAGAAGGGTGTTTCGTTGTGTAGGTGCGCTAAAGAATGGGCCTTTAGCGCCCATGACTTGTGCACGAATAGTAGTAGCCATGCCCGCGGCAGGCCCTGCCAGGGACGACGGGAAGCAGACGCGAAGACCTCAGAAAAACGCCTAGGTCAACATGCAGAGAGACCAGAAGGAAAAAGCTCCGGCAAGGATCGGGGCGGGGCCTTAAAGAGCCCCCTGGCAAGGCAACAACTCAGCAAGTGCACCTTCCTAAGTGCTATGTCGCTGCAATAAGGTGTCCACAAAGACACGATCCAGAAGACTAAAGACGTCACCCCCGGCAAGCCCCTTTGCCGGGGGAGGCCAGAGAAGCCCCGGCAAGTCCCTTGCCGGGAGATATACCAACACTCCAGCATGGTTCGCCCCCGGTAGGATCCCGACGCGCCCGTGTGCCAGCGCAATGGCCAGCTGCCCCTCGCCACTTGATATGTGTTGGTACGCACGACACGTGTCGAGCGGTACCTGGGAGAACAATGCCGAGGGGACGCAGCCCTATCCCATCTCTGGGGCACCTCACGAAACATTAAATGCGTTTGCTAAGACGCCAGGAGAACTGTAATCCACTATACGTCTCGTGGGTGCACTGTTTTACTCTACACCCCGTGAGAACCTTGTGCTGCCACTGTTCGTGACCCCTTTGACCTATAAAAGGAGGCCCTGGGCATGCACGAGGGGGGAGGGATAAGATAGTAAGTAATGCAGGGAGGACGCATCTAACAGTTCATCACCTTTGACCACATTAATACACACAAAGGAGGAGTAGGGTATTACGCTTGATAGAGCGGCCCGAACCTGGGTAAAAATTGTTCCCCAGCCATTTGGTTTGCTCTGGGTGCATCCGTCTCCCCCGCCGAACCACAAGGGACGCCTCAAGGTCCCATAGGTGTTCATTCCCCACGACATCTGTGGCGCGCCAAGTAGGGGGAAGAAGGTGCGCTAATCTGACTTAGCGGCCGAGGCTTCAGTTCCGACATCATCGACGCCATGCCTCCCAAGATAAGGGTTGCAATGGCAACCGACTAACCCACAACCGATATGCTTGCAGTCGAGCAGGTTGACGATGGAGCAAGAGTGGCCGAAGGAAGCGGAGGTGGCGAGCCTCCCCGACACTCCAGCGACCGAATCCAGGTGAGCGGCGCTGTTCGCGGCCCCGATGACGGTCACCACACCGATGCGTCTGGGCATGGAGCTGAGCGGCCCACGGGTGGTGCAACGAACTCCAAGGACGGGCGGGTACCCTCGAGGCACCCTCGCCCGCATACACGCCGCAACCCTCCCAAGCCGCACATAACGTGCGACGCCGCCAGGGGAAATCTTCGGTGCACCCCTCTCGGGATGCCAAGGGCCACCCCACGCATCGAGAGGTAGGGGAAGAAGGTGCAATGATCTGGCCTAGCGGTCACAACTTCAGTTTCATCATCGTCATCACCGCAGCTCCCAAGAGAAGGGTGTTCACGACTAAGACTTTGGAAACAGGCGGCGGCTCGGGCTCAAGCGGGGAAGGCAGGGGCCAAGGGCTTCCACACACTCGAGCAAATGCGCCTCCCCGAGAGTGCGGTGTTGCTATCGAGGGCATGCCAGGGGCTCCGGCAAGCCTACTGGCACCCACTCCAGCAAACACACCTCCCCTGGAGCGATGCGTTGTTGTCGAGGGTGTGTCAGGGGGCTCCGGTAGAACCCCAGGCGCGCACTCCGGCAAGCACACCTCTTCGGAGTGCTGCGCAGCTGTTGAGGGTGAGTCGAAGAGCACCCTCGGCAAAATGCTGTATCCTTGCGAGTGTATGTTATTCCCTGGCAGGCCCGACGCCGTCCCTAGCGGCTTCCAGGCAGGCAAGCCCGATGCCGTCCCTAGCGGCTTCCAGGCCGGCAAGCCCCTTGCCGGCAGGCCATGAAGCTCGATTGTCGGGGGCTCCCAGCGACCCTCCTTTGCGCAAGTTTTGGCAGCAGAGCATGTAAACCTTTGCACAAAGCCAAGCACAACCCTCTGCACAACATAATAAGAGTTAAGCGTTTCACAACTCTTACCAATTTTCATATATGTTGGTATGCATAGTTATGCATTACGCTTACCTCCGGCAAGGGTCGACGAACCACCTAGTTTCCGAAACTTGTCGCGAGGGGAACTTGGGGTGGCCAAGCGCGCCCTTACTTTGCTTCGGGCCTGCTCAACAACTTAAGCAGTAGTGCTGGAAGCGCCAAGGAAGCCTTACCAGCAGCGAAACCTCCAGCAGGCTGCTAAGGACCTGCTCCTCAAAGCACCCGCGGCAGGGCTAGCCGCACCGGCAAAGGTCCCAATGAAGCGGTTGTTTTCCTTGGTAGATCTCAGCCTTCTTCGGTACAAGAAACCTGCATGCAGAAGGAGCCTTATCACGGTTGGTCACGCCCTTACGTTGTTTCGAGTCCGCTTAACTCCCTAAGAGGTTGCACTAACTGCGCCAAGATAGCTTGCTAGAGGCTACGCCCCCAGCGGGCTGCCCACGACCTGTTCCTTCGAGCGCTCGTTGCGGGGTTGTACGCACCGGCACGGTCGGTTGTGCCAAGGTAGCTTGCCGGCAGCGACGCCCCGAGCAGGGTGCAGAGGACCCTTCCTCTAAACGCTTGCGGCACGGGGCTGTTTGCACCGGCACGTACCCAGTATGGGTAGGGTTTTCTTTTACCATACAAGGAGAAATAGACAGGAAAAATAACATACATTTTCACTCATGATAATGTGATATATTACATTGGTAGTGATTGCTGTACTAACTTAAGATAATTTTGTTTTATGCCACGAGGCGGCACCTACAATAAGAAAAAAAGAAGCAAGGCACGCGGCAAGGGCCCATGTTGGTCCCTCCTGGACAAAAACTGCGCACAGGAGAGCCCAACCGGAAGGGATGGCGAAGCCGGGGTCCGCGAGCCTCCTCGAAGACAAGGCAGCGTTGGATCCACCGTCGAGTCCGCCCCAACCGGAGAGGAGGAGTGACATGAGATGACGGTGATGGTGCAGCTGACGGTCAGTCCAAGATCAGGTCCTCCTACTCCGGATTGACCTTCCGAAGCCCGAACCCATCATCGTTGCCGCAGACATCGCTGTCCTCCTCGTCGCTATCGTGCAAGGAAGGACTTTTAATCCCGCTCGAGCTCTCTTTGCAATAGCTGAGGTGTACACCTGAGCTCCCATATACCTTGACGGAGAGCAGGTTAGCCTACACCATCTTGAAGCGGAGAACGTGCCCATCCCAGAGATTGTGGGCACGGGCAAAGCTCTTCCACCCGCACCCAAGGAGTAGGACGTGGGGCTCCGAATACTCCACGTCCACCTACACGGTCCCATTGGAGCAGCCGTGCGCCTGCAGCCACAGCACTGGCGGCTTCTCCTCCTCCATCACCCTAGCCAAGGCGCCGGGGAGGCGGAGACTGGTCCAGATGGGGTCGTGCAGCTTGACGAGGAACTCCAACACCGTCCCCTCCGCATGAGTCCCCATGGGAGGAGGGTCTGACGACGAGGGAGGTGCAGGAGCGGCGCTCCTCCTTCCCCGCCCACGGCCTCCACAACGACCGCGGCCCCTCGTCCCTCTTCCACCACGGGCGCTCGAGCCATCCTCCGCATGAGCTGCTGAAGCGGTGGCATGATCCGAGCGAGAACCCCTGGCCATTGAAGCAAAAGACGGGGACCGCCCTCTCCCTCTGGCCATGGCCGAGGGCAAACACGGCTCAAGACGAAGAAGAAAAGTGGGCACTGGAAGGATGTGTTCTTGGAGGAAGGATGAGCGTTACCCCTTGCAATCCCCCAGTTTTATGGGGAGGAATGCGGAGGCTAGCTCTCCCCCGCGTCCAAGGGCCGCCACCCACTTCCACCAATCCGCTCGCCCATGTTCACGGGCGAACAGACGACTGCCCCGCTCCTCAATTCGGAGAGCCACATTCGTCAGGACTTTAAATCCCATGCGCCATGTGCTAGGCCCCCGCTATGCATGCAACACGCGTGGCGGAAACGACCAGTCATGTAGGTCTACCCACCGCACGGGTTACTCGGCCACCCCGCGCACGACTCCCACGTCGCACATTCAAGGGCGCGCAATGGGAACATGGCAGACGAAGCAAAACCCAACAACACCACAAATCCTCGCCGCGCGTGCCCGTGCACTGTTTGGGCCTAGCCCAACAATGCCTCGCACACGTATGTGGCCTATGCCCGGGGGCTCCTGTCGGTGCGGTCAAGAATGGACCTTTAGAACCTATGATTTGTGCACAGACAGTAGTAGTCATGCCTGCAACAGGCCCTGCCAGGGACGACAGGAAGTAGAGGCCAATCTCTCAGAAAAACACCTAGATCAACAGGCAGAGAGACCAGAAGGAAAAAGCCCCGACAAGAATCGGGGCGGTGACTTAAAGAGCCCCCTGGCAAGGCAATAACCCGGTAAGAGCACCTTCCGAAGTGCTGCCCTGCTGCAATAAGGTGTCCACAAATACACGAGCCAGAAGACTAAAGACGTCACCCCCGACAAGCCCCTTTGCTGGGGGAGGCCAGCGAAACCCCGACAAGACCCTTTTTGGGAGATCTACCAAAACTCCATCGCGGTTCTCCCCTGGTAGGATCCCGACGCGCCCGTGTGCCAGCTCAACGGCCAGCTGCCCCTCGCAACTCGATATGTGTCGGTTCGCATGACGCATGTCGAGCGGTACCTGGGAGAATATTGCCGAGGGGACGCACTCCTGTCCCATATCTGGGGCACCAGATGAAACATTAAATGCGTCTGCGAAGACGCCTGGAGCAATGTAATCCACTATACGTCTCATGGGTGCACTGTTTTACTATGAACCCCGTGAGAACCCTGTGCCGCCACTGTTGGCGACCCCTTTGACCTATAAAAGGAGGCCCTGGGCATGCACGAGGGGGGAGGGATAAGATAGTGAGTCACGCAGGGAGGATGCAGCTAACAGTTCATCACCTTTGACCAGATTAATACACACAAAGCAGGAGTAGGATATTACACTTGATAGAGCGGCCCGAACCTAGGTAAAAATTGTTCCCCTACCGTTTGGTCTGCTCTGGGTGCATCCATCTCCCCCGCTGAACCACAAGGGACGCCTCCAGGTCCCATAGGTGTTCGTTCCCCACGACACGCTGATAGGCTTAGTCGTTGTTGTGCGGATCAACCATAGCACGGACTCGAGTTTGTCAAGTTTCACACCATGTGTTTTCCCTCGCATGACTTAGTAGAGCGAAAAGCTTTGGACCACCAAAGAAAATTGTGTGAATGCGGTGCTTGACTTGATTGCTATTCGCTTGTTTGCTCCATGTCATTTAATTCATAAAAACCGTCCCACTCCGAGAACTCATCTCCTTGATCGAAAACCGTTCCCAATGATCATGCCATGTGCATAGGACATAAAACTATTTTTATAAAATATTATTTTGGCAAAAAAGCATTTATTTGATTTATGTTTTCAAAAACCATCAATTGAGGTTTGTGCTACAAGTCCTCAAATTAGGGTAAGAGTGTCACACCCTGTTTTTAATACCACATTCTCTGTATTGTGAAAATCTGAGCTTGTTAAAACTTTTTCAAAACTAATGATGTGAGTGCCATGATTGTCATTGTATGCTTGTGGGTGTATGATACGTCTCAAACGTATCTATAATTTTTGATGGTTTCACGCTGTTATCTTGTCATCTTTGGATGTTTTATGTACCTTTTATATCTTTTTTGGGACTAACTTATTAATTCAGTGCCAAGTGCCAGTTCCTGTTTTTTCTGTGTTTTTGGCTGTTTTCAGATCTGATATTGGAACGGAGTCCAAATGGAATAAAAACACCGAAATGATTTTTTCCCGAACGGAAGAAGATCAGGGGGCCTCTGGGCCAAGCCAGGTGGGCTCCAGGGAGCCCACAAGCTCCCACTCCGCCACCAGGGGGGAGGCGGCGGTGTCAGGGCTTGTGGCCTCCCTGGGCGCCCCCTGACCTAGATCCTTGGCCTATATATGCCCTAAATACATCAAAAAATCAGGGGAGCCTCGAAAATACTTTTCCGCCGTCGCAAGCTTCCGTTTCCACGAGATCTCATCTGGAGACCCTTCCCGGCGCCCTGCCGGAGGGGACTTTGGAGTTGGAGGGCTTCTTCATCATCATCATCGCCCCTCCAATGACTCGTGAGTAGTTCACTTCAGATCTACAGGTCCGTAGTTAGTAGCTAGATGGCTTATTCTCTCTCTTGGATCTTCAATACAAAGTTCTCCATGATCTTCATGGAGATCTATCCGATGTAATCTTCTTTGGCGGTGTGTGTCGAGATCCGATGAATTGTGGATTTGTGATCAGATTATCTATGATATATGTTTGAGTCTTTGCTGATTTCTTATATGCATGATTTGATATCCTTGTAAGTCTCTCCGAGTCTTGGGTTTTGTTTGGCCAACTAGATCTATGATTCTTGCAATGGGAGAAGTGCTTGGTTTTGGGTTCTACCATGTGGTGACCTTTCCCAGTGATAGTAGGGGCAGCAAGGCACACATTAAGTAGTTGCCATCAAGAGTAACAAGATGGGCTATGTCGTTGATATGAGATTGTCCGTCTACATCATGTTATCTTGCTTAAGGCGTTACTCTGTTATTTTGGACTTAATACACTAGATGCATGCTGGATAGCGGTCGACGTGTGGAGTAATATTAGTAGATGCAGAAAGTATCGGTCTACTTGTTTTGGACATGATGCCTATAGATATAATCATTGCCATAAATATCGTCACGACTTTGCGCGGTTCTATCAATTGCTCGACAGTAATTTGTTCACCCACCATCTACTTGCTTTTATGAGAGAAGCCACTAGTAAACACTACGACCCCCGGGTCTATTCACATCCATCATTTAAACCTCCGCTTTTACTTTGCTTTGTTACTTTGTTGCTTTCAGTTCTCACTTGGCAAACAATCTATAAGGGATTGACAACCCCTTCATAGCTTTGGGAGCAAGCTTTTGTGTTTGTGCAGGATCTTGTGATACTCCTCCACTGGATTGATACCTTGGTTCTCAAACTGAGGGAAGTATGTACCACCGCTGTGCTACATCACCCTTTTCACTTCGAGGGAACACCAACGCAAGGCTCCAAGGCCACAGGGGAAATCCTTTGCATACTTGCCTAGGAACTCCCTTAAGGCGTAGCCGCAGCACAAGGATTCCCGGTGCCGTCGACCGGACTATTCCTGGCGCCGTTGCAAGGGAAGATCAGCTGACATCAGAAGTATTTCTAGCGCCATTGCCGGGGAGGAGGATCGCTTGCCGAGGAGGATCACGTCAAGAATAGTTTCCCGTCAACATGCCAATTTATGGCGCTGTTGCCGGGGAGGAGAGATCAAGGTCTATCCAAGTAGGTCTCACAAACTCATCTCTTGCATTTACTTTTGTTGCCAGTTGCCTCTCGTGTTCCTCTCCCCCACTTCACATTTGCCATTTTCATTTTCCTTTCTCCTTTGCCTTTTTCGTTTGCCTTTTTGTTCGCCCTTTTCTCTCGCTTGCTTTCTGTTTGCTTGTGTGCTATGTGCCTTCAATATGCTTGCATCTTCGCTTGCTGAAAATCTAGTGATATGGATCCTCATCCACTAGCTAATCTCTTTAAGAGACCCACTTATGTGGAACGAATTGCTAGTGAGTTGAGGGCACTTGACTATCTTTATGGAGTTTTGCTTCAGATGCGTGAATCTGAAAATTGTGTGGAAGAAATTTATGAAGTGATTCACGAGGGCTCCTTGGATGAAAAGCATGATTGCAATGGTTTCACTATAAACTCTATTAGTGACAATCATGCTAAAAATATGCAAAACCCTAAGCTTGGGGATGCTAGTTTTTCTTTGTCCCTACTTGTTGCAATAATCGTGATTGGGGTGATGATCTTTCTTATGATCTTGAAAATTTGTTTAAACCTCATGATGAATATGATATTTGCAATAATATTGAAAGGGGGTTTGGAGAGTTCATGACTTCGGTTGATGATAATCCCACTATTTTTGAAGAGCGTCAACTTTGCATGCATGTGGATCATGAAAAGAATATCCTATGTGATAGTTACATTGTTGAATTCTTTCATGATGCTACTGAAAATTACTTTGAGAGAGGATCATATGCTTCTACTTATTGCAATAGTATCAAGCTTCCTCTCCATGTGTTGAAATTTTTGAAGCTATGCTTGTTTTGCCTTCCTATGCTAGTTGATTCTTGCTCCAACAAGTTGTTTGTTCACAAAATCCCTATGCATAGGAAGTGGGTTAGACTTAAATGTACTACTCATATGCTTTATGATGCTCTCGTTGTGCTTCAATTCTTGTCCTTTGTGTGAGCATCATTGATTTACCAATGCCTAGCTAAGGGCGTTAAACAAAAGCGCTTGTTGGGAGGCAACCACGAATCTATCCTTTTTCCTTCTGTTTTGTGTTTTCCACACTTTCATAATTCTGTTATGATTGTGTTTTTTGTGTTTCTTTTTGCGTTTGTGCCAAGCAAAACCGTTATGATTAGTCTTGGGGATGATCGTTTGGTCATGCTGTAAAAGACAGAAGCTTTCTGCTCACGAAAAGAATTTTCATTTTTTTTCTGTAAGAGATTTTGAGTTGATTCTTTCTGCTGCTGATTTCTATGCAAATTCTGCAGACTCTCGTAATTTGTCAGAATTTTTGGAGTACCAGAGGTATACGAAATATACAGATTTCTACAGACTGGTCTGCTGTTAACAGATTCTGTTTTTGTTGTGTTGGTTGCTTATTTTGATGAAACTATGGATAGTATCGGGTGGTATTAGCCATGGAAGATTGAAAATACAGTAACCCAACATCAGCACAAGTAGAATTTAAGTTTGCTACAGTACCTAAGGAAGTGGTGGTTTGCTTTCTCATACTAATGTTATCACGAGTTTCTGTTTAAGTTTCGTGTTGTGAAGTTTTCAAGTTTTGGGTGAAATTCTTATGGACAAAAATATAAAGAGTGGCAAGAGCTCAAGCTTGCGGATTACCAAGGCACCCCAAGAGATTCAAGGATGCCGTAAAAGCCTAAGCTTGGGGATGCCCCGGGAAGGCATCCCCTCTGTCGTCTTCAATCCATCGGTAACGTTACTTGGGGCTATATTTTTATTCACCACATGTTATGTGTTTTTGCTTGGAGCGTCTTGTATCGTAGGAGTCTTATTTTTGTTTTGTCACAATCATCCCTGCTGCACACCTAGAGAGAGAGATGCACTCACCATGATTTTTTCGAGCTTGACTTATATCTTTTGGTAGACAATTCACCTCACATGTGCTTCACTTATATCTTTTGAGCTAGATACTTTTTCTCTATGTGCTTCACTTATATCTTTTAGAGCACAGCGGTGCGTGGCTTGGTAGTTGATCTATGCTTTGAAAGTAGTCTCAAAAGGGGTAGTTATCCAAAGGGATACAAAAACTTCCACCTTCATGTGCATTGAATAGTTAGATAAGTTTGATTCATCTCAATTAGTTTTGAGTTGTGGTTATGGTAAATATTGAAGTTATGCTAGCAAGGTGTTGTGGATCTAGAAATACTTGTGTTGCAGTTAGTGATTCTCGTAGCATGCACATATGGTGAACCGCTATGTGATGAAATCTGAGCATGATTAGTATATTGATTGTCATCCTTTGCGTGGCGGTCGGGATCGCGCGATGGTTTATACCTACCAACCCTTCCCCCAGGAGTATGCATTGAATGATTTGTTTCAATTACTAATAGAACTTTTGCAACAAGTATATGAGTTCTTCATGACTAATGTTGAGTCCATGGTTTATATGCACTTTCACCTTCCACCATCACTATCTTCTTAGTGCCGTGCAACTTTCGCCGGTGCACAAAACCCACCATTAGCCTCCCTCAAAACAGCCACCATACCTACCTACTATGGCCTTTTCAAAGTCATTCCGAGATATATTGCCATGCAACTACCACCATGACATGTTCCACCACGTTTACATTGCCATTGCATGATCGTAAGATAGCTAGCATGATGTTTCCATTGATGTCTATGCCATGCTAGATCATTGCCACGGTACACTACCGAAGGCATTCCATGTAGAGTCAGAGTTGCTCTAAGTTTTGAGTTTTAAATGTGATGATCATTATTAATGGAGCATTGTCCCATGTGAGGAAATAAAAGAGGCCAAATAAGCCCACCAAAATAAAAAAAAGAGGCCAAAGAGCCCACCAAAAAAAAATTAGAGAAAAAGAGAGAAGGGACAATGCTACCACTTTTTCCACACTTGTGCATATTAAGCACCATGATCTTCATGATTGAGAGTCTCTCGTTTCGTCACCGCCATATAGCTAGTGGGAATTTTTCATTATATAACTTGGCTTGTATATTCCAAGGATAGGCTTCCTCAAAATTGCCTTAGGTCTTCGTGAGCAAGCAAGTTGGATGCACACCCACTAGTTTTCTTTAAGAGCTTTCACTTACTCTTAGCTCTAGTGCATCATTTGTATGGCAATCCCTACTCATTCACATTGATATCTATAGATGAGCATCTCCACAACTCATTGATATGCCTAGTTAATGTGACTATCTTCTCCTTTTTTGTCTTGCAACCTCCACCACATTCCACACCATCTATAGTGC
This sequence comes from Hordeum vulgare subsp. vulgare, assembly GCF_904849725.1. Classification (NCBI taxonomy): domain Eukaryota; kingdom Viridiplantae; phylum Streptophyta; class Magnoliopsida; order Poales; family Poaceae; genus Hordeum; species Hordeum vulgare. The sequence goes on from NC_058520.1 coordinate 356,764,295, forward strand.
TATAACCATGGCTCACGCTCATGTATTGCGTGAGAGTTGAAAAGGTTTGAGAAAGTAAAGGTGTGAAACAATTACTTGGCCAATACCGGGGTCGTGCATGATTTAAATTCGTTGTGCAATGATGATAGAGCATAGCTAGACTATATGCTTTTGTAGGGATAACTTTCTTTTGGCCTAGTTATTTTGAAAGTTCATGATTACCTTGCTAGTTTGCTTGAATGATTATTGTTTCCACGTCAATAGAAAACTATTGTTTTGAATCTAATGGATCTGAACATTCACGTCACATAAGAGGAGTTACAAAGGACATCTATGCTAGGTAGCATGAAAGCATCAAAAATGCATTCTTTATCACTTCCCTACTCGAGGACGAGCAGGAGTTAAGCTTGGGGATGCTTGATACGTCTCAAACGTATCTATAATATTTGATGGTTTCACGCTGTTATCTTGTCATCTTTGGATGTTTTATGTACCATTTATATCTTTTTTGGGACTAACTTATTAATTCAGTGCCAAGTGCCAGTTCCTGTTTTGTCCTGTGTTTTTGGCTCTTTTCAGATCTGATTTTGGAACGGAGTCCAAACGAAATAAAAACCTCGAAATGATTTTTTCCCGAAAGGAATAAGATCAGGGGGCCTCTGGGCCAAGCCAGGTGGGCTCCAGGGAGCCCACAAGCTCCCACTCCGCCACCAAGGGGGAGGCGGCGGTGTCAGGGCTTGCGGCCTCCCTGGCCGCCCCCTGACCTAGATCCTTGGCCTATATATTCCCTAAAATACATCAAAAAATCAGGGGAACCTCGAAAATACTTTTCCGCCGCCGCAAGCTTCCGTTTCCATGAGATCTCATCTGGAGACCCTTCCCGGCGCCCTGCCGGAGGGGACTTTGGAGTTGGAGGGCTTCTTCATCATCATCATCGCCCCTCCAATGACTCGTGAGTATTTCACTTCAGACCTACGGGTCCGAAGTTAGTAGCTAGATGGCTTCTTCTCTCTCTTGGATCTTCAATACAAAGTTCTCCATGATCTTCATGGAGATCTATCCGATGTAATCTTCTTTGGCGGTGTGTTTGTCGAGATCCGATGAATTGTGGATTTGTGATCAGATTATCTATGATATATATTTGAGTCTTTACTGATTTCTTATATGCATGATTTGATATCCTTGTAAGTCTCTCCGAGTCTTGGGTTTTGTTTGGCCAACTAGATCTATGATTCTTGCAATGGGAGAAGTGCTTGGTTTTGGGTTCTACCATGTGGTGACCTTTCCCAGTGACGGTAGGGGCATCAAGGCACACATTAAGTAGTTGCCATCAAGGGTAACAAGATGGGCTCTGTCTTTGATATGAGATTGTCCATCTACATCATGTCATCTTGCTTAAGGCGTTACTTTGTTCTTTTGGACTTAATACACTAGATGTATGCTGGATAGCGGTCGACGTGTGGAGTAATAGTAGTAGATGCAGAAAGTATCGATCTACTTGTTTTGGACGTGATGCCTATAGATATAATCATTGCCATAGATATCGTCACGACTTTGCGCGGTTCTATCAATTGCTCGACAGTAATTTGTTCACCCACCGTCTGCTTGCTTTTATGAGAGAAGCCACTAGTAAACACTAAGGCCCCGGGGTCTATTCACATCCATCGTTTACACCTTTGCTTTTACTTTGCTTTGTTACTTTGTTGCTTTCAGTTCTCACTTGGCAAACAATCTATAAGGAATTGATAACCCCTTCATAGCATTGGGAGCAAGCTTTTGTGTTTGTGCTGGATCTTGTGATAATCCTCCACCGGATTGATACGTTGGTTCTCAAACCGAGGGTAATACTTACCACCGCTGTGCTACATCACCCTTTCCGGTTCGAGGGAACACCAACGCAAGGCTCCAAGGCCACGGGGGAAATCCTTTGCATACTTGCCTAGGAACTCCCTTAAGGCGTAGCCGCAATAGAAGGATTCCCGGTGCCGTCGACACGACTATTCCTGGCGCCGTTGCAAGGGATGCTCAGCTGACATCAGTGTAACCATGAGATGATAAAAAACCCATTTTCACAATATTGAATTGTTTCTAAAAACCTTTAATTGTTTTTGATCAAGGTAAAAACCCTACTTTGAGTTGCACTACATGCCCTTGATTGCAACAGGTGCTTCTACCCAAAGTTGGTGATCTGATTTTAACTTGTCTTTATATTCCAAAACCACAAAATTAATTACTTTTATAATTATTTACCTAATTTAATTGCATGTCCATTTGTGAGGCCAGAATTGGTATTCCTACATGGAAAAGTACTTTTCTGCCTTAGAAAAATCTGATTAAATTTGGAGATGATCACGAGGACATATATTTTCCATATATAAGATTTTACACCCTATTTTATATTATAATTATTTGCATAAAACCCTGGAAACCATTTCTGTCTGTTTTGACCTTTTGAAATATTTCCAAAGGAAATATTCTCAATAAAATCCTAGAAAATTCCAGTGGTATCCCTAAGCCATATTTGGTGTCCACATAAAGTTTGACCTTGATCCAAGGTGATTAAGGACCCCAAATAACCCTAAAACCCCTTCTGTCCAGATTGAAGTTACAGCAACTCTACATCGCAAAGTTTATCCAATGATGTTGAAACTTTGCAAGAGTGCCTAGTACCTCAAATGAGGGTTCCACACAAAAAATGGGATTTGTCAGACTTAGTTTGCGCACACTCTCTTTGGAAGGGACAGATCTGGTCAAAATGAAGTGTTTTCAAGTTTACAAAGCTAAACTTGTCCAATGGAGCTCAAACTTGGTGAAACCCCATGTTAGCACCAAACCCAAACCTGTTAAGTTGCAACACTAGTGGTGTGGTGCAACCCCCTCAAACCACTGTCGATCACCTTCTGATAGATGGGAAAAAGCCACCTTAGCCACACCTAAGCACAACCCCTTTGATCCAAACTCATAGATTAGGTGGCCAGTATCCATATCTAACCCCAGTCAACTGGCCCCTCACTGATTCAAAGTGGAAAGGCCAAAAACTCCAATTTAGGCTTCAGTTCAAGGCTGACAGCACCAGTATTTCTTGTCTCCCTTGACCAGCCAAAGCTCCCACGAGACCCAAACGGCTAGCCACACTCCCAGCCAGTGCCAGGACATGCTAGACATGTCCAAAGTGCCTCCAAGCGCACCAGCATGCCGTGGCATGCCAAAACTACGCTCTAGGCGCGCTACAGGAAGCCACCAAGGTGGGGGCGACGCTCTCGGCCAGTTCCAGCCTCCTCTGAGGTGTCCAACCTCTTCCCCGACAACCCCTCTGCACTGAGCAACCCTCAGGGCCCCTCCTTTGCGGCGCTAGAGCTCATGCGACGCGTGCCCGCGCGCACCAGAACCGGCCAAGGTTGCGCGGCCACGGTTGCTCGACTCCTCCCTCTCTCCCTCTGCAGCATATGGTTTTGGCAGTCCAAAACCATGTCCTGAGACCGTGGTTTCGACCCCAGCCCCTCTCTGCACCCCATGCACGCCACGGTGAGTCACCGGCGCTCCCGAATCGGCCCACCATTGTGGGCCTATTTATAGCCCTCCCACTCTCTCCAGCACCCCTCAGATAGCTTCACCACGACCACTAGCACCTCCCTAGCCACCGCAGCAAACCAGCAGAGCCCTGATGCTCGAGATCGACCGAGGCCCCTCCGCCTCGGAGCTCCGGTCGATCTCCGGCTACACGACAGCTCCTGCGCCCCTCGACCCAGCAAACTGTTCCCCTCAACCCCAGGAAGCTTTCCCCCAACTCGCCCGAGCATTTCCGTGCCTCTAGCCACCTCCTCGTCCACCTCCCAAAACTCCTCCGTCGCGGCCTCCTTGTCGCCGGTGAACCCCTGCCTCTCCGACGTTGTTCCGACCAGCAGCAGGTAGGCGACGTCATGGCAAACCCATTCCAGTCCTCGTTGGGGCTTGAGAGTGTCGGCAGCCTCGCCGGCGTGCTCCTCCCCCTCTCTGGAGACGACCCGGACAGGTGTGCCCCACCTGTCGGTGGCCCAGCCTCCTCCCCCGCGCTGTCCACAGCCACTGACTGCAGGGCCCCACACGTCAGGTTCAAACCTGACGGCGCGCGCGCCTGTGCAGGCTGTCGGCTGGCCGTGGGCCAGCCCAGTTCCACACCGAGCTAGGCCAGGGACTTAGCCCGTTTTCTTTTATTTTTAAAAACCTGATTTCTAAGATTTTTATAAAAAACATTTACCCAGTGTAAAAATATAATTTTTCCACTGTTATTCTTCTAAAAATATGTAGTATTTAATGATATGATTGGATGAATTATTCAACAACTATTCTGTTTTACAATAATAAAAAGGACTAAATTGGAATAGTTTTGCTTCTGTTTGGTTAATTTAAAAAATGTTCCTTCAAAAAAGAGTGAGGGAAATATTTTTCATAATGACAACTTAGATTTATCAGTAATAAAGAACATTTTTAAAATAACTTTGTGATTTGTTTCTGTGTGAGCTATTTCTTATTTATTCTTTTATCGACGATAGAAAATCCGTGTGACGAGGGAATCGAAGCGGAAGACCTCGAAGACCCTGGATACCTAGGTGACCAAGGCAAGTAGCCCTTTGACCATGACTGAGCATATGTTATATTGCATGTTAAGATAGCAAGTATTTCCGTTGCATATGATTATAAGTGTCGGTAAATCATTTGATATGATGTTACCGATAACTCCTCCGGAGCATTTGCATTGAGCTTGATCCTACCCCTTTCGAGGATCACACTATTATCATGTTGACACGTAATACTAGAGTACATAGCATGAGCATGTTGTTGGTTCAAACAAAGATTTATGAAAACCCTGTCGGGTGCCACTAATGCCCGAGGGCGATGAAGAGTTAGGTGGCCACTTTTGGTGTGTGTGAGTATGGTTTTGGAAATGGGATTAGATTTATGATGTGTCGACCATCGCAACCTTACCAGTACGACCACTTTACACCTTATGGGACGGGGCTATGTTGATTACTCTGGTCGGTGCTAGCAGAGAGCCACATTACTAGTGGCGGGAGTGATGTGTGGTCACTCTCGTGATCGGGTTGTGCCAGGTAGGACGACTATGCCATTTTTATGAGTTTCAGGCACACCGTTGGTCCCCGCATGGTTGATACTATCCAGAGTCGGTCCTCGTAAGACGTACGACATGTGTGCTGGGTACCAATGGAGTAGACCTCTTTGTCTAGTATCGTCAGGGGAAAGGCATTAATCGGGTTCTTACCTCGGGTATGTTATGTACCGCGAGTCGTGGATGACACGGAAGTTTCCCGGATCTTGTGGGTCCAGCGTACTACCTTTGCAGAGTGTAAAACTATTCGAATAGCCGTGTCCACGATCAAGGACAGTTGGGTAATCCCGCTTAAACTACGTCCAGTCGTTTCCGCATAAACCAAGTGTGTGTGTGGTGAGAAAAGGTGTTGTTATGAAAGTAATGATATGGCCAAGTTTGGTGACTTGGCATATAGGGTGAACCCGGATGGTTCAACCCTCGACAGATATATTGATATCTGTAACCTATTCTTCAAAAGTAATTCTTTAACTTGTCGCATATTAATGATCAGACCACCATGATGAGTTCCACCAAAAATGCATATGATTATTCTTCACTTCCATTTTTCATGTCCTTAGCTGTTTGCGAGTACATTCGAAGTACTCATTGGCTTGCCACTGGTTATGTTATTCACCAGACATGGAAGGACCGGGGTTTGGAGGTGAGTATATCTTCGGAGACGCCCCTGCGAACTAGGATGCTTCCAAGTCAGAATGCCTATCGGTGTAGGCTTGATGGCATGGGCACCCGCTTAGCCCCTATGATTTCCGCTTCTAGTTGTATTTGAGTGATTTGGCCTTAGGCCCTGTCTTGTGAACCTGAGCATTCGGTCTTGTGTTGTAATAATCGGTATTTGTATGTAAGACTCTCTTATTCGGTATCTGTGTTCGGTGAGCATTGATCTGTGGGATCACTGAGCACGGCGATCTCGACTCAGAAGTCGGGGTCCCCACAGAGCTGGTATCAGATCCATCCTGACTATAGGAAGCCTTAGGTAGCATGGACGATAGCTGAGATGATTAGTGCACATAGACCTTAACCTGAGATTCTGCACCCACTAAAAACTTTCTAACTCTCTCCTCTACATCTTGTAGATGGCCGCCGTACCTGAGATGCTTCTGGAGACGGGCTTTCCTCTTCTTTTGAGTGATAGCCTCGAGAAGTGTCAAGTATGTCGCACGGCTATCTTTCTCTACCACAAGCACTAGGTCAACGCCGACACCAAGGAATATCACGTGGACGTGATAGTGAAGGCTAACGACTCCCCGACTAGCTGGTTCTTTGAAGGACCACAGATGGAGGACCTGATGTTGGCAGTGGAGACCGCAGCACGAGAGGCGCTTGTGCGACTCCGCGACATCTTACCCGAGATGGTTGACGAGCCAGCTACTCGTCACCTACCTTTTGTTAAGGATGGGGTAGACGGGAGTTGGACACTCAACCCATCTTCCGAGGACGGGACGCCACTGAGGTTTTAGACCTACTTCAGACTCTCCTCCGACACCTTGATGCACCTTTTGATCAACGAGTCAACTAGGATTCGCCAAGAGCTGCATCAAGTCAAGGATCTGCTTCGCACAGAGAAGATGAAGAACCGCAAGGTGAAGAAGGAAGGAGCACCTGGTTTTGCTTTCCGAGGAGGAATACCACCGCTTCAGGCCACTCCTCTTCAGAGTCATCGCCTGACCGTGGGAGAGTACACCGAACTCTTCGCCACCTCGCCAACCAAGAGACGTCGTGATGGTCCGCTTCCTTCTCCTACTCCTTCAAAGAAGGGAAGCACTAATGAAGATGAATATGAATATGAAGATGAAGACGAAGATCCCGCAGAACCCGCTTATGAGACCGCGCAGTCGGCCGCTTAGCTTTAGCAGCATAGGCAATTAGGATGTACCCCCGAGCGTAGGAGTTCTTGTATCGGTTTGTATTAACCATGAGTGTTGTGTAAGCATGTTGGATGCAAGTCGCATTCGGCCTTAGGCAACTTGTGAGCGACTACATCACTTGTTTTTAATCTAATGCAGTAGCTCTTTCAAAACCATTGGCTTAAAATTTTCACACTAGCACAACACCAGACCCCCTCTTTACTAGAGCATCATCCCTTATGATTTCAGCCAGTTCGACAAATTGACGTGTCTACTCCTCTGACAGATGGTGAATGCAACTCACAACAGCACCTTCGGCAACCCCGGCTCTGCCTCTTCAGGTCAGCAGCAGGGAACCCGAGGGGAAGCTCAAGCTGGACATCACCACGAGCAGCAAGATGATGTTCCACCACCACTGCCTCCTCGTGAAAGCTTGACTATGACTCAGTTCCTTCAAGCTCTTCAAGAGGAGCTTCAAGCCAACAATGCCGCTATTCAGCAGCTGGCTAAAACCTTGGTGAACAACCCGCCGCAGAACGGGAATGGCAATGGTCGATCTACTCTCTTCGAGTTCATGCGAACTATGCCACCCATATTCATGGAGACGACTGAACCATTGGATGGCGATGACTGGATCCGTACTATCGAAGACCTCCTCGCGCTGGTCAAGTGCATTGATGACCGTGAGAAAGTTCTCTATGCTTCTCACTGTCTCGGAGGCACAACCAGAGCTTGGCGGGATGGATTTCAGATAATGCGAGCAGGGCAAGTCATCACTTGGGCTGTGTTCAAAGATGGATTCCGCGCTGCTCACATTCCTCCCGGAATGATGACCATTAAGAAGCGGGAATTCTGAGCCTTAAGGCAAGGCAATGGATCTGTCAAGGAATATTTGCAGAAGTTCAACCTCCTATCAAGGTACGCGCGTGAGGATGTCAACACTGAGGCCACCAAAGTGGAATGCTTTATGGAAGGACTACATCAGTCACTCCAGTATCAGCTGGTTGTTTGTGAATGCCGGACCTTCAGTGATCTGGTTAATAAGGCCCTTATGTTCGAATACAAGCGTCGTGCTATGGATGACACCCGTAAGCGCAAGCTAATGGGTAATGGACGACCGAGTAACACGAAGCCATGACCATGGCAGTCAGTTCCAGCAAGACCCAACTATCAGCAGTAATAGTACAAGTATCCAACATTTTGCCAGAACTACCAGCCTAAGTAGCAAGTCCACACCAAGCCAACAAACAATCCGCCGAACAACGGTGGAGTCAAGACCAATCTTCCAGCGCAAGTTACCTGTTTCGGATGTGGACAAGCAGGGCACTATTCCAGGTAGTGCCCCAACAAGAAGCCCGATGCTCCGCGCCCCAATGCGCCAAATCCAGGCCAAGGAGCACCAGGCAGGAATCAGGCTCCCTGCAATCAGCAGTATCACAACAAGGGGTGGAATAATCATATTTCCACAGAAGAGGCACAGGAAGACTCGGACTGCATTTTGGGTACGTTCCTCGTCAACTCTACCCCAGCAACAATATTGTTTGATTGTGGTGCTTCGCATTCTTTTGTTACGCAAAGGTTTGCGGAAAAATGTGGTTTAGAACCTACCTTGCTTAGTGGGCATATGGCAATTCAAACCCCGGGAGCAGTATTGAGGACCAACCTAGGGTGTAGGAAGGTCGGGATAGTTATCAATGGGACGAGCTTCTCAACGGATCTCACTGTGCTTAAGTCGCAAGGCCTAGAAGTAATTCTCGGCATGGATTGGTTGGCCAAGCATCAAAGCATCTTGGACTGTGCCAACAGGTCCATTACCATGACAAGCGACCAAGGGGTCAAAGTCAAGTATGTCTCTGAGCCAGTACCCGCTCGAGTACCACGGGTTAACAGCCTGTCAGAGGAAGAACTCGATCGTGTGCCAATAGTCTGTGAATATGCGGACGTCTTTCCTGATGAGCTACCGGGAATGCCTCCGACCGAGACATCGAGTTCATCATTGAGCTCATGCCCGGATCAAGGCCTATCTATAAGAAGGCTTACAGTATGGGATCCGAAGAGCTAGCAGAATTGAAGAAGCAGCTGGATGAGCAACTCAGGAAAGGATTTATTCGTCCGAGTGCGTCACCTTGGGGATCACCTGTTCTTTTCGTGTCCAAGAAGGATGGGACTATCAGACTCTACGTCGATTATCGTTCTCTCAATGAGGTCACGATTAAGAACAAGTACCCACTCCCCAAGATTGAAGACTTGTTCGATCTGCTAAATGGAGCTAATGTATTCTCCAAGATCGACCTCCCATCTGGATATTACCAACTGAAGATCCGACCTGAGGACATACCCAAGACTGCGTTCATGACCCGGTATGGTGTGTATGAATGCACTGTCATGTCTTTTGGGTTGACTAATGCCCCAGCTTACTTCATGTACCTCATGAACAAGGTCTTCATGGAATACATGGACAAGTTTGTCGTTGTATTCATTGAGGACATATTAATCTTTTCCAAGTCCGAAGAAGAGCATGAGCAACACTTGAGGTTAGTATTGGAGAAGCTTCGAGAGCACCAACTTTATGCCAAGTTCAACAAGTGCCATGTTTGGAAAATCCTAAGAAATATTATTCCAAGTTCAGCAACTTTATGTCGTATTCTATAAGAAATATTGTCAAATAAATCCTGGAAAATCCTAGCAAGTCATATATGCCCGATGTTATGATCTTGACAAGTTTCATCCAAACCGAAATTGCTTTGGTTCACAAAACTGCCCTAACCCTCTCTGGCCAGATTCAAATTTGATAAGGTTTACATTGCTGAGTGTCTACAAATGATCTAGAAATTTTTGGATGCGTTCTAATACTCTAATAATGCACCCACACCATGTGGTGCATCAAGCGAAACAGTTTAGATTAGCTAGATCTATGAAAATCCATTTCTGTTGATTTCTAGGGTTTGAAACTTATGCATTGGAAATTTTCTTCAAGTCAGCTCAAACTTGGTGAGCACGCCCATTTGATCCGAAGAATCGTTTATGTTATATATGAAAGCCATTGGATCCTTTTACCTAGCCCAAACCAGCATCAAACACCTTCTGGTAAAAACTAAAGATGACTGTTTTCACCCCCTACACTATTCTCCTTGACCTCATCTTTCTACCATAGTCCCACCTAATCCCATTTCACCTCGAGTAAGAATTTCAAGACCAGGGCTCCATGATTGAGGGGTAAAAACATCTTTTATCTCTCTCTTCACCATGGGAAGCACCCCTTATCCACTCCATTCTTTCACCCCTACACCCCTACACCCCCTTAGCTCCCAAGCATCCAAGGACACTACCAAGACCTCCCAAGTACTAGTAGACAAGAGTGTGCATGACCATGGAATATAAACAATGCCATGGCGTGCAATCGCTGCACTCTGGAGCATGCTATAGTGCACCCACGCACTGTAGTGGTGCCCATCTCGAGCCTCCCGACTGCCTCGAGCTCCTCTCGCTCACTAGCAGACCCGCCTCGACGTCCTCATCACGGCAACATGTTGTGACCCTCCTCCTTGCCCCCTCCTTCCCCTGCAAGGCACACCCAAGCGCCACTCGTAGGCTTAGTCCATGGTGCGCCTCCACATATAAGGCATCCCCGAGCGCCCTTCTTGTGTTGTTTGACCTCTCTCTCTCTATCGTGGACCTCCTAGACCGGCCCACTCCTCCTCCCCTGCCACCCATCTGCTTCCATGGTCGAAGCCTCGTCGCGTGGCTCTGCTTAAACTAGAACTACCCAAAGACCCCCTCTCCCCTAGCTACTCCAATGCCCTTGGAACACCGCCAACAAACCCCTCCGTCACCCCCATCCTTCCGAGGGCGCCCGTTCATTCGAAGCCACAATGGCTGTGAGACCCCCCAGTGTCATCCATGCCCCCACCGTCGCTACCCTCCTTAGCATGCGCACATCACCAAGATTAGTGTGTCGCATCCAACTTAGATCGTCGGTGGCCGGAGCATCGTCGGGGGTTCTCGGAGCTGCCGAAATGAAAACCGACGCATGCTCGGCTCCGCCTCCTGTGCCTCTCTAGCCGACGCGAAGACGAGGAAGAAGGCGATCCGTCAGCGGGTGATATGTCTCCGATATATCGATAATTTGTGAAGTATTCATGCCATGTTTGCCTATGTTTACAATTCTTTTATATGGTTTTGATGCACTCTATATGATTTATTTAGAACTAACCCGGACTAAGAGTATTTTCAGCAGAATTACCATGGTGTTGTTTTTGTGCAGAAAATGAAAGTTCTCAGATCACCCGAAACTTTTTTATATTTTATCTCGAGGAAATAAGCAATATTGGAGCAAAGAACCACCGGAGGGGATCCCCAGTGGGCCACAAGCCATCAGGATGCGACCCCCTAGGTTGCACTCTCATAGCTTGTGGGGCCCACATGACTCCATTTGGCATGATTTCAACACTGAAAATATCATATATACCATAAACCCCAGAAGAAAAAGAGAACTTCCGCTTCGCTGCCACAACTCTCTGTTTTGACAAAAAAAACCATCTGGAGAATTTTCGGTACCCTATTAAAGAAGGGAAATCATCTCCGCTGGCCATCTTCATCATCCCGAGGGAGGCTATGACGAGGAGGGAGTAGTTCACCCTCGGGGCTAAGGTTTTGTACCAATAGCTATGTGTTTAATATCTCGCTCTCTCGTGTTCTTGAGATGTCATGATCTTGATGTATCACGGGCTTTATTAATATAGTTGGGTCATATGGTGTTTGTCCCTTGTTATTGTTGTGATGAATTGAATCTTTCTATTTGAGATCTTGTTATGCTGGATTGAATATTGGTGAGAACACTTGATGTATGTCTTGCATGCGGATACTCGTAGTTTCACTTGATATATGTGTTGGCATCAGCTTGCTGATTCCGTTGACCTTGGGGATCGATGCATAGGGGTTGATTACATGTTTTCATACTATGTTCTTCAATAGAAAACTTGGGGTGCTCCTTGAAGTTCTTTCTGTTGGATTGAATATGATAGATCTAAAATTGTTTGATGCATGTCACATAATTTACCCACGGATACTTGAGGTGACATTGGAGTATTTAGGTGACATTAGGGTTGATTGATATGTATCATGGGTGTTATTCTAGTACGAACTCTAGTGCTGTTTGTGACACTTATAGGAATAGCTCAAAAGATTGATAAAAAAGAATAATTTTGAGGTGGTTCTACTACTTACACCAATTTCATATTATTTTTCTCCACTAGATAGGAACTTTGGAGTGATTCTTTGTTGCATGTTGAGGGATTATCACATGATTCTACTATGTTAGCATTGTTGAGAGATTGCACTAGTGAAAGTATGAACCCCATGCCTTATTACCAAGCATTTATGCAACATTTTGCTTGCTGTTTTACATTTTCTTCCTTGCTGTTTTTATATTTTAAGATTACAGAAACCTATATGTACTATCCATACTACACTTGGGTCACCATCTCTTCGCCGAACTACTGCACCTATACAATTTGCCATTGTACTGGGTGTGTTGGGGACACAAGATTTTTTTTGTATTTGATTGGAGGGTTGTTTGGGAGATACCATCTTCATCCTACACCTCCCACGAATTGATAAACCTCATGTCATCCACTTGAGGGAAAACCACTACTTTCCTACAGAACTCTACGCTTGGAGCCCAACATAGTCTACAAGAATAAAGTTGCGTAGTAGACATCAAGCTCTTTTATGGCGCCGTTGCACGGGAGGTGAGTGCTTGAAGGTATATCTTTAGATAATGAAATTAAATCTTTTAGTTTCTTATTTTTCACTATTTTGGTTTTATAAAAGAAAACTACAAAAAATGGGATTTAGGTTGCCTCATTTGCTTCGTCTCTATAATGTCTTTCATGAAAATGATGGTTTGAAAAATTGTTCTTAGTTGCTAGAGGAAGAATTTATGAAAATGCTTAATGTGAAATCCTTGAATGATGAGCATTATATCAATATTGTTGGTGTGAATTCTCTAAATATCCATGATGCTAATGATATGCAAAGCCATGAGCTTGGGGATGCTATGTTTGGTGAATATGGTATTTTTAGTCCCCCAAGTTTTGATGAGAAAATATATTATGATGAAACCATGCATCCTATCAATGATGATTATTGTGATGAAATTTATGCTATAAAGAATAGGGATAACCATGAAACTTGTCATCATGATTTTAATTTTAACATGGATTATATCTATCAAGTGTCTCATGATAGTTATTTTGTTGAGTTTGGTCCCACTACTATGAATGAGAAGAATTTTGCTTGTGTGAGTCGTAATAAAAATTATATGCTTGTGAATCTTGAAAATAATGCTTTATGTGATAGTTATATTGTTGAATTCCTTCGTGATGCTACTAAAAATTATTATCCGGGTACATATGCTTGTAGGAATTGCAATAATATCAAGTTGCCTCCCTATGTGTTCAAAGTTTTGAAGTCATGCTTGTTTTGCCTTCCTATGCTAGTTGATTCTTGCTACAATAAATTGTTTAATAACAAAATCCTTATGCATAGGAAGTGGGTTAGACTTAAATGTGCTTGCCATGTGATTCATGATGCACTTTTGCATGTTTCAATTACTATTCCTATGCGAGCATCATTGAAATCATCATGCCTAGTTAAAAGGCATTAAAGAAAAGCTCTTGTTGGGAGATAAACCAATATTTATCCTGCTCATCCTCCCCTGCTCTATGCCCACCACAAAGACCACGCCGCGCCCTGCTCTCCTATGTTAGCGACCTGCACGCGATCACCCATCCTCTCGCCTCTTAGCAGCTCGACGTTGCCATCATCGCTCCTTCCCTTCGCATTTTTCCTCCTCCCGTGTAGGATCCATGGCTTCATGGTGGCGGCTAGCTCCAGGTGGGGGAACCACAACGGCTTCATGGCGGCAGCTGCTTGAGGCCGGGGAGCATCAGCATGGTGGTGGTGGCAAGCAAGGAGAAGGGGAGGAGGGGACACAACGACAACGGGAGAGGTGGGGGTCGAGGGGGAGACGTGTGTTAGGTCATGGGCATCACTATTTTTGTCCTCTCGCTAGGCTATAGATGCTCGCTCATGATTGGCGAGCATGCGGCGCACATCTCGCGTACCAAAAACTGCCGTAAACTCATGTTGATTGCACGACCCCACAACCAACGAGGCCCACCTATCATACTCTCTAGGAGCGGGCACAAACATGAGAAAAAGCCAACGTCCACTAGCTGCGAGCAGCCAAAAAAGTACCATGTTGAATTCATCCTATGGTCAAAAAACGTTGCGCGCGAGGGATGCCCTTAGAATGGCGGGTACTCTAGGATGGTTTATATGTTTTATAATGTGTCAAGTAGAGCCTTTGAGATAGTGTGGATACTTGCCTCTTTGATTCTGTGAAAAGGACATAAACTTTTACGTCACGTGAAGAATTTATCTGATTTTACTGGAGAGTCAAAAAATTCTGAATTTTTTACAAGTTTTGTATGAAAACTCCGTGGGTTTTCCTAATTTTTCCGAAAACATGAGACATGGAAGTATGGTATTTGTGCAGATATTTACAAAGTGTTCTGTTTTCCATAGATTATATTTTGCATGCATAGTTTGCTACTTTTAGTGTTTCCATAACTTATATTGAGTGATATAAATTATGTGAATAATAGAATACAGTAGGTATCATGTGAGAACAATTATGAATCTTATCTTGACATTACCTAAGTGAATGATCTATCTTCATTATACAAACCCATGTCATGAAGTTCCGTTAAGTTTATTGTGATTGAAGTTTTCAAGTTTTGGGAGATATACCGATATAAGGAGAATAAGGAGCATCAAGAACCTAAGCTTGGGGATGACCAAGGCACCCCCAAGGTAATATCCAAGGAAGAATCAAGCGTCTAAGCTTGGGGATGCCCTGAAAGGCATCCCCTTTTTCGTCTCCAACATTATCGGTATATCTTACTTGTAGCTATATTTTTATTGGTCATGTCATATGTGTGTGGGGACCCCGATGCTAAGCCATACGAATCTAGCATGTAACACGTCATATCACTTTGCGTCCTCATGCACGGTAAACTCCACAGCTGCCACCTTACCTTGGTCGGGACCGCTTGCGTCTTTTGGCTCATGTATATGAATATGTTGCTAGCAATCATATGTCAGAGAACCCGGTTGACTTAACTAGTTATAAACCCAACTGGCGCATCCGTACAGGGACATGCATACGTAACACAACAATACATGTGTCGGTCAGCACCTGTGTGTAGACGAGTCATAGCAAGCTACATGGACTCCATTGCATCGTGATACATTTCTGTCATCAACTTATTGAGATGAGTCATAGCAACCTACACGGACTCCATTACACCGTGTGACATTTCCCCGTAGGGACAGACACATTAGCAAAGAGGGATACATGCTGGTCAATCAATGTGTCTGGAGTAGTAGCAAGCTACCATGGCTCGATGGAAGCACAAAGAGGCATTTCCTTGTAAAGAGGGATACTAAAGGCACACAACTAGGTGTCGAAAACCACACATACAATGCATTTCAAAACATACACACAATATGCACGATATGAGTAGATACAACATGGCATCACAACACAACTCTCTGACTGAAATAGTTACTAAAGACCCATCAGAGCCAACACAGTGTGATATTACAAACAGGGGTCACATAACCCAACACTCAAGTCATAAAAGCAACAAGCGGAAGCAGAACATGTGTGAGTACAGACATCTACTAAAAGTGGTCGGAGGAGCCTGAAAATCTACAACTACCCTCCCAAAGGAGCCATACCTCTGTCTAGGATTCCCATGCTAACCCGGTCAATATCGAATTTCATGTAGAAAACCAAGAGTGAGACTGAACTCTCCTATGCAAAAACATAATTAAGCAACCGTGAGTACAAAGGTACTCAAGAAGACTTACATCAGAACTATCTACATATGCATCATTTTCAAGAAAGGGGGTTGTGGATTTTATTGCAGCAAGCCAGCTTTGACTCTTGGCTAACGTGGGATAGTACACATGAGTCCACATATTCACCACATCAATACACCACTATGTATCCTCTCCCGTCTCCCTACGATAAGGCCATCCATAGAACTCACACTTATCTTGCGCATTTTAGAGTGTCTAGTTCATGGTTTCTATGTGCCATATAAGTTTCCAAGTAGTCCATATCCACAGACGCGGCTACTCGAATAGATGAACTAACCCTACACGGGTATACTTCTTCACACATGCTCTCACCACTTATCATCATATGCACGTCATGCATATCAGCAACCTTCACGAGGAAGCACTGGCATGGGCGTCGGCCATGTCATGACTAACCACACAAGACTCTAGTTCACGCTTATCGCCTATTTGAGACTGAACCCGCAAGGAAGTCCGATTGAAGTTTCCATTACGACCCCAAATGATGTGTAGAGGGTTCCCAAGCCCACCTCGACGGATGGTTCTACGCTTGGTACACCCGGCCATGGGTGCATCTATTGCACCATAGACTACCCATCAGGCAATGCTATGCACCGCTGCCAGCACATCCTATAAACACCAGAAACTAATTGCAACTCCTGGACAAAGATCGAGGCGGTTAATAAGCCAAGAGAGTCAATTAAGGATCCCAATGTGTGGTAGTATCTTGTCTTGGATAACATACATAGAAATCAGTTCTTAAGGACGGTCCCAATGACACAATCCACCATGTACTCCTCCATGGCCTCTAATCGCTATCATTACCAAAAGGGGTTCACACACTTAGCTCTCACATAGTAGGACATGAACACCTCCATTCCAATTCGTCGCCAAGATGGATGAGACCTAACACGACTCTAAGCATAGAAGGCACAGTAAGCAAGCATGGATGAGTAAGCACAACAAGGCTCAAGCAGTTGCTACTCATGCTAATTGGTTTCAACTATTTACTGTCACAAAGGCAGGTCATGCAAAGGAATGGTTTCAACTACCGAGAACATGTAACAGTTGAATCACCATTGTCCTAAGGTAGTAAACGAGAGCGGGATCGAGAGAATGGGTTTATATCAGTATGCTCAAGGGGGGTTTCTTGCCTGGCACTTTTGAAGATAATATGGAGTCTTCAACGGTGACATTGGTCACAATGTCAGAACCATCTATCGAGGGAGAACAACCACCCACAAACAAGAGGGAAACATTCAATTCATGCAATGAACAATTAGATGGATGATATGTCATGTTAAAGCATTGAATTTACCTAATGCAATAGATAGTCATATTAAGTGAAGTTGAATTCAAATATATATTAAATTCCAACTACAACATTATTTATCACATTGTCCTAACCATCACTTTCCTACTTCGTAATGTTAACTTGTTCAAACATGATGAACATTGCATAAACAAATTCTTCTAAATTTTCTGATCATTTTAATATATAATTTATTTTCATCCGAGTTATAGATGATTTTATACGAATTTTAGAAGTTTTTAAACATTCTCTGAAATTATGAAATCATTTCTATTTATTTTAAATCCAGAAAAGCATTACTGTGTCAGCCATACGTCATGATGACCTCAGCAGATCAACTCACCTGGTCCACGTCAAAATTGACAATTGGGACCAAGTCGTTAGTGTCTCATTTATTTGAATAGAGGTTAATTATCTTAATTAAGTGCTCAACCTAATTAAGCCAGTGGCTAGCCCCACCTGTCATTGACTCTAGGGGGTCAAATCCTGGTTAGCCAGGGTCAAACTCATCGGAGTGACCCACGACTCATTGCCGACAAACCACAGACGGCAGAGGGCGTCGAGTTTTTCCTAAAAGCGACGGTTTCGAGCGAGCCTTGGCTCTACGGATATCTCAGACCAACTCGCGTCTAGTGGTGGTGGAGCTGTACAAAATGGTCATCGAAATCATGGCCAACGACGAGGTAACAACGGCCGAAGTTCGGCTGATGATGGGAAGAGAGTGATGCGGTGACCAAAACGAGTAACGGCTAGAACCTACAGGGCCTACGGGTGCTTACTAACCCAATGGACACACACACGAGACTAAAGGGTCATCATAACTACATTGATGGTGAGCTCAAGCGGCGGCGAGCTCGGTCAGCAAGGGGTCGAAGGCTAGAGCTCAAAATCAAAGTGGAGAGGAGGGGGTTTTGGAGCAGGATCTCACTGGGGGTTGACTCGAGGGCTGTGCGACTTGGTTGAGGTGTCGAAGGTCAAGAACAGGCTCTCAGAATTTCGGGCGTCTAAGGATGAAGACAATGAAGATGTCGGTGTTGTAGGACATCCGATGAAGCTTGGCTCGACGAGGACGGCGAAGACGATGTTGCAGAGTTGGTGGTCACAACTACGAGGCGAGAGGATGGATGTGGCTATGGTGACAACGAACGACAACAACAAGAACACTTGCTCATGGCGGGGAGAGCGAGAGGGATGTGAGGGAGAGAAATGAGAGGGGATAGGCCGATTCAGAGGTCTCCTTGGAGTCTATCCATCCACGCAGTCGGGCAAACGAACAGGAGGTGGCATGGGAGAGTGCTTGCGCGCAGCGACCACGCGCCCTTCATCCTCCTAGCGAGAGGAGGGAGACGACTCACACTATCTATTGGTGTTGGGATGGTTGACTGGGACTCTAGGTAACTCTCTTTCTTTGCCTTTCTTTTTGTTTTTGTTTTCTAATTTGTTTACTCTATTTTGATTGATTCAAAACCAAATCATTTTAAAACCTTGTGAAAACATTTATGTGGTCTTTTAGAATATATTCATAACTACTTACCAACTTTCCGAATTATTGGATCGATAAAATTATTTATAGCATTTATAAACCCAATGCAAACACTTATTAAATTAACTCAAATGCCCAAAATAAATATTTCTATGATTCAAAATATTGGTTTAGGTTTTGCCTGTTGCCAATATTTTTACACAACAACAGGAACATTTTATTGGTGATATTTGAGGCAATTTTCATCTTGGTCATTTTGTGAAAAAATGATTTCCCGAGGCTTGCTAAACCCTCAATTCAATTTCAATTGAATTTAAATGTATGCATGAATAGTTATAACGCAAACATTTGCACTCAAATAGATATTGGCACTTAAATGATTCTAGGGCTGTGACAACTCAACCCCACTAAACAAGAATCTCGTCCCGGGATTCATGCGTAGGATAAGAGGAAAATGGGACACTAAACTATGACAATCTTCATTGTCTAGTTCCTTTTTAATGATGTAGATTCATTTCATCATGTTGATCTTGACATCTTTCCTTTGAGATCTTCACCAAAACACACAATGACAAAAGTAAAGGGATAACCCTACAAGAATGAATCTTCACGAAGATCGAGTCACTCATGATCAACTCATCGAATGAAATGTAAAAACATCTCTCGAGTAGAGGCCCAAAACACACATCACGGAATCAGAAAGAAGCAGAAGCTGAAGGATCAATTTTGGTAGACAACAATTCCACGCCTGAAACAGATGGTGACGAGGTTTCAAATTAGCAAGGACTTAAGTTGCCCTTCATACCATAACGGGGCACCTTAGGAGGGTGACTCGAAGAATTATCACCATAAGTGGAAAAAAAATACTTTCGATACAGAGATCGCCGAAACTCTTCATACCAGACTAAGGAAATTCTCAGACGATCGTTTGAAGGAGTTCAAAGAAATGGCATACTTAGTATGAAAGGAAACTAGAGTTATAGGACAAACCGCCAACGTGAGGCACATTCCAATTGATACCGTGGTTATAACCCAATGTCCGAGTGTGCTCTCAGGAACTTGAGCAATTCCATATTCATCATGGTTTTACCAACATCCATGTCAAGGATCCCGGCAACAACTCATACTACCATGATGAATAATGATGGAGGATACAAATGCAAAGGAAGACAACACTTTCTCAGATTTCACCTTAGCTATGCGAAGGTATTGAAATATGGATGATCGACCACGAGACATTTATCACTACGCTCCTAATGGTCTCCTTGATGTACTAGTGTAACCCAATTATAGGTAACGTTTGGTATGTAGAACATCATCTAAAGGTCGGACTTCGGGGTCCGAAAGGGTCCATGGGGAACAAATTCTAGAATAAGTCATGTTCGATCCTCATGGGGAGGTGGCCAATGTGGCTGACACAAGATACTACAATAATAGGTCCTCCGGCTAGGTGTGTCAGCCATGACATCACCTTACCGGGTTATGGAGAGACCAGTATTATAATTCTTTGGAAATGTTCCAACCATCATATATGCCTTTAATTCAGATCTGTTTGGTGTCAGGATATTCCACACTCAACATGTCTGAAAGTGAAAGGGTTGCAACACAATTCGATGAGATAATGTTGCGAGATTCTTGGGAAATGAACCACAGAAGCGAGCTCCAAAACATGAGTTGGATTGCAAGATACTTATGAACATAATGTCCATGACAATCGTGTCCACATGGAAATCTTACAACAAAATACTACCTAGTTCGGGTTTGGAACCATCATTGAGGATGTCAAAGTCCTTATATAAGTATGAATTAGCTCTTAAGAAGGAACTTCTTTTCCTTGAAGAAATCAATCAATGGCTTTGTGTGCGAGGAGATACATATGGAATGGAGATGATCAGTCTATCAAACCATAGAATACTTCGCACATGCGTGACTGACTTGGGATGATTCCAAAGAAATCAAATCTACCTTATCAAATTCATGGCGACAACTTGCACCAAATGCACACGAATTTAGAGGAAGTCACTTCTTATACCTAACATATATGTCATGTACGGGACACGAAGATATTGCCTACAAAGTTTTGTACACTAACTTTAATGTTCATCATAGGTTATGGAGAAGACAAAGGTGTTGTTGATGGACTCAACGACAATTCATTTAGATATACATATGGATGGAATTCCACAACTATGTAAGCAAGATAATAGCATTGGTGAGACCAAAAGATATAAGGGTGTATCATCAAGGAAAAATCCACGAGTAAGACAACATTACGACAATCGTTGGTTCTGATTTTGATTTGACAATAACCCATACTCAAATCAAATATTGGTCAAGACAATAGATGCAACAATTGATCACATGGATCAATCAATGAGGTTATCATCTCTCGTCAATGCACACACACACACACAAAGAAATCCCTTTGGCATGGACTAAGTTAGGTAAGCTTTTATCGTCAGACTCTCCAAGTTGTTGATTAGCTTAATCCAACTAGTTCAGTGGTATCCAACACATATTCTTGGAGAAAGGGTGGCTTATAATATACAAACTTGATCACGAAATCAACACAATAGTTATGGAACAACCTGGTAATACTTGTGAGAAGATATTCGAAAAGTCACGAACCACCGATATGTTATTGAGCTTGAGAACAATCTTGCTTTCTGGGGCAAGATGATATGATCAAAGGAGCAAGGAATGACACGATCCTAACTCATTGACCAAAGAGTGCACCAGAAAAAATGGACTAGGTCGCACGATCAATCTTAGAGTGGTGATTCAATAACCGTCACACTAGGAATGAGATTAGTGTCCATTAACTTCCAAGCAATGTGATTGCTAGGAGTATTGATTTCACACAGCACTATTCATTTGTGGGTATTCTGGTTACAACCAACACAAATACCGAGGAATGAATAATGATGGCGAGGAGTATCACTGCATCAAGAGTTCGTAAGAGGTGGTGCAATTCTCACAACATTCTTGACATAAGAGGGTAATACTCCAAGGTAGAACGGAACAAAAGCTGGATTGGCATTTTAATATGCAAAATACAACTGCTTTGACCCAATCCTAGAAATGATTAGGTGCTCGTGTTTGTTTCTCCTAGACATTCTGAATTAGAATGACTTGAAGGACCACAAGAATAATATGCATGAATGAATATGGATGCACAAATACTCTTGACCATCCAGTGATAGTTGGAGGTGAGAATACAACCAAGGAGGAAAAACTCAAAGAGCACATGATTTTATGAGTTGTAGATATATAGGTTAATATGTTGAATGAGTTCAACATAATTCTTCCAAATAACCCATGCAGAAAGATAGGATTGGTAGACTCGCAATTAGAATGGATAACTCATCGAGCATTCTTATTGTGATCATTTGGTTCACAAAGAACTTATGTCATGATAGTTCATGGTATTGAAAGAATGAGATATCACAGACCTCGAGGAATAGAACAAAGTTACTAATTGTACTAATGGAATGAGCAAACACTATCAACAATAGTGAGCAGAATGAATCTTGGGTTCAAGAACCCAGAGGTAGAGTACCTACTAACTAAATAACATCACGAAATGCTTTCGGTAATGAAGGCCAAAATTACCACACTATGATAAAAAAACCATGACTAGATTACTGGGTGGTTCTCTGGAACAACATGGTTTCCTAACACTTTTAACAAATACGTTGAGGTAATAGAGTACCTCAACACAAAAAATAGTGTGCTTTGTCCGGCCCAAAAGATATTAACTCGGGATGAAAGGTTTCACACATGCATTAGATTATTCATAAACCTTGGATAACTCAGGTAGCATAATGGTTTTAAGAGCATGAAATATGAAGCAACCTGCATGAAAGCTGGCAACATAACAATGGAATTCTTATGAAGAAACTGATCTAAGAACACAACAACTTTCCTATACATCTCCAACATACTAACTCGCCATCATGATAGATAGCTAAGAAAACCTAGTTCTTAAACCCCATAGAATAAAGAAGAGGGTGACTCAGAATTAGAATGACACAAGGAATGGAGTAAAAAGAGTCTTATGTTCCCTTCCACAATCAATTCCCTTATATAACTAAAGCAGTTCTGGACTCAACATCGACCAGTTTGGCTTGGTAATCCTACAAGCTGTCAAGCTCTAATACCAACACTATTGGGACCCCGATCCTAAGCCGTACAAATCTAGCATGTAACACAACATATCACTTTGCGACCTCACGCACGGTAAACTCCACGGCTGCCACCTTACCTTGGTCAGGACCATTTGCATATTTTGGCTCACGTATATGAATATGTTGCTAGCAATCATATGTTAGAGAACCCGGGTTGGCATGACTAGTTATAAACCCAAGTGGCACATCCGTACAGGGACATGCATACGTAACCCAGCAATACACGTGTTGGTTAGCAACTACGTGTAGACGAGTCATAGGAAGCTACATGGACTCCATTACACAGCGTGACATTTCCCCCTAGGGACAGACGCAACAACAAAGAAAGATACACGCCGATCAATCAATGTGTGTGGAGAAGTAGCAAGCTACCATGGCTCAGTGGAAGCACGAAGAGGCATTTCCTTGTAAAGAGGGCTACTAAAGGCACACAACTAGGTGTTGAATCTCACACATACAACATATTTCAAAACATACACACAATTTGCACGATATGTGTAGATATAACATGGCATCACAATGAAACTCTATGACTCAAAGTGTTATTAAACACCCATAAGAGCCAACACAATTTGATATTACATACAGGGGTCACATGAACCAACTCTCAAGTCGTACAAGTAACAATCAGAAGCACATATGCATCATTTTCAACAAAGTGGGTACAAAGGTACTCACCAAGACTTACATTAGAACTATCTACATATGCATCATTTTCAACAAAGTGGGTTGTGGAGTGTATTGCAGCAAGCCATCTTTGACTCTTGGCTAACCTGTAATATGACTACAAGTACTTTGTTTGAGGTGGGATAACACACACGAGTCCACATATTCACCGCATCAATACACAACTATGGATCCTCTCCCATCTCCCTACGAGAAGGCCATCCATAGCACTCACACTTATTTTGTGCATTTTAGAGTGTCGAGTTCATGTTTTCTATGTACCATATAAGTTTCCAAGTAGTCCATATCCACGAACGCGGCTATTTTAATAAATAAGTTAACCCTGCAAGGGCCTACTTCTTCACACACACTCTCACCGCTTATCACCATATGCACGTCATGCATCTCAGCAACCTTTAAGCGGAAGCACTGGCGTGGGTGTCGTCCATGACCTGACTAACCACACAAGACTCTACTCCAGGTTTATCGCCTATTGATACTGAACCCGCAAGGAATTTCGGCCGAAGTTTCCATTATGGCCCCAAACAATGTGTACAGGGTTCCCAAGCCCACCTCGTCGGATGGTTCTACGCTTCGAACACCCGACCATGGGTGCATCTATCGCACCATAGCCTACCCCTCCGGTCAGTGCTATGCACGACCGCCAACACATCCTACAAACACGAGAAACTAGTTGCAACTCGTGTAGAGAGATCGAGGCAATTAATAAGCCGAGGGATTCAATTAAGGATCCCAATGCGTGGTAGTATCTTGTCTTGGATAACATACACATAACTCAGTTCTTAAGGACGGTTCCAGTGGCACAACCCACCATGTACTCCTACATGTCCTCTTATCGCTACCTTTACCGAAAGGGATTGACACACTTAACTCTCACTTAGTAGTTCATGAACACCTCCATTCCAGTCCGCCGCCAAGATGGATCAGACCCAACACCACTCTAAGCATAGCAGGCACAGTAAGCAAGCATGTGGATGAGTAAGCACAACAAGGTTCAACCAGTTGCTACTCATGCTAAGTGGTTTCAATTATTTATTGTGACAAAGGCAGGTGATGCAAAGGAATGAGTTCAACTACCGAGAACATGTAACAGTTGAATCGTCATTGACGTAATGTAGTAAAAGGGAGCAAGAGCTAGAGAGTGGGTTTATGTGAGTATGCTCAAGGGGGGGGGTGCTTGCATGGTACTTTTGAAGATAATAGTGAGTCTTCATCGATGAAAATGATAACAAAGTTGGAACCATCTATCGAGGGAGAACAACCACCAACAAACAAGAGGAAAAACATTCAATTCATGCAATGCATAATCAGATGGTTGATATGTCATGTTAAAGCATTGAATTGACCTAATTCAATATATAGTCATATTAAGTTAAGTGGAATTCAAATATATATTAAATTCCAACTCCAACATTATTTATCAAATTGTCCTAACAATCACTTTACCTACTTTGTCATGTTAACTTGTTCAAACATGCATGAACATAGCATAAACAGATACTTCATATTTTTTAATCATTTTTCACATATAACTTGTTTTCATCCGAGTTATAGATAATTTTATATGAATTTTAGAAGTTTTAAACATTTTCTGAAATTATTAAATCATTTATATTTATTTTAAATACAGAAAAACATCATTATGTGAGCCATATGTCATGATGACCTCAGCAGGTATATTGACCCGGTTCAGGTAAAAATGACAATTGGGACCCACTCATTAGTGTCTCATTTATTTAACGAGATGTTAATTATCTTAATTAAGTTCTCAACCTAATTTAGCCAATGGCTGGCCCCACCTGTCATTGACTCTCGGGGGTCAAATCCTGGTCCACCGGGTTCAAACTCTCCGGAGTTGACCCGCGGCTCGTCGCGAGCGAAGCCAAAGACGGCGTCGGGCATCGGGTTTTGGCTACAAGCAATTGTTTCGAGCGAGGCTTGGCTCTACGGAGATCTGGGACCAAGCCACGTCTAGTGGTGGTGGAGCTGGACCAAATGGTGGCCAAAATAATGGTTGGCCAAGAGGTAACAATGGTCGGAGTTTGGCTGAGGATGGGAACAGTGATGCAGTGAACAAAACAACTAACAGCTAGCACCTACGGGGCCTACGGATATTTACTAACCCAATGGACACATGCACGGGACTAAAGGGTCATCGAAGCTGCGTCTACGATGAGCTCAAGCGGTGACGAGCTTGGTTAACAAGGGGTTGATGGCTAGAGCTCAAAATCGAAGCGGAGAGGAGGGGGTTTTGGAGCAGGATCTCAGTGGGGGTCGATTGGAGGGCTCTGCAACTTGGGGAAAGCATCAAAGGTGACGAATGATACGTCCATTTTGCATCATGCTTTTATATCGATATTTATTGCATTATGGGCTGTTAAAACACATTATGGTACAATACTTATGCCTTTTCTCTCTTATTTTACAAGGTTTACATGGAGAGGGAGACTGCAAGCAGCTGGAATTCTGGACCGAAAAAGGAGCAAATCTGAGAGACCTATTCTACACAGCTCCAAAAGTCCTAAAAAGTTACGGCGAATTCTTTTGGAATATATAAAAAATACTGTGTTAAATAAATACCACAGGGGACCCACCAGGAGGTCACAAGCCTGCTGGGCGCGACCTACCCCCTCGTCGCGCCCCTGTGGCTTGTGGGCCCCCTGGCAGACCTCCAGTGCCTATCTTCTACTATATGAAGGGTTTTGACCTCGAAAAAATCATATCAGAGCTTTCGGGACAAAGCGCCGCCGTCTTGAGGCGGAACTTTGGCAGAACCAATCTAGAGCTCTGGCGGAGCTATTCCGCTGGGGAAACTTCCCTCTCGGAAGGGGAAATTGAAGCCATCGTCATCACCAATGATCCTCTTATAGAGAGGGGGTCAATATCCATCAACATCTTGATCAACACCATCTCCTCTCCAAACCCTATTTCATCTCTTGTATCCGATCTTTGTCTCAAAACCTCAGATTGGTACCTGTGGGTTGCTAGCAGTGTTGATCACTCCTTGTAGTTGATGCTAGTTGGTTTATTTGGTGGAAGATCATATGTTCAGATCCTTAATGATTATTAATACTCCTATGATCATGAACAGGAATATGCTTTGTGAGAAGTTACGTTTGTTCCTGACGACACGAGATAAGTCTTGTTATAATTAATCCTGTGAATTTGGTATTCGTTCAATATTTTGATAAGATGTATGTTGTCTCTCCTCTAGTGGTGTCATGTGAACGTCGACTACATGACACTTCAACATTATTTGGGCCTAGGGGAAGGCATTAGGAAGTAATAAGTAGATGATGGGCTGCTAGAGTGACAGAAGCTTAAACCCTTGTTTATGCGTTCCTTCGTAAGGGGCTGATTTGGATCCATATGTTTCATGCTATGGTTAGATTTATCTTAATTCTTCTTTCGTAGTTGCGGGTGCTTGCGAGAGAGGTTAATCATAATTGGAAGGTTAGTCCAAGTAAGGGCAGCACCCAAGCACCAGTCCACCCACATATGAAATTATCAAAGTAATGAACGCGAATCATATGAGCATGATGAAAACTAGCTTGACAAAAATTCCCATGTGTCCTCGGGAGCACTTTGCTTTATATAAGAGTTTGAACAGGCTTGTCCTTCGCTACAAAAAGGATTGGTCCACCTTCCTCCATCTTTGTTACATTTGTTACTTGCTACCCGTTACGGATTACCTTATCACAAAACTATCTGTTACCGATAGTTTTAGTGCTTGAAGAGAATACCTTACTGAAAACCGTTTGTCATTTCCTTCTGCTCCTCATTGGGTTTGACACTCTTAATTATAGAAAGAACTATGATAGATCCCCTATACTTGTGGGTCATCAAGACTCTATTCTGGTGCCGTTGCCGGGGAGTGAAGCGCCTAAGAAATTTTTTATATACCATGCTGAAATTTACTGTTACTTGTCACCATGGAAAATAATACTTTGAGGGTTTGTTCGTGGTATCTTCACCCCGACCGGAAGCACAAAGAGATGCTCCTCAACTTGCTGCACCTACTGGAAATATTCATTATGAAATTGCTTCGGTTATGATAGAAAAACTGCTAGCTAACCCTTATACAGGAGATGGAACACTCCATCCTGATTTGCATCTAATCTATGTGGATGAGGTTTGTGGATTATTTAAGCTTGCAGTTCTGCACGAGGATGATGTCAAGAAGAAGGTCTTTCCTTTATATTTGAAGGAAAATGTGTTGACATGGTATAGGCTATGTGATAATATCGGATTATGGAATTACAACCGATTGAAATTGGAATTTCATCAGAAGTTTTATCCTATGCATCTGGTTCATCGTGATCGGAATTATATTTATAATTTTTTGGCTCGTGAAGGAGAAAGAACCGCTCAAGCTTGGGTGAGGCTTGATTCAATGTTATATTCATGCCCCAATCATGAGCTCCGGAGAGAAATAATTATTCAGAATTTTTATGCTTGGCTCTCTCGTAATGATCAATCCATGCTCGACACTTCTTGTGCTGGTTTCTTTATGAAGAAAGATATTGAATTCAAATGGGACTTATTGGAAAGAATTAAATGCAACTCTGAAGATTGGGAACTCGACCAAGGTAATGAGTTAGGTATAAGCCTTAAGTTTGATTGTGTTAAATCCTTTATAGACACCGATGCTTTTCGTGATTTTAGCACTAAATATGGACTTGACTCTGAGGTAGTAGCTTCATTCTGTGAATCTTTTGCTACTCGTGTTGATCTCCCCAAGGAGAAGTGATTTAAATATCATCCTCCCATTGAAGTTAAAGTGGTTGAACCTATTAAAGTTGAAGAGGAAACTATTATTTATAATGCTGCTCCTGTTATTCCTACTGCTTATATTGAGAAACCACCCTTTCCTGTTAGAATAAAGTATCATGCTAAAGCTTCAACTGTGGTTCATAAGAATTGTGCTAGAACACCTATACCTCCTGAGAAAATTAAAGTAAAACCTAATATTTCTATAGTTAAAGATCTCTTTGTTGATAATATTGATGGGCATGTCATTCATTTCTGTGATGAAGGTGCTAGAATTGCTAGACCTGATACTAGAGTTAAACATAGACCTATTGTTGGCATGCCTGTTGTTTGTGTTCAAATAGGAGATCATTGTTATCATGGCTTATGTAATGTGGGTACTAGTGTGAGTGCAATTCCCTTTACCTTATACCAAGAAATTATGAATGATATTGCACCAACCGAATTAGAGGAACTTGATGTTACCATCAAGCTTGCTAATAGAGATACTATTGCACCAATCGGGATTGTTAGAGATTGTCGGGACCCCGATCCTAAGCCATAGGAATCTAGCCTGTAACCCATCACATCCCTTTGTGGTCTCACGCACGGTTAACTCCACGACTGCAGCCTTACCTTAGCCGGGACCGTTTGCGTCTTTTGACTCACGTATGCGATAGTATCGCTAGCAATCCAATGTCAAAGAACCCGGATCGACATGTCTAGTCATAACCAAAATGGCAGTACCGCACAAGGACAGGCATACATGACCCAACAAAGCAGGTGTCGGTCATCGGTGAATGTAGACGAGTCGTAGCAAGCTACAAGGACTCCATTACATCGCGTGACATTTCCCCAAAGGGGACAGACACAGCAGCTAAGAAGGACACATGCCGGTCAACCAATGTGTCCGGAGCAGTAGCGAACTACCAAGGCTCGTTGGATCACAAAGGGGCATTTCCTTGTAAGGAGTGCTACTAAAGTTCACGACTAGGTAATCGAACCCCATACATATCAAGTACGACACACGTACGCATGGCATACCGATATATATAGATACATCGATGGCATCACAACATAACCATAAACATACAAGCTTTATTTAAGAGGCTCGGAAGAGCCACACACATAATATTACACATTAAGGGTCTCACGACCCATAATAGCAGTCATACAATACAAGCCAGCGGAAGAGTTATAAACTGTCTGGGTACAGACAGGGCAACTAGAAGGCACGTGGCCTGACTATACTACAGAGCCGACGTAGGGCCAGATCGTAGCTGGGACACCAGCTACTCGTCGCCGTCGATGTCTACGAATTTTTAAATAATTTTGACAACTTGATTTCTCGCACACGAGTCCACTAACACCACAACAATACACTATCGTGGAATCATTCCGTCTCCGTACGGAAATGCCGTCCACGACACTCACGCTTATCTTGACAAATTTTATGAGTAGCCATTGAAGTTATCTATGAACAACATATGTCTCCAAGTAGTCCATATCCGCGGACGCGGCTATTCGAATAGTTCTTAACCCTGCAGGGGTGTACTTCGTCACACACGCTCTCGCCACTTATCGCCATGTGCACGTCATGCACCTCGGCAACCTTCAAGCGGAAGCCCAGCGAGGGAGTCGGCCACGACCGTTAACCACACTAGTACCTAGTCCAGGTTTATCGCCTATCTGAGAGTAACCCGTACGGAAGTCCGGCCGAGGTTTGCGCCACGGCCTCAAACGATGTGCGCAGGGTTCCCAAGCCCACCATCCGGGTGCCACTTGGTACACCGTGCCACTGCCTACCGCATCACGGTCCACCTCTCAGGTCAGCACCATGCACGGCCTCCAACATTACTATAAACACCAGAAACTACTTGCAACTCCTGGACCGAGTACTACGCGATTAATAGGCCGAGCGGGGTCATATTTCAGGGCCCAGCATGTGGTAGTATCTAGTCTTGGATTCTATACACGGAACTCGGTTCCTAAGGACGGTTCCAATGAAACAACCCGCCATGTACTCCTACACTGCCTTTCACCGGTACCTTTACCAAATCAAGTTCAACACACAACCTTTGCTCATCAAACACATTTCACAATTCTATTCATCTCCCAGATGACAGACCATACACAACTCTAAGCATAGCATGCATAGCAGGATAAGGCACATCACAGCTCAAGCAACTACCAGGTATGCTAGGTTGCAAGGTTTGGCTATTTACTGTGACAAGGTTAAGTCATGCAAAGGAAGTGGGTTCAACTATCGTGGCAAAGCAGTTGAAGCATTTGATCTTAAATGCAATAAATAGGTGCAGGAGCAAGAACATAGGAGTTATCGGGATGATCAAAAGGGTTGCTTGCCTTGTTGCTCAGAGGAGGAACGATATCCGTCAGACGGATATTCGGTGGAATCCGGGGGTGCGGAGCCTACCTAAATGAATGGCACCATTCAATAACAATCATATGCACTCAAAATGATGCATGAGCATGGCATGAGAATGCAAGGTGATAAGTTATTATTTTCAACATGTAATAGGTTTAGAGTTGATTTGAATCACATTCGAATAGCAATTCAAACGGGTATTCTCGGATACCGGTTTAATTGATTCGACCTGATGCTCGGTTCATCTTGATGTTAACATGCATGAATTGTCATGTTATGATACTGATTTGTACTTAGGGCAGTGTGTGATCATTGCATATATAATGAGATTTGAATATTTTTGCAAATTCCATTTATAAGGTGATTAAAATAATTGAATTATTCCTTATTCCACAATTTAGGGTTCTGTAACTTTTTCAAACATAGTTGAAAATAGCATAATCAGAATCCTTGAATTTTTCTGATACTTTTTCATATATAAATTATTTTCATTGGAGTTACAGATTAATTTCTATGATTTTTATAAATTTTAGCAATTTCCTGAATTAGTTTTAAACTGGAAATTCTATTTATTGCATCAGGCTGACGTCAGCAGGTCAGCCGAACTGTTCAGGTCAAACCTGACAGTGGGCCCCACTGGTCAGCCTCTCTGGGACTAATCCCGCGCTGACCAGCCCCTAATTGGGGTTTGACCAGGCGTGGGGCCCTCTGGCAGCGACTGAGGGGAGGGCGATTACGCCCTAATGGTCAGCCACGTCGACGGCCACCGGAGGGTGGTCGCCGGCGACCAGACCCACGGCGGAGGGCTCGCCGGAGGCGACCTAGACGGCGCTGCACAGCACCAAAACGCACGCGGTTTGCAGCTACAGCATGCTCGCGAAGTGGCCGATCTGGCAGGACCATCTGGGGAGGCTAGGGTCGCCGGAAGTGGCGTCGGCGACGAGCCGGAGCGGCGGCCGAAGCTCGGGCGCCATCGAGGTCTTCGAATTAGGGGGATCTACGCTCGGTTCTTAGCTGCTACGGCATCTACGCGTCGTCCTGGAGCTGCTGGTGCCCTCGGAAGGACGAGCTGATCATCGGAGGGCTACTGGCGACGAGCGGCAGCGGCGGTCCTCGTCGGGCTCCGGTGAAAGTAGAGCTAGAGGAGGGGATCGACGGGGGGAAACTTCGGGGAAACGACCGCATGCTCACGAGGAGTGCAGAGCAGAGCTTAGACGGCTCAGGGAGGGCCTGGGGGCGACGAATCGACGGGAGAGGTCCGGCGGCCGGAGGTGGAAGACGACGGCGTTGCGGGCGTTGCAGGGCTCGAGGAAGCTTCGGCTTCTGCAGAGATGACCAGGGCGACGAGGCGGAGCTAATGGCGTGCTCTCGGAGGGGATCCTATGGCCAGGGGCACGGGCAGCTCGAGCTCGAGCTCGGCTCTAATGGCGGCAGCAAGGAGGGGGAGGAGATCCGGGCGGAGGAGGAGAACCGGTGCGGGGAATGGATAGGGGAGGCTCTGGGGAGCTTATCCCCGTCGTCGCCAGCGCGAGGCGGCGGCCAGGCAGGCACGCAGGTGCGTGGCCGCGCCGGAGGAGGTGGCGGCCACCTCCTGCTGGCTACTGGCGCGAGGGAGGGGACGAGCGGGGAGATGGGCCGGGCCAGGCTTGGGCGACAGGTAAGCTTTTTCCCATTTTCTCTGTTTTTGTTTTTCTGTTTTGCTAATTATTGTATTGCTAATTAATTCAGCTCCAAAACAAAAAGTAAAAACTATTTTAGACCTCCTGAAATATTTGTTATAATATCCCCACTCATTTCCAAGGTTTTCAACATTTTTGGAAAATTATAGTTTCTGATTTCAAATTTTAAATTTGAAACCAGTGGCTTTTGCATTTAATTAAAATGCTTAAGGTGTCAAGAAAATAGTATTCTCCAATGCTCATTTACTTTCATGATTTATTAGAAAGTTTGAACATTTCTTGAGGCCATTTTGGGTTCATTGATTTTGAACTAGTTTGAGATTTCCTTTAGTTGAAATGGTGGCTAGGGTTTTGAGTTTTTCCTTTGCCACTTTGTTGTTTTTGTTGAAACTTCTTAGATGCAAATGCAAAGAAGACATGAGCACAATGCTATCTTACTTAAGGGTTAGGGATGTGACAACTCACCCCCACTCAAAAGAATCTCGTCCCGAGATTTAGAAGTCGTCGGGAATAACGCAGGATATTCAAGTCGGAGATGATCCTCTCTTTCCCAAGTTGCCTCCTTTTCAGAATGATTTGACCATTGAACTTTAAGAAACTTGAGGTTTCGACGTCGAGTGGTAAGAATACGGATAGGGTATTCTCGGTAAGAAAGGTTATCTTGTAGATCAAGCGTTTCGTGGTCCACTTCACGGATAGGATCCGAAAAGCAACGCCTGAGTTGCGAGACGTGGAAAACATCATGAACCTTGGAAAGATGCGGAGGAAGTTCCAACTGGTAGGCAACTTCTCCTCGTTTGGCAAGAATGCGAAAAGGTCCAATGTAACGAGGAGCCAACTTGCCCTTGATACCGAAACGATGGGTACCCTTCAAAGGTGTAACCCGAAGGTAAGGCTTCTCGTCAACTTCAAAAGTCACAGCCTTATGATGACGATCATATTGGCTCTTTTGACGAGACTGGGCTGTTTTCAACTTTTCACGAATAATGCGAACCTGCTCTTCTGCATCCTGGATCATATCCGGGCCAAAGATTTGCCTCTCTCCGGTTTCTGACCAATTAAGAGGGGTTCGACATCTTCGTCCATAGAGAACTTCAAAAGGGGCTTTGCCCAAGCTTGATTGATAACTATTATTATAAGCGAATTCGGCGAATGGAAGGCACTTCTCCCAATTCATACCGAACGAAATAACACAAGCTCGGAGCATATCTTCTAGGATTTGATTCACTCTTTCTACTTGACCACTTGATTGGGGATGGAAAGCAGTGCTAAAAGATAGGTGTGTCCCCATGGCATTCTGAAAACTTTCCCAGAAGCGAGAAGTAAAGATACTTCCACGGTCCGAGTTAATTTCCAGGGGAACACCATGAAGAGACACTATTCGAGAGATATATAACTCTGCTAGCTGGCTAGCTGTTATACTCTCACGAACAGGAAGAAAATGAGCCACTTTGGAAAGACGGTCAATAACCACAAAGATAGCATTATTTCCTTTCTTGGTCTTGGGAAATCCGGTAATGAAATCCATGCTAACTTTATCCCATTTCCATTCAGGAATAGCTAAAGGTTGAAGGGTGCCAGCAGGCCTTTGATGTTCTGCCTTAACTCGACGACAAACGTCGCAGTTAGCCACGAACTCAGCAATTTCTCTCTTCATCCTAGTCCACCAGAACCTCTGGCGTAGGTCCTGATACATCTTAGTACTACCGGGATGAATGGTGAGAGGAGAATCATGAGCCTCCTTAAGGATTAACTGCCTTAGATGTGGGTTCTTAGGAACCACTAGACGATTCTGGAAGAACACAACACCTTGATCATTCATGGAAAATTCTTTAGCGTTTCCGCTAAAAATATTCTCCTTGATCCGTGATATACCCTTGTCACGCTTTTGGCCAGCTATAATTTGATCCTTAAGAGTAGGCTTCGCCACCAGGGTAGAAAGGAATCCTTGAGGAACAATATGAAGATTCAACTTCCGAAAGTCCTCATGGAGATGTGGTTGACCTTGTTGTAGCATCAAATTGTTACAATAAGATTTACGACTTAGTGCATCGGCCATAACATTGGCCTTCCCCGGGGTGTAAGTTATCCCTAAGTCGTAATCCGAGATCAACTCAACCCACCGTCTTTGCCTGAGATTCAAATCCGGCTGGGTGAAGATATACTTCAGACTTTGGTGATCAGTGAATATTTCGCAACGATTACCCAAAAGGTAATGTCGCCAGGTTTTTAGTGCATGGACCACAGCTGCAAGCTCAAGGTCATGTGTGGGATAATTATCCTCATGTGGACGCAACTGTCGAGATGCGTATGCGATCACATGACGATCTTTCATGAGAATGCAACCTAATCCTTGTCGCGAGGCGTCGCAATAGATAACAAAGTCCTTAAAAAAATCTGGTGGTAGCAACACAGGTGCGGAAGTCAGGCGTCTTTTCAGTTCCTGAAAACTATGCTCACACTGTGGTGTCCACTCGAACTTTTTATCCTTCTTGAGGAGTTCAGTTAGAGGCTTTGCAACCTTGGAGAAATTCTCGACAAAGCGGCGACAATAGCTCGCTAGACCAAGAAAACTCCTAACTTGCTTAACCGATTCAGGTTGAGTCCAATCAAGGACAGCTTGAACTCTCTCGGGATTGACAGCAATACCCTTACCAGAGATTACGTGGCCTAGATAGGTCACTTCTGGTAACCAGAATTCACATTTTGAAAATTTGGCATAAAGGCGATGCTCTCGAAGTTTCATCAATACCAGCCTTAGATGCTCGGCATGTTCTTGTTCATTCTTTGAGTAGATGAGAATATCATCGAGGTATACTACGACGAATTTATCCAAATACTCCATAAAGATTGAATTCATCAGCCGAGAGAAGGTGGCTGGGGCATTGGTTAAACCGAAGGACATGACGGTGTACTCATATTGGCCATAACGAGTAACAAAAGCCGTTTTTGGAATGTCCCCGTTCTTAATCTTGATTTGATGGTATCCCAACCTCAAATCCATTTTGGAGAAGACTGAGGATCTAGCGAGCTGATCGTACAGGTCGTTGATCCTGGGGAGCGGATACTTGTTCTTAATGGTGACCAGATTAACCGGTCGATAATCCACAACCATCCGATCCGTTCCGTCTTTCTTCTTGACGAAGAGGACGGGACAAGCCCAAGGAGAAGAGCTAGGACGAATGAAACCTTTGTTCAAGGCCTCATCTAATTGCTTCTTAAGTTCGGCTAGCTCTAGGGGTGCCATCTTATAAGGTCTTCTGGCTATTGGAACAGTTCCCGGAACAAGATCTATCACAAACTCTACATCTCTGTCAGGTGGAATTCCTGGCAGTTCCTCTGGAAAAACATCCGGGAAGTCACGGACTACAGGAATGTCTTCAAGTTCCAGAAGAGGGTTGGCATTTAAGGAGTAGAGCTGGCATTTGGCAACTCGAGTAGAGACATTTACTATCTCACCCGAGGAATGGGTAAGCTGGACATTTCTAGATTGAGTATCAATCTTGGCATAGTGAGCTGACATCCAGTCCATGCCCAAGATGATATTAATATCCGAAGATTTCAATGCTATCAATGAGGCTAGAAAAACTAGCCTGTCTACTAGAATTTCGTTATCATAGGTTATCCTAGAGGTTTGCCATTTACTACCAGGGGTTTGAACAACCAATGGAATTGGCATATCACAAAAAGACATGTTATGCAACTGTGCATAACTTTCTGAAATGAAGGAATGAGAAGACCCAGTGTCAAATAGAACGGACGCTGGGTGATGATTAACAAGAAGCGTACCCAGCATGACGTCGGAATCCTCTGCAGCTTCTTCTGCTGACACATAGTTCACACGGCCACGTGCAGGAGTTGGCTTCACGTAAAAAGCTTTGCCCAACTTGGCCTGCCCGACGGACTTTCCGGGTTGCTTGGCCCCCACATTCTGAGGACACTCACGGGAATAATGCCCTGGTTCTCCACACTTGTAGCATATCACCTGGTTGGCACGTGGTGCAACATTGCTAGCTGGACCACCATAAGCTTTTGCTGGAGGGTTGGCCTGATTCGTTTGAGGCGCCACGTAGGATGGCCTCGGAGTGTATCTTGGCGGCAGAGAACTGTTTGGAACCCACAGCCTGCGTTTTGGAAACGCGGAACCAGAAGACGAGCCGAAGTCACGGGAGTGCTTCCTTGTGGCTTCGAAGTCAGAATGACCAGTCTCCGCACTGATCGCTTTGTTGACCAGGGCTTGAAAACTTGCACACTCATGGAGGCGGAGGTCTCGACGGAGGGCTCAGACCCTTACGGAATCTTGCTTGCTTCTTGGCATCAGTAGACACCTCCTCTGTTGCATAGCGGGCGAGGTTACCGAACTCGCGGCTATAGGCATCCACAGACAACTTGCCCTGAGTGAAGGCACATAACTCCTCTCTCTTTCTGTCCATCAGGCCCTCTGGAATATGGTGCAGACGAAAAGCTGCACTGAAGTCTGCCCATGTGCCCACTGGTTCAGCGGGACGCATGGCTTCAAAATTCTCCCACCACAGATTGGCGGGTCCCTCCAGGAAATACGCCGCAAAGGTCACCTTGTCGGCCTCAGACACATTCGCCGAGCGAATCTTGCATGAGATGCTGCACAACCAGTCATCAGCGTCGAGGGGATCGACGGAATGATGAAACTTTGGAGGATTCAGCTTCACAAAGTCATTGAGGGGACACTGCAGCATTCCTAGGCTGTCGAGCCGTATTCTGCTCAATACGCTCTAGCAGTCGGTTGGTCTCCCTTTTGTTTCTTTCTGCCTCAAGCATCACTTCTACCAGAGAAGGTGGGTGAGGCAGGTCTTCCTGCGACGCTTGACTGCCCTCACCTTGCTCATGAGCAGGGGCACGGTTCAACCTGGTGAACACCATCCTGACAAACAAACTCATAGCTTAGACCAATATCATATCAATACTAGCTATGGATTAAGAATATACTGAACACACGGAATGCGGAAATGAATATACTAACAACATGGTAACAAGCCACTGCTATATATACACCATGGTTCATACACACCCTTACATAGTTCAGTACAACCTTAACCGAAGAGCAAACTACTGAAATGGTGGAACTACTCATCAGAGGCTTACAAGCTTCCTATACATTATTTATCTAGGCCTCCGTAATT
The DNA here is from genome assembly GCF_904849725.1 of Hordeum vulgare subsp. vulgare. Lineage (NCBI taxonomy): Eukaryota > Viridiplantae > Streptophyta > Magnoliopsida > Poales > Poaceae > Hordeum > Hordeum vulgare. The sequence goes on from NC_058520.1 coordinate 356,801,801, forward strand.
CATTTCACATTACTACCATACTTCACAAGTCACGCAGGACTGTGAATGTACGGCTACTACCATACTATCCTTCCGCTCATAGCTCAGGCATCCGCATAGAACATCTCATAGAGATTACCTCCATGACCTGGAAGCTCAACCTGCGGATCAGGAAACACTCTAGCCTGAGATCCCTGGGATCCATAAGGACACGGATGTGGCCTTGGTCCCCTGACTGGTGGTAAGAGGGGTCCCCGAAGAGGTGTGACTCCTCCTATAGCTGGCCAGTCAACGTGGGCCGGAAGATGGGTCCTAACAGGGTTCAGCATCTCCATCTCTCCATACCCTGTCTGGACTACCGGTGCCAGCTGCGTCAAAGCTGTCCACAGACGGGCACGGGTAGCATAAAGCTCCATGCGGAGAACACGAGCATCCCTGTCTCTGTTCTCTAGCATCTCAACAGTGGACTGCAGAAGTGGATCCTCCATAGAAGAATCAAAATAGAGTCCACTGAGGTATCCCTCTTCACCAGGCTGAGAGGCCGGAACATAGCAGAACTCTGAATTCTGCAGCAGTGCATGTCTCGCTCTCATAATAGTCAGCATTGAATAGGCAGCATCTTGTACTGCCATGTCAACAGTGACTCCCAACCCATAGGACCAATGGATTGGCTTCTCCGCTCCAGGGTAGTCTGGAAATACCCTAACAGTGCAGATGTACTGGCTCTGGTTGAAGTCTCGGTACTGTTCCTCTACTGTGTACTCGGGGTACCAGCGGTAACCGCACACCGACATCACCCTGACCAGCATGGCCGTATGACCCGGCACATCAATGCACCTGGTCAGACGTACCACCTGACGAGAAGGACGGCCAGGCATCTGTAAATAGAGAGTAATGCAAAAGCATTAGAGCTCTGAATCCAAAATTGGGCAGCATAACGGCTGTAAATGCTCAAAACAAATTTGAGACAACACAAAATGGAATAGCGTAACCACTCAACTATCAAGTTCAACTCTCTGATCATCAAACTTACTTCCTGCTTCCTAGGGATAAAAGAAACCCAATGTCCCTCGACCCGTAGTCCTATAAGCTACCGATCGGAAGCACGAGCCTAGGAGAAGATGAGAAATCTAGTCCTTAATTCCCGCGGAAAAGACGAGGATGACCAGGATAGAATATCTTGAGAAGAGAACAAGAGTGTTACGTTCCCTTCCACAAACAATTCCCCTATATATAACTAAGAAATTTCTAGACTCAACTTCGACCAGTTTGGCTTAGTAATCCTACAGTCAGTCAGGCTCTGATACCAACGCTGTCGGGACCCCGATCCTAAGCCATAGGAATCTAGCCTGCAACCCATCGCATCCCTTTGTGGTCTCACGCACGGTTAACTCCACGGTTGCAGCCTTACCTTAGCCGGGACCGTTTGCGTCTTTTGACTCACGTATGCGATAGTATCGCTAGCAATCCAATGTCAAAGAAGCTGGATCGACATGTCTAGTCATAAACCAAAGTGGCAGTACCGCACAAGGACAGGCATACATGACCCAACAAAGCAGGTGTCAGTCATCGGCGAATGTAGATGAGTTGTAGCAAGCTACAAGGACTCCATTACATCGCGTGACATTTCCCCAAAGGGGACAGACACAGCAGCTAAGAAGGACACATGCCGGTCAACCAATGTGTCCGGAGCAGTAGCAAACTACCAAGGCTCGTTGGACCACAAAGGGGCATTTCCTTGTAAGGAGTGCTACTAAAGTTCACGACTAGGTAATCGAACCCCATACATATCAAGTACGACACACGTACGCATGGCATACCGATATATATAGATACATCGATGGCATCACAACATAACCATAAACATGCAAGCTTTATTTAAGAGGCTCGGAAGAGCCACACACATAATATTACACATTAAGGGTCTCACGACCCATAATAGCAGTCATACAATACAAGCCAGCGGAAGAGTTATAAACTGTCTGGGTACAGACAGGGCAACTAGTAGGCACGTGGCCTGACTATACTACAGAGCTGACGTAGGGCCAGATTGTAGCTGGGACACCAGCTACTCGTCGTCGTCGATGTCTATGAAGAACCCTCCGTTAGGGTCATTAGCAACCTCTGCAACATTTATTAAGCAAACATGAGTACGAAGGTACTCAGCAAGACTTTAGGAGAACTAACTACTCATGCATGGTATCAAAAGGTATTGTGGGGTTCCAGGCAGAAAGCCAGCATTTGACTCGTGGCTAGACAACTTGCATTTTTAAATAATTTTGACAACTTGATTTCTCGCACACGAGTCCACTAACACCACAACAATACACTATCGTGGAATCATTCCATCTCCGTACGGAAATGCCGTCCACGACACTCACGCTTATCTTGACAAATTTTATGAGTAGCCATTGAAGTTATCTATGAACAACATATGTCTCCAAGTAGTCCATAACCGCGGACGTGGCTATTCGAATAGTTCATAACCCTGCATGGGTGTACTTCGTCACACACGCTCTCGCCACTTATCGCCATGTGCACGTCATGCACCTCGGCAACCTTCAAGCGGAAGCCCAGCGAGGGAGTCGGCCACGACCGTTAACCACAATAGTACCTAGTCCAGGTTTATCGCCTATCTGAGAGTAACCCGTACGAAAGTCCGACCGAGGTTTCCGCCACGGCCTCAAACGATGTGCGCAGGGTTCCCAAGCCCACCATCCGGGTGCCACTTGGTACACCGTGCCACTGCCTACCGCATCACGGTCCACCTCTCAGGTCAGCACCATGCACGGCCTCCAGCATTACTATAAACACCAGAAACTACTTGCAACTCCTGGACCAAGTACTACGCGATTAATAAGCCGAGCGGGGTCATATTTCAGGGCCCAGCATGTGGTAGTATCTAGTCTTGGATTACATACACGGAACTCAGTTCCTAAGGACGGTTCCAATGAAACAACCCGCCATGTACTCCTACACAGCCTTTCACCGGTACCTTTACCAAATCAAGTTCAACACGCAACCTTTGCTCATCAAACACATTTCACAATTCTGTTCATCTCCCAGATGACTGACCATACACAACTCTAAGCATAGCATGCATAGCAGGATAAGGCACATCAGAACTCAAGCAACTACCAGGTATGCTAGGTTGCAAGGTTTGGCTATTTACTGTGACAAGGTTAAGTCATGCAAAGGAAGTGGGTTCAACTATCGTGGCAAAGCAGTTGAAGCATTTGATCTTAAATGCAATAAATAGGTGCAGGAGCAAGAACATAGGAGTTATCGGGATGATCAAAAGGGTTGCTTGCCTTGTTGCTCAGAGGAGGAACGATATCCGTCAGACGGATATTCCATGGAATCCGGGGGTGCAGAGCCTACCGAAATGAATGGCAACATTCAATAACAATCATATGCACTCAAAATGATGCATGAGCATGGCATGAGAATGCAAGGTGATAAGTTATTATTTTCAACATGTAATAGGTTTAGAGTTGATTTGAATCACATTCGAATAGCAATTCAAACGGGTATTCTCGGATACCGGTTTAATTGATTCGACCTGATGCTCGGTTCATCTTGATGTTAACATGCATGAATTGTCATGTTATGATACTGATTTGTACTTAGGGCAGTGTGTGATCATTGCATATATAATGAGATTTGAATATTTTTGCAAATTCCATTTATAAGGTGATTAAAAGAATTGAATTATTCCTTATTCCACAATTTAGGGTTCTGTAACTTTTTCGAACATAGTTGAAAATAGCATAATCAGAATCCTTGAATTTTTCTGATACTTTTTCATATATAAATTATTTTCATTGGAGTTACAGATTAATTTCTATGATTTTTACAAATTTTAGCAATTTCCTGAATTAGTTTTAAACTAGAAATTCTATTTATTGCATCATACTGACGTCAGCAGGTCAGCCGACCTGTTCAGGTCAAACCTGACAGGGGGGCCCCACTTGTCAGCCTCTATGCGACTAATCCCGCGCTCACCAGCCCCTAATTGGGGTTTGACCAGGCGTGGGGCCCTCTGGCAGCGACTGAGGGGAGGGCAATTACGCCCTAATGGTCAGCCACGTCGACGGCCACCGGAGGGTGGTCGCCGGCGACCAGACCCGCGGCGGAGGGCTCGCCGGAGGCGACCTAGACGGTGCTGCACAGCACCAAAACGCACACGGTTTGCAGCTACAGCATGCTCGCGAAGTGGCCGATCTGGCAGGACCATCTGGGGAGGCTAGGGTCGCCGGAAGAGGCGTCGGCGACGAGCCAGAGCGGCGGCCGAAGCTCGGGCGCCATCGGGGTCTTCGAATTAGGGGGATCTACGCTGGGTTCTTAGCTGCTACGGCATCTACGCGTCGTCCTGGAGCTGCTGGTGCCCTCGGAAGGACGAGCTGATCATCGGAGGGCTACCGGCGACGAGCGGCAGCGGCGGTCCTCATCGGGCTCCGGTGAAACTAGAGCTAGAGGAGGGGATCGACGGGGGGAAACTTAGGGGAAACGACCGCTTGCTCACGGGGAGTGCAGAGCAGGGCTTAGACGGCTCGGGGAGGGCCTGGGGGCGACAAATCGACGGGAGAGGTCCGGCGGCCGGAGGTGGAAGACGACGGCGTTGCAGGCGTTGTAGGGCTCGAGGAAGCTTCGGCTTCTGCAGAGATGACCAGGGCGACGAGGCGGAGCTAAGGGCGTGCTCTCGGAGGGGATCCTATGGCCAGGGGCACGGGCAGCTTGAGCTCGAGCTTGGCTCTAATGGCGGCAGCAAGGAGGGGGAGGAGATTCGGGCGGAGGAGGAGAACCGAGGCGGGGAATGGATAGGGGAGGCTCTGGGGAGCTTATCCCCGTCGTCGCCAGCGCGAGGCGGCGGCCAGGCAGGCACGCAGGTGCGTGGCCGCGCCGGAGGAGGCGGCGGCCACCTCCTGCTGGCTACTGGCGCGAGGGAGGGGACGAGCGGGGAGATGGGCCGGGCCAGGCTTGGGCGATAGGTAAGCTTTTTCCCATTTTCTCTGTTTTTGTTTTTCTGTTTTGCTAATTATTGTATTGCTAATTAATTCAGCTCCAAAACAAAAAGTAAAAACTATTTTAGACCTCCTGAAATATTTGTTATAATACCCACTCATTTCCAAGGTTTTCAACATTTTTGGAAAATTATAGTTTCTGATTTCAAATTTTAAATTTGAAACCAGTGGCTTTTGCTTTTAATTAAAATGCTTAAGGTGTCAAGAAAATAGTTTTCTCCAATGCTCATTTACTTTCATGATTTATCAGAAAGTTTGAACATTTCTTGAGGCCATTTTGGGTTCATTGATTTTGAACCAGTTTGAGATTTCCTTTAATTGAAATGGTGGCTAGGGTTTTGAGTTTTTCCTTTGCCACTTTGTTGTTTTTGTTGAAACTTCTTAGATGCAAATGCAAAGAAGACATGAGCACAATGCTATCTTACTTAAGGGTTAGGGATGTGACAGAGATGTTGAAATCTTGTGTGGGAAAATAAAGTATCCTACTGATTTCTTGTTCTTGGTTCCCCACAAGATGATTTTTGTCCCATTATATTCGGTAGACCCTTGTTGAATACTGTTAATGCTAAGATTGATTGTGAAAAAGAAACGATTACTGTAAGTTTTGGGGATGCGTCTCATGAGTTCAATTTCTCTATATTTCATAGACAACCCCATGACAAAGAATTGCCTAGTAAAGATGAAATTATTGGTCTAGCTTCTATCGTTGTGCTTCCTACTGATCCCTTAGAAAAATATTTGCTAGACCATGAAAATGATATGCATATGAATGAAAGGAATGAAATAGATAAGATTTTCTTTGATCATCAATCTATTTTGAAACACAACCTGCCTCTTGAAATACTTGGGGATCCTTATCCACCCAAGGGTGATACCGTGTTTGAACTTAAACAATTACCTGATACTCTGAAGTATGCTTATCTTGATGAAAAGGAGATATATCATGTTATTATTAGTGCTAACCTTTCAGAGCATGAAGAAAAGAGATTATTGAAAACTCTAAGGAAGCACCGTGCCGCTATTGGATACACTCTTGATGATCTTAAGGGCATTAGTCCCACTCTATGTGAGCAGAAAATCAATATGGAGCCTGATGCTAAACCAGTTGTTGATCACCAATGACGATTAAATCCTAAAATGAAGGAAGTGGTAAGAAATGAAATACTAAAGCTTCTCAAGGCAGGTATAATTTATCCTATTGCTGATAGTAGATGGGTTAGTCCTGTTCATTGTGTCCCTAAAAAGGGAGGTATTACCGTTGTTCCTAATGATAAAGATGAATTGATCCCGCAAAGAATTGTTACAGGACATAGAATGGTAATTGACTTTAGGAAATTAAATAAGGCTACTAGGAAAGATCATTATCCGCTACCTTTTATTGATAAAATGCTAGAAAGACTATCCAAACATACACATTTTTTATTTCTAGACGGTTATTCTGGTTTCTCTCAAATACCTTTATGCAAAGAGGATCAAGAGAAGACCACTTTTACTTGCCCATTCAGTACCTTTGCTTATAGACATATGCCTTTTGTTTTATGCAATGCACCTGCTACCTTTCAAAAATGCATGATGGCTATATTCTCTAACTTTTGTGAAAAGATTGTTGAGGTTTTCATGGATGATTTTTCTGTTTACGGAACTTCTTTTGATGATTGCTTGAGTAACCTTGATCGAGTTTTGCAGAGATGTGAAGAAACTAATCTTGTCTTGAATTGGGAGAAAGGTCACTTTATGGTTAATGAAGGCATTGTCTTGGGACAAAAAATCTCTGAAAGAGGTATTGAAGTTGATAAAGCCAAAGTTGATGCTATTGAAAAAATGTCGTGTCCAACATATATCAAAGGTATAAGAAGTTTCCTTGGTCATGTTGGTTTCTATTGGAGGTTTATTAAAGACTTCTCTAAGATTTCTAAGCCTCTCACTAATCTTTTGCAAAAGGATGTTCCACTCATTTTTGATGATGATTGTGCAGAAGCATTTGAAATTCTTAAAAGAGCCTTGATCACTGCACCTCTTGTTCAACCGGCTGATTGGAACCTACCCTTTGAAATTATGTGTGATGCTTGTGATTATGTTGTTGGTGTTGTTCTAGGGCGTAGAGTTGATAAGAAAATAAATGTCATCCATTACACTAGTAAAACTCTAGACCGTGGTCAAAGAAACTACACTACCACCGAAAAGGAATTTTTAGCACTTGTGTTTGCTTGTGATAGGTTTAGACCTTATATTGTTGATTCCAAAGTAACTATTCAGACTAATCACGCTGGTATTAAGTACCTTATGGAAAAGAAGGATGCTAAACCTAGACTTATTAGATGGGTTCTTCTGCTACAAGAATTTGATCTGCATATTATTGATAGAAAGGGCGCTGATAACCCCGTAGCAGATAACTTGTCTAGACTAGAGAATGTTCTTGATGACCCACTATCTATTGATGAAGCTTCCCTGATGAGCAATTAGCTGTCATAAATGCTTCGCACAGTGCTTCATGGTATGCTTATTATGCTAACTACATTGTTGCCAAAGTTGTCAGAATCGCAACTCAGGTCTTAGAATCTTACGATTTTACGATCCAAACTAGGCTCTCCGATTTTGCAGTTTCGCTCATAGAATTTAAGTTTCTATGATCCTGTTAGGTATGATTCTACAATTCACGATCCTAGCAACGGAGTACCGATCCGATTCAGAATCGCAATTCTGACAACTTCGATTGTTGCTAAATTTATACCGCCTAGCTTCACATACCAACAAAAGAAAAAGTTCTTCTACGATTTAATACATTACTTTTGGGACGATCCACACCTTTATAAAGGAGTAGATGGTATTATTAGACGTTGTGTACCTGAGCATGAACAGGGACCGATCCTACACAAGTGTCACTCCGAGGCCTACGGAGGACACCACGCTAGAGATAGAACTGCACACAAGGTATTACAATCTGGATTTTATTGGCCTGCTCTCTTCAAGGATGCTCGTAAGTTTGTCTTGTCTTGTGATGAATGTCAAAGAATTGGTAATATTAGTAGACATGAGGAAACGCCTATGAATTACTCTCTTGTTATAGAACCATTTGATGTCTGGGGTTTTGATTATATGCGACCTTTTCCAATGTCCAATGGGTATACTCATATTCTAGTTGCTGGTGATTATGTTACTAAGTGGGTGGAAGCTATTCCATCTAGTAGTGCTGATCATACCACTTCTATTAAAATGCTAAAAGAAATTATTTTCCCTAGATTTGGAGTCCCTAGATATTTAATGACTGGTGATGGTTCACACTTTATTCATGGTGCTTTCCGTAAATTGCTTGCTAGGTATGATGTCAATCATAGAACTTCATCTCCTTATCACCCTCAGTCTAGTGATCATGTATAATTGAGCAATAGAGAATTTAAATTGATCTTGCAAAAGACCGTTAATAGATCTAGAAAGAATTGGTCTAAGAAACTTGACGATGCATTATGGGCTTATAGAACCGCTTACAAAAACCCTATGGGTACGTCTCCGTATAAAATGGTTTATGGTAAAGTATGTCACTTACCCCTAGAGCTAGAACATAAAGCTTATTGGGCAATTAAAGAGCTTAACTATGATTTCAAAATTGCTGGTGAAAAGAGGTTATTTGACATTAGCTCACTTGATGAATGGAGAACCCAGGCTTATGAGAATGCGATGTTGTTTAAAGAAAAGGTTAAGAGATGGCATGATAGAAGGATACAAAAGCATGAATTCAATGTAGGTGATCATGTCTTGCTATACAACTCTCGTTTAAGCTTTTTTGCAGGAAAACTCTCTCTAAATGGGAAGGGCCTTACATTATGGAGGAAGTATATCGTTCCGGTGCCATCAAGATTAACAATGCCGAAGGCACAATTCCGAAGGTGGTAAATGGACAAAGAATCAAACATTATAACTCAGGTACTCCCATAAATGTTGAAACTAATATTATCAATACCATAACTCCGTAAGAGTACATTAGGGAGACCTATCAGAACGTTTTGGACTCCGAAAATTAATAGGTATGTGTTACGTTAAGCAAACCGACTCCAAAACTTTTTCAATGGCAATTTTTACCAGTTTTGGAATATTTAAAAAATTAGGAAAATTTAAAGCAGTCCGAAGCGTGCACGAGGAGGCGACAAGCTAGGAGTGCGCGACCTACCCCCTGGCGCACCCTGCAGACTTGTGGCCACCCCGTGCACCCTCCGGACTCCGTTTTCTTGTGGTATACTCTCTTGGGTTGGAAAAAATTCATTATATAATCTCCCGAAGGTTTTGACCTTCGTATCATGAAAATATATCCTGTTTTCGTTTTGAGCTATTTCTGTAACATATTTAGATCAACATGACGTTTTCAAGCACTGTGAATGTCAAGTTCTTTGAGAGGGTCATCAACCCCTACCTTGCGGAGGTGCTGCAACACCCTCAAACCATTGAGATGCAAGAGGGGGTGCTTCACATCCGTGATGTTGAGGGGACATAGAAGACCGGAAGTGTGGAGACAAGGCTCGAAGCAATGGAGCAAGAAGTCTTCAAGTGCCAAGGGATGGTGGAACGAGGACTTAATGCCAATCACCTGATGATCGCGGAGTTTACCCATAAGCACAAGCTAGATGCCAAGGACCTCTGGGATCACGTCTTCAAGATTTACGAGAAAATCAAGCACCTCCAAGCCCAGATCTATGACTTGCAAAACCAAAACTGTGAGTATGAATAGAGATCTAAGAAAATGAGTTTGGCTGCAGGCCTGAGGATCCCGGAGACTAGTTCATCTTTTCACGATTGTGAGCCCAAGCCTTTGAAGACGGAGGACAAACCTTCAACCTCACCAACAACTCCAACACCACCACCTCCGAAGAAAGATAACTAAACACATGGGTATGGACACTCCCCTTGGCTTATGCCAAGAATGGGGGAGGTGCCCCGGTATCGTATCACCATCACACCTTTTACTTTCTTCATTTTTCTTCGTTCGATCCTTTTGGTTATATCTTGATCTAGTAGATTAAAGTTTTAGTGTGATCTAGTTTAGAGTTTTGCTTTATGTTCCCCCTATGTAAGCAAGTGTGAGAGTTATATAATAAAGAGTAGTTTTGAGTTCAGGACTTTGCTTGCTTGCTATGATCTTGAGAAAAAGGAATAGAAAGAAGTATAGAATAAAAGCAAAAGAGTATATATAATAATATTATGGGGAGTGATGACTTCACATACAAAAAGTATGTCAATTGAAATTTGTTGTGAGTTGACAAACAAAGCTATTGGTCATTGTTGCAATTATAAGGAAGTAATAGAGAAAGAGAGATTCACATATAAATATATTAGCTTAGACATATTTTGTGATTGTGATCACTCATTAAAATATTATATGTTAAGAAGTTTATGTTGGACAAGGAAGACAACATAATGAGTTATGTTTGCTTACTTCTGAATAGAAGTTATATGGTTATAGATCCTTCAACATGTGTTGCTTGCTTCCACCCCATATTAGCCAAAAAATCCCGCACCAAGTAGAGATACTACTTGTGCATACAAACACCTTTAACCCAGTTTTGCATGGAGATTCCACCATACGTACCTATGGATTGAGTAAGATCCGTCAAGTAAGTTGTCATCGACGCAAGCAACAAAAATGCTCTCTAAATATGTGTGATTTATTAGTGTGAGGAAAATAAACTTTATACGAACTTGTGATATAGAAGAAATAAAAGCGACAGACTGCATAATAAAGTTTTTTATCACCAGGGGCAATATAAAGTGAAGTTCTTTTGCATTAAGGGATTGTGCATCCAACTATTAAAGCACATGACAACCTCTGCTTCCCTCTGCGAAGGGCCTATCTGTTATCTTTACTTTCTAGTTTTTACCTTTATGTAAGAGTCGTGGTGATTTTCACCATTTCCTTTATTTCGGCTTTATCTTTTGGAAAGCATCATGTGTTGGGGAATGATCTAGACAAATATATCCACTCGGATGTGGGTGATCATGAGTTATTATTGTTGACATTACCCTTGAGGTAAATAGTTCGGAGGCAAAACTATAAGCCCCTATCTTTCTCTGTGTCCGATTAAAGGTTTGACCTCATAGGTACCGCGTGAGTGTTAGAAATTATGAAAGACCATAAGATGATTGAGTATGTGGATTTTCTTTACAAGCACGTATATTGACTCTTTCCTACGTTGCGATAAATTGGAATTGCTTCAATGACTGAAATCATGGTTTGTTAGTTCTCCATAGAGTTCTTGATTCATATTTTACCTTGTGAATGAATTTTTACTCTAGGATATTATATTCTATGTAAATTTGTGTTGCTGTGCTAAAGATAACCATGATGCCTTCACGTCCATATTTTATTTTATCGACACCTCTATCTCTAAATATGTAGGCATATTTATCGATCTCGGCTTTCTATTGAGGACAAGCGATGTCTAAGCTTGGGGGAGTTGATACGTACATTTTGCATCATGCTTTTATATCGATATTTATTGCATTATGGGCTGTTAATACACATTATGGTGCAATACTTATGCATTATCTCTCTTATTTTACAAGGTTTACATGAAGAGGGAGAATGCCGACAGCTGGAATTCTAGACCGAAAAAGGAGCAAATCTGAGAGACCTATTCTGCACAGCTCCAAAAGTCCTGAAAAGTTACGGAGAATTGTTTTAGAATATATAAAAAATATTGGGTGAAATAAATACTAGAGGGGACCCACCAGGAGGTCACAAGCCTGCTAGGCGCGGCCTAACCCCTGGTCGCGCCCCTATGGCTTGTGGGCCCCCTGGCAGGCCTCCGGTGCCCATATTCTACTATATGAAGGGTTTTGACATGGGAACAATCATATCAAAGCTTTCGGGACGAAGCACCGTCGTCTGGAGGTGGAACTTCGGCAGAACCAATCTAGAGCTCCGACGGAGCTATTCCGCTGGGGAAACTTCCCTCCCGGAGGGGGAAATCGAAGCCATCGTCATCACCAACGTTCCTCTCAACGAGAGGGGGTCAATCTCCATGAACATATTCATCAGCATCATCTCCTCTCCAAACCCTAGTTCATCTCTTGTATCCGATCTTTGTCTCAAAACCTCAGATTTGTACGTGTGGGTTGCTAGTAGTGTTGATTACTCCTCATAGTTGATGCTAGTTGGTTTATTTGGTGGAAGATCATATGTTAAGATCCTTAATGATTATTAATACTCCTCTGATTATGAACATGAATATGCTATGTGAGTAGTTACGTTTGTTCCTGAGGACATGGAATAAGTCTTGTTATAAGTAATCATGTGAATTTGGTATTCGTTCGATATTTGGATAAGATGTATGTTGTCTCTCCTCTAGTGGTGTCATGTGAACGTCGACTACATGACACTTCACCATTATTTGTCCTAGGGGAAGGCATTGGGAAGTAATAAGTAGATGATGGGTTGCTAGAGTGACACAAGCATAAACCCTAGTTTATGCTTTGCTTCATAAGGGTTTGATTTGGATCCATATGTTTCATGATGTGGTTAGATTTATCTTAATTCTTCTTTCATAGTTGCGGATGCTTGCGAGAGAGGTTAATCATAAGTGGGAGGTTTGTGCAAGTAAGGGTAGCACCCAAGCACTTCTCCACCCACATATCAAATCATCAAAGTAATGACGCGAATTATATGATCATGATGAAAACTAGCTTGACTGAAATTCCCATGTGTCCTCGGGAGCACTTTGCTTTATATAAGAGTTTGTCCAGGCTTGTCCTTTCCTACAAAAAGGATTGGGCCACCTTGCTGCACCTTTGTTACATTTGTTACTTGCTACCCGTTACGAATTACCTTATCAAAAAACTATCTGTTACTGATAATTTCAGTGCTTGCAGAGAATACCTTACTGAAAACCGCTTGTCATTTCCTTCTGCTCCTCGTTGGGTTCTACACTCTTACTTATCGAAAGGACTACGATAGATCCGTTATACTTGTGGGTCGTCAATGAACGGGCTCCAGTGACCTCGCTCATCCGAGGATGAAGGTGATGAAAATGTTGGCGTTGCAGGACATCCAGCGAGGCTATGCTTGGTGGGGACAACGAAGACTATGCTGCAGAGTTGGTGGTCACGACTATGAGGTGAGAGGGTGCATGTGGCTATGGAAACACCAAGCGGTGGCGACGGTAGTGCTTGGTCATGGTAGGGAGAGCAAGAGGGAGGGGAGGGAGAGAAATAAGAGGGTATAGCCCGATCCAGACGTCTCCCTGGAGTCTACCATCCACCCAGTCGAGCAAACGTGCAAGAGGTGGCATGAAAAGTGCTTGCATGCAGCAATCACGTGCCCTTCGTCCTCCTAACTAGAGGAGGGTGACGACTGGCACTGGCTAGTGGTGCTGGGCTGGTTGACTGGGCCCCTAGGTAACTTTCTTTCTTTGCCTTTCTTTTTGTTACTCTATTTTGATTGATTCAAAACCAAATCATGATAAAACCTTCTAAAAATATTTATGTGGTATTTTAGAATATATTCAGAACCACTTACCAACTTTTAGAATTATTGGATCGATAAAATTATTTATAGTGTCGGCGTTCTCGGAATGGGGGTACCCAGACCTGCCTGCGTGTGGCCAAGGGCTGGCCCACTTCACCAAGCAAGCACGATTGGGCGTGGTACCGCTCAAGGAAAGGCCCTTGCGAGGGGCAAGCCTCGCGGGGAGGAACATCATCAAGACCCGTAGGGGCCTCACCAGGACCCCTCCGGAGCGGCGGATATTCCGAGGCAAGGCCCAGCCTCACGAGTCAAGGATGACGTGGGGAAAGGACAGGCGAGCAACAAACAACAGGGCGAAGGAGTTTCCCCTTTAGTGCAAAGGGGGTAAGGACGTATCGGGATTCCCAAGGAATCTTCCAAAGGTTTCCCTTCTAGTGAAACAAAGCCACCACTGTCCGCCAGCAGGACAAACGTCATCCCTGGACCCTGATACGTCCATTTTGCATCATGTTTTCATGTTGATATTTATCGTTTCTTAGGCTGTTATCTCACTCCACGGTACAATTCTTATGCCTTTTCTCTCTTATTTTGCAAGGTTTACATGAAGAGGCAGAATGCCGGCAGCTTGAATTCTGGCCTGAAAGTGGAGCACAGTTGAGATACCTATTCTGCGCAACTCCAAACGCCATAAAAATCAACGAGGATTTTTTTCCGGATTTATGAAAAATACTGGGTCGAAGAAGCGCGAGAGGGGCGCCAGCAGGTGGCCACAAGCCCGCTTGGCGCGGCCACCCCCCTAGTCGCGCCAAGGGGGCTTGTGGGCAGCCTGCTGGCCCACTGCCCCCCCTCTTCTGCTATATAAAGGTTTCGTCCAAAAAAAAAATCAGGGAGGAGCTTTTTCGTGGATTCGCCGCCGCCACGAGGCGGAACTTGAGCAGAACCAATGTAGAGCTCCGGCACGACGATCCTGCCGGGGAAACTTCCCCCCCCCCCCCCGGAGGGGGAAATCGTCGCCATCGTCTTCACCAACACTTCTCTCATCGAAGGGGACTCGTCACCATCAACATCTTCATCAGCACCATCTCATCTCCAAACCCTAGTTCATCACTTGTAACCAACCTCCGTCTCGCAACTCTGATTGGTACTTGTAAGGTTGCTAGTAGTGTTAATTACTCTTTGTAGTTGATGCTAGTTGGATTATTTGGTGGAAGATTTTATGTTCAGATCCTTGATGCTACTCATGACCTCTCTGGTCATGAATATTATTATGCTTTGTGAGTAGTTACTTTTGTTCCTCAGGACATGGGATAAGTCATGCTAATAGTAGTCATGTGAATTTGGTATTCGTTCGGTAATTTGATGTGTTCTATGTTGTTTTTCCTCTAGTGGTGTTATATGAACGTCGACTACATAACACTTCACCATTATTTGGGCCTAGACGAAGGCATTGGGAAGTAGTAAGTAGATGATGGGTTGCTAGCGTGACAGCAGCTTAAACCCTAGTTTATGCTTTACTTCGTAAGGGGCTGATTTGGATCCACTAGTTTAATGCTATGGTTAGACTTTGTCTTAATTCTTCTTTCGTAGTTGCGGATTCTTGCGAGAGGGGTTAATCATAAGTGGGATGCTTGTCCAAGTAAGGGCAGTACCCAAGCGCCGGTCCACCCACATATGAAACTATCAAAGTAACGAACGCGAATCATATGAACATGATGAAAACTAGCATGATAGAAATTCCCGTGTGTCCTCGGGAGCGTTTTTCCTCCTATAAGTCTTTGTCCAGGCTTGTCCCTTGCTACAAAAGGGATTGGGCCACTTTGCTGCACTGTTGCTACTTTTGTTACTTGTTGCTTGCTACGAATCATCTGACCACACAATCACTTGTTACCGACAATTTCAGTGCCTGTAGATTTTACCTTAGTGAAAACCACTTGTGAGATACTTCTGCTCCTCGTTGGGTTCGACACTCTTACTTATAAACAGGACTACGATTGATCCCCTATACTTGTGGGTCATCAAGACTCTTTTCTGGCGCCATTGCCGGGGAGTGAAGCGCCTTTGGTAAGTGGAACTTGGTAAGGAAACATTCATATAGTGTGCTGAAATTTATTGTCACTTGTCACTATGGATACTAATCCTTTGAGGGGCTTGTTTGGGGTATCTTCACCTCAAACGGAAGCACAAAGAGTTGCTCCTCAACCTTCTGCACCTACTGAAAATATTTTCTTTGAATTTCCTTCGGGTATGCTTGAGAAACTGCTGGCTAATCCTTTTACAAGAGATGGAACATCTCATCCCGACTTGCATCTAATCTATGTATATGAAGTTTGTGGTTTATTTAAGCTTGCAGGTTTGCCTGAGGATGAGGTCAAGAAGAAGGTCTTTCCTTTATATTTGAAGGATAAGGCATTGACATGGTATAGACTATGTGATGATACTGGATCATGGGACTACAATCGGTTGAAATTGGAATTTCATCAAAAGTTTTATCCTATGCATTTAGTACATCGTGATCGGAATTATATTTATAATTTTTGGCCTCGTGACAGAGAAAGCATCGCTCAAGATTGGGGGAGGTTTAAATCAATGTTATATTCATACCCCAACCATGAGCTCTCGAGAGAAATTATCATTCAGAACTTCTATGCTCGGCTTTCTCATGATGATCGCACCATGCTTGACACTTCTTGTACCGGTTCTTTTATGGAGAGAGATATTGACTTCAAATGGAATTTATTGGAGAGAATTAAACGCAACTCTGAAGATTGGGAGCTTGAAGAAGGTAAGGATTCAGGTATGAATTTCACATTTGATTGCGTTAAATCCTTTGTTGAGAAAAATACTTTTTGTGACTTTAGCGCTAAGTATGGACTTGACTCTGAGATAGTAGCTTCATTGTGTGAATCCTTTGCTGCTCATATTGATCTCCCCAAAGATAATTGGTTTAAATATCATCCTCCTTTAGAAGTCAATGTAGTTAAACCCACTCAAGTTGAAGAGAAAGTCATTGCCTATAATGATCCTATGGTTCCCAGTGCTTACATTGAGAAACCACCTTTCCCTATTAGGATAAAGGATCATTCTAAAGCTTCAACTGTGATACGTAGAGGCTATATTAGAACACCTACACCCCCTGAGCAAATTAGTGTTGAACCTAGCATTGCTATTATCAAAATCTTCTATCCGACGATGTTGAGGGACATGATATTCATTTCTCTGAAGATGCTGCTAGAATTGCTAAACCTCACGCTAGAGACAAACATAGGCCTATTGTTGGCACGCCTGTTGTTTTTGTTAAGATAGGAGATCATTGCTATCATGGTTTATGTGACGTGGGTGCTAGTGTTAGTGCAATACCTCAATCCTTATATGATGAAATTAAAGACGAGATTGCACCTGTTGAGATAGAGCCTATTGATGTCACTATTCAGCTTGCCAATAGAGATACTATCTGCCCTGTGGGAATTGTTACGGATTTTGAAGTCTTGTGTGGTAAAACGAATTATCCTGCTGATTTCCTCGTTCTTGCTACCGCACAAGATAGCTTTTGTCCCATCATATTTGGCAGACCTTTTCTCAATACCGTCAATGCTCATATTGACTGTGAGAAGCAAACTGTCATTGTTGGCTTTGAAGGCGTGTCACATGAGTTCAACTTCTCCAAGTTTGGTAGACAACCTCATGAAAAGGAGTTGCCTAGTAAGGATGAAACTATTGCCTTAGCTTCTATTGTCGTGCCTCCTACTGATCCCTTAGAGCAATACTTGCTTGAGCATGAAAATGATATGCATATGGATGAAAGGGATGAGATAGACAGAGTTGCCTTAGAACAATATCCTATCCTTAAGAATAACTTGCCTGTTGAACTGCTTGGAGATCCACCCCCACCAAAGGGTGATCCTTTGTTCGAGCTTAAACAGTTGCCAGATACACTTAAGTATGCTTATCTGGATGAAAAAGAGATATATCCTGTTATTATTAGTGTTAGCCTCTCAGAGCATGAATAAAAGAAGTTACTAAAAACTCTGGGGAAGCACCATGCTGCTATTGGATATACTCTTGATGATCTTAAAGGCATTAGTCCTACTCTATGCCAGCACAAGATTAAAACTAATCCTGATTTCAAACCAGTTGCTGATCATCAAAGGAGATTGAATCCTAAGATGAAAGAAGTAGTAAGAAAAGAAATACTAAAGCTCCTCGAAGCGGGTATTATCTATCATGTTGCTCATAGCTATTGGGTGAGTCCGTTGCATTGCGTCCCTAAGAAGGGAGGCATTACCGTTGTCCCTAATGATAAGGATGAATTGATAACACAAAGGATTATTACTGGCTATAGGATGGTGATTGATTTTAGGAAACTGAATAAAGCCACTAGGAAAGATCATTACCCTCTGCCTTTTATCGACCAAATGCTAGAAAGGCTGTCCAAACACACACACTTCTGCTTTCTAGAAGGTTATTCTTGTTTCTCCCAAATACCAGTTGCACAATCTGATCAGGAGAAAACCACTTTCACCTGCCCTTTCGGTACCTTTGCTTATAGACATATGCCTTTTGGCTTATGTAATGCACCTGCTACCTTTCAAAGATTTATGATGGCTATATTCTCTGACTTCTGTGAAAAGATTATCGAGGTTTTCATGGATGACTTTTCCATTTACGGGTCTTCTTTTGATGATTTCTTCTGCAACCTTGATCGAGTCTTACAGAGATGTAAAGACACCAATATTGTCTTGAATTGGGAGAAGTGCCACTTTATAGTTAATTAAGGCATCGTCTTAGAACATAAAATTTCTGAAAGAGGTATTGAAGTCAATAAGGCTAAGGTTGATGCAATCGAGAAAATGCCATACCCCATAGATATCAAAGGTATAAGACGTTTCCTTGGTCATGCTGGTTTCTATAGAAGGTTCATTAAAGACTTCTCTAAGATTTCTAGGCCTCCTACCAATCTCGTGCAAAAGGATATTCCTTTTGTTTTTACGATGATTGTGAGGAAGCCTTTGAAATACTTAAGAGAGCTTTGATAACTACACCTATTATTCAACCACCTGATTGGAACTTACCTTTTGAAATCATGTGTGATGCTAGTGATTATGTTGTTGGTGCTCTCCTAGGGCAAAGAGTCGATAAGAAGTTGAATGTTATTCACTACGCTAGTAAAACTCTTGACAGTGCCCAAAGAAATTATGCTACTACGGAGAAGGAATTTTTAGAAGACGTGTTTGCATGTGAAAAGTTCAGGTCTTACATAGTTGATTCCAAAGTCACTATTCACACTGATCATGCTGCTATTAAGTACCTCATGGAGAATAAGGACGCTAAACTTAGACTTATCAGATGGGTTCTCTTGCTACAAGAATTTGATTTGCACGTTGTCGACAGGAAGGGTGTTGATAACCCAGTAGCAGATAACTTGTCTAGGTTGGAGAACATTCTTGATAACCCACAACCTATTGACGATAGCTTTCCCGATGAGCAATTGAATGTCATCAATGCTTCACGTAGTGCACCGTGGTATGCTGATTATGCAAACTATATCGTTGCCAAATATATACCACCTAGTTTCACGTACCAGCAAAAGAAGAAATTCTTATTTGACTTGAGACACTACTTTTGGGAGGATCCTCACCCTTATAAGGAAGGAGTAGATGGTGTTATTAGACGTTGTGTACCTGAACATGAACAGGGACAGATCCTACAAAAGTGTCACTCCGAGGCATATGAAGGACACCATGCGGGAGATAGAACTGCACACAAGGTATTGCAATTAGGTTTCTATTGGCCCACTCTCTTCAAGGATGCCGGTAAGTTTTTCTTGTCTTGTGACGAATGTCAAAGAATAGGTAATATTAGCAAATGTCAGGAAATGCCTATGAACTATTCACTTGTCATGGAACCATTTGATGTCTGGGGCTTTGATTACATGGGACCTTTTCCAAAATCCAACGGGTATACTCATATCCTAGTTGTTGATTACGTCACTAAGTGGGTAGAAGCTATCCCCACTAGTAGTGCTGATCACAACACTTCTATCAGGATGCTTAAAGAAGTTATTTTCTCTAGATTTGGAGTCCCTAGATATCTAATGACCGATGATGGTTCACACTTCATTCACAGTGATTTCCGTAAAACGCTTGCTAAGTACGATGTCAACCATAGAATTGCGTCTCCCTACCATCCTCAGTCCAGTGGTCAAGTAGAGCTAAGCAACAGAGAGATTAAACTATTCTGCAAAAGACTGTCAACCGGTCTAGAAAGAGTTGGTCTAAGAAGCTCGATGATGCACTGTGGGCTTATAGAACTGCCTATAAGAATCCCATGGGCATGTCTCCGTACAAAATGGTGTACGGTAAAGCATGTCATTTACCTCTTGATCTAGAGCATAACGCTTATTGGGCAATCAAAGAGCTCAACTTTGATTTCAAACTTGCCGGTGAGAAGAGGTTATTTGATATTAGCTCGCTTGATGAATGGAGAACTCAGGCATATGAGAATGCCAAGTTGTTCAAAGAAAAGGTTAAGAGGTGGCATGATAAGAGGATACAAAAGCGTGAGTTCAATGTAGGTGATTATGTCTTGCTATATAACTCTCGTTTAAGATTCTTTGCAGGCAAGCTTCTCTCTAAATGGGAAGGTCCATATGTTGTTGAGGACGTATATCGTTCCGTTGCTATCAAGATCAACAACACGGAAGGTAATTGTCCTAGAGTCGTAAATGGGTAGAGAATCAAGCATTATATCTCAGGTACTCCCATAAATGTTGAAAGCAATATTATCAATACCATAACTCTGGAAGAATACCTAAGGGACATTTATCAGCCTGTTTAAGACTCTGAAAACGACGAGGTATGTGATTTGGTAAGAAAACAGAGTCCAAAACTTTTCCAGTAGGAAATTTTCTTCGTTTTGGAAGATTTGAAAAAAATACAAAAATTGGAAGTAGTCCGGAAAGTGCGTGAGGAGGCGACAAGACTTACCGGCGCGGGCCCACCCCCTGGCCGCACCGGGAGGGCTTGTGGCCACCTCGTGCGCCTCCCAGACTCCGTTTTCGTGTAGGGTACTCCTTCGGGTCTGGAAAAAATCATTATATATACTCCCGTTTGGTCTGACCCCTGCATCATGCAGATTTCCTCTGTTTTTCGTTTCGAGCCTGTTTCTGTTGCAGATCTAGATCGCTATGACTTCCCCAAAATCTCCGAAGGACAAGATCTTCGAGAAGGTCATCAATCCCTACCTCACGGGAGTGCTGCAACACTCTCAATCTATCGAGATGTGTGAGGGGCTGTTGCACATTCATGATGTTGAGGAGCCCAAGAAGACCGGAAGCGTGGAGACGAGGCTCGAAGCAATGGTGCAACAAGTCTTCAAGTGCCAAGGGATGGTGGAGCGTGGACTCAACGCCAACCACATGATGATCACAGAGTTCACCAGCAAGCACAGGATTGATAATAATGACATTGGGAAGCACCTCTCCAGGCTCTATGACAGGATTGATCAACTCCAGGCCCAGATCTATGACCTGCAGAACCAAAACTGTGAGTATGAGTATGGATTTTAATCAATACGGTTGGCTACAGATTTGAGGATTCTGGAGATTCGTTCATCTTTCCATGGTGGAGCACCTATGCCTTGGAAGACGGAGGATCAAACCCATGTTGCAACAACGCCTCCACCTTCACCACCAAAGGAAGACAACTAAACATGGGTATGGGCAATCCCCTTGGCTTGTGCCAAGCTTGGGGGAGTTGCCCCAGTATCGTATCACCATCACATCTTTTCCCTTTACAGTTGTTTTAGTTTTCCTTTTCAGTTTTCTCTTTCTCTAGTAGTTTTAAAATCTTAGTGTTCTAGTCCTGAGTTTTGCTTTGTGTCACCCCCGATGTATTCGAGCTCGTGAGCCATATAATAAAGAGTGTCTTAGTTGAAGGGTTTTGCCTCTTGCCATGATCAAAAGAGTGAGAATAGAACAAAAGCATGAAAGATCATGTAATGATCTTATGGGAAATAATGGCTTCACATATAAAAAGAATGAGGACTGAAACTTGTTGAGGGTAGGCAAACGTAGACCTTGGTCATGGTTGCAATTAATAGGAAGTGATAAAGAAGGAGAGGTTCACATATAAATATATCATCTCTGACACCATCTATGATTGTGAACACTCACTAAACTATTGCATGCCTAGAAGTAGATGTTGGACAAGGAAGACAACATAATGAATTGTGTTTGCTTGGCTCCGAACAATGTTATATGATTAGAGATCCCTTAGCATGTGACGATTGCTTCCACCTCACATTAGCCAAACCTCCCGCACTAAGTAGAGATACTACTTGTGCATCCATAAACCATCAACCCAGTTTTGCCATGTGAGTCCACCATACCTACCTATGGATTGAATAAGATCCCTCCAGTAAGTTGTCATCGGTGCAAGCAATAAAAATTGCTCTCTAGTATGTATGATCTATTAGTGTGTGGAAAATAAGCTTTGTACGAACCTGTGATGAGGAAGACATAAAAGCGACAGACTGCATAATAAAGTTCTTTATCACGGGAGGCAATATAAAGTGACGTTTCTCCGCACTAAGAGGACACGCATCCAAACCTCAAAAGCGCATGACAACCTCTGCTTCCCTCTGCGAAGGGCCTATCTTGTACCTTTACTTTTTGTCCTTGAAAGAGTCAAGGTGATCTTCACCAATTCCTTATCTCGCCTTTATCTTGGCTAACGTCATAAGCTTGGGAAAGATCTATATTCATATGTCAACTTGGAGGTAAGTATTCATGAATTATTATTGTTGACATTGCCCTTGAGGTAAGTAGTTGGGAGGCAAAACTATAAGCCCCTATCTTTCTCTGTGTCCAGCTAAAACTTTGATCTCATGAGTACCACGTGAGTTGTAGCAATAGTAGAGAACGAAAGAATGATTAAGTATGTGGATTTGATTTACAAGCTCTTATTTGACTCTTT
The DNA here is from genome assembly GCF_904849725.1 of Hordeum vulgare subsp. vulgare. NCBI lineage: Eukaryota > Viridiplantae > Streptophyta > Magnoliopsida > Poales > Poaceae > Hordeum > Hordeum vulgare. The sequence goes on from NC_058520.1 coordinate 356,824,228, forward strand.
CTGATGTTGTGATAATTTGCACTTGCTTCGATGACTAAAGGCTATCGGTTGTTACTTCTCGGTAATGTTCTTAATCCATGCTTTACTTTGTGAAGGAATTATCACTTTAGCATGAGAGATTATATGTTGGTATTGTTGTTCTGATCATGATCATGATGCATGCATGTTCGTATCTTGTTTTGTCGACACCTCTCTCCCTAAACATGTGGACATATTTATTGAGCTAGGCTTTCGCTTGAGGACAAGCGAGGTCTAAGCTTGGGGGAGTTGATACGTCCATTTTGCATCATGTTTTCATGTTGATATTTATTGTTTCTTGGGCTGTTATCTCAATTCACGGTACAATTCTTATGCCTTTTCTCTCTTATTTTGCAAGGTTTACATGAAGAGGGAGAATTACGGTAGCTGGAATTCTGGCCTGAAAGTGGAGCAAAGTTGAGATACCTATTCTGCGCAACTCCAAACGCTATAAAAATTAACGAGGATTTTTTTCCGGATTTATAAAAAATACTGGGCCGAAGAAGCGCGAGAGGGGCACCAGCAGGTGTCCACAAGCCTGCTTGGCGCGGCCACCCCCTGGCCGCGCCAAGGGGGCTTGTGGGCAGCCAGCTGGTCCACTGGCCCCCCTCTTCTGCTATATGAAGGGTTTTGTCCATAAAAAAATCAGGGAGGAGCTTTTTGGTGGATTCGCCGCCGCCACGAGGCGAAACTTGAGCAGAACCAATCTAGAGCTCCGGCAGGACGATCCTGCCGGGGAAACTTCCCTCCCGGAGGGGGAAATCGTCGCCATCGTCATCACCAACACTCCTATCATCGGAGGGGACTCGTCACCATCAACATCTTCATCAGCACCATCTCATCTCCAAACCCTAGTTCATCACTTATAACCAATCTCCGTCTCGCGACTCCGATTGGTACTTGTAAGGTTGCTAGTAGTGTTAATTACTCTTTGTAGTTGATGCTAGTTGGATTATTTGGTGGAAGAGTTTATGTTCAGATCCTTGATGCTACTCATTAGCTCTCTGGTCATGAATATGATTATGCTTTGTGAGTAGTTAATTTTGTTCCTGAGGACATGGGATAAGTCATGCTAATAGTAGTCATGTGAATTTGGTATTCATTCGGTAATTTGATGTGTTGTATGTTGTTTTTCCTCTAGTGGTGTTATGTGAACGTCGACTACATAAAACTTCACCATTATTTGGGCCTAGAGGAAGGCATTGGGAAGTAGTAAGTAGATGATGGGTTGCTAGAGTGACAGAAGCTTAAACCCCAGTTTATGCGTTACGTCGTAAGGGGTTGATTTGGATCCACTAGTTTAATGCTATGGTTAGACTTCGTCTTAATTCTTCTTCCGTAGTGGCGGATGCTTGAGAGAGGGGTTAATCATAAGTGGGATGCTTGTCCAAGTAAGGGCAGTACCCAAGCGCCGGTCCACCCACATATCAAACTATCAAAGTAACGAACGCGAATTCTATGATCATGATGAAAACTAGCATGACAGAAATTTCCGTGTGTCCTCGGGAGTGTTTTTTCCTCATATAAGACTTTGTCTAGGCTTGTCCCTTGCTACAAAAGGGATTGGGACACTTTTCTGCACCGTTGCTAGTTTTGTTACTTGTTGCTTGCTACGAATCATCTCACCACACAATCACTTGTTACCGACAATTTCAGTGCGTGCAGATTTTACCTTGCTGAAAACCACTTGTCAGATCCTTCTGCTCCTCGTTGGGTTCGACACTCTTACTTATCGAAAGGACTACGATTGATCCCCTATACTTGTGGGTCATCAGACCCGTCCCTGCAGCGCTGGCATACACTTTGCAGGTGAAGACCACCTTTGGGCAGGAGAGCATGTTCCCTTGTTCCCCTTCCCGCCCTTGAGATAAGGGAAGAGGACCTGGGCCACAACTATATATAGAGGATAGGTGGCTCCGTACAGGGGAGATTCATTCATTCGCCCATTGGCACCACACAAAGGCCATCAACCCTCCGGAGGCCCTCGAACAATATACTAGTTCATCCACAAACCTCCACGAGAGGCAATCCACCAAAGCACGAGTAGGGTATTACGCTTCCGAGCGGCCCGAACCTGGGTAAACAGTCGTGTTGTTTGTCTTCCTCACCATTGAGTGAGTTCCTTGCCATCCCCGACGAGTAGCAAGTTAGGTGAGGCGAGCCCACAGGAGATCTTCGTACACACGCCTTACTTCAAATCTTTAGGGTTTTGCGGAGCCCGAAATCCGACATTTGGCCGCCAGGTAGGGGGCATGTCAAGGTTTCCTCTAAGCCCCGCCTTCACCAAGCTTTGCCGCTCCGATGGCTGAAGCCTGCCGGGCTCGCACCGAGCGCCGCGCCACCCGCGTTGCTCAGACGGCACGCGCAGGCCCCGCCGGCGCGCGCCGTTCACCATCGCCGGTGGTGAACGTCGCCACGGGCCCCGATGCTCAGGAACAACAAGGCTCCTCCCCGACTACCGAGTAGGCCGACGGCCACACCGCCACTCCGTCGCTCGTCCGGGCTTCCGGGTCAGCCTCACGCGCCCGACCGGAGATGCCTGATACGTCTATTTTGCACCATGCTTTTATGTTGATATTTATTGCTTTATGGGCTGTTATTACACTTCACGGTATAATACTTATGCCTTTTCTCTCTTATTTTGCAAGGTTTACATGAAGAGGGAGAATGCAGGCAGCTGGAATTTTGGCCTGAAAAAAGGAGCAAGTTTGAGATACCTATTCTACGCAACTCTAAAAGCCGTGAAAATCAACGAGGAATTATTTTGGCATTTATAAAAAATACTGGGCCGAAGAAGTACCAGAGGGGAGCCAGCAGGACGCCACAAGCCTGCTATGCGCGTCCTACCCCCTGGCCGCGCCTAGGGGGCTTGTGGGCTCCTTGCCGGCCCTCTGGACCCCCTCTTTTGCTATAAGGAGGGTTTCGTTCCAGAAAAAATCAGGAGGAGGCTTTCGGGAGGAATCGCCGGCGCCACGAGGCTGAACTTGAGCAGAACCAATCTAGAGATCCGGCAAGGTCGTCCTGCCGGGGAAACTTCCCTCCTGGAGGGGGAAATCGTCATCACCAACACTCCTCTCATCGGAGGGGACTCATCACCATCATCATCTTCATCAGCACCATCTCATCTCCAACCCTAGTTCATCTCTTGTAACCAATCTCTGTCTTACGACTCCGATTGGTACTTGTAAGGTTGCTAATAGTGTTAATTACTCTTTGTAGTTGATGCTAGTTGGATTACATCATGGAAGATTATATGTTCAGATCCTTGATGCTATTCAATACCGCTTTGGTCATGAATATTATTATGCTTTGTGAGTAGTCACTTTTGTTCCTGAGGACATGGGATAAGTCTTGCTATAAGTAGTCATGTGAATTTGGTATTCGTTTGATATTTTGATGTGTTGTATGTTGTCTCTCCTCTAGTGGTGTTATGTGAATGTCGACTACATAACACTTCACCATTATTTGGGCCTAGAGGAAGGCATCGGGAAGTAGTAAGTAGATGATGGGTTGCTAGAGTGACAGAAGCTTAAACCCTAGTTATGCGTTGCTTCGTAAGGGGCTGATTTGGATCCACTAGTTTAATGCTATGGTTACACTTTGTCTTAATTCTTCTTTCGTAGTTGCGGATGCTTGCGAGAGGGGTTAATCATAAGTGGGATGCTTGTCCAAGTAATGGCAGTACCCAAGCGCCGATCGACCCACATATCAAACTATCAAAGTAGCGAACGTGAATCATGTGAACATGATGAAAACTAGCTTGACAGAAATTCCCATGTGTCCTCGGGAGTGCTCTACCTCCTATAAGAGTTTGTCCAGGCTTGTCCCTTGCTACAAAAGGGATTGGGCCACTTTGTTGCACCTCTGTTAATTTTTTTACTTGCTACTTGCCACGAATCATCTTATCACACAACTTTCTATTACCGATAATTTCAGTGCTTGCACAGATTACCTTGCTGGAAACCACTTGTCAGATCCTTCTGCTCCTTGTTGGGCTTGACACTCTTACTTATCAAAAGGACTACGATAGATCCGCTACACTTGTGGGTCATCAAGACTCTTTTCTGGCGCCGTTGCCGGGGAGTGAAGCGCCTTTGGTAAGTGGAATTTGGTAAGGAAATACTTATATAGTGTGCTGAAATTTGTTGTCACTTGTCACTATGGAAACTAATCCTTTGAGGAGCTTGTTCGGGATATCTTCACCTCAAACGGAAGCACAAGGAGTTTCTTCTCAACCTGCTGCACCTACTGAAAATATTTGCAATGAATTTCCTTCGGGTATGCTTGAGAAACTGCTGGCTAATCCTTTTATAGGAGATGGAACATCACATCCAGACTTGCATCTTGTCGTGGGTATAAGTCTGACAGTAGATGTATGGGGTATGAAAGGATGGGCAGAGCCTTAGCTACGGCGAGGATGTATGAGTTCAGGCCCCTCTACGGTGGAGGTAAAAGCCCTACGTCTCAGTGCTCTTGGGATCTTAGTGTCGAGTGGATTATAGGATTACAGTAAATGCCCACCCCTGCACGAGTGGGGAAGGGCGGCTTATATAGAGTGCGCTTCCCTTCATAATGGCCCGGTCGTCAGGGGTGGAATAGTGGCGAATAAATGCCTACGTTACAAGTAACGTAAGCCTTAAATGTTAATAATGGTGTATGAAAACGTATGACCGTTGCCCTCCTGGGAGGTTACGATGTACATAGTGGAATCTAGTCGCTATGTTAAATATGCTCCGAGTGCTCGTCATCGACTGGATGATGGGGGAGTCCTTAGTTTAGTCGGAACTGTCTAAGGGCCTTGTCCTCTATGAAGGGTAGTCCTTGGGTAGGACCTATAGGGCAGGCCTATGACCCTACCCTGGGACTATGACCCCATCATTAGTCCCCGAATGGATCAGGGTTGGAACGATGAAGTGATGTCCGGAGTATGGATCCGACTGGTATGGAGGTGACTTTGGCGTTGTTTGCCTCGATCCATTTTATCCTTTCAACCAGTGATCTGAGTGAATATATCAATGAAACGAACCGTCAGAGACCGAGTGCTTCCGCGGAATCTTTCGACGTGACTGGTCAAACTGACAGCACCGGATTTTCCGGGATCCTCAAATTTCTGTTGCCGCGCGCTCAGCGGAGATGACGACATCGCCATCGAGTAGGTTTTGCCGCCTCGATTACCGCGCCTTTATCTTCTCCACTAACATCGCAGCAGCCGGTTGGGGAGATAAGATTTCGGGTCCACCTGTTAGTGACCCAATCGGAATCTTATTTAATCCTCTCCAGCGGGATTTCTTGTTGCGCTGCTCATCTTCCTTGCATTAATCCCGCTCCTCCCGTAGCTCTGTGCACGCCTCAAGCCTCCTCCTTCCCCTCCTCCTCTGCGGATCCGTTGCCTTCGCCATGACGAAGGGGCAGACCAGCAAACTTGAGTCGCAGAAGAAGAAGAAGAAGGGGGCGGCCCCTACTCAGCGGCGGCAGCGGGCGCAGTCGGTGGGTTGGATCCAGGGGGATTTCCTCCCCTCCTCGGTGACGGAGGACGACTTGCTAGAGCTGGTGGAGCACGGCATGATCGTCAACAAGTCATGGAGGCTGCCGGAAGGCAAGACGGAGCCGGCGCCGAAGGAGGGGGAGCGCGTTTTGCTGCTCAGCCACGTGTTCAGGGGCTTCTCCTTGCCTCCCCACCCCTTCTTCCGAGGTATCATGACCTACTTCGGGGCGCAGCTCCATCATTTTCCTCCGAACGCAATAGCCCACCTTGCTGCATTCGTCACCCTTTGCGAGTGATTTATTGGATGTCCCCCCCACTGGGGGCTCTTTAAGTACGTCTTCTCCGCTAGATCCGAAACCGTCAAAAATCTTAGCCAGTCGGACAATAAGACCCATCTCCTCCAGTTCTGCGAGGGTTTAGGCTTCCAGAAGAAAACAAAGAGTAGCTACCCCCCCCCCTCCAGTTGTCTGAGTCAGTTAGGAACTGGCAATCGACCTGGTTCTATTGCCAGGACATTGCTTGTCCGAATGCTTCGAGTGGGTTGCCACCTTTTAGCCTAGACCGTCCGGGCCCTCCTAGGAAGCTTGCGCTCTCTAAGGGGGAAAGGATCCAGATCCAGCCTTTGGTCGACGTGCTGATAGCCGTCGTCCGCAAGGGAGTCACCGGCACGGACCTGCTGGAGACTTTTCTGGGTCGGCGCATCCAGCCGCTGCAGGCCCGGCACCACGCCATGTGGCACTACGCGGGGCCTTCGGATTCCACGCGGTCTCATCTAGAGTGTGTGACCGGGGAGACTGTGAGAGCGTGGGTCCGCGGCATCACAGGCGCGTGTGACAACCCCGAAGGAGCCCGGCGGGTGAAGCCCTTCCGCGCCGACAATCCTCTTCCGAATGAGGTGAGCACATATTGTCGAGTGCTTTTAATCTTGTTAGATTTATTGCTTTTCTTGTCCCGCCGACTGACGTTGCCGACTGTGTTTTGTGCAGGAGTGGACCAACTGGTATTCTGCCGTCTCAAATGGGAATCCACCCAAGGAAGAGGAGGGCAGCCAGGAGGGCAGCATGGATAGCGCCAAGTACGTCTCCGACAGTGAATCATTTGCTGCTCATATTGATCTCCCTAAAGATAATTGGTTTAAATATCATCCTCCCTTAGAAGTCAATGTATTTAAACCCAACCCAGTTGAAGAGAAAGTCATTGCCTATAATGATCCTATTGTTCCCAGTGCTTACATTGAGAAACCACCTTTCCCTGTTAGGATAAAGGATCATTCTAAAGTTTGAACTATGATACGTAGGGGCTACATTAGAACACCTACACCCCCTGAGAAAATTAGAGTTGAACCTAGTATTGCTATTATCACAGATCTCCTGTCCGACAATGTTGATGGCCATGATATTCATTTCTGTGAAGATGCTGCTAGAATTGCTAAACCACATGCTAGAGACAAACATAGGCTTGTTGTTGGCACGCCTGTTATTTCTGTTAAGATAGGAGATCATTGTTATCATGGTTTATGTGACATGGGTGCTAGTGTTAGTGCAATAACTCAATCCTTATATGATGAAATTAAAGACGAGATTGCACCTGTTGAAATGGAACCTATTGATGTCACTATTCAGCATGCCAATAGAGATACTATCTGCCCTGTGGGAATTGTTAGAGATGTTGAAGTCTTGTGTGGTAAAATGAAGTATCCTGTTGATTTTCTCGTTCTTGTTACCGCACAAGATAGCTTTTGTCCCATCATATTTGGCAGACCTGTTCTCAATACCGTCAATGCTCATATTGACTGTGAGAAGCAAACTGTCACTGTTGGCTTTGAAGGTGTGTCAGATGAGTTCAATTTCTCCAAGTTCGGTAGACAACCTCATGAAAAAGAGTTGCCTAGTAAGGATGAAATTATTGGCATAGATTGTATTGTTGTGCCTCCTACTGATCCTTTAGAGCAATACTTGCTTGAGCATGAAAATGATATGCATATGGATGAAAGGGATGAGATAGATAGAGTCATCTTTGAACAATATCCTATCCTTAAGAATAATTTGCCTCTTGCAATGCTTGGAGATCCACCCCCACCAAAGGGTGATCCTGTGTTCGAGCTTAAACAGTTGCCTGATACTCTTAAGTATGCTTATCTTGATGAAAAAGAGATATATCCTTTTATTATTAGTGCTAGGCTCTCAGAGCATGAATAAAAGAAGTTACTAAAAACTCTGAGGAAGCACCGTGCTGTTATTGGATATACTCTTGATGATCTTAAGGGCATTAGTACCACTCTATGCCAGCACAAGATTAAAACCGATCCTGATTCCAAAGCAGTTGCGGATCATCAACGGAGATCAAATCCTAAGATGAAAGAGGTAGTAAGAAAAGAAATACTAAAGCTCTTGGAAGCGGGTATTATCTATCCTTTTGCTCATAGTGATTGGGTGAGTCCGGTGCATTGCGTCCCTAAAAAGGGAGGTATTACCGTTGTCCCTAATGATAAGGATGAACTGATCCCACAGAGGATTATTACTGGCTATAGGATGGTGATCGATTTTAGGAAATTGAATAAAGCCACTAGGAAATATCACTACCCTTTGCCTTTTATCGACCAGATGCTAGAAAGACTGTCTAAACACACACACTTCTACTTTCTAGATGGTTATTCTGGTTTCTGCCATATACCAGTTGCACAATCTGATCAGGAGAAAACCGCTTTCACCTGCCCTTTCGGTACCTTTGCTTATAGACGTATGCCTTTTGGCTTATGTAACACACCTGCCACCTTTCATAGATGTATTATGGCTATATTCTCTGACTTTTGTGAAAAGATTGTTGAGGTTTTCATGGATGACTTCTTTGTTTACGGGTCTTCTTTTGATGATTGCCTCAGCAACCTTGATCGAGTATTGCAGAGATGTAAGGTTACCAATCTTGTCTTGAATTGGGAGAAGTGCCACTTTATGGTTAATGAAGGCATCGTCTTAGGACATACAATTTCTGAAAGAGGTATTGAAGGCGATAAGGATAAGGTTGATGCGATCTAGAAAATGCCATGCCCCACAGATATCAAAGGTATAAGAAGTTTCCTTGGTCATGCTGGTTTCTATAGAAGGTTCATTAAAGACTTCTCTAAGATCTCTAGGCCACTTACCAATCTCTTGGAAAAGGATATTCCTTTTGTCTTTTACGATGATTGTGAGGAAGCCTTCAAAATACTTAAGAAGGCCTTGATAACTGCGTCTATTGTTCAACCACCTGGTTGGAACTTACCTTTTGAAATCATGTGTGATGCTAGTGATTATGCTGTTGGCGTTGTTCTAGGACAAAGAGTTGATAAGAAGTTGAATGTTATTCACTATGCTAGTAAAACTGTAGACAGTGCCCAAAGAAACTATGCTACTATGAAAAAGGAATTTTTAGCAGTCGTGTTTGCATGTGAAAAGTTCAGGTCTTACATTGTTGATTCCAAAGTCACTATTCACACTGATCACGCTGCTATTAAGTACCACATGGAAAAGAAAGACGCTAAACCTAGGCTTATCAGATGGGTTCTCTTGCTACAAGAATTTGATTTGCAAGTTGTCGACAGGAAGGGTGCTGATAACCCCGTAGCAGATAACTTGTCTAGGTAGGAGAATGTTTTTGATGACCGACAACCTATTGATGATAGCTTTCCTGATGAGCAATTGAATGTCATCAATACTTCACGTAGTACACCGTGGTATGCTGTTTATGCAAACTATATCGTTGCTAGATTTGGAGTCCCTAGATATCTAATGACCGACGGTGGTTCACATTTCATTTATGGTGCTTTCCGTAAAATGCTTGCTAAGTACGATGTCAATCAAAGAATTGCATCTCCCTATCATCCTCAGTCCAGTGGTCAAGTAGAGCTAAGTAATGGAGAGATTAAACTAATTGTGCAAAAGACTGTCAATAGGTCTAGAAAGAATTGGTCTAAGAAGCTTGCTGATGTACTGTGGGCTTATAGAACTGCCTATAAGAATCCCGTGGGAATGTCTCCGTACAAAATGGTTTACGGCAAAGCATGTCATTTACCTATTGAGCTAGAGCAAAAGGATTATTGGGCAATCAAAGAGCTCAACTTTGATTTCAAACTTGCTGGTGAGAAGAGGTTATTTGATATTAGCTCACTTGTTGAATCGAGAGCTCAGTCATATGAAAATGCCAAGTTGTTCAAAGAAAAGGTTAAGAGGTGGCATGATAAAAGGATACAAAAGCGTGAGTTCAATGTAAGTGATTATGTCTTGCTATATAATTCTCGTTTAAGATTTTTTGCAGGCAAGCTTCTCTCCAAATGGGAAGGTCCTTACATTGTTGAGGAAGTATATCATTCCGGTGTCATCAAGATCAACAACACTGAAGGTAATTTTCCGAGAGTGGTAAATGGGCAAAGAATCAAGCATCATATCTCAGGTACTCCCATAAATGCTGAAAGCAATATTATCAAAACCATAACTCCCGAGGATTACATAAGGGATATCTATCAACCTGTTTCAGACTCCGAAAATGATGAGGTATGTGATTCGGTAAGTAAACCGACTCCAAAACTTTTCTAGTAGGAATTTTTCTCCATCTTGGAATTTTTAGAAAAATAGAAAAATTTAAAGCAGTCCGGAAAGTGCACGAGGAGGCGACAAGCCTGCCAGGCGCGGGCCACCCCCTGGCCACGCCTGGGGGGCTTGTGACTACCTCGTGTGCCTCCCGGACTCCGTTTTCTTGCGGAGTACTCCTTCTGGTCGGAAAAAATCATTATATATTCTCCCGAAAGGTCTGACCCTCGTATCACGCAATTTTCCTCTGTTTTCGCTTCGATCCTGTTTCTGCTGCAGATCTAGATCGCTATGACATCCCCAAAAGCTCCGAAGGACAAGATCTTCGAGAAGGTCATCAATCCCTACCTCGCGGGAGTGCTGCAACACCCTCAATCTATCGAGATGCGTCAGGGGATCCTGCACATCCGTGATGTTGAGGCGCCCAAGAAGACCGGAAGCATGGAGGCGAGGCTCGAAGCAATGGAGCAACAAGTCTTCAGGTGCCAAGGGATGGTGGAGCGTGGACTCAACGCCAACCACATGATGAGCATGGAGTTCACCAACAAGCACAAGATCGATGCCAATGACATCGGGAAGCACCTCTCCAGGCTCTATGACAGAATTGATCACCTCCAAACCCAGATCTATGACCCGCAGAACCAAAACTGTGAGTATGAGTATAGATTTAAATGAATACGATTGGCTGCAGATTTGAGGATTCCGGAGACTCGGCCATCTTTCCATGATGGAGCACCTATGCCTTGGAAGACGGAGGATCAAACCCTTGTTGCAACAACTCCACCATCATCACCTCCAAAGGAAGACAACTAAGCACAGGTATGGGCAATCCCCTTGGCTTATGCCAAGCTTGGGGGAGTTGCCCCGGTATTGTATCACCATCACATCTTTTGCCTTTACCTTTTCTTAGTTTTGTCCTTTTTGGTTTTATCTTCCTCTAGTGGAATAAAGTTCTTCGTGTTTTAGGTTTGAGTTTTGCATTGTGTCACCCCCGATGTATTCGAGCTCGTGATCCATATAATAAAGAGTGTCTTAGTTAAGGGCCTTGCCTCATGCCATGATCAAAAGAATGATAAAAGAACAAAAGCATGAAAGATCATGTAATGTTCTTATGGGAAGTGATGGCTTCACATATAAAAAGAATGATGATTGAAACTTGTTGAGGATGGACAAACATAGACCTTGGTCATTGTTGCAATTAATAGAAAGTGATAAAGAAGGAGAGGTTCACATATAAATATATCATCTTTGACACCATCTATGATTGTGAACACTCACTAAACTATTGCATGCTTAGAAGTATATGTTGGACAAGGAAGAGAACATAATGAATTGTGTTTGCTTGGTTCCGAACAATGATTATATGACTAGAGATCCTTTAGCATGTGATGATTGCTTCCATCCCATATCAGCCAAAACTCCCGCACCAAGTAGAGATACTACTTGTGCATCCACAAACCTTCAACCCAGTTTTGCCATGAGAGTCCACTATCCCTCAAGTAATTTGTCATCGGTGCAAGAAATAAAAATTGCTCCCTAAATATGTATGATCTATTAGTGTATGGAAAATAAGGTTTGTACGAATCTGTGATGAGGAAGACATAAAAGCGACGGACTGCATAATAAAGTTCTTTATCACAGGGGCAATATAAGGTGACGTTCCTTCACACTAAGAGGTCGCACATCCAAACCTCAAAAGCGCATGACAACCTCTGTTTCCCTCTGAGAAGGTCCCATCTTTTACCTTTACTTTTTGCCCTTGACAGAGTCATGGTGATCTACACCAATTCCTTACTTCACCTTTATCTTGGCTAACGTCATATGCTAGGGAAAGATCTATATTCATATGTCAATTTGGAAGTAAGTATTCATGAATTATTATTGTTGACATTACCCTTGAGGTAAGGAGTTGGGAGGCGAAAGTATAAGCACCTATCTTTCTCTGTGTCCGACTGAAACTTTGATCTCATGAGTACCACGTGAGTTGTAGCAATTGTAGAAGGCGAAAGGATGATTGAGTATGTGGATTTGCTTTACAAGCTCCTATGTGGATCTTTCCGATGTTATGATAAATTGCAATTGTTTCAATGACTAAAGGCTATTGGTTGTTAATTCTCAGTAAGGTTCTTGATCCTTACTTTACTTTGTGATGGAATTATCACTTTAGCATCAGGGATTATATGATGATATTGCTGTTCGGACTATGATCATGATGCTTGCATGTCCGTATCTTGTTTTGTCGACACCTCCCTCTCTCTAAACATGTGGGCATATTTATAGATCTCGGCTTTCGCTTGAGGGCAAGCGAGGTCTAAGCTTGGGGAGTTGATACGTCCATTTTGCACCATGCTTTTATGTTGATATTTATGGCTTTATGGGCTATTATTACACTTCATGGTACAATAGTTATGACTTTTCTATCTTATTTTGCAAGGTTTACATGAAGAGGGAGAATGCCGGCAGATGGAATTCTAGCCTGAAAAAGGTGCAAGTTTGAGATACCTATTCTGCGCAACTCCAAAAGCCGTGAAAATCAACGAGGAATTATTTTGGAATTCATAAAAATACTGGGCAGAATAAGTACCAGAGGGGAGCCAGCAAGAGGCCACAAGCCTGCAGGCGCGGCCTACCCACCTGGCCGCGCCTAGGGGGCTTGTGGGCTCCCTGCTAGCCCTCTGGCCCCCTCTTTTGCTATAAGGAGGGTTTCGTTCCAGATAAAATCAGGAGGAGGCTTTCGGGAGGAATCGCCGCTGCCATGAGGCAGAACTTGAGCAGAACCAATCTAGAGCTCCGGCAGTGTTGTCCTGCCGGGAATACTTCCCTCCCGGAGGGGGAAATCATCGCCATCGTCATCACCAACACTCCTCTCATTGGAAGGGACTGATTGATACGTCTCCAACGTATCTATATTTTTTGATGGTTTCATGCTATTATCTTGTCAAACTTTGGATGTTTTGCATGCCTTTTATATATTTTTTGGGACTAACTTATTAACTCGGTGCCAAGTGCCAGTTCCTGTTTTTACATGTTTTTGACCCCTTTCAGAGGAGATTTTGAAACGGAGTCCAAACGAAATAAAATCCCCGAAAAGATTTTTTTTGGAATTGAAGAAGATCGGGGAGCTTGGGAGCCAAGGCAGGGGAGCCCCAGGGGCCCCACAAGCCCCCACCCCGCGGCTAGGGGGGTGCGCCATCCAGTTTTGTGGGCCCCCTGGACGCCCTTTGCCCTAGGACTTTCGCATATATATTCCCATAAATTCCAGAAAAAATCAAGAGATCATCGCAATCACTTTTCCACCGCCACAAGCTTCTGCCTCCGCAAGATCCCATCTGGGGCACGTCCTGGTGCCCTGCCGGAGGGGGGATTCGGACACAGAGGGCTTCTCCATCAACACCATGACCTCTCCGATGATGCGTGCGTAGTTCACCAGAGACCTACGGGTCCATAGCTAGTAACTAGATGGCTTCTTCTCTCTCTTGGATCTTCAATACAAAGTTCTCCATGATCTTCATGGAGATCTATCCGATGTAATCTTCTTTTGCGGTGTGTTTGTCGACATCCGATGAATATTGGATTTATGATCAGATTATCTATGAATCTTATTTGAGTTTCTTCTGATCTCTCTTATGCATGATTCCATATCCTTGTAATTCTCTTCGAGTTGTGGGTTTTGTTTGGGCAACTAGATCTATGATTCTTGCAATGGGAGAAGTGCTTGGTTTTGGGCTCATACCGTGCGGTGACCTCCCCAGTGATAGAAGGGGTAGCGAGGCACGCATCGTGTTGTTTCCATCAAGGGTAAAAAGATGGGGTTTTCATCATTGGTTTGAGATTATCCCTCTACATCATGTCATCTTGCTTAAAGCGTTACTCTGTTGGTCATGAACTCAATACACTAGATGCATGTTGGATAGCTGTAATGCCCCAAGTGTGTAACCTTCCATATTTGGAACCTTCCCATGTGGGTCCACCTTGTCATGGTCATGAGAGCTCAATGCATGTATGATTTTATGTGATGTCACCTTGATTAACTTTTCCTTGCATGCATGCATTCCATATCATTCTATGTATTGGTTTGAGTCTTGTGAATTCATGTGTTGGTTGATGTGATGTGGGATGTGTGATGGTGTGGAGGTGGATGATAGTAGGAAGTGTCATGTGTGGGTGTATAGGTTTCAAAACCATCTTCCCCCTCTATTCCTCCTGAAGGTCAAGTTTCACTTGCACCTTTTCTGTTTTAAAAATGTCCTTGATTTAGCTCTTGTTTGTGGTGTATTTGTGATGTGAAATTGCTACTTTGAAACATGTTTTAAAGCTGCATATAATTACAAAACAGATCAAGCAAATGCTGTTTTGTAAATATTTATTTGCCCCAAACATTTATTTTCCACTTTATTCAAATAGGTCATATTTTTCCATGATCAGGGGTGTTTTTATCTTTATTTTTGAGCCAACAGTTTGGCCCGTGTTTTATGTTTCTTTTCCTGTTTTAGTTATAATAGGAAAGCCAGGAGATTCTTTCTCCTCTATCTAGCGCCACCCTGTGGGCTTTCTACCACAGGCCAGCCCACTTCCTCCTCTGTCTCGCGCAGGGCCTGCAGCGAGTCCCTCTTCTTCCTCCTTTCCATCTCGACAACCCGGGGCCACTGTCAGCGACTCACCTCGCTCCTCTCTGCTTTCCACCGAAGCTCTCCTCGCGCACATGGCCGCGACGCGTCCCTCTCCCCCTCCTTCCCCTACTTAATCCCTCTTGGCGTCCATTCCAAGGCTAGGGTTCCTCCTCCTCCGCCGCCACTTCTTCCCCATCTCCCTCTCTCTCTATCGGTGACCTCAGGTAAGAGATCGGCGCATCCGCCATGACCGGCTCGTGAAGGAGCTCGCCGCCGTTGATGATGTGGCTCTGCTTCCTCTCCAAGGCGTCGGCAAGCTCGCGGGGTCTGGTGGGAATCCATTCCCGCGGCTAGGACGACGTCATCACTTCTTCTTTCCCTGCATCGACGACGTCCCCTTCCGCCTCGACGAACCTCTCCGACGCAGCTTCCTCCTCTACTTCCCCTGCTACCTCTCTGACCAGGATCAGATTCTTCTTCCGCTGGGTGAGCAGAGACTTACTTCCCCTTCCATGTCTTAGATCGAGCGCAGGAGCCGTAGGTTCGCCGCCGTGCTGTTCCCTGTTGCCGGCGCCACCGCGCATCGTGGAGGTGTAGCAGTAGTGCTTCTCGAGTGGATTTAGATAGGGAAATGGAACCGTGGATGCCAGGGCATCCTTCCATCAACAAGCCGGTGCTTGATTTTGCTTGTGCCGCCGGCGAGGTAGCTCCCCTGTTCCAGCCACCGTGGATCACCAGTGGATCCCGAAGGGTATGATCAAAAGAGCAGAGAACCCTTCTCTGTCAGACATCGTTACGTAGCGTAGTGGTTGTGTGTTGTTGTTGCCTGTTGGAGGTTGCGGGTTCGATCCCCCCTCGGCACCCTTTTTTGGTTTGTTTCCTCGGCACAGTAGTTTAGCGCAGCAGAGTAACTTTACCTCCTAGGCTGCTCTGTTCTGTCGAGCGCAAGGCCACTAGAAGAGTGGTTTGCACCTGTGGGCAGTACCAGAGGGGTAGAAGGTTCGATCCCTCCTTCCCCACCTTATTATTTTTTTGCTATGCTTTGTTTTTCTTGTGCTGTTCACCTTCGGATTGTGTAGATGTAGATTTGGTGTGCCTCACTCCATGGAGAAATATTTGCCTCTCCTTAATCTGTATGTATGTGGTGTTTGTGTTGCTAACAAGAGATATGCATGGTAGTTGTTGTTGTCATGTGGAGCTTGTGCCTTGGGTGCAAGTGAGTGTGTGTGTGTGTGTGAAGGGTTTTTCCCTCCCACACACCTTGTATATATGTTGGTGTAGGTTGCTTGCAAGCATGTGCATGTGGTTCAAGTCATGTGCATGTATGTGTGTTTGCACTAGGAGTGCACATGTAGCTATATCGTGTGTAGGAGAGCTTGTGTAGTATTATCATGTGTAGGAGAGCATTGTTGTTTGAGTGCATGTATATATAGTTTGCTAGATCCTATGTGAGTGTGTGGGTGCTCATGTGAGTATGTCCACACACATATCATGGCAAGTTATGCCTTGATGGGCATATGTGCAAGATTTCATGTGTAGGTGTTGTTGTTATGTTTTGCTTGTTGTTTGTGATGGTGTGGTAATGTGCTAAGGCACATAGGCATGAGGTCTACCCCTCATGTACCCCCATTGATGTTGTGGTCATGTGCATGATCTTGTGTAGGAGTTGTTCTAGTGTTTTTGCACATCTGATGATGCACTTTTCACTACATAGGATTCTATGTAGTTTTTCCTTCCTAGTTTGTGCTCATTTGTTCCAAATAAGTGCATAGGTATTATATATGCTTTTGGGGTAGATAGATCCCAGGAATCTATTGGTGAAGTCATTTTTGCCTTTGGAACATTTTCTGGAGATGACTTGTTTCACATTTGTTCTATGTTTGGAGCTTGGTCTCATGATGTAGTGGTGTGCACAATAGGTTGGTTCCTTGTTGTGGCACTAGAGGGTGACCCCCTCTACCACCTATTGGTTTTGTTTCATGCTTAGGAAACCATATGTGCAAGTTGTGCTCAATCAAAATAGGCATGTGGCTGAAATTCCAGATTAGTGAAAATCTGAGATTTTCACTAAGTGTGAGAATCTCTTTATATTTTCTTCTCCTGTAGATGAGCTTGTGCAGGTCAATGTGTTGTGATCCAGCCTTAGCTTTCAACTGGAAAGTTGAAGCTTATATGTTTGTATGTCTCCCTATAAATTTTCATTCCATTTGGAGTCCCGTAGATATTGGTTTTGCTTCTGTCAAAATGCTTCAGAGCATAAACAGATAGTGAGAATCTGGAATTTTCACTAAGTCCCTGAAATTTGATATTTTTGGGCAAGTTCGCAGCTGTGTAACTTTCTGTGTTTAACTCCTTTGTGTGATATTTTTGCAGATTGTGTAGTTTTGATGTTTTGATGATTGTGAGTGCTTAGTTGATAATGTGGTGTTCTTCTTTGCTCCACCCCATCCATGTTGGTTTGTTATATGTCTTGGCTACCTGGAAGTACCAGAGTTGAGCCATTGGAGTGTGTGGTGATGAATTTGACACGTAGGGCTTCATTTCTTGTTTCGTTGTTTCCCGTTGATTCGTAGCTCCGATTGTACTACTCTTTATATGCTTTTGCATCGTTTTCACGAGACGCATCTGATCATGTCATTGTCATGCATGTCAAGATATCATAGAATGCATTTCTGTCCAGGAACATGTATTTACTTCTCATGCTTGTGCTAGTGATAGAAATAGTGATGCATGCTCATATTCATCTCATGCATCATGTGCTTGTTGCATCTTGAGGTGTTGTCGTTCATTGGATGTTGTTCTTATGTTGGGTAGCACTGGGATCGGAGAACGACTACGTGGATTCGGGAGAGTACGTGTAGGACGATCAAGAACCGTTCCAAGCTGAGGATATCACAGGCAAGATGATATGACCTTGATTCTATCTCTAGAATTGTTATGCTAGATTACGTTTCTTCCGTCATATGCTCGCTGCCTACCACTGAAGTAATTGCCTCCTGAATTTCCATGAAGCCCAAACACTTATCCCTTCCTAGCAAATCTTGAATGGCTAAGTAGGCTTTGCTAAGCTTCTAATGTTAGCGTAGCTAGTTGCAGGTGCTTTGTCTCATGTGATAACATGAGCTTGATATCATTATCTTAATTCTGTTATTTAATTAATGCACCTATATACTTGGTAAATAACGGAAGGCCTAGCCTTTTGCCGGGTGCTTTGTTCCGTTATTGCCGCCATAGTTACCGGCTACCGGTGTTTGATTCCATAATGATCGCTCCTAACACGTTCGGGGTTGTTATGGCGACCTCCTCGATAAATCACGTAGTGTTAAGACTTGTCCGGTAGGACCCAACATTGGTTTTAATCTGCTAATCACTTAATAATAATCTGCATAGGGAATAACTACCCCGCGGAATTTAATCAACAACCCGTGCCAGTGCTCCTCATGAGTGTTGGCCCACCCACCTATCAGTCGGCAATACCACCCCAAGGAAACTTGAGGTTTGGTCCTTGTCCACTATGCATAGACGATGTTGTCCTGAGACTGAAATACCCGACTCCTATCAGGGTCATCGACACACCAGGAGGTCCTGCTAGTCTTGTCTTACCTTAGCGATATATCTTTCGTATAGGAATCCGGGTGAAGCTTTGGTTCTCGCCAGAGTTGAGGTTTTGCTCTAAGGAATCCGACGAGATCACGAGATTCGTGATAGAGGATTACTTTGCGGCCCGTGTACGTTTGTGATGGACTAGTTGGAGCACCTCTGCAGGGATTATTCTTTCGGAAAGTTGTGCCCGTGGTTATGTGGCAACTTGGAATGTTTGTTAACATCCGGTATTAGATAACTTAAACATAAGCTAATAAAATTTTCAACTGTGTGCGTAACCGTGACTGTCCCCTTCGAAGATCTCTCTTCGATCGGGAACACGGTGGGTTTATGATTGACGTAGGTAGGTGTTCAGGATCACTTAGTTTTCATCTATTAAGCTTAGGATGCTGCAACCTAAATACTCCACCATATTAAGCTTAGGATGCTGCAACCTAAATACTCCACCTTTCCAACCTAATAAGCTGACTAGTTCTGGCACCGAGGTCATATATTGCTGAGTCCTCGTGGCTCACAGATTCCTTCACAACACCAACAGGTTCAGGTATCCCTGAGACAGGTGATCCCGACGGCACACATTTGGCGTGGCAGTACGATGAGGAGAACGACCGCCTGTACGTGGACTATCCAGACGACTGAGGCGTGGTCGTGATCATGGGCAAGCATGCAGGGTAGCATAGTCATTTCCCTTGTTTTGTAGTCCGTAGCGGAACTACCTTGTTTGAATGCGTGATGTAACTCTGATATATTTATGAGATGGCAATTGAATCCCTTATTATCATTCTGTTGATATTATGTATGTGCTATGTTACCATGTTTGCAAAACGCTTAGATGCGCTTCTTTCCAATTCGGGGCCTCGATACCCAAATTGGAAAGGACCGCATCTTAGTCGTTACAATAGCGGTCGATGTGTGGAGTAATAGTAGTAGATGCAGAAAGTATCGGTCTACTTGTTTCGGACATGATGCCTATATGTATGATTATTGCCTTAGATATCGTCATGACTTTGCGCACTTCTATCAATTGCTCGACAGTAATTTGTTCACCCACCGTGATACTTGCTATTTTGAGAGAAGCCTCTAGTGAACACTATGGCCCCCAGGGTCTACTCCACACCATATTTTCAGCCTTACACTTTTTACTTCGTTGCACTTTCCGCCTTCAGTTCTCACTTCGCAAACAATCTTGAAGGGATTGACAACCCCGAAGCGTTGGGTGCAAGCTTCTTTGTGTTTGTGGGATAGCAGAAGAATTTCTAGCGCCGTTGCCAGGGTGGAAGATCAAGTCAAGAACTCATCCCAGTAGGTGTCGCAAACTCATCTCTTGCATTTACTTTGTTTGCCAGTTGCCTCTCGTTTTCCTCTCCCCCACTTCACCAATTTGCCTTTTTCATTTGCCTTTTTTCGTTTGCCTTTTCGTTCGCCCTTTTTCTCGCCTGCTCTTTGTTTTCTTTTGTGCTTGCTTGCTTGCTGAAGTCACCATGAACGAAAACACCAAACTTTGTGACTTCTCGAATACTAATAATAATGATTTTATTAGTACTTCGATTGCTCCCGCCACTAGTGCGGAGTCATACGAAATCAATGCCACTTTGCTGAATCTTGTTATGAAAGAGCAATTCTCTAGCCTTCCTAGTGAAGATGCCGCATCCCATCTCAATACCTTCATTGAGCTTTGCGATATGCAAAAGAAAAAAGATGTGGATAATGACGTGATGAAATTGAAGCCTTTTCCTTTCTCGTTGCGAGATCGCACAAAAACTTGGTTTTCTTCTTTGCCCAAAAATAGTATCGATTCTTGGGATAAGTGCAAAGATGCTTATATATCCAAGTATTTTCCGCCGGCTAAGATCACCTCTCTCCGTAATGATATCATGAATTTCAAGCAACTTGATCATGAACATGTTGCACAAGCTTGGGAGAGAATGAAATTAATGATTAGAAATTGTCCCGCTCATGGCTTGAGTCTTTGGATGATTATTCAAATCTTTTACGCTGGCTTGAATTTCGCATCTAGAAATATCTTGGACCCCGCCTCAGGTGGAACGTTCATGGAAATCACGTTAGGGGAAGCGACAAAGCTCTTAGACAACATCATGACAAACTACTCTCAATGGCACACTGAAAGGTCACCTACTAGTAAGAAGGTACACGCTATAGAAGAAATTAACTCGTTGAGTGCTAAGATGGATGAGTTAATGAATTTTGTTGCTAGTAGAAGTGCTCCTTTGGATCCTAATGATATGCATTTGTCTTCTTTGATTGAGAGTAGCAACGCTAGCTTGGACGTTTATTTTGTTGGTAAGAATAACTTTGGCAACAACAATGCCTTTAGAGGAAAGTATGTTCCTAGGCCTTTTCCTAGTAACTCCTCTAATAACTTTGGCAACTCCTACAACAATACTCATGGAAATTACAATAGATTAGCCTCTGATCTAGAGAGTAATATCAAAGAGTTCATCAACTCTCAAAAGATTTTCAATGCGTCCATAGAGGAAAAACTACTCAAAATTGACGATTTGGCTAAGAGCGTGGATAGAATTTCTTGTGATGTTGATGCTTTGAAAGTTAGATGTGCTCCTCCCAAAATCAACATGGATGAAACTTTGAAAGCTATGCGTGTTTCCATGATTGAGACAGAAACTTTTCGCTCACGAGATGATTTTGCATTTTTATTTCGAAAGAGCTTTTGAGTTTTTTCTTTTTGCTACTGATTGATATGCGTTTTTCCCAGGGCGTTGTAATTTTTTAGATTGTTTGAGGTACCAGAAGTATACGAAGTATACAGATTGCTACAGACTGGTCTGTTTTTGATAGATTCTGTTTTTGGTGAGTTGGTTGCTTCTTTTGATGAAACTATGGTTAGTATCGGGGGGTACTGGCCATGGAAAAGTGAGAATACAGTAGCCCATCATCAATATAGATGGAATTCAAGTTTGCTACAATACCGAAAGAAGTGGTAGTTTGTTTGAATGCGTGATGTAACTCTGATATATTTATGAGATGGCAATTGAATCCCTTATTATCATTCTGTTGATATTATGTATGTGCTATGTTACCATGTTTGCAAAATGCTTAGATGCGCTTCTTTCCAATTCGAGGCCTCGATCCCCAAATTGGAAAGGACCGCATCTTAGTCGTTACAATAGCGGTCGATGTGTGGAGTAATAGTAGTAGATGCAGAAAGTATCGGTCTACTTGTTTCGGACGTGATGCCTATATGTATGATCATTCCCTTAGATATTGTGATGACTTTGCGCGGTTCTATCAATTGCTCGACAGTAATTTGTTCACCCACCGTGATACTTGCTATTTTGAGAGAAGCCTCTAGTGAACACTATGGCCCCCAGGGTCTACTCCACACCATATTTTCAGCCTTACACTTTTTATTTCGTTGCACTTTCCGCCTTCAGTTCTCACTTCGCAAACAATCTTGAAGGGATTGACAACCCCGAAGCGTTGGGTGCAAGCTTCTTTGTGTTTGCGCAGGTACTCTGGACTTGACGAGACCCTCCTTCTGGATCGATACCTTGGTTCTCAAACTGAGGGAAATACTTACTGCTCCTGTGCTGCATCACCCTTTCCTCTTCAAGGGAAGAACCAACGCAAGCCCAGCCTCTGTCAACGTGTCAATTTCTGGCGCTGTTGTCTATGGGATAGCAGAAGAATTTCTGGCGCCGTTGCCGGGGAAGAAGATGAAGTCAAGAACTCATTCAAGTAGGTGTCGCAAATTCATCTCTTGCATTTACTTTGTTTGCCAGGTGCCTCTCTTTTCCTCTCCGCCACTTCACCAATTTGCCTTTTTCGTTTGCCTTTTTCGTTCGCCTTTTCGTTCTCCCGAAGCAGACCCAGTGGAGCACCAGGACCAGGTCGCCCCCGCGCCCGTTGCACCCGTCGGGCCGGTGCGTTGCCTCGCCATCATCCCTGAGCTCTACCCAACTGCGTGGCCCTACAAGTTCAAGCCTGACCTTCCCCCGTGCTACGACGGCACCCTGGACCCGGCCGAGTTCCTGCAACTCTACACACTAAGCATCAGGGCGGTAGGAGGAGGCGACAAGGTCATGGCGTGCTGGTTCCCCATGGCACTCAATGGCGGCGCGCTCTCTTGGCTCCTCAACGTCCCAAAGGCGTCCATCACCTCTTGGGATGGTCTGCGTGAACGATTCATCGCCAACTTCCAGGGCACCCGCGAACGTGCTCCCACCATGAACGACCTGCGGCGCATCAAGCAGCAGGAGGGGGAGACCATGCACAAGTTCCTACAATGCTTCACAGTCATGCTCCTCAACATCCCCAAGGTTTCGGACGAGGCCGTCATCTCGGCCTTCTCCGACGGAGTCACCGACCTCAAGATGAAGGAGGAGCTCGCCATGAGTGATGAAATGAGCACTTCACTTGAGATGTTCAACTTGCCAAACAAGTAGGCGAGGGCTGAAGAAGGTCGCGTGTCACTCCTCGGGCCTCAGGCGACAAAACCAAAAGAGAAGAAGGCCAAGGTCAAGGAGGCGAAGCGCAAGGCTCTTGCCGTGCTCGTAGCTGAGGCTGAGATGAAGTACGGCCGAGGAGGAGAGCGTCCGTCAGGAGGGGGGGCAATGTGCGTCTTCCATGGCACCTGTGGCCATGATACCTCCGAGTGCTAAGAGCTCCGACTGGTCCGTGCCGAGCACTTCAGCAGGCGCCCTGGATAGGGAGACAGAGGCCCCGCGCGCAGTCGTGGTCGCTGTGGAGGCCGCTGGGACGACCGGGAGCCGCGTCAGGGGTTGCGTGAACAGCCTCATGAAGACCGTTGGTGCGACCAGGGCCAGGACGACCGCTGGCGCGACGACCCTTCATTGCAATCTCCGGTGATGGCTAGACGAATGTTGATGACAACAAACCTTCCCCTGCAACGGCACCAGAAGAATGCTGCTAACACTCCCCGGCAATGAAATTATAAGAATGTTGTTGATGGCCCACCAGCGCGTGGGTTCGCAACAGTTTTCGAGGGTAGAGTATTCGACCCAAATTTATTGGTAAGCCAGACCTGAGGTGAGAGCATACTCTCGAGTATTAGCAGCTGAATTTGTCAGATTCAACCACACCTGAAAGATTAGTATCTACAAGCAATGTAGTAACAACAAAGTAGTATGATAACAATGGTGTCAGAAACGATCTGATGACACGGCAGACTATTTCTAATGATTGTATCAATGGCGCCAAGTTGCCTCGTTGACGGAAATTGTCAGTTCCCGTCAACGACCAGCGAACCAAGATTGTAGCAGGTAGCAGCAGTGTAACGAGCAATAGCAGCGGCAAGGAATAGCAGTAGCAGCAGCAGCAGAGCAAGACAAGCAACATCAGTAGGACAAACTCGTAGGCAATGGGTCGGTGATTTATTTAGATGATATTCATCATGCAACAGCTATAACACGGAGAGATATGTGGCTAGCTCTCGTTCGTCAATGTGATGTAGGCATGCATTCCGTGTGTCGTCATACGTGCTTAGGGAAAAGAACTTGCATGACATCTATTGTCCATCCCTCCCGTGGCAGCGGGCTCCAAAAGGAAACTACACGATATTAAGGTTCTCCTTTTAATAAAGAACCTGACCAACGCATTAGCACTTGGTGAACACATGAACTCCTCAAACTATGGTCATCACCGGGAGTGGTTCCGGTTATTGTCACTCCGGGGTTCCCGGATCATATATAACACATAGTAGGTAACTATAACTTGCAAGATCGGATCTAAAACACACATATATTGGTGACAACATAATAATTTCAGATCTGAAATCATGGCACTCGGGCCCTAGTGACAAGCATTAAGCATGGAAAAGTAGTAGCAACATCAATCTCAGAACATAGTGGATACTAGGATCAATCCCCATCAAAACTAACTCGATTACATGATAGATCTCATCCTACTCATCACCACCCAGCGAGCCTACGAATAGATTACTCACAAACAACGAAGAGCTTCATGGAATTGGAGAGGGAAGAAGGTTGATGATAACGATGGCGACGATTTCCCTTCTCCGGAGCCCAAGACGGACTCCAGATCTGCTCTCCAGATGAAGAACAGGTGGTGGCGGCGCCTCCGTATCGCAAATGCGACGAAAACTTCTCTTTTTTATTTTTTCAAGGACGAAAGGGATCTTATAGACCTGAGATTGGGGGCGGCAGAGCCGTGTGGGCCCCACAAGCCTGCCCACCGCCACCAGGGGGGTGGTGGCCGAACCAGGGCTTGTGGCCCACTGGCCCACCCCCTGAGGTGGAACCTGGCGTAGATATTTTTCTTATTTTCCAAAACTGCTCCCCGTAAATTTTCAGGACGTTTGGAGAACTTTGATTTCTGCACAAAAATAACACCAAGGCAATTCTGCTGAGAACAGCGTCAGTCCAGGTTAGTTCCATTCAAATTATGCAAATTAGAGTCCAAAACAAGGGCAAAAGAGTTTGGAAAAGTAGATACGATGGAGATGTATCAACTCCCCCAAGCTTAAAACCTTGCTTGTCCTCAAGCAACTCAGTTTACAAACTGAGAGAGAAAGAAAAACTTTGACAAACTCTGTTTGATCTTGTTGTTGCAACTATGTCTAACTCATAACCAGAATTTCAGCAAGATCACAAGTTAACCACAAAAGCAAATGACACAAAGGTCTCACGGTAAACTAATATCAATGGCATAATCAGCTAACGAGCAAATAATAATGAGTTTCAAATACCAACACTTCAATCAAAACAAGCATGAAGCAATATGAATAGGTGGTATCTCTCTAGCTCTTTCTGCGACTGCAAAACATAAATGCATAGCACTTTCAAAGATCAAGGGCTGACTAAACATTGTAATTCATAGCAACGAACATCTAGTCATAGTCATACTCAATATCAATCAAAAGCAAAGCATAAAAATGACAGAGGTGCTCTCTAAGTGGTGCTTATATAAGAGGAGGATGACTCGACAGGAAAATAAATAGACAGGCCCTTCACAGAGGGAAGCATTGATTTGCAGAGGTGCCAGAGCTCAAGCTTTGAAAACAGAGATAATAATTTTGGGTGGCATGCTTTCATTGTCAACGCAATGACCAAGAGTTCTCAATATCTTCCATGATACTCATGCTATAGGCGGTTCCCAAACAGAAAAGTAAAGTTTTAACTCCCCCACCACCAATCAATCACACTCCACGGCTAGCCGAATCCTCGGGTACCGTCCATACCAACATCAATCCGGGGGGAGTTTTGTTTTACAGTTATGATTTCGGTTTAAGCGTGGAACTGGGCATTCCAAATACCGGACCCTTTCTCGTGAATGACTGTGGATAAACACATGTCGAGGATAACACTCCTAGCATGGAAGATACCAATAGCCCTCTGTCACCACATGAGCGGTTCGGGCATGCAAAACATATTATTTCTTGAAGGTTTAGAGAATGGCACATGCAAATTTACTTGGAACGGCAGGTAGATACCGCAAATAGGTAGGTATGGTGGACTCTCATGGAAAAACTTTTGGGTTTATGGAAGTGGATGCACAAGCAGTATTCCGCTTAGTACAAGTGAAGGCTAGAAAAGACTGGGAAGCGACCAACTAGAGAGCGACAACAATCATCAAGATGCAATGAGTTTGACTAACATTGAATGCAAGCATGAACATGATACAAATCACCATGAACACGAACATCATATAGGCTATGTTGATTTTGTTTCAACTACATGCATGAACATGCGCCAAGTCAAGCCACTTGAAACATTCAAACGAGAATACCATCCTATCATACTACATCATAGTCATCTCAAAATCTATGTTGGCATTCAAGACAAACCATTATAAGCTCTCAACTAAATAAGCATGGCATCACAAACTATGATCTCTAAGTTGTCATTGCAAACATGGTTCTCTCACAACAAAGCTAAATCTGGGTCGACAAGCTAGTCATATTTACAAAAACAAAATAGATAGAGTTCATACCAGCTTTTCAGTCTCAGTCACTTCATCATATATCATCATTGTTGCCTTCCAATTGCACGATCAAACGATGAAAACGATAATAAGCGCATTGCACTAAGCCGAATCTGCAGGCAAACACAAAGGAGAAGACAAAATAATATGTTTCTTTGAAAGCTAAACAAGTAAGCATGCAAGAACCAATAAACATTATAACCAATATCTTCTACCTTGACACAAAGAAAAAGAAAACTATTTACACGGGAAAGCTCCCAATAAGAAAAAGAAGAAAGAAAAATCTTTTTGGGTTTTCTCAAAAGGACACAAAACAAGAAAACAAGAAAACAAAAAGAAACTAGCATGGATAATACAGTGGCAAAGTGTAAACACCAGCTAACAAAGTGAAAGAGTAAGAATGAATGTAAAGTCGGTGAGAACACGTACTCCCCCAAGCTTAGGCTTTTGGCCTAGGTTGGTCTACTCCCAAGGATGGTCCTCGCGAAACCCAAAGTCATAATGGGTGTTATACAGGAGTGCTGCAACCACTGCCTGAATAGCTGCCTCACGAAGTCGAGTAGCCGTCGCCTCCCTCTCATACTCCTCTGCCTCTCCTATGGTTATGTAGTATCTTCGTTTAACCTGAAAGTCAAAGAAAGCAGGAGCGGGAAGGGTAATATGGAAAACACGCTGCGGGTTAAATATCAAGCGGTATAGGAGGGATCCATGATCTCTCTCAAGGAACTGGTAGCGTGTTAGAGCGACACGATCAATGTAGGCTGTACGGAGAGGAGGGTCTTCTGGACGGATGGATACTCCAAGAAAATTTGCTAAGCGTGTAGCATAAACTCCACCAAAGAAATCCCCCTCACTGGCATATTTATTCAGCCTCCTTGCTATTATAGCTCCCATATTGAAGCTCCTGTCACCTGTTACTGCGCTCTTAAGGATACTAAGGTTGGAAGCGCATAGGTGACAATGTGCACCATTGCCGTTAATGCACCTACCTATCAAGAGGGCAAGGTAGTGCAAGGCAGGGAAATGGATGCTTCCTATGGTGGCTTGCGTAATATCTCTGGTTTCTCCAACATTTATACTGGAGACAAAGTCTCTGACCGAAGACTTAGGAGGATCATTAACACTACCCCAATCAGGTATCTTGCAAATCCTATTGAAATCCTCCAGATCCACGGTATATGATTTATCGTACAGATCAAACAGTATGGATGAGTCACGGCCAACTGAGAATTTAAATCTACGCACGAAACAAGCAGTGAGCATAGCATACTGTTCACATTTATCTGAGAGGAATTCTTTTAACCCGGCATGGCACACAAGTGCGTCAAACTCATCCTTGAAGCCTCCTTCGATCATGAACTCATCGGAAGGCCATTCACATGGTTGCACCGGTGCGTCCCTTAGTTGAAAAGGTTCGGGCTGCCGAAAAGAGAGACGAGGACCCTTCTTACTTGAGGAACCACCATGAAACTTCCTCCTGAACATAATTACCTTTTGCTGAAATTTTTGAATTTCAAGAGAAAAGTGAATAAAGACCCACCACACCTTGTAGCAAATACTCCTACTAATGCCTAGAGACCATATCACGCACTAAAACTACTTGGAACCAGCTAAAATCAATCTTTCTAGCTCAAGAACAGGGTCACCAAGGTAGCAAGAATTCGCGAAGGATAAAGCACTAGAGCAAAAACTAATTGGACCAATGGAGGAATCACTTACCAAGGAGTAATTTCCTCGAAACGGTTCGAAGAATGGTGCTTTGAGCAAGGAGATCGAAAATCACAGCCAAATGAGCAAGAACACGGGTTTGATCTGCGAAACAATTTTTTCTGGAGGTGGAAGAAGAGACTGAGAGCTGGAATGAGTGGAGCGGGTGCCTGTGGGCCCCACAAGCTTTCACCCCGCCACCAGGGGGGTAGGTGGCGGTGGCAGGGCTTGTGGCCCACTGGTCAGGCCCCCAGGCCAGCTCTTAGGCCCGGAAATTTTCAAAAATTCCAGAAAAAAGCATACTAAATTTTCAGGACCATCGAAGAACTTTTATGTTCGAGGTATTTTTCTCCGGGACGCTAAAATAGAAAATAGGAAAGACTAAACTAATTCTATCATTTTTCTTCTAAGCAAAAGAAAAGGAAAACTCAAAACAGAGGTATGTGACTCCTTGATTCATCCGTTTCATGGTCATCGAAAGAAGTCCGTCAATGGGATTGATCAAGTCCTCATGACAAAACCTTCCATAATCGCAAGAGAGAACGGAGAATTTTCGAATAGCCAGTAAGTCACCTCAATGGGGATATGTATCTCCCCAACAAGCAAATCATACTTCATCTTGACACGAGGAATAGGGCATTCAAAGCTCCCAATGAGAATCGATGAAGTCTTTTCGATAACATTGATGCAATGTACTGGATATGGTTTCTTCGGAAAGTGCATTGTGTGCTCATTACCGTTGACATGGAAAGTGACATTGCCTTTGTTGCAATCTATAACAGCCCCTAGAGTGTTTAAAAAGGGTGTTCCGAGGATGATAGCCATGGCATCGTCCTCGGGAATATCCAAGATAACAAAGTCTGTTAAGATAGTGGTGTTAGCAACCACAACTGGCACATTCTCGCAAATGCCGATAGGGAAAGCAGTTGATTTGTCGGCCATTTGCAGAGAAATTCCAGTGGGTGTCAACTTATCCAACTCAAGTCTATGATAAAGAGAGAGCGGCATAACACTAACACCGGCCCCAAGGTCACATAAGGCAGTTCTTACGTAGTTTCCTTTAATGGAGCAAGGTATAGTGGGCACTCCGGGATCACCAAGTTTCTTAGGAGTTCCACCTTTAAAAGTGTAGTTGGCAAGCATGGTGGAGATCTCAAGATCTGGTATCTTGCATTTGTTAGTCACAATATCTTTCATGTACTTGGCATACGGAGACATCTTGAGCATGTAAGTTAACCGCATCTGCAGAAAGACGGGTCTTATCATCTCAACGAAGCGCTCAAAATCCTCATCATCCTTTTTCTTGGATGGCTTAGGAGGAAAGGGCATAGGTCTCTGAACCCATGGCTCTCTTTCTTTACCATGCTTCCTAGCAGTGAAGTCATTCTTGTCGTATCTCTTAGTTTGTGGATTATTAGGATTAACCATAGGTTCAATCTCCACATCCTCATCATGGCTAGGTTGAGTATTATTATGAACATCACTGTCCATATTGTCACCAGGTTCATGTTCATCACCTGATTGTGTTTCTGCATCAGACGCAGAAATATCATTAGGTTCTTCAGGTGTGCCAGTATTTGGTGAACTGGCGTGTAGGTTTCTATCATCCTTCTTCTTCTCCTTAGGATGACTGGGTGTATCAGCATTGATTCCTTGAGAATCTTGATTAATTCTCTTAGGATAACCCTCAGGATACAAAGGTTCCTGAGTCATTTTGCCTCCTCTAGTAATGACTCTGACGGAGTTGTCATTTAATTCTTTGAGCAGGTCATTCTGAGCTTTAAGTACTTGTTCTACCTGAGTAGTAATCATAGAGGCATGTTTACTCAGAAGCTTCAGATCATTGACATTTCTGTCTACAGAAGCACTTAAATGGCTAAGCATACGAGTACTTTGTTCCAAATGTCTGCTAACATAATCATTGAAACTCTGTTGTTTGGCAACAAAGTTGTCAAATTCATCAAAGTATAGGCTAGCAGGTTTATCAAAAGGAATATCACTCTCATCAAACCTACGTAGAGAATTCACTTCCACTACCTGTATCGGGTTTTCGAGACCATGGATCTCTTCGATAGGTGGTAGATTTTTGACATCTTCAGATCTAATGCCTTTCTCTTGCATAGATTTCTTGGCCTCTTGCATATCTTCGGGAGTGAGGAATAGAATTCCTCTTTTCTTAGGAGTTGGCTTACGAGGTGGTTCGGGAATAGTCCAAGCATTATCATTGATCAAGAGGTTATTCAGTAGGGTCTCAACTTGTTCTACAGTTTGTTCCCTAAAAACACAACCGGCACAACTATCTAGGTGGTCTCTAGAGGCATCGGTAAGTCCGTTATAGAAGATATCAAGTATCTCGTTCTTCTTAAGAGGGTGATCAGGCAAAGCAATCTGTAGCTGGAGGAGCCTCCCCCAAGCTTGTGGAAGAGTCTTCTTGGAGTTGAGCAAAGTTGTATATTTCCTGCAAGGCAGCTTGCTTCTTATGGGTAGGGAAATATTTATCACAGAAGTAATAGACCATCTCCTGGGGACTACACACACATCCAGGAGCAAGAGAGGTGAACCCGACTTCAGCGTCATCCTTTAGAGAGAAAGGAAACAACTTAAGGATATAGGAATGGCGAATATTCTCCTCATTAGTGAAAAGGTTGGCTATTTCGGATAGTTTGGCAAGATGGGCTATGACCGTCTCAGACTCATAACCGTAAAAAGGATCAGATTCGACTAGAGAGATTATCTCAGGGTCGACGGAGAATTCATAATCCTTATCGGTGACAAAGATAGGCGAAGTGGCAAACTTCGGGTCATTTTTCATCCTAGCTTCCCGAGATTTTTCCTTCCACTTGAGAAGTAATTTCTCAGCGTCATAGGCATCCTTACACGCAAGAAAATCCTTAGCTATCTCTCTCTCCATAACGTAACCCTCAGGTGTATCAGGCAATTCATATCTAGGAGAGCTAGGTGTAGCAGGAGCAAAAGCAGGTTCTATCTCAATAGTATCGACAATTTTAGAAGCATCACGAGCATTGGCAGTAACTCTAGCAATATGAGCATCAAGGAACACTCCTAGTGGAACATCAGGCAAAATAGTATCTCTAGCAGTATCAAGCATAGCATCATCAGGAAAAATAGCATCTCTAGCATCATCAGGCAAAGAAGTATCAAGCATAGCATCTCTAGCAGTATCAGGCATAGCATCAAGCATAGTATCATCAGGCATAGTATCAAGCATAGTATCATCAGGCATAGTATCAAGCATAGCATCTCTAGCAGTAGTATCACAAGCATCATCAAGCACAGGCGACATATCAAGATTTCTAGCAGGAGGTGATGTCGCAAACTTACTCATAACTGAAGGTGAATCAAGTGCAGAGCAAGATGGCAATTACTTACCTCCCATCGTAGTTGAGGGCAAGACTTTGGTCTTCAGATCCTTCAGATTCTTCATAGTGATCAGCAGAAATAAATCCCAAGTGACTCAGAGAATATAGCAATACCTCCCCGGCAACGGCGCCAGAAAAATGTTGATTTCAATCTCCGGCGATGGCTAGACGAATGTTGATGACAACAAACCTTCCCCTGCAATGGCACCAGAAGAATGTTGCTAGCACTCCCCGGCAACGAAACTAGAAGAATGTTGTTGATGGCCCACCAGAGTGTGGGTTCGCAGCAGTTTTCGAGGGTAGTGTATTCGACCCAAATTTTTTGGTAAGCCAGACAGGAGGTGAGAGAATACTCTCGAGTATTAGCAGCTGAATTTTTCAGATTCAACCACACCTGAAAGATTAGTATTTGCAAGAAAAATAGTAACAACAAAGTAGTATGATAACAACGGTGTCAGAAACGGTCTTTTGACATGGCAGACTATTTCTAATGATTGTATCAATGGCGCCAAGTTCCCTCGTTGACGGAAATTGTCAGTTCTCGTCAACGACCAGCGAACCAAGATTGTAGCAGGTAGCAGCAGTGTAACAAGCAATAGCAGCGGCAAGGAAAAGCAGTAGTGACAACAGTAGAAGCAGCAGCAGAGCAAGACAAGTAACAGCAGTAGGACAAACTCGTAGGCAATGGGTCGGTGATTTGTTTGGATGATATTCATCTTGCAACAACTATAACACGGAGAGATATGTGGCTAGCTCCCGTTCGTCAATGTGGTGTAGGCATGCATTCCGTGTGTCGTCATACGTGCTTAGGGAAAGAACTTGCATGACATCTATTGTCCATCCCTCCTGTGGTAGTGGGGTCCAAAAGGAAACTATGGGATATTAAGGTTCTCCTTTTAATAAAGAACCAGACCAACGCATTAGCACTTGGTGAACACATGAACTCCTCAAACTATGGTCTGGGAGTGGTTCCGGTTATTGTCACTCCGGGGTTGCCGGATCATAACACATAGTAGGTAACTACAACTTGCAAGATCGGATCTAAAACACTCATATATTGGTGACAACATAATAATTTCAGATCTGAAATCATGGCACCCGGGCCCTAGTAAAAAGAATTAAGCATGGCAAAGCAGTAGCAACATCAATATCAGAACATAGTGGATACTAGGGATCAATCCCCATCAAAACTAACTCGATTACATGATAGATCTCATCCTACTCATCACAACCCAGCGAGCCTACGAATAGATTACTCAAGAATGACGAAGAGCTTCATGGAATTGGAGAGGGAAGAAGGTTGATGATGACGATGGCGACGATTTCCCCTCTCCGGAGCGCAAGACGGACTCCAGATCTGCCCTCCAGATGGAGAACAGGTGGTGGCGGCGCCTCTGTATCGCAAAGGCGACGAAAACTTCTCTTTTTTATTTTTTCTGGGACGAAAGGGATCTTATAGACCTGAGATTGGGGGCGGAAGAGCCGTGTGGGCCCCACAAGCCTGCCCACTGCCACCAGGGGGGTGGTGGCGGAGCGAGGGCTTCTGGCCCACTGGCCCACCCCATGAGGTGGAACTTGGCGCAGATATTTTTCTTATTTTCCAAAACTGCTCCCAGTAAATTTTCAGGATGTTTGGGGAACTTTGATTTCGGCACAAAAATAACACCAAGGCAATTCTACTGAAAACAACGTCAGTCCAGGTTAGTTCCATTCAAATCATGCAAATTAGAGTCCAAAACAAGGGCAAAAGAGTTTGGAAAAGTAGATACGATGGAGACGTATCAACCCCCAGGAGGGGCAACGACGCGGTCAGCCTCGTGAGGCTCGCCCTCGTGAGGTCGTGCTGCCTCCGCCACCCAAAAGGATGGATGAAGACAGGTAGGATGATGCGGCTGGGGGTTTCTAGGAGGTCAGGGCGGTGGCCTCCATCCTGGGCGGCGCCCAGACCCCAGCCTCCAACCGCGCCTTCAAGCAGTTTGCACGGGAGGTGAATGGCGCTCTCCCGAAGCCTGAAGCAATGCGCCCCTCAACTGGTCCCAAACTACCATCACCTTCGACCCAAGTGATCAGCTCAGGTGCTCGTTCATGGTCAGCAAACGCCCCATGATGTGCGCCCCGACCATCAGCAACGTCCTTGTCACCAAGACCCTTATCGACGGTGGAGCGGGTCTCAACGTCCCCTCGGTCGAGACCTTTGAGAAACTCGAGTTGCCGTACGAATAGGTCATGCCGACCAATCCCTTCTCAGGAGTTACGGAGGGGTCCACCATGCCCATCGGGTAGGTGCATCTGCCAGTCACCTTCGGCGAGCGCAAGAACAACCACACTGACATCATCGTCTTTGATGTCGCGCACATCCACGTGCCGTACAATGCGATGCTTGGGTACCCGGCTCTCGCCAAGATCATGGCAGTGACCCACCATGGCTACAACATCCTCAAGATGCCAGGGAGCGGCGGCGTCATCACCATCACCTGCAACGAGAAGGACGTCGTGTGTACACTCGAGTGCACCTACCGCACAGCAGCGGCAGAACACTCAAACGACGAAGAAGACGAACTATGTCGCGAGGATCCCATGCAAGAAGAAGAAGCAGCTCCTCCTGACGGAGCGCCCTGGGGCTTCGGACTCCGTTCCCGGGGACAGAGTCATGCCTCCCATTGCATAGGAAGGCGCGCTCAGTGCCCCCCTTGGGTCAGGGCTGGGGGCTTCCACCGGGGAGGCTTTGGGCCTGACCAGTGAGGCGAGGATGGCGCTCTAGCACAATCCGACGGTGATCTCCAGCGCTCGTCCGCCCAGCTCCCGTGAGTCCTTCATCAGAGCAATCCAAGAACTTCGAGAGGCCTAGGCTATGCGAGGCGGGGACTGCCCTGCATCACGAATCGCAGTCGTCGGCACGGTCGATCGGCCCCGCATCTGCATCAACGCTCTCGCAATCGATAGAGTCGCGGCTCAAGGCTCCTTTTGGCCCGCGCTAGCTGATCATCAGTGGGTGTGCCCAGGTGCCGGCACCCTCATGCCCTTCGGGCTGGGGAACTCGACTGCTACCTACCGGAGGCTCCAACAGGCCATGCTCATGCCTTGCCTGCTGGGGTGTGGTGAGGAAGAGGAGGAGATGCTCGGGGCAAGCGACGGTCCCGAGCCTCGGGGGACGGCGGACCCGTGATGGTCGCGATCATGGAAGCCGGAGATTGGGCGAAGGCGGCACCCTCGACACTTCAGCGGCATGGCCGCTAGGTGACTTTTGGTTGGCTGCTGCTAGGTAACTTTTTGGCTCACTCCGTCCGAGGGCGCCGACAGGGTCGTGTGGCCTCCAGGAGTTCAGGGCATTCCCCAGCCACCACTTCCATTTAAGTTGTTTCTGTCGCACCCACTTCGAACCATAATATTCTACCTTGCTTGCGTCTTTGGGCGGTCGACCCCCGCTTGGGGGCTCCGGTCGAAGCTTATCCTTGCAGGGCCTCCTGAGGTAGCAGACACCCTGTCTCACTCCCGAAGAAGAAGAAGTCAGTAGGGTTTACCAATGACCCAAACGGAATCAGACTCCAATGCCTTGGGGGTTGGGACACTCGCGAGGCCAAAGCCTCCTCGCGACCTCCCAGATACACCCCCACCGTGAGACTCTCACGTAATAACGAGTCGAGGCTGTATACGCCCAGCCCCCCCCCCCCCCCGAGGACGCGGAGGGGTCCATCCCACGCCTAGTGGAAGCCCTATGCTCCGTGCTGGGGAGAAGACTCAAAGGAATCATGGACCTAATGCCTTGGGGGTAAGGACATTCGCGAGGCCAAAGCGTCCTCGCGACCTCCCAGATACACCCTCACCGTGACACTCTCGCGTAATAACGAGCCGAGGCTGTTTCTCCCAGGCCCCCCCGAGGACGCGGAGGGGTCCATCCCATGCTTAGTGGCAGCCCTACGCTCCGCGCCGGGGAGAAGACAAAGGCAATCAACTCAGTCTACCAATGACTATGCCTGCAGCTGGCCAGGAAATCAAGACAGTCCACCAATGACTATGCCCACACCTGGCAAGGAAATCAACATAGTCCACCAATGACTATGCCCATAGCTGGCCGGGAAGCCAACCCAGTCCACCTGCGACCATGCCCACACCCAGTGCGAGGGACAGACAACTAGAGGTACAAAGCCGCTCGTACGTCAAGGGGGACCCATGAGCATCGCGACTCAAGGGCCTAACTGCGCCCGTAGCCCCTTCCGTCTTGGGCCATCCTGGTTTCCGGTCGGTTCAAAGGTGGTGGAGATACGCGCGGGGCGGGCCCTGCCGACGCGGAGCCTAGCGCGCTCAACAAGCCACTTAAAATCTATGAGGGAGAACACTGGAGTCGCTCATACGTCAAGGGGGACTCCTGAGCATCTCAACTCACGAGCCTGAACTGTGCTCGTAGCCCCTTCCCCCTTTGGGCCTTCCTGGTTTTCGGTGAGTTCAATCGTGGCGGAGGTACACGCAGGGCGGGCCCTGCCGACGCAGAGTGCTGAAGGAGTTCGGGAATCTCAAATTGTCATTTTCTTAGAAGGGACATTGGAGTCGCTCGTACGTCAAGGGGGACTCCTGAGCATCGTGACTCAAGGGCCTGAATTGCACCCGTAGACCCTTCCCCCTTTGGGCCGTCCTGGTTTTTGATCGGTCCAATAGCGGCAGAGGTATAAGCGGGGCGGGCCCTGCCGACGCAGAGTGCTGAAGGTGTTCTGAAGTTTCAAAATCCTCGTCGTGTTCCCCTCATGTGGGCTGCTCGCACGTCAAGGGGGACCCCTGAGCATCGCGACTCAGGGGCCTAACTATGATCGTAGCCCCTCCCCCCTTTGGGTCGTCCTAGTTTTCAGTCGGTCCACTGGCGCGGGGCGGGCCCTGCCGATGCAGAGTATCATAGCAAACATGAAAGAAACAAGGCGAAGAAACCATTCAAGCTGTCAGCCAGTTATTACAAGCATCAACAAGGTCTTGAAAACGCAAATAAGTTTAACGCCTCCACGAGGCACGATGTGCATTGCAGAAAAAACAGGGGGAAGAAATCAGGAGGAGCCGCCGCCGCCGGTCGCTCTATCTTCAGGGGGCTTGTCATCGGCATGAGAAGCGTTGTCTTCTCTGTCGTCGTCTTCAGCAGCATCCGAAGATGAAGGAGCTGTGACGCGGGCGAACCTCTTCACCAATGCCTCCACGGGGCCCTTCACCGCCTCCGCAACGCTATAGCGCGCCTCAGTGGGGACCGGTAGGATCACGAAGCCAAATTCAGATCCCGGCTCACGAAGATGAAGGTGACTGAAGACATGTGTTGCGTCCTCAAAGAAGAGGTCGCGACACTCGCTGTCCAAGATCTTGTCCACCTAGACGATGGCGTCCTCCAACGCCACGGCGAGCTCCGCCGCGAGCACGGCGAAACCGCTCTCTGGGGTGGCCAGAGGCTTGTCGAACCCGTCCCGGCAGAGGGTGCGTAGAGCCGAGCTAAGCCTTAGCTCAATGTCAGGGAAGCCGACCAGCTCCGCGGCCTTCTTCTTCTCGGCCGCGGCGAGGGCTTACCCCTTGGCATCGAGGAGGGTCTTACTCGAGGCGATCTCCTTCTCCTGCTCATCCCAGCGCGCCTGCTTCATGCTCCGGCGATTTTCCTCCTTGGACAACTCTTCTCCCCGAACGGTGAGCTTGGCCTTGTGGGTCGCGAGTTCCTCCTCCTGCAGGCGAAGCTGCTCTGTTAGCTTTGCTTGTTCTGCTTGGAAGGCCTTCAGGCGAGCCTCCGCCTCTTCACAGTGTTTGGCAGCTATCGTGGCTTCCTCCAGTGCCTCCTCGCACGGAGCGCGAGCGGCCTTGGCCTCCTTCTCTCCCTTTGCCATCGCGACCGCGACCTTGCTCAGGGCGGTGAAGGCGTTGTTCAGGACGCCCTGGGTGAATATCGAAATCTTCTCATGAGGAGCCCCTAGTACTGTCGCGGGCAGTGCCGTCGGGGGGGGGCATCGTCATGAAGGACACGGGGCTCCGGAGGCTGCTCAAAGATTGTGAGCATTGGCACATCGGTAGATCGAGGGACCTCAAGACCCTATCCCTCGGGCAACGGCGCCGCCGCGATCGCCTCACGACGCTTGGGGGCTCAGCGACCAAGGCCAGAGAGGTCGCCCCGCGAGCCCCCCTTCTTCATCGGCAGGCTGCGACGCGTTGGGCGGGGCCGGCGATGTGTCAGGAGTCGCCTTCGGCTTGACGCCCACCTTCTTCTTTCTCGCCCTCCGCAGAGCAACGTCCCTGGGCATTAGGCAAAAAGAGAATCAGCAATGCACGGACGATGAGCGCGCGGAGCATGCCAAGACGAGCCACTTACTCTTCAATATGGCGCCACCTCTTCTTCCGCTTCGCCCCGTCGATGGCAGGGCGACAGGGCACCCCATGGAGGGGGGAGAGCTCGGCACCTCAGATCTCCCGCTAGCAGAGGCGCGACGCCCCAAGGGCGGCTCAGCCCCGTGCCTGTAGGGGGGCGAGCACACACACAGACCGCGTGGCGCGCGGGCCGGCGCGTGTCCCCTGGAGGTCCTGGCCGGGCGCGAGGAGATCACCACGGAGACCTCGCCGGTGGCATCATCATGTTCAAGCTCACGCAGAAGGATGGCCTGCGAAGGGGGAGGCGCGTTCGTGGGACAGTCTTCGACGGTCTTCTACGAGTCCTCCCCGCTGGAGGCATCATACGACGATACCTCCACTGGACCAAAGCCCTCGGCCGGGAAGAGCCCCTGCTCATTGAAGACAGGCAGCCCGACGATCAGATCAACCCGGTCGTTGAGATGGTATAGCGGACCCAGAGCCTCGGGCATGTCACCAGGGTCACCGCTAAGCAAGATCGCCACGGCCCTGCTCAGCTCCTTAGTGGGAAGGTCCTGGGACCGGAGCCTGAGCTTGTCGTCACCAGCCCAGTAGTCCCACAGGGGCCTGGAGTGGGCCTGAAGGGGCGCCAGGCGTTGCGCCAAGAATTCCTTCACTATCATTCCTCCAGTCAGCCTCCTGGGACTGATGTCGCGGGAGAAGCGCTCCAGTATGGGCACGACCCGAGGGTCGAAGAGCTTCGCCGAGCTCCACGTAGAAGTCTTCTCCGGCACCCCCTTCGGCTCCTCCAACCAAGGGTTGGCGTCCCTGAGACTCATGAGAACCCAGCGGTGCCTGAAGTTCTCCACCTTCTTCCCGGCCTTCAGGAGCAAATTTCCGCTCCGGCCCGCTATGAAGGAGACCCACGTCAACAAATGGGCGCCGTCGTGCAGGTGCGGGCTGAAGAAATGACGGAAGAGGGCTACTAAAGGACGCACGCCCACGAAGGCCTCGCAGTAGAAAGCAAAGACGGATAGGAGCAAAATGGAGTTGGGCTGGAGGTGAAGGGCTTGGATCCCGTAGTGATTCAGGATGGCGGTGAAGAATGAGGAGAAAGGCGACACCAGCCCAGCGAAGACGCTATGGAGGAAGAAGGTGTAAACCACCTTCGATGTGGGCCACTTCTCTATGGCGCTAGGCCAGATCAAGGTCCGCTCGTGCTCGTTGGACTCGGCCACGGTCGATGGAAGCAAGGGGCGAGATCCACATCCTTGGAGAGGGTGTACTCTAGGAGCGGAGGAGCCGGGGCAGGATCTTGTGCCTCTGGCTTCTGCTTGCCGGCGGGCGCCATCGCTGAACTGGCAAGGGAGTGGCACGACGCTGGATCGGGGAAGCGCCGGTTGGAGTTGGAGACCGAGGAGGAAGAGCGAGTGTGGGAGAAGGGAAAGCAATAATGTACCAACGCAACAAGTCAGACTCCTGATAACTCGAGCAGAGAGAAAAGGCAAGGGGAACCCGACATCAGCCGCGCGACGCGCGCCAAACCTGGCCCACGGGCGTTAAGGGCCCGCGATGCTTCAGGCCACCCTCAAGGCTTCGTCGGGAAGCCAGCCCAGGCACGCCTTGGGCCCGGGGGCTACTATCAGCGTTCTGGGAACGGGGTTACCCAAACCCGCTTGCGTGTGGCCCACGGCTGGCCCACTTCACCAAGTAAGCACGATTGGGCGCGGTACCGCTCAAGGCAAGGCCCTCGCGAGGGGCCAAGCCTCGCGAGGAGGAACAACATCAAGACCCGCAGGGGCCTCACTAGGACCTCTCTGGAGGGGCAGATATTCCGAGGCAAGGCCCAGCCTCAGGAGTCAAGGATGACGTGGGGAAAGGACAGGCGAGCAGCAGACAACAGGGCGAAGCAGTTTCCCCTTTAGTGCAAAGGGGGCAAGGACGTACTGGGGTTCCCAAGGAATCTTCCATAGGTTTCCCTTCTCGTGAAACAAAGCCACCGCCGCCCGCCAGCAGGAGAGACATCATCCCTGGAGCCGTCCATGCATCGCTGGCAGCCACTTTGCACGCGAAGACCACTTTGGACTAGAGAGCATGTTCCCCTGTTCACCTTCAAAATTGGCCATTGTGGGATCCCTTCCCGCCCTTGAGATAAGGGAAGAGGACCCGGGCACAGCTATATATAGAGGATAGGTTGCTCCATAGAGGGTGGATTCATTCATTCACCCATTGGCACCACACAAAGGCCATCCAGCCTACGGAGGCCCTCAAACACTGTACTAGTTCATCCACCAACCACCACGAGAGGCAATCCACCAAGGCAGGAGTAGGGTATTACGCTTCCGAGCGGTCCAAACCTGGGTAAACGGCCGTGTTCTGTGTCTTCCTCACCATCGAGTGAGATCCTTCCCATCCCCGACGAGTAGCGAGTTAGGTGAGGCGAGCCCACAAGAGATCTTCGTACACGCCCCTCAGTTCGAATCTTTAGGGTTTTGCGGAGCCCGACATCCGACATATAGCATTTATAAACCTAATGCAATTACTTATTAAATTAACTCAAATGCCCAAAATAAATACTCCGGTGATTCCAAAAATATTGGTTTAGGTTTTACCACTTTTCAATATTTTCACAAAACAATAGGAACATTTTATTGGAGACATTTGAGGCAATTTTTTATCTTAGTCATTTTGTAAAAATGATGACTCTGTGAGGCTTGCCAAACCTTCAATTCAATTTCAATCGAATTTAAATGCATGCGTGAATATTTATAATGCAAATATTTGCACTCAAATAGATATTGTCACTCAAATGATTCTAGGGCTATGACAACTCATCCCCAGAAAACAGGAATCTTGTCCCGATATTCGCATGTAGGGTAACAGGAAAATGGGACACTAAACTATCACAATCTTCATTGTCCAGTTTCCCTTTTCGAAGATGTTTATTCATTTCATCATGTTGATCTTGACATCGATCCTTTGAGATCTTCACCAAGACACACAATGACAAAAGTAACGGGATAACCCTACAAGATTCGAACTTCACGAAGATCGAGTAACTCATGATCAACTCATCGAATGAAATGTAAAAACATCTCTCGAGCAGACACCCAAAACACACATCGGGGAATCAGAAAGAACCAGAAGATAAATATTAAATTTTGGTAGACAACAATACCACTCTTGAAACAGATGGTGACAAGGTTTCAAAGTAGCAAGGACTTGAGTTGCCCTTTATACCATAACGGGGGACCTTAGGAGGGTGACTCAAATAATTATAACCATAAGTGGAAAATACAATTACTTTTGATATAAAGATCATTTAAACTCTTCATACCTAGATAAGGAAATGGTCAAATAATCGTTTGGAGAAGTTCGAAGAAATGGCATACTCAGTATGAAATGAAACTAGAGTTATAGGACAAACCGCCAACGGAAGGCACATTTCAATTGATACCGAGGGTATAACCCAGTGTTTGAGCATGCTCTCAACAACTTGAGCAATTCCATATTCATCAAGGTTTTACCAACATCCATTTCAAGGATCCCGGCAACACCTCATACTACCATGATGAATAATGAAGGAGGATACAGATGCAAAGGAAGACAACCCTTTCTCAGATTTCACCTTAGCTATGCGAATGTATTGAAATATGGATGATCGACGGTGAGACATTTATCACTCCGCTCCTAATGTTATCCTTGATGTACTAGTGTAACCCAAATATAGGTAACATTTTGTATGTAGAACATCAACTAAAGGTCAGATTTCGGGGTCCGAAAGGGTCCATGGGGAACAACTTCTACAATAAGTCATACACGGTCCTCATGGGGAGGTGGCCAATGTTGGTGATACAAGATACGACAATAATAGGTCCTCCGGCAAGGTGTGTTAGCCATGACATCACCTTACCGGGTTATGGGGAGACCAATATTATAATTCTTAAGAAATGTTCCAACCATCATATATGCCTGATATTGAAATCTGGTTGGTGCAAGGATGTTCCAGACTCAGCATGTCTAAAAGGGAAAGGTTTGCAACGCAATTCGATGAGATAATGTTGCGAGATTCTTGGGAAATGAACCACGGAAGCCAACTCCAAAATATGAGTTGGATTGCAAGACACTTAGGAACATAATGTCCAGGGCGATCGTGTCCACATATAAATCTTACAACAAAACACTATCGAGTTCGGGTTTGGAGCGATCATTGACGATGTCGAATTCCTTACATAAGTCCGAATTAGCTCTTAAGAAGGAACTTCTTTTCCTTGAACAGATCAATCGATGGCTTGGTGTACTAGGAGATACATATGGAATGGAGATGATCAGTCTATCAGACCATAGAATACTTCGCACGTGCGTGACTGACTTGGGATGATTCAAAAGAAACTAAAACGACCTTATCAAATTCATACTGGCAACTTGCACGAAATGCACACGAATTTAGAGGAAGTCACTTCTTACACCTAACATATACTTCATGTATGGGACACGAAGATATTGCCTACAAAGTTTCCAACACTAACTTAATGTTCAACATAGGTTATGGAGAAGACAAAGGTGTTGTTGATGGACCGAACAACAATTCACCGATATATTCATATGGATGGAATTCCACAACTTTGTAAGCAAGATAATAGCATTGGTGAGACCAAAATATATAAGGGTGTATGCTCAAGGAAAAATCTATGAGGAAGACAAAATTATGACAATCGTTGGTTCTAATTTTGATTTGACAATAACCAATACTCAAATCAAATATTGGTCAAGACAATGGATGCAACATTTGATCACAGGGATCAATCAATGAGGTTATCATATCTTTTCAACACAACACACACACACACATAAAGATATCCCTTTTGAGATGAACTAAGTTAGGTAAGCTTTTATCTTCACACTCTCCAAGTTGTTGTATAACTTAATCCAACTAGTTTAGTGGTTTCAAACATAGACTCTTGGAGAAAGGGTGGATTATAATAAACCAAGTTGATCACGAAC
The DNA here is from genome assembly GCF_904849725.1 of Hordeum vulgare subsp. vulgare. Lineage (NCBI taxonomy): Eukaryota > Viridiplantae > Streptophyta > Magnoliopsida > Poales > Poaceae > Hordeum > Hordeum vulgare. The sequence continues at coordinate 356,866,838 of NC_058520.1, forward strand.
TCAACAAAATAGTGAGGGAACAACCTGGTAATACTTGTGAGAATATATTCAAAAAATGACGAACCACCCATATGGTATTGAGCTCTAGAACAATCTTGCTTTCCAGGGAAAGACCATATGATCAAAAGAGCAGGGAATTAACACAATCCTAACTCATTGACCAAAGAGTGCACCGGAAAAAATGGACTAGATCACACGATCAATCGTAGAGTGGTGATTCAATAACCATCACACTAGGAATAATATTAGTGTCCATTAACTTCCAAGCAATATGGGATTATTAGGAGTATTGATTTCACACATCATGATTCATTTGTGGGTATTCTCATTACAACCAACACAAATAACGAGGAATGAATAACGATGGAGAGGAGTATCACTACATCAAGAGATTGTAAGAGATGGTGCAATTCTCACAACATTCTTGACATAAGAGGGTAATACTCCAAGGTAGAATAGAACAAAAGCGGGATTGTCATTTTCATATGCGAAATACAACTGCTTTGAACCAATCCTAGAAATGATCAGGTGCTCAAGTTTGTTTCTCCTAGACATTGTAAATTAGAATGACTCGAAGGACCACAAGTATAATATCCATAAATGAATACAGATGCACAAATACTCTTGACTATCTAGTGATAGCTAGAGGTGAGAATACAACTAAGGAGGAATATATCAAAGATCACATGCTTTTCTGAGTTGTAGATGCATAGGTTAGCATGTCCAACGAGTTCGACATAATTATTCTGGATAACCCATGCAGAAAGGTAGGATTGGCAGAGTCACAATTAGAATGGAGAACTCATCGAGCACTCTTTTTGTGATCATTTGGTTGACGAAGAACTTCTGCCATCATAGTTCATGGTATTGAAAGAACAATATACCACAGACCTCGAGGACTAGAACAAAGTTACTAATAATACTAATGGAATGAGCCAACACTGTCAACAATAGTGAGTGGAATGAATCTTGGGTTCAAGAACCTAAAGGTAGAGTACCTACTAATTAAATAACATCACAGAATGCTTTTGGTAATGAAGGCCAGAATCATCACACTGAGATCACAAACCATGACTAGATTACTGGGTGGTTCTCTGGAACAACATGGTTTCCTAAAACTTTTAGCAAAATACGTTGAGGTAATAGAGTACCTCAATAGAAAAAATAGTGTGCTTTGCCTATCCCAAAATAATTAACTCAGGATGAAAGGATTTGTACATGTATCAGATTATTCATAAACCTTGGATAACTCGGATAGCATAACGGTTGTAAGGGCATGAAATACGAAGCAACTTGCATGAAAGCTGGCAACATAATAATGGGATTCTTATGAAGACACTAATCCAAGAGGACAACAACTTTCCTATAGATAGATAAGAAAGCCTAGTTCTTAAACCCCGTAGAATAAAGAAGAGGGTGACTCGGAATTAGAATGATACAAGGAAAGGAGTAAAAAGAGTCTTATGTTCCCTTCCCCAATCAACTCCCTTATATAACTAAAGCAGTTCTAGACTCAACATCAACCAGTTTGGCTTGGTAATCCTACAAGTAGTCAAGCTCTGATACCAACGCTGTCGGACCCCGATCCAAAGCCATACAAATATAGCATGTAACACATCATATCACTTTGCGGCCTCACACACGGTAAACTCCACGGCTGCCAGCTTACCTTGGCCTGGACCGTTTGCGTCTTTTGGCTCACGTATATGAATATGTTGCTAGCAATCATATGTCGGAGAACCCGGGTCGACATGACTAGTTATAAACCCAAGTGGCAGATCCATACACGGGCATGCATACGTAACCCAGCAATACATGTGTCCGTCAGCAACTACATGTAGACGAGTCATAGGAAGCTACATGGACACCATTACACCGCGTGACATTTCTCCCTATGGACACACAATATCAATGAAGGATACACGCCGATCAATCAATGTGTCCGAAGCAGTAGCAAGCTACCATGGCTTGGTGGAAGCACAAAGAGGTATTTCCTTGTAAAGAGGGCTACTAAAGGCACACAACTAGGTGTTGAATCCCACACATACAATGCATTTCAAAACATACACGCAATATGCACGATATGTGTAGACACAACATGGCATCACAACACAACTCTATTTCTCAAAGCGTTATTGAAGACCCATAAGAGCCAACACAGTGTGATATTACAAACATGGGTCATATGACCCAACTCTCAAGTCATACAAGCAACAAGCGGAAGCACAACATGTCTGAGTATAGGCATCTACTAAAACTGGTTGGAGGAGCCTGAAAAATCTACAACGGCCCTCCCAAACGTTCCATGGCGGGAAGAGCGGGAGAGAGGCAATGGAGAGAAATCAGAGGGGAGAGGCTCATCCACACATCTCCATGGAGTCTATCCATCCACCCAGACGGGCAAACGAGCACGAGGTGGCACAAAAGTGTGCTTGTGCGCAGAGAGCACGTGCCCTTCATCCTCCTGGCGAAAGGAGGGAGACGACTCGAGTGCTAGTGGTGTTGGGTGGTTGACTGGGCTGCTAGGTAACTCTCTTTTATTGCCTTTCTTTCTGTTTTCTAATTTATTTACTCTCTTTTGATTGATTCAAAACCAAGTCATTTTAAAACCTTATGAAAATATTTATGCGGTCTTTTAGAATATATTCAGAACCACTTACCAACTTTCAGAATTATTGGATCTATAAATTATTTCTAGCATTTACAAACCCAATGCAAATACTTATTAAATTTACCCAAATGCCCAAAATAAATAGTTATGTGATTCAAAAAATACTGGTTTAGGTTTTGCCTCTTGCCAATATTTTCACATAACAATAGGAACATTTTATTGGAGGTATTTGTTGCAATTTTTATCTTTGTGATTTTGTGAAAAAATGATTCTCTAAGGCTTGAATTGCACTCAAATATATATTGGCACTCAAATGATTCTAGGGTTGTGACAATGTGTTTTGCTTGGAGCATGATTTTATTTTGTTGTTCTTTGTTAGATGTTATTTATAAAAATTTTCAATAAAAACTTCCAAAAATTGCCTTTAGAAAGCTTGAATTGCATGTGTGATGTGTGCGGTACAAAAAGAGAAACTTTTGTTGTAGTATTAGAATTATCAGATTTTACTCGGATGTTGAAAGTTTCTGAATTTTTTACACAGTACTGTCATACAAATTTTTTATCACGTCCTAAATTGTTAGCATTTTTGGGGTTACAAAAGCACACAATTTAAATAGATTGCTACAGACTTTCCTGTTTAGACACATTGTTGTCATAGTTTTGCTATCTACTTATTCTATTCTTTCCATAGCCTATATTGTTAGATATAAATTGTGGAAATGATAGTAAACAGTAGATAATGTTTGAAATTTACTATGCAACTTGTCTCGACAGTATATGAAGTGTATTCTTATGTGTACTAACCTATCTCACGGGTTCTTTTCAAGTTGTCTGTGGATGATGTTTTTGAGACTTAGGCGAAATCGGGAAATGAGAGGATTGAAAGAGATACAAAATATCAAGATTGGGTATGCCCAAGGCACCCCAAATACATATTTCAAGAAGTCCCAAGCATCTAATCTTGGGGATGCTACACATTCCACCTCTCTTCATCGAACAAATATCGGTTAGCCTATGTTGAACCTAAATTTTTATTTGTCTACATGATATGTGCTATTCTTGGAGTGTATTTTTGTTTTTTTGCTGTTTGAATAAAATGCTCAGATATGAAAATCTTTATTGAGAGAGAGTCCTCACATATCTACTTGATTGTTTGACTACTCATTGATCTTCAGTTATATCTTTTGAGAGTAGTTTGGTTGTTTGCTCTTATGCTTCACTTATATCCTAAGAGTAAACTGTGAATGAATGAAATATCGTAAATATGAAATTATCAATGTGCTTTATGCTTAGTATTAGCTTCACATATGGTTTATAAAGTAAATTCTATTGAAGTTTGACAATCATCAATATTGGTCATAGAAGCAAATCATGAATGATTAGTTTAACAAAGAGAGCCTTCACATACAAATATGTTATCTTGGTCATCTTTTATGATTGTGAATACCCATTAATTATTTTCAAACTTGATAAAATAGTTGAAGTTGTACAAGGAAGACAATGTAGTGGTTATGTTTGGGTATATTTGCATAGAAGTTATATTGTTATGGATCCTCCAACATGTGGTGCTTGTTTAAAACCTTTTGCTAGCCAAAACTTCGTACTAAGTAGAGATACTACTCTTGCATCCAAATCCTTGAATCAAGTTTCTTCCATGGGAGTCCACCATTCCTACCTATATATGATATTTCACTGCCATTCCAAGTAAATTTGTATGTGCCACCTCTAAATCCTTCAAATAAACATCCGTTTTGTGTGATTCATGGAGCGAAGGGGCGTTCATTATCTTCCATGCTAAGTGATTTATTCTCAAGATGAGTGTATATTCACTTGTCATTGCACGAGAGAGATGGGTAAACAGGATTTCTAGTCCCAGATAATACAAAAATAAATAAACAAGAACTCCACCTAGAAAGTTGATTGTTTGAAGGGAACCCATGGATACGGCTAGCCATGGAATGTGATTGAATGGTTGAGGGGAGTAAAATTTCAATTCTGTTTTGGGAACCACTAATAATGTGATTTGCATGGAAGATATTAAAAACTCTTTTGTGACATTAACAGGAAAGGCACATGACCCAACATTACATATTCGTCTATGTTTTAAAACAATGAGCTCTGACACCTGTGCAAATTTGTGATTCCTTGTGCGAAGGGACAATCTACTTACTTTCATGTTGAGTTAACTTCTTATTCCAACCTGAATATATTAGTTGGCAAGCACCATGTGGTGGGGAGATATCCAAACATATATTTCGACTCAAATATATTCTATCATGATTCATTATTGTTTATAATTATCTTTATGATAAATATGTTGGGAGGCGAAATATTAAGCCCCTATTTTTGTGTGTGATTGATGGATGTTGTTTCTTCTAATAATATGCCTTGAGTATTAGCAATTATATAAGACTATATGATAATTGAGTATGTGGAATTCTTACTTAAATTTGATGATGCATTGAAGTTACTTGATGACAAAGAACATATTTTATTAAGTTTCAAGAGAATGCATTGTTTGAACCATGAGGTGTGAATTAATTGCTACTCGACCATGATGATTTTTATGAAAAAGTTGTTGGTTATGATGCTAGAAAAACTGATTCCTATTGTCATTGATCAAACTTATGTACTATGCTAGCATTCACATTTCATAAACTAATTCTTTTATCATTTACCTACTCGAGGATGAGTAGGAATTAAGCTTTAGGATGCTGATACGTCTCCAACATATCGATAATTTATGAAGTATTCACGCCATGTTTGCCTATGTTTACAATACTTTTATATGGTTTTGATGCACTTTATATGATTTATTTAGAACTAACCCGGCCTGACGCTGTTTTGAGTAGAATTACCCTCGTGTTGTTTTTGTGTAGAAAATGGGAGTTCTTGGAATCGCCTGAAACTTTTTTATATTTTTTGTGGAGTAAATAAGCAATATTTGAGCGAAGAACCACCTGAGGGGAGCCACTAGTGGGCCACAAGATGATAGGGCGTGACCCCCTAGGTCTCGCCCTAATAGTTTGTGGGGCCCACGTGGCTCTGTTTGGTATGATTCCAACGATGAAAAATCCCATATATACCAAAAACCCCAGTAGTAAAAAAGAGAACTTCCACTCCGCCGCCGCAACTCTCTGTATCGATGAAAAACCCATGTGGAGCCTTTCCAGTAGCCTGCCGGAGAGGGGAAATCATCTTCGGTGGCCATCTTCATCATCCTAGCGGAGGCCATGATGAGGAGGGAGTAGTTCACCCTCGGGGCTGAGGTTTTGTACCAGTAGCTATGTGTTTAATCTCTCTCCCTCTATCGGGTTCTTGAGATGTCATGATCTTGATGTATCATGGGCTTTGTTAATATAGTTGGATCATATGGTGTTTGTCCCATGCTATTGTTGTGATGAATTGAATCTTTCTCTTTGAGATCTCGTTATGTTTGATCAAATATTGTGACAACACTTTGGGGTCTCGGCCGGGTCTGTGGGCCCACGGGATTGGTATGCTCCTGTTATTGCGTCCAATTGGCTACTATTGTTGATGATGGAGGTTCAGCCCTCCCGCGTGCCGACGGTGGTGCATCTCCTAGTCACGGCTCCTCTTTGTCGTGGCGCAGGTCTCTCCTTACGATGTCATGGTGAGACGGTGTAGGGGGCTCAAGACCGTGTTGCTGCAGGGTGTGGGTCAGTTTGGTGGCAGGTTCCGGAGCATCCAAGGTGCTGGTTGGGATCGGGGAAAACCCGTGTCGGCCCGTCCGACATTCATGCGGTGACGCTTGTGGGTGCTGTGGAGGAGGAGATGAGCCGCCAAGGACGAGTGAGTGTCGTCCCTTCCCTTTTATTGCTTCTATTCTTATGGTGTGGCTGACTCTTTCTTACGTGCATACTTCCAACGACCAAGAGGGCCAGCACACCCCTTGGCATGGTACATGGCCTCCCTCCATCGATAGGGGCTGGGGGAAGTGGTTTGGACGTGTCGGGCCACTGTGCAGGCGATGCTCTTGGTGATGACGCGACTCCACACTCGCGTGTCGACGGCGTGGGGGCAAGGGGCAGCATCTCCTCCACCGTCTCCCGCGGGGAAGCTCCGCGGGCAAAAGTGTGTTGAAGGGCCCCTCGGGAGCGCCCTCCTCCAAGTCGAGCGTTGAGCCGAAGGGAAATGAGCCGCCAGCCAGCTCTGCTGCCTTGCCAAATGCCGCGGATGACTGCAAGGAGCCAACCTCCTTGGAGGGGTCTTCGAGCCTCATGCGCATGACGCCTAACCCTGGCGAGGCAGGGCGAGCATTGAAAGGATCGATACGGTTGACTAGAGTGGGGGTGAATAGGCAACGACCACTTTTTAATTAATCTTAGCAAGTTAAGGTAAACAACATATGGGTTAACAAATATTACAACAGTGGGGTGAACCCTAATGAAGCTAATAACGAGAGCTACTAAGACAAGTAAGAGATAGACGACAACATAAGCATACACAAAGTAAAGGTTAGAGATAACCACAAGTGGAACCGCTGGAGACGGGGATGTGTTACCGAAGTTCCTTCCCTATGACAGGGAGTACGTCTCCGTTGGAGCGGTGTGGAGGCACAATGCTCCCCAATAAGCCACTAAGGCCACCGTATTCTCCTCACGCCCTCGCACGATGCAAGGTACCGTGATTCCACTATAGGTGCCCTTGAAGGCGGCGACCGAACCTTTACAAACAAGGTTGGGGCAAACTCCACACAAAGCTTGGAGGCTCCCAACAAGACCACGAAGCTTCACCACAATGGAATGTGGCTTCGAGGTGACCTCAACCGTCTAGGATGCTCAAACACCCAAGAGTAACAAGATCCGCAAGGGATTGGTGGGGGAATCAACTTTTCCCTTGATGGAAGTGTGGATCTAGGCCTTCTCAACCAATCCCTAAAGAATCAACAAGTTTGATTGGCTAGGGAGAGAGATCGGGCACTTTTGAGCTTAGGGAGCAACAATGGAGCTTGGGAGGGTAAGAGATGAGGTTCCACAGCTAGAAGAACCCTTTATGTCGTGGGGGGAAAATCCAACCGTTTTCCCACTCTCAGCCCGAGTCTAGCGGTACTACCGCTGGATGTAGCGGTACTACCGCTTGCACTCCAGTGGTACTACCGCTGGCTTTCCAGCGGTACTACCGCTGGCTGCAGCGATACTACCGCTGGGCCCATGGTAGTGCATACGCACTACCACCGCCAAGAAAGTCTTCGCAAAAAGGTCCGTCCACGTACAACCGCTAGGCAGGCGGTACTGAGCTCCTGGAGCGGTACTACCACTGACCAGGGGCGGTACTACCGCCAGCTAGGGGTACTACCGCTGGTTGCAGTGGTACTACCGCTAGCACTCCAGCGGTACTACCGCTGGCTGCAGCAGTACTACCGCTAGGGCTAGCGGTACTACCGCTTGGCCCAGCGGTACTACCGCTGGGGGACCATTTGCACAGATGAGGGAAACACAAAGGCGGGAGCCACTCCAAAGATGCTGGCAAGGGGAATATATGTGAAGTGTGCGCGTGCAGAGATTGATTCCACCCAAACCTTTCCACTACGGTTCCCCTCTTAATAGTACGGCTTTCCAATGACTCAAATAAAGAGAATCGTAGAGAACGCCGGTCTTCTGTTCCATGAACAAGGGGGCGAGTCGTCTTGTGCCGTTGACGTGTGTTATCTGAAACCTTAATCACACACGGTTAGTCCTTTGCGGTACTGTCATCAATCACCAAAATTACTTAGGCATAAACTATGCCCTGACAATCTCCCCCTTTTTGGTGGATTGATGACAATACCGGATTTGCACAGAGAATAATATGAGAACTAAAAGATAGAGATATATGACAAAAAGGAGCATATGACTCACAACATATGATGGAAATAAATCTCTCACAAGTTCATGTCTCACAAAAGATAGCAAAATAGAAGCAAACCAAGTTCGAAGCAAAACACGAAAGATAAGCAAATCAAAGCAAAGTTCGACTCTCAAAGCAAATCCTAGACTCTCACCCCTTTTGGCACAAGACACCAAAAAGGGGCACACCTAATGACACAGGTGGTTACTCCTCGTCCTCAGCATCGCCAGACTCGTCCGTACCCTCTGGATCGTCCTGCTCCTCCTCTTCCTCCTCAGCGCCAGACCACTGGTAACCTTGAGCCCGCATCCAAGTAGCCTCTGGAGTTATGTCGTCCTCTGATCCGCTGGAGATGTCAACATCAAGAGTCCTTAGGACACGCTTGTTCCTCTGACGGTTCTCCTTCTGAGCCACGTGCGTCTGGTACTGGCCCTTAGCCTGCATACAGAAGAGAGTCTTCATCTTATCCTGCAGTTTGATGGCCGAAGATGGCATGGCAGAAGAGCGGGACTGAGAGGCGGTTCCTTTGTGAGCAGCAGTCTCTGTGTCAGTGTCCATGTGCTGAGAGGAAGTTGATGGGTTGGCCCATTTATCCTTGACACGAAGCTTGACAGGATCGTGCAGAATGTAGTCAGCCTGAATGTATAACTCCTCCTACGGATAGGTGTCTTGCCACTTTTGACGGATATAAGCAAACAGATAGGGCCCGTAGATGGGAACCTTGCGCATCATGATGCAGTTCCAGAGCTCAGTGAACATCACATCAGAGATATCAAGAGGGTCAGACTCCTTAGTCATAGCCTCCTCATAGAGCAGTAGCATCTCAGCCAGAGAGCCATGTACCTTGTCGAAGTTGCCAATGCGAGGAAAGAGGGTGTTGTGGAAGATCCGATGTATAATGTCCAGATGCCTGGGGAGCACACCTTTCTTCTCATAGAGATGCCGTAATCCGTCCTTGGCGGGAGCCCTATCAGTGGGAGCTGCGGCATGAGGACGCGACCCAAGTGGAGTGTCAGCGCCCTAGAAATCAACCCTGAGGAATGCCATGAATTCACGCCAGGTACCGGTCATCTTCTGAGTCCCAGTCATCCACACCATGGAGCGCTCGTCATCAGGCGAGAAGTGAACGGTGACATAGAACTGGGCAACAACATTGGGGTCAAACTCTGTCTTGAAAGATATGATATCCTTGATGCCCAGTTTGTCAATCAGAGAAAGATCATCAACAAAATAGTCCATGTTCCGCTGAAGGTGAGCCAGGTCAATCCACTGAACGGGGACAAAGTTCTTCTTGAAATGGTTGATGATATCACGGTAGATCCTGCAGTTATCCCTTGTCCACACATGCTCGACATTCTTGATCACAACCCGCTCTTGGAGATAGTGGTTTTGGGTGCGGAACCGCAGAAAATCCTTAGGGGGCATGGTGCGGACGCTGATCCCCTTCTCCTTGTGAGCGGTCTTTTGGAAGGCCTGCTTTTTGGGTTGCAGACCTGAAGTGGCAGAACCCTCTGGAGCCTCTGGATTGCGAAAATGCTTGGACTGTGTGTCCCGTGGGGGGTTCGAGCGGCGAGCATCACCTGTGACACAAAACACACACCGAAAACGAGCGACAAAGAGGAGTCAAGGCAATGAACAAGAAAAAACAGAAAAGTAAACACTCATTGCCAAGCACACGAGAAGAGTACACAGAGAGTCCTCCTGGCGGTAGTACCGCTACCCCTGGCGGTAGTACCGCTTGGGTCCTAGTGGTAGTACGGCTACCCCTGGCGGTAGTACCGCTGGGATCCTAGCGGTAGTACCACTAGGGTCCTGGCGGTAGTACCGCTGGGGTCCTAGCGGTAGTACCGCTACCCCTGGCGGTAGTACCGCTGGGGTTTGATTTTCATATCTGTAATAAAACTAGACCCCATGGATATGGCTACACGAATTTTACGAGGGGCATGGGCTGTGTATGAACATTAAGAACTCGACCTCAGCCCTAATCACAAGAGGATCACAAGTACCATCTAAATAAGCACATGCCTAGTCAAGAGAGAGCAAGTTTTAGATTTAATCCAAACATAGTTCAAGTTCTTGATCTAAAACATGTAAATCCTAGGGCATGGCAAGATAAACAGCAAATATGCATAGGACCTACACTCCCCTCAAATATCTCCTTCATGCCATCCAAGAACAAGGCACAATATCAAAGACATGGATCCAAACCACCAATGCTCCTAACCCTAGAACAAGAACATCAACCAAGAGAAGAAGAAGAGGAGCTTTACCGGGGTCCATGGCACTTGGAGGAGGAAGGACAAGTGAAGCAAACCATCCAACTCAACGGAGAGAAGGAGCTCCATGTATAGAGATCGAAATAGCAGGAGTTCGGGGTTGGGGAGGGAGGAGCCGCGAGGAAGAAGAAAGAGGCAGCAAAAAAAAATGGGCTCCCCCTCCTTTATATAGCCCAAGGGGTTCGGGCCAGCGGTAGTACCGCTGTGGTCCCGGCGGTAGTACCGCTGGCTGCAGCGGTAGTACCGCTCCCCCTGGCAATAGTACCGCTCCCCCTGAGACAGCCCTAAAAATTTCCTAGTTAGGTCGTGGTAGATTGGGATCCTGGCGGTAGTACCGCTATCCCCAGCGGTAGTACCGCTGGGGTACTGGCGGTAGTACCGCTACCCCTGGCGGTAGTACCGCTGGGGTCCTGGCGGTAGTACCGCTGCAAATGTCACAACGGGACCTAGGAGAAGAGAAGAACGTGGGCAAATGCCAAGTAAGTGGAAAAAGACGATAGCACCAGAAATATATACTGACTTGTCATTTTATGTCCTTTCTCCGATATGAGAGAAAGGTGGGGGGCGGTGGCCGAGGCCACCTATGTTTGAGACAAAGGTATGACACCGCGAAGAATTATCCTTGGGTTCATGACCAATGCTCGTCTTTGAAGCACAAGTGCCATTTGGCAATGGCTAAAGTGAAAGACTAGATCGATTTATGCATAATGGGGGGAGGAAAAGTTCATTGAGAGAACAACACTCCCCTATGGCCATGCCTACATCTAGACCAAGATAGAATGCATAGTGAGGTGCAACGTGCCTAGCTTCAATCCACATTACTTGAATCAATGATATTTAGCTCATGCCTTAACTCCCGGAACCTTGCTTCATCTAGAGGCTTAGTGAAAATATCTGCAAGTTGCTCTTCAGTGTGGATGAAGTGAACCTCAATATCACCTAGCTTGATATGTTCACGAATGAAGTGATGAAGAATATCAATATGCTTGGTTTTGCTATGTTGCACTGGGTTGAGGGAAATCTTGATAGCACTTTGATTGTCACATAGAAGAGGCACTTTGTCACAAGTGACACCGTAATCCTTTAAAGTTTGCCTCATCCATAGCAATTGTGCACAACAACTTGCAGCTGCCACATACTCAGCTTCGATGGATGATAGAGAGACGCAATTCTGCTTCTTTGAAGACCAACTTACCAATGAGCGACCAAGGAATTGGCATCCTCCAGAAGTTGACTTCCTCTCCACACAATCTCCTGCCCAATCTGAGTGAGAATAGCCAACTAGATTGAAGTTTGCTCCTTTGGGATACCAAAGACCAAAGTTTGGGGTATGAGCCAAATATCGAAAGATTCGCTTAACAGCCATATAATGACTTCCTTTTGGTGCGGATTGAAACCGTGCACATATCCCTACACTCAACATAATATCCGGTCTAGATGCGCAAAGGTAAAGGAGGGATCCAATCATGGAGCGATATACCTTTTGATCCACTGCTTTACCATTGGGATCACTGTCAAGCTTGCATCTTGTTGGCATGGGGAACTTGACCGGTTTGACATCTTCGTGCTCGAACCGTTTGAGCATGTCTTGAGTGTACTTGGCTTGTTTGATGAAGGTCCCTTCTAGGCCTTGTTTAATCTCGAACCTGAGGAAGAACTTCAACTCTCCCATCATGGACATCTCAAATTTCTCAGTCATTAGTGCAGCAAATTCTTCATTGAACGAAATGTTAGGAGAGCCAAAGATAATATCATCAACGTATAGTTGGCATATGAACAAATCCCCTTTAACCCTCTTAGTAAAAAGAGTGGGATCTATCTTCCCAATTTCAAACCCACGATCTCGTAACAACTCAGTAAGATACTCATACCACGCACGTGGGGCTTGTTTAAGGCCATAGAGTGCCTTATTAAGTTTGTACACATGATTGGGGAGCTTGGGATGTTCGAATCCCGGGGGTTGTTTGACATAGACCAACTCATTTAAAGGACCACTAAGAAAGGCACTTTTCACATCCATTTGTTTTAATTTGAAGTTATGATGAGAAGCAAATGCAAGCAACATGCGAATAGATTCTAGACGAGCAACAGGGGCAAAGGTTTCACCGTAGTCGATACCCTCGACTTGGGAGTAGCCTTGAGCCACCAGTCTTGCCTTGTTTCGAATCACAATCCCATTGGCATCTTGCTTGTTCTTGAATATCCATTTGGTCCCGATGACATTATGTTCCTCCGTTGGCCTAGGCACTAAATCCCAGACTTGGTTGCGCTCAAAGTTGTTAAGTTCTTCATGCATGGCCATAAGCCAATCCTCATCATTGAGCGCTTCCTGTACCTGTTGAGGTTCACAATACGAAACAAACGCGTGATGCTCACAATAATTCCAAATCTGTTGACGGGTGGATACTCCCCTTTTCAAACTGCCAAGTACATTCTTCATAAGATGTGACTTGACTTTCAGCTTGTTCGCAATCTTGGCTGCTCGACGCTCCAAGAGTTCTTCATTGGATAACGGGGGAGCATCGACTTGTTTACTTTGCTTGCCCTTGCGTCTTGAGCCTCCCTTGGCACCGGCTGTTGGTGCTGCAGAAGGGAATTGTGAGATAGTATCCTGATCATCTTGTCCTTCGACTTGACCAGGTTCACTAGTTTGTTCTTGTATTTGTGGTTGCTATTGATCTTGATCTTGTGCTTCTACTTCGTCTGGATCTCGTGGTTGCACTTGATCTTGATCATGAGTAGGTTCGGAGTCTTGGGAGAGTGCTTGAATATCGTGAGACACATCATCATTTTTGGGCAATTTATCTTGACCTTGAGCTTGTTCATTTTGTTGAGAGTCTTCTCTTTGTTCATCGGAAGCGTGTGGGGCATGTGGGGGTGATGGCTCCACTTGAGTAGAGCATTGTCCTTCTCCTTCGGCCATAAGGGGTTCCTCAATGGGGAGTATTTGACCAATCCCCATTCTTCTTATGGCTTGGGGAGGAATTTCATCGCCTACATCACAAAGACCACTTTGCTCCACTTGGGAGCCATTATTTTCATCAAACTCCACGTTACACGTCTCCTCAATGAGCCCGGTGGACTTGTTGAGGACATGGTAAGCGTGAGAGTTTGTAGCATAACCAACAAAGATGCCCTCATATGCTCTAGAATCAAATTTAGCAAAACGTGCACCTTTCTTGAGAATGAAACACTTACAACCGAATACCCGGAAGTACTTGAGATTGGGTTTGTTTCCAGTTAGAATCTCATACGGAGTCTTGTTCAAGCCTTTGCGGATATAGAGCCGATTGGATGCATGACATGCTGTGTTGATGGCCTCTGCCGAGAAGTTATATGGAGATTTGAATTCTCCCATCATTGTCCTTGCAGCGTCTATCAACGTCCGATTCTTCCTTTCTCCCACACCATTTTGTTGAGGGGTATCTGGTGCAGAATATTGGTGTTTTATTCCCTCATCACCTAGAAACTCATCCAAGGTGTAGTTCTTGAATTCGGTGCCGTTGTCACTTCTAATCATCAAGATCTTTGCTTCGTGTTGACGTTGGGCTTCATTAGCAAAGTTGATACAGTTTGTTGAGTTTCACTCTTCTTTTTGAAGAAATATACGCAGGTATATCTTGAGTAGTCGTCAACAATCACCAAGCAATACTTTCTGCCTCCAAGACTATTAAATGATGGAGGGCCAAACAGATCCATATGGAGAAGTTCCAATGGCCTCTTAGTGGAGATAAGAGTCGTTGGACGATGAGCAGTTTCATGAATCTTTCCTTCAATGCAGGCACTGCAAACACGATCTTTAGAAAAACACACATTTGTTAGTCCACGAATATGGTCCCCTGTTAGAAGACTTTGCAAAGATCTCAGATTGACATGAGCTAAATGGCGATGCCAAAGCCAGCCCACATCAACTTTAGCCATTAAACATGTCGCGGTCTTTGTGGGTCGCTTTGAGAAGTTCACCACATAAAGACCATTTTCGACATATCCAACATAGGCTACTTTAAGAGTCTTGCTCCTCAGGAGGACCACAATATCAAGATTAAAGAATGTGGAAGAACCCATAATTGCAAGTTGACGAACCAAAAGTAAATTGTAGGCAAGTGACTCAACAAGCATGACCTTCTCAATAGATAACTCTTGAGAGACGACCACCTTACCAAATCCCAATACCTTTGACGAGGATGCATCGGCGAATTGGACATGGGGGGGCATAGATGGAGAAGGATGCACATCCACCACTAAGTCCTTGCTTCCGGTCATATGATTTGTTGCTCCACTATCGAGCAGCCATGACACCCCATCGGAAGCAAACTCCTGCAATAGATCAAGGCTTGGTTTTAGATACCCATTTTTAATGGGTCCTTTCACGTTAGAGACAAGGGTCTTAGGAACCCAGATAGCCCATTCAATATACTCATCGTAGGAACCAACAAATCTGGCATAAACATGCCCATCACTAGCACAACATAAGACATAAGAAGAATTGAGTTTGTCGGCTGTGTTAGTAGGAATGGTTTTGCCCTTCTTGAGGTTTCCATAGTCCACCGTGTTCCTGTTCACCTTCTCAGTCCCCTCACCCTCTTTGACAAATATGTCCATGAGGTAGGAGATCGTTTGTTCCTGTTCCTCCTTTTACCTTTTTACTTGGAGGTAAGTCCAAGTCCCTCCTTTCCTACAACACCTTTTTGAGTGCTCAAGAGGTCGTTCAGGCTCTTCTCACCTTGTATGCATGACACAAGGCCCTTCTCAAGTTTCTCCTTTAACTTGGAATTTTCCTCCACAAGATGTACATGCTCACAACAGGAATTAGTTGCACAAGCATTATTAATTAACACAAAGGGAGGACAAGTAGAGATCTCCTTGGTAAGCTTTGCATGGAGTTGATCATGAGACTCTTTCAGAGAGAAATGAACACCTTTCAAGACCTTGTGGGCCTTGTCAAGTGTGTCAAACTCCTCTTTGAGTCTGTCATGGCCAATCCCAAGAGCATACTTTTCAGACTTAAGCATACGAGTAAGAACAACATCATGATCTAATTTCTTTTGCATTTTAGTGCAGTCATCATTATATGACTCCTCAAGAGCCAAACAAAGAGTACGCTCCTTTTCTAGAGCATTAGATAATTCAGCAATTTCATCGGCATAGTCACGACTGTGTCCCTGAAGCTCGGAGATGGTATCCTCATGAGACTCAATGAGGTCAGTGGCCTCACCCAGTTGTTCCAAGAGAGCAACAAAGTGCTTCTTGGATTCTCCCTTAATAGTGCACAAAAACTTGTCAAGATCATGCTCATTAAGTTCCCCAACATCACTATCATCAACACAATTTAACAATGAAGGAGCAGTAGCGATGTTGGTCTTAATGATGGGAGTTACCTGATTAATACCTTTTGCCATGAGGCACTTGGTGATGTGGTTCTCATTGGGGGCGTTGAAGAGAGACACCTTGTGGGGAGAGGTAGTGGCAATAGCAACAGTTGCCATTGCCACTGTATCATCGTCATCATCATCATCGGAAGGGTACTCTTCAAGGGCCACCATCCCTTTTGGGTGGGGTTTCTTCACAAAGTTGTTCTTGATTGGAAATGATTTGGTTTTATCTTTGCGAATGAGCTTGCCCCCGTTGTCTTCCCTTTTCTCATAGGGACATTCGGCCACGAAGTGACTCACGTTACCACAGTTATAACATGTCCTTACTCGTTGTTTGGGTTTGAATCCACTCGAGTTGTTCTTGGTGAAGGTGGGTCTTGAGTTCCTCTTGTTGCCCCAGAATTGCCTTGATGCAAGAGCCATGTGCTCATGATAGGCATACTTTGTGTCTTCAGGGCAACTCTCCTCTTCATAATCCTCTTCTTCTTCTTCAAGCATTGCTTTTGCTTTCAATGCAAGGTTGGGTGAAGTTGTCTTTGAGCGAACACGAGCAAGTGCATTGTCGGCTGTTTCGTTCATGATTGACATTGCAATGAATTCATCCAACTCCTCACTGGAAGACAAGGAGTGGAAGTCTGGCCGCTGACGAATGACAGATGACATGGCTTTGTTGAAAGGCATGATGGCTTTGAGAAACTTGCGCTTGACCCATGTATCATCCACATCCTTGCTCCCATGATCCTTGAGTGCCACAGCAATAGCAGTCACCCTCCGATAGAGATCACGAGGGTCCTCGTCTTCCTTCATCACAAACTCATCGGCCTTATCAAGTATCACTTCATAGTTGGATCGTTGAATGCTTGAGCTTCCGTTGTACAACACCATAATATGCTCCCAACAATCCTTGGCCAATGTGAAGGGACGCAAGTGAGGAAGATCTTCAGGTGGCACTGCGGACTGGAGAATAAACAAAGCGGAGTGATTGTATTGATTGTCTGCATCTTCTCTTGGAGTGAGGTTGCTTGGATCATGGGGATAATATCCTTCCTCGATGATAATCCACAAGTTTGTTGAGTTGTGATTCAAATGAGACTTAATAGAAAATACCCACTTAGCAAAGTCACCTTTTACAAGCTTAGGAGGAGGACCGACAGGATTAAGACGCGGTGCGGGAACGGATCCTCCATAGACCATGGAGGGTGGAACTGAGGCATATGTTCCAGTCCCATCCTTTTCGTGAGATGAGGAAGGTCGCATACCTTTAGCCGCTTCCTTAGAGGAGTTGGCCTCCGAATCGGTGTCGGTGGGTTTAACCACTATTGCTGGTTTGGGTGGACTTTTAAATCCCTCAATTAACTCTTTAAGCATGGTCTTGACTTCGTTCGTCAAGGACGTCTTGAGGGCGGCCATAGCCGTATTCAAGTCGTCCCTTGTGACCGAAGTCAAGCCCATGGCCTCGGGTTGCCCATGGTTAATTCCCTCTTCGCCTTCCATACTCTTCGGGTAGTTAAACCCTTAATAAAGAGACGTGGCTCTGATACCAATTGAAAGGATCGATACGGTTGACTAGAGGGGGTGGTGAATAGGCAACGGCCACTTTCTAATTAACCTTAGCAAGTTAAGGTAAACAACATATGGGTTCACAAATATTACAACAATGGGGTGAACCCTAATGAAGCTAATAACGAGAGCTACTAAGGCAAGTAAGAGATAGACGACAACATAAGCATACACAAAGTAAAGGTTAGAGATAACCACAAGTTGAACCGATGGAGACGAGGATGTGTTACCAAAGTTCCTTCCCTATGACAGGATGTACGTCTCCGTTGGAGCGGTGTGGAGGCACAATGCTCCCTAATAAGCCACTAAGGCCACCGTATTCTCCTCACGCCCTCGCACGATGCAAGGTACCGTGATTCCACTATAGGTGCCCTTGAAGGCGGCGACCGAACCTTTACAAACAAGGTTGGGGCAAACTCCACACAATGCTAGGAGGCTCCCAACAAGACCATGAAGCTTCACCACAATGGAATGTGGCTTCGAGGTGACCCGAACCGTCTAGTATGCTCAAACACCCAAGAGTAACAAGATCCATATGGTATTGATGGGGGAATCACTTTTCTCTTGGTGGAAGTGTGGATCTAGGCCTTCTCAACCAATCCCTAAAGAATCAACAAGTTTGATTGGCTAGGGAGAGAGATCGGGCACTTTTGAGCTTAGGGAGCAACAATGGAGCTTGGGAGGGTAAGAGATGAGGTTCCACAGCTAGAAGAACCCTTTATATAGTGGGGGGGGGGAATCCAACCGTTTTCCCACTCTCAGCCCGAGTCTAGCGGTACTAACGCTGGATGCAGCGGTACTACCGCTAGCAATCCAGCGGTACTACCGCTGGCTGTAGCGGTACTACCGCTGGGCCCCTAGTAGTGCATACGCACTACCACCGCCAAGAAAGTCTTCGCAAAAAGGTCCGTCCACGTACAACCGCTGGGCAGGCGGTACAGAGCTCGTGGAGCGGTACTACCGCTGACCAGGGGTGGTACTACCGCCAGCTAGCGGTACTACCGCTGGCTGCAGCGGTACTACCGCTAACACTCCAGCGGTACTACCGCTGGCTGCAGTGGTACTACCGCTAGGGCTCCAGCGGTACTACCGCTGGCTGCAGTGGTACTACCTCTAGGGCTAGCGGTACTACCGCTTGGCCCATCGGTACTACCGCTGGGGGACCATTTGCACAGACGAGGGAAACACAAAGGCGGGAGCCACTCCAAAGATGCTGGCAAGGGGAAAATATGTGAAGTGTGCGTGTGCAAAGATTGATTCCACCCAAACCTTTCCACTACGGTTCCCCTCTTAATAGTACAGCTTTCCTATGACTCAAATAAAGAGAATCGTAGAGAACGCCGGTCTTCTGTTCCACGAACGAGGGGGCGAGTCGTCTTGTGTCGTTGACGTGTGTTATTGAAACCTTAATCACACACGGTTAGTCCTTTGCGGTACTGTCATCAATCACCAAAATTACTTAGGCATAAACTATGCCCCAACAATCGACTAGCTTCGAGACCCGGTAGGTGGCGCGAGAGCCTTTGGGACACCGCCCAAGGATGAAGACACTTGGCCCTAACACTCGTGGCCTCCCGGACTTCGGTGTGCCACGACCTCCTGGGGAAAGCCTTGAGCATGCTGGGGCAACTTGGGGCAGAGCTTCGGGATTCCGACACACTCTTTACCGAGGAACGCCTGAGCCTGGCTCTCGGGTGGCATCAGCTTGATGTGGACGTCAAGCTGAGTCGCTGCCAGCATGAAGCGGCACGTACGAAGGCCGAAGTGTCCAGCATCGTGGCCAGGGAGACGTGCGAGCGCGCTCTCCACGAGGCCCAAGAAGCAGTTGAACGCCGCGAGGCCACAGAGGCCTACGAGTGGGAACTTTAGGCTTCAAATGCCGCTTTGGAGAAGCACCTCCGAGGGAGGAGGGTCGAGGTGGAGGAGACGCGCGAGCTCGCCCTCCGTGAACAAGATCTCTGGGTCCTTGAACAACAGCTTGCCTTGGCATAGTCGTAGATGGGCTTGGAGCGCGAGCGGCTCGAGGCACTGGATCGAGACGTCGCCGACGCCAACGCCACCTCCAATCAACAGATGGAAAAGATCCAAGGGGACACCGACACGCGGGTCATCAGGCTCTCGAGGATTACAAGAGCAAACTGAAGCTACAAGAGAGCCGCTTCACGGCTTGGTGCACAGAGATGTAGCACGAGATAGATGGTCTCAAAGAGGCCCTTACTCTTGTGGGAGGGTGGGAGGAAGCCACACTCAAAGCCCAGGATGTCGGCATGAGTGAACTCGCGTTATTCCAAGGGAAAGTGGGTGGTGCTGCCTCCGTCGTGGAGAGGCGAATGATGAAGCGAGAGAGGCCCAGGGGTTGCAGCTCATGCGCTCGAAGGTGTTCCCAAGCCTTGAGCGGCGGGCGCGCCGAGCCCTGGGTTCCATCCGCGGAGGGAGCGTCCCCACCCTTATCATGCCCAATGATGCCGAATACCTTGACTTCTTCACCAAGGTCGTGGAGCGGCTTGAGGCGGGCGCCCAACAAGTGGTGCCTTGATCAAGGAGGAAACTTTCGATCTCCTATCCCAAGCACTAATGCCATCTTCAGCAATCTCTTCCGTGCTGATCACCAATTTGAGTTTGAGGTTGCGATGGCCCCCGTTCCTGAGGCGATCCGTGGCGCCCAAGGGAAGGCGGCGAGGGACCATGTCAACGCGCTGAGCATGCAGTTTGCTCCTCACAACCTTGAAGATCAGGGGGGTGCCGAGGCGCATGAGGACAACGACACTGACGAGAGCAGCACGTCCCTCTAGGATTTTTCGACCCTCATGGCCATGCCACGGCCATGCCGGCTTGTAGTCCCGCCGTGGCGTGAAGCCAACGACTTTTTGTTTTAACTCCCTGCTCCTGTCATAAATATTTTGTTTTCGTATGGATTCCTCTGATGCTATTTCATACCTTGTGTCATCTGAGTGTAGCCTATATGCGAGGCTTGGCTATCGCCTAGGAACCAGACTGCGATTGCCTGGGTAAGGCCAAGCGGCAAGGATGCCTCGGGCAGGGCGGAGTCCTCTGGAGGTGGAATGCCTAATAGGCCTTCCTTTGTCAGATGTCGTGCCTTCGCGTGAGGCGCTATGCCTCAGGGGCACGACGCATGTTCGCCGACTCGCTTTTGTGCATCGCATGAGGGAATTAGGAACTAAGGCCTTGGTGAGGTGGTGCGCGCGGGAACATGCCCATGGACGGAGCCTGACAGGCCCGTGGACGAAGCTTATATCTCAGGCGTGGGCACCATACCCCAGCCCCCGCTCGTGTGACATTCAAGAGGGAGGTGGCGAGGGCGCGTGCTGAGAAGAGAGAAAACCCAAGAATCTCCATGAAAACTAGAAGACCGAGATCTTTGTTAAACCAGAGACGAACTCGTTTACAAGCCGAAAAGGGGAGGAGCAGCTGCCATGTCTAGCATAGGTCAGCCTCGTGAGCTTGCATACAAGTCAAAAAGGAAAAGAGGAAAAGTGGCTGACGTAGCAAACATGGGTCAACCTAGAGGGAAAATGTGACTGTCGTATCCCGCATAGGTCAACCTAAACGAAGTGTCAGTTGCTGACCGCGGAACGTCTTCTTCGATCGATCCCCAGGTGCGATGCAAGGGGCTTCCAATATGGCATGGGCATAGTCGCGGTTCAACAGTCATTGTGCCAACGCTTAGCATAGGGATTTCCACTTGGGAATGGGAGGAGCCCTCTACCGAGGCCACGATGCGACTCGTCGTGGGCTTCCACTTAGGAGGCTCCACGCATATACATCCCACTCATTCTTACGTGAGAGTGTCACGGGTAGAACCTCTAGAGATGTTGAATGTTCCACGCATTTGGCATCATGCTCCGACCTTCCGTCTCCAGGCACGCGTCGCCAGGCCTGGAGACATGGGCAATCCTGAAGGGTCCCTCCCACATGGGGGAGATCTTGTGAAGGCCCTCCCTGGAGAGGACGCACGTTAGGACAAGATCTCCGACTTCATGGGTACGAGGGTGGATGTGGCTGTTGTGGTAGTGCTGCAGGGCCTGCTGGTATCTTGCGGTGCAAAGGGTGGACCTGTGGTGAGTGTGACACCCCTATGCGGACGTTCCAGAAGATTCACCCTTCTTTCCGTTTTCATCGTGTGTCTATTTTCTTTTGTCGCATCATCATCGCATCATGTGCATCATCTGCATTGCATCGGCATCTCCGTTGCCGCCAGTTTTCAAAACTTGCATCCGTTGTTAGTTGTCGGTTCTCTTCGTTGTTCGTTCTGAGTCCGTTCTTACACGCACGCGCCTGCGGTAAATTGTCACGCCCAAGATGCGACCCTATCCTCAATTTGACACGAAGGCCTCGTCAGGGATAGAAGCGCATCTCGTCGTGTCGCAAGAATGGATATCGTTACAAGTACATGTACTGAAAAGAAGATATATATATATATATATAGAATTGGCTTACACTCGCCACAAGCTACATCAGAGTCACATCAGTACATTACATATTCATCAAGAGTAGGAGCAGGGTCCGACTACGGACGAAAACAAACCAGAAAAGAAGAACGACGTCCATCCTTGCTATCCCAGGCTGCCGGCCTGGAACCATCCTAGATCGATGCAGAAGAAGAAGAAGAAGAAGCAACTCCAAATGAACAATCAACGCGCTCGCGTCAAGTAACCTTTACCTCTACCTGCAACTAGTGTTGTAGTAATCTGTGAGCCACAGGGGACTCAGCAATCTCATTTCCAAAGGTATAAACACTAGCAAAGCCTAATGGGTGAGGCATGGATAAGTGGTGAGGTTGCAGCAGCGGCTAAGCATATATTTGGTGGCTAACTTACGAGTACAAGAAATAAGGGGGGGGGGAGATATACGCATAACGGACGTGAACTACTGATGATCAAATGAATGAACCTGAACACCTACCTACGTCAGACATAACCCCACCGTGTCCTCGAGCAGAGAAGGAACTCACGAAAGAGACAGCCACGGTTACGCACACAGTTGGCATATTTTAATTAAGTTAACTTCAAGTTATCTAGAACCAATGTTAAACAAAGCTTCCATGTTGCCACATAACCACGGGCACGGCTTTCCGAAAAGATTTAACCCTGCATGGGTGCTCCAACTAGTCCATCAGAAATTTCCACAAGCCGCATAGAAATCCTCAATCACGAAGCTCGCGATCTCGTCGGATTCCCTAGTGTAAAACCTCAACTCTGAGATTACCCAAAGCATCACCGGAATCCCGATGCACAAGATATTTCGTCAAAGGCAAAACTAATCCAGCAAGGCCGCCCGACGTGTCGACGATCCCGATAGGAGCCGCGTATCTCGTTCTCAGGACACGACGGATGGGTCACACTAGGAGAAACCAAACCTCGGGTTGCCCCGGGGTGGCCCCGTGGTGTGCCAGTTTGGACCAACACTCATGAGGAGCACTGGCCCGGGGGTTGATTAAATTTCCTCGGGTGCCGGCGGGTCCCTATGCATTATTATTAGGTTATTAGGCAAATGTAGTACCAAAGTTGGGCCTTGCCAGACCAGTCTTAATCTAAAACGAATTATCAAGGGGGTCCCCATAACAACCCCGATCGTGTTAGGAGCGCTCAATTATGGAACATAACACCGGTAGCCGAAACTAAGGGGGCAAAGGTGGAACAAAACACCAGGCTAGAAAGGCTGAGCCTTCCACCTTTTACCAAGTATATAGGTGCATTAAATTAAAATAGCAATTAATATGGTGATATAACAAGGAACCCATGTTTTCACATGGAAGCAACTACACCTGCAACTAGCAGCACTAACACAGGGTTAAGCAAGCACTAACATAGCCAATCAGTGGTTTGCTAGGACGAACAGGTTGAAGGTAATCATGGCATTGTTGAGAGGCTGATATTTAACATGTGGTAGGCACCGAGACATAAGCGATAGAAGCGGTAAACTAGCATGGCAATGATAGTAATGGTATCTGGGGAAATGGTCATCTTGCCTGAGATCCCGCTTGGAAGAAGAATGCCTCCGTGAAGCAGACAAACCGACGTAGTCGAACGGGTCCTCACAATCCAGCACGCTGGGGAACTCTAACGAGACGAATCAAACCGGAAACACAAATCAACACACGGAATTCACCACACGATGCACAACACAAATGATGCATGAGCAGCTGAATACATGCAAGTCACGACATGACGATTCACACAATCAAACACTACACATTAAGTGAAGTTCAATATGCAACGAGTTGCATATTGATGAAACTCCATGTTAATTATTTAGTTCTTTCACGATTAGATACACGGCAATATTAAGTGTGGTTAAACATGGCAAGAGGTGAAGCGTAATTAATTTACCTATCTAGGCATTTTAAATGAGGTCGGAAATGACATATAGCATCTCCGAAACGACCTCACATGTTAATTTACAATTCTGTCCAGATCTGAACTAATGCATTTAATTGGTTGTTAAACAGCAAAACAAATAGGCTCACGTGATTCTACGTGTCATTTCAAGCAATCAATACATAAAGATCGTCTCCAACGGAGCTACGGATCAAAAGATACAAGCACCGCAAGATATGATGGCATGAATGCAATATGTGTGCAACGACGGTCATGAGCACTTGAAAACATACAACCAGAAAGATAAAATGAAACTACACGAGATTCTAAGCAAGTTTCATGTAGGACATGATCAAAACGGAGCTATGGCTCAACAACTACGAGCAATACAAGATATCACTACAATCTGCCAAAATCAGCCACATAGCATTTTCTACGCCCCACAACTACGGGCTACACAACTCCGATAAACTCAAGCAAGGCATGACATGAAAGAGGGCAAGAAGCACTACTACAAACAACTAACAACAACTAGCATGGCATCATGGATCACTAGGAAAAGAAGACACAAAATGGCATCTCACACACTATTTCAGACTTAGTGAAAATTACACCTCATGAAAATGCAGTTTTCGATCTGAAGCTATATTGACAACAGCAAAACCTATAGCTATAGGACTCCAAATGGCATGAAAATTCACAGCATGCTAGAGAATCACAAGGGTTACAACTAACTCCATTGGATCAACCTCAAAAGAGCTACACATCAAAAGATAGAAGCAAAACAAAACAGCAACAAAATATAATAGATTCCAAACTTAGAAATATTTCAGCTCCTCCAAAACAGCACTATTTCTAGCAACTTGAGAGCAAGCTAACCACTCCTAAACATGCATTTCTATTGCAACCAAAATACCAGGGGCTAGAGTAAACACCCAAGAACAACTCCCTAGTTGACAACTTAATCAAACGAAGCACGGAATAAATCCTACGAAAAAAACAAGAGGGCAACATGGCAAAATATCGCGCGAACTAACTTGCTCAAAAGCTAAAACTAATTGCACAGAAAAGTCCCATGGATTTTTCTACCCCGAAAACATATAAAACATGTGGGGTTGCACAACAAAATAATGCCACATGAAAATGCGAGAAAAATAACCTAGACACGGGAAAATAAACTAGCGCAAATCCCTACACGCAAAAATACCAATGACCGCTCTAAAATACATGGTAAATAGGTTCCTAAAAGATGGGAATTTTATCTATGGCATACGAGCAACCCGGACACGCGCGAAAAATAAACTACGGGCAAAACATATTAGGACAACACATGTTTCTAGGCATACCGTGCGCTGAACGACGTCAAACAATTATGCAAGTTGTGAAATCGTGATCTACGCGCAAAACTACCCCAAAACCATATACAATATGTCGCGATCCGACTTACGGATTTAAAACTACGGGCGTTTATATATACATATATTTCTGGAATTTAGGTAATTCCTAAAACAACCTAAAGCACTAATGGGCCGAACATGAGGCAGAGTATAGCAAAGAAGCGCCCCAAGGGCGAAGGAATAGAGGCTCACCTTGAGGGGGGGCTCTTGGGCCGGCTGGTGGAGCTAGACCGCGACTTGGTGGGGAGGCCGACTGGGCCGGCGGGGAAGAGGTGGCCTAGGGCGGAGCGACCCATGGGGAAGAGGAGGAGGCCGGCTCGGGGTCGCTGCTGTTGGGCCTTGCGTGGCCCACGCACCCTGGCAAGCGGGAGGCTGGCGAGCGGGCGGTCAACGCGGGGGGGGGGGGGGCTCGGCACCGCGGGAGACCACGCGGGGGAGTAGCGAGCGGGACGCCGCGGTTTCTGGCAATCTACACAGGGCGCGGGGGACGCCTGATCCTCGATCAACGCGGGGGCTCGCTGCCCCGTACCCTTCGCTCGAGGCGAGGCCACATCTGGCGGCTGCCGGCTGGGGAACGAAGGACACGGGGGTTTCTGCGCAACTTGGGATCTCGAGCGGAGCTGGCGGCTGCAGTTTCTCTCGTGCTGGCCCCTAGCGGGGAAAACTAGGTGGGTCTAATGACTGGATCTGCACCTGAATGGGAGGAGAAGGAAAACGAGGAAGGAGCCCAGGTGGTGTGCGGCGGCGGCACTGATGAGACAGCTCTCCTAGAATTTAGGGTTGGATCTATTTTTTATAGTCTAGGGTCTATAAGAGGTCTAATACAACCCTCCGATCTAGATCGGACGGTAAAAAAAATAGGTTAGGAAGACCAACTGACAAACCGATGATGTTTTGGGGTAAAACCGGGTTGATCTGGATCCAGCGGTCACGAGCACCCGGTTCGGGTTTCGGGAGTTTTTCGGACTGGGTTGCGTGCAGGACCGGTGCACTGTGTAGAGGGGCTTGGCGGGGATGAGAGGGAAAACGGGCGACGCGACAACGTATTTTATAACACCGACAAACGTCCGACGATAGACCGAATATGGTGCCGCTACGGTCGACCGATCGGGTACCAGACGGACTCCGATCGTGACGAAATTCGATAGGCGGCTTAGCTATAACTAATTACGACCGCATGCCAAGTTTCACCCCGATGAGAGAAAGTTTTACGCACACTTTAAAAACAGGGTTTCGACGGTGCCGCGGGCGCGTGCGTGTGCGGTCGGACTCAAAACAGACAACGACGAGAACCGGCAACTACTAGCGGACGCAAGTTTGAAAACTGGCGGCAACGGAGATGCCGATGCAATGCAGATGATGCGAATGATGCGATGATGATGCCACAAATAAAATAAGCCACACGACGAAAACGAAAAAGAAGGGGAATCTTCTGAAACGTCGGCATCGGGCTTTCGCAACCCCCGGATCAATCAATCAAGGGGGCTCCTAGGTCGGTACTACTCTGATACCAACTTGTAACGACCAAGATGCGGTCCTTTCCGATCTGGGGATCGAGGCCCCGAATTGGAAAGGAGCGCATCTAAGCGTCTCGCAAACGGGTAACACAACACATACATAATAATAAAGATAGACAATGAGGGATTCAATTGCCTTCTCATAAATATCTCAGAGTACATCACACATACAACCAAGGTAGTTCCGCTACAGACTACAAAAGATAGAAATGCTATGCTATCCTGCCTGCAGGCCCACGATCACGACCACGCCTCAATCTTCTGGATAGTTCACGTAAAGGCGGTCTGTCTCCTCGTCGTACTGCCACGCCAGCCGAGTGCCGTCGGGATCATCTATCTCTGGGGTATCTGAACCTGTTGGGATTTTGTAGGAATCCGTGAGCCACGGGGACTCAGCAATCTAAGACCTTGGTGCCAGAACTAGTCAAGTTATTAGGTAGGAAAAGGTGAAGTGTTTAGGGTTGAAGCATCCTAAGCTTGATTTGGTGGCTATCTTACGTAGCATTTATGAAGGTAGTCAACACTAGCGGTCGTGATTACTTGATCACTAAGTGATCCTGAACACCTACCTACGGCATTCATAACCCCACCGTGTTCCCGATCGAAGAGAGATCTTCGAGGGGACAGTCACGGTTACACACACAGTTGGCAATTTTATTAGCTTATGTTTGAGTTATCTAATACCGGATGTTAACAAAATATTCCAAGTTGCCACATAACCGCGGGCACGGCTTTACGAAAGATTAAACCCTGCAGGGGTGCTCCAACTAGTCTATCACAAACGTACACAGGCCGCAAAGGCATCCTCTATCACGAATCTCGTGATCTCGTCGGATTCCTTAGAGGAAAACCTCAACTCTGGGGGAAACCAAAGCTTCACCGGGATTCCTATACGCAAGATATATCGCTAAGGTAAGGCAAGGCTAGCAGGACCTCCCGACGTGTCGACGACCCTGATAAGAGCCGCGTATCTCAGTCTCAGGACACGGCGGATGAGTCACACTACAGGTATACCAAACCTCAGGTTGCCCTGTGGTGCCGCATAGTCTGCCCAGTTTGGACCAACACTCATGAGGAGCACTGGCCCGGGTGGTTGATTAAGTTCCTCAGGGTAGCTATTCCCTTTGCAGTTAATTATTAAGTGATTAGCAAATTAACACCAATGTTGGGTCCTGCCGGACAAGCCTTAGCACTACGCGATTTATCGAGGGGGTCCCCATAACAACCCCGAACGTGTTAGGAGCGATCATTATGGAATCAAACACCGGTAGCCGGTAACTAAGGCGGCAATAACGGAACAAAGCACCCGGCAACAGGCTAGGCCTTCCGTCATTTACCAAGTATATAGGTGCATTAATTAAATAACAGAATTTAAGATAATGATATCAAGCTCATGTTGTCACATGAGACAAAGCACCTGCATCTAGCAACACTAACATTAGTAGCTGAGCAAAGCCTACTTACCAATTCAAGTTTTGCTAGGAAATGATCAGTGTATGGGTTCATGGAATATCAAGAGGAAATTTAGTTCAGTGGTAGGCAGCGAGCAATAAGACATGGAAACGCAAACTAGCATAACAAGTCTAGAGATGGAATCAAGGTCATATCATCTTGCCTGTGATATCCTCAGCTTGGAATGGTTCTTGTTCGTCCTGCACGTACTCTCCCGAATCCACGTACTCGTTCTCCGATCCCGGTTCTACCCAACAAAAGAATAACATCCAATGAACAACAGCACCTCAAGATGCAACAAGCACATGATGCATGAGATGAAAAATGAGCATGCATCACTATTTCTACCACTAGCACAAGCAAAAGAAGCTAATACAAGTTCCTGGACAGTACTGTACCCTAAGCTATATTGAAATGCATGAGAATGACATGATCAGATGCGTCTTGAGAAATCGATGCAAAACCATATAAAGAACAATACAATCGTAGCTACGGATCAACGAGAATCAACGAAACAAGATATGAAGCCCTACGTGTTAAAATCAACACCACACACTCCAATGGCACAAATCTGGTATTCCCAGGTTGCCAAGACATATAAAAACCCAACATGAATGGATTGGAGCAAGGAAGAACACCACAACATCAACTAAGCACCCACAATCATCAAAATGACAAAACTACATAATCTGCCATAATCTGCATCTTAGCACTTTGTGAGCTACATGCAACATAGCTACAGCCCTCCAAATATGACAAATAATATATGTGGCTGTAGCTAGCCAAGAATAATACCAGCACAATCAAGAATCACACAAAAAGGAATTAAACACAGGAAGATACAAGGCTACAAACTTTCCCAAAACCATCAGGTCTCAGGGACTTAGTGAAAATTCCTCCACCTGACTTTCTGTCTTTGTTCTGAAGCTTTTTGACAGCAACCAAAACATAACCTACAGGATTTTAAATGGGATTAAATTTTACAGGGAGCTTCACAAACATATCAGGTCCAAATTCCTAGCACTGAACTAAGGCTAGATCACAACACAATGACCATCACAACCTCATCTACAGGAGAAGAAAATATTTCCAGATTCTCAGACTTAGTGAAATTCCAGATTTCACTAAGCTGGAATTTTCAGCCACATGCCCACTTTGTCTAGGCATAGCTTGCACACAAGTAACACCAAGTGATAAATGACACCACCATGGTGTAAAGGAAAACCCCTACTACTTCCACACAAAAGCTCATGCCCTTGGGCTCCACCTATTCCATGGAAACAAAGAGCAAACTTGCAAAACATCTAAATATTTCAACTCCATAAGGTATCCTAATGGCAAAACTAACTTCACCACTGGATTCCTTGGGATATTCTACCCCAAAATCATATATAATATGTGGGCACTTACTTGGAACAAGTGACCACAAATTAAGGAAGAGGAAACTACTCCAAAACATGCCTAGTGAATAGGGCATCATTTCATCTAGTTTCACCATGTCATCTACTACATGGTTGAGCTCATGTGCACAATGAAAAAGTGACATGGGGGTTTGAACCCCATGTTTGTGTCATGCACATCAACTTCACAACCACTTCTACCAAGCTATCCACACATACAAATCACCATGCCGTCTCACATATGGTCATGTGAAGGTGCAAAGCTTGCTTGCAAAGGGTGGGATGCTCCTCACACACACATCTACTCCACATCACCCACAAGCACATCATGCCCTAGTTCAACACATATACCTACACATGCTAATCATAGCTTGCATCACATGGCAACCATACACACATCATAACCCCCATAAGATGCACTTACACATGAAACTCTAGTGCATCACACACAACAAAATGCTATGCTTGCAAGCTCAAGATTATACTAGCATATGCACCTACATGCACTCCCTCTAGAGCACACACACACATCAACTTACACACACACACACACACACATATAAGCTCTCAAATATATGCATGCTTACCTTCACAAGTTATATCTACCATGCACATAACTATAACAAGGGGTAAAACCTACTCGTGTTCACATTTTTGTCAACACAACCTTGCTGCCCAAGCATCATAATTAACTAGCAAGGAAAAACAGCAAAAGGAAAAAAAATAGCAAGAAAAAGAAAAGAGGATGCCCTGGGAATCGAACCCAGGACCTACTGGTCTACCACACCACCACACAACCACTGGGCTAACACCTGCCTCTCGATAGAACAGAGGGCTTATACAAGATAAGCCATCCCCTGCTGCTACCGCTGCACGAAAAAATAGACAGACAAACAAAAGGGTTGAGGGGGGACTCGAACCCGCAACCTCATGAGAACAAACACGAGACTCCAACCACTGTGCTATGAATCGAAGTCTGCTAGCTAGGGGAACTGTATCAAGAAAACTCGTGCCTTCATATTACTCTGCACACGCACGCACGCCGGCGACACGGAGGCGAAGGGGCACTTCTCTGCTGCTGCTGCTGCGCGACAGGGAGGCCAACGCCTGCTGTTGTTGCACGTCTACTACTCTGCCTGCACCTCTACTTCCGCTACTTCACCGAGCACCCAACATACACGTACATCTACCAACTACTGCACCACAACACACTCCTGCTACCAATCTACAGCGACAGAGACCCACGGCAAGCACCACGGCGCTTCTAGAGGGAGCCGAGGAGGAGAAGGAAGGGGAGGTTGCAGCCTCACCTTGGAAGGAAGGGGGGAAACCGATCGGAGAAGAGGGCCCGGCCGGAGGCGACGAGGACGCCCTGATCTGCAGAACCGAAGCAGGGGAGGTAGACCACCGAGTTCGCGGCGAAGACGTGGTCGGGGCCGTCGCTGCAGTCGTTCCCCGGGGCTCCTAGCGCCGGGAATGGAGCGCGGGCATCTTCCCCGAGCTCCCGGACATGGCCGTCAGCGCTGATTCGACGGAGAAGCGAGGGTAGACGGCGGTGGGGCTGCTCTCTCTCTCTCTGCTATCTCCTACAGAGAATTACCTTGGGGAGGAAGGGAGAGAGACGGAGATGGGGAGAAGAGAGGTGGCGGCGGCAGGAGGGATGTAGAGAACCCTAGGCCGAGGGGGGAGGCACGGACACCACGTTATATGGGGGGACCTCGACGTTTGTGCACGGCGTTACTGCTCTGTCTCGGCACTGATGGAAAGAAGCAGAGGAAGGGGGTGTAGACGGCGTCAGGTGGAAGAACGAGACGGGGAACGGGCCCTGTCGCAGGGGAAACAGAGAGGAGTGGATGGGCCTCGTTAGGGAGAAGTAGCCCATCTGGCGCATGGTAAGAGAAAAGACTCCTAGGGATTTTTCCATTTTAAAAATAACACCAGCAAAAATAATCTCCCAGGGAAAAACTATGGCAACAAAAATTAAAATAGAAATACCCCTGGTCATAAGAAATTATGGCCTATTTGAATAAAATAGAAAAGAAATGTTTGGAGCCATCAAATATTTCCAAAACAGAATTTTGTTGGGTCTGTTTTGTGAATATATGCACCTTTGAAACTAAGTTTCAAATCAGCAAATATACCTCTTTACATACACCACAAAACAAGCTAAATCATGGGCATTTTTAAAAGAGGAAAGGGAGAAGAGAATCTTGACATAGGAGAAATAGAGAGGAGGGGTGGAGTTGGTTTGAAACCTATGCAAATACTTTCACAAGCATCAACCCACACAAGCTATACACCACATGCAACATCATCACAAGGCAACACATGAAATCACAAGAACACCATGCAACAACAAGAACACATGGCATGATAAGGAATGCATGCATGCAAAGGAAGAGAAAAATAATAAGGTGACATCACATGAAATAATGAGCATGGGCTCTCTCATAGCATGACAAGGTGGACCCACATGAGATAGGTTCCAAATGTGGCAAGGTTTACATCTGGGGCACTACAAACTCTCCCACACTACAAAGAAGATCTCGCCCTCGAGATCTAAGACTGAAAGAAATCGGGAAATTCGGAACGGAGGTGATCCTCGCGTTCCCACGTAGCCTCTTTATCGGAATGGTGAGACCACTGCACTTTGAGAAATTTGACAGTCTTGTTACGGGTCTTGCGCTCAGTTGCCTCGAGAAGCGCAACTGGATGCTCACGATAAGAAAGGTCAGGCTGAAGGTTGATATCTTGAAGATGCACAGTGCGCTCAGGGGTCTTGAAACACCTCCGAAGCTGAGAAACATGGAACACATCATGGACATTTGCAAAGGTTGACGGAAGCTCGAGCTGGTACGCAAGGTCGCCTCTCTTGCCAACCACTCTGAATGGACCAACGAAACGAGGCGCAAGCTTGCCTTTGATGCCAAAGCGCTGCATACCCTTCACAGGCGACACCTTGAGATACACAAAGTCATCAAACTCATAAGACATGTCACGGTGCTTGCTACCGTAATAGCTCTTCTGACGGACAGAATTGAAATTTAATCAACCCCCGGGCCAGTGCTCCTCATGAGTGTTGGTCCAAACTGGCCGACTACGGGGCCACCGCGGGGAAACCTAAGGTTTGGTTCTCCTAGTGTGACCCATCCGCCGTGTCCTGAGAACGAGATACGCAGCTCCTATCGGGATCGTTGACACGTCGTGCGGCCTTGCTGGATTAGTTTTACCTTTGACGAAATATCTTGTGCATTGGGATTCGGGTGATGCTTTGGGTAATCTCAGAGCTGAGGTTTTCCACTAGGGAATCGGACGAGATCGCGAGCTTCGTTATTGAGGATTTCTATGCGGCTTGTGGTAGTTTGTGATGTACTAGTTGGAGCACCCCTCCAGGGTAAAATATTTTCGGAAAGCCGTGCCCGCGGTTATGTGGCAACGTGGAAGCTTTGTTTAACACTAGTTCTATATAACTTGAAGTTAACTTAATTAAAATATGCCAACTGTGTGCGTAACCATGACTGTCTCTTTCGTGAGTTCCTTCTCCGATCGAGGACACGGTGGGGTTATGTCCGACGTAGGTAGGTGTTCAAGATCATTCATTTGATCATCAGTAGTTCACGTCCGTTATGCGTAGATCTTCCCCCTCTTATTTCTTGTACTCGTAAGTTAGCCACCAAATATATGCTTAGCCGCTGCTGCAACCTCACCACTTATCCATGCCTCACCCATTAAGCTTTGCTAGTCTTGATACCTTTGGAAATGAGATTGCTGAGTCCCCTGTGTCTCACAGATTACTACAACACTAGTTGAAGGTACAGGTAAAGGTTACTTGACGCGAGCGTGTTGATTGTTCATTTGGAGTTGCTTCTTCTTCTTCTGCATCGATCTAGGATGGGTTCCAGGCCGGCAGCCTGGGATAGCAAGGATGCACGTCGTTCTTACTCTTGATGATTATGTAATGTACCGATGTGTCTCTGATGTAGCTTGTGGCGAGTGTAAGCCAACTCTATTTATATGTCTTCTTTTCAGTACATGTACTTGTGACGATATCCATTCTTGTGACACGACGAGATGCGCTTCTATCCCTGATGAGGCCTTCATGCCAAATTGAGGATAGGGTCGCATCTTGGGCGTGACAAGTTGGTTTCAGAGCAGTACCGACCTAGGAGCCCCCTTGATTGATCGAACATTGCCGAGTCGAGTCTAGTGAAAAACTACTTTGAGTCTAGTTATATATCGGAAATTAGGATTCTTTTTTCTCCTCTTCTATGCTCTGGTGAGGAATCTTGACGTAATATTTTAATTCTACTCCTCTTCTCACTCAAAAATTTTTAGGATCACGCGGATATTTTTGGAATCTATATGATGCCGATGTGACGGAGTTCTGTCTTGGTGCCTCCTATCTGCTTTGAGTTTCAGGGGAGTTGAGCTCCAGGGTATTCTTGAGCACATCGTTATCATTCAGATTTCTTCGTATCTCAGAACGAAGGATGTTCGTAATTGCTTCAATACTAGTAGTGGCGAGGTAACCCCGATGTCCCCAGTACTGGTGCAGATTGTTCGGGAGTACTGCCATACTTTGTATCGTTGTGATCACGAGGGTTCGTTGTAGATGAAGGTCCGAGATTCTGGTTGTGTGTTGGCGGATGTGATATAGGTGACGGGTTAGTATAGGAGTTGTGTGATATTACTCCTTGTATCCGTGTACCAGATTGCATGACCAGATATTTTAGGAATTCTTAGGTGGGAATTCAAGTAGTTATTTATAGGACAATCTTCCAACAAATGCATGAAGTTAGGTTGGGGTTCGACATCTAGTGGTTTCTTTTGTTGACGGTCGACTTACAGCGGTACACGTTGTGTCTTAAAGAGTCCTTGTAGCTTGCTACGACTCGGGGACGCTTCGTATGTTGGGTGCACTGCCCTGCACTTGATGGCTACTGTAAAATCGATCCCATGCGATCCTGTCAACAAAAATTTCGGACGAAATCTTTCTCATGAGTTCGTTCTGGCTTGTTTCATAAGCCTCACCCTTTGTTTTGTTGAAATATGGTAATTCGAGTTGCTTCGATGTCAAGTGGTGATTTCAGATTTTCTCTAAGTGGTGTTCTCATATTTTTATGTGAATGTTAATTCTTTTGCTCAAATCAATTCTCTTGTCAATTCTTGTCAACCGGAGTCGTCTTGTTAATTCTTTTTCAACCGGTGTGTTTCTCCTCAAGTGGATTCCATCCTCTCCAATTTTGCAAGATCAATATCTCAATTCTTAGCGGAGTTTGTCTCATCTATACCAAGTTGTGTTTGTATTCAATTTTCTTCCAAGAATTTTCTTTTCATTGTGCTTCTGCTGTCTGTTCTTTTCTCTCTTACCCGGTGATTCATTGTGAAGGTTCTCACGAGCTTCGTGTTCATCTTTATTCAATCTTGTTATCTTTTCCGGTTAATTCAATTTAATTATCCGTGTTCATTATATTCTATTCATCCTTGTAATTCTTTCCTATGTTGGAGATTCTTATCATTCTATCTTGTTTATTCACTTATCTCTATTCTATCCGGAGCGTTGAAGATGTCTCAGAGTTTCTTGTTTTCAATTCTTTAATTATTTTGAGGTGCTCAACCTCATCAAGTTTTCATTTCTACCGGTGCAATATTTCTCTTTCTAGCAATCTTTTCAACGGTGGTTTCTTTGAGTGGGCCCATAACCCACAGGTTTTTCCCACGATCTTATATGTCTCTTCTAATCTTTCCGGAGATCTTTAATTCTTTTCAACTATGACATAAGTATGAATTTCATCAGTCTTATTCCTTCTTCAAGATCAATTTGAATTAATTCTCATACTGGCTCAACCTTTCATTCTTCTTTATTCCGGAGTGTCTCAGCTATTCTTGGTGTTGTTTCTCGTCTTCATTCTCAGCTTGCAAATTCGAAGGAGTGTTTCTCTCAGTTGTTCCATTCTTGTGAAGACTGTCATCTCATCTTCGTGTATCCTCTCATTTGTTTTCAATCATGAGTAATCCCTTTCATGCTATCCGGTGCTTCTCTGAGTTGTTTTTATTTCTCGTTCCTCCGAAGGCCATCATTTTTTGAAGAATCTTTGTTCTCATCTTTCAGCTTTCATCCTCAATTCTTCTCAATTGTTGTCTCTTCGTTCGTCTCTCGTTTATCCGGTGCTTTGTTCAAGTTTTCTTTCAGGTGGATCATGATCTCTTCATTCTCATGTATCTCCGTTAATTCTTGGTATCCCCATTAAATTGTGAATTCTTACCCGTGCTTCCTTCAATTTTGCTTCAAGTGGTGCTTACCTATCTCTCTCTTGAAGAATCATTTCTAGAAGAATAAGTGGTATACTAATCCGTTGCTTGTCATCAATTTAATTTGATGAAGGATGAGCATAACATAATTCTTATTCTTGTTCATAGTAATCTGAATTTTTCTTCCGGAGTGACTCATGATAGCAATTCTTTTCTCAAGTGCTTAACTTTCTTTTCCGAAGTTCCAAGTTTTCTAAAGTATCTTTTTGTGAGGCTTCATCTAAATCTTGGTAAGGTCATAATCTTATTCTCTTTCTACCTTCATATCTTTGCATCATTCATTTGTATACGGTGGTCCTTCATGGTGGTTCATCAAGGTTTCAATTCATTCTCAAGTGTTCTTCAAGATTCTTATTGGAGAACCTCAAGTATCCTTTCTCTTGCATTTCTATGTGCAATTGTTCTTCCTTATACTTTGAGGTGGTATTATAACATTCTTGTTAGTGTAGGAGCCTCGAAGAGATTTCCTTTCAAGAATGAGATAATTAAACCCGCCAATTCTATGTTCATGGGATATTTTCAACCCATGATTTCTTCATTGAGCTATCTTGGTTTGGATTTGACCTAAAGCTTTTCCTATGGGTTGTTGCTATCATGGTGCTTGTCATTAATCCAAGTTTTTAATGTATCCTCTTGGTGCAAGTAATTGTTCATATCTTGTTTCTCCCAATCTTCCTTGTTTCTTTTGGTGGTTTGTTGTCACCTTATAAATGTGAGATGATTTCCATAAGCCCACTACTATCTTGTTCTTTCATTGTTGTTTTCCAACAACTCCGTCAATTCTTCTCGCAAGGGTGCTTGCCAAGTTCATTTGAGATAATAGTTGTCATTCTTTTCTTCATTCTCTTCTTCCGTATGAGCTTTTTCCTATTCTATTGTTCCGGAGGCATTGTGTTGTTGCTCTTTGGGGTCTATTATGTTGTTCTATCAAGATCATGGTGTTCCCTTGTTCTATTTAGTTGTTTGTAATGAATATTGTCTATTTCTTCCATCATATCGAATTTTTTGTCCCATTTTCCTACCGAAGTGCTGCCGAAATTTTCCGTCAATTCTTGCTTCTTTCTCTTATCATTCCTCATCGCCTTGCAACTTTCAAGGATCATTGGTTTCACTCGTTTGTCAAAAAAGTGATTAAGTTTTAACCTCTTGTTCTTTCTCATCCTCTCCCTCTTTCTTTCTTGGATCTCGGGGCGAGATCCTCTTGTAGTGTAGGAGAGTTGTGACAGCCGGAGACCGACGCCCCACAAGATTCCCCCTTTCTTCCGTTTTCGTCGTGTGTCTATTTTCTTTTGTCGCATCATCATCGCATCATGCGCATCATATGCATTGCATCGGCTTCTCTGTTGCCCCTAGTTTTCAAACTTGCATCCGTTGTTAGTTGCCGGTTCTCGTCGTTGTCCGTTCTATGTCCGCTCGCACACGCACGCTCCCGCGCCATCGTCAAAACCCTGTTTTAAAAGTGTGTTGAAAACTTTCTTTGATCGGGGTGAAACTTGGCATGCGGTCGTAATTAGTTTTAGCTAGGCCGCTTGTCGAATTTCATCGTGATCGGAGTCCGTCTGGTACCCGAACGGTCGACCGTAGCTGCACCGTATTCGGTCTACCGTCGGACGGTTGTCGGTGTTTTAAAAATCGTTGCCGGGTCGCCCGTTTTTCCTCTCATCTCCGCCTAGCCCCTCTGCACAGTGCACCGACCCTACCCGCAGCCTAGTCCGAAAACCTCCCGGCACCCGAAACACACGGTCGTAACCATTGGGTCCGGATCAACCCCGTTTTACCGCAAACCGTCATCGGTTTGTCCACTAGACTCCCTAACCTAATAATCTCGAACGTTCGATTTCAATTGAACGGATGAGATAGCCCTAACCTAACATACATCGTGTATGTATATACGTGTAGAAACCCTAAATTATAAACTCTCCCATCCCCAATCCCGATTCGTCCGCCGCCACCGAATGGAATTTTTTCTCCTCGGAATCATCCCAGATCTAATTCACCCAACCAGCTCGCCCGCAAGCTCCATCCTCCCACGATCTGAGAGCCACGGCCTAGATCTCCCCGCACCTCCTGTCTCTGTAGACCCTGCGCGCGAGCGTAGCTCCTCCATGCTTTGTGCCCTCCTCCTCTCCACAACCCATGGCAGCAGGAGCGTGCTCCTCGGCCTCCCAAGTCGTGCAGTCGGAGCCTCGCTCGGGCTTGTTCTCGAGCACCAGCACGAGCTCGCCGGCCTGCGGCTCCGACGAGCAGCCCAGAGCAGCTAAGCCCCACCAAAGCATGTCCTCCACGCCTTTGGTGAGATGTCCTCCTGCAGCTCCTTTATTTGCTTGTGCTTTCCCTGTCTCATCTCCCTCTTGACGCAGCACCATGGAGGTTCTCGGAGCTCTCCCGCGCCCCCGTTTGAGTTGCAGCTCCAGCACCGATCCGGGTCGCCCCATGCCCTGCTCCTTCTTCCTCTCTCTCCTCATCATCTTGCTCCCTCCCCCTGTTTCCCCTCTAATTCTCTCTTCTTCTTTCTTCAGGTAACAGGAGATGCCATGGCGCCACCGGCCATCTCCGCGCAGTCTAGTCACTCCGGCCACCGCGCGCCTGGATCTGGCGGACCCGGCGCCGCCGTGGCCGTGCCAGACCTGGGCCGCCCCTCTGCCCTGCAACCCCGTCCCCGACATGGCTTAGCTCTGATTCATTTTTCAGTTTCGTCAGACTAACGCCATGGTATGCCTCATCTCGAGCAAACCCTTTTTTTGTTCAGATGTTCTTCGTAGCGCAACCGGCTGGGTGCTTTGTTTCCAATAGAGGGATCTCGGGTTCGAATCCCAGCCAGCCCAATATTCCTTTTGTTATTTTGTTGGCTTAGATTCTCTTGTGATTCACTTCTCTAAGTGCAGAAATGCTTATGTTGCCAATGTGTAGTTTAGCTTAGTGGTCACCCGTTCCATGCATGTAGCTGAGAGGTGCTGGGTTCAAATCCCACACGCCTCAGTTTTGGCCTTTCTTTTGCACACACATGCCCACTTGGGCCGATTTCAGCCCTGGACCACTGCACAATAGTGCAATTCGGCCCATTGTTCTTTTTTTTAAAAGTCGTGAGTTTTTTTCCAATTTCCAGGGATTTTGCTAATTTCAGGAAAAGGTTTGTTTTTCAAACGAGCGTAGTTTCTAAACCGTGCATCGGATCGGAGTGATTCAAATTTGTAACTTGTCCAGAATTTTGCGTAGATTAATAATTTCCAACTCTCATGCATAACTAGAACTTTTAGTGTACTGTTGCATCGGTTTGCGTGTCGACGTGTTGGAAACGGTTTAGGTTGTAACTATTTGTCCGTAGCTCCGTTGGAGATGTGCCTTATATGTAAATGGAGCAGAACGAGGTGTAGTTTCACGTGAACCACTTTGTTTTTCTGTTTAACAAACCTAAAATGTGATTAGGACAAATCTGGACAGAATTAAGATGTAACGCATGGGGTCATTTTGGAGATGCTATATGACGTTTCCAGACTCATTTAAAATGTCTAGATAGGTAGATTAATTTCCCTTCACCTCTTGCCATGTTTAATCACATTTAATATTGTCGTGTATCTAATCAGGATAGAACTAAATAAATAAACGTGGAGTTTCGTCAATATGCAACTCGTTGCATATTGAACTTCACTTAACGTGTAGTGTCTCTTTGTGTGAATTGTCATGCCGTGACTTGCATGTATTCAGCTGCTCATGCATCATTTGTGTTGTGCATCGTGTGGTGAAATCTGTTTGTTGATTTGTGTTTCCGGTTTGCTTCGTCTCGATAGAGTTCCACAGCATGCTGGATTGTGAGGACCCGTTCGACTATGTTGGTTCGTCTGCTTCATGGAGTCGTTCTTCTTCCAAGCGGGATCTCAGGCAAGATGACCATTTCCCCAGATACCATTACTATCATTGCCATGCTAGTTTTACCGTTTCTATCGAGTATGTCTCGTTGCCTAACACATGTTAAATATCAGCTTCTCAACAATGCCATGAAAACCTTCAACCTGTTCGACCTAGCAAACCACTGATTGGCTATGTTACGGCTTGCTTAACCCTGTGTTAGCGTTGCTAGTTGCAGGTGCGGTTGCTTCCATGTGAAAAGATGGGTTCCTTGTCTTATCACCATATTAATGCTATTTAATTTAATGCACCTATATGCTTGGTAAAAGGTGGAAGGCTCGGCCTTTCTAGCCTGGTGTTTTGTTCCACCTTTGCCCCCTTAGTTTCAGCTACCGGTGTTATGTTCCATAATTGAGCGCTCCTAACACGATCGGGGTTGTTATGGGGACCCCCTTGATAATTC
Source organism: Hordeum vulgare subsp. vulgare (assembly GCF_904849725.1). NCBI lineage: Eukaryota > Viridiplantae > Streptophyta > Magnoliopsida > Poales > Poaceae > Hordeum > Hordeum vulgare. The sequence continues at coordinate 356,907,232 of NC_058520.1, forward strand.
ATTTTAGGTTAAAGCTGGTCTGGCAAGGCCCAACATTGGTTTTACATTTGCCCAAAATAATAATTTTGATAATACTGAAATGCATAGATAGTTAGCGCTACCCGAGGAGTAATTTTACATAAACAGGGGCGCCAGTGCTGATAGTGTTGGTCCCAAACGGTCTGCCTGCGGGGCCACCGTGAGGAAACTCAAGGTTTGGCACTCGTAGCTAGTTACATCCGCCGTGTCCTGAGAACGAGATACGCGGCTCCTATCGGGTACGTCGACACGTCGGGCGGCCTTGCTGGATTAGTTTTACCTTTGACGAGATATCTTGTGCATCGGGATTCCGGTGATGCTTTGGGTAATCTCAGAGTTGAGGTTTTCCACTAAGGAATCCGACGAGATCGCGAGCTTCGTGATCGAGGATTTCTATGCGGCTTGTGGTAATTTGTGATGGACTAGTTGGAGCACCCCTCCAGGGTTAAATCTTTCAGAAAGTCGTGCCCGTGGTTATGTGGCAACGTGGAAACTTTGTTTAACACTGGTTCTAGATATCTTGAAGTTAACTTAATTAAAACTTGCCAACTGTGTGCGTAACCGTGACTCTCTCCTTCGTGAGTTCCCTCTCCGATTGAGGACACGGTGGGGTTATGTCTGACGTAGGTAGGTGTTCAGGATCATTCATTTGATCATCAGTAGTTCACGTCCGCTATGCGTAGAGCTTCCCCCCTCTTATTTCTTGTACCCGTAAGTTTAGCCACCAAATATATGCTTAGCCGCTGCTGCAACCTCACCACTTAACCATGCCTCACCCATTAAGCTTTGCTAGTCTTGATACCTTTGGAAATGAGATTGCTGAGTCCCCTGTGGCTCACAGATTACTACAACACCAGTTGCAGGTACAGGTAAAGGTTACTTGACGCGAGCGCGTTGATTGTTCATTTGGAGTTGCTTCTGCTTCTTCATCATCATCGATCTAGGATGGGTTCCAGGACGGCAGCCTGGGATAGCAAGGATGGACGTTGTTCCTCTTTTATCGTTTGTTTTCGTCCGTAGTCGGACCCTGCTCTTACTCTTGATGAATATGTAGTGTACTGTTGTGACTCTGATGTAGCTTGTGGCGAGTGTAAGCCAATTATATATATATATATATATATATATATATATATATATATATATATATATCTTCTTTTCAGTACATGTACTTGTAACGATATCCATTCTTGCGACACGACGAGATGCGCTTCTATCCCTGACGAGGCCTTCGTGCCAAATTGAGGATAGGGTCGCATCTTGGGCGTGACACCACGTCAATAGAAAACCATTGTTTTGAATCTAACGGATCTGAACATTCATGTCACATAAGAGGAGTTACAAAGGACATCTATGCTAGGTAGCATGAAAGCATCAAAAATTCATTCTCTATCACTTCCCTACTCGAGGACGAGCAGGAGTTAAGCTTGGGGATGCTTGATACGTCTCAAACTTATCTATAATTTTTTATGGTTTCATGCTGTTATCTTGTCAACTTTGGATGTTTTTTTATATACCTTTTATATCTTTTTTGGGACTAACTTATTAATTCAGTGCCAAGTGCCAGTTCCTGTTTTTTCTGTGTTTTTGACTCTTTTCAGATATGATTTTGGAACAGAGTCCAAACGGAATAAAATCCCCAAAATGAATTTTTCCAGAACAGAAGAAGATTGAGGGACTTGAGGTCCAAGACATGAGGCCCATAGGGAGCCCACAAGCCTTGTAGCCGCACCCAAGGGGGCCCGCGGCTACCAGGCTTGTGGCCTCCCTGGAGCTCCCCTGCCCTAGCTCTTTGACCTATATATTCCCTAAAATCCCAGAAAAAATAAGGGCGTCCACGAAACCACTTTTCCATCGGCGCAAGCATCCATTTCTGCGAGATCTCATCTGGAGACCCTTCCCGGTGCCCTGCCGGAGGGGACTTTGGAGCTGGAGGGCTTCTACATCAACATCATTGCCTGTCCAATGACTCGTGAGTAGTCTACTTCAGACCTATGGGTCCGTAGTTAGTAGCTAGATTGCTTCTTCTCTCTCTTGGATCTTCAATACAAAGTTCTCCATGATCTGCAAGGAGATCTATCTGATGTTATCCTCTTTGGTGGTGTGTTTGTCGAGATCCGATGAATTGTGGATTTGTGATCAGATTATCTATGAATTGTATTTGAGTCTTTGCGGATTTCTTATATGCATGATTTGATAGCCTTGTAAGTCTCTCCGAGTCTTGGGTTTTGTTTGGCGAACTAGATCTATGATTCTTGCATTGGGAGAATTGCTTGGTTTTGGGTTCATACCGTGCGGTGACCTTTCCCAGTGACAGAAGGGGCAGCAAGGCACGCATCGTGTTGTTGCCATCAAGGGTAACAAGATGGGCTTTCATCATAGATTTGAGATTGTCCATCTACATCATGTCATCTTGCTTAAGGCGTTAATCTGTTCTTATGAACTCAATACACTAGATGCATGCTGGATAGCGGTCGACGTGTGGAGTAATAGTAGTAGATGCAGAAAGTATCGGTCTACTTGTTTTGGACGTGATGCCTATATGTATGATCATTGCCATAGATAACGTCATGACTTTGCGCGGTTCTATCAATTGCTCGATAGTAATTCGTTCACCCACCGTCTACTTGCTTTCATGAGAGAAGCCACTAGTGAACACTACGGCCCCTGGGTGTACTCACAATTATCATCTCAGCATTTACTTTTACTTTGATTTGTTTACTTTTTGCTTTCAGTTCTCACTTTGCAAACAATCTATAAGGGATTGACAACCCCTTCATGGCGTTGGGTGCAAGCTCTTTGTGTTTGTGCAGGTACTTGTGACTTGATGCGATCCTCCTACTGGATTGATACCTTGGTTCTCAAACTGAGGGAAATACTTACCGCCGCTGTGCTACATCACCCTTTCCTCTTCAAGGGAACACCAACGCAAGGCTCCAAGGCCGTGGGGGAATCCTTTGCATATTTGCCAAGGAAATCCCTATAGGCGTAGCCAGCAGCAACCACGCTTGCCCCGGCTCCCTGCATGGAGAAGGCGCCATCAAAGCGAATGTACTAGCCGCAAGGCGCTTCGTCCCTATGCAGGGTGGATTTGCCCTCGCAAGGCTCCTCTTTGCCCGAGTTCATCCACTCCGCTACGAAGTCCACGAGGGCCGCACCCTTGATGACCCTGGTGGTGCAGAACTCCAGCTCGAAGGCTTGCAACTCGATGTTCTACTCAGTGACCCTACTAGCGGCGTTAGGGCTACGCATGATCTACACGAAGGGGTAAGCAGTGGCGCAACTTTCTAGAGGTGATGAGGAGCGCGAGGAGGGGCTTCTGCTGCTTGGGATAACGCTCACACATGTCCCTTAGTACCATACTGACATAGTATACGGGGTGCTTCACATGCCTCGTGACCACGATGTCATAGTCGCACCCATCAAGAGGCTCGGGGGGCGAAGCCGCGGGGACTTCCAGAGGTGCGGCGTCATGGGTCACGGAAGTCTCCTGTGGTGATGCATCCTCCTGAGGGGAGGCATCCCTTAGGGGTAGGGTAGCCTCCTGAGAAGGAATGCCCTCCAGAGTGAGGGCGGCCTCCCGACGGGCGCCCACACTTAGCCCCGTCGAAGCCCTCACAAGTTCTTGTGATGCCTTCTCGGCGGCTGCTGGATACTTCTTGGCGTGTGCAATGCCTTCCTGCTCCACCAAGAGGGCCGCACTGGCTGTCATAGGGGTAGCTGCCAAGTACAACAGCAGGCGCTCGTGGTGCCGCGACGCGACCATGACGGGAGGGCTTGTGAGATACCGTCTGAGGTCCGCTAAGGCCGCGTCTGCCTCAAAGTTCCATGCGAACGGTTCCATCCTTTTCATCAGCTTGAAGAATGGCAACGCCCGCTCGCCGAACTTGGAGATGAAGTGCCCGAGGGAGGCCAGGCACCCTACCAACTTCTGCATTTCCTTGAGGGTTTGGGGAGGATGCATTTGCTCGATGGCCTTGACCATCTCCAGGTTTGCTTTAATCCCTCGGTGCGACATGAGGAAGCCTAGGAGCTTGCCAGAAGGGACCCCGAAGACACACTTGTCGGGGTTGAGCTTCAGGTTGGCCTTACATAGATTGGTGAATGTTTCCTCCAAATCTGTGATGAGCATCCTATCCTCACGCGTCTTGACCATGATGTCATCAACATAAGCCTCGATGTTCCTTCCCAGTTGGGGCCTGAGCACGATTTGCATTAGCCGCTCGAATGTGGCACCAACACTCTTTAGGTCGAAGGGCATGCTCACATAGGAGAACAACCCGCAAGGGGGGACGAAGGCCGTTTTGTCCACATCTCCTGCCGCCATCTTGATCTGATGGTAGCCCGAGAAGGCATCCAAGAAGCACAACATATTGCAACAGGCGATAGAGTCCATGATCTGGTCGATTTGTGGGAGCGGGAAGGGTCCAGTGGGCAGGCCTTGTTGAGTTTGGTGAAGTCGACGCACATCCGCTCCTTGCCACCCTTCTTGGGGATGATGACGGGGTTAGTGAGCCACTCCGGGTGGCGCACCTCGCGGATGAACCCGACCTCTTGCAACTTCTGCACTTCCTGAATGATGAAGCATTGTTTTCCTGGTGCTTGGTGCCCCACCTTCTACTTGATGGGGCGCGCGTTGTGGCACGCCGCCAGGTGATGCTTGATCACGTGCCTCGGCACCCCGGTTATATCGGTCTCTTTCCATGCGAACACGTGTGCATTTGCCCTGAGGAAGGCGATGAGCGCACTCTCTTGCTCCGGGGATGGTCGGCGCCAATTGTGAAGGTGGGGCTTGAGTTGTTGTCATTTAGCGAGAACTTCGTTTTGGTCCGGGCATGCAAGAACTGCAATTTCTTTCTCTCCGGGGCCACCTCGAGCAGGCTGTCGGGAGGCACCGACTCGCCCCCGTCAAGTGCGCACACAACTGCTAGGGCTTTGCTTGTTTGCGTGAGGCATCTGTCCGCATCCCTCTCGTCACATCTGACGGCGAGGACACCGCCGCAGCCGGGGATCTTGATGGTGTTATACCCCGAATGAGTCACCTCCATGAATCTGGCGAGCGCGAGGTACCCCGAGATGGAACTATACGGGAGGCTGATGTGCGCCACATCGAAGTCGACGAGCTCGGTGCGGTAGTTGGAATGGGTGCCAAAGGTGACGGGGAGACGGATCTGGCCGAGAGGGGCCGCACTCTCGCCAACCACTCGAGAAAAAGGGCCCGGTAGGCTTCAGCTCACCGTACGGCACCTGAAGCGCCTTGAAAACGTGACGGAGAAGATGTCGCACACGGCGCCCCCATCGATGAGGGACTGGGTGACAGCGACTCCACCGATGGTGGGGGTGCACAACATGGGGGAGAGCACCAGCGGCAGCCAAAGACCCGAGGCGGTCCCCCGCGTCGAAGTTGATGCCATGCAATGCCCGGTAGGACCGGGCACTATCCTCAGGGGCCCCACATTTTCTTGCTCCTTGAGGGCCGTGCTCGCCCCGTGGAAGGATGGCTTGGAGTGTCGGCCATCACTCGGGGCTTGGGCCCTGCCTGGGATGCACGCAACCTCGCACCGCCCCCTGCATGCCGCGGTTTCATCGCTAGCCACGGGTGTGACGCGCTGACGCATGCCCGGGGCAATGCCTCGAGGTCCGCGCTCCATACCTCCCGCATACAACAACGGGGAGTAGGGCGATAGAGGAGGCATCGTGGCCCCTATGGGGACGATGGTGAGCCTGACGCGTCGGCCCTGCCCGATGAGAGGCCTTGCACCCGCTGGTTGGGGACGGAAGGACCCGCGTGCCCGGCGCAATGCGGCACAGGCGTTCGCCTGTTCGAGGCCAGTACGAGGGATAGGGGCCATGATGCGGTCATCGTCCCACCGCTCGGGAAGGCGCGAGGAAGCCCGCCACCCTGAGCGACGGGACCAACAGAGGCGGCGATGCCGATGCACTGAGCGGCCGCCTGCTCGGCATACCGGTGATGGGTGTCCGCCATGGAGCCGGTGAAGCTGGGGTTGGAATCGGAGCCGGAGAACGGTTGCGCACCCCTACCTGGTGCGCCAAATGTCGGAATCGGGGCTCCGCAGACCCAGAAAGGTTCGAACTCTGGGGTGTGAACACTCTCCTACCCTGTTCTACCTCTCAACTTCACTTCGACTCTCCCATGGCTCGATCTAAGGAAAGCGAACAAGAACACACGAGCAGTTTACCAAGGTTCAGGCCACCTTGCGGTATAAAACACTATTCCTGCTTGTATGGATTGCTTGAGGTGGAAGACGAGTACAAATGCGAGTTCTTGCCCTAGCGAGGACTCTGGGATTTTGGATCCCTGCTACACATGTCGGGTTTTTGTGGGGACCCCGACTTACGAGTAGAGATTGCCGAATGAACGTGCTCAGTGATCCTAGAGATCAATGCTCACCGAACACACAAATATTGAATATTAAGAGTCTTACATCCAAGCATACCGTTTGATACAACAAATGACCACCATGGTCAAGTCTCACATAGGTAGGGCCTATAAGGCCAATCACACCGATACATCTACTAGCGGAAATCTTGGTAATAAACGGGAGCCCATGCCATCAGCCTTCACCAACACGCATTCTCACTGGGAAGCGTCCTAGTTCACGTGTCCGTCTCCGATGAAGAATTCTTCTCCAAACTCCGGTTCCTCCATGTCTGGTCAATAACATAACCAGTGGCAAGCTAGTGACTACTTTGAATGTATAGCTCATGATATGGATAATGCAGTTGGTGCAATAATAAAGTAATATGCAGCCTTCGTGGAAAACAAGCTCTACTTAAGAATATGCATGGTCAATTACTTGTATGGATATGCATCATAAACTAGATGGTAATCATAAGAACAGGTTACAGATATGAACATATCTGGTGAGGGCCGAACACTTCGTGTTCACCTAATATGCCAAGTCACCAAAGTTGACCATATCAACTCTCTCAAATAACACCTTTAAACACACACACACACACACACACTCACTCACTTGGTTTATGCAGAAACGACTGGATGTAGTTTAAGAAGCACCACCCAACTGTCCTTGACCTTGGACATGGCTATTCGAATAGTTTTACACTCTCTAGAGGTTGTACGTTGCACCCACGAGATCCGGGAAACTTCCGTGTCATGCACGACTCACGGTATATAACATACCCGAGGTAAGTACCCGATCAATGCCTTTCCCCTGATGACACTAGACAAAGAGTCCACTCGATTGGTACCCATCCCACATGATGTACGTCTTACGAGCACCAACTCTGGATAGTATCATCCATGCGAGGACCAACGGTGTGCCTGGAACATGTAAAAACAGCATAGTAGACCTACCTGGTACGACCCCGTCACGAGAGTGACCACATATCACTCCAGCCACTATTAATGTGGCCTCTTTGCTAGTACCGACCAAAGTAATCAACAAAGCCCCGTCCACATAAAGGGGTTTCATTGTCACACATGTAAGGTTGGGACGGTCGACACGTCATAAATCTAATACCGTTTCCAAAACCACTCTCACAAAATATTCCCGGTGCACCACTTCTTCCTCAGGTGGTCACCTTACTCAACATCATCACCCTCGGGCATTAGTGGCACCCGACGGGGTTTTCGTATAACATTTTATATCAACTTTGTTTTACCATCATAAAGCACATACTCTTTCTATGCGTAGCACTACTCTCTACTTGTCAATACATTGTCAGCGTGACCCCCATAGATGGTGGGTCATGCTCAATGCAAATGCTCCGGAGGAGCCATCGGTAACACCATGCTCGGGTGCATCGAATAGCCTTAACTATATGCATAGGAATAAAGTATTCAATTTGGATGCATGAAAATGTTTTCTCAGGCATGGTCGAAGGGTAGCTTGCCTTGATCAGATAGGTATCACGGGTCTTCGGGGTCTTCTGGTCCAACTCCTTCGTCGAACGCGGAATCTATCGTCGTAATAATAGTAATAAAATCAGAAGCTCATTCAAAAATAGAGCACAAAATCACTTTTAAAATGTTATCCTATTCTGATAAATCTTTATTATTGTTTTAAAAATGTTTGTCTCTGGTTTTGATGCAAAAGGTATTTTTAAAACCTAAATAACACGGGCTAAAATATTTAAACTAGGCATTTTAATGAAAGCTACGTGTAAAAGTTTTTATAAAAATTGGTGCAACATCACTAATAAATTCTACACATTTTTAGAAGATTTGTGGTGGAAGAATATTTAAAGTTGATTAAATATTTAATTTTAAAAAAATCGTTTAGAAGCAAAATAAAAAGAAAACGAAAAAGGGGCTTAACCCTGGCCTCGCTCGGCCATTGGCTGGGCCGGCCCAACTGGCCAACCGGCGATCTAGCTGGCCAACAGCCCAGGTGCGCGCGCGTCGTCAAGTTTAAACCTGACACGGCGGCCCCTGCGGTATGCGGCAGAGACAGGTGAGAGGGGGAGAGACTGGCTGCCGACAGGTGGAGCATGCTTGTCGGGGTCGTCTTCCTCCTCTGGACAGAGGGGAGGGGAGGCACGCCGGCGGCGATTCCGACGACCTCGAGGCTAGGTGACAACAAGAACGACACCGTGGCATCGTCGCCTACCTGCTCATGGTCGAATGAACGACGTGGAGGCCCTGGGTCACTGGTGACGAGGTGGTCGCAACTGAGGTGCTTCGAGTGGTGGTGGAGTTGGGTGCTACGGGCAGGGAAATGCTCGGGGAAGAGGTGGCGAAGCTTCCTGAGCTCACTACGGCAACGAAGGAGGTGAGAGGAGCACGAGAGCTGGCGTGTAGCCCGAGATCGACGGAGCTCTGAAGCGACGGAGCCTCGGTCGATCTCGAGCATCGAAGCTCTCTGTGCTCGAATGGGGGTGGCTAGGGCCTCGATTGAGGGTTTGGAGGAGTGGTGCTCGAATGGGAGCTCCGAAGCGACGAAGCATCGAAGCTGGAGTGAAGGGGGAGGGCCTATTTATAGGCCAGCAACGGTGCACCGAGCGGGGAGCGCCACTGGTTTCACCGCGGCTGCTTGGGAGGGAGAGAGGGCTTGGGGTCGATACGACAGTATCACAAACGTGGTTTGGGACCCAATTGACTCAACGAGAGAGAGGGGAGGCTCCGTGCGCGTGTGCTTCGGGGCCGCACTCTTCTGGCCAAATCTGGCGCGCGTGGGCATGCGTCGCCCTGGTCAGCAGAGAGGGCGAGAAGGGGCCGTGAGGCTGCCCTGAGTCAGGAGATTCGTTGGAGACGTGGAGAGACACCGAGGGGAGGGGAGAACTGGCCGGGGCTGGCCTCCTTTGCCTTGGGTGCGCCCTGAAGCACGCCCAGAGAGCAGATTTGGCATGCCACGGCATGCTGGCGTGCTCTAGGGTGCTTCGGCCCTGTCTGACGTGTCCGGGGGTTGGCTTAGATGTCCCTTAGACGTTTGTGAGCCGAGGGTCTCTCTGCTGGTCAAGGGAAGAGCTTGGAGAGGAGCTGTCAGCCTTGATTTAGAAACTAAATTGGGGATTTTGGCTCACCTGCTTGGAACCAGAGAGGGGCCACTCGTCTCAAGTTGAGGAGTGGCGCTGGCAACTTGCACTAAGAGTTTACTAGAAAGGGAGTGGGTGTAGAGGGTGTCAAGTGCTATTTGACCATACTGGCAGAAGGTGTTCGACACGTGTTTGGGGTAGTTAACCTTCACCACTCACGCTGAAATTTAATAGGATTGGGTTTTATGCAAAAGTAGGATGCTCCACCAAATTTGAGCTCCATTGGACAAGTTTGACACTTCAAAATTGAAATCACCCCCAAATGGGCAGTTATGTCCTTTTAAAAGAGAATGTGGGTAAATTAATCCCCACAAATCTAATTTTTGGCAGGGTCTCCTCATTTGGGGTGTTGAGCACTCCTGCAAAGTTTCAGGCCATTTGGACTAACTTTGCTATGTAAAGTTGCTACAACTTGATTCCGAATGACGAAGGTTTTAGGAATATTTGGTGAACCAAACCACCTTGAAATGAGGTGAAACTTGGCATGACTACCAAATATAGCTTGGCAAGCATGCTATAATTTTTTGGGAATTTATTGAAAATATTTCAAAAGGTCAAAACTGACATAATAGGTTTTCAAGGATTTGCTCAAATATTTTGAACATAAATAGGGGTTGAAAATCTTATGTATGGAAAATATATGTCCTTTGAGTATCTCCAAATTTCCTCATATTTTTCTAAGGCAGAAAAATAATTTTCCATACAAAAATATCATTTCTGGCCTCAGAAAAGGACATGCAAATAAAATAGGAAAATATTTTATAAAATAATTGTTTTATGACTTTGGAGAGTTATAATAGTGCCAAAATCAGAATACAATCTTTCGGTGAAGGCACTCCCTTGGAATCAGGGACTTGTACTGCAAACCTAAAGCAAGGTTTTGAAATAATCAAAATGAGAAAAAGGTCTTTTTGGAAATATCATGTTATACAAATATTGTTTTTGGACACTCACTCAAGCATACACACAAACAATGGCAATCATGGCACTCATAGCACTTGCTTCAAAAGTTTTAATAAACTCAGGTTTTTGAAGAGACTACAGTTGAAGTAGGGTAAAAATAGGGTGTGACAGACCTATACCCCATACAAGAATCTCATCCCCGAGATTCCTAAGCTAGGTACTAAAAAGGTATGGACATTCGGATTGGAGATAGTCTTCACGCTCCCATGTTGCTTCTGCTTTGGTGTTGTTGCTCCACTGAACCTTGAAGTACTTGATGGTGCGGCTCGTGGTACAGTTCTTGGCTTTGTCCAGGATGCGGACTGTCCTCTCACGATAAGTGAGGTCAGGTTGAAGGTCAATGGCTTGATGGTCGATGTCCTTGTAAAGATCTGGACAGTTTGGCGCTTGAAGGCACTTCCGAAGTTGTGACACGTGCAAGACGTTGTGCACACCCGAAAGTTCCGGAGGTAGCTCCAACTGGTAAGAAACTTCTCCCCTTGACATGGAAATGCTTGTTTTCTTTGAGAGGTGTGACGTATAACACCCTGGTTTTTGCTCTTGTCTTTTTTTCCTTTGCGGGATTTGGCTCCCGTCTTTTCTCTCGGTGTTATAGGATTTATCTAGCTCTTAGGTATGTGAAGATGGTCATGTAGCCTTGCCTTCCCTATCCAACCAGAGATGTTCTCCAGTCCAACCTTGCCACCTAGGATCTATTCTTAGGGTTTTTCCATCAAAACCCTACCTTCCGAGTTGCCGGAAGGGAAACCCTAATCCTTCCGGTTACAAAGGAACCCCAATTTCCGTTGCCGTGTTTCCTCCCAAACCTTTTCCCAGTGATCATCCCTTATCTTTAAACCCTGCATATACAAAAATATTGCCAAGTAATTTGCAAATTTTTTCATTTATAATTAATTCCTTTTTTGACAGTTAAAGGAATTAAATCCAGGAAAATATCTATCCATCTCCAAAGTTCATGAAAACTCGTGGAGATATTCTTTGTGATCATATTGAGCTCCCATAAGATATTGGCCATTATTAAATGGGGAAAATTGTCTTTTCCTATTTAAAGCCAATATTGCATTTTGGGAACTTTCTAAAGGAACTAACATTTGGGTAGCCAGGAAAAATCCAAAATAATTTGTGGAGTCCCATAGTTCAAATTTTGAGCACATCATCCCTTTGCAAATTCTATCTAGATTTCGTGTTTGTAAAGGAAGTGCTTGATTCCTTGATCTCCTTGAGCTGAAATTTTTCATGGTGGTTAACATTGCTAAATCACTCCTGGAAACCAAAAATCAGCTCAATCCCTTTATCAATATTCTCCCAGAAATTTTCTGAAGTTTCTGTTCGGTTGGAAGCCCTGTGAAGGAAGTACCATTTTGGTGTCCCCAAATGATATGAAACTTGTACATTAGTTTCATATAGCCAAATTACTTCTCTTCACCAAATATGAGACAAATCTATGTATCGAGTTTCTCCCAGCAACTCCATCTTTAATTCTATCCAAATTGTCATGGTGTGAAGGAAATGCTAGCTAAGATGGGTCATTTGTCCTGAAACTTTTCCAAGGAACTCATCTTAGCAAACCATTGCCACACACCAAAATTCAGCATATTTCCTTTAGCCGATGTTCTAGAAACCATCACAAACAGGTTGCTCCTAAATCCTGTTTGTGCAAGTTTCTCCCATCCTAGAGCCTCCCAGTTTATTCCAGACCCATATGCTATCTATTTGAGCAACGAGAGACGTGATGGACAAGGTTTGGCAAGCAGACTCGTGCCAAAAGGGCCAGTACGTGTGGTGACCACATGAACATCAAGAAAAACTCGTGCTCTGTGCCGCGCGTCGCCTCTGCCGACCACTCCATCCGGTCTTATCTCGTCTGAGCATGTCTAGCAGCTCCGGGATGACCTCGCCCCCCCCCCCCCTGGACCCTTCTCCCCTCCTCGTCCCCTCTCATCAGGCCATGGCATTGGCACCATGGTTGTTGTTCTGCTCATGAAGCCGTCGTCTTCCTCCGCTCTCTGGCTTCTTCCTCCCCGAGTCGTCCAATCCTCCCGTGGAGCGTCAGGTCGGCACCGAGTGCGTCGAAGCTAGCTCACCGCGAGCTCCAGTGTGATGATGAGGCTTCCATGGTGCCGTGCTAATCCGCTTGTCTTCGGTCGGCTATAAATAGCCGCGGCCCGAGCCCCCCCCGAGCACCTCAGCAACTCCAATGGACCAGCCAATTGAGTCCCGGCGCCTTTCTTCCCCGCCCATGGCCTCCATTGTATCCTCCCTCCCGGGCTCAAATTCGACCGCTCGAGCCTCCCTCTTGCCTTCCAAGACCCACCAGAGAACCTCCAGAGCCTCAGGAACCCTTCCCCCTTGCCTCTTTCAGCCTCGGGTGCACCATGTCGAACGGCAAGATGTGGCCATCATCCGCATCCACCACGGCCGAAGTCCTACTCGTTCCCGAGCTCTTCCACGCGCGTGGGTCACACGGAAGGAAGCGCTACGCCACCCTGATCACTCCGGTAGCCTGACCTCGGCCGGAGATGGATTATGCCACCAGGAGTCTTCACCGGTGCCGTGGACTCGCCTCTGCCTCTGTCATCCCGAGGTAGAAAAAGGATGCGAGAAGAGAGAGAGAGAGAGAGGGACCAGACAGGTGGGCCCCGACCCCACCTGTCGGTGAGAGAGGCAACTGCCAGGCTGGATATGTGGAGGCGCCAGGCAACCGGTGCGTTTCCACCTATGGGAAACGTGTTTCTCAAAGGCGCTAGCGGCTGTGCTCTCAGGGACCCGATTGTAAATATTTTAATTACAGGAAGGTTCTTCTACTTCAAACACTCATATATTTTTGCCCGGGACTCCGATTCCGGTGTTTTCAAACCCACATCTTCGTCTCACTGATCCCGTTTTTTGGTATCATTTTCACCATGTGTTCCCATAGAGAAAATGACTATTTTGCCCTTGCCTCTATATAGCCCTCTCCGAGAGAGAACGGTTTCCAACGATCCTTTCCGCGGACTCTCCACACTTCTTCCCGGAGTATTCTTCGACTCCAGGCAAGCCGACCTTCTGATATATGCCCTAAAGCATTGCTCTGTGTTATTCTTGCGTGTTTAATTAATGATATGCTTGTGCTAGAAATAATTAAACTCCTGCCATTTTGATATTATCAATTATATTACCTGTTAGTGCTCATCTTATCGTTGAATTAATGACTTGTCGTGATATTATATAGAGATAGGTGGTTATCATGCTTAGCTACTGCCGTCTCATGTTATTGTGACAAACAACCATGTTTGGAAAATATTGGCTAAGGCTAAATCTAGTCGGTTGATCTAGAGTCATCTGTCTGGGCTTGTCCAGGCTTATCCGTGCAACCACATTGCTGGTATGGGACGGCCTTGACTTGGTCTGATTGCGTGCTCTTTCATCGGTACCTCCCAAGAGGGAGGGTTATGCACGCGCGCTACCCTGAAAAGGTAGGCGGTGATAACCTTGTGAGTCAGTTGAGTTGTTTTGTGCGCACGTCCCCGTTTGGGAAAGTTTAGTTTGGCCATGATGGTGGCAGGTGTCATGAGGACACATGGGCCACCCAGGGCAGGACTCCGGGGGAGGATGAATGCCGGTGGTACGATGGAAGAGTCACGGGCCAGACAAGTTTCGTTGGAGCAACACTGGTCCACCCGAATGGGATCACGAGATCAATGCTCCATGGTGTGGATAAAGTGCGCAACCTATGCAGAGTGTCAAATCTATTCGAATAGCCACGTCCATGGTATTGGACAGCCCGTCCAGACCTCAGTAGGTGGTCAACCGTAACATTGCTAATAATGATGGAAGAACTCGTCTTGTGCAGACATCAGAAGATGTTAGGATTATGGCATGTTAGCCATGGGATGGCTATGGGATGAGTGGTCGGATGACCACATGATTTGGATTGGATTTGGATCAGATTCAGATTGGATCGTGAGAATATTCACAGTATAATCATTTACTTAATATGCTTTACCTTATCGTTTTTACTTTAGTAGTCATCTTGCTGGATAATCCTATTATATCATGATATTTAATCCTCCTATATAGGTAAGATTTGCCATAATAACTAACATTTCTCTAATAAAAAATGCATGCTTGAATATCATGGATTGCATTGCTTAGTGTATATGTTAGTTTGGTTTGCTTGCGAGTATATTCAAAAGTACTCAGCAGCCTTTAACGTGGCCAGGTTCTCATAAGGATCCGTCGACTGTCATCAAGGAGCTGGAGTGTTCGCGGGCTAGAGGAATAACCTAGTCAAATCCCTGTGGATTGGAGCCACACCAAGACCATGTTGCTTTATATAGAGATTTTCCGTTGCCTTCACCCTTGTAATATCCCATGTAAGACTTTTATATATCCGTTAATAGAAATGCCTCTGTTCATTATAGTTGTTGTAAACGCGCATACCAGAGTGATTTCCTCGGCTGGTATGCGTGGAGACCGTCTGGCTACAGTGGTAATCAGGCGGGGCGCCACATGACGTGAAGGTACAACTGGTATCCGGGGTGGAACTCCACTTCTCTGTAGTGAGAATCTGCATAGCTCTTCTATCGCGACTTGGTTTCTTTAAGGTGCTCCCTGACAAGTTGCACCTTGTCTTGTGATTCACGAAGAACGTGTAGCCCAAAAATCAATCCTTCACCAGTTTTAGACCAGTTGAGCGAGGTGCGGCAATTTCGTCCGTATAGCACTTCAAATGGGGCCATCTCGAGACTGGACTGATATCTGTTGTTGTATGAGAACTCAGCGAATGGCAGACAGTCTTCCCATTTAGTCCCATGTGCTAAGACAAAAGCGCGGAGCATATCCTCAAGTATCTGATTCACCCTTCTGTCCGCCCGTCTGCGGGTGGAAGGCGGTGCTGAAAGAGAACTTGATTCCTAGAGCTTCTTGGAACTTCTTCCAGAATCTTGAGGTGAACTGCGTGCCTCGCTGGGATACATTCTCCTTGGGAACTCTATGGAGGCTCACAATATGATGGATATATAGGCTGGCCAATTGGCTGCCATCGTAAGTGGTGTTGACCAGGATAAAATGGGCCACCTTGGTTAGGTGCTCAACAATGACCTATATGGAGTCGTGTCCTTTGCCCGACTTGGGAAGACTGGTGATGAAGTCCATGTCGACTCTAACCCACTTCCATTCGGGCACATGGAGAGGTTGTAGCAGCCCAACAGGTCGTTGGTGCTCAACCTTGACATGCTGGCACACATCGCACTTGGCGATATAGGAAGCTATCTCCCTCTTCATGTCATGCAACCAAAACCTTTCCTAGAGGTCTTGATACATCTTGGTCCCACCGGGGTGAATCGAGTAGGGTGTGTTGTGGGCTTCTTGCAAGATTAAATTCTTGATTTCATCCTTGTTGGTACGCATAAACGTTTCCCAAACCACACGACTAATTGTTCATCCACTGAGAATTCTGGGGCCTTGCCTTCCTGGATCTTGTTCTTGATGCCTTCAATGTTCTTGTGTCCCTTATGGGCCTCTTCGATGTCGTCTGCTAGAGTGGGTTTGACTTCGACGTTAGCTAGGAATCCTAGTTCAACCAGCTCCAACCCAAAGCTCTCCATCTCATCATATAGGGCGGGTAGCCTTTCCTTGATTATATCATTCAAGGTGCAGGCCTTACGGCTCAAGGCATCGGCCACCACATTGGCCTTACCGGGGCGGTATTGAATGCCAAGGTCGTAGTCTTGGATCAACTCCAACCATCTTCGCTGCCTCATATTCAACTCCCTTTGAGTACAAATATACTTCAGACTCTTGTGGTTGGTGTATATTTCACATTGCTTTCCTAGAAGGTAATGTTGCCATGTCTTCAGGGCATGCACTACTGTTGCCAACTCGAGGTCATGAGTGGCATAGTTCTCCTCATGCGGGCACAATTTCTGTGATAGGCAAGCCACGACCCTGCGGTCTTGCATTAGGACACTTATGAGCCCAATTCTGGAGGCATCACAGTATATCACAAACTCCTTGCTGATATTTGGAGTAGCGAGTACCGGGGCGGTAGTCAATCTCTTCTTCAGTTCTTGGAAGCTTTCTTTGCACTCCGTCGTCCATTCGAACTTCTTTCCCTTCTTCAAGAGCTGAGTCATTGGTCGGGCGATGCGGGAGAACCCTTCCACGAACTCATGGTAGTATCCCACGAGTCCGAGCAAGCTTCTGAGTTCCTTCACATCGATTGGTGATACATCTCAAACGTATCTATAATTTTTGAAGGTTTCACGCTGTTATCTTGTAATCTTTGGATGTTTTATGTACGTTTTATATCTTTTTTGGGACTAACTTATTAATTCAGTGCCAAGTGCCAGTTCCTGTTTTTCTGTGATTTTGGCTCTTTTCAGATCTGATTTTGGAACGGAGTCCAAACGGAATAAAATCCCCGAAATGATTTTTTCCCGAACGAAAGAAGATCAGGGGTCCTGTGGGCCAAGCCAGGAGGGATTCAGGGAGCCCACAAGCCCCCACTCTGCCACCAGCGGGAGGCGGCCGTGGCAGGGCTTGTCGCCTCCCTGGTGCCCCCTTGACCTAGATCTTGCTCCTATATATTCCCTAAAAATAAGAAAAAAATCAAGGGAGCCTCGAAAATACTTTTCCGCCGCTGCAAGCTTCCATTTCTGCGAGATCTCATCTGGAGACCCTTCCCGGCACCCTGCCGGAGGGGACTTTGGAGTTGGAGGGCTTCTTCATCATCATCATCGCCCCTCCAATGACTCGTGAGTAGTTCACTTCAGACCTACGGGTCCGTAGTTAGTAGCTAGATGGCTTCTTCTCTCTCTTGGATCTTCAATACAAAGTTCTCCATGATCTTCATGGAGATCTATCCGATGTAATCTTCTTTGGCGGTGTGTTTGTCGAGATCTGATAAATTGTGGATTTGTGATCAGATTATCTATGATATATATTTGAGTCTTTTTTGATTTCTTATATGCATGATTTGATATCCTTGTAAGTCTCTCCGAGTCTTGGGTTTTGTTTGGCCAACTAGATCTATGATTCTTGCAATGGGAGAAGTGCTTGGTTTTGGGTTCTTACCATGTGGTGACCTTTCCTAGTGATAGTAGGGGCAGCAAGGCACACATTAAGTAGTTGCCATAAGGGTAACAAGGTGGGCTATGTCATTGATATGAGATTGTCCATCTACATCATGTCATCTTGCTTAAGGCATTACTCTGTTCTTTTGGACTTAATACACTAGATGCATGCTGGATAGCGGTCGACGTGTGGAGTAATAGTAGTAGATGCAGAAAGTATCGGTCTACTTGTATTGGACGTGATGCCTATAGATATAATCATTGCCATAGATAACGTCACGACTTTGCGCGGTTCTATCAATTGCTCGACAGTAATTTGTTCACCCACCGTCTACTTGCTTTCATGAGAGAAGCCACTAGTAAACACTACGGCCCCCGGGTCTATTCACATCTATCGTTTACACCTCCGCTTTTACTTTGCTTTATTACTTTGTTGCTTTCAGATCTCACTTTGCGAACAATCTATAAGGGATTGACAACCCCTCTATAGCGTTGGGAGCAGGTTCTTTGTGTTTGTGCAGGCACTTGTGATACTCGTTCACTGGATCGATACCTTGGTTCTCAAAACTGAGGGAAATACTTACCACCGCTGCGCTACATCACCCTTTCTGCTTCGAGGGAACACCAACGCAAGGATCCAAGGCCACAGGGAAATCCTTTGCATATTTGCCTAGGAAGTCCCTATAGGCGTAGCCGTAGCAGAAGGATTCCTGGTGCCGTTGCTGAGGAGAATCAAGACAAGAATAGTCTCCCGTCAGCACGTGTTTCTCACGCCGTTGGAAGGTCTTTTGTTGCAGTAGCAGAAGTATTTCTGGCGCCGTTGCCGGTGAGGGAGAGATCTATCCAAGTAGGTCTCACAAACTGATCTCCTGCATTTACATTTTTGCCAGTTGCCTCTCGTTTCCCTCTCTCCCACTTCACATTTGCCGTTTTCATTTGCCTTTCTCCTTTGCCGTTTTCTTTTGCCTTTGCCGTTTTCCTTTGCCGGTTCCCTTGCTTGCTTGTGTGCTTGTTTGTTTGTTGAAGTCATCATGGCTGAAAAAACCAAACTTTGCGACTTCTCGGGCACTAATAATAATGATTTTATTAGTAGTCCGATTGGTCCCGCCACTAGTGCAGAATCGTATGTAATCAACGCAGCCTTGCTGAATCTTGTTATGAAAGAGCAATTATCTGGCCTTCATAGTGAAGATGCTGCATCCCATATCAATACCTTCATTGAGCTTTGTGATATGCAAAAGAAAAGAGATGTGGATAATGATGTGATTAAGTTGAAACTTTTTCCTTTCTCGTTGCGAGATCGCGCAAAAACTTGGTTTTCTTCTTTGCTTAAAAATAGTATCGATTCTTGGGATAAGTGCAAAGATGCTTACATATCCAAGTATTTTCCGCCGGCTAAGATCATCTCCTTATGTAACGATATAATGAATTTCAAGCAACTTGATCATGAACACGTTGCACAATCTTGGGAGACGATGAAGCTTATGATTAGAAATTGTCCCGTTCATGGCTTGAGTTTGTGGATGATTATACAAATCTTTTACGCTGGCTTGAATTTCGCTTCTCGCAATATCTTGGACTCCGCCTCCGGTGGAACGTTCATGGAAATCACGTTAGGAGACACTACAAAACTCCTAGACAATATCATGACCAACCCCTCTCAGTGGCACACTAAAAGGTCGCTTGCTAGCAAAAAGGTACACGCTATAGAAGAGATTAACTCGCTTAGTGCTAAGATGGACGAGTTGATGAATTTGGTTTCTAGTAGAAACGCTACTGTAGATCCTAATGACATGCCACTATCTTCTTTGATTGAGAGTAGCAACGCTAGTTTGGACGTGAACTTTGTTGGTAGGAACAATTTTGGCAACAACAATCCTTTTAGAGGAAATTATGTTCCTAGGCCTTTTCCTAGTAACTCCTCTAACAATTATGGCAATTCATACAACAACACTTATGGAAATCATAACAAATTACCCTATGATTTAGAGAGTAATATCAAAGAGTTCATCAACTCTCAAAAGATTTTCAATGCGTCCATAGAGGAAAAACTACTCAAATTAGACGATCTGGCTAAGAGCATTGATAGGATGTCTTGTGATATTGATGCTTTGAAAGTTAGATGCGCTCCTCCTAAGGTCAACTTGGATGAAACATTGAAAGCTACGCGTGTCTCCATGAATGAGAGCAAAGAAAGAACCGCCCAAATTCGCACTAGGCATGAATGGTTTAAAAGGGTGCGTTCTAGTGATGCAAATCACGAAGATCTTAAAGTGCTTGGTGTGTCTCCTCTTGAATCTTTGTTTTCGCATGTCAAACCTATTTATGGAGGGGCTGGTTATGAATCTACTTTGGTTGAAAAACGCCCCAATGATTCGGAGTCCACCTATCTTGATGATAAAGGTGTGGAGAGTGGAGTAGAAGAAATCAAAATTATGGGTAGTAATGAAACTCCCACTTTGGATTTCAAGGAATTCAATTATGATAATTGGTCCTTGTTTGAATGCATTTCTTTGATGCAATCCATTGCAAACTCTCCACACGCTTATAGCCAAAGCAAAGCCTTTACTGCGCATATCGTACATGCTATGATGAAATCTCTTGAAGAGAAGCTCGAACTAGAAGTCTCTATACCTAGAAAACTTCATGATGAGTGGGAACCTACTATCAAAATCAAGATCAAAAACTATGAGTGCAATGCTTTGTGTGATTTGGGTGCTAGTGTTTCCGCGATTCCAAAGTCTTTATGTGATATTCTTGGTTTTCATGAGATTGAAGAGTGTTCTCTTAATTTGCATCTGGCGGATTCTACTGTCAAGAAACCCATGGGAAGGATCAATGATGTTCTTATTGTTGCAAATAAGAACTATGTACCCGTGGATTTCATTGTACTTGACATAGATTGCAATCCTTCATGTCCCATTATTCTTGGTAGACCTTTCCTAAGGACTATCGGTGCTATCATCGATATGAAGGAAGGGAATATTGGATTTCAATTTCCTTTAAAAAGGGCATGGAGCACTTTCCAAGAAAGAAAATAAGATTGCCTTATGAATATATGATGAGGGCTTCTTATGGTTTGAGCACCAAAGATGACTATACGTAATTCCATCACCTTTTGCCTAGCTAAGGGCGTTAAACAAAAGTGCTTGTTGGGAGGCAACCCAACGAATATATCCTTTTTATTTCTGTTTTGTGTTTTCCACACTTTCATAATTCTGTTATGATTTTGTTTTTTGTGTTTCTTTTTGCGTTTGTGCCAAGCAAAACCGTTACGATTAGTCTTGGGGATGATCGTTTGGTCATGCTGGAAAATATAGAAACTTTCTGCTCACGAAAAGAACTTTATTTTTTTCGGTAAGAGCTTTTGAGTTGATTCTTTTTGCTGCTGATTTCTACGCACATTATTTAGACTGTTGTAATTTTTCAGAATTTTGTAAGTACCAGAGGTATACGAAATATACAGATTGCTACAGACTGGTCTGCTGTTAACAGATTCTGTTTTTGTTGTGTTGGTTGCTTATTTTGATGAAACTATGGATAGTATCGGGGGGTATTAGCCATGGAAGATTGAAAATACAGTAACCCAACATCAGCACAAGTAGAATTTAAGTTTGCTACAGTACCTAAGGAAGTGGTGGTTTGCTTTCTCATACTAATGTTATCACGAGTTTCTGTTTAAGTTTCGTGTTGTGAAGTTTTCAAGTTTTGGGTGAAGTTCTTATGGACAAAGAGATAAAGAGTGGCAAGAGCTCAAGCTTGAGGATGCCCAAGGCACCCCAAGATATTCAAGGATGCCGTAAAATCCTAAGCTTGGGGATGCCCTGGGAAGGCATCCCCTCTCTCGTCTTCAATCCATCGGTAACGTTACTTGGGGCTATATTTTTATTCACCACATGTTATGTGTTTTTGCTTGGAGCGTCTTGTATCGTAGGAGTCTTTTATTTTTGTTGTGTCACAATCATCCTTGCTGCAGACCTAGAGAGAGAGACATGCACTTCACTTATATCTTTTGGTAGACAATTCAGCTCACATGTGCTTCACTTATATCTTTTGAGCTAAATACTTTTGCTCTTTATGCTTCACTTATATCTTTTAGAGCATAGCGGTGCGTGGCTTGGTAGTTGATCTATGCTTTGAAAGTAGTCTCAAAAGGGGTAGTTATCCAAAGGGATAAGAAAACTGCCACCTTCATGTGCATTTAATAGTTAGAGAAGTTTGGTTCCTCTCAATTAGTTTTGAGATATGGTTGTGGTAATATTGAAGTTATGCTAGTAAGGTGTTGTGGATCTATAAATACTTGTGTTGAAGTTAGTGATTCCCGTAGCATGCAAGTATGGTGAACCGCTATGTGATGAAATCTGAGCATGATTAGTCTATTGATTGTCATCCTTTGCGTGGCGGTCGGGATCGCGCGATGGTTTATACCTACCAACCCTTCCCCTAGGAGTATGCGTTGAATGCTTTGTTTCGATTACTAATAAAACTTTTGCAACAAGTATATGAGTTCTTCATGACTAATGTTGAGTCCATGGTTTAGATGCACTTTTACCTTTCACCATCACTATCTTCTTAGTGCCGTGCAACTTTCGCCGGTGCACAAAACCCACCATTAGCCTCCCTCAAAATAGCCACCATACCTACCTACTATAGATTTTTCAAAGTCATTCCGAGATATATTGCCATGCGACTACCACCATGACATGTGCCACCACATCTACATTGCCATTGCATGATCGTAACATAGCTAGCATGATGTTTCCATTAATGTCTATGCCATGCTAGATCATTGTCACGGTACACTACTGAAGGCATTCCATATAGAGTCATCGTTGCTCTAAGTTTTGAGTTGTAAGTGTGATGATCATCATTGATGGAGCATTGTCCCATGTGAGGAAATAAAAGAGGCCAAAGAAGCCCACCAAAAAAAATGAGGCCAAAGAGCCCACCAAAAAAATGAGAGAAGAAGAGACAAGGGACAATGTTACCACTTTTCCACACCTGTGCATATTAAGCACCATGACCTTCATGATTGAGAGTTTCTCGTTTTGTCACCACCATATAGCTAGTGGGAAATTTTCATTATATAACTTGGCTTGTATATTCCAATGATAGGCTTCCTCAAAATTTCCTTAGGTCTTCGTGAGCAAGCAAGTTGGATGCACACCCACTAGTTTTCTTTAAGAGCTTTCACATACTCTTAGCTCTAGTGCATCATTTGTATGGTAGTCCCTAGTCATTCACATTGATATCTATTGATGAGCATCTCCACAGCTCATTGATATGCCTAGTTAATGTGACTATCTTCTCCTTTTTTGCCTTGCAACCTCCACCACACTCCACACCACTTATGCAGCTAAAACCATGGCTCACGCTCATGTATTGCGTGAGAGTTGAAAAGGTTTGAGAAAGTAAAGGTGTGAAACAATTACTTGGCCAATACCGGGGTGGTGCATGATTTAAATTCATTGTGCAATGATGATAGAGCATAGGCAGACTATATGCTTTTGTAGGGATAACTTTCTTTTGGCCTTGTTATTTTGAAAGTTCATGATTACCTTCCTAGTTTGCTTGAGTTATTATTGTTTCCACGTCAATAGCAAACTATTGTTTTGAATCAAATGGACCTGAACATTCACGTCACATAAGAGGAGTTACAAAGGACATCTATGCTAGGTAGCATGAAAGCATCAAAAATTCATTCTTTATCACTTCCCTACTCAAGGACGAGCTGGAGTTAAGCTTGGGGATGCTTGATACGTCTCAAACGAATCTATAATTTTTGATGGTTTCACGCTGTTATCTTGTCATCTTTGGATGTTTTATGTACCTTTTATATCTTTTTTGGGACTAACTTACTAATTCAGTGCCAAGTGCCAGTTCCTGTTTTTTCTGTGTTTTTGGCTCTTTTCAGATCTGATTTTGGAACGGAGTCCAAACGGAATAAAATCCCCGAAATGATTTTTTCCCGAACGGAAGAAGATCAGGGGGCCTGTGGGCCAAGCCAGGAGGGCTGCAGGGAGCCCACAAGCCCCCACTCCACCACCAGGGGAGGCGGCGGTGGCAGGGCTTGTGGCCTCCCTGGCGCCCCCTGACCTAGATCTTGCGCCTATATATTCCCTAAAAATCAGAAAAAAAATCAAGCGAGCCTCAAAAATACTTTTCCTCCGCCGCAAGCTTCCGTTTCCGCGAGATCTCAGCTGGAGACCCTTCCTGGCACCCTGCCGGAGGGGACTTTGGAGTTGGAGGGCTTCTTCATCATCATCATCGCCCCTCCAATGACTCATGAGTAGTTCACTTCAGACCTACAGGACCGTAGTTAGTAGCTAGATGGCTTCTTCTCTCTCTTGGATCTTCAATACGAAGTTCTCCATGATCTTCATGGAGATCTATCCGATGTAATCTTCTTTGGCGGTTTGTTTGTCGAGATCCGACGAATTGTGGATTTGTGGTCAGATTATCTATGATATATATTTGAGTCTTTGCTGATTTCTTATATGCATGATTTGATATCCTTGTAAGTCTCTCCGAGTCTTGGGTTTTGTTTGCCCAACTAGATCTATGATTCTTGCAATGGGAGAAGTGCTTGGTTTTGGGTTCTTACCATGTGGTGACCTTTCCCAGTGACAGTAGGGGCAGGAAGGCACACATTAAGTAGTTGCCATTAAGTGTAATAACGTGGGCTTAGTCGTTGTTATGAGATTGTCCATCTACATCATGTCATCTTGCTTAAGGCGTTACTCTGTTCTTTTGGACTTAATACACTAGATGCATGCTGGATAGCGGTCGACATGTGGAGTAATAATAGTAGATGCAGAAAGTATCGGTCTACTTGTTTTGGACGTGATGCCTATAGATATAACCATTGCCATAGATAACGTCACGACTTTGCGCGGTTCTATCAATTGCTCGACAGTAATTTGTTCACCCACCGTCTACTTGCTTTCATGAGAGAAGCCACTAGTAAGCACTACGGCCCCCGGGTCTATTCACATCTATCGTTTACACCTTCGCTTTTACTTTGCTTTGTTACTTTGTTGCTTTCAGATCTCACTTTGCGAACAATTTATAAGGGATTGACAACCCCTCTATAGCGTTGGGAACAGTTTCTTTCTGTTTGTGCAGGCACTTGTGATACTCCTTCACTGGATCGATAGCTTGGTTCTCAAAACTGAGGGAAATACTTACCACCGATGCGCTACATCACCCTTTCCACTTCGAGGGAACACCAATGCAAGGCTCCAAGGCCACGGGGAAATCCTTTGCATAATCGCCTAGGAAGTCCCTAAAGGCGTAGCCGTAGCAGAAGGATTCCTGGTGCCGTTGCTGAGGAGAATCAAGACAAGAACAGTCTCTCGTCAGCACGTGTTTCTGGCGCCGTTGGAAGGTCTTTTGTTGCAGTAGCAATTGGCAACTCCCAGTTGGTTACCGTGGTAATTCTGGAAGGATCGACTGCCAATCCATTTTCCGTCATGGTATGACCCAAGAATCCAACTTTGTGCAGCCAGAATTTGCATTTGCTAACCTTGGCATAAAGTTGGTGCTCTCGAAGCTTTTCCAGCACTAGCCTCAAGTGCTGCTCATGTTATTCTTTGGACTTGGATAAGATTAATATGTCATCGATGAAGACGACGACAAACTTATCCACTTATCCCATGAAGACTTTTTTCATGAGGTACATGAAGTATGCTGGGGCATTGGTCAACCCAAATGACATGACTGTGCACTCGTATAGACCGTACCGGGTCACAAATGTCGTCTTAGGTCTGTGCTCGGGTCGGATCTTCAGCTGGTAATATCCAGATCCGAGGGCGATCTAGGAAAATACCTTGGCACCATATAACTGGTCAAACAGTTCTTCAATCTTGGGGAGTAGGTACTTGTTCTTTATCGTGACTTCATTGAGGGAACGGTAGTCGATGCAGAACATTAAAGTCCCATCGTTCTTGGACACGAATAGAACAGGTGATCCCCAAGGTGATGCACTCGGACGGATGAATCCCTTCCTGAGTTGTTCATCCAACTGCTTCTTCAACTCTGCTAGCTCTTCGGATCCCATCTTATAAGGCTTATTATAGATAGGCCTTGATCCGGGCATGAGCCCAATGATGAACTCGATGTCTCGGTTAGGAGGCATCTAAGGCAGCTCATTAGGAAAGACGTCCGGGTATTCGTAGACTATTGGTACTCGGTCCAACTCTTCTTTCGAAAGGAAATTAGCCTGAGGGACTTGAGTGGAGGTAGGTTCAAGTACATAATTGACTTTGCCCCTTGGTCACTTTTCATGGTAATAGCCCTTTTGGCGCAGTCCAGTATGCTTTGGTGCCTGGCCAACCAATCCATACCAAGGATCACGTCCAAGCCTTGCGACTTAAGGACGATGAGATCTGCTATGAAGCTTATCCCATTGATGTTGATCACGACTCCTCTACATCCTAGGTTGGTCCTTAGCACTACTCCCGGGGTATGTACTGCCATTTGTCCATTAAGGAGGGTAGGCTTCAAACCACATTTTTCCGGAAACTTTTGGGTGACAAACGAATGCGAAGCACCACAATCAAACAATATTGTTGCTGGGGTGGAGTTGACGAGAACGTACCGAGAACGCAGTTTGGGTCCTCATGGGCTTCTTCCGTGGATATGTGATTCACGCGTCCCCTGTTGTGATACTGCTAGTTGCGGGGATCCTGGTTCATGCTTGGCGCTCCATGACCTTGTCCTTGATGAGGCGCATCGGGGCACGGTGCATCGAGCTTCTTGTTGGGGCATTTCCTGGAGTAGTGCCCAGTCTGACCATATCCGAAGCAGGTAACCTGCCTGGGATGTTGGGCTTGACCCAACTGCTGTTGGGTGGATTGATTGCTGACTAGGGGTTGGCATTCTGCTGGGGCTGGTTGTTCTGGCGGAAAGTTGGTGCCTTGTACTGCTGTTGCTGATAGCTGGGTTTTGCAGGGGTGGATTGCCATGGACGTGCCTTCTAGTAACTAGAACCTCCATTGCCCATCAGCTTATGCTTGCTGGTGTCATCCATCGCATGACGCTTATCTTCCAGCATGAGGGCCTTGTTTACTAGATCGCAGAAGGTCCGGCATTCGCAGACAACAAGCTGATACTGAAGCGACTGCTGAAGTCCTTCCATGAAGCGTTCCACCTTCACAGCTTCAGTGTTGATGTCTTCTGGTGCATACCTTGACAAAATGTTAAACTTTTGTAGGTACTCCTTGATTGTCCCGCTGCCTTGCCTTAGAGCTCGGAATTTCTGCTTCTTAATGGTCATCATTCCAGGGGGAATGTGAGCGGCGCGGAATCCTTCCTTGAAGACAGTCCAAGAGATAGCCTACCCTTCCCGCATGATTTGGAACCTGTCCCACCAAGCCCTGGCCATGCCACCGAGACAGTGAGAAGCATAAAGGACTTTCTCGCGGTCGTCGGTGCATTTAACCAGTGCGAGGAGGTCTTCAATGGTGCAGATCGAGTCATCGACATCCAAGGGTTTAGTTGTCTCCGTGAATATGGGAGGCGTAGTCCTCATAAACTCAGACAGAGTGTAGCGACCGTTGCCATTTCCGTTTTGCGGCGGATTGTTCACTAAGACTTGAGCCAACTGGTGGATGTCGGCATTGTTGGCTTGACGTTACTCTCGGAGAGCCTGGAGGAACTGAGCCACGGTCATGCCCTCCGAAGGAGGTGGTGGCGGGAAAATGTCGCCTTGCTGCTCCTCGGGGTGATCGCCAGCCTGGGCAGACCCACTGGTTCCTGGTTGCTGGCTAGAAGTGCTAGTGCTGGGGTTGCCGAAGGAGCTGGTGCGAGTAGAAATCACCATCCTGTTTGGGAGCAGACAGGTCAATATTCCGAAGTGGTCGGAGAATCATAAGGGATGACGCGCCTAGATAAGGGGGTTTGGTACAGTGCACGTGTGTGAGACAAACAAAAAGGTTTTGAGGAACCTTATGAAATACTTAATTAAAACAGGCGATGCAGTCGCTTACAAGCTTCCTAAGGCAGAAATGCGGCTTGCATCAAAACATGAACATGAAGCACACAACACTCGTGGTTCTCATGAACCGATACACAGACTCGACTTCGCTGGGGAGACTCCTAACTTGCCTAAGACGTTCCTCTAAGCGGCGGACTTCTCAGTCTCGTATGAAGGTTCTATAGGGTCATCGTCTTCATCCTCGTTGGTGTCTTCTACATTTAGATGTGTGGGGGGTGGAAGAGGTCCATCACGGCGTTGTTTTATTGGAAAAGCGGTGAGGAGCTCAGTGTATTCTTCCGCGGTCAGATGACGACTCTGTATAGGAGTGGCCTGGAGCGGTGGTATTCCTCCTCGGAAGGCAATGGTAGGTTGCCCTCCGGGTGCTCCTTCCTTCTTGACCTTGCGGGTCTTCATCTTTTCCAGGCGAAGTAGGTCCTTGACTTGGTGTATTTCTTGGCGAAGCATCATGGATTTCTTCATCAGAAGTTGAGTCAAGGTGTTGGCGGAGAGGTTGTAGTAGGTTTCAAACCTGAGTGGCGTCCCGTCCTCCAGGGATGGGTTGAGTGTCCAGCTCCTGTCAAAACCATCCTTAACAAAAGGCAGGTGATGAGTAACCGTCTCGTTGGCCATCTCGGGAAGGACATCGCGTAGATGCACGAGCGCCTCTCGTGCTGCTGTCTCCACTGCCAACGCTAGGTTCTCCATCTGTGGTCCTTCAAAGAACCAGCTAGTTGGGGAGTCGTTTGCCTTCACTATCAGGTCTACGTGATATTCCTTTGTGTCGGCGTTGACCCAATGCTTGTGGTAAAGGAAAATGGGTGTGCGGCCTACTTGACACGTCTCCAGGCTGTCTCCCAAAAGCAAGGGAAAGCTAGTTTCCAGAAGCGGCTCAGGTACGACGACCATTTACAAGGTTTTTAGGAGAGGGTTAGAAATTTGTGGGTGGTAGGAAATGGTAGTAGGGTATAGAAATCTCAAGTGTAAGGGTTGAGTGGGCAATTCATCTCGGCTATCGTCCATGCTACCTAAGGCTTCCTACAGTAAGGATGGCTCTCATACCAGCTCTATGGGGGAACCCGACTTACGAGTCGAGATCGCCGAATGAATGTGCTGAGTGATTCCAGAGATCAATGCTCAGCGAACACACAAATGCTGAATATTAAGAGTCCTACATCCAAACATACCGTTTGGTACAACAAATGACCACCATGGTCAAGTCTCACATAGGTAGGGCCTATAAGGCCAATGACACCGATACATCTACTAGCGGAAATCTTGGTAATAAACGGGAGCCCATGCCATCAGCCTTCACCAACACGCATTCTGACTGAGAAGCGTCCTAGTTCGCGTGTCCGTCTCCGATGAAGAATTATTATCCAAACTTCGGTTCCTCCATGTCTGGTCAATAACAAGTGGCAAGCCACTGAATACTTTGAATGTACTCGCAAACAGCCCATGATATGGATAATGCAGTTGGTGCGATAATAAAGTAATATGCAGCCTTTGTGGAAAACAAGCTCTACTTAAGAATATGCATGGTCAATTACTTGTATGGATATGCATCATAAACTAGATGGTAATCATAACAACAGGTTACAGATATCAACATATCTGCTGGGGGCTGAGCACTTTATGTTCGCCCGATATGCCAAGTCACCAAACTTGACCATATCAACTCTCTCAGATAACACCTTTAAACACACACACACACTCACTTGGTTTATGCGGAAATGACTGGACGTAGTTTAAGAAGCACCACCCAGCTGTCCTTGGCCGTGGACACGACTATTCGAATAGTTTTACACTCTCCAGAGGTTGTACGTTGTACCCACGAGATCCGGGAAACTTCCGTGTCATCCACCACTCGCGGTATATAACATACGCGAGGTAAGTACTCGATCAATGCCTTTCCCCTCACGACACTAGACAACGAGTCCACTTGATTGGTACCCAGCCACATGATGTATGTCTTACGAGCACCAACTCTGGACAGTATCATCTATGCAAGGACCAACGGTGTGCCTAGAACACGTAAAAACGACATAGTCGACCTACCTGGTACAACCCCGTCACGAGAGTGATCACTCCCACCACTAGTAATGTGGCCTGTTTGCTAGTACCGACCAAAGTAATCAACAAAGCCCCATCCCATGAAGGGGTATGGTGGCCGCACATGTAAGGTTAGGACGGTCGACACATCATAAATCCAATCCCATTTCCGAAACCACTCACACAAAATATTGCCGGTGCACCATTTCTTCCTCAAGTGGTCACCTAACTCAACATCATCACGCTTGGGCATTAGTCGCACCTGACGGGATTTTCGTAAAACTTTTGATATCAACTTTGTGTTATCGTCATCATGCACATGATCTTTGTTTCCGTAGAACTACTGTCTACTTGTCAATATATTGTCAGCGTGACCCTCATAGATGGTAGGATCATGCTCAATGCAAGTGCTCCGGAGGAGCCATCGATAACACCATGCTAGGGGTGCATCGAATAACCTTAACTATATGCATCGGAATAAAGTATTCAACTTGGCATGCATGAAAATGTTTTCTCAGACATGGTCAAAGGGCTCCTTCCCTTGACCAGCTAGGTATCCGGGATCTTCGGAGTCTTCGGGTCCAACTCCTTCGTTGAACGCATAATCTATCGTCGTAATAATAGAAATAAAAAAAGAAGCTCATTAAAAAACATAACACAAACTCACTTTAAAAATGATATCCAATTCTGATAAATCTTTCTTATTGTTTTAAAAACTTTTGTCTCTGGTTTTGATGCAAAAGGTATTTTGAAAACCTAAATATCAGGGGCTAAAATATTTAAACTAGGCATTTTAATCAAAGCTATGTGTAAAAGTTTTTACAAAAATTGGTGCAATAACACTAATGAATTCTACACATTTTTAGAAGATTTGTGGTGGAAGAATATTTAAAGTTGATTAAATATTTAATTTTACAAAAATCGTTTAGAAGCAAAATAAAAAGAAAACGAAAAAGGGGCTTAACCCTGGCCTGGCTCGGCCAGTGGCTGGGCCGGCCCAACTGGCCAACCGGCGAGCTAGCCAGCCAGCAGCCTAGGTGCGCGCACGCCGTCGGGTTTAAACCTGACACGCCAGCCCCTGTGGTCCGTGGCAGAGAGAGGTGAGAGGGGGAGAGATTGGCCACCAACAGGTGGAGCATGCCTGCTGGGGTCGTCTTCGTCCTCTAGACAGAGGGGAGGGGAGGTATGCCGACGCTGATTCCGACGACCTCGAGGCTAGGTGACAACAAGAACGACACCGTGGCATCGTCGCCTACCTGCTGGTGGTCGAATGAACGACGGGGAGGCCCTGGGTCACCGGTGACGAGGTGGCCACGACTGAGGTGCTTCGGGTGGTGGTGGAGTTGGGTGCTACGGGAAGGGAAATGCTCGGGGAAGAGGTGGAGAAGCTTCCTGAGCTCACTACGGTCACGGAGGAGGTGAGAGGAGTGCGAGAGCCGGCCTGTAGCCCAAGATCGACGGAGCTCCGAAGCGGCGGGGGCTCGGTCGATCTCGAGCACTGGAGCTCTCTGTGCTCGAATGGGGTGGCTAGGGCCTTGATTGAGAGTCTGGAGGAGTGGTGTGAGGTGCTGGAATGAAGGGAGACAACCTATTTATAAGCCGGCAATTTTTGGCAGATTTGGCATCCCATGGCATGCTGGCGCGCTCTAGGGTGCTTTGGTCCTGTCTGGCATGTCCAGGGGTTGGCTTAGATGCCCCTTAGCCGTTTGAGAGCCTAGGGTCTCACTACTGGTCAAAGGAAGAGCTTGGAAAGGAGCTATCAGCCTTGATCCAGAAACTGAATTGGGGATTTTGGCTCACCTGCTTGGAACCGGAGAGGGGCCACTCGTTTGCAGTTGAGGAGTGGTGCTGGTAGTTTGCACTAAGAGTTTAGTGGAAAGAGAGTGGGTGTAGAGGTGTGTTAAGTGTTGTTTGACCATACTGGAGAAGGTGTTCGACATGTGTTTGGGGTAGTTAACCTTCACCACTGATGCTGAAAGTTAACAAGATTGGTTTTATGCAAAAGTAGGATGCTCCACCAAATTTGAGCTCCATTGGACAAGTTTGACGGTGCAAACTTGAAATCACCCCAAATGGGCAGTTATGTCGTTTTAAAAGATAATATGGGTAAATCAATCCCCACAAATCAAATTTTTGGCAGGGTCTCCTCATTTGGGGTGCTGAGCACTCGTGCAAAGTTTCAAGCCATTTGGACAAACTTTGCTATTTAAAGTTGCTACATCTTGATTATGGACATAGAATGCTTTAGGAATATTTGGTGAACCAAACCACCTTGAAATGAGGTGAAACTTGGCATGACCACCAAATATAGCTTGGGAAGCCTCCTAGAATTTTCTGGGAATTTATTGAGAATATATCCTTTGGAAATATTTCAAAAGGTCAAAACAAACTGAATAGGTTTTCAAGGATTTCTTCAAATATTCTGAACATAAATAGGGGTTGAAAATCTTATGTTTCGAAAATATATGTCCTCTCAGTACCTCCAAAGTTTCTCAGATTTTTCTAAGGCAGAAAAATAATTTTCCATTTAGAAATATCATTTCTGGCCTCAAAAAAGGACATGCAAATAAAATAGGAAGATATTTTGTAAAATAATTATTTTATGACTTTGGAGAGTTATAATAGTGCCAAAATCAGAATACAATCTTTGGGTGAAGGAACTCCCTTGGAATCAGGGCTTGTAGTGCCAACCCAAAGCAAGGTTTTGAAATAGTCAAAAATGAGAAAAAGGTCTTTTTGGAAATATCATGTTATGAAAATATTGTTTTTGGATCCACTCACTCACGCATACACCCAAACAATGGCAATCATGGCACTCATAGCACTTGCTTAAAAAGTTTTAATAAACTCAAGTTTTTGAAGATGCAAAAGTTGAAGTAGGGTAAAAACACGGTGTGATGGTCTCTATTTTATACTGGCCTTGGTCCTCTTCCCCCGAATACACACTCGGCGTGAAGCGTCGCCACAACGGTTATTTTGAAAGGTGACAGGACTGCGGCCTGCCGTGACAATGGTGGTCTTCGCGTGCAAAATCCCTTCCCCATGATGCTCTAGTGAGCTCAGGGGAGACCTTCATCCTGCCGAGCCCCTAGCCTTAGTCCTCTTGCACCAATCAGGAAACCTTTGGGAATTACTTTGGGAGCCCGCCAACTGGCCCCGCTTCCTTAGCATGAAAGCGGAAAGCTCTCCCGCCCGTGTTCGCTGGCACCGCTCCTATGCCACATGCGCAACCCGCGTCACCCACGCGGGGCATAGGGTCATGGGACCCTGCAAGGCCGCCCTTGACGAGCCCGCCCGTGAGAGTCTCAGGGGTGGCCTCAGGTCGCACCCTCGTTGTGAACACCTTCTCATGGTCCTTGGTGATGATCCAGACATGCTTTCCTCGCGAGGCTAGGGGCGTCGCGAGGGTCCTCCTTGCTTGGCTTGCCAACGGGCCGAGCTAGTCTTGCCCAGCTGTGCCGCGCCTGGGGCCGCCGGCCGACGGGCCTAGGCACCCCCGGTCCGAGGGGCCCAACGGTGACCAACTACGAACTTTGTCCATATACAAGGATGCGACTATCGGTAGATTATACACTCGGCATAGGTTAGTACACTGTACCCACACCACGGAACTCCTGACCTCTTTCTCCCATTCGGGTGGACCAACGACATCTCAACAAAACCAATCTACTGCATGACACCTCCCAGCCACTCTGACAAACTCTCCTTTGGGCTATGTCATGGGTGACCCTGATTTCAACTCGTGACATCCACCACCCTTGTGGTCGCCACCGTCGTGGCAAAACAAACTTGTCCCAAACGGAGACATCGGTACCATAGAACTACGGGTACACAAGGTTATGCCTGCCTACTGGGCAAGGATAGTGCAAATGCATAACCTTCCGTCGTTGGAGGCATCCACGAGAGGTAAGATAGTAGACCGCATTAGGGGCCCTATATTAGCACATGTGATTGCACTGCTGAGCTCGATTCGGTGGCACTATGACTCGATCAACAAATTATTCAAGTTGGATTATCATCATGTTTAACTTGAAAGTAAAATGATGCGAGCGATAGCATGAAGTGAGGCGCATGGATCATGAGGAAAATGCAACCATATTCATTATGACAATATGAGCATAAGTAACTAATGCATCAATCTAACAATAGCGTGGATCATGAGTACTACATGACTAGCATATCAATGTGGCATGAAATGAGTGAAACATATCTAGCATAATAAAATAACTTAATTAATAACTGCGCATAAGAAATGATATTTTAATTCAAATAAATCATTGTCATTGCAATTCCATCCTTGCAAATGAATGTTGTGGCTTGTCTTAGTTCAAAGGAGTGTCACAATACTCCCAGTCCTTTCGAAGGCAATTATTCTCTTCTGAAGAATAATAAAATTGCAAAAAGAAAATGTCACATAGAACATTTTATTACACTAGGAACTCTAGACATCATAAAAAATATCAACTTTTAGAGGCAGAAAGGTGAGATCAATACAAAACTAATGAAAAAAGAATCAACTCAATTGAACTTATGGTTCAACACTTAGAGCTGGTCAAATTCTGGTCAAAATATTTAAATTTAAACAGAAAATCAGAAATTCCATGGAAGGCCACATCGAAAGCGTATTTTCGCCGCGTGCTTCCACTTATACCGCTTCGAGGGAGAGAGAGAGAGGCTGACAGTGGGGTCCCACTATCATGATTAAAGAGAGAGAGAGGGCGAAAAGAGTGCGGTGGCTCTGTAAGCGGTGGTTCTCCAGCGAGGAGGCCACGAAGATCACCGGATATAGGGGATTGGTTTAGCATGTCATGACGGTCACACACGCATCCAAGATGTTGGTTGAGGTGGACAGACTTTGTCGGAACGGATCTCTCCACAGAGAGCGGGGGGCGGAGCTCGTCGGAGTTGGAGAAGAAGACACCAATTCGATGAGCTGGCGGCACGGTCATGCTCGGGAGGCCACCAGGAGCTCGTATGAGGAGGAGAGCGACTACGGAGAGCACCGGAGCAACTGGACGACCATGGGTGATCTGCGGACAACTCTAGTGAGGTCTCGAGGCTGGAGGCCCTCCTGGCTTTGCCCCGTGTTGTGATGCACGAGTTGAGGCTAGGTGAGGAGTGGAGGACGGCTAGAATGGCTCGAGAGTAGCTCTATTTATTGGAGACGGAGTGACAGAGGTCGGGCTCCGCCGGAGGTGAGCTACAGGAGGAGAGAAGGAGGGAGACGGCTTGGGCATTGCTTGGAGACTACGAGGACGACGCCAATCATATCGCTAGCTTGCGGACAAAGATGCAACGCACTAGGGACAGCAGGCGACGCGTGCTCTCGCAGTGTTCTGCCCGGTAGCGCTTCTGCTGCATCCTACCTGTGGCCTGCCAGCGTCGAAGTAGGCCAGGGATGAGATAGGTGACGCACGAGTATGTGCTGAGTGGCACGGAAAAGCCGCAGTGGCACTAAGATGGCGAATGGGTGGCGACGAAGGGTCCCGGTGCCCAGAGCGTGTCATTTGCATGTCAAACACCTCGCAACCGAGTGGTCACCATGTGTACTAACATACAAGGGCTTTTTGCAATGTGAGGCCATGTCTAGCGTGTTGTCCCTCCAATGGAGTATTGTTGTGTGCTATTGGATTGACACATAGCTCAAAGAACAAGACAGGAGCATGAAGAAAAGTTTCTGGATAGAAACTTGTTGAGCAAGTTGGGGAGAAACCACTAGGAGTTAAGTGGTAAAAATTTCAGCTCAATCAAATCAACAAAAATACACTTGCTTCAGAAAGTGCCATTTATGACTAGAAGCAAAGATAATTTCCTTGGATGAAATTTTCCAAATGACCATGTGGTATTTTTTCATGGGGAGGTGAGCCATGACTCAAAGAATGTTAGGGAATTTATTTGGATTTGCTGAGCAAAATAAATGAGGGTTGCTTCATACCATAAAGAGAAAATTCTCATTTCCAAAGAGAAAAAGGAATATTTTCCTATTACAAAAATTATGC
Organism: Hordeum vulgare subsp. vulgare; assembly: GCF_904849725.1. Taxonomy (NCBI): domain Eukaryota; kingdom Viridiplantae; phylum Streptophyta; class Magnoliopsida; order Poales; family Poaceae; genus Hordeum; species Hordeum vulgare. Next base: position 356,942,811 of record NC_058520.1, read on the forward strand.
TACGGTAGTTTTGAGAAAGACATGAGGTTTAGGAGGATTGCCAAAGGTGCTTGAGTTCACTTGGAAGAAAATCACAAATGAATCCAAGTGGCATGTCCAAAAGATTTGTTGGGAAATCCAAATTCCAAAGAAAATATTTTCATAAATCCAAATATAAAACAAATAAAAATTAGGATGTCACAAACCTTCCAACCTTAGGATGAATCTCGTCCTCTAGATTCGGTTGCTCAAAAAGCAAATATGTTTATGTTGTCTTAAGAAATCCTCTCTTTCCTAGGTGGTTTTATCCTCAGTGTGATGTTCCCACTGGTCTTTGTGAAATTTTATAACCTTGCTATGAGTACCCTATCCATTTCATCGAAGATACTTAAGGGTCTCTCCTCATAAGTCAAATCTTTAGCGAGCTCTAATCCTGCCATGTCTTTCTGTTTTGAAGGTGGTGCGATACATTTTGCTATCTGAGACACATGGAAGACATCATGCACCTCGGATAGTTCTCTCGGTAGTTGTGGCTGATATGCCACTTGCCCAACTCTTCTTATAACTGGAAACAGGCTGATGTATCGTGGTGCTAGCTTTCACTAAGTGTGAAATCTCTTAATTACTTCCATAGGAGTTACTCGGAGATATGCCTATTCACCTAGTTCAAAACTAATTTGCATGTGCTTTGGGTCATAGTAACTTTTCTGGTGGGATTGGCTGCCTATAGTATGTCCTTAATTTCCCTGACTTGAAGTTCTACTTCCAGCATTAGATCGGTTCCAAAGATTCAGATGTCTCTGGTTTGAGACCATTTTAGTGGGGTGCGGCAATTCCTCCATGCAATGCATCCAAAGGTGACATCTTGAGACTGGCTTGATAGCAACTATTGTACGAAAACTTGGCGTAGGGTAGACTATCTCAGCATTTGGGTACATGGACTAGTACGCAGGTTCGCATCATGTCTTCCAAGATTTGGCTAACTTTTTATGTCTATCCATCTGTTTGTGGGTGATATGTTATGTCGTGTTTCAAGACGGTCCCCAAGTCTGTGTGAAGCTGTGACGAAAATTGAGGTAAATAAGGATCCGCGGTCGGAAGTGATATTTCTGTGTACTCCATGAAAACTGACAATCCTAGACATGTGAAGTCGAGAAAGATGGTTGACACAGTAGGTGGTCCTTACTAGAATGAAATGAGCCAACTTTGTAAGCATGTCGACCACAACCCATATAACATCATTTCCTCGAGACATCTTAGGTAATCCCATGATGAAGTCCATACAAATGTAAACCCATTTCCTTGTGGAACTAGCAAAGGTTCGAGTAAGCCAGCAGGTTTCTGATGTTCAACCTTCACCTTGTTTCATATATCGCAGCATGCGACATAAGAAGCTATGTCATGCTTCATACCGTGCCACCAAAATATTTGCTTTAGGTCCAGGTATATTTAGTGCATCCGGGTTGAATCAAATATGTAGACTCATGGGCTTCCCTCAAAATCTATTATTTCAGTCCCTTGAGGTTAGGCACACAAATATGACCCTGAAATCAGAGGGTAGCTTGAGCATCTATGTTGAAATCTTGCGTTTTGCCTTCTCTTACTTGGGCCCTTATCTTTAGTAAGGATGGTTCATTGTGTTGAGCCTTTCGGATATCGTCTTCCAATGTGAAACTGATTTCCAAAGTAGATATAGCCTCACAAATGACCATGTTGAGCTGAGCTATCTCCTCTTTAAGGGACAAGTGAAAAGACTCCAGCAGTGAGATCACGCTGGCCGGTTTGCGACTAGGAGCGTGTGGGACCATATTGGCTTTTCCACGGTGATAGTTAATACAAATATCATAGTCTTTGACTAAATCCAACCACCTTGTTTGCCATAGATTTAAGTCGGACTGGGTGAATATATACTTGAGATTCTTGTGGTCGGTGTAGATTTTACATCTCTTCCCAATGATGTAATGTATCTGTTGGGGGCATAGTTTATGCCTTGAGTAATTTTGGTGATTGATGACAGTACCGTAAAGGACTAACTGTGTGTGTTAAGGTTTCAGATAACACACGTCAACGGCACAAGACGACTCGCCTCCTCATTCATGGAACGGAAGCACGGCGCTCTCCACGATTCTCTTTATTTGAGTCATAGGAAAGCCGTACTATTAAGAGGGGATCCGTAGTGGAAAGGTTTGGGTGGAATCTATCTTTGCACGCACACACTTCACAGATTCTCCCTTACCTTCATCTTTGGAGCGGCCCCCGCCACTGTGTTTCTTTCCTCCTTGCAAAATGGTCCCTAGTGGTAGTACCGCTGGCCCCAGTGGTAGTACCGCTGGAGTGCTAGCGGTAGTACCGCTGCAGCCAGCGGTTGTACCGCTGGCTGGCGGTAGTATCGCCCCTGGTCAGCGGTAGTACCGCTCCAGGAGCTTAGTACCTCCTGCCTAGCGGTTGTTCGTGGACGGACCTTTTTGCGAAGACTTTCTTGGCGGTGGTAGTGCTTTTGCACTACCAGGGGCCCAGCGGTAGTACCGCTGGAATGCCAGCGGCAGTACCGCTGCAACCAGCGGTAGTACCGCCCCTGGTCAGCGGTAGTACCGCTGGAGTGCCAGCGGTAGTACCGCTGCAGCTAGCGGTAGTACCGCTGGAGCTCGGGCAGAGAGTGGGAAAACGGTTGGATTTTCCCCCCACTATATAAAGGGTTCTTCTAGCTGTGGAACCTCACCTTTTACTCTCTCAAGCTCCATTGTTGCTCCCTAAGCTCAAAAGTGCCCGATCTCTCTCCCTAGCCAATCAAACTTGTTGATTCTTTAGGGATTGGTTGAGAAGGCCTAGATCCACACTTCCACCAAGAGAAAAGTTGATTCCCCTACCAATCCCTTGCGTATCTTGTTACTCTTGGGTGTTTGAGCATCCTAGACGGTTGAGGTCACCTCGAAGCCATATTCCATTGTGGTGAAGCTTCGTGGTCTAGTTCGGAGCCTCCAAGCTTTGTGTGGAGTTTGCCCCAACCTTGTTTGTAAAGGTTCGGTCGCCGCCTTCAAGGGCACCTATAGTGGAATCACGGTACCTTGCATCGTGCGAGGGCGTGAGGAGAATACGGTGGCCTTAGTGGCTTTTTGGGGAGCATTGTGCCTCCACACCGCTCCAACGGAGACGTACTTCCTGTCAAAGGGAAGGAACTTCGGTAACACATCCTCGTCTCCATCGGTTCCACTTGTGGTTATCTCTATCCTTTACTTTGTATTTGCTTATGCTCGTGACTATATCTTACTTGTCTTAATAGCTCTCGTTGTTAGCCTCTTGAGGGTTCATCTCATTGTCGTATTATTTGTGAACCCGTATGTTGTTTACCTTAACTTGCTAAGATTAATTAAAAAGTGGTCGTTGTCTATTCACCCCCCTCTAGCCAACCATATCGATCCTTTCAGTATCCATATCTTTAGAGCATGTACTATGGCTGCCATTTCCAAGTCATGTGTCACATAGTTCTCCCTGTGCGGCCATAGTTGGATGGATGCATGGGCCACACCCTGTATATCTTGCATGTGTTCACACCCAAGGCCACGTCTAGATGCGCCCCAATAGATGTTGAAGCTCCGGTAGATGTCTCGTAGAGTTAATACACGAATGATGGTCAATCGAGTCTTCAGCTCGCACATGCTTCCGTCCATATAAACTTTCAATTCTTCTTAAGGATTTATGCCATTGGCTTGGCAATCTTTGAGAAGCCTTGGATGAGTCGGCGCTATTAGCCTGTCAGACCCAAGAAACTTCAGATTTCTGACACAGAAGTCGGTGCCTTCCATTTCAATACTTCCATGATCTTCTTTTGGTCCATGACCACTTCGTGAGATGATAAGACATACCCGTGGAATCCCACTTCCTTGATCCAGAATTCACACTTAGTGAACTAGGTGTAAAGTAGATGAGACCGTAATCACTCCAATACAGCATGGAGGTGCTGCTTGTGTTCTTCCTCATTTTTTGAATATATGAGGATATCATCAATTAATACCACCACAAACTTGTCCAAGAAGTCCATGAACACCTTGTTCATCATGTGCTAAGAAGGTGGGAGCCTTAGTCAGTCCAAATGACAAGACAATACATGCATAAAATCCGTATCAAGTAGTGAGGGCTATCTTTGGAATGTCTTCTTCTCTTATTTTCATCTCATGGTATCCAGTTCTAAAATCAATCTTGGAGAACACCAGATATCCATTCAGTTGATCCAATAAATCATCGATTCAGTGAAGAGGATATTAATTCTTAACCGTGACTTCTTTGAGCCTACCGTAGTCGACACACATTCGAAGACTGCCATCTTTCTTGCCCACAAATATGGTCGGGGCACCGCAAGGAGACGAACTTGGGAAAATATATCCTTTTTGGAGCATTTCATCCACATGCTTATTCATCTCCACTAGTTTTGATGAATGCATACGATAGTATTTCTTGTAAATCGGTGCTATTCCGAGCACACCTCAATAGAAAAATCCAGTTCTCGGTCGGGTGGCATGCCTGGCAATTATTTTGGAAACACAATTGGGAATTCACAAACACTCGGATTAAATTCATATCCTTAGTAATTGCTGCATAAACCATCCCTTTCTTCGGTATGGCTCTTCCGACACAGAAACGAGCAAGTTGTCCCGATGGATTTATCAAAGTGAATTCTTCGATTGCGCAGTTGATACAGACTTGGGGTTTCATCAACCAATCCATTCCCAAGATGACATCCAATTTTGAGGATCCCATGGATACCAGCGACACAGGAAAAGTGATCCCATTGATGGATACTTCTAAGCCTTGGCATATGATATTTTTTGTGAGCATGGATCCAGGGGATTGTACCACCATAACTTCGTCCAAAAGAGTATAGGGAAGCTGATGTTGGGCAACAAGACTCCGCGAGATAAAAGAATGGGAAGCACCATAATCGAATAAAATGGGTGTAAGTATGTTATTAATAGAGAACATACATTAATAAAGAACATACCAATGACCATTCTGGGTGCTTCTTGGGCTTCTTCTGTAGAGATGTGATGGACTTGCCCTTGAATATACTTTGGACCCAGATGATTAACTTAAAGTTCAGGTTCGAGGCCGACTTCCTGTTATTGGGTCATTGTTTGGCATATTGTCCAGTTTGACCAGAGGAGTAGCATGCGTTGTTACACCAAAAATCTTCCTTTATAGGTTTTGCAACTGTGGTCTAGAATTTATTCTCCATCTTCGTGTTCCCTTGCTGTCGTGTTGTCTTAAACTCGAATTGTGGTTGTTGCCAAGTACGAATCTTCTGATAAGGTTGCACTTCCTTCTTGGGTTCAAACTTGTGTTTGCGGTCATCATATGCAGACTTATGTTCATTAGCAAGCTTGTGCTCTCTTTCTACAATAAGTTCGTTGTTCACCAAAGTTTGAAAGTCGTGGAAGTCCAGCATACTGAGGTGCACCGGAGGGTATGATTAAGCCCTACTTGTTCAGATATTCACTTAATATAGAGTTCCTTCAAGTAAGAGAAAGGAACTCGAGATGCTTGACCTTCATAGTGCTGGCTGGAATGTAATACTTGCGGAATTTATCCGTAAATTTATCCCATGTAATTTCATCATCAGTAGGCCACATGATTATGATACTGTCCCACCATATAGCAGCTGGCCCTTCCAAATAATAAGTAGCGAATGGCACCTTGTCAGCTTTATTTGTACACACAATTTCCAGTTTATTTTTGTTAGAGTGTATTTCTCCGTATGTGGTTTTGGTAATTGATGACAATCCCTATGGACTAATGGTTGCCTTAAGTTATATTTGTAGGTTTTGTCCATAGGCACTTTTTGAAGTCCAGTTTGTTTCGAGGAGTTTATATGATGACCGAGGTGGCATTCAAGGTTTTATCCAAATATTGATCATACAGGGTTGATCAAGACTAATACAAAGAGTAAATAAAGTTGATCAACACATAAAGCATACTAGATGTACTCAGAGGGGTCAAGTGATCCCATGGTATGTTGTGTTTCCATGGGCTTGCGTCAAGAGGAAGATCTCATACAACCTAGGGAGGATGACATCAAGTGGTGATCATCTTGAAGATTGTGGTACGCAAGTTCAAGTGGAGCATCATTAAGATATCATGCTTGAAGCTTGTCGTCCATTGTGGTGGCAATGGACTTGTGAAGATGTGCTCAAGAGTGGCTCAACCATAGTGAGTATGGGGGAGCAATCAACTAGTCTTGTTCAAGCCAACGCATTCAAAAAAGGTGGTCCATCTTGAGGAAGTCAAGATCGTCATCATCTAGCTCATGTGGACTATGTGCGAGGTATAGGTTTGCCCTTGATAGGTTTTTCTATTTTGGGATAGATCGACGTATTGTTAAGGGGGGCTCTCAACTGAGTAGATTGATCGTATCGTTTGTTAAGAGATCAAACCATTTGTATCCTTGCATCATATTTCTTGGTTCTTGTTTGGTGTTTCTTTTTGTGAGTTGTAGAGCTTATGGTCATCTTGATGACAAGCTCGAGTTCATCGAAAACAGAGTCCATATGCATCTTCTATAATGTTTTTTATGTTGGGAGTTTTTGCCGGATGTTCATACATAGAGGTTTCACATCTCTATATCGTTGGAATTTTCATAACTACATGCTCTTAATATCTCCACTCGTTGTTGGATAGCTCTTGTCGTCCTGAATCCAACAAGCTTGAGTTTGCCCAATTCGGAGCTTGTATATGAAAGTTATGGCGGTTTGAGTACTAGAGCTCTTTTTCTCTAAACACGCTGTAGGACCTCTCGGTACCCCAGTAGTACCACTTGGGCGGTACTTCCGTTGTGTACTACTGTTGGTACTTCCGCTTAAATATTTTCTGTGGCTTCTTTGGGGTCTTTTTCCTTTTTGAGCGGTAGTACCGTTGGGGCGAATGGTAGTACCGCTCTATAACATCCCAAAATTATAAATTTTGGAATGTTAATGTAATTATTATTAGATTGTTTGTTGGTTGCCTGAGTGATTGAAACTTGTGTGAAATTTGAAACTTTTCGAAACTTTTGAATGAGAGGGAATAAAATAACTTTCCCCTTCTCCGGTGAATTCAAATTCAATCTTTTAAAAGCAACGAGAGAAGATGACATGACTTCTTCAACTATAAAGAATTTGAACGGAGATATTTGCATTTGAATTCTCTTGCATTTTTATTTGTTTTCTTCGTGCAAGAAATGCCGGGAAATACTTTCTGTCAAACAGAAAAGAGAGGAGGAACATGACCCTCAAACCCACGGGCATTTTGAAAGTTGTTTGAACCCTAAAACTTAGAGGGTCATTTGAAAATTATTTGCAAAATAAAATAAACCTTTTAGGCAATTTTGTGAAAATAATTTTTTCTGAAGTTTTTATTTTTGCCGTGGAAAAATGCCCATCATCTATATTTTATTTTTCTGATAATTTTAGTATATCGAAACTCTTTATTTCGAATTGATTTGATTTCCTTTTTATCGTTTTAGTTTCCTAGTTTTAAAAATAGGAAAGGAATCACTTTTAAATGGAAATAAGAGCTGGCCCATTAAGCACTTTCCTATTCTAGCCCAACAGGAGATCATCTTCTTCCTCTGTCTCTCTCACGTCAGAGAGATTTTTCCTTCCATGAACACAGGAATCCCCACCTCCGGGATTCGCAAAGATCTTTCCCTCCCAGCACCTCCCGTCGCCCCTATAAGAACCCCCACACCCTCCTCTATCCATTTTCCCCAAGAACCATACCTCTCCTCGCCTCTAGCCGCAGCCCCTGCCTCGCCGGAGTTCATCTTCAACAGGACCTCGCTGGAGGTCCTGTTGCCTCCTCCCGTCGCCCCACGCCCCGCCGGCACCACCAACCTTCGGCCGGAGCCCTCCTCCCCCGCCTGGACCCCTCCGCTGCCTCGGCCGGCCACCGGAGCCACCTTCTCGTCGTCTTCTCCAACTCCGGCGACTAACTCCGGTGAGATCCATGAAATCCCGTATTGCAGTTTTTTTCAGAAAATTGCAATCTTAGAAAATTCATATCTATTAGTGTGTAACTCCAAATTAGATGATTCTTTTTGCGTTGGATCAAAAAATTTATGCAGTTTATGTAGATATATAATTTGTCTATGTTTGGATTTATAAAAATTGAGTTAGATCAGTTTTGAATTAAAGTTTGTTTTGCTTATTCCGGGAGTTTAAAAATAGCTTTTAATTTGATTCTTTTTGCTGCTGTTTCCTATTGATCATATCTTTCAGTAGCTTAAGTTCAAATTTTTCTTAAATAATTTTACTTAGGGTTTTAAGCAAAAAGATTCTGTTTTAGCCTTTTTTGTTTTCTTGCTATTTCTTTTGTATTAATTGTTCTTAATTTGTTTTTTTTGTAATTGTGACAAGTTATATTTTATTTTCTGATATTTACAAGTAACTTTTCAACAACAACAAAATTTTATTTTATTTATTATTTTTTGTTTGCATGGAATCAATTCTAGTTCTATACTAACTTGCGAATTGATTGCATTGCTAGTTTGATTTCCCATTTTGAAAATACTTATAAAATAATATTGTTTTGTAAATTTTACTTCTGTTATCTTAGTTATTTTATATTTTGTTTTCTGTTATTTTTTATATTTTAGTGTTTTATTTTCAGTTAGAACAAAAACTATATAGTGTTTGATGTGGTAGAAGGCTTCCTAGCTTCTTTGAAGTTTCCTTTGGATTTTTATCCGCTCTCTCTTATTGATTTTTGATTGCATCAACTTTTATTGCTGTTTGTTAATTGATTGCTAGAATGATTGCTAGTGTGAGTGCTTATGTGAATACTATGTTTGATTTTATAGATTTCATCGGAGAGTGACGAATAGTTCTATCACGTATTTCCCGAGAACGAAAATTCTTCTTCGTCAACATCACCAGGCAAGTCACTTTGATCATACTATCACCTATGTTTTATGCATCGTAGTTCTACCATCCTATGCCCAATTGCATGCTGAGTAGGTACTTGGAAATTTTAGTATAGATTGTAGTATCATGTGGTAGGCACACAACAACCCCGATACTTGGCCCCAGGACGACAAATTTCATATTGCTATGCTTGAGTAGACGGGATTTCGGTTGAGTGCATAACACGAGTGATGCGAGGTTGATTAAATAATCAAGACCGGTTAAGACAAGATTTTCAAGACCTTGGATGCAATGCAACTCTGGGTGAAGGACGGTTGATCGGCTCCCTGGAGAACCCAGTGGATGACCCGGGATGCTGGAGAGGCCATGACATCCTGCGGAAAGCTTCACCCAGGCTCAAAGGGACGGATGGATATTTTCAAGACCCAAGGCTTACCTGCACAGCCACAAGTCATTATGGGCTCTGGCTTGGTTGGACAACGCGGCAACTCTGGACAGGCGGTGCTAGCAGATGTAGAAGAACGGTAGGAATGGATGGGCACCGACAGGGATTCAGAGGGACCCGTTGAAAGACCATGTTTTGATCATCCGGTCTTCAAACATCCTGAAGTGGGAGGACATACACGGAGGCGATCAAATCTTGTGGGGAACGTGTGCAAAACTCTGCAGAGTACTCAAACCTAATCGATTAGCCGTGTCCACGGTCATGGACAACTTGAGCCAAAGGAACTGAAGTTATCTGGATTTATCAACACCATTAAATATATTTGATGAGGGTAATTATTGACAACATGGGTACGAGAATTGGTTGGCGGAACCATCTTGTTAACAACCAACAATGTAGTAACATTTTGCTTTTAGCCCTCTCTTGATGTAGGAGAAAAACTTGCTTTTCACTAAAAACTTATAGCCCCACCTGCCATATATGCATATAGTATAGATGATTACTTTTCACCCCTCTCTTATGTGACTTGCCGGCATATTCCATATGCTGACCTACACGGCTGCAACGTCTTATGTTGCAGATATTTTTCTTCGACGAGTAAGAGTACGATTCAGGGTTACGGTCTACACTCAACTTTCCGTTGGTGTTTATTGGGACTCCACTCCCTTGACTGCTTCTGCTGAGATATTTAAGGTATATATCAGTTTTACATTATTTACATGTGATTGCACTTTGATATATACATTGATGTACTGTGTGTGCCAGCATACGGATCCAGGGATGGCACAGAAACACAGAGGCTTGACTCGTCTTAAGTCGGGTCGCTACACGCTCTGGCGGCACTATCGACCCAAGATCTTTGTCGTTTGCATGTGTTTCCTTGAAACTTCGCTCCAGTGGAAGTACCGCTCGCCTGAGTGGTACTACTACTTGTGCACAGGTTTAGTGCATAACGGTTGGATTTCGAGGGACCTATTTAAGGGGGTCTTATTCCCCAATGGTCCCTATCCGTTGAGCTCATGTTCTTTCCCCATTGTTGACCTTCTTTGAGCTTGCTAACTCTCAATCCCTCCAATGATTCTTGCTAGTTTTCGAGGGAAAATAGAGAGGAGATCTAGATCCGCATTTCCACCAATCACTTTCTCCTCTATGTGAGGGAAACCCTTGGATCTTGATCTTGGATTTCTTTGTGAGCTCCTTGTTCTTCCTGTCATATTCCTCCATAGCTTTTGTTGTTGTGGAGGGATTTGAGTGTGAGGGACTTGACCACTTCAAGTGTTCTTTCCATTGCATTAATTTCATCGGTTTGAGTTCTCCATGGCGATACATGGAAGTGAAAAGTTGAGAAGCTTATTACCCTTGGGTGCTTGGTACCCTAGAGATTGTTCTTTGTGGATGCTTTGGCGTCCTAGAAGCTTGGTGGTGCCTTGGAGCTCAATCATTGTGGTGTAAAGCTCCGGGCAAGCTTCGGCGTGTCGAATTATGTTGTGGAGATTGCCGAGCATTTGAGGTTACCTCGAAGCCATATTCCATTGTGGTGAAGCTTCGTGGTGTTGCTCCTCCAATTAAGTTGTGCAGATTGCCCCAACCTTGTTTGTATGGGTTCGGTGACCACCCTCAATGGTCTCTTAGTGGAATCACGACATCTTGCATTTTGCGAGGGTGTGAGGAGATTACGATGGCCTTAGTTGCATCTTGGGGAGCATTGTGCCTCCACACAACTCCAAACGGAGATTCGCACCCACAAGGGTGTGAACTTCCGGATACATCGTCGTCTCCGCGTGCCTCAGTTATCTCTTACCCAAGCCCTTTACTTATGCACTTTACTTTGTGATAGCCATATTATTTCTTATTATATATCTTGCTAGCACTTAGTTGGTTATCTTGCTTAGAATAAGTTTTTGGTGCACCTAGGTGAGCCGAGTTGTTTTAGGTTTTGTGCTTGACAAATTAAACGTTAGTTTTATTCTGCATTTGCTCAAGCCTAAACCAAAATTATTATAAAGCGCCTATTCACCCCCCTCTAGGCGACATCCACGTCCTTCCAATTTTCAATGGTTCTTATCCAATCATGGGCTTCCATTGGATCGACTGCTTGACTGAAACTTGGTGGCTTAGTCCACTGAAAATCTCCCAACTTGGAGTGCAGACTATTGTGATTATGAATGTTCTGCCCAAACCATGGTCTGTGTAATTCTCGGAAAATCCATCAGATCTTGGTTTTTCTTTTATTTAAACATACTCATAATCTACTCAATTGTGTGTTCTTGAGGTGGATGAGGGGGTGGGTGATATGGTTACTGGGAATGTTGTGCTTGCCTTGCGGATCGACGAATTGCGATGTCGTCGCCAACATGACTGCTGCTGCCACACCTGGTCATCCTAAGTTGTTTCCCAATATGAAGCATCAAGATGAGCAACATCCATAAGGAAAAGAAGGCAAAAAAACAATCCCAAAAATAAAACAAGGAAAACCAAGGCGAATAAACAATAAGAGCATGCATCCATACACAAAAGTACTACAACATGGAATAACACTACTCCACTACATGCATACATCCATACATCAACGTCATACTCGTCTACTCGAGGCTACAAGCATCACACCAAGCGTGTGAAGGTCCTGCTGGTACCTCTCCTGACTCTAACTCGCACATTGAACTGATGACATTAATCGGGACCTCTAGGGCAAAGGAAACACAAGATGCTGACGGGATGGCTCTTCCTTAGGGTCTGGAGCAGGATGACTATGAAGCATAGGAGCAGCTGGAGTAGCAAGGAGTAAGGTCTTCTCGGCAGCAGACTCATGAGGAGTTACCATCATGTGGGATCGCTAGAAGGGATGTCTAGGGGGGTGGTGGTGGTGCATAGACTACTTGTATAAATTAAAAACCTAGCCTTTTCCCAATTTTAAATGTTGGTAGATTTTAGCAATTCTAACAAGTCCAGTGCACCCTATACATGCTAGTCAACATATATGGCAGCGGAAAGTAAAGACATTCCACATGTAAGTAAGGAGTAGAGTTTAGGAAGACCAAACGCAACGTTGACACTGAGTGTTTTGGCGTGGTTCTGATAGGTGGTTCTATCGTACATCCACAATAGTGGAGACTTCAGCCCATAGAGGGTAACAACTGCGAGAGTCCACAGAGGGCTCCACCCACAAGGGGTCCATGAAGAAGTGCCCTTTTCTATTCCACCATGGCTTACTTCCACACAAGACTAGCCTCACTCGGGTATATCTTCACGAAGTAGGTGATCTCCTTGCCCGTACAAACTTCTTGGTTCAACTCCACAACACGAAGTAGGAGGCTCCCAAGCGACACCGAACCAATCTAGGAGGCACCACCCTACAAAAGGTAATAGATGCAGTAGAACAATGAACTCCATGTTGTTTTACTTCAAAAGATGGTCTCCTCAACACTCAACACATGAGAGGTTGATTTGGCGGAAAGCAACTTGGGGAGGCTAGAGATCAGGTTTCAAATGGATGGATTGTAATCTCTGGATCTCAACACATGAGTAGGCGTCTCTCTCTTAGAAAAATGGATCTGGCGAGTGTAAGTGTGTTCTGAGTGCTTCCTCTGCGAATGAGAGGTGGTGGTGGGGTATATATAGGCATCTCCCAAAATCCAACCGTTACAACATTATTGCCCAACTCGGTGACACCGAAATGAATCTCGGTAGTACCGAGTTGCGCTAAATGTGGCAGCTTTTGAATTCTCGGTGAAATTGATATATGAATCTCGATGGTACCGATTCGATGACCTAGGACGGTTTCCAATTCTCGTTGAGACTGATTTCAAAACTCTGAATTTCCAATTCTTGAAATCGACATACCAGTAAGTTGGTCACTGTCTTTCGTTGGCACCAATATTTAAGTTGGTGGTACCGAGAGATTAGGGTTTGGCAAAGGTTCTATTACAAGGAAAATTGGTACGGTCGAAGTGGAATTCTTGGTGGCATTGATTTTGATGTAAATGCTTTGGACAAAGAGTTTTGTGAGAGAAATGTCGAGTATTTTTGGTGGCTATCTCTAAGTACTTGAGTAACCAATTCATGAGAAGTACCTCGCCCCCTTTTAATAGTATTGGCTTTCCTATGGACTCAAAAGTGATTTCTCACAAATATAAAATGTAGAGTTCTCTTGCTTGAAGCTTGGACAATCCTATTCCTTTCCTTGGGGCTTCTCCACACAATCCTTTAGCCAATACTCTGTGTGAACTATACCTAAAATATACTATGTGAAAGTATTAGTCCAAGAGACAATGTATGTTGTCATGAATTATCAAAGCCACCAAGGGAGCATATGTGCTTTCAATCGCCCCCTTTTGGAAATTGATGACAACATACAATCAAAGCTTTAGATAATGATAAGTAGTAGAATATGATAGATTTGAAGGATACATGACTAATACAAGCCCCCCTAAATGTGTACAATCCCTTTTGAGAGATGTTTGCTTTGGACTGCATGAGCACACCCATAGTAGAAGGGACAAGACAAGTCATGTAAATATTGGCTATATCCATCAAATATATGTGAATGGAAAATTTCCATGTTGAAGACTCACCCTTGCAAACAATATGTGCAAGAAATAAGAGCTCATCTTGATAAAGGATATGATGCCTATACTTACCTTGAGGTTCTTGAGCATCTTACTAGTAGGAGTACACTTGGGAGAACAAATGTTAGATAACAAAATAGTATTTTGTTGTAAAGATGCAAAGAGCTCTAATAGTACCATGATGTTGAAGGCATATTGAGAATTGGATTTGATAATAGATATGTCTCCAAAGATATTTTAGAATTTTCTCCCCTAAGAACGAATATGTAGGATTACCTCTCCCCCTGAATCATTCTCGGTTCTACCAAACCATATTTCCTTAGAAATCCGTTAGACCGAGTTTCCCAGATTGGTGATACCGAGGTGAAATTAAATTTCAACTTCTCAGAAAATATCCAAAGGTTTAGAGGTGAAATATTTACTTACATATAGATGAGAATTGAATGGTTCCAAGAAAGAGGGCAATTAAAATACGAACCATACAAGAATCTCCATCAAGATGTTGGGCACTGACTAGGTCACCTATATTAGAGTATATTGACTTGAGGAGTCAAGAAAGAATGCTTGATAATTGGTCATACTCATTGTTAGGTGCAAAATGGGGTTGCCATTTTTTTATTAAGCATTTTAATGTGTTCATATCACTGGAGTTTCTTTACCTCATGACTACATACCTTCGAATGATGTTGATGACGTGGCATGTAGGTGAATTTGTTGCGGATGCTCAATGTTGATGAAGATCATCTTGAGTTTGGATCTATCCTTGTTGTTTCTTACTCTTATCACTTACATGGGTTAGTCATGCAAGGAATAACATAATATATCCAAATGATAAGAGTGAATGTCTATCATCAGATAGTTGTCAAGGATATAATTTTGTTGTGTTCTTACTTCATCTCCGAAGAGTGGTTGTTGATACTTGGCCATGACAAGATTGCTTTTGATGTGGGTTGATGGCAATATTGTGAGGTGTAGTTCTTTGAAGTACCTACAAAGATGTTAGATGCAATACAAGGGAACATAGTTTTCCAAGATACAAGATAGTGTCATATCAATGGTATCATGGAATAATCAAGTAAGCTCATGCCCTTGCATGCATCCCAGCGAGTCCAGCTCAAGTTTGAAGCATCAATGATGTTCAACTCACTCCTAAAATGACAAAAAAAATCTCATCAAGTGGTTTGGTGAAGATATCAACCAGTTGTTTGTCGGTACGAACATGCTTGAGATTAATATCTCCTTGACCAAAATGATCACGAATGAAATGATGTCACACTTGAATATGTTTAGTTCGAGAATGTTGCACATGATTATAGGCAATTATAATACCACTTTCATTGTCACACAACAATGGAACTTGTTTCGCATGAATGCCATAATCGTTAAGAGTTTGTGTCATCCATAGTAATTGCTCACAACATGATCTTACGGCAATGTATTTCGCTTGGGCAGTGGATAATGATATCGATTTTTGTTTCTTGGAGGACCAAGACATAAGAGATCTCCCAAGAAATTTACATGTACCCGAGGTGGATTTTCTATAAACCTTGTCTCCGGCATAGTCCGAGTCGGAATAGCCAAAAAGATTAAAAGAAGATCCCTTGGGATACCATTTGGTGTATGTATCAAGTAACTCACTATTCTTTTCACAGCTTTTAGATGACACTCCTTAGGTGCCACTTGATATCAGGCACACATGCAAACACTCAACATGATATCGGGACAGGAGGCACATAGATATAGCAATGAACCGATTATTGATGGATAAACCTTCTGATCAACCAGTTTGTCCTCCTTAGTGAGGTCAACATGTCCACTAGTAGGCATGGGAGTTGTCATACATTTGCGTTCTTGCATGTTGAACTTCTTGAACAAGTCCTTGGTATAATTGGTTTGATAGATAAATGTACCTTCTCTCATTTGTTTGATTTGCAAACCAAGGAAGAATTTCAGCTCACACATCATGGACATCTCATACTTCTCTTAGATCAACCTTCCAAATTTCTTACTAAAATATGGGTTAGTAGAACCAAAGATAATATCATCCACATATATTTGGCACGCAAATAGTTCCCCATTAAGTCTTTTAGTGAATAAGGTTGCATCAACTTTACCAACCTAAAAACCATTTTCAAAGAGAAACTTCATTAGGCATTTGTAACAATCTCTAGGGGCTTGTTTAAGACCATATAAAGCTTTACAAAGTTTATAAACATGATTATGTTTCTTAGGATTCACAAAGCCGGGAGGTTGTTTGACATAAACTTCCTCCTCAATTTCACCGTTCAGGAAAGCACTTTTGATATCCATTTGGTAAAGAGTAATATCATGGTGATTGGCATAAGCGAGAATATTTGGAATGGCTTCAAGTCTAGCGACGGGGGCATATGTCTCACCATAGTCCATACCTTTGACTTGCGTGTACCCTTGAGCTACGAGACGCGCCTTGTTGCGTACAAATTGGAAATCTTCATATTGCTTGTTCTGAAACACCCATTTTGTACCAATGATGTTGTGCTCGTTCTTGGGCTTTTCCACGAGTGTTCAAACTTCATTCCACTTGAAGTTGTGTAGCTCTTCATGCATTGCATTCACCCAATCCGGGTCTTGAAGGGCTTCTTCTATCTTCATAGGCTCAATGCTAGAGATAAATGAGTAATGCTCACAGAAGTTAGCTAAACGAGTTTTAGAGGGAGTGATTCTCCCGGTTTGTATCACACCGAAGATTTGATTCAGCAGAGGATCCTTGTCCACTCTTGCTTGAACTAGTGACACCTTATTCTTGTTGGATGGTGGAGCTTCCTCATCATCTACTTCTTCATTGTCGTTGACAGTGTCGTCTCCTTGAGGTGGTGGTGAGTAAGGTTGAGGTGGATCATCATGACGTACTTCTTCCTCCTCTTGATCATGCCATGTACCGCTTGTGGATGCTTCCATGTCATTTTGTGGTTCGCCTTGACGCGGAGTAGGAGCTTCCACTTGAGTTGATAAAGTGGTCTCCTTCAGCTCCATGGAACGAACCTTGCTGATAGTTAGATCTTAGATGGCTTCCAAAGGTTCCTTATCTCCTACATCATTTGGCAATTTTTCGACTTGTGAACCATTAGATTCATCAAACTTCACATATACCATCTCTTCAACTTTTCAAGTGAAGTTGCTGTAGACACACTAAGTGTGAGAGTTTGATCCGTAACCAAGTAGGAAGCCTTAATGAGATTTAGGATCAAATTTAGAACGACGATGCTTATCAAGAATGTAGCACTTAGAGCCGAATACTCAAAAGTATCCAACTTAGGGTTTGTTACCATTGAGTAGCTCGTATGTCGTTTTACCGAGAAGCTTGTGTAAGTAGAGTCGGTTCGTGGCATGCCAAGCTGTTTCCACGACTTCTGCCCAAAAGTGTCTTGGTGTCTTGTATTCGTCAAGCATCATTCTGGCCATCTCCAGGAGAGTTCGGTTCTTTCTCTCAACAACTTCATTTTCTTAAGGTGTGTGCATTGCCAAGAACTCATGTGAGATACCCTCTTCGTTAAGAAAGGTGTCCACATTTTTGTTCTTGAACTCCGATCCATTGTTGTTTTGAACTTTCTTGATCTTCACTTCAAACTGATTTTGGGCTTTCCGAGCGAAGTTCTTGAAGATCCTTTGTACCTGCGACTTGTCATCAAGAAAGAATACCCACGTAAATATGGAAAAATCATCAACAATGACTAAACCATAAGAATTTCCTCCAAGGCTCTTGTAAGCATTGGGACCAAAGAGATCCATGTGAAGTAGCTCGAGTGGACTTCTTGTACTCATGTTCTTCACGGGATGACTTCCACTGACTTGTTTTATTGCTTGACAAGCACTACAAAGTCTATCTTTGTCAAAGATAACGTCTTTAACACCAAGAATATGATCACCTTCGATAAGTCTGTCGAGATTACGCATACCAACATGTCCTAGCCTTCTATGCCATAAACAACCTACAACGCCCAAGATGCGATCCTATCCTTATTTTGGCACGAGGGCTTCGATAGTGATAGAAGCGTATCTCGTCATTTTGCAAGAATGGATATCACTACAAGTACATGTATAGTATATGGAATTGGCTTACACTCGCCAGAAGCTACATCATGAACAACACAATACAACAATATGTTCAATCACCATGTAGAAGAGCAGGGCCCGACTACAAAGGAAAACAAACGACAAAAGAACAACGTCAATCCTTGGTATCCTAGGCTGTCGGCGTGGAACCCATCCTAGATCGAAGAAGAAGAAGAAGAAGAAAATCCAAATAGAACAATCATCGTGCTCACGTCAAAGTATCGCTTTACCTGTACCTGCAACTGTGCTTGTAGTAGTCTGTGAGCCACAGGGACTCAACAATCTCATTTCCAAAAGAATCAAGACTAGCAAAGCTTAATGGGTGAGGTACGGTTAAGTGGTGAGGCTGCAACAAGCGCCTAAGAATTTATTTGAGTGGCTAACTTACGAGTACAATATTAAGAGGGGGTGATATACACATGCACAGACGTGAAGTAATGATGATCAAATGAATGATCTTGAACACCTACTTACGTCAAACATAACCCCACCGTGTCCTCTTCTGGATGCAGAATTCACGAGAAAAGACAATCACGGTTACACACATAGTTGGCATATTTTAATTAAGTTTACTTCAAGTTATTTAGAATGATATGTTAAACAAAGTTTCCAAGTTTTCCACATAACTGTGGGCATGACTTTCCGAAACATTTAACCCTGCACAGGTGCTCCAACTAGTCCATCAGAAACTACCACATGGTATGTCGGAAACCTCGACCGCGGAAAACACGTGATCTCCTTGGATTCCTGGTGGAAAAAATCAACCACGAGATAGCCCAAAGTATCATCGGAATCCCTCACACAAGATGTTTGAGCAAGGTAAAACAAATCGAGCAAGGCCGCTCGACGTGCTGACAATCCTGATAGGAGCCACATATCTCGTTCTCACAGCACAATCGGATGAGCGTAGCGTACACTGGCGTGATAGACATAACCTGGGTTGCCCCGGGTTGGCCCCACACACGACTCTATTTAGGACTAGCACCGTCAGCACTGGCCTTCTGTGTATTATGTTGAATTAATCCTTGGCTCCATGACGCCCTATGTTTTTCATTATTATTATGTTGGGTAAATGCAGTACCAATGTTGGGCCTTGCGAGACAAGTTTTATCCCAAAATGGAAGTCAAGGGGGCCCCATAACAACCCCAAGCATGTTAGGAGCTCTTAATATGGAACTTAACACCGATAGCCGAAACTAAGGTGGCAAAGATGGAACAAAACACCAGGCTAGAAGGCTAAGCCTTCCACCTTTTACCAAGTATATAGGTGCATTTAATTAATTATCAATAATATGGTGATATAACAAGGAACCCATGTTGTCAGATGGAAGCAACTGCACCTGCAACTAGCAACACTATAAGAAGGTTGAGCGAGCGGTAACATAGCCAAACAGTGGTTTGCTTGGTTGTGGAAAGGTTATAGGCTTTTCATGGAAATGTTGGGAGCTGACCTTTAAGTGGTAGGAAGCGAGACATAGCGAAAGAAACGAGACAACTAGCATGACAATGATAGTAATGTTATCTAGGGGAAATGATCATCTTGCGTGTGATCCCGCTTGGAAGAAGAACGAATCCGTGAAGCAGACGAACCAACGTAGTCGATCGAATTCTCACACTCCGACACGCTTGCGGAACACTATCGAGAAGAAGCAATCCGGAAACAATAATCAACACACGATAAACACCACAACATATTCTCGACATGACGTGCAAGCAATTATGATGCATGTCCATTTACTTATGCACGACACGACAAAGCACAACAATTTATTACTAGCATTAAATGAAGCTCAATATGCAACTCATTGCATATTGACGAAACTCCATATCTGCATTACTTAGTTCACTCCCGTTTAGGTACATGACAACATTAAATGTTGGTAAACATGGCTGGAGGTGAAGCATTAATAATCTACACTATCTAGGCATTTTAAATGAGGTCGAAAACAACATATAACATTTCCGAAATGACCCCATATGTGGTCCAGATCTGAATTAAACACATTTTATATGTATTAAACAAAAAAAATGGACCATGTGATTCTACACGTCATTCAAATTGATTTACATATATAGAACGTTTAAAATGGAGCTACGGTTTAAAAGATATGATCAACACAAGATAATATGCATGAGTGCAAAATGCATGCGAATGGCAGCAACAACATGTTAAATCATGGATGCAACAAGTTATTGTGAAACTACATGACATTCTAGACAAGTTTAAATGAGGCCGGAACAAATAACAACAATTGTGGAAAGTCCCCATAGGTAATTTTGAATTTTCTACAGATCTTCCTAAAACATAATTTTAGAGTTTTTAAATAACAAAATAAATCTCACCATGTTATTCTACGCATTTTTCTAGCCAAGTTACATATGCGGAAAATTTTAATCGGAGCTACGGTTAATTAGTTATGACATAAACCGTTTCTAACATGGCAATTAGGAAAATTAATTAAAACAGCAAGTTAAACATGCTAGACATGGTTGAAAGTTGGATATTGTGAAAGTACACATAATTCTAAGAAGGTTACGTGTATGAAGTTTTTAAATCCGACGCACGGTTAATTTGCTACGAATTAAATTATTTTAACATGGCATCACGCAAATCAATGCAAACAACAGGTTAAACAACTTTAAACATGCATGAAAGTTGGAAATTCTTAATCTACACGAAATTGTGGACATTATACATATCTAAAATATTTGCATCCTATGCACGATTAATTAGTTATTAACGTTGTTAAAATATGTAATATTCTGTAATCACAAAATGTCCTAATAAATGGATAAATTATAAATATAATTTCAGGAGGCAAAAAATTATAAATATAATTTCGATCACGATGTACTAGAGGCATAGGATAAAACTTTTGATGAAATTACAATTTCAACCGGTTGTAGTTCCATGATTTATCCCTCAAAGATAACGGAAAGACCTTCTTCTTGACCTCATTTTCGGGCAAACCTGCAAGCTTAAATAAACCACAAACTTCATCTACATATATTAGATGCAAGTCAGGATGTGATGTTCCATCTCCTGTAAAAGGATTAGCCAGCAGTTTCTCAAGCATACCCGAAGGAAATTCATAGCAAATATTTTCAGTAGGTGCAGCAGGTTGAGGAGCAACTCCTCGTGCTTCCGTTCGAGGTGAAGATACCCCGAACAAGCTCCTCAAAGGATTAGTTTCCATAGTGACAAGTGACAATAAATTTCAGCACACTATATAAATATTTCCTTACCAAATTCCACTTACCAAAGGCGCTTCACTCCCCGGCAACGGCGCCAGAAAAGAATCTTGATGACCCACAAGTGTAGGGGATCTTTCGTAGTCCTTTCGATAAGTAGGAGTGTCGAATCCAACGAGGCGCAGAAGGATCTGACAAGTGGTTTTCAGCAAGGTATTCTCTGCAAGCACTGAACTTGTCGGTAACAGATAGTTGTGTCGTAAGATGATTCGTAGCATGTAGCAAGAAACAATAGTAACAACGGTGCAGCAAAGTGGCCCAATCCCTTTTTGTAGCAAGGGACAATCCTGGGAAAACTCTTATAGGACGTAAAGCGCTCCCGAGGACACATGGGAATTTCGGTCAAGCTAGTTTTCATCATGTTCATATGATTCGTGTTCACTACTTTGATAGTTTGATATGTGGGTGGACCGTTGCTTGGGTGCTGCCCTTACTTGGAAAAACCTCCCACTTATGATTAATCCCTCTCACAAGCATCCACAACTACGAAAGAAGAATTAAGACAAAGTCTAACCATAGCATTAAACTAGTGGATCCAGATCAGCCCCTTGCGAAGCAACGCATAAACTAGGGTTTAAGCTTGTGTCACTCTAGCAACCCAACATCTACTTACTACTTCCCAATGCCTTCCTCTAGGCCCAAATAATGGTGAAGTGTCATTTAGTCGACGTTCACATAACACCACTAGAGGAGAGACAACATACAACACATCAAAATATCGAACGAATACCAAATTCACATGACTACTTATAACAAGACTTATCCCATGTCCTCGGGAACAAAAGTGACTACTCACAAAGCATAATCATATTCATGACCAGAGAGGTATTGAATAGCATCAAGGATCTGAGCATATAATCTTCCACCGAGTAATCCAACTAGCATCAACTACGAAGAGTAATTAACACCGCTAGCAACCTTACAAGTACCAATCGGAGTCGCCAGATGGAGATTGGTTACATGAGATGAACTAGGGTTTGGAGATGAGATGGTGCTAATGAAGATGTTGATGGTGACGAGTTCCCTCCGATGAGAGGAGTGTTGGTGATGACGATGGTGATGATTTCCCCCTCCGGGAGGGAAGTTTCCCCGGCAGGACGACCCTGCCGGAGCTCTAGATTGGTTGTGCTCAAGTTCCGCCTCGTTGCGGCGGAAATTCCTCCCTAAAGCCTCCTCCTGATTTTTTCCGGAACAAAACCCTCCTTATAGCAAAAGAGGGGGGCCAGAGAGCCAGCAGGGAGCCCACAAGCCCCCTAGGCGCGGCCAGGGGGGTAGGCCGCGCCTAGTAGGCTTGTGGCCACCTGCAGGCTCCCCTCTGGTACTTCTTCGGCCCAATACTTTTCATAAATTCCAATATAAATCCTCGTTGATTTTCACGGCTTTTGGGGTTGCGCGGAATAGGTATCTCAGACTTGCTCCTTTTCAGGCCAGAATTCCAGCTGCCAGCATTCTCCCTCTTCATGTAAACCTTGCAAAATAAGAGAGAAAAGGCATAAGTATTGTACCGTGAAGTGTAATAACAGCCCATAAAGCGATAAATATCAACATGAAAGCATGATGCAAAATGGACGTATCAGACGCCTCGATCTATCTCTATAGATCTTGATGCCTAATATGTAAGCAACTTCTCCAAGGTCCTTCATTGAAAAACTCTTATTCAAATAGGCCTTTATGCTTTCCAATAGTTCTATATCATTTCCCATCAACAATATGTCATCCACATATAATATGAGAAATGCTACAGAGCTCCTACTCACTTTCTTGTAAATACATGTTCTCCATAAGTTTGTACAAACCCAAACGCTTTGATCACCTCATCAAAGCGAATGTTCCAACTCCGAGATGCTTGCACCATCCCATAGATGGAGTGTTGGAGTTTGCATACCTTGTCAGCATTATTAGGATCGACAAAACCTTCCGGCTATATCATATACAATTCCTCTTTAAGAAAGTCGTTCAGGAAAGCCATTTTGACGTCTATTTGCCAGATGTCATAATCATAAAATGCGGCAACTGCTAAATGATTCGGACCAAATTCAGCATCGCTACGGGTGATAAGGTCTCATTGTAGTCAATCCCTTGAACTTGTCGATAACCCTTAGCGACAAGTCGAGCCTTATAGATGGCCACATTACCATCCGCGTCAGTCTTCTTCTTAAAGATCCATTTATTTTCTATGGCTTGCCGATCATCGAGAAAGTCCACCATATCGGATTTGTTCTCATACATGGATCCTATCTCGGATTTCACGGCTTCAAGCCATTTGTTGGAATCCGGGCCCGCCATCGCTTCTTCATTGTTCGAAGGTTCACTCTTGTCCAACAATATGATTTCCATGACAGGGTTGTTGTACCACTCTGGTGCGGAACGTGTCCTTGTGGACCTTCAACGTTCAGTAACAACTTGAGTTGAAGTTTCATGATCATCATCATTAACTTCTTCTCTAGCCGGTGCAAGCACTTCAGAAACATTTTCTTGTGCTGCACTACTCTCTGGTTCGAGAGGAGGTACGATTACCTCATCAAGTTCTACTTTCCTCCCACTTACTTCTTTCGAGGTAAACTCTTTCTCTAGAAAGAATCCATTCTTGGCAACAAAGATTTTGCCTTTGGATCTAAGATAGAAGGTGTACCCAATAGTTTCTTTAGGGTATCCTATGAAGACGCATTTTTCTGCTTTGGGTTCGAGCTTCTCAGGTTGAAGTTTCTTAACATAAGCATCACAGCCCCAAACTTTCAAAAACGACAGCTTAGGTTTCTTGCCAAACCATAATTCATACGGTGTTGTCTCAATGGATTTAGACGATGCCCTATTTAAAGTGAATGCGACAGTTTCCAATGCATATCCCCAAAATGATAGTGGTAAATCAGTAAGAGACATCATAGATCGCACCATATCCAATAAAGTGCGATCACGACGTTCAGACACACCGTTACGCTGCGGTGTGCCAGGCGGCGTGAGTTGTGAAACAATTCCACATTTCCTTAAGTGCATGCCAAAGTAGTGACTCAAATATTCTCCTCCACGATCAGATCGTAGGAACTTTATTTTCTTGTCACGTTGATTCTCTAGCTCACTCTGAAATTCCTTGAACCTTTCAAAGGTTTTAGACTTGTGTTTCATTAAGTAGACATACACATATCTGCTTAAGTCATCAATGAGGGTGAGAACATAACGATAGCCACCGCGAGTCTCAACGCTCATTGGACCACATACATCGGCATGTATTATTTCCAACAAGTTGGTTGCTTGCTCCATTGTTCCGGAGAATGGAGTCTTGGTCACCTTGCCGATGAGGCTCCAAAAGTATGGAGTTTCTTCATGTGCTTGACACCGATATGACCAAGGCGGAAGTGCCACAAGTACGTGGGACTATCATTATCAATCTTACATCTTTTGGTACTCACACTGTGAATATGTGTAACATCACGTTCGAGATTCATTAAGAATAAACCAATGACTAGCGGGGCATGACCATAAAACATACCACTCATATAAATAGAACAACCATTATGCCCAGATTTAAAATGAGTAGCCATCTTGCATCAAGCAAGATCCCGATACAATGTTCATGCTCAAAGCTGGTACTAAATAACAATTATTAAAACTAATCTCGTAGGTAGATGTATAGGCAGCGTGCCGACGACGATCACATCGACCTTGTAACCATTCCTGACACGCATCGTCACCCAGGAGCTACTACGAGCGCTCGTAAGGTACACATCAATAACATGTATATCATATATACCTTTGACATTGCCGGCCTTCTTATCCGCTAAGTACTTGCGGCAATTCCGCTTCGAGTGACCGGTTCCTTTGCAGTAATAGCACTCTGTCTCAGGCTTGGGTCCTTTCTTTGGCTTCTTCCCGGCAACTGGTTTACCGGGTGCGGCAACTGCTTTGCCGTCTTTCTTGAAGTTCTTTTTACCCTTGCCTTTCTTGAAACTGGTGGTCTTATTTACCATCAACACTTGATGTTCTTTCTTGATTTCCACCTCCGCTGATTTCAGCATTGAATACAACTCGGGAATGGTATTATCCATCCCTTGCATGTTGTAGTTCATCACAAAGCCCTTATAGCTAGGTGGGAGCGACTGAAGAATTCTACGAATGACCGCGTCATCTAGAAGTTCAACTCCCAGCTGAGACAAGTGGTTGTGCAACCCACACATTCTGAGTATGTGCTCACTGACAGACCCACTCTCCTCCATCTTACAACTAAAGAACTTGTCGAAGACTTCATATCTCTCGACTTGGGCATGAGCTTGAAAAACTAGTTTTAGCTCCTGGAACATCTCATATGCTCCATTTTGCCCAAAATGCCTTTGGAGCCCCGGTTCTAAACTGTAAAGCATGCCGCTCTGAACCAGAGAGTAGTCATCACTCCGCGATTGCCAGGCATTCCGAACGTCCTAGGTTGCCGCGGGAAAGGGAGGATCACCTAGCGGTGCATCAAGGACATATGCCTTCTTGGAAGCCATGAGGATGAGCTTTAAGTTACGAGCCCAGTCCACATAGTTGCTCCCATCGTCTTTCAGCTTGGTTTTCTCTACGAACGCGTTGAAGTTGAATGGGATATTTGCGTTGGCCATTGGATCTACAATATTTGTCAAGACAATTTTAGACTAAGTTCATGATAACTAAGTTCATTTAATAAAATTATTTAATGAACTCCCACTCAAATAGACATCCCTCTATTTATGTTACATGATCCACGTCGACTAGCCCGTGTCTGATCATCACGTGAGACGGACTAGTCATCAATGGTGAGCATCTCCATGCTGATCGTATCATCCATACGACTCATGTTCGACCTTTTGGTCTCCCGTATTGCGAGGCCATGTCTGTACATGCTAGGCTCATCGAGTCAACCTAAGTGTTTTGCGTGTGTAAATCTGGCTTACACCCGTTCTATGTGAACATTAGAATCTGTCACACCTGATCATCACATGGTTCTTCGAGACAACGATCGTTCACAACAGTGCACACTTAGGGGAATACTTATCTCGAAATTTTAATGAGGGATCATCTTATCTTTGCTACCGTCATTCTAAGCAATAAGCTGAAAAACATGATAAACATCACATGCAATCATATAGTGACATGATATGGCCAATATCAACTTGCTCCTTTGATCTCCATCTTCGGGAACAGCATGATCATCATTGTCACCGGCATGACACCATGATCTCCATCATTGTGTCTTTGCAAAGTCGTCTCGCAAACTATTACTTCTACTACTATAGCTAACGGTTAGCAATATAGTAAAGTAATCACATGGCATTGCATCTCATATAATAAATTAAGACAACTCCTATGGATCCTGCCGGTTGTCATACTCATCAACATGCAAGTCGTGAATCCTATTACAAGTACATGATCAATCTCATACATCACATATTTAACATCACATCCTTTTGGCCATATCACATCACATAGCATACCCTGCAAAAACAAGTTAGATGTCCTCTAATTGTTGTTGCATGTTTTACGTGGATGATTTGGGTTTCTAGCAAGAACGTTTCTTACCTACGTGACAGACACAACATTGATATGCCAATGCTATTTACCCTTCATAAGGACCCTCTTCATCTAATCCGATCCGACTAAAGTGGGAGAGACAGACACCCGCTAGCAACCTTATGCCCCAAGTACATGTCGGTCGGTGGAACCAGTCTTACGTAAGAGTATGTGTAAAGTTGGTTTGGGCTGCTTCATCCACGATGCCGCCGAATCAAGATAAGAATAGTAATGGCAAGCAATTGACAAAATCATCGCCCACAACTTTTGTGTTCTACTCGTGCATAGAATCGACACATAGAACCTGGCTCGGATGCCATTGTTGGGGAACGTAGTAGTAATTGAAAATATTTCCTACGTCATCCAAGAATCTATCTTGGAGAAACCAGCAATGAACAATGGGGTAGAGCATCTTCGTACCTTTGAAGATCCCTAAGAGGAAGCATTACTAGAACGCGATTGATGGAGTCATACTCGCAACGATTCAGATCACGGAAGATTCCGATGTAAGCGCCGAAAAACGGCGCCTCCGCGTTCAACACACGTGCAGCTCGGTGACGTCTCCTACGCCTTGATCCAGCAAGGAGAGAGGAGAGGTTGAGGGAGAGCTCCGGCAGCACGACGGCGTGGTGACGGTGGATCTATGTAGTTCTCCGGGAGGGGTTCGCCAAGCACCGCGGAGGACGAGGAGGAAGAGAGGTAGGGCTGCGCCGTGGAAGAGGTGGAATTGTGTGTTTGCAGCCCCAAAACCGTCCACTATATATAGGAGGGAGTAGGAGGAGGGTCGGCCACCCGTAGGGAAACCCTAGGAGGTGTGGCGGAAAAGGAGGAGGGGGTGGCGCCCAAGGCAGCCCCCACGCCTAGGGTTTGCCCCCCTTAGCCCTCTCTTGCGCCTTGGGACCTTGGTGGTGGTGCACCAGCCCACCTAGGGGCTGGTTCCCATCCACTCTTGGCCCATGTAGCCTTTTGGGGTTGGTGACCCTTCCTGGTGGACCACCGGAACCCTTCCGATGGTCCCGGTACATTACCCGTGATTCCCGAAACACTTCCAGCGATCAAATCTCCCCTTCCTATATATGAATCTTTACCTCTGAACCATTCCAGAACTCCTCGTGATGTCCGGGATCTCATCCGGGACTACGAACAATCTTCAGTTAACACATACTATTCTCATTACAATCCTAGCGTCATCGAACCTTAAGTGTGTAGACCCTACGGGTTCGGGAATCATGCAGACATGAGCGAGACATCTCTCCGATCAATAACCAACAGCGGGGTCTGGATATCCATGTTGGATCCGACATGTTCCACGATGATCTCATCGGATGAACCACGATGTCGGGGATTCAATCAAACCCATATGCAATTCCCTTTGTCTACCGGTATGATACTTGCCCGAGATTCAATCGTCAGTATCCCTATACCTTGTTCAATCTCATTGCCGGCAAGTCTCTTTACTCGTTCTGTAACACATCATGCCATGACTAACTCCTTAGTCACATTGAGCTTAGTATGATGATGCATTACCGAGTGCACACCGATGAGTGGTGGTCGTAGTCTCCTTCATGTATATCACCAACATGTCTCGCCCTTGATCCACAGAGATACATCGCAGTGCGACTCCATTGGGTCTCCTGGAGCGTGACTCCATTGTGATTTGCGTTGGGTTTTCCGTGAAGAGGAACGGGTTATCACAACACAATGAGGGTAAGTATTTCCCACAGTTATGAAACCAAGGTTTATCGAACCAATAGGAATATCAACCAAAATCGTCTTCAACGGCTTCACACAAAAGAACAAACAACTTGCACCCAACGTGGGCAAGAGGGTTGTCAATCCTATTTTCTTGTTATTTGCAAGCAAGTGAGGTGTGTAGATAATTGTAGATAGCAAGATAAAATAAAAACCAGTAAATGGCAGAAAAGTAATGAAGGTTTTACCAATATGATGTGAATAGATCGGGGACCATAGCTTTCACTAATGGCATATCTCATGAAAAATACCATATGGAGGGTAACCAAATTACTGTTGGGCAATTTATAGAAAAGTGGATATTTAAGCGATATTCACGGCAATGAACTTGTATATCTAGGCATCACGTCCATAAGCAAATAGGCCAACTCCTGCCTTACCCCACTCATCGACCGCTGTCCATCATGCATCTAGATTATTAAGTAAAACACTGTAATGCTTGGAGAACGATGACATGATGTAGACAAAGTAAACTCAAGCAATATGAATAAACCCCAACGTTTTATCCTTACTAGCAGCAACACAAAGATGCATCTTGTCCCCTACTATCACTATGATATAGAAATTCACCAGGTTGAACCTACCACAACGCACGTCTCTTACTGAAGATATATCGATCTAGTTGCCCAAACTATTTCAATAGATCGGAGAGAATTATGAAGCTCTAATAATCATGCACATAATAATCATATAATTATTCACTAGAGACTCAAATATTTATCATGAATAATCTGAACGTAAACTCACAATTCTTCAAATCCCTACAAACACACCGCACAAAAGGAATTACATCATATGGATCAAAGCGAAGATGCGATGAGCATTGTATTGAAGATCAAAGAGAGAGATTGCCATATAGGTACTAGCCATGGAACCATAGGTCTATGGTTAACTACTCACACATCATTGTGAGGGCAACAAGGTTGATGAAGAGGCCCTCCGTGATTGACCCCCCCTCTGGCAGGGTGCCGGAATGGAGCTCCAGATGGCCTCCTATAGGAACAGAGACTTGCGATGGCGTAACAAGAACAGAGTTGAGAGGGTCATGAGGGAAGACAAGCCATCAGGGCGCCCCCGAGGCCACGCCCTCTTGGTTGTGGGACCCTCGTGAGGCCTCCAGCCTTC
The DNA here is from genome assembly GCF_904849725.1 of Hordeum vulgare subsp. vulgare. Taxonomy (NCBI): domain Eukaryota; kingdom Viridiplantae; phylum Streptophyta; class Magnoliopsida; order Poales; family Poaceae; genus Hordeum; species Hordeum vulgare. Next base: position 356,972,432 of record NC_058520.1, read on the forward strand.
TTCCCATACTCATTGGTTCTTCTTTTGCTCTAGAAAAAAAATCACCAAAAAGTTTAACGACAATTGGACCTCGTTTGGTATGGAAAACTTGCAAAGTGAAAAACACGTAGAAAACAACAACTAGCACTAGGCAGTGGGTCAATAGTTTAGTGCTCAAGAGTAATATAAAATGGTAAATAAATACCCCAAAAGTATCCTAGAATGTTGATATATCTGCATGGAACAATAAAAAATGGGCCATTTCTATTTTCCCCCAACTTTGTCCCGAGCTCTTGTTTACCCCTGAAAAAAACTAGTGCTCAACCATACCCATCTTCTATTAGATGTATTTATGGAAATACCCCTCCCCATTGTTTCCGTCCACTCACAGGGCTTTGAACGTCTTCAAACCATTCTATGGACATTTTTACCCTCAATATGTTTGTCACTTACGGGTGGGAACTGTAACTTTTAAAATAAAATAAGTTAGATCCCCGTATCATTTTTATAAAAAGGAATCGGGTCCCTATAACTTCTTGGAAAAAAGCAATCAAGTCCTTGTGGACATGGCAGCTCAGAGAAGAGCACGAGCACCAGCTTGTTCCCATGCTCGTCGGCTACTGCTGCAGACTCCCTAAGGTCCACGAGGTTTCTAGTCTGATCGGGTGCCGTGGCCACCGGCACGGCACTAGATTTTGACGGCTGTGGCCACACCACCCTCATAGCATTGATGTGCTTTGGGGACGGGAGCGCCTTGATACCGTTCATGTCTTACTTTGCGTGGTGGTGCTCGTCCTCACTCCAGGAAGCATCATGGACCTCCGGGAGGTTGAAGGAGCGCACAACGCCAATGTCATGGCACCATGAGTAGAAGGCGATGAGGTCTCGATGAGCCTGGTGGTGCTACTATGCGCCTTTAAGGCCTTGACATGGTCAGGGTACTCCATGTCGAAGAAGAATTCGAGCAGGACGGCGAGGGTGACGGCGACATCCTCGTAGAGCCGTGCACTCTCCTTGACGACGAGCCAGAGCTTGCTACCGTTGTTCTTGCTGCTATGGTGTCGTCCACTCTCATAGCTGCTCGCGTTGTCACCATAGTGCTGCACGCGAGAGAAATCCCCGAAGGGGAAGGGAGAGAGAGAGCTCGCCGGAGAGATTGAGAGGAGAGAGGGAGTTTTCTTCTTATTCTTGTTGGGTCCCATTCCTAAGTGGTAGAGATGAGAGAGAGTTTTTTCTTTTTTACTTTCTTTGGGTGGGTCCCACTTGTAAGTGACTTACGAAGCGAGGGGTGCAAATGTCCAGGCAACAGATCAATGACGATCAAAGGTCATTGACCAGACAGAAACAACACGGAAGGGTATTCCCATAATGGCATCTAATGGAAGAGGGGTATAGTTGAGCACTATTTTTATTTAGTGGGAAAGATGAGGTCGAGACAAAGTTAGGAAAAAAATGTAAATGTCCCATCAGAAATTATAGATACATTGGAGACATATCATGGTCATCCTTGGTCTTGTAGCTCTTGTTGGAGAAGTTGATGAGAAGTTGAGAGTCGCCCTTGATGAGTATACACTTGAAGCCTAGCGCAATGGCATCCTTGAGGCCTGCGATGAGGCCCTCATACTCCACGATGTTGTTGGAGACCTAGTCGTTGTGCCTGAAGCAGAGTTGCACCACATAGTAGAGCTTGCCTTTTGTTGGAAAGGTGAGTACCACGCTATCCCCCACACCCTGCTGGGAAAATGCTCCGTCAAAGTGCATGTTCCAACTGTCAGGAGCATCCTTCCTAGGAAGGAGGGACTCTGCTTCTTGAGGCTCGTCTTGTTGTGGGTCCGTCCACTCCTCCTTGAAGTCAGCCAAAGCCGAACCCTTGATTGTCCTTCTAGTGAGTAACTCTAGCTCAAAAGGTTGTAGCTCGATGTTTCCCTCTGCCACATGACCTGTGGCATTGGGGCTACAGAGCACATGTTTGAGGGGATATGATGTGGTCACCTTAAAGGGATGATCGTGGAAGTAATGCCATATATTTCTTGAGGCGATGAGGAGCACAAGGAGAAACTTCTGCTGCATAGGGTATCGGTCGCGTGCATCCCGCGGCATGTGCTCATGAAGTATACATGATGCTCCACGAGATGGGTTGTTGTGAGGGCACCAGCTTGGGATTTGCGAAGTTTGTTAGGTGGTTCTCCTGGGGTCTCTTGAGTTGGTGCTTCAGCAGATACCACCATGACCTGTTGAGTTTCTAGAGAGACCTTGGAACACAAAGGAGGAGAGGTCTCAGGAAGTGTCGGCTCAGCCTGACGGGGCTCACACACTACAGGAAGCATTGGCTCGGCCTCAGGGGCTCAGAGGCCATGATACGTCCATTTTCCATCATGTTTTGTTATGATTATTTATAGTGTTTTTATGCATTTTGCCACTTGGTGGAGTAATTCTAATGCATTTTCTCTAATAATATGCAAGGTTTATATCAAGTGGGAGAATACCGGCACATGGAATTCTGGACCTGAAAAAGCAATGTCAAAGATACCTATTCTGCGCATCTCCAATTGGGCTGAAAATTTATGGATATTTATTTTATAATAAATAAAAAATACTAGAGCTAAGAAGTATCGGAGGGGGGCTACCAGGCGCCCACTAGAAACTAGGGCACGCCAGGGTCTCCTGGCGCGACGTGATGTCTAGTGCGCCCCTCGCCCACCTTTGGTGATCATCTTCTCGTACAAATTCTCTTTTACACTGAAAAAATTTAGAGGAAGACTTTCGGGACAAAGCGCCGCCATCTCAAGGCGGAACCTGAGCAGGAGCACTTTTGCCCTTCGACAGAGCGATTTCGCTGGAGGATCAGCCCTCCTTGAGGGAGAAATTGAGGCGATCGTCATCACCAACAACCCTCTCATCTTGGGTAGGCTTATCTTCATCAACATCTTCATCAACACCATCTCCTCTCAAAACCCTAGTTCATCTCTTGTACTCAATCTTGTACAGGAACCTTGGATTGGTACGTGGGGTGTGACTAGTAGTGCTCATTACATATTGTAGTTGATGCTTTATGGTTTATTTGGTGGAAGATCATATGTTCAGATCCATTATGCTAGTTAATACCTCTCAGATCATGAACATGTTTATCACTTGTGAGTAGTTACTTTTGTTCTTGAGGCCACGGGAGAAATCATGTTGCCAGTAGTCATGCGAAGTTGATATTCATTCAATATTTTGATGATATGAATGTTGTGATCCCCATAGTGGTGTTATGTTAACGTGGAATACATAACACTTCACCATCTTTGGGCCTAAGGTAATTCATTGTGGAGTAGTAATTAGAGGTTGGGTTGCGAGAGTGACAGAAACTGAAACCCAGTCTATGCACTACTCCGTAAGGGGCTAGTTTTGATCCCTATGTTTAATACTACGACTAGAATTTATTCTTTATACTTTACTCGTAGTTGTAGATGCTTGCGGGAGGGTTAATCATAAGTGGGAGGTTTGTTCAAGTAATTAATCCAACATGACGAAAGTGACTAGATGAAATTCCCGTGTGCCCTCAAGAACGCTTTGCCTATTATAAGAAATTGTTCTCGCTCGTCCTTTGCCACAAAAAGATTGGGCTACCTTGCTGCACTTATTGTTACTATTACTAGTTGTAACTTGTCGCAATTATCTTGCTATCAAACAACTTGTTACCGCTATTTCAGTGCTTGTAGAAATTACCTTGCTGAAAACCACTTGTCATTTCCTATCGCTTCTCGTTGGGTTCGACACTCTTGATTATCAAAAGGACTATGATTGACCCCCTATACTTGTGAGTCATCAAGACTCTTTTCTTGCCGGGGAGTGAAGCACCTTTGGTAAGCATAATTTGGTAAGGGAAAATTTATATTACGTGTAGAAATTTACTGTAACTTGTCACTATGGAAAGTAATCCTTTTAGGGGTTTGTTCGGGGTATCTTCACCTCGATCGGAAACACCAAGAGTTGTCCCTCAACCTGCTGAACCTACTGAAAATGTTTATTATCAAATTCCTTCATGTATGATAGAGAAACTACGAGCTAATCATTATGCAGGAGATGGAACAAAACATCCCGATATGCACCTAATCTATGTGGATGAAGTTTGTGGATTATTTAAGCTTGCGGGTTTATCCGGGGATGAAGTCAAGGAGAAGTTTCTTCCTTTATCTTTGGTGGAAAAAGCATTGACATGTATTGGCTATGTGATGATACAGGATCTTGGAACTGGAATCTATTGCAATTGGAGTTTCACCAAAAAATTATCCTATGCATCTTTTTCCTCATGATCGGAATTTTATCTATGATTTTTGGCCTTGTAAAGGAGAAAGTATCAATCTAGCTTGGGGGAGGCTTAAGTCAATGTTATATTCATGCCCGAGTCATGATCTCTCGGGAGAATTTTTTATTCATAATTTTTATGCTCGACTTTGTCGTAATGATCAAACGATGCTCGATACTTCTTGCTCTCGTTCTTTTATGAAGAAGACTATTGAATTTATGTGGGATATTTGGAAATAATTAAAAACAAATCTGAATATTGGGAGCTCGACGAATGTAAAGAGTCAGGTATAGAACTTAAGTTTGATCATTTGAAATCTTTATGAATACGGACGTTGTCAATGATTTTAGCACTAAGTATGGACATGACTCTGAGATAGTAGCCTCATTCTGTGAAACCTTTGCTACTCATGTTGATCTCCCTAAATAGAAATGGTTTAAATATCATCCACCTATTAAAAAAATTGAAGAACCAATTAAAGTTGAGGCTGAAACTATCATTTACAATGTTGAGCCAGTTGTGCCTACTTCTTATCTGAAGAAACCACCTTTCTTTGTTAGATAAAGGAACATGCTAAAGCTTCAACCATGATTAACAAAAGTTATGTTATAACAACCAAACCCATTGAGAAAATCAAGGTAGAACCTAGTATTGCCTTGCTTAAAGATCTCTTGGTAGACAATATGGATGGGCATGTTGTTTATTTTTGCAATGAAGCTGCAAGAATTGCCAAACCTGATACTAAAGATATGAATAGATGTGTTGTTGGCTTGCCGCTCATATCAGTCAAAATAGGAGATCATTCCTATCATGGTTTATGTGATATGGGTGCTAGTGTTAGTGCTACCCCTTCGACATTATATCAAGAAATTATGCATGAGATAGCACCCGCTGAGATAGAAGATATATATGTTACAATTAAACTTGCTAATAGAGACACCATCACACCACTTGGGATTGTTAGAGATGTTGAAGTCTTGTGTGGAAAATTAAAATACCCAATTGATTTTCTAGTATTTGGCTCACCACAAGATATTTTGTGTCCCATAATATTTGGTAGAACCTTCTTGAACACTGTCAATGCTCTAATGGATTGCAAACAGGAAACTGTCAGTGTCAGTTTTGGTGGTATGTCTCATGAATTTCATTTCTCCAAGTTTAGTAAGCAACTCCATGATAAACAATTACCTAGTAAAGATGAATTAACTAGTCTTGCTTCTATTGCCATTCCTCCTACGGATCAATTATAACAATATTTGTTAGACCATGAAAATGATATGCATATGCATGAAAGAAATGAACTAGAAAATATGTTCTTTGAGAAGAAACCTATCCTTAAACACAACTTGCGTGTTGAAATTCTAGGGGGTCCTGTTCCAGCCAAGGGTGATCCTATGTTTGAATTAAAGCAATTACACGAGACTTTGAAATATGCTTATCTTTATGAAAATAAGATACATCATGTTATTATCAGTGCTAACCTTACACGAGATGAAGAAGAAAGATTGTTAAAAACTTTAAGGAAGCATCAATGTGCTATTGGGTATACTCTTGATGATCTTAAGGGCATTAGTCCCACTCTCTGGCAGCACAAGTCTAATATGGAACTAGATGCTAAACCCGTTGTTTACCACCAACGAAGACTGAACCCCAAAATGAAAGAAGTGGTAAGAAATTAAATATTAAAGCTTCTCGAAGCATGTATAATTTATCCCATAGCTGATAGTAGATGGGTAAGTCTCGTTCATTGTGTCCTTAAGAAAGGAGGTATTAATGTTGTTCCTAGTGATAAAAATGAACTCACTCCACAAAGAATTGTGATTGTCTATAGAATGTTAATTGATTTTAGAAATTAAACAAAGCTACTAGAAAAGATCATTATCCTTTACCATTCATAGACCAAATGCTAGAAACGTTATCAAAGCACACACATTTTTTGCTTTCTAGATGGTTATGCTGGTTTATCTCAAACACGTGTGTCACAACCTAATCAAGAGAAAACCGCCTTTACTTGTCCTTTTGGTACCTATGCTTATAGACGTATGCCTTTTGGATTATGCAATGCACCTGTTACCTTTCAAAGATGTATGACTACTATACTCTCTGATTTTTGTGAAAAGATTGTTGATGTCTTCATGGATGACTTTTCCGTTTACGAAACTTCTTTTGATGATTGCTTAAGAATCCTCTATCAAGTTTTGCAGAGATGTGAGCAAACTAACCTTGTCTTGAATTGGGATAAGTGCCACTTCATGGTAAATGAAGGTATTGTCTTGGGTCATAAAATTTCCGAACAAGGTATTGACGTGGATAAGGATGAAGTTGATGCAATTGAGAAGATGCCATGCCCTAAAGATATTAAAGGTATCCGTAGTTTCCTTGGCCATGCTGGTTACTATAGGAGGTTTATTAAACACTTCTCTACAATTTCTAGGCCTCTTACTAATTTATTACAAAATGATGTTTCTCTAATTTTTGATGATGAATGTGTAGAAGCCTTTGAAACACTTAAGAAAGCCTTAACTTCTGCACCTATTGTTCAAACTCCTGATTGGAACTTACCATTTGAAATTATGTGTGATGCTAGTGATTATACTGTTGGTGTTGTTCTAGGACAAAGAGTTGATAAGAAACTAAATGTTATCCATTATGCTAGTCAAACTCTAGGCAGTGCCGAGAGAAATTATGCTACCACTGAAAAAGAATTCTTAGCAGTTGTATTTGCTTGTGATATATTCAGATCTTACATTGCTGACTCTAAAGTAATTGTTCACACTGATCATGCTGCTATTAAATATCTTATGGAAAAGAAAGATGCTAAGCCTATACAAGGTGGGTTCTCTTACTACAAGAGTTCGATTTGCATATCATTGATAGGAAAGGATCTTAGAACCTCGTAGCTGATAACTTGTCTCGGTTAGAAAATGTCCTTGATGACCAATTACCTATTGATGATAGCTTTCCATATGAACAACTAGGTGTGGTCAATGTTTCTCATAACACACCCTGGTTTGCTGATTATTCTAATTACATTGTTGCTAAAGACATACCACCTAGTTTCCCCTATGAACAAAAGAAAAAAATCTTCTTTGATTTAAGACATTACTTTTGGGATGAACCACATATTTATAAATGTTGGGGAACGTTGCATGGGAAACAAAAGAAATTCCTATGCTCATTAAGATCAATCTATGGAGATCACCATCTATGAGTGGAGAGATTGGATCTACATACCTTTGAAGATCGCTAAGCGGACGTGTTCAAGAACGCGGTTGATATAGTCGTACGTCTTCGCGATTCAATCACGAACCGTCCCGCGATCTCCCGATCAAGTGTCGAACAAACGGCATGTCCACGTCCAACACACATATAGCTTGGTGACGGCTTCACCTCGTCGATCCAACGAGCGATGGTGAAGTAGTAGCCCGAGTATTCCACAGCACGACGGCGTGGTGAGGTGTGATACGTCTCCAACGTATCTATAATTTTTTATGGTTCCATGCTATTATCTTGTCAACTTTGGATTTTTTGTATGCATGATTATGCTATTTTATATATTCTTTGGGACTAACCTATTAACCCAGTGCCAAGTGCCAGTTTCTGTTTTTTCCGTGTTTTTGAACATTTTCAGAGAAGAATATTAAACGGAGTCCAAACGGAATAAAACTTGTGGGATGATTTTTTCCAAAACAGAAGATACGTAGGGAACTTGAGAACCAAGGTAAAGGACGTCGGGGGAGGTCACAAGCCCCCTAGTCGCGGCATGGGGGCGCCTAGCAGGCTTGTGGGCCCCCCATGGCTCCTTTTCCCTACCTCTTCCGCCTATAAATTCTCTAAAAATCCAAAACCACGGGAGAGAGCCACGAAAATACTTTTCCGCCGCCGCAAGCTTCTGTCTCCGCAAGATCCCATCCGGGGCAGGTTCTGGTGCCCTGCCGGAGGAGGATTCGGACACGGAGGGCTTCTTCATCAACACCATTGCCTCTCCGATGATGCGTGAGTTCACCACAGACCTTCGGGTCCATAGCTAGTAGCTAGATGGCTTCTTCTCTCTCTTGGATCTTCAATACAAAGTTCTCCATGATCTTCATGGAGATCTATCCGATGTAACCTTCTTTTGCGGTGTGTTTGTCGAGATCCGATGAATTGTGGATTTATGATCAGATTATCTATGAATATTATTTGAGTCTCCTCTGATCTCTTATATGCTTGATTTCGTATCCTTGTAATTCTCTTCGTGTTGTGGGTTTCGTTTGGCCAACTTGATCTATAATTATTGCAATGGGAGAAGTGCTTGGTTTTGGGTTCATACCGTGCGGTTTCCTCACCTAGTGACAGAAGGGGTAGCGAAGCACGCATCGTGTTGTTGCCATCAAGGGTAAAAAGATGGGGTTTATATCTATTGCATGAATCTATCCCTCTACATCATGTCATCTTGCTTAAGGCGTTACTCTGTTTGTTATGAACTCAATACACTAGATGCATGCTGGATGGCGGTCGATGTGTGGAGTAATAGTAGTAGATGCAGAAAGTACCTGTCTACTTGTATCGGACGTGATGCCTATATGTATGATCATTGCCTTATATATCATCATGACTTTGCGTGATTCTATCAATTGCTCGACAGTAATTTGTTCACCCACCGTAATACTTGCTATCATGAGAGAAGCCTCTAGTGAACACTATGGCCCCCGGGTCTACTTCACATCATATTTTCTGATCCACATAGTTACTTTGTTGCACTTTTCACCTTCAGATCTCACCTTGCAAACAATCGTGAAGGGATTGACAACCCCTTTATAGCGTTGGGTGCAAGTTTGTTTGTTTTTACGCAGGTACATTGGTGCCTCATCTTGATACTCCTACTGGATTGATACCTTGGTTCTCAAACTGAGGGAAATACTTACTGCTACTTTGCTGCATCACCCTTTCCTCTTCAAGGGAAAAACCAACGCAAGCTCAAGAGGTAGCAAGAAGAATTTCTGGCGTCGCTGCCGGGGAGGATCAAGTCAAGAATAGTCTCCCGTCAACGTGCCAATTTCCGGCGCCATTGCCGGGGAGTATTCAAAGTGAAGCATATCCAAGTACCTATCGCAAACTCATCTCTTGCATTTACATTACTTGCCTTTTGCCTATCGTTTTCCTCTCCCCACTTCTGAAAAAACCAAATTTACAAAAATATTTGCCTTTTTTGCTTGCCTTTCCTTTGCTTGTGTGCTATGTGCCTTCAATATGCTTGCATCTTTGCTTGCTAGTATCTATTGATATGGATCCTCACCCACTTTCTAATCTCTTTAAGAGATCCAATTATGTTGAACCAATTGCTCTTTATTTTTGTGCACTAGATTTTCTTTATGATGTTTTGCTTGAGATGCGTGAATCAGAAAATTGTGATGAAGAAATTTATGAAGTGATTCACGAGGGCTCCTTGAATGAAAAGCATGATTGCAATGGTTTCACTATGAATTCTATTAATGTCAATCATGCTAACAATATGCAAAACCCTAATCTTGGGGATGCTAGTTTTGCTATATCCACTACTTGTTGCAATGATCATGATTGGGGTAATGATTTTTCTTACGATCTTGAAAATTTGTTTAGGCCTCATGATGAATATGATATTTGCAATAATATTGAACGTGGGTTTGGAGAAGTCATGACTTTACTTGATGATAATCCCACTATTTTTGAAGAGCGTCAACTTTGCATGCATCTGGATCATGAAAAGAATATCCTATGTGATAGATATATTGTTGAATTTTAATATGATCCCACATGTAATTGTTATGAGAGAGGAAAATATTGTGGTAGAAAATTTCATGTCACTAATTCACCTCTCGTTATGTTTCTATTGCTATTGTCTCTTTCTTCTTCCTTGCATATGGTAACTATTGGTTGTCTTGACAATTTGATTTCCTATAAAATCCCTATGCATAGGAAGTGGGTTAGACTTAAACGTGTGTTTTTCCATTCATGATGCTCTTTTGCATATCTCAACTACTACTTTTTATGTGAGCATCATTGAAATCGTTAAGCCTAGCTAGGGACGTTAAACAATAGCACTTGTTGGGAGGCAACCCAATGAATTTATCTTTGCTTTTTGCTTTCTGTTTTTTTGTGTCCACACCATCATAATTCTGTTATGATTGTGTTTTTTATGTTTCTTTTAGTGTTTATGCCAAGTAAAACCTTTATGATCAGTTTTGGTGATGGTTGTTTAATCATACTGAAAAAGACAGGAACTTTGTGCTCACGAAATTATTTCTAATTCCTATCCAGAAAGAGCTTTTGAGTTTATTCTTTTTGCTGCTGGTTGATATGCGAATTTACCTAATTTTCAAAATTTGTCAGAATTTTTGAGATACCATAGGTATACGAATTATATAGATTGCTACAGACTGGTCTGTTTTTGACAGATTCTGTTTTTGTTGTGTTGATTGCTTATTTTGATGAAACTATGGATAGTATCGGGGAGTACTAGCCATGGAAAAGTGAGAATACAGTAATCTAACATCAATCTAAATGGAAATCAAGTTTACTACAATACCTAAAGAGTGGTGGTTTGTTTTCTTATGCTAATGATATCACGAGTTTCTGTTTAAGTTTTGTGTTGTGAAGTTTTCAAGTTTTGGGTGATGTTCTCATGGACAATGGGATAAAGAGTGGAAAGAGCTTAAGCTTGGGGATGCCCAAGGTATCCCAAGCCAAATTAAAGGACACCAAAAACCCTAAGCTTGGGGATGCCCCGGGAAGGCATCCCCTCTTTCGTCTTCAATCCATCTGTAACGTCACTTGGAGCTATATTTTTATTCACCACATGATATGTGCTTTGCTTGGAGCGGCGTGTATTATAGGAGTCTTTGCTTTTTGTTTTGTCACAATCATCCTTGCTGCACACCTTTTTGAGAGGGACATGCACTCATCGTGAATTTGCTAGAATACTCATTGAGCTTCGCTTATATCTTTTGAGTTAGGTAATTTAGCTCGCATGTGCTTCACTTATATATTTTGAGCTAGATAACTTTGCTCTAGTGCTTCACTTAGATATTTTTAGAGCACGGCGGTGTCATATTTTGAAGAATTAAGAACTCTTGATCTTCACTTATATCTTTTTGAGAGTGCTCTCTCTAAGTAACTTGGTAATTGGCGTGTGCTATGAAAGTAGTCCTAAATATGATAGGCGTCCAAAGAGGATATGATAAAAACTTCCATATTCAAGTGCATTGATTAGTAAAAAGAATTTTGATTCCTCACACTTAGTTTTGAGATATGGATATAGTAATATTAGATCTATGTTAGTAGGGTGTTGTGAATCTAGAAATACTTGTGTTGAAGTTAGTGATTCCCGTAGCAGGCACGTATGGTGAACCGCTATGTTAGGAAGTCGGAGCATAATCGATTTATTGACTCTCATCCTTTGTGTGGAGGTCGGGATCGCGTGATGGTTAAACACCTACCAACCCTTCCCCTAGGAGTATGCGTTTAGCACTTTGTTTTGATTACTAATAAAACTTTCGCAATAAGTATATGAGTTCTTCATGACTAATGTGAGCCCATGGTATAGATGCACTTTCACCTTCCACCATTGCTAGCCTCTCTAGTGTCGCGCAACTTTCGCCGGTGCACAAACCCACCATATACCTTCCTCAAAACAGCCACCATACCTACCTATTATGGCATTTTCATAGCCATTGCGAGATATATTTCCATGCAACTCCCACCGTTCCATCTCATGACATGTGCCGTCACTTTCATATTGCCATTGCATGATTGTAAGATAGCTAGCGAGATGTTTCAATGTCATACTCTAAGATAGATCGTTGCACATCCCGGTACACTGCCGGAGGCATTTCCTATAGAGTCATCATTGTTCTAAGTATCGAGTTGGAAGTAAATAAAAGTGTGATGATCATCATTATTAGAGCATTGTCCCATGTGAGGAAAAAATGAGGCCAAAGTTGCCCACCAAAAAAATGAAAGAAAAAGAGAGGCCAGGGAGGCCACCAAAAAAATGAGAGAAAAAGAGAGAAGGGACAATGATACTATCTTTTTCCACACTTGTGCTTCAACATAGAACCATGTTCTTCATGACAGAGAGTCTCTTGTTTTGTCACCTCCATATACTAGTGGGAATTTTCATTATATAACTTGGCTTGTATATTTCAATGATGGGCTTCCTCAAAATTGCCCTAGGTCTTCGTGAGGAAGCAAGTTGGATGCATACCCACTAGTTTTCCTTTTGAGCTTTCGCACACTTATAGCTCTAGTGCATCCGTTGCATGGTAATCCCTACTCACTCACATTGATATCTATCGATGGGCATCTCCATAGCCCGTTGATACACCGAGTCGATGTGACCATCTCCTCTTTTTTGACTCACAACCTCCACCACACTCTATTCCACCTATAGTGCTATATCCATGGCTCACGCTCATGTATTGCGTGAGAGTTGAAAAAGTTTGAGGAAGTAAGAGTGCGAAAACAATTACTTGGCCAATACCGGGGTTGTTCATGATTTAAATTCGTTGTGTGGGGATGATGGAGCATAGCCAGACTATATGATTTTGTAGGGACAACTTTCTTTGGCCTTGTTATTTCAAAAGTTCGTGATCACCTTGCTAGTATGCTTGAAGTACTATTGTTTCCATGTCAATAGTAAACTATTGTTTTGAATCTTACGGATCTGAACATTCATGCCACAAGAAATAAGTTACAAAGGACAAATATGTTAGGTAGCATTCCGCATCAAAAATCCAGTCTTTATCACATCCCTACTTGTGGACGATCAGGAGTTAAGCTTGGGGATGCTTGATACGTCTCCAACGTATCTATTATTTTTTAAGGTTCCATGCTATTATCTTGTCAATTTTGGATGTTTTGTATGCATGATTATGCAATATTATATCTTTTTTGGGACTAACCTATTAACTCAGTGCCAAGTGCCAGTTTCTTTTTTTTCGTGTTTTTGACCTTTTTCAGAGAAGAATATTAAACGGAGTCCAAACGGAATAAAACATGCGGGATGATTTTTTCCATAACAAAAGATACGCAGGGAACTTGAGAACCAAGGCAAAGGACCTCGGGGGAGGTCACAAGCCCCCTAGCCGCGGCCTGGGGGCGCCTAGCAGCCTTGTGGGCCCCACGTGGCTCCTTTGCCCTACCTCTTCCGCCTATAAATTCTCTAAAAATCCAAAACCACGGGAGAGAGCCACGAAAATACTTTTCCGCCGCCGCAAGCTTCTGTTTCCATAAGATCCCATCTGGGGCACGTTCTGGTGCCCTGCCGGAGGGGGATTCGGACACGGAGGGCTTCTTCATCAACACCATTTCCTCTCCGATGATGCGTGAGTAGTTCACCACAGACCTTCGGGTCCATAGCTAGTAGCTAGATGGCTTCTTCTCTCTCTTGGATCTTCAATACAAAGTTCTCCATGATCTTCATGGAGATCTATCCGATGTAACCTTCTTTTTGGTGTGTTTGTCGAGATCCGATGGATTGTGGATTTATGATCATATTATCTATGAATATTATTTAAGTCTCCTCTGATCTCTTATATGCATGATTTCGTATCCTTGTAATTCTCTTCAGAGTTGTGGGTTTCGTTTGGCAAACTTGATCTATAATTCTTGCAATGGGAGAAGTGCTTGGTTTTGGGTTCATACCATGCGGTGGCCTCACCTAGTGACAGAAGGGGTAGCGAGGCACGTATCATGTTTTTGCCATCAAGGCTAAAAAGATGGGGTTTATATCTATTGCATGAATCTATCCCTCCACATCATGCCATCTTGCTTAAGGCGTTACTCTATTTGTTATGAAATCAACACACTAGATGCATGCTGGATAGCGGTCGATGTGTGGAGTAAAATTAGTAGATGCAGAAAGTATCGGTCTACTTGTCTCGGACGTGATGCCTATATGTATGATCATTGCCTTAGATATCATCATGACTTTGCGCGATTCTATCAATTGCTCGACAGTAATTTGTTCACCCACCGTAATACTTGCTATCATGAGAGAAGCCTCTAGTGAACACTATGGCCCCCGGGTCTACTTCACATCATATTTTCAGATCCACACAGTTACTTTGTTGCACTTTTCACCATCACATCAGATCTCACCTTGCAAATAATCGTGAAGGGATTGACAACCCGTTTATAGCGTTGGGTGCAAGTTTGTTTGTTTTTGCATAGGTACATAGGTGCCTCATCTTGATACTCCTACTGGATTGATACCTTGGTTCTCAAACTGAGGGAAATACTTACTGCTACTGTGATGCATCACCCTTTCCTCTTCAAGAGAAAAACCAACACAAGCTCAAGAGGTAGCAAGGTGTTGGTGATGGCAGCTTGGTAGGGCTTCGTCGTGGGGTTATGGAGGAGAGAAACTATGAGGGAGAGGAGGGGCAGCGCCGTGACAAGATTGTCATGTGGCTGCCCTCTCTCTACCTCTCTATATATAGGAGGAAGGGAGAGGAGGAAGGGAGAGGGGAGGGCACACTAGGGTTACCCCCTAGAAGCCGGTGGCCAACGGAGGGAGAGGCGGCGGCTAGGGTTAGGGTGTCCACCCACTTGGGTGCCTGGCCACCCAAGTTGGGCTCGCGGCGCCCCAAGGAGGCCCACCCCCTTCAACCAAAGTGGATTAGGAGAGGCGCTACACCCAGCCTCCTACTGGGCTGCCGTGGCCCTCTCCTTGGCGTATGAGCCCCCCAAGAATTGTCGGGGCATCCCTAACACCTTTCGACACTCCATGAATCCCTCGGTATACCTCAGAACACTTACGGACTCCGATGACCTTCATCCTATATATCAATCTTTACCTTCGTACTATTACGAAGTTCCTCATCACATCTGGGATCTCATCTGGGACTTCGAACAACCTTCGTTCACCAACACCATGACTTAATTATGCTTATATCGTCACCGAACCTGAAGTGTGTAGACCCTGCGGGTTCGAGAACTATGTAGACATGACCGAGACACTCTCTGGTCAATAACCAATAGCGGGACCTGGATGACCATATTGGTTCCTATATGTTCTACAAAGATCTTTCATCGGCTGAACCTCAATGCCAAGGATTCAATCAATCTCATATGCTATTCCCTTTGTCCATCGGTATATTATTTGCCCGAGATTCAATCGTCGGTATCTCCATTCCTAGCTCAATCTTGTTACCGGCAAGTCTATTTACTCGTTCTGTAATACAAAAACTCATGACCAAATTGTTAGTCACATTGCTTGCAAGATCATTGTGATGTTGTATTACCGAGTGGGTCCAGAGATACCTCTCTGTTATACGGAGTGACAAATCCCATTCTCAATTCATGCCAACCCAACAGACACCCTCAGAGATACATGTAGGGAACCTTTATAGTCACCAATTTACGTTGTGATGTTTGATACACATAAGGTATTCCTCCGGTGTCCGGGAGTTACATGATCTCATGGTCATAGGAACAGATAGTTGACACGCATAAAACAGTAGCAGTAAACTGACACTATCATATGCTACATTTATAGTTGGGTCTTGTCCATCACATCATTCTCCTAATAATGTGATCCCATTGTCAAATGACAACTCATTTCTATGGTCAGGAAACCTTGACCATCTTTGGTCAACGAGCTAGTAGTTCATTAGAGGCTTACTAGGGACAGTGTGTTGTCTATATATCCACACATGTATTTGAGTTTCCAATAAATACAGTTCTAGCATGGATAATAAACGTTTACCTTGAACAAGGAAATATAATAATAATCACTTTATTATTTCCTCTAGGGAATATTTCCAACACTCTCCCACTTGCACTGGAGTCAATAATCTAGCTCACATCAGTATGTTATTTACATTGTAATTGTGGGGACCCCGACTGGTAAGTTGAGATCGCCGTGCCGAGTGATCCCAAGGATCAATGCTCACTGAACACAGATAATGAATAATAGAGTCTTACATCCATACATACAGTTTTATACAATAAATGACCACTTCGGTCGAGTCTTACATACATAGGGCCTTAAAGGCCAAAGCACCAAACTAGACCAATAGCGGAATTATTGGTTGAAAGCGTGAACCCATGCCATCAGCCTTACCCTACAGGCATTCTGACTGGGAAGCGTCCTAGCTCGCAAGAACGTCACCGAGTTAATCTTCACCGTATCCTGTCTTTCACACCTGGTCAATGAAATAACCAGTGGCAAGCCAATGAGTACTTTGAATGTACTCGCAAACCGCCCATGATACGAACAATGAAAGTGAAGGATAACAATATCATGCATCTTTAGTGGAATGCAATTTGGTGGAATGATTAGGTATATGCAACAAGTTAAAGAATTACTCTTGAAGAACAGGTTACAGATATCGACATATCTGACAAGGGTTGAACACACCGGGTTCACCCTATATGCCAAGTCACCGAACTTGGTCATATCAATTCCTCAAGTAACTCCGGTTATTAACACCATTCACCGAACTCACACACACACACTTGGTTTATGCGAAAACGCTGGACGTAGTTTAAGCAGCACCACCCAACTGTCCTTGACCATGGACATGGCTATTCGAATAGTTTACACTCGCAGAGGTAGTACGTTGGACCCACGAGATCCGGGAAACTTCCGTGTCATCCACGACTCGCGGTATATCACATATACCCGAGGTAAGTACCGATCATCATCTTTCCCCTGACGATAGTAGACAAAGAGGTCCACTCAATTGGTACCCAGCCCACATGTTGTACGTCTTACGAGCACCGACTCTGGACAGTATCAACCATGCGGGGACCAACGGTGTGCCTGGAACTCATAATAATGGCATAGTCGTCCTACCTGGCACGACCCCATCACGAGAGTGACGACAATCACTCCCGCCACTAGTAATGTGGCTCTTTGCTAGTACCGACCAGAGTAATCAACAAAGCCCCGTCCCATAAAGGGGTATCGTGGTCGTACTGGTAAGGTTGGGACGGTCGACACATCATAAATCTAATCCCATTTCCGAAACCATACTCACACAAAAACACCGGTGCATCACTTCACCAAAAGTGATCACCAACTCATCATCACCCTCGGGAATTAGTGGCACCCGACGGGGTTTTCATAAACTCTTTGATTGAACTCATCATTATTCTCATGATAATATGCTCTATCTTTACTTGTCAACATGGTATTAGCATGACCCTCAAGGGGTAGGGTCAAGCTCAGTGCAATGATCCTATAACTTTACTAGTCAACATGACAGTAGCATGATCCTCATAGATGGTAGAGTCAAGCTCATCATGTTTGTGCTTCGAGGAGCCATATGTATAACATCACTATCATGCAAGTGCTTCGATGAAGCCTTCGGTACCATCACATCAATGATGAACCGACACTGTGATCTCATGCAACGAAAAAGTACTTGCTATTCTAGCATGCATCAATGTATGTGCTCAAGTCATGGTCAAAGGGCTGCTTGCCTTGCTCACGTAAGTCCTCAGGGTCTTTGAGGTCTTCCGCTCCAACTCCGAATACTCTGTCTACCGACAACTATCGTCGGAAACAACTATAGTAAGCCATATAGCAAGCAGAATAAAAGTGCTCCATAACTAGAAGTTTTATTTTTCTTGGACCTCTCTGGTCATAAGAAAAATACCTGAAGCTTCTCACAAGAGATTTTAATCATCAAGGATTTTTGAATAGGTGAAAGGAGCAATAGGTGGCCATTGAATAAACCAACAGAAATCATTCTATTAAAAATGACTGGAGGCACCCATTTAACAGAGAATGATTTTAGAAATATTTAGGAAGTGCTTTCACTGGATTTGGAGATGGTATGAATATTCTAGAGATTTTACAATGAGAAATAAATAGCAATAGGAGCTATTTATTTATTTCAACAGAAGTAAGTCACACAAAAATGTTGACCATGGTTCTAAAAATAGAGAAGGATTTCAGAAGGCTCTGGGAGTTTGAATCACTCCATTTGGAATTGATTTGAATCTGCTAGGAATTTTGAAAGGTGGGATATTTTATATCCAGATTGGTATTTTAAATAAAACACCACAGAAAGTTGGTAGGGAAAAAATGTTCAAAGCACTTATTTGGATAGGCCTCATTTTTAGGATCATGCAGAAATTTGAATCAATGGAATTGGAGTCAGAATGGATTTCTGGTGGAATTTGCAAGTTTAACCAATATGAAAAAGGGGGAAAAGACTCAGCTTATGGGGGCTATATTGCGCACTGGGTGCCAGTTAGGCCTTCGGGCCGGCCCACTGGCTTGGCTTGGCCAGCCGAGCCACGCAGGAGGCGCCCTAGCGCGAAATGCGCCTTCCGCGCAGGGAGACGGCAAGGGTGGGGGCGCTGCCACTTAAGTGGCGCGGCCCACCTGGCGGCTGCACTTGCCGGCTGACGCGTGGGACCCCGCGGAGTCTTCTTCTACCTCCCTCGCTGGACACAGAGGGAGCACAGGAGCGGGAGCCAGCTGACGCTAGGGCATTCTCCGGCGGCCGCAGCCACCCTAGGCTGTGCCCCGACCACCAGCAGGCTCAGGGGAGGTGGCCGCCCCCGTCCGCCTGCTCAGCGCCTGCAGGGGAGGGCCGCAAGGGCGCCGGCGATGGAGGTTGCTGGGAGACCGTCTACCCCCCTGGCTTCGGCACCAGGAACGAAGGGAGAGAGGAGGAGCGCTTGGAAGGAGTCGCGGTGGCCTGGGAGGTTGCCGGCAAGGCGGAAGGAGGCGGGGAAAGGCTCTGGGCAGGCCAGCCCGAGCGGGGGCCGGAGCTCTACCCCGCGGCCATGGGGAGAGGAGGGAGCCCGAGAGGAGAGGGGGCACGAGGGGCTCCCTGGGAGGAGAAGAGGAGGGTCTTAGGGAGCCCGAGAGGCTCTAGAAAGAAGAGTTAAGGGGGAAGAGAGGGCGAGGGAGCTCAGGAGCTCTCTGGAGCTTTTGGTGCATGGCCGCCACGCACTCTAGGAGGAGCTTGGAGGCTAGCTGCTGGTGGGGAACTGTTTGAACGGTCAAAAGCAAGGGCTGAGACATACTGGGACAAGCTGCTTCGCCAAGAAACGGTCGGGAGAAGAGAAACTAGGTGCAGAGCACCCGGTTTGCACATCAAGGTGCTGGTCACCACGCCCACTCATGCCCACAGGTTTGCAATGGCCAGCAAAACTTGTCCAGCATGCAAGGCATACATGCAGAAAGGTAACGCTGGAGTTTGGCAACTAGTGGAGTCGGTTTGAACTAGTTTTGACTGCTGCCAAGTTTCTAACAACAAACTTAGAGGTGAAAAAAATGGGTCTTAGGAGGGAAGCCTTGGGGAGAAATTATGTCTGGCAGTGTTAACTATGCAAGAACTACAACACTGCCAAGTTTGAGCTCAAGAAGTGAAGGGTAGCTTGTACTTGCTGTACAAAGCTACTTTTCAGCCAGAAATGAACTTGAGGAGCTGCTGCTCATTTTCTCCACATGGGCATGCCATATCTTGGTTCTAAATGAAGCCTTGGCATATATTAGATGCTCTGGAAAGAGTTGGGGGTGATAGATTAAGCATAAGAATGGAAGGAAGGGTAAAACAGTGCTGCCAAGGGTGAAAATGAGAGAAACTTACGACGGGACGTTCTCCAATAATTGACCAATGGCCATGGGAAAGTTATTGGAGGTGAAATGTAACTATGTGAGGCTGTGGTAGAAAGTTGAGCTCAAGGAATAAAGTGGAAGGGGAAAATGGCTATGAAACTTAGCAGGGTCAAATAATAGAGGAAAATAGGCTTGCACACCAAATTTGGGATTTGCTGGAGAAGTTTTCCAATGTAGACGTGAAAAACCCTAGAAAGGGGCAGAAATGGGTTTCTGCTTGGAACCCTATTCAAATAAATTCCCACAAATCCAATATTTGGTGTAGGGGCATTATTTGAGCATTAAGACATGCACAAAAAGTTTAAGGTCAATTGGGCAAACTTTATAATGTAAAGTTTGTCAAAGTCAGAAATCAACAAAGAGGGTTTTGAGGGTATTAGGACAAGTTCTTCTATTCTCCTTGGCGTACCACTTGGTGTGGATCCCTTATTGGAGTATTAGAACATGTCCACCAAATTTGAGCACAATTGGAGATACTTCACAATGTAGAGTTGCTCAAATTTGATTCTGGACAGATAGGGTTTTAGAGTGATTAAGGGAGCAAAATCAACTTTGATAAAAATGAAACTTGGCAAGATCATCAAGAATATCATAGATGACATGCTAGAATTTTACTGGAATTTATTGAGAATTGTAAGTGCATCTAGTGCCCCTTATTGATTTTGGTGGTTTGAAGACTTATAGGTTAAGTATCTAATGTGTTTCTGAGTGTACACAGGATCTATAAGTCATTGAGGAGTTTGAGATATTTGAAGAATATCGACTCCTAAAATTATATGTCTTCAGTTGAAGAAATTGGCCTGAAGCTGAAGAAATGAATCGCGAGGAATCTGCGATGAAATTGATATTCCTCATGAAGATACTGATATTGAGAAGTCCGGTGGTTCGTGAAGAAAATCATTCTGAAGAATTTGAAGCATGAAGATTTACACTTTCTGTTTTACCTTCTTCGCATTTGAGGAATAGGAACACCGTACTGTTAAAGGGGGTCGAAGTTACACTATGGAATGAATTTCCTCATGATGCTCAACCCAAGCCTAATACTATCAAAAGCCTCAAGTGAGGAATATGAGTGACATGAGGACTCTCACAGTTGAGGGTTCCGACCGTTTCGATAACCACGCCAAGTCACAGGTCTTATCCACTCCAACGGTCATATTATTTAAGGGCATTAGTGTCAAATCATGTCGGGATGCTCCCAGGCTATAAATAGCCACCCCCCATAACCACTAGCTGGTTGGCTGCTCCGTTAGAAACTGACACTTGTCATAAGAGCAGCCCAAATTCCTCAGAGCCTTTGATAGTAGTTCATCAGTGAGGAAATACACCACCCACCGAAACCACAAACCAAACCTAGTGATTGAGCATCACTGAAGAAGTTGTTCCTGTGTGGGACTGAAGCCTTTTACCTTTGAGGACTGTGCATCCTCCAGACGGTTAGGCGTCATGGTCTAGAGCTTTCTAGCAGTCAATTGTGGATCGCCGGGTGACCAAGTTTGTGAGGGTTTAGAAGTTTGCCCTGAAGACTTACCACGAGTGTTGGGCGAGGACTGTGTGTCCTTAGCTCAAGGAGAATACGGTAGGGACTGTGTGTCCCGGGACTGGGTGTCCCGGGACTGGGTGTCTTTTCGTTTCAATACCAAGCCGCTCCAAACCAGATGTACGACTCTCACAACAGTTGGAACTGGGTCATCAACGACTGTCTTCACTGAGAAACGGGTTCTAATTCCTCAACTCTTTATTTTCCCGTATTATGTGTTGATGACTTTCACAGTGACTGTTTGAAGAATTTGCTGAAGACTTTCTCCGAATTTCCTCAACCCCAAATTCTTCACATTAGTTGTTTCTCATCTGTTTTCTGCGTGCCTGCTCACTGTGCAATCTGTTTTCACATTCTTCACTTTGAAAAACTGCTGTTGTGAAACTTTGCACTTCTGATCCTTTACTGTTTCCGCTGTAAGTTAGTCATCAGTGAGGAATTTCCTCAAAAGGAATTTCCTCAGTGATGAAATTCTAAAAATCTCCTATTCACCCCCCTCTAGTCGATATAACGCACTTTCAATTGGTATCAGAGCAAGGTACTCCCTTGTTCTGTGTGATTTTGGTTTAACCACCTGGAGTTTTAGTTATGTCGACTGCATGCATGTTTAAGGTGACTGCAGCATGTCCTACCTACGAAGGAAAGAACTTTCCCTTCTGGAAGAACAAAATGCAAATGCATCTACAAGCTATTGATAATGATCTCTGGTATATTGTGGAAAATGGTGCCCCCATCATCTCTGCCAGTGTCACTGCGGCTGCTGTGAAGAAATTCAAGCAACTCGATTCTCAAGCGAAGAACATCATCTGTGGCCATCTGAGCCTAGGCCAGTTTGGAAGAGTAAGTGCTTTGGGCTCTGCAACACTGATCTGGGAGAGACTGTGCAAGGTAAATGAAGGAGTATCAACCCAGCGTGACTCTCGTGTTGATATTCTTCGCAATCTCTTCAATCGCTTCAAGAGACATGACAATGAAAGCTGCCAAGACACCTTTGATCGCCTCACTGACATATCAAATGAACTGCAAGCACTGGGAGCTCGAGACATCACTGATCACGAAGTTGTGAAGAAACTGCTAAGATCTTTGGATTCTTCGTTTGATACTTTAGTTCTGATGATTCAATAAAGACCAGATTACAAGATGCTTGATCCAGCTGATATACTAGAAAGGCTAAATACTCATGAATTCCAACTAGAAGAAAAGAGAGATCTATATGGACCAAGCTATTCCAGACCACGTGCACTGAAGGCTAGAGCAATTTCCTCATCTGAAGACGAAGACACAGATGACAGCATTTGTGACCCTGAAGAATTTGGACAGGAGCTTGGTCAGTTCGGTAAATCTTCAAGAAGAGACATGAGGAAATCAGAATCTTCATCTGAGGACTACAAGAAACGAACCTGTCACAAGTGCAAGAAATCAGGTCATTACATTGCTGACTGTCCCCGTTGGGGAAAGGAATCAAAGAAGAAGAAATACAAGGATGACAGTTCTGATGACTCGAAGAAGAAGAAGAAATCTTCAAAATCCTCATCTTCAAAGCCCTCATCGCACAAGAAGACTAGTTTCAGAAAGGCTCGGGCACTTATTGGCAAGGAAATGGACTCCGAGGCAGAATCAGAGGAATGTGATGAAGAAGAGGGTTCTGATGAAGACTCAGAATCCGGACTGGCTAGTCTTGCACTGGCAACCACTTTTGTCAGCAAGTCAATCTTCAATCTTGAAGAAAATTATTGCACCATCCATACTGATGACTATGCTGATGACTTCGCTCCAACCTATTGCTTCATGGCAAAGGGTTCAAAGGTACCAAATAATGCCTCCTCCTCTGATTCAAGTGACTATGAACCTAATTATTATAAGAAACCCAGTTACAGTAAACTTGCTATCATTGCCACTAAACAACAAACTGCTCTGAAAAAGCTTCAGAAACTGCTAGACAAAAGTGATGATCTGTTGAATGACGAAATGAACCTTACCCAAATTCTCACTGATGACATGAAAAGTCTTCAGTCTAGATTTGATAATCTTCAGGATCGTTATGATACACTCCTCACTGATCATGAGAAGCTTTCCTATGAATTTCTTCAAAGGAAGCTTGATCTTGAGAAGCTGAGGATGTCTCATGATGATCTTCGTATGGAAAATGATTCATTACTAGCTCAACAGATCAGCGCTAGTCAAGTTAAATTTATTCCTCCATGTCTTAAATGCATTGAACACGAAACTGCTAATTCATCACCAGAATCATCAAATGCTACCATTGCTACAAATTCTTCAACTTCACCTGTTGTGTCTATTTCCTCACTTGAGGAAAACACAAATGTTACTAATGAAAATGCAGGGTTGAAGGAATTGTACGTAACAGGCATGTACAAAAGCCTCAAAGGACATCAAACCCTCTGTGATGTGCTCAAAAAGCAGATCTTGAACAGGAACCCGAGGAAAGAAGGAATTGCCTTTGATAGGAAATTAAATGCTGATGGATCTTATTGGAAACCTGAGCAGTATCCCAAAACCTCATGGGTTGCTGCTACTCGGCCTCCTTTTGATCCATCTAATCTAACTGGCTTTTCATGTGAATTATCCTATTCCTCGGATGAGTCATTTGATTCCAACTATAAACTATTCAAAAATCAATCTGGTGAAGTATTTGCTCGATATGTTGGAACTAACTATAGGAATGTCCCTCCTCTGAGGAAAATCTGGGTTCCCAAAAGTTGTCTTGAAAATCTTCAGGTGAATGTCCTCATGACAACACCACTGAAGAATCTGAACCCGAGATCAAATTCCGCAAGAGGACCAAAGTCTTCAAGAAGATCAAAATCCTCAACTGGTCAAAACTATGCTCGTACCCGTGGTTATGTGTCTAACATGCAGGGAAACTACAAGGAATATGAATATGAGCGTTACTCCTCAAATCATTATGTTCATAAATCCTCAAACCAGTTCTCTGCATATTCGTATGAGTACTTTAATCCCCCTACTGTTAAGAGAAGTGCATTGGCTTCAATGCCACCTTTCTCATATGGTGCTCGCAGGATGATGAACACTTTGTCACCCCTTCAGATGTGGGTGGTGAAGAAATCAAACTAATCACTTCTGCAGGACAGGTCTCCAGATGAAAATCATCATCTAAAGAATTTGCTGGAGACCTGAGGAAATGCTTGTTAGGACGCAAGCTAATGATTGATGAAATAGAAATATTTCACTCGTCCTTACATTTCTGTTATGATGAAACTACTAATCTGATGAAATCAGTATCATATTCTTCAAATCTGAAGCATATGAGATGGTAAGCTGTACTAATTCATCTGCAGGATGACAAACCCAAGAATACTGAGTGGGTTCTGGATAGTGGCTGCACACATCACATGACTGGTGATAAAAGCTTACTGATGAATATGCCACTAACTCCATCACCTCTGAAGAAAATCACATATGCTGACAAAGGTAAAAGCAAGGTATTGGGACTTGGCAAAGTGCCTATTTCGAAGGATAGGCATATGGACAAAGTGATGCTTATTGAATCCCTTGGTTTTAACCTTATGTCAGTCTCGATGCTTTGTGATCTAGATATGATTGTTATCTTTGGTAGATACAGATGTGTAGTCATCATGGAATCTGACAGATCCAGAGTCTTCGAAGGTGTAAGAAGAGGGGATTTGTACATTGTTGATTTCTCTACAGGTCCTCAACCAGCCACTTGCTTACTAGCAAAAACCTCAGAAGGATGGTTGTGGCACCGAAGACTAGGTCATGTAGGCATGAGAAATTTGCACACACTTGCGAAGAAGAAGCATGTCATCGGCATCGAATCAGTCAAATTCCTCAAGGATCATCTCTGCGGTGCTTGTGAATCTAGGAAAATGACCAGATCCAAGCAGCCCTCTAAGACTATCATGACCACTGCACGTCCATTCGAATTGCTTCATATGGATCTATTTGGACCTACTCAATATGCCACACTAACCAATGTAGCATCTTTATATGGCTTCGTAATAGTTGATGATTATTCCAGATATACTTGGGTGCATATCATAGTGTATAAAACTGAAGTGCAGGAAATCTTCAAACGATTTTCCTCAAGGGCCTCAACGAACTTTGGCATCAAGATCAAACATATCAGGAGAGATAATGGAACCGAGTTCAAAAACACTGGTCTTGATGATTATTTTGATGAACTTGGTATTACTCACGAATTGTCTGCTCCTTATACTCCTCAGCATAATGGTGTCGTCGAAAGGAAGAACAGGACTCTGGTTGAAATGGCTAGAACTATGCTTGAAGAATATCAGACTCCTCGTCGCTTTTGGTCTGAAGAAATCAACACTGCTTGCCATACCATCAACAGGGTATATCTTCACAAATTCCTCAAGAAAACCTCATATGAACTCCTCACTGACAAGAAACCCAATGTAAGTTATTTCAAAGTCTTCGGTGCAAAATGCTGGATTAGAGATCCTCACCATAGCTCAAAATTTGCACCTAAGGCACATGAGGGTTTTATGCTCGGTTATGGAAAGGACTCGCACACTTACAGAGTCTTCCACAACTATCACAACAAAGTTTTTAAGACTGTAGATGTGCGGTTCGATGAAACTAATGGCTCGCAAAGAGAGCAATTGCCTTCCGATCCAGATAAGCTATCTCCTGAGGAAGCAATAAAGCTCAAGCCTACTGAAGACATTGTCCCCACTGAGGAAATTGGTGAAGAAACGATTCCGATCGCTGATAAAAACCAAGAAGATGCTCCTGAGGAAATTGCACCAGCACCAATTCCTCAGCCCAGACAAAATCCTCAACCAGCTCATCCGAGGATTGCGAACGAAGTAGAACTTGACAAAATCCTCAACGACATCAACACGCCAGGTCCTCTCACTCGCTCAAAAGCTTCACACTTAGTTAACTATTGTGGGCACTTTTCCTTTGTATCCATCACAGAACCCTCAAAAGTTGATGAGGCTTTTCTGGAACCGGAGTGGATCCAAGCTATGCAAGACGAACTTCCTCAATTCAAGATAATTGACGTATGGGAGCTCGTCAAACGACCAGATCCTCGCAAGCACAAAATCATCGGCACCAAGTGGATTTTCCGAAACAAGCAATATGAGGAAGACCAAGTGGTGAGGAACAAGGCACGACTTGTAGCCCAAGGCTACACCCAGGTTGAAGGAATAGATTTCGATGAAACTTTTGCACCTTATGCTAATCATCATAACATCACCTTATATCAAATGGATGTGAAAAGTGCATTCCTCAATGGTAAGATTGAGGAAGAAGTATATGTTGCTCAGCCTCCAGGTTTTGAGGATCCAAAGAATCCAGACAAAGTCTTCAGACTCAAAAAGGCTCTGTATGGCCTCAAGCAAGCCCCTCGGGCATGGTATGATACATTGAAGGAATTCCTCATGAAGAAAGGCTTCAAACCTGGTTCACTCGATCCAACTCTTTTCACAAAATCCTATGATAATGAGCTGTTTGTATGTCAAACATATGTCGATGATATCATATTTGGCTGTACTGACAAAAGATACAGTGATGAATTTGCCTACATGATGAGTGAAGAATATCAGATGTCCATGATGGGGGAGCTAGAATTCTTCTTAGGTCTTCAAATTCGTCAACAAAGCAATGGAATCTTCATATCACACGAGAAATACCTCAAGGATGTTCTGAAGAAATTCGACATGCACGAATGCAAAGGTGCCAAGACTCCGATGCCTACCAACGGCCACCTCGGCACTGATGAAAATGGTAAAGATTTCGATCAACAGGTATACCGTTCTATGATTGGCTCCTTATTGTATCTATGTGCATCTAGGCCAGATATAATGCTTAGTGTTTGCATGTGTGCACGTATTCAAGCAAAACCGAAGGAATCACACCGTAAGGCTATGAAACATATTCTTCGATACTTAGCTCACACACCAACACTAGGATTATGGTATCCCAAGGGCTCCAATCTTCATCTGGTAAGGTATTCTGATCCAGACTATGCTGGTGACCGTGTGGATCGCAAGTCAACATCTGGCACATGCCATTTCCTCGGAAGATCACTAGTTAGTTGGTCCTCAAAGAAGCAGAACTGCGTATCACTCTCCACTGCCGAAGCTGAGTACATTGCTGCTGGTTCTTGCTGTGCTCAATTTCTATGGATGAAGCAAACCCTCAAGGACTACGACATCAACATGAAGAATGTGCCTCTCTACTATGACAATGAGAGTGCTATCAAGATTGCATACAACCCAGTACAGCACTCGAAGACCAAGCACATCCAGATTCGTCATCATTTTCTTCGGGACCATGTCCTCAAGGGCAATATCCTCATCGACCATGTGAAGACTGATGATCAACTGGCAGATATCTTCACTAAGCCCTTGGATGAGAAAAGGTTTTGCAAGTTGCGGTGTGAGCTAAATATCTTAGACTCCTCAAATGTTTTGTAAAAACATGCACACATCCTAACACTTATGCAAAGTTGATGACTTAGATGTGCAACACATGATGAATCAATTTTCTTCAACTGATGAAGAATGTCACTCTGAATGTGAAGAAATTAATGAAGAAATTGATTCTCAGGGCCCTACGACAATTGTACGCTGCGTCTGTAATCAACATTCTTATATGGTGGGTAACGCCACCGCCCAATGTGAAATTCCTAAAGTTGATTTTCTTCAAATGATCAATTTCCTCACAATGCGTTTTTCTTCAAAACAGTTGTTCTTCATTGTGATGATTTATTACAAAATCTTCAAAAACACTTGATGACTTTCATTTGACTAGATAGACTGTGATTTCTAGTCCTCAACAACATTCACTTATTGCTATTTCTTCAAGTTGATGTTTCTGCTAAGTGAATGTGATCGGACCCTACTTTCCCTCTATGCTATACTTATCCAGTCCATTCAATTCTTCATATGCGTTCTACTTGAAACTTTGTTCAAAATCCTCACTGCATCCTTGTCAGCTGATGATTTTGTAACGAAAATCCTCAAATCTTCAAAAATTTCTTCTTTAAAGGCACGGTAACTGAACCCCCACTTCCCACGATCGGATAACCACGATCTCCACTATCTCCACCGCATCGGATGGGAGCTACACATGTCCTACGGAGACGTAGAGGCAGGGGCTATTTGGTCCGACATTCTCGCGCCAACAGTAACTTTTGGCTATAAATATGTCCTTATCCCCCTCGGCATCCTCTGCTTCGCCGCATCGCTCTCCTGCCACAATACACTCCACCGAACCCTAGCGCCACCGCTGGTAGTCTCGTCGCCGGTGAGGAAGAGCTTCGCTGCCTCGACTTCTTCCTCGCGAGAACCACGCCGGAGTCGGACCATCTTCGTCCGCCGCCACCGTAGACATCCTTTGTCGCCGAGTTAGGGTGCATTGGACACTCGAACGAAGAGCCTCTCCACACACAACTTTCTGTGTTCTTCGTGCGCACCCTCCAGGGTAAATATATCCCTTTTTACAGCAAGTTAGATCTAAAATTTTACATCTTCTACGTGAAATCTGTTTTTCCTCAAGATACGATGCGCACTTGATTCCTCAAACACTACCTATCACCACAATCATTGATGAACTAGGCTAAGCATCTAAGATTATCACGATATTCCTCAATTGCGCGAATTTTCGGATCTGTACAACTCTGGAACCCAAGAACAGTATGCTTAGGCAAATTCCTCAACCACTGGTTATATTCCTCAAACTGTCAAACTTTTCCATTTTCTTCAAATCTGAGAACGCATATGATCTCTCCAAATTCCTCGCAACCATACTCTGTTCACAGGTACACACATGTCAGCTGATGAATCTCTCGGTTCTCATCACATTAACTCATTTGCAGCGTTTCTGTAAGAAAACTCTTCAAGGCTCATCAGAATCCTCAAGAGTTCAAAATCATGAGCAAAATCCTCAACTGAAGAAAATGGAGGAAGAAAGAAAACAGAAGGGAGGAAAGAAACTTGAGCAAAACACATTTACTTGGACTATTGCACACCTGATGAAAATGAGACAATGGCCAAGAGAAAGATACGGCTACAAAAGATTGAACGCCGATGGGCGAAGGAATGGAAGGAGTAAAGGTTTGTGACTCCCAAATACGCGAAGAAATTCACTCTGAAGCCTCCTGGCAGAAGGGCCCCACTTGAGGATCATCAAGTAGCACATCCCTCAAGTCTCATGACCATTGATGACTATCGAGATGAAAAAGAAAAGCATCTGGCCAAGCTCAAGAAGCTGGCAGAAGCTGCAGTGAGGAAATTTAATGAATCCTCAGGTGTTGTTAATTCCTCAGCTGCAGAAACCTCAGGCTCAGAAATTCCTCAAATGCAGTCTGTGGCATCAAAGCCAAGGGCTCCAAAGCCTCAAGAGAAGTCTGCTCAGGCTTCTGTCACAAAACCCTCATCACCAAAACCTTCAACACCAAAACCATCAGCGCCAAAACCATCAGTACCAATATCCTCGGCACCAAAATCCTCAGCTCCAACTCCAAAGCCTCAAGAGAGACCAGTACAGAAGCAAGTCGTAAAGCCTATGACTGCCAGCTCCAGCTCCTCACTCCCAGCTGCAACCAGCTCACAGACAAAGTCTTCAACACCTCCTGCGAAGACTTTGGTAACTGCTGAACGTGCAACTCTGCCCAGCCCCAGCAAAATCATCAGAGTCCCGTCTGCATCAGAGGGAAGTGATGAATATGATGATGAAACTCTGCAAGCCATTATCAGAAACAAGCAAGAAAGAGTAGCTCAAGCATCAGGAAGTGCTATTCCTCTGGCCATGGACCCCAAAGTCCTCCTTGACTACATCAATATCTGGTATGAGGACCCAAACACTCCTATTGATGACCTGAAGCTTCCACCTGGCATTAGTCACATGGTGACCACTTTCATCAATGAAGCCAAGTGGAAAGAATAGCAGGCCAGACAGGCCAAAGTTGCACAGATCAAAAAGGAGAAATTTCTCTGGCAGAATCTCCTCAAACTGACTCCTGATGCACCGGTGACAACGTAGGCAGAGCTGCAAAAATTGACTCACAAGTACGCCAAGCTGTCAGATCGCAAAAACCTCAAGAGCAATTTCATTCAACTGGCCACTAGTGCTGTTGATGACTACAACAAGAGAACCGCACCCCCAGCACCAACTCCTCAGCCCTTGGTTGAGGAGCCAGCAGATGAATCTCCTCAGGAGGAGGAAACTCCTCAAGCTAAGGAAGTACACCAAGAGTGCCGTGTTGATGAACCGGCCATTGAAGAAATCATCATGGAAACTCCAACTGATGAACTTGCTGCCACTGATGAGACTGCTCCTGTTCCAGCTGCTTCATCAAAGCAGGCTGATGACTCTGTTCCAGCTCGTACCTCAATACCAGCTGAAGAAACTGTAGAAAGAACACCTTCACCAAAAGCTTCAAAGGTGAAGAAGATAATTCCGTCTGCATCAGACGTGAAGAAAACAAGGGCTGCTGAAAAGGAAGCCAAGAAGAGAAAAGCCTCCTCAGCAGTAGAAGAAACAGAGGCAAAGTGCCTCAAAGAAATTGAAGAAACTGCTCCTCTGGACCCGGTGCCTCTCAATGTCGCCCCTTCCTATGAGATGGTCGTCATTGATGACCCAGCTACGAAGGTAGATGATGAAATGAAGGATGTCGCCCCTGAGGAACACACTAACGAGGAAATTCTGATAGACGACAGTCCTCAACCTCTCATTTCTCAGACAGAAATGTTCAAGCATCAGGTGCACCAGCTGATGAAACTGCCTCTGCCACAAAGCCAGCTGAAGAAAAACAAGCTGAAAATCCTCAAGCTGACGAAATTCAACACTCTGTGCAGACTCCTCAAGATGAGGAACAGGCCGATCCAACTCCTTCAACTGAGAAAGAAGCAGAAATTCCTCAGCCTGAAGCTCAGCCAGAGCAAGCACCATCCCCTCAGCCTGAAGTACCAGCTGCTGAAATTCCTCACCCTAAGGAAAATGCTAAAGAAAATGCACCCGCCCAAGACAATGCATTCATTGTGCTTAACCCAGAGACTGCTATGGTTGTCTCCCCCCTATTCCTCAGCAAAATCTTCAGCCAGTTCAGCGTCAGCCATTCTCCAAGCGTCCAAAGTTTCAGAAAGAAAATTTCTTTGAAGAACGCATGTACTTCATCGGAGAGAACCCTTATGACAAGCCTCCCAGAAGGAACTCTCTGAATACCAGAGAGCTCCTCCTCAGTCTTCACCAGAAGGTGGATCGCAACCATAAATGGGTCAAACGCCAGTTTGGTGCCATTGTGAAAACCCTCACTGAAACACAGAACTCTGTGAAGATTAACCATCACTATCTGCATGAGGTTTTCAATCGCACCTGGGCTACACTTGCACATCTGAAGACTCAGACTGAGCTTGAAGAAATGAACTTTAAGCGAGACTTTGACTGGTCGTGGCCTCCCAAGAAGAAGTTCAGGCCCATTCCAGTGCTAGACCTTGAAGACAGCTCCTTTTCTTCATTCCGCACTACTGAATCTGATGAAGAACGGCTCGACACTGCAACCGGCCCAAGGAAGAAGACTACTCCCAAGAAGCATGACGGCTCTTCCTCAACCGCCAAGAAATGAAGTCTTCACACACGTTAGTCCTCAGTTTGTCCCTTTTTGTCACTTGATGACAAAGGGGGAGAAACTAAAGAGTTAGTCTTCAAGCGGGATATTTTTGGGTCTTATAAACTATATTTAAGTTACAAACTCTTGGCTCTTCTGAAGTTTTTATGTAATGAGTTGTAACTTAAGCCCGATGGTACTCTGACGCTTTTGAACGTTTTTCTTCGCATGCTTATTATTCAAGTTTTAATGCACGCATGCTGGAATTCGTCTGATACCATTTTCCATCATGCATCTTCATTTTCTTCATATCATATGTTATATGTATGCATGATTTACAAGACTCGGGGGAGATCTCCATGATATAAATCATCAATGTGCATTTGCTGTGAAAAGCAAAATCCTCAAGATATGCACATCTTCAGGGGGAGTCTCTCTGAATCTTGTTTTCAAATTCCTCAAATGAGTATTCGCACTTCACATTTTTAATCCCTGTTGAAGACTTAACCTAATTGTCATCAACCACCAAAAAGGGGGAGATTGTAAGTGCATCTAGTGCCCCTTAGTGATTTTGGTGGTTTGAAGACTTATAGGTTAAGTATCTAATATGTTTGTGAGTGTACACAGGATCTATAAGTCATTGAGGAGTTTGAGATATTTGAAGAATATCGACCCCTGAAATTATATGTCTTCAGTTGAAGAAATTGGTGTGAAGCTGAAGAAATGAATTGCGAGGAATCTGTGATGAAATTGATATTCCTCATGAAGATACTGATATTGAGAAGTCCGGTGGTTCCTGAAGAAAATCATTCTGAAGAATTTGAAGGATGAAGATTTACACTTTCTGTTTTACCTTCTTCGCATTTGAGTAATAGGAACATCGTACTGTTAAAGGGGGTCGAAGTTACACTATGGAATAAATTTCCTCATCATGCTCAACCCAAGCCTAATACTATCAAAAGCCTCAACTGAGGAATATGAGTGACATGAGGAATCTCAGAGTTGAGGTTCCGACCGTTTCGATAAACACGACAAGTCACTGGTCTTATCCACTCCAACGGTCATATTATTTAAGGGCATTAGTGTCAAATCATGTCGGGATGCTCCCAGGCTATAAATAGCCACCCCCAACAACCACTAGCTGGTTGGCTGCTCCGTTAGAAACTGACACTTGTCATAAGAGCAACCCAAAATCCTCAGAGCCTTCGAGAGTAATTCATCAGTGAGGAAATACACCACCCACCGAAACCACAAACCAAACCTAGTGATTGAGCATCACTGAAGAAGTTATTCCTATGTGGGACTGAAGCCTTTTACCTTTGAGGACTGTGCATCCTCCAGACGGTTAGGCGTCATGGTCTAGAGCTTTCCAGCAGTCAATTGTGGATCGCCGGGTGACCAAGTTTGTGAGGGTTTGGAAGTTTGCCCTGAAGACTTACCACGAGTGTTGGGCAAGGACTGTGTGTCCTTAGCTCAAGGAGAATATGGTAGGGACTGTGTATCCCGGGACTGGGTGTCTTTTGGTTTCAATACCAAGCCGCTCCAAACCAGATGTACGACTGTCACAGCAGTTGGAACTGGGTCATCAACGATTGTCTTCACTGAGAAACGGGTTATAATTCCTCAACTCTTTATTTTGCCGTATTATGTGTTGATGACTTTCACTGTGGCTGTTTGAAGAATTTGCTGAAGACTTTCTCCGAATTTCCTCAACCCCAAATTCTTCACGTTAGTTGTTTCTCATCTGTTTTCTGCGTGCCTGCTCACTGTGCAATCTGTTTTCACAGTCTTCACTCTGAAAAACTGCTGTTGTGAAACTTTGCACTTCTGAACCTTTACTGTTTCCGCTGTAAGTTAGTCATCAGTGAGGAATTTCCTCAAAAGGAATTTCCCAGTGATGAAATTCTAAAAATCTCCTATTCACCCCCCCTCTAGTCGATATAACGCACTTTCAAGAATATTTCTTATAGAAATATTCCAAAAGCTTGAAATAGGCAGGAATGGTTTTGGAGGGGTTTGCCCAATATTTTGAACATGACCATGTGTTGAAACTCATAAATATGGAATAAATATATCCACTGAGTTTCCCTAAATTTTCTTAAATATTTTGAAAGAAATAAAAATAACTTTCCTTCATAGGAGACTATTTCTGGCCTCATAGAAAGGCTTTTAAATAAAATAATAAAATAACTTTTAAAATAGTAATATGGTGGTTTTTGAAAGTCATTTTGATAATGGTTTTAAATAAAACAATTAGTGAAAAAGAAACTCCCTAATTTGAGGACTTGTAGTACAAACCTCATCTGAGGGGTTTGAGAGTTTAATTCAAAGAAATGCTTTTTGGTGAAAAATAATATTTGGTAAAAATAGATATTTGTTCTAAACACATGGCATGATCATTAGGCACGAGATCATGGAGTGAGGAGGTGATTAGGAGGATGGCAAGAATTAATGGGGAGCAATCACATGCAACTAAACAAACATGCAAACAATAGTCACTCCAAGCATCACAATCATTCACAAAAAAATTAATTGGTCCTAAATTTTGAAATAAGTTAATTAATCAGGGAAGCCAAAAACTGGGGTGTTACAATAATGAATCTAACACCCATACAGTTCTGGTGTCGATCATGTTTCGCTCGTGGAAGAGGCTTAGTAAATGGGTGTGCAACATTCAGATCCGTGTGCACTTTGCAAATATTTATGTCCACCACCTTGATGTAATTGCAGATGGAATTGAAGCATCACTTTATGTGTGTGGTCCTCTTGTGAAACCTTGGTTCCTTGGCTAGAGCAATGGCACCTGTGTTGTCACACACCAGAGTCGATGGATCTAGTGCACTTGGCACTACTCCAAGATTTGTCATGAACTCCTTCATCTAGACACCTTGTTTAGCCGCCTCTGAGGCAGCTATGTAGTCCGCTTCGGATGTAGAATCATCTATCACGCTTTGCTTGGAACTGCACCAGCTGACCGCACCCCCATTGAGAATATATACATAACCGATTTGTGACTTAGAGTCATCCGGATTAGTATCAAAACTTGCATCGACGTAACCCTTTACGACAAGCTCTTGATCACGTCCATACATGAGAAACATTTCCATAGTCCTTTTCAGGTACTTCAAAATATTCTTGACCACTGACCAGTGTTCCATTCCTGGATCACTTTGAAACCTTCTCACCATACTTATGCAAGGCTGACATCAGGTCTTGCGCACAACATTGCATACATGATAGAGCCTATGGCTGAAGCATAGGGGACGACACTCATCTTTTCTCTATCTTTTGCAGTCACTAGGCATTGAGTCTTGCTCAACTTCACACCTTTCAACATAGGCAAGAACCTTTTCTTGGGTTGCTCTATTTTGAACTTCTTGAAAACTGTGTCAAGGTATGTGGTGTGTGAAAGTCCTATTAAGCGCCTCGATCTATTTCTATAGATCTTGATGCCTAATATGTAAGCAGCTTATCCTAGGTCCTTCATTGAAAAACTCTTGTTCAAGTAATCATTTACGCTTTCCAAAAATTATATATTGTCATCCACATATAATATTAGAAACGCTATAGAGCTCCCACTCACTTTATTATAAATACAAGATTCTCCATAAACTTGTATAAACCCAAACGCCTTGATCACCTCATCAAAATGTTGATTCCAACTCCGAGATGCTTGCACCAGTCCATAAATGGATCGCTAGAGCTTGCACACTTTGTTAGCATTCTCTAGATCGACAAAACCTTCCGATTGCAGCATATAAAACTCTTCCTTAAGTAAACCGTTAAGGAACGATGTTTTGACATCCATCTAGCAAATTTCATAATCGGAAAAGCCAGATATTGCTAACATGATTCTAACGGACTTAAGCATCGGTGCGGGTAAGAAAGTCTCATCGTAGTCAACTCCTTGAACTTGTGACAAACACTTTTCCACAAGTCGAGCTTTATAGACGGTGATATTAGCGTCGTCGTCCGTCTTCTTCTTAAAGATCCATTTATTCTGAATGGCCTTTCTCCCTTCAGGTAATTCTTCCAAATCCACACTTTGTTTTCATACATGGATCCTATCTCAGATTTCATGGCCTCTAACCATTTGTAGGAATCCAGGCCCACCATCGCTTCTCGATAGCTCGTAGGTTCATTGTTGTCCAACAACATGACCGTTAAGATAGGTTTACCATACCACTCGGGAGCGGTGTCTGCCCTGTTTGACCTACGAGGTTTGATAGCAACTTGATCCGAAGCTACATGATCATCATCATTGGCTTCCTATTCAACTGGTGTATACTCCAGAGAAACATCTTCTGCGCTCCGCTACTCCCTGGTTGAAGCAAAGGTTCAACAACCTCATCAAGTTCTATCTTCCTCCCACTTAATTCTTTCGGGAGAAAATCTTTCTCAAGAAATGTTCCGTTTTTAGCGACAAACACACTTTGCCTTCGGATCTGATATAGAAGGTGTACCCAACTGTCTCTTTTGGGTATCCTATGGAGATGCATTTCTCCGCTTTGGGTTCCAACTTTTCAGGTTGAAGCTTTTTGACATAAGCATCACATCCCCAAACTTTAAGAGACGACAACTTTGGTTTCTTACCAAACCATAGTTCATATGGTGTCATATCAAGGGATTTTGATGGTTCCCTATTTAAAGTGAATGCAGCTATCTCTAATGCATACCCCCAAAATTATAACGGCAAATCGGCAAGATACATCATAGAACACACCATATTAAATAAAGTACGATTACGATGTTTGGATACACCATTGTACTGTGGTGTTCCAGGCGGAGTAAACTGTGAAACAATTCCACATTGTCTTAAGTGAGTGCCAAACTCATAACTCAAATATTCTCTTCCTCGATTAGATTGTAGGAATTTGATCTTCTTGTTATGATGATTCTCCACTTCACTCTGAAATTTCTTGAACTTTTCAAACATTTCAAGCTTGTGTTTCATTAGGTAAATAAAACCATATCTACTCAATTCATAGTTCAAGGTGAGAAAATAACGATATCCACAGCGTGCCTCAATGCTCATCGGACTGCACACATCAGTATGTATGATTTCCAATAAGTCACTTGCTCGCTCCATTGTTTTGGAGAACGGAGTTTTGGTCATCTTGCCCATGAGGCATGGTTCACATGTCTCAAGTGATTCAAAATCAAGTGACTCCAAAAGTCCATCAGCATGGAGTTTATTCATGTGATTTACACCAATATGACCCAAGCGGAAGTGCCAAAAGAAAGTGGTATTATCAACTCTACATTTTTTAGCATCAATGTTATGAACATGTGTGTCATTACTATCGAGATTCAATAAGAATAAACCCCTCACATTGGGTGCATGACCATAAAAGATATTAGTCATATAAATAGAACAACCATTATTCTCTGATTTAAATGAGCAACCGTCTCGCAATAAACAAGATCCAGATATAATGTTCATGCTTAATGCATGCACAAAATAACAATTATTCACTTTCATACCTAATCTCGATGATAACCAAAGTGAGAGCATGCCGACAGCGATCACATCAACCTTGGAACCATTTCCCACGTGCATCGTCACTTCATCCTTCGTCAACCTTCATCTATTCCGCAGTTCCTGTTTTGAG
The DNA here is from genome assembly GCF_904849725.1 of Hordeum vulgare subsp. vulgare. Lineage (NCBI taxonomy): Eukaryota > Viridiplantae > Streptophyta > Magnoliopsida > Poales > Poaceae > Hordeum > Hordeum vulgare. The sequence goes on from NC_058520.1 coordinate 357,010,040, forward strand.
TTGCAAATGTGAGCAACCGAACCGGTATCAAATACCCAGGCACTAAAACAAGAGTTCATGAGGTACACATCAATAACACGTATATCATATATACCTTGTTTGGCGTTGGCCGCCTTCTTGTCGGCCAGATACTTGGGGCAGTTCCACTTCAAGTGACCAGTCCCCTTGCAATGATAGCACTCAGTTTCTGGTTCGACCCAGCCTTTGGTTTCTTCATGGGAGGGGCAACAACTTTGCCACTCTTCTTGAAGTTACCTTTCTTGCCCTTGCCATTTTTCTTGAAGCGGGTGGTCTTATTGACCATCAACACTTGATGTTCCTTCTGGATTTCTGACTCAACAACTTTTAGCATCGCAAACAGCTCGATGACTAATTTATTCATCCCTTGCATGTTGTAGTTCAGTACAAAGCTTTTGTAGCTAACTGGCAATGATTGGAGAACTCTGTCACTGATCTCCTCCGGCAGGAGAGCAATTCCCAAGTCAGCCAAACGGTTGGCATACCCAGACATTCTGAGTACATGCTCACTGCGAGACCCGTTCTCCTCCATCTTGCAAGCATAGAACTTATCGAAGGTCTCATACCTCTCAATCCGGGCTTTCTTCTCAAAGATAAACTTCAATTCTTGGAACATCTCATATGCTCAATGGCGTTCAAAACGTCTTTAAGTCCCGGTTCTAAGCCATACAAGATCGCACATTGAACTACTGAGTAGTCATCCAGACGCGACTGCCTGATATTCATATCATCTTGGGTCGCCGGTTGGGGTGGAATGTCACCTAGAAGTGTATCAAGGACATAGTTCTTTTGGGAAACTATGAGGACAAGCCTCAGATTACGGGCCCGGTCAACAAAGTTGCTCCCATGACATTTCAGCTTAGCTTTCTCTAGGAACGCATTAAATTTCAAGGGTGCTATTGCGCGAGCCATTGAATGACAACATACATTTGCAAAGATTACTTAGACTATTATTCAAGATAATGAGTTTATTTAATCATATTACTAAAAACTCCCTCTCAAGTTGACATCCCTCTAGTCATTTGAGTGACACATGATCGAAATCCACCAGCCCAAGTCCGATAATCACGTGACATGAGATGGTTTCAGTGGTGAACATCTTCATGTTAATCATATCAACTATATGAGTCATGTTCAACCTTTTGATATCTTGTGTTCTGAGGCCATGTCTATACATGCTAGGCTCGTCAAGTTTAACCCGAGTGTTCCGCGTGTGCAAACTTTCTTGGACCCGTTGCATGTGAACGTAGACTTCATCACTCCCAATCATCACGTGGTGTCTTGAAATGATGAACTTTCGCAACGGTGCACACTTGGGGAGAACACAATTTTATCTTGAAATTTTAGTGAGGGATCAGCTTATAATGCTACCGCCGTCCTAAGCAAAACAAGGTGCATAAAGAGGATTAACATGACATGCAAATCATAAGTGACATGATATGGCCATGGTCTTGTGCTTTTGATCTCCATCTCCAAAGCATCGACATGATCTCCATCGTCACCGGCCCACACCATGATCTCCATCATTGTGCTTCCATCGAGGTTGTCGCACAACCATGCTTGTACTACTATTTTTACCATTTAGCGATAAAGTCAAGCATTACATAGCGCTTAATGAGTGACACGCAGGCCATACAATAATTAAAGACAACCCAGTGGCTCCTTCCGGTTGCCGTACATTGACATGCAAGTCCATATTAACTATTACAACATAATCATCTCATACATCAAATATATCACATCATGTCATTGGCCATATCACATCACATGCATACCCTGCAAAAACAAGTTAGACGTCCTCTAATTTTTTATTGCAAATTTTACGTGGCTGTTATGGGTATCTAGCAAGAACATTTCTTACCTATGCAAAACCACAATGGTGATATACAAGTTGCTATTTAACCTTCTACAAGGACCGGCTTTTGTTGAATCCAACTCAACTAGAGTAGGAGAGACAAACACCCGTCAGCCATCTTTATGCAACAAGTTGCATGTTAGTCGATGGAACCGGTCTATCATATGTGTACAAGTAAAGTTGGTCCGGGCCGCTTCATCCAACAATAACGCGGAATCAAGAAAAGACAAAGGAGGGAAGCTATCTGAATATCAACGCCCACAAACTCCTTTGTGTTCTACTCCACATACTATCTACGCATAGACCTAGCTCTGATAGCACTATTGAGGAACGTTGCATGGGAAACAAAAAAATTCCTACGCTCACCAAGATCAATCTATGGAGATCACCATCTACGAGTGGAGATATTGGATCTACACACCTTTCTAGATCACTAAGCGGATGCGTTCAAGAATGCGGTTGATGTAGTGGTACGTCTTGGCGATCCAATCACGAAGCATCCGATGATCTCCCGATCAAGTGTCGAACGGACGACACCTCCGTGTTCAACATACATACAGCTTGGTGACGCCTTCACCTCCAAGATCCAGCTAGGGATGGTGAAGTAGCAGCCCAAGTCCTCCGACAACACGAGGACGTGGTGAGGTGTTGGTGGTGGCAGCTCGGCAGGGCTTCGTTGTGGCGTTATGGAGCAGAGAACTGCGAGGGAGAGGAGGGGATCACCACAACAAGATTGTCGTGTGGCTGCCCCCTCTCTATCTCTCTATATATAGGAGGAAGGGAGAGGGGTGGGATCCCTAGGGTTACCCCCTAGGGGCTGTTGGCAAGGGAGGGGGAGGCTGCGGCTAGGGTTAGGGTGGCCCCCCACTTTGGTGCCTTGCCACCCAAGTTGGGCTAGCGGCGCCCCAAGGAGGCCCACCCCCTTCGGCCGAAGTGGATCAGGAGAGGGGATGCGCCCAGCCCACTTGTGGGCTGCGGTGCCCCCTCTCCTTGGCCTATGAGGCCCCCAACAATTGTCGGGGCATCCCGAAACCCCTTTCGGCACTGCGTGAATCCATCGGTATACCTCAGAACACTTCCGGACTCCGATGAACTTCATCCTATATATCAATCTTCACCTGCGGACTATTCCGCAGTTCCTCGTCACATCCGGGATCTCATCCGGGAGTCCGAACAACCTTCAGTCACCAACACTATGAGTCAATTATGCTTATGTTGTCACCGAACCTTAAGTGTGTAGACCGTGCGAGTTTGAGAACTGTGTAGACATGACCGAGACACTCTCCAGTGAATAACCAATAGCGGGACCTAGATGTCCATATTGGTTCCTACATATTCTATGAAGATCTTTCATCAGTTGAACCTCAATGTCAATGATCTGATCAATCTCATATGCCATTCCCTTTGTCTATCAGTATGTTACTTGCCCAAGATTTGATCGTCGGTATGTCCGTACCTAGCTCAATCTCGTTTCGCGCAAGTCTCTTTACTCGTTGTGTATTACAAGATCCCGTGACAAACTCCTTAGTCACATTGCTTGCAAGCTCATTGTGATGTTGTATTACGGAGCGGGCCCGGAGATATCTCCCCGTCATAAAGAGTGACAAATCGCAGTCTTGATTCACGCCAACCCAACACACACCCTCGGAGATACCTGTAGAGCACCTTTATAGTCACAAAGTTACGTTGTGACGTTTGATACACACAAGGTATTCCTCCGGTGTCCGGGAGTTGCATGATCTCATGGTCATAGGAACAGATACTTGACATGCAGAAAATAGTAGCGGTAAGCAGACATGATCATATGCTACGTTTATAGTTTGGGTCTTGTCCATCACATCATTATCCTAATGATGTGACCCCGTTATCAAATGACAACTCATGTCTATGGTCAGGAACCCTTGACCATCTTTGATCAACGAGCTAGTTCATTAGAGGCTTACTAGGGACAGTGTGTTGTCTATGTATCGACACATGTATTTGAGTTTCCAATCAATATAATTCTAGCATGGATAATAACGATTATCTTGAACAAGGAAATATAATAATAATCACTTTATTATTGCCTCTAGGGCATATTTCCAACAACAAAGAGGGAGTAGATGGTATTATTAGCGTTGTAGACGGGAGCATGAACAGGAACAAGTCCTTCAGAAGTGTCACTCCGAGGGTTATGTAGGACACCATACAGGAAATAGAACTGCACACAATGTATTACAGTCTGGTTTTATTGGCCTACTCTTTTCAAAGATGCTCGTAAGTTGGTCCTCTCTTGTGATGAATTTTAAATAATTGGTAACATTACTAGACGTCAGGAAATGCCTATGAATTATTCACTTGTTATTGAACCATTTGATGTTTTGGGAATTTGATTATATGGGACCTTTTCCTTCCTCTAATGGGTATACACATATTTTGGTTGTTGTTGATTATGTCAATAAATGGGTAGAAGCTATTCCAACCAATAGTGTTGATCATAACACCTCTATTAAAATGCTTAAGGAAGTTATTTCCCCATGTTTTGGAGTCCCTAGATACTTAATGACCGATGGTGGTTCACATTTTATTCATGGTGCTTTTCATATGTTGCTTGCTAGATATGATATTAACCATATAATTGCATCTCTCTATCATCCTCAGTCTAATTGTCAAGCAGAATTAACCAATAGATAAATGTGGGGACCCCGACTGGTAAGTCGAGATCGCCGTGCCCAGTGATCCCAAGGATCAATTCTCACTGAACACGGATACTGAATAATAGAGTCTTACATCCATATATACCGTTTGATACAATAAATGGCCTCTTCGGTCGAGTCTTACATACATAGGGCCTTATAGGCCAAAGCACCAAACTAGACCAATCGTGGAATTATTGGTTGAAAGCTTGAACCTATGCCATCAGCCTTAACCTACAGGCATTCTGACTGGGAAGCATCCTATCTCGCAAGAACGTCACCGAGTTAATCTTCACCACATCCTGCCTTTCACACCTGGTCAATGAAATAACCAGTGGCAAGCCAATGAGTACTTTTGAAGAACAGGTTACAGATATCAACATATCTGACAAGGGTTGAACACACCGGGTTCACCCTATATACCAAGTCATCGGACTTGTCGTAACCTCAAGATATTAATGAGGGCTAAACCATCCGGGTTTACCCTATATGTCAAGTCACCGAACTTGATCATATTATTGTGATCATCATGATTATAACAACACCTTTTTAACACCACACGCACACGCTTGGTTTATGCGGAAACTCAGGACGTAGTTTAAGCAGCACCACCCAACTGTCCTTGACCGTGGACACGGCTATTCGAATAGTTTACACTCTGCAGAGGTAGTACGCTGGACCCACGAGAAACGGAATACTTCCGTGTCATCCACGACTCGCGGTATATCACATATACCCGAGGTAAGTATCCGATCATCATCTTTCCCCTGATGATACTAGACAAAGAGATCCACTCGATTGGTACCCAGCCGACATGTTGTACGTCTTACGAGCACCGACTCTGGACTGTAACAACCATGCAGGGACCAACGGTGTGCCTGGAACTCATAATAATGGCATAGTCGTCCTACCTGGCACGACCCCATCACGAGAGTGATACCGATCACTCCCGCCACTAGTAATGTGGCTCTTTGCTAGCACCGACCAGAGTAATCAACAAAGCCCCGTCCCATAAAGGGGTATCGTGGTCGTACTGGGTAAGGTTGGGACGGTCGACACATCATAAATCTAATCCATTTCCGAAACCATACTCACACCAAAATCACCGGTGCATCACTTCACCAAAAGTGATCACCAACTCATCATCACCCTCGGGCATTAGTTGCACCCGACGGGGTTTTCATAAACACTTTATTTAACTCATCATCATGCTCATGATAAAATGCTCTATTATTACTTGTCAACTTGATGTGCCTTAACATTACTTGTCAACATGATAGTATCATGACCCTCACGGGGTCAAGCTCAATGCAGTGATTCTACTCTACTAGCCAACATGACAGTAGCATGATCCTCGTAGATGGTAGGATCAGCTCATCATGCTCATGCTTCGAGGAGCCATGTGAAATCACTACTATAATGCAAGGGCTTCGAAGAAGCCTTCGGTACCATCACATCAATGATGAACCGACATCGTGATTACATGCAACGGAAAATACTTGCTATTCTAGCATGCATCATTTTATTTACTTAAGTCATGGCAAAAGGGCATGCTTGCCTTGCTCACGTAAGTCCTCGGGGTCTTCGAGGTCTTCCGCTCCGTCCCCGGGGTAAGGTTGGGTCTTAGAAATATTTAGGAAGTGGTTTCACTGGATTTGGAGTTGAAATGATTATCCTAGAGATTTTACAATGAGGAATAAATAGCAAAGAGACCTATCTATTTATTGCAACAGAAAGAAGTCACACAAAAATGTTGACCATGGCTCTAAAAATGGAGAGGGATTTTAGAAGTCTCTGGAAGTTGGAATCACTCCATTTGGAGTTGAAATGAACCCTATAGGATTTTACAATGGTGGGCTAAATATATTCAAATCTGCATTTGAATAATAATACCACAGAAAGTTTTCTTGGAAAAATGTGCAAGGCACATATTCAGATAGAGCTTGATTTTAGGAACCTCAGAAATTTCAATCAAGTAAATTGGAGTTAGAATGGATTTTCTATTGATTTTACAAGTTCCACAAAAGGGAAAAATGCAGAAAGGAGCTCCACTTAGGAGTTATGCTGCGCTCAGGGCGTTAGAAGGCAGGTGGGCCGGCCTGATGGCTCGGCCCAGGGAAACTGGCCACGCGGGTGGCGTATCCAACGGAATACGCCTTCCACTAGGGGAAAGCGCAAGGCGTCGGGGCACCTTCTCTTTCCCCTGGCCCTCTTCAACCTTGAGCCGAGGGAGATGGGCGTGCCGGCCACCGGTGCACCAGCCGCCTGCTGGCCCAGTCAACGAGCCAAGGGTGGGGGACGGGTGCCCCGCTCCTTACCGAGCCAGGGAGATGGCCCTGGCAGCCGCGGGGGTGCCTGGGGCGAGGGGCTCGCCGTGCGGAGCGGCTGCTGGCTGCGACCACCGTGGAGGGGCATGGTGCCGACCACGGGAGGGGAAGCTGGTGTGTCCAGAAGGATGGCGAGGCTGTGGGGGCTCGTGGAAGGGGAGGCTTGAGGCCAGAGAGGAGCCGGCTGGCCCGGACGCAAGGGAGGCCGAGACGGCGCCATGGCCGTGGAGGGAGGAAGAGGAGAGCTGAGGAGAAGAGGGGGCTCTCGAGGGAGCTCAGGAGGAGCCCAAGGGATAGGGGAAGAGGTTTTTGGAGGCTCAGCGCGCTCGGGGGGGAACCATATGGAGAGAGGAAGGAGGAGAAAGCTCGGGAGCTCTCTAGAGCTCTGAGAGCACGGGGTAGACAGCGTGCCAGAGGGGTTTTGGAAGCTTGCTGGTGGAGGGGAATGGCTTGAACGGTCAAAAGGGGATGCTCTGGCGTTCTCAGACATGGTGCCAAGGAGGGAACTGAGCCGCAGGAGGACGAGAGGGTGCAGAGCACCATTACTGCCTGCTAGAGTGGTGGTCACCACGGGCACCTGTGTCTACAGGGTCCAAATGGCTAGCAAAACCTGTCCAACACTCAAATCACACACGCAGGGGAGTGACTCTGGAGTTTGGATGCAGTTGAGGCTGTTTAAAGATGGGTTTGACAGCTATTAAGTTTGCAATAACAAACTTAAGGTGGGTAGATAGGGCACTAACTTGAGAGATACTGGAATAAAAACATGTCTAGCACTCTTGTTTATAGAAGGACTACAAGACTGCAAAGTTTCAGCTCAAGAAAGCAAGTGTAGCTAGTACTTGCTGTACAAAGCCACATTTCAGCCAAAAATGAACTTGTAGATGTGCTCCTCATTTTTCCTACATGAGCATGTCATCAATTGATTTGAAATGATGCATTAAGACACTAGAGAGGCTCTGGAAAGAAGTGGGGGTGATAGCTTAAGCAGAAGAATGGAAAGAGAGGTAAAATAGTGCTGCCAAGGTGAAAATGAGAGAAAGTTACAAAGGGACCTTCCCCAATAATTGACTAGTGGCCATGGGAAAGTTACTGGAGGTAAAATGCAACTATGTGAGGCTGTGGTAGAAACTTGAGCTCAAGGATAAAAGTAGAAGGGGCAATAGAAGCCAAATTAGTGAGTGCACACAAGGTGTTTGATCTGTGGTTGGGATACCAGATGAATTCCAATGGCTATGAAACTTAACAGGATCAAATAATAGATGAAAATAGGCTTGCACACCAAATTTGGGATTTGCTGGACAAGTTTTCCAATGTAGACATGAAAAACCCTAGAAAGGGGCAGAAATGGGTTTCTGCTTAGAACCCTATTCAAATAAATTCCCACAAATCCAATATTTGGTGTAGGGGCATTATTTGAGCATTAATGCATGCACAAAAAGTTTGAGGTCAATTGGACAAACTTTATAATGTAAAGTTTGTGAAAGTCAGAAATCAACAAAGAGGGTTTTGAGGGTTTTAGGACAAGTTCCTCTATTCTCCTTGGTGTACCACTTGGTGTGGATGCCTCATTGGAGTACTGGAACATGTCCACCAAATTTGAGCACAATTGGAGACACTCCACAATGTAGAGTTGCACAAATTTCATTCTGGACAGATAGGGTTTTATAGTGATTAGGGGAGCCAAATCAACTTGGATTGAAATGAAACCTGGCAAGATCATCAAGAACATCATAGATGACATGCCAGAATTTTACTCGAATTTATTGAGAATGTTTCTTAAAGAAATATTCCAAAAGCTTGAAATAGACAGGAATGGTTTTGGAGGGTTTTGCCCAATATTTTGAACAGGACCATGTGTTGAAACTCATAAATATGGAATAAATATATCCACTGAGTTTCCCTAAATTTTCTTAAATATTTTGAAAGCAATAAAAATAACTTTCCTTCCTAGGAGACCATTTCTGGCCTCATAGAAAGGCTTTTAAATAAAATAACAAAATAACTTTTAAAATAATAATAGGATAGTTTTTGGAAGTCATTTTTATAATAGGTTTTAAATAAAAGTTTTGGTGCAAAAGAATCTCCCTAATTTGAGGACTTGTAGTACAAACCTCATTTGAGGGGTTTGAAGGTTTAATTCAAAGAAAAGCTTTTTGGTGAAAATAATATTTGGTAAAAACAGATATTTTTCCTAAACACATGGCATGATCATTAGGCAGGAGATCATGGGATGGGAAGATGATTAGGAGACTGGCAAGAATAAATGCGGATCAGTCACATACAAAACAATCAGACACACAATAGTCACTCCAAGCATCACAAGCATTCACAAAAAATTTAATTGGTCCTAAATTTTGAAATAAGTTACTTAGTCAGGAAAGCCAAAACTTGGGGTGTGACAGACCTTATCCTCTTAAGAAAATCTCGTCCCCTAGATTTGTTAAGACGGAAACAAGGATCTGCTCCTGCTATGCTGCAGGACTTACTAGCAGCGTTAATCCAAATGCGGTCTCATGGGGTCACCTCAAGAATACCACTTATTGGTGCCTCAGCGTTCTATGAGGATGTTGGAGAGAGGGGAGGTTGCCATATTTGGTTGCTAGACGTACCTGTTGCCTGTCACTTGCTCCGGCTGACAAGTGGGCCCAGGGTCCGCCGTCAGCCTCTTCTTCTACCTCTGGTTCTTCTTTCTTGGGTGAGCCCCGGGTGTTGTCTCCACTTGCGGTGCCTAGGGCGTACGGTGTCCGGGGCCACCCTACGATGGCGTGCGGTGAGCCATCTGCCGGCGCAGCAAGCACTCACCTCGCGGGCCTGGTATGTCGGCACTGCTTTGGGATTCCCAGCGAGCACCGACGGCCGAGCGGCAAACGGGCTGGTGGCCTGGCTAGTGGCTCTCCGGTCGTGGCTATAAATTGGCCAGGGAGTCCTTCTAGTTCTCCACCCAGCCTCACCACTTGCTGCTGCTCCGATCCTCTTCTTCTTCTGCTGCTGTAGGTGCTCGAGGAAGGATGCCAATGGCAGACGAGACTCTGGGATGGCTCATCATCTTCTTGTCCGGGATGGTGGCGTTGCTGGTCGAGGTCTCGGCGCTGTACTGTGCGATTGTCCATGATGATCGCCAGGATGTTGCTGCCCGCACGGTGGCTCTTCGCGGTGGCAGGGTTCATGACGATTAGGTGCCTGCTCGGCGCAAGCGGGGTGTTAGTGTGGTAGTGGTGTCCTTGCGGTCTCTCCCTACGAAGGAACCGAGGTGTGTCATAGTGGCAACTGGTTAAGCGCTGGTGTGCTGTGTGGTCGTAGGCGTAGTTGTGGTCCGGGTAGAGGTTGTTCCCAGTGGGTCTGTCCTTACTGCCTAGCATGTTGTGGTCGGCGTAGGTGATGTTGGTGTTGCAATCAAATGTGTCGTTCTTCTGTGTCGTCGAGGCTTCTTGTTGCTTCATTGTCGTTGTCGTGGCTTCCTCGTCGCGACGGTTCTTCGTCTTGACTTGCGTAGGATAGTCTTCCGTGGTCTTGGAATTGCTTCGAGAAGTCCACCTTCTCGAGATATCATGGCACCCTCGAGAGGTATGACGATCGGCGTTCCTGGGGTCGACCAAACACGGATAAGGTGTTCTTCCTCTTACTGGGTGAGTAAGTATGTCATTAGTAAGGATGACATCCTACCTTCCCAAACACGACATAAGCACAATGTTCAAAAGTCAGGTGAGGAGAACGGAACTTGCTATGGGCGGGTACTGGCCATATTTTAACGACTTAGAGTCGTCTTCTATGGTCGTAGTCCGTCCATGTGTGGCTCAGCGAAGCTTTAAGGTCTTAAGGAACTTAGGATGTGGGCGAATAGTATTCATCTTATCTCTAAGCACATTCCTTAGATGCCAATAGTTCGACCGCTAACTTGAGACAACATCACCTCATCTCATCAAGGATATCATCCTACGTGGGTCAATCCACACCGCTCAAGCTAGTCAACTCCGGGTTGAGGGAAGAACTAAACCCAAACACTTACAGGTATGGCGTATCCCCAACTGTACATGCATTACTATGCAAGGACCTTGGGGAGACATACAGCTACCACGATTGAATCTGAGGCACAACAATCCAATTTTCCACCTATGTCATCCAATGGACAGGGTACTACACTATTATATTAAGGAAACACGTAGTAGACCAATCCAATGTTTTGTTTCCTTCCTATGAATCCGATCAAGTGATCCATCAATCCGACCAACCATGACTAGACTCACCACTCCTACGAATCCAACATTGATGAGGGTCTACATAGCCTCTTAGAGTCCTCATAACTCACATATTTCTACAAGAGTTACGTCATAGTATATCCACCAACTTCAATAATCATGGCCATCTAATCTCCAGGGCCAAACCACATAGGTTGTAAATCAGCTGACAACTCCAAGTATACGCACTCTATATCCACCAAGAAAACATGGTATCATGATCGAGATTATCGAGCTAAATCCAATTTACTCCGAACCATGGGGTCTTTGTCATCCTCAATACTCTATTAAGATTACCTATTTAAATCCAAGACTCAATCCAACAAGAAGTCTACTTGATATTCCGAGTCATCATGGTAATTATCTCCAAACCATGCCAACTACTATCTAAAGTCATGTATACCACCAAGAATAGAGTTCACGATCATAATCATCCTACTAAATCCAATCTTACTCCAGATTATGTAAATTATACTACTGTATCAACTCGTTCCACCAAATCCACCTACCTTTATAAGGGTCTCACGATCCACCAAAATAGTCTAGCTATATCCTCAAGACATCTATTATCATTGCAACAATCTTAGTCTAATGCTCTCATATCGGAGGTCGGTCCTCTTATGGCATCAAGGTTAGAGTGTTAGCTTAAGATGAAGGGTACTTGTTCACGGTGATCACTTGTTCCGCAAGGGACCCGGTGCTCAGCGGGTTTATCGGGGACCTACACGTGTTCTGGCAAGTACGTGTACTGGACACGTGACCAGAAAATTTGAGCCGGAAAGGCTTGTGGAGGTTAGTCTAGTCTAGAGTGGCTTTTCAATCTCGAGGGGAAAACACACTCCTATGGGTTGCGTGTGGTTAAGCGTAGCACAGTCAGTGTCTTCAACGTCAGCCGTCCTTCGAAGCGGATCCTTGGCACATCTTGCCTTGCTGTCTTTAGTTGTCGAGAGGGGTGAGAGAAAGAGGGAGAGCACAGAGGGGAGTGTCCAAGGGTTTCAGTCCAATTGAACAAGCGTTGAAAAGATCAACTCAACCAAGTGCAAAAATTATTTTGATCATCAAAATAAGACAAGTGATATAACCGCAGGCTTGTTGCCTAAGAAAAAGTGCGACTTATATCAAAGCACAAACAACACACAACATGGTCCATCCGAACCATTTCACGGACTCGACTTCGCATAGGGAATTTACGACTCATCCTATACTAGGTTCTGGGGCTCGACTGTCGTGCTTGCTTCTTGTTCCGGAGAGGAGTCCGCTAAGTCCTCTGGATCTTCTCAGGGTGTTGTCACACCTCTTGTTGTCACTTGCTGAAGCAATTTTCTTGAGTTGTAGAGAACTCTTGTCGTCTTCTCGTTTGGAAAATTGTTGACGAAGGTGGTTCTTCATTGCTGTCACTGTCACGGTCTTTTGTTGTCTTCATGATCTAGTCAGCGTCTTCTTGTCTTCTGAGGCTTCGAGGGTCTCAGGTGGACACCTTCATGCACCGATATTTGCATGACATGATAGAGTTCTGATCTGTCAATCATACTAATTGCGATATCGACACCTGGAGCGAAGGATGAAGAGAACCGTTTTCTTGCTCACTAAGGTGAGGCGGACCAAATGGCAAGATTCTCATCCACCGGTGGGGGTCGACACAATTATTTATAATAGACACGGCCACTCTATTAGTGATGCAGATTAAGGTTTGCATATATTATGTCCAGATTGTCGCAGGCGAGAGTGGCATCACTCTGGAACAATTCCCAGGGTTTCACCATCTTCTAAGCCTCGATGTCCTCGTTCCTCTTAGAGGTACTACTGTTGGTGCCGTCTGGTCGTAGAGTTGTCTTCTCTGTCCTTCAGCACAGGTGTTCGCGTGGAAAGGTTACTTCCTTCCGGGCTGCCCACGAGGATTTAAATTTATCCCGTGGTCAGAGGGCATAGGGTACTAGCGACCATTAGCAAGTTTTGAAAAAGTAGATGAGGAGTGTCAAGAAAATAAGAGTGGAAGGCTAGAGCATAACCTTCAATTTCTTTGGAGTTTTAGGAGAGTTGAGAAAATATATAAGTTTTGTAAATATTTTTAAGGATGTGGAAAGCAATTTTATCCTAACTAACGTCCATGCTAACTAAGGGCTTCCTACAATCAGGATGGCTCTGATACCAGTTCTGTGGGGACCCCGACTGGTAAGTCGAGATCGCCGTGCCCAGTGATCCCAAGGATCAATGCTCACTGAACACAGATACTGAATAATAGAGTCTTACATCCATACATACCGTTTGATACAATAAATGACCTCTTCGGTCGAGTCTTACATACATAGGGCCTTATAGGCCAAAGCACCAAACTAGACCAATAGGAGAATTATTGGTTGAAAGCCCGAACCCATGCCATCAGCCTTAACCTACAGGCATTCTGACTGGGAAGCATCCTATCTCGCAAGAACGTCACCGAGTTAATCTTCACCACATCCTGCTTTTCACACCTGGCAATGAAATAACCAGTGGCAAGCCAATGAGTACTTTGAATGTACTCGCAAGCAGTCCATGATATGAACATTTATAGCGAAGAATAACAGTAACATGCATCTTTAGTGTAACTCATCTGAGTGGAATGATCAGGTATATGCATCAGGTTAAAGAATTACTTTTGAAGAACAGGTTACAGATATCGATATATCTGACAAGGGTTGAACACACCGGGTTCACCCTATATACCAATTCATCGGACTTGTCGTAACCTCAAGATATTAATGAGGGCTAAACCATCCGGGTTTACCCTATATGTCAAGTCACCGAACTTGATCATATTATTGTGATCATCATGATTATAACAACACCTTTTTAACACCACACACACACGCTTGGTTTATGCGGAAACTCAGGACGTAGTTTAAGCAGCACCACCCAACTGTCCTTGACCATGGACACGGCTATTCAAATAGTTTACACTCTCCAGAGGTAGTACGCTGGACCCACGAGAAACGGAATACTTCCGTGTCATCCACGACTCGCGGTATATCACATATACCCGAGGTAAGTATCCGATCATCATCTTTCCCCTGACGATACTAGACAAAGAGATCCACTCGATTGGTACCCAGCCGACATGTTGTACGTCTTACGAGCACCGACTCTGGACTGTAACAACCATGCAGGGACCAACGGTGTGCCTGGAACTCATAATAATGGCATAGTCGTCCTAACTGGCACGACCCCATCACGAGAGTGACACCGATCACTCCCACCACTAGTAATGTGGCTCTTTGCTAGCACCGACCAGAGTAATCAACAAAGCCCCGTCCCATAAAGGGGTATCGTGGTCGTACTGGGTAAGGTTGGGACGGTCGACACATCATTAATCTAATCGATTTCCGAAACCATACTCACACCAAAATCACCGGTGCATCACTTCACCAAAAGTGATCACCAACTCATCATCACCCTCTGGCATTATTGGCACCAGACGGGGTTTTCATAAACTCTTTATTTAACTCATCATCATGCTCACAATAAAATGCTCTATTATTACTTGTCAACTTGATGTGCCTTAACATTACTTGTCAACATGATAGTATCATGACCCTCACGGGGTCAAGCTCAATGCAGTGATTCTACTCTACTAGCCAACATGACAGTAGCATGATCCTCGTAGATGGTAGGATCAGCTCATCATGCTCATGCTTCGAGGAGCCACGTGAAATCACTACTATAATGCAAGGGCTTCGAAGAAGCCTTCGGTACCATCACATCAATGATGAACCAACATCGTGATTACATGCAACGGAAAATACTTGCTATTCTAGCATGCATCATTTTATTTACTTAAGTCATGGCAAAAGGGCATGCTTGCCTTGCTCACGTAAGTCCTCGGGGTCTTCGAGGTCTTCCGCTCCGTCCCCGAGTACTCCGTCTACCGTCAACTACGTCGGAAATAACCATAGTAAGCCACACATACAGCAGAATAAAAGTGTTTGAAAATAGAAGTTATATTTTTCTTGGACCTCTCTGGTCATAAGAACAATACCTGAGGCTTGATATAGGATATTTGGGTCACCAATGATTTTTGAATGGATGGAAAGAGCAATAGGTGGTCATAGAATAAGCCAACAGAAGTCTTTCTCTTAGAAATGAGTGGAGGCACCCATTTAACAGAGAATGAGGGAGGAAGAGGAGAGCTGAGGAGAAGAGGGGGCTCTCGAGGGAGCTCAGGAGGAGCCCAAGGGATAGGGGAAGAGGTTTTTGGAGGCTCAGCGCGCTCGGGGGGAGCCATATGGAGATAGGAAGGAGGAGAAAGCTCGGGAGCTCTCTGGAGCTCTGAGAGCACGGGGCAAACAGCGTGCCAAAGGGTTTTGGAAGCTTGCTGGTGGAGGGGAATGGCTTGAACGGTCAAAAGGGGATGCTCTGGCATTCTGAGACATGGTGCCAAGGAGGGAACCGAGCTGCAGGAGGAGGAGAGGGTGCAGAGTACCATTACTGTGTGCTAGAGTGGTGGTCACCACGGGCACCTGTGTCTACAGGGTCCAAATGGCCAGCAAAACTTGTCCAGCACTCAAATCACACACGCAGGGGAGTGACTCTGGAGTTTGGAAGCATTTGAGGCTGTTTAAAGATGGGTTTGACTACTGTTATGTTTGCAACAGAAACTTAAGGTGGGTAGATAGGGCACTC
Organism: Hordeum vulgare subsp. vulgare; assembly: GCF_904849725.1. NCBI lineage: Eukaryota > Viridiplantae > Streptophyta > Magnoliopsida > Poales > Poaceae > Hordeum > Hordeum vulgare. The sequence goes on from NC_058520.1 coordinate 357,025,809, forward strand.
ACTTGAGAGATACTGGAATAAAAACATGTCTAACACTCTTGTTTATAGAAGGACTACAAGACTGCAAAGTTTCAGCTCAAGAAAGCAAGTGTAGCTAGTACTTGCTGTACAAAGCCACATTTCAGCCAAAAATGAACTTGTAGATGTGCTCCTCATTTTTCCTACATGAGCATGTCATCAATTGATTTGAAATGATGCATTAAGACACTAGAGAGGCTCTGGAAAGAAGTGGGGGTGATAGCTTAAGCAGAAGAATGGAAAGAGAGGTAAAATAGTGCTGCCAAGGTGAAAATGAGAGAAAGTTACAAAGGGACCTTCCCCAATAATTGACCAGTGGCCATGGGAAAGTTACTGGAGGTAAAATGCAACTATGTGAGGCTGTGGTAGAAAGTTGAGCTCAAGGGTAAAAGTAGAACGGGCAATAGAAGCTAAATTAGTGAGTGCACACAAGGTGTTTGATCTGTGGTTGGGATACCAGATGAATTCCAATGGCTATGAAACTTAACAGGATCAAATAATAGATGAAAATAGGCTTGCACACCAAATTTGGGATTTGCTGGACAAGTTTTCCAATGTAGACATGAAAAACCCTAGAAAGGGGCAAAAATGGGTTTCTGCTTAGAACCCTATTCAAATAAATTCCCACAAATCCAATATTTGGTGTAGGGGCATTATTTGAGCATTAAGGCATGCACAAAAAGTTTGAGGTCAATTGGACAAACTTTATAATGTAAAGTTTGTCAAAGTCAGAAATCAACAGAGAGGGTTTTGACGGTTTTAGGACAAGTTCCTCTATTCTCCTTGGTGTACCACTTGGTGTGGATGCCTCATTGGAGTACTGGAACATGTCCACCAAATTTGAGCACAATTGTTGACACTCCACAATGTAGAGTTCCTCAAATTTGATTCTGGATAGATAGGGTTTTAGAGTGATTAGGGGAGCCAAATCAACTTGGATTGAAATGAAACCTGGCAAGATCATCAAGAACATCATAGATGACATGCTAGAATTTTACTGGAATTTATTGAGAATATTTCTTAAAGAAATATTCCAAAAGCTTGAAATAGACAGGAATGGTTTTGGAGGGTTTTGCCCAATATTTTGAACAGGACCATGTGGTGAAACTCATAAATATGGAATAAATATATCCAGTGAGTTTCCCTAAATTTTCTTAAATATTTTGAAAGCAATAAAAATAACTTTCCTTCATAGGAGACCATTTCTGGCCTCACAGAAAGGCTTTTAAATAAAATAACAAAATAACTTTTAAAATAATAATAGGATAGTTTTTGGAAGTCATTTTGATAATAGGTTTTAAATAAAAGTTTTGGTGCAAAAGAATCTCCCTAATTTGAGGACTTGTAGTACAAACCTCATTTCAGGGGTTTGAAGGTTTAATTCAAAGAAAAGCTTTTTGGTGAAAATAATATTTGGTAAAAACAGATATTTTTCCTAAACACATGGCATGATCATTAGGGAGGATATCATGGGATGAGAAGATGATTAGGATAGTGGCAAGAATAAATGGGGATCAGTCACATACAAAACAATCAGACAAACAATAGTCACTCCAAGCATCACAAGCATTCACAAAAAATTTAATTGGTCCTAAATTTTGAAATAAGTTACTTAGTCAGGAAAGCCAAAAATTGGGGTGTGACAATAAATAAAATTAATATTGGAAAAAGACTAACAATAGGCCCCTAAAGAATTTTTCTAAGAAATTAGATGATGCATTGTGGGCTTACAAAACAACTTATCAAAATCCTATCGACATGTTTCCCTATAAAATGGTTTATCGGACAACATGGCATTTACCTATTAAGTTAGAACGTAAAGTTTATTGGGCAATTAGAGAACTCTACTATGATTTCAAACTTGTTGGTGAAAAGAGGTTATTTGATATTATCTCATTAGATGAATGGAGAACCCGAGCTTATGAAAATCCCAAACTATTCAAATAAAATATTAAAAGATGGCATGCCAAAAGAATCCAAAAGCGAGAATTCAAAGTTGGTGAATATGTTCTATTGTACAATTCTTGCCTTAGATTCTTTTGTAGGAAAACTTCTCTCCAAATGGGAAGGCCATATATCATCGAAGAAGTTTATCGGCCTGGAGCTATTAAGATTAATAATCCCGAAGGCAATAACCCTAAGGTGGTCAATGGACAAACAATCACTACTGGAAAAACATAATTTACCGACAGCTTTCACCTTTGCCGTCAGCAATTTCACGGGGCTGACGGCAAAGAGGCTTTGCCCTCAGCCAAAATAAATGCTTACGGCATAGGAGAGGCTGACGGCATAGATAATATATGCCGTCCACTTTGTCTAAGCCGTCAGCCAGCTGACGGCAAAGGAGAAAAACACTGACGGCATAGGGAGGCTAACGGCATAAGGAGCTCCCCGGTCCCACGTTCGACCACGGCTTAACGGGGCACCGCTTTGCCGACAGCCAGCTGACGGCAAAGCCTAACGGTTGTCTTTGCCGACAGCTAGCTGACGGCATAGCTCGGTGTTTTCCCCCGTGCACACGACCTAACTGCATGCGTCCCCTATCTTCTTCTCTCTCCCTGCTCTCCCTGCTCTCCCGGCCCACCGCCGTCGTCGACCCGCGCCCGCCCCGCGCCAGCCCTACTCGCCGGCGCCGCCCCGACCACCCGCCGTCGCCCTGCCCCGCTCCGCCCCGCCTCTACCCCACGCCGCCGACCCTGACCCACCCCGCCTCTGCCCCACACCAGCTCTGCCCCGCGCCAGCCCCGCCCCGCGCCGCCCCATGACAGCCCTGCCCCGCCGCGCCGCCGCCCCGCGCCGCCCTGTGCCAGCCGTGCCCCATCGCCCCGCCCCGCCGCGCCGCCATGCACCAGCCCCACCACGCGCCAGCCCCGCACCAGCCCCGCCCCGCACCAACCCCGCACCATCCCGCCCTGCGCCGCCCCGCGCAGCCCCGCTCCGGCCAAGCCCAGCCCCACCCGGCGCCAGCCCCGCCCCGCCGCTGCCCCGCGCCAGCCCCGCCCGACTCGCCGGTGAGCTGCTCCTCCCCTTTTTTTGTTTTTTTAGTTTATTTTTCTATGTTAGTTAGATTTGTTAGTAGTAGAATTTTAGTTAAATTTAGTTAGCAATTACTTAATGGTAAATTTTTAGTGGTAGATTTTTAGTTAAATTTAGTTAGCAATTAGAAGGAGATTAAGAGAAGAAGAAGAAGAAGAAAAGGAAAAAGAGAAAGAAGAAGGGGGAGAATTATTTAGTTAGCAATTATTTAATTACTACGAGTAGAAAAAGAGAAAGAAGAAGAAGAAAAGGAAAAAGAGAAAGTAGAAGGGGGAGAAAAGTTAAATTTAGTTAGCAATTATTTAGTTAGCAATTATTTAATTACCGCGAGTGCGTATTTGTGTTGATTGAGTGCATTTAAATGTGCAGTAGCTTCTCCGTGAGGGTTTGGTTTTCGACGACCTCCCTGCATTCGAAAGTGAGCACATTTGTTAACTCCTCCTCCACCCCCTTTATTTTGCTCTCTTCCGGCCTTCGTGCTAATGACACTATCTAGCTAGGTATTTTTAGTATTAAAATGCAAAGTTGTTGCGTAACCAATATGCGTCTCCCGTTCGAAAGGGTTCATGTCATAAATATGCATGCATTTGCATATTTATAACGGTGATTCTTTCGAATTGTCCAACGTTATCCATGGACAGCCCTGGTATGTGTAGATTGGGTCGTTTCCCACGCTTTGCTCCGGATCCCATGCAGAGTTTAGACAGTTCCTCGTTGTTGTTCTCGGGTACACATCCTCTCGGTTAGTTGCCGAGACGTGTATCAGGAGAACAACGGGGAGGTGCTGCCGAAATTTTGCGTTGGGTCAGGAGCAGAGCATGGGGAAATGACCCAATCTACACATACTCGGGTGGGATTAGGACCCATCTTTACCTAGTAGCTGGTAGGTGTGCATGCCGTGCATCCCAATGTATTAACCATGATTAAAAAATGTCCATAATTACTTTAACATACTTGATGAACTGATAATTTATATTGTTCTATATGTGGATACTATGTAGCTAGCTTGCCAGAATGACTGATCGTGAATGGATGTACACCGATCACCATAGTCAGAGAGATATGACCGATGAATGGTTGAGCAAAACCTATGAATTCATGGAAACGACATTTTCTAAAGGCCAGCCAAAAACATGGTGCCCCTGCACTAAGTGCAAGAAATATTCGCGACAGACAAAGGATGTAATGGGTAAACACCTGCAGATGCGTGGTTTTACTCCCGGCTATACCTTGTGGACATTTCATGGTGAGTCGGGCCAACGTAACAGAGACGAGGTATTGCGTCGGCGCACCAATGATTATGGTACAAGGATTGAAGACATGGTGAATGACTTTGATGATGCTCGGAACAAGGACGAAGAGATGGAGCAATCCGCGAAAGCCTTCTATGCCATGTTGGAGTCTTCAAAACGTCCTCTTCACAAGCACGCCAAGATTTCTCAGCTAGATGCCACCGCACAAGTAATGGCTCTGAAAGCCCAATTCAACATTGGAAGAGACCTGTTTGACTCAGTGATGACCCTATTTGGGCTCTTTCTACCAGAAGGTCATATTATGCCTTCAAACCTATATGAGTCAGACAAAATCCTTAGTGCACTCAAGATGCCGTATGAGCAGATACATGCTTGTGAGAAGGGATGTGCCTTATTTAGGAAAGAGTATGCGGACGAAACATATTGTCCATTTTGCAAGTCCTCTATATATGTTGAGGTAGAAAATGGTGAAGGTGAGAAGAAGCAGAGCAAAATCCCCGTGAGTGTCCTACGGTATCTGCCGATCCTACCAAGACTTCAATGATGGAAACAGAAAAACAGATGACATGGCACAAACATGGAATTAGGAAAGAATTAGATGAACACGGAGTTCCTATGTTGGTACACCCTTCATATGGTGACGCATGGAAGGCATGCGATAGTATACATAAGGAAAAAGCTAAAGAATCAAGGAATTGTCAAATCGCCATCAGCCTCGATGGGTTCAATCCTTTTGGTATGACGGCTACCCAATATAGTTGCTGGCCTGTATTTTTCATTCCCCTCAATCTTCCACTAGCATCCATTATGCAAAGAAAGCACATATTTCTGACGTTGATAGTTCCAGGGCCAAACTACCCGGGGAAGAATATGAGTGTGTACATGCAACCGCTGATGGATGACTTGAAAGAAGCTTGGGTGAATGGGGTCAACACATATGACGCATCTAAGAAAGAGAAATTTCAAATGTATGTTTGGTACCAATACTCGTTGCATGATCTGTCGGCATTTGCGCTTTTCGTTCCCTGGTGTGTGCATGGAAGGCTCCCATGCCCATAATGCAAGGCAGCTCTTAAGTTTCATTGGTTGCCGGCGGGTGAGAAGTATTCCTGCTTTGACTTGCATAGACAGTTCTTGCCTATGGACCATCCATTCAGAAAAGACAAGAAGAATTTCATGAAAGGTAAAGTTGTCAAACACTCAGCACCACCTGCTATGACGGGGGCACAAATTAATGAACAGTTAAAATCTATGGAGCCTGATCCAAACCGTCCAGGGTATTTCTTGGGTTATCATGAGGAACACGCCTGGACCCACAGGACATGCATCTGGGATCTCCCCTACTTCGAAGACCTCTTACTTCCACACAACATTGACATGATGCACACTAAAAAGAATATCGCTGAGGCCCTTCTTGGCACATTTTTCGGCACTGATAAGGGCAAAGATAATACAAAGGCTAGAGTTGACCAAGAGACTCTGTGTGATAGGCCATCACTAAACATGCGAGAACCAAAAGGAAGAAAAAATTGGTCCAAACCACCTGCCCGGTACAATCTTGAGAAAGGAGCAATAGGGGAAATCCTCTTGTGGGTGCAAAAAAAGTTGTTGTTCCCCGATGGGTATGCTGCGAATCTAGCGAGGGGAGAGAGCATTGAAAAAATGAAAAATTTTGGGCTCAAGAGTCATGATTGGCACATATGGCTTGAGCGGATAATGCCGGTGATGTTGCACGGCTATATCCCCGAGGCTGAATGGCTAGTATTGGCCGACTTGAGCTATTTCTTCCGTGTTCTTTGTGCTAAAGAGTTGTCATGTGCCTTGATAGATGACATGGAAGAGTTGGCGCCTGAGTTGCTCTGCAAGTTAGAGAAGATTTTTCCACCAGGCTTCTTTAATCCGATGCAACACATGATTTTGCATCTCCCAACCGAGGCAAGATTGGGTGGCCCTGTGCAAAATCGTTGGTGCTACGCAACTGAAAGAATGCAGAAGACACTTCGAGGAAAATGTAAAAATAAATGTAGAATTGAAGCATCGATGGCTGAGGCGTTCATTACCGAGGAGGCGGAAAACTTCGTAACAACACACTATGATGCCACTATGCACATCTTGCATAATCCAAAGCCTCGGTACAATCTGGGTGACCCCAAACGACGTGAATCCAATCTTAGCCTCTTCAAAGGGAAGCTCGCACCTTCTGGTGTGGGAAAACCAAAGTTGCTGTGCGTTGCGGAGTGGCGTACACTAACGATTTATATATTGAACAACTTAACAGAAGCTCGGCCATACATCGAGTAAGTGCTCTGTACATTGTTTCGCAACTTTTAACAAGTTTTGTGTCTAACAACTATTATTAGTTGATATAGTCGATACGTCAAACAATTCTCGAATGGTGTTGCAATCGAAAAAGAATCCATTCTCGAGTATGAACTTCTTGAAAAGACATGAGGCGGCTATCCCGGTTTCATCTCTTGGTTCAAAAAAACGGTACCTCCCTTATATATAATAAGTCATTTCCTTTGTTGCTATTACTCATGAGTAACACTCCAAATTCTATCTTTTCTTAACTTCTAGGCTAATTCAGATGAGCAAGTCGACGATGAATTGAGACAAATAGCTCATGGTTTTGACTTTAAGGTCCGTACATTTCAGAAGTACGACATCAACGGGTATCGATTTCGTACTGCTAGCAAAGAGCTTTCAATGCCCGGTCGAAAAACAAACAATTCCAGTGTCTCTGCTATAGGCGAGGGAGGTGTCGAGTATTATGGAAGATTTGAAGAAGTCTACGAACTTCATTATTACGGTGAAAATCCTCCGAACGTTGTTGTGTTCAAATGTCATTGGTTCGATCCTACTAAGACAAGACGGACTCATGAACATCTTGGGATTGTCGAAATTCGACAAGACAGGCAGTTAAGCGGTGCCGATGTCTATATTGTGGCTCAACAGGCCACCCAAGTTTTCTATCTGCCATACTATCGTCAAAGTGTTAAGAACCTGGAAGGTTGGTATGTCGTGTTCGATGTGCCGCCACATCTTAGACCACCTCCCCCAAATAAAGATGATTATGAACCTCAAATTGACCCAATAACATATGATGGAGAATTCTTCCAAGAATCATGTGGCGTCAGACGTCGTACCCGAAACTGCTCTATGTCCACCCTGAACACGGAGGAACAAGACTCACGTGATGATGCGGAAGAAGTGGAAGTAGAAGAAGTTACCAATGCCGATGAGCTATCAATGCTTGATCGGTTACAAAAAGGCCTTCCACATGATGTCCCCAAACCCGATGATGATATCAGTCATGACGACACGTGTGATACTGATGATGATTTTGCTTCAATTGACCATGGAGAAGAGACAGATGATCCAGACTATTAGTACTTTGTATGCATCCAAACATTGTTGTTTAATTATTCAATTATTAGTTGAATTATTCATGTATTTATTATTGTTCATTTAATTATTGTCCTTGAATTTGTACTAATTATTGAACTATTTACCATTACACGTGGTTAGACATGGCAGGCGGGGATAAGTTGAGGATAGCACCTGGGCAGCTATGGAGAACTTTGTTGCAGAGCTTTGCCGAGGAGCCCCGTGGGAGAAGCAGGGGAAAGAAGAGAGGCAGAGGACGTGGTCGTGGGAGAGGGAGGGTGCATGATAGGAGCCAGTCGCCACCACCCTCAGCTACTTCTGTCTCAGCCACTTCACCCTTGCAGACGAGGGTGTCACCGGTGCGGGAGCCTCCCGTCCAGGAGCAGACACCAATGCAGGGGGCTGAGGCGGAGGCTGAGGAGGAGGCTGAGGCGGAGGGTGCTGAGGCGGAGGCTGAGGTGGAGGGGGCTGAGGCAGAGGCTGAGGGGGCTACCAGCAAGTCGGTCTACCAACATGGTATGACACAAGTTCCAGACCGATTGGAGTTGCAGCACAGGGCGTTCATTAAGCCAGATGGCGAGAAGTAAGTTGATATATATTGTGTACCTTATATCATTATATTTCACCAAGTAGCTAATGTCTTTGCCTTATCATTATGTAGGGGGTGGGATTACCCGAAGAATACCCAGAATCCAAACTGCCTCCTTGGTGCTTTACTTAGGGAGCACTTCCCCGGGATAGTGCAGTTGCCCGGTGAGGGTATGGTTCCCGAGCCAGGACTCAAGTGGGAGCACTACCAAGCCGCTCTGCTCTCAGAAAACACACATGTCAATGGTGTTGTTTGCGTGAGCGTGGCCGACAAGGTGTTGGCTGATTTTTGGGTAACTATTATTTTACCCAATAAAAAGTATACAATGTTATATATTGTTATTTCCTTCCAAATCATTTCACTATTCATCTGTGCATCTATTTGGCATAATTGCAGAGTTACTTTAGGGTCGAGGAGGGGATGGAGGAGGCGGCAAAGAAGAACCTCGTGAAAGAGTGCAAGACTTTATTGAATAACATGAGGCACGAGTTGCGTGTTCAGGCTGCTCGAGATTGGTACGCTAAGAAAGGTGAGCCGAAGACAAAGACTGAATGTCGAAAGATTTACCTTGATAAGACCGAGTACATGGAGGTATGTACATTCCAAAGATCAATTCTTAGGGGTAGTTAGGTCTATTTAGTTATAATACTTAGTTTCATTCTTCATTAACTTACATTCATAGGTGCCCCCAAGATGGTTGGCCGATAAGATGGATTGTTGGGAGATGATAGTGGACAGGTGGTGCACAGAGGCTTGGTTGAGCACCCACACTATGGCCAAGGACCGTCGTGCCCAATTGGTTGGTGTGCCACACCACCAAGGCAATGCCAACATCAAGCAATACGCCAAAAAATGGGTATGTGTGCCTTGTTTTGTTTCATCAATAATTCATTCGTTCTTGATTTTTGTTGTACTAATTCTTTGTCTTTTCGTGTAGGCCAAACACAATAACCAGCCCGAGCCTCAGGGATATGCCGCGTTTAGCATGGCCCATAAGGGCTCGTACAAGATGGCGAAGGCATATTCTGAGGGGGACGGGCCGTCGGCGTAGACAAGCCTGTCCGCCTACAACAAGATGACGTCTTATTCTGAGGTGGTCAAACAGCTGCGCGGGCCTGACTTTGACCCGAGCCAGAATCGTATCGATCCACAGGCGTTGATGATCTCTGGTGGCGGTAAGAGTCATGGCACGCTGCCATGTGTGATGCCTTCGTCCCTATCACTCAGACTCTACCTCAGATCAAGGCGAGGGAAACGAGCTCCGCTCCTGTAATACGGCAATGCGCGAGGCCAGTTGATCTTGCCATCGAGGTTAGTTTTCTTCATTATTTCTTTCGTTCTTTTGTTCCTGGATGGATGATGAAAATTCCTTTTGAGGAGTGGTTGCAGGCCGCACTTATGAAGGAGAGGGAGGCCACCAGGCTCTTGTTGGAGGAGAGGGACCGGAATACGCAGAGGTTGCTTGAGGAGGAGAGGGCACGCAATAATGCCCATGCAAAGGCCATGCACGACTTCGTTGCGGTAAGTCAGTTGTGTGAGAAGCAAGGCTATGTGTGAGACGCAACAAGGCTATTTCTTTGACTCCTCGAAAACTAATTTGCAGGCTATGTGTGAGAAACAAGGTTTGCCGCCCCCTCCGCCGATGCCTTCTCCGGTGGGAACGGTGAGTTCCCTTTCAATGACCAACCTTGCACGGTCTTATACCATTGTCTGTCGCCGTGCTAACCACATATTTTAACTCTTGCCTTATTGCAGCATCATTCCAGAGTTGAATCCCACGATCCCTTCACTTCTCCTGGTGAGAGCCCTAGCAACCCAGCGACCAACGGAGATGGAGCTTCTCCTCCGTTTCTTGGCATTCGGTAAGTTATTCCTCTCCTTCTTATTCTTCTTATTTTTTAGATCAACTTAGATTATGCCATGCTTTAGTTAGCTTAGTAAATTCTAGTTTATATTAGCCATGCTTTAGTTAGCTTAGTAAATTCTGGTTGATATTAGAGCTCAAAAATGACATAATTAGTTTAGAAAGTTTTAAAAGAAACCAGAAGAGAAGAACAAACAAGAGATGAAGAAATAAGAGAAGAAGAAAGAGGAGAAAAAGATAACTTCTCTTCTTTCTTTTTCTCCATCTTCTTCTTCTTCTTCTTCTTCTTCTTGTTCTTCTTCTTTTTCTTCTTCTTCTTCTTCTTCCACTTCTTCTTCTTGTTCTTCTTGTTCTTGTTCTTCTTCTTCTTCTTCTTCTTCTTCCACTTCTTCTTCTAATTGCTTAGCTTAATTTAGATAAGTTCTTTCTTATTGTATTCTTCTTCTAACTTCTTTCTCGTTATGCAGATTTTGATAAAGCGGCATGGCATATGGATGGATGCTCGAGGGACTTTGTAATGCACTTGTGTAGTCTTAGATGAACTTTGTAATGCACTTGTATTTGCGGATGCACTTGTGATGCTTTGTAATACTTTGTGATCTTGTTTGCACTTTAATTACATATATTCGTGTTGTTTGCACTTTGTGATGCACTTGTGTTGTGCTGTTTGCACTTTGTGATGCACTTGTGGTGCTGTTTAGGGGCTGGGCAAATATATATATGTTGTTGTTTGTATATATGTTTTGCAATTGCAGGGAATTAATAGAAAACAAATATGAAAAAAAGCACAGAGGGTCTTTGCCTACAGCTTACTGATGGCAACGACTTTGCCGTCGGTGGACTGACGGCAAAGAAGACACGTGGCGGCAGCCTGTGTATCCTGGCAACTCTAGGAATACCAAATTTTCCCAGATTTTCGGCTTTGCCATCAGCTGTGCTCCAGCTGTCGGCAAAGAGGGGACCAAGGGGACCCAGGTTTTCGGCGTTTCCGTCAGCTTTGCTACGGCTCTGGGCAAAGAGGGGACACAGGGGACCCAGGGTTTCGGCTTTGCCATCAGCTTTGCTACGGCTGTGGGCAAAGCATGCCGTTAACCTTCTAACGGGGCTCGGCCTGCGCCGTTGCCGCCATTGCTCTTTGCCGTCAGCCCGTGCCACAAAGCTGATGGCTTTGCCGTCTGTCGACCTTCAGCTGACGGCAAAGAAGGTGTTTGCCGATAAAATCTTGGCCGGTTCCTTTGCCGACAGCACACTGACGGCAAAGCCTTTGCCGTGTGTTAAACTGTCCTTTGCCGTCATCTCTAGCTGTCGGCAAACCAGCAGATTCCAGTAGTGAAGAAAGCACTATATTTCACGTACATAAATTAATGTTGAAACAAATATTATCCAAACCATGACATTAGAGGAGCACATTAGGGAGACATTCCAGAAAACTCCAGAACCCTTAAAAGGAAGAGGTATGTGATACGGTAAATAAACGGGCTTAGAAAAATATGCAAAAATATTTCGCATTAGTTTCATAATATTAGAAAATTTAGAAAAATGAGAAACACACGAGAAGGCAACCCACGTGTCCACTAGACACCAGGGTGCGCATGCCTCCTCTGGTGCAGCATGATGTCTAGTGGGCCCCTCGGCCACTTTCGTGGCTCTGTTTTCTTGTGGGGCACATATTTCCTTGTATAAAAATTCTTGATATATATCTCCCAATGATTTGACTCCAGTACCACGAAGAAATCCTCTGTTCTGGTTTCATGTTGTTTTTTGTCAGACTATCAAGATGGGCATCATGTCTTATCCTTCCTCCAACCACATAGAAGAAGATGCTTGGCTGATGAAGATGGAGCTGAAAAGGGAGGACCCGAAAGAAACTATCAAAGAGGAATTTACTTCGCCCCTTCAATGTGATGGCTGGCACGAGCAATTCACTAGTCAGTCCTGCGAGATTCAGTTAAACCTCCCAATGGTAAGTTCATCTCTTATAATAACTTGGAAAAGAGTGTTTCTTTTTCCCGTGCAGCCAGGATACATCCATGGGTGGATGGTGCTTTAACTATCAATGGAAAGCCATGTAAGGAAATTATGTAGCTCAAACAACTAGTTAACAAGCACGAGGAGGAAAATCGTATCCTAAAGGGCATCATTGCAAAGAATCTACCACCATCTTCACCAACAAAGAAGGAGACTTGAGTACATGCGTATGGGAACTCCCCTGGGCTTGTGCCAAGATTGGGGGAGGTGTCGTGGTATCGTATCACCATCACTCTTATTTATCTTTATCCATTTTAGTTTGATCTTTATCTATTCTGAATTTTAGTCAAATAAAAGTTTAGTTCGATACTTTTCTTTTGAGCGCTTCTATCGTGATCTATCTATCTATTTATGTAATCGAGTGAGAGTTATATAATAAAGTTTAGTTTGAGTTTTGCTTCTTTACTTTCTTTCTGCAATCAAAATAAAGGGAAATAATGAAAAAGATCATATGCCAATATTATAGTAAGTAGTGACATCACATAAGGTAAAGTATAAGTGCTAAAATTTGTTGAAGGTTGACAAATACAGCATTGGTCGGTGATGCAACACATGAAAAAATTGATAAGGGAAGAGAAGATTTACATGCAAATACGCTATCGTTGACATCTTTTATGATTGTGAGCCCCCATTAATTATAATACGCCAAAACTGTTGACACTGGACAAGGAAGTCCATGTAATGATTTATACTTGTTCACATTCACACAGAAGTTATATTGTTATAGATACTCTAACATGTGGTGCTTGCCCAATACCCTTGCTAGCCAAAATTCCGCACTAAGTAGAGATACTACTTGTGCATCCAAAACCTTAAACCCAAATCAATGTTTCAAGAGTCCACCATACCTACCTATGGATTGAGTAAGATTCTTCAAGTAAGTTTTCATCGGTGCACATAGCAATAAAAATTGCTTCTAAACATGTTCGGACATTTAGTGTAAGGGCAATTAAGAATTTTACAAACGTGTGATGGTGATAATAAAAGTGACGGACTTCATAATAAAGATTGCCATCACAAGGGGCAATATAACGTAACGTTCCTTTGCACTAAGAGATTTGGCATAGAACCAAAAAGCGCATGGCAACCTGTGCTTCCCTCTGCGAAGGGCCTATCTTTTACCTTTATGTATTTACTTTTGTGCAAGAGTCAAAGTATTTTCATCTACTTCCTTTATCTTCTCTTTTACTAGTATCATTTGGTGGGGAAAGATCTAGACATATATATCTAGTTGAATGTGGGTGGTCATGAGTTGTTATTATTGACATCACCCTTGAGGTGAATATGTTGGGAGGCAACACTATAAGCCCCTATCTTTCTATGTGTACGGTTGAAACATTTGCTCATATATATGTGGTGAGTGTTAGCAATCATAGAAGACTAAATGATGGTTGAGTATGTAGTCTTGCTTAGACGCTCCGATATGTGACCCTGCTTGAAAGTATGATGAATCGTGTTGCAAAGTTGACTGAAAACATAGTTTGTTAGTTTTCAATAGAGTTTATGCTTCATACTTCGATGTTGTCATGAATTGCTACTTGTTTATAAGAGAACTTTATGATTAAAGTTATATCGTGAAAATGTTGTGATGAAGTATTTTATAAATTTTCATTTGTTGTTATAATATTGAGAATGATGCTAACATGTTCATATTTTGTTTTTATCGACACCTCTCTCTCAAAGCATGTGGTCATGATTTTCATTATTGGCTTTCGCTTGAGTACAAGTGAGGTCTAAGCTTGGGGGAGTTGATACATCCATTTTGCATCATGTACTGTTATTTATATTGTTTTTATGCATTTTGACACTTGGTGGAGTAATTCTAATGCCTTTTCTCTCATAATACAAAAGGTTTACATCAAGTGGGAGAATGCTGGTAGATGGAATTCTGGACCTGAAAAGCTACGTCAGAGATACCTATTCTACACATCTCCAGTTGGGCTCAAAATTTACGGTGATTTATTTTATAATAAATAAAAAACACTGGATCAAAGAAGTACTAGAGGGGGCTACCAAGCGCCCACTAGACACCAGGGCACGCCAGGCCCCCCTAGCGTGGCATGATGTCTAGTGGCCCCCTGACCCACCTCTGGCGTTCATCTTGTGGTATAAATTCTCTTTTACCCTAAAAAAAATAAGAGGAAGACTTTTGGGATGAAGCGCCGCTGTCTCGAGGCAGAACCTGGGCAGGAGCACGTTTGCGCTTTGACAGAGCGACTCCGCTGGGGAAACTTCCCTCCCAAAGAGGGAAATCGAGGCCATCGTCATCACCAATAATCCTCTCTTCTTGGGGAGTCCAATCTTCATCAGCACCATCTCCTCTCAAAACCCTAGTTTATCTCTTGTATTCAATCTTGCACCAGAACCTCAGATTGGTACTTGGGGTGTGACTAGTAGTGTTAATTACATCTTGTAGTTGATGCTTTATGCTTTATTTGGTGGAAGATCATGTATTCAGATCCATTATGCTATTTCATACCTCTATGATCATGAACATGTTTATCACTTGTGAGTAGTTACTTTTGTTCTTGAGGCCACGAGAGAAATCATGTTGCAAGAGTCATGTGAAGTTGATATTCATTCGATATTTTGATTATATGAATGTTGTGATTCCCTTAGTAGTGTTATGTGAACATCGACTACATAACACTTCACCATCTTTGGGCCTAAGGGAATGCATTGTGGAATAGTAATTAGAGGGTGGGTTGCGAGAGTGACAGAAACTTAATCCCCAGTATATGCACTGCTCTGTAAGGGGCTGATTTGGATCCCTATGTTTTATACTATGGTTAGAATTTATACTTAATACTTCTTTCACAGTTGCATATGCTTGCGGGAGGGTTAATGATAGTGGGAGGTTTGTTCAAGTAACAACATCACCCAAGCACGAGTCCACCCACATATCAAATTATCAAAATACCGAAAGCGAATTAACCCAACATGACGAAAGTGACTAGATGAAATTCCCGTGTGTCCTCAAGAACGCTTTGCATATTATAAGAAATTGTTATGGCCCGTACTTTTCCACAAAAGGATTGGGCTACCTTGCTACACCTACTATTACTATTACTACTTGTCACTTGTTGCAATTATCTTGCTATCATACAACTTGTTATCGCTATTTCAGTGCTCGCAAAAATTACCTTGCTGAAAATCGTTTGTCATTTCCTTCCGCTCCTTGTTGGGTTAGAAACTCTTACTTATTGAAAGGACTACGATTGACCCCTATACTTGTGGGTCATCACGCCACAAACTTCCTCTTGACGGGGACTTTCTCCTCAAGTTCCACTATCAGGGCCACGTTAGCCGTGTGAGAGGTGGCTGGAAACTACAAGCATAGGGGCTCACAAGGTCGTGGGGAGACCATGACAGGAGGGCTTGTTCAGTACTTCTGGAGGTCCTCGAAGGCATCTTTAGCTTCAGGAGTTCATTTGAAGGGGTCTATTATCTTCAGGAGTTTGAAGAAAGGCACGACCCTCTAGTCAAACTTTGAGATGAAGGGAGGAAGTGATGCCATGCATCACGTCAGCTTTTGCATTTCCTTGAGGTTGCAGGGAGGCTTCATCATCTTGATGGATTGAATCTTCTCAGGGTTTGCCTCGATGCCCTGTGGGAGACCAGGAAGCCAAGAAGCTTGCCTGGGGGACTCCAAAGACGCACCTGGCGGGGTTGAGCTTAAGGCGGATCTTGCGCAAGTTGGTGAAGGTTTCTTTGAGGTCCTTAATGAGGGTGTTTGCCTCGGAGGTCTTGATGACAATGTCATCCACATAGGCCTTGGATTTTCTATTCATTTGGGGTACCAGGCCAAGGTGGATCCTCCACTCTTTAGACCGAACGACATGCTTATGTAGCAATACACCCCACAGGGAGTAAGGGAAGTCGTTTTCTCCTCGTCTTGCTTCACCATCTTGATATGGTGGCACTACTGCACAATGGTCCAAACACAACATTACAATGAGAGACCCTTCGATGAAGCTGTCTGTGATGCATTAATCGCAATCGATATTGTAAGAAAACCATAAAAAAATGATACGAACTGTTTGCGATGGCGCAGGCATCAAACACGATTCAGATCAGATTTGCGTGTGCGATGCGTGGCACACGGTTAATCCACACAAACTGTTTGCGATGATCCAGAACAACAGAAACGGTCATCCAGATGAGGGTGTGTGCGATATACGGCATACAGTTCACTGGGATGAGCTGTCTCTGATTAGGCAACACAACAGAAGTGGTTAGCCAAATCTAGGAATGTGTGATGGTGGGCATACAGTTCACTCGAATGAACTGTTTGCGATGAGCCAAGACAACAGAAACAGTTCAACTCAACAATATGTGTGTGATACGCGGCAAATAGGTCCGTAGTCAGAAATATGTGCAAAGACCAATAATAACACAAACGATTACTACTAATAATCCATGTGATTTTTTGTGTCTACAGAAAAAGAATGTATATATAACTAAAGTAAACATCCAATTGCATAAGTGACTATACAAATCATTTGCACACACCTCAGTAAACAATTGCATGCATTCTAAGCTAGGAAAACGGTCATCTAGTCATCTACTTCTTGTGACGCTCCCGCCACTACTCAGTGGCTCGATCCCTCGTGTGGGGGCAGGAAAAACACACTTCCTCTTGTCAACGAAGAGCATGTACATCTCGTAGCTTGTGTACGCGTCCTTGGCCGCCTACTTGACGTGTTCTTCATCCAGTCTCTGATCCCAGGCACTGTGCCAACATTCTTGTCCTTCTTTCTTTCATCCTTCATCTTGACGTCGTAGGGGTCGATGATGGCCGAGGCGAGGTCAACCACGGAGTTCTTTTTGTTATTGGTGCTTCCCCAGACCTTGTAGTGGTCACAGAAGTTGACAAGATTCTGGCAGGTCAAGCCCGAAACATCGAGCGCTTTTAGATCATTAGTGGTGTCCACCATAGTGAGACTGTACTTGGGGTTGTTGATAAACCTGGAGAAACACTCGCAAGGCCTTGTGGCCAGGTGGTAGTGGTAGACTAGGACGTCATGTCACACACACAACTAGGCAACGACAACCTTCTGATCTTGCCCAGCACGATAGCTGGGGAACCCGAGGTCGAAGACGACCACTTGGTACTTGTCTCAGCAAGTAACTGCTCCATAGTTTGGATGGAGATCTCCACCGAGACCAGTTCGTTCGTGTACACCACCAAAAAGTCCTTCCCCCCTCACATGGGTGTCCACTACGTGATGTGTGGTAAACTTCTCCCAGTTGTTGTCGTCGGGCGTTGGGAGCGCCATTGGAGCCACGGGGAGCGCCATCGGAACCACTGGATATCCTCTCTATATGTGTCGTCATGGGTGTGCTTATTATGTTGTGTGGCACGAGAGATGAAGGTAAATGGCCACAAGAATAAATGGGGACCAGGTGGCGTGGATTCTCGGCACGTCCGCATGGCAGTTTTTGCAGCGGGTATACTACATCGTGGCACCGTGCTCGGCGCAACCGCATGCATAACGGCAGCATGAACGTACGTGATCGTGCGCCAGCCCAAACACTGGCAGCGCACATGGAGGGACATGGGCAGAGCATGCGGAGGGACCTGAGAGCAGAGCACGCATAGCAGGACGCGAGCAGGGCGCGTTACGGCTGCCTCAACTGCAAGAAAGGACACTCATAGAGCAGTTGAACAAGCAGGAAATTGTCGTCTACAAGCCGGCTGACAGTTGTGAGTTGGCGTCATGATGTGAAACTACATCGCGTTCCACATCACACGATGGTCGAACAATCATTCCTGATGTTGTGTAGAGAGAGGTCGTGTGCTACTACCCCGTCTTGGTCTATTAATCCCCTTTATATTCCGTGCCATATTTTGACCTTAAATTTAACTAACAAAATGTTAATGCATGTCATAAAAATAATATAATTGGAAACTATGTTCAAATACGAATCCAACGATATAATGTTTCACAACATGGATTCATATTTTATTAGTTAAATCTCTAGTCAAAATTTGGCACAAAAATACAAAGAGGACTTATAAACTAGGACGGAGGTAGTAGGTGACTAAATCACAAGCGTTTTTTATTAATCGTTTGTGTATGTGTTGATTCGTCCTCCGCTCACACGTCTTGTCGTGGGTATAAGTCTGACAGTAGAAGTACAGGGTACGAAAGTATATGGGCAGAGCCTTAGCTACGGCGAGGATGTATGAGTTCAGGCCCCTCTACGGTGGAGGTAAAATCCCTACGTCTCAGTGCTCTTCGGAGCTTTGTGTCGAGTGTATTAAGGGATTACAGCCAGTGCCAACCCCTGTACCAGTGGTGAAGGGCGGCTTATCTAGAGTGCGCTGCCCTTCATAATGGTCTGGTGGACAGGGGTGGAGTAGCGGCGAGTAAACGCTGGCGTTACTGGTAACGTAAGCCTTAAATGCCATTTATGGTGTATGAAAACGTATGACCGTTGCCCTCCTGAGAGGTTACGGTGTACAGAGTGGATTCTAGTCGGTACGTTAGATATGCTCCGAGTGGATCGTCGCCGACTGGATGATGGGGGCGTCCTTAGTTTAGTCGGAACTGTATAAGGGCCTTGTCCCCTATGAAGGGTAGTCCTTGGGTAGGACCTATAGGGCAGACCTACGACCCTACCCTGGGACTATAACCCCATCACGTCTTGTCACCCCGCTGCCGCAGACGACTTCGAGTGCAATCTTGAGCACCGTGCACGTGGTGGCTCGAAGTGGCACCAATGAATCATCGGTGAGCCCGTTCCAGCGCACCCGCACAATTTCTCGCGCAAGCTTCCTGCCCGACTCGACGAAATCCCCAAAAATCCTAATTCTTACTAGCCTTCTATATAAACCCTCACAGCTGGCGAGTCCTACGTCGCATTTTCCCCTCCCTCCCTGTAGCTTATCTTGTCTACTTCTCCCACAATCACCAATGGCACCGGTCTATCATCATCGCTCAGCCACTCCGCCGTCATCAAAGGACAACTCGAGCTGGGAGGCTACACCACGGCGGAAGCATAATACCCGGCATAATGTAGTGCACGTGGCGTCCGTGTTGGGTGTGCGCGCAACACCCACCACACGCTCGGTCGTCGCTGCCCATCGGCAGCTGTTACATGCCTTTGTTGCCTCCACCCCACAGTTTGCTGCCATGGACGCCACACCACCATCGAAAGCCAGGGCAATCGCTTGCTCCGCCACCACGGCCCGAATGCAAGAGGTGGCCTTCGTGGACACCACACCACTGTCGACCACCATGGCCATCACCTGCTCCGCTGCCGCAGCCCGAAGGCGGGATGTGGCGGTCATGGTCGTGACCCCATCGTCGTCCGTCGTGGCTGTCGGCCCATCATCGACCGCCCGGGTCATTATCTGCTCCGCCACTGCCGCTTGAAGGATAGAGGTGGAGGCCGAGCCCCGCATGTGCGTCAGCAACCTTGTGCGCTACATTGAGTTCCTGCAGGAGGAGGAGGAGCGCCTGGTCGAGCATGCAAAGAGTCTTACCGCTACCATGGCCGCAGCACACGCCACCGTAGAGGCATGGAATGAGTAGATCTACGAGGAGTTCCACCACTTCGAGATGGGTCGTCTAAAGCGGCAGGGTGTTCGAGGTGAGCATTGCTAAAGGTGTAGCACCACATGCACCGTATTCTAGTCCAACTCGTGGTAGGATCCTCCTCCTCTGCCTCTTAGTAAGAGTACTCGACACACAAGAGGCTGCTCGAAGTAGTATGAAGCCCCTCCATAGTAGTAGTATTTAGGGGCTATTTTGTTCAGTTCATCTAACTATAGATGTGGTTGAACTATACAACATACTTAAAATTATCTAGTATATATAGTTGAACTAGCTATTTCAATACGTGGTTCGCAACAACTGAGGAAAAGTTTGGTCTGTTGAGGTGTCGAGTTGAACTGTTTGTATGAAGAACGACTTCTTAATCCATGAATGAAATATGTGCTTACTGAATTTTAGTTGCAAAAATAAGATAATCCTAGTGATTTTTAGTAGTGATTTATGACCAATGGCAGTGTTACAAGGTTGAAAAAGGGCAATGTTATTAGATCGACAAACTTCAATCATTCAGGTTTCACAAATGGCAATATACCCAATATGACATATGCAAATCTTACCAAATTTTTTGTACATGGTTGCACACGGGTCATCCGAGCAAATCGTTTGTGTTGAAGGGATGTACAAATAATGTGCGCTAGATTTTCTCTTGGGTTAGCGATGAAGGAACCATAGCTCTCGCTTTGCATATTATATTCAATCTAAACTATTTGCGATGAAGAGATGCACAAATCCTGCACAACAAATTTTCCCTTGGCTTACTAGGGAAGGGCCATAGCTCTCGCTTTGCATACGAGTGTTCTATCTAAATTTTTTGCGATCAAGATATGCACAAATCTTGCGCGACACATTTCCCTTCGCACGCCTCAAGTCTACTCAAGCAGTTGTCCGCACGACACCTCGTATCCATCAAAAGTGTCTTATGTGGCATCATGTGAAGGATTAATAGAATGCCCATGATTAAAATTATACAAACTTTTGAGGTGATAAGGTGGGAGCTATTTGTTTCAAAATACCTTTGTTGGCTGTTGATTCGAGGGCACCTTCTCTTAAATTGGACGGTAAAAATACAATAGCATGTCAGATGCCATTCCATGATAGCATGCCAAGTTTCATGAATTTCACACGAGTTTTGGATTTACTAGAATTTTAAAACCAAGTACGTCGAAGTTTGCGGCCGTGGCACGATGCATAGGTGTGTGAAGTTCATTCCCATTTCTTGCATGGGACCTAAGCATGCACCCAAGGACACACATTTGAATTTTCAACCCGTTTTTCTGCAATGGAGCATGTGCATGTAGTTCATATTTGAATTATGTACATAAATTGCGTAGAAAACTCAGTTAATGTATTGAAATGTCCAAACGAACCCCAAAAAATTCCAAATTTTAACAAGACACTCTTGTTGTTCTATGTTGCCACTAGGAAAAAAATTGAAAGCAAGAAGAGGCAAGGAATATTGTTTCATGCATAAAGGATGCACAGTCCCTATCGGAACCATGACGCTTGTTGTGAGAAGCCCTAGTTTGTGAGAAGCTTATACCCAAACCTTCCCCAAATGCACAAACTTTTTACCACAACATGTTTATGTCATTCAATGATAGGATAACAAGTTTCATGAATTTCATATGAGTTTTGTATTTACTAGAATTTTTAAACCAAGTATTTCAATGTTTGTCGCCGAGGCACGATGCCGAGGTGTTTGAAGTTCATTCCCATTTCTTGCATGGGACCTAAGCATGCACACGAGGACACACATTTGATTTTTCAACCCATTTTTCTGCACTGGAGCATGTGCCCTATAGTTGAAATTTGAATCATGCACATAATATGCCTAGAAAACCCAGTTAATGTATAAAAATGTCCAAACAAACCCCAAAAAAAATCCAAAATCTAACACAACACTCTTGTTGATATATGTTGACACTAAAAAATTTGAAAGAAAGAAGAGGCAACGAATATCATTTTGTCCACAAAGGTGACACGTCACATCCCTAACCCTTAAGCTAGATAGCATTGTGCTCATGTCTTCTTTGCATTTGCATCCAAGAAGTTTCAACAAAAACAACAAAGTGGCAAAGGAAAAACTCAAAACCCTAGCCACCATTTCAATTAAAGGAAATTCTCAACTAGTTCAAAATCAATGAACCCAAAATGGCCTCAAGAAATGTTCAAACTTTCTGATAAATCATGGAAGTAAATGAGCATTGGAGAAAACTATTTTCTTGACACTTTAAGCATTTTAAATAAATGCAAAAGCCACTGGTTTCAAATTTAAAAATTTGAAATCAGAAACTATAATTTTCCAAAAATGTTGAATGTCTTGGAAATGAGTGGGGATATTATAACAAATATTTCAGGAGGTCTAAAATAGTTTTTACTTTCTGTTTTGGAGCTGAAATAATTAGCAAAGCAATAAATAGAAAAACAGAAAAAACAAAAAAAGAGAGAATGAGAAAAAGTCTTACCTGTCGCCCAAGCCAGGCCCAACCCATTTTGCCGCTCGTCCCCTTCCCCGCGCCAGTAGGCAGCAGGAGGTGGCCGCCGCCTCCCCCGGCGCGGCCACGCACCTGCTTGCCTGCCTGGCCGCCGGTTCGCGCTGGCGACGACGGGGATAAGCTCCCCAGAGCCTCCCCTATCCATTCCCCGCCTCGGTTCTCCTCCTCCGCCCGGATCTCCTCCCCCTCCTTGCTGCCGCCATTAGAGCCGAGCTCGAGCTCGAGCTGGCCGTGCCCCTGGCCATAGGATCCCCTCCGCGAGCACGCCATTAGCTCCGCCTCATCGCCCTGGTCATTCCTGCAGAAGCCGAAGCTACCTCGCGCCCTGCAACGCCCGCAACGCCGTCGTCTTCCTCCTCCGGCCGCCGGACCTCTCCCGTCGATTCGTCGCCCCCAGGCCTTCCCCGAGCCGCCTGAGCTCTTCTCTGCACTCCCTGTGAGCATGCGGTGGTTTTCCCTAAGTTTTCCCCGTCGATCCCCTCCTCTAGCCCTAGTTTCACCGGAGCCCGACGAGCACCGCCGCTGCGGCTCGTCTCCGGTAGCCCTCCGATGTCCAGCTCGTCCTCCCGAGAGCACCAGAAGCTCCAGGACGACGCGTAGATGACGTAGCAGCTAAGAATTAAGCATGGATCCCTCTGATTCAAAGCCCCCGACGACGCCCGAGCTTCGGCCGCCGCTCCGGCTCGTCGCCGACGCCTCTTCCGGCGACCCTAGCCTCCCAAGGTGGTCCTGCCAGATCGGCCACTTCGCGAGCTTGTTGTAGCTGCCAACCGCGTGCGTTTTCGTGCTGTGCAGCGCCGTCTAGATCGCCTCCCGCGAGCCCTCTGCCGCGGGTTTGGTCGCCGGCGACCACCCTCCGGTGGCCGTCGACGTGGCCGACCATTAGGGCCTAATCGCCCTCCCCTGAGTCGCTGCCACAGGGCCCCACGCCTGGTCAAACCCCAATTAGGGGTTGGTCAGCGCGGGATTAGTCCTAGAGAGGCTGACCAGTGGGGCCCCCCTGTCAGGTTTGACCTGAACAGGTCGGCTGACCTGCTGACGTCAGCCTGATGCAATAAATGGAATTTCCAGTATAAAAATAATTCAGGAAATTGCTAAAAATTGCAAAAATCATAGAAATTAATCTGTAACTCCAATGAAAATAATTTATATATGAAAAAGTATCAGAAAAATTCAAGGATTCTGGTTATGCTATTTTCATCTATGTTTGAAAAAGTTACAGGAACCTAATTTGTGAAATAAGGATTAATTCAATTCTTTTAATAACTTTATAAATGGAATTTGCAAAAATATCCAAATTTCATTACAAATGCAATGATCACACACTGCCCTAGATATAAACCAGTACCATAACATGACATTTCATGCATGTTAACATTAGGTTGATCTGAGCATCAGGTCGAATCAATTAAACCGGTATCCGAGAATACCCGTTTGAATTGCTATTCGAGTGTGATTCAAATCAACTCTAAACCTAAAACATCTTGATTATAATAACTTATCACTTGCATTCTCATGCCATGCTCATGCATCATTTTGATTGCACATGATTGTTATTGAATGTTGCCATTCCTTTCGGTAGGCTCCGCACCCCCGGATTCCACCGAATATCCGTCCGACGGATATCGTTCCTCCTCTGAGCAACAAGGCAAGCAACCCTTTTGATCATCCCGATAACACCTATGTTCTTGCTCCTGCACCTATTTATTGCATTAGGATCAAATTCTTCAATTGCTTTTGCCACGATAGTTGGACCCACTTCCTTTGCATGACTTAACCTTGTCACAGTAAATAGCCGAACCTTCCAACCTAGCATACCTGGTAGTTGCTTGAGCTATAATGTGCCTTATCCTGTTATGCATGCTATGCTTAGAGTTGTGTATGGTCTGTCATCTGGGAGATGAATAGAATTGTGGAATGTGTTCGGTGAGCAAAGGTCGTGTGTTGAACTTGATTTGGTAAAGGTACCGGTGAAAGGCTGTGTAGGAGTACATGGCGGGTTGTTTCATTGGAACCGTCCTTAGGAACTGAGTTCCATGTATGTAATCCAAGACTAGATACTACCACATGCTGGGCCCTGAAATATGACCCCGCTCGGCCTATTAATCGCGTAGTACTCGGTCCAGGAGTTGCAAGTAGTTTCTGGTGTTTATAGTAATGCTGGAGGCCGTGCATGGTGCTGACCTGAGAGGTGGACCGTGATGCGGTAGGCAGTGGCACGGTGTACCAAGTGGCACCCGGATGGTGGGCTTGGGAACCCTGCGCACATCGTTTGAGGCCGTGGCGGAAACCTCGGCCGGACTTCCGTACGGGTTACTCTCAGATAGGCGATAAACCTGGACTAGGTACTAGTGTGGCTAACGGTCGTGGCCGACTCCCTCGCTGGGCTTCCGCTTGAAGGTTGCCGAGGTGCATGACATGCACATGGCGATAAGTGGCGGGAGCGTGTGTGACGAAGTACACCCCTGCAGGGTTATGATCTATTCGAATAGCCGCGTCCGCGGATATGGACTACTTGGAGACATATGTTGTTCATAGATAACTTCAACGGCTACTCATAAAATTGTCAAGATAAGTGTGAGTGTCGTGGACGGCATTTCCGTATGGAGACGGAATGATTTCACAATAGTGTATTGTTGTGGTGTTAGTGGACTCGTGTGCGAGAAATCAAGTTGTCAAAACTAATTTCAAAAGCAAGTTGTCTAGCCACGAGTCAAGTGTTGGCTTTCCGCATGAAACCCCACATTACCTTCTTGATACCTTGCATGAGTAGTTAGTCATCCTAAAGTCTTGCTGAGTACCTTCGTACTCATGTTTGCTTAATAAATGTTGCAGAGGTTGCTAATGACCCTAATGGAGGTTTCTTCGTAGACATCGACGACGATGAGTAGCTGGTGTCCCAGCTACGATCTGGCCCTACGTCGGCTCTGTAGTATAGTCAGGCCATGTGCCTTCTAGTTGCTCTGTCTGTACCCAGACAGTTTATAACTCTTCCGCTGGCTTGTATTGTATGACTGCTATTATGGGTCGTGAGATCCTTAATGTGTAATAATATGTGTGTGGCTCTTCCGAGCCTCTTAAATAAAGCTTGTATGTTTATGGTTATGTTGTGATGCCATCGATGTATCTATACATATCGGTATGCCATGCGTACGTGTGTCTTACTTGATATGTATGGGGTTCGAATACCTAGTCGTGAACTTTAGTAGCACTCCTTACAAGGAAATGCCTCTTTGTGATCCAACGAGCCTTGGTAGTTCGCTACTGCTCCGGACACATTGGTTGACCGGCATGTGTCCTTCTTAGCTGCTGTGTCTGTCCCCTTTGGGGAAATGTCACGCGACGTAATGGAGTCCTTGTAGCTTGCTACGACTCGTCTACGTTCGTTGATGACCGACACCTGCTTTGTTGGGTCATGTATGCATGTCCTTGTGCGGAACTGCCACTTTGGTTTATGACTAGACATGTCGATCCGGGTTCTTTGACATAGGAATGCTAGCGACACTATCGCATACGTGAGTCAAAAGACGCAAACGGTCCCGGCTAAGGTAAGGCTGCAGCCGTGGAGTTAACCGTGCGTGAGACCACAAAGGGATGCAATGTGTTACAGGCTGGATTCCTATGGCTTAGGATCGGGGTCCCGACAGCGTTGGTATCAGAGCCTGACTGACTGTAGGATTACTAAGCCAAACTGGTCGAAGTTGAGTCTAGAATTGCTTTAGTTATATATAAGGGAATTGTTTGTGGAAGGGAACGTAACACTCTTGTTCTCTCCTCAAGATATTCTATTCTGGTCATCCTCGTCTTTTCTGCGGGAATTAAGGACTAGGTTACTCATCTTCTCCTAGGCTCGTATTTCTGATTGGTAGATTATAGGACTACGGGTCGAGAGATATTGGGGTTCTTTTATTCCTAGGAAGCAGGAAGTAAGTTTGGTGACCAGAGAATTGAACTTGATAGTTGAGTGGTTACGCTATTCCATTTTTGGGTTGTCTCAAAATTTGTTTTTGAGCATTTACAGCCGTTATGCTGCCCAATTTTGCATTCAGAGCTCTAATGCTTTTGCATTACTCTCTATTTACAGATGCCTGGTCGTCCTTCTCGTCAGGTGGTACGTTTGACCAGGTGCATTGATGTACCGGGTCATACGGCCATGCTGGTCAGGGTGATGTCGGTGTGCGGTTACCGCTGGTACCCCGAGTACACAGTGGAGGAACAGTACCGAGACTTCAACCAGAGCCAGTACATCTGCACTGTTAGGGTATTTCCAGACTACCCTGGAACGGAGAAGCCAATCCAATGGTCCTATGTGTTGGGGGTCACCGTTGACATGGCAGTACAGGATGCTGCCTATTCAATGCTGACTATTAGGAGAGCGAGACATGCACTGTTGCAGAATTCATAGTTCTGCTATATATGTTCCGGCCTCTCAGTCTGGCGAAGAGGGATACCTCAGTGGAGTCTATTTTGATTCCTCTATGGAGGATCCACTTCTGCAGTCCACTGTTGAGATGCTAGAGAACAGAGACAGGGATGCTCGTGCTCTCCGCATGGAGCTTTATGCTACCCGTGCCCGTCTGTGGACAGCTTTGACGCAGCTGGCACCGGTAGTCCAGACAGGGTATGGAGAGATGGAGATGCTGAACCCTGTTAGGACCCATCTTCCGGGCCACGTTGACTGGCCAGCTATAGGAGGAGTCACACCTCTTCGGGGACCCCTCTTACCACCAGTCAGGGGACCAAGGCCACATCCGTGTCCTTATGGATCCCAGGGATCTCAGGCTAGAGTGTTCCCTGATCCGCAGGTTGAGCTTCCGGGTCATGGAGGTAACCTCTATGAGATGTTCTATGCAGATGCTTGAGCTATGAGCGGAAGGATAGTATGGTAGTAGCCGTATGTTCACAGTTCTGTGTGACTTGTGAATTATGGTAGTAATGTGAAACGAATTCCGGAGGCCTAGATAAATAATGTATAGGAAGCTTGTAAGCCTCTGATGAGTAGTTCCACCATTTCGGTAGTTTGCTCTTCGAGTAAGTTTGTACTGAACTATGTAAGGGTGTGTATGAACCATGGTGTATATATAGCAGTTGCTTGTTGCCATGTTGTTCGGATATTCATTTCCGCATTCCGTGTGTTCAGTACATTCTTAATCCATAGTTAGTATTGATATGATGTTGGTCTAAGCTATGAGTTTGTTTGTGAGGATGGTGTTCACCAGGTTGAACCGTGCCCCTGCTCATGAGCAAGGTGAGGGTAGTCAAGCGTCGTAGGAAGACCTGCCTCACCCACCTTCTCTGGTAGAAGTGATGCTTGAGGCAGAAAGAAACAAAAGGGAGACCAACCGACTGCTAGAGCGTATTGAGCAGAATACGGCTCGACAGCCTAGGAATGCTGCAGTGTCCCTCAATGACTTTGTGAAGCTGAATCCTCCAAAGTTTCATCATTCCGTCGATCCCCTCGACGCTGATGACTGGCTGTGCAGCATTTCGCGCAAGATTCGCTCTGCGAATGTGTCTGAGGCCGACAAGGTGACCTTTGCGGCGTATTTCCTGGAGGGACCCGCCAATCTATGGTGGGAGAATTTTGAAGCTATGCGTCCCGCTGAACCAGTGGCCACATGGGCAGACTTCAGTGCAGCTTTTCGTCTGCACCATATTCCAGAGGGCCTGATGGACAAAAAGAGAGAGGAGTTATGTGCCTTCACTCAGGGCAAGTTGTCTGTGGATGCCTATAGCCGCGAGTTCGGTAACCTCGCCCGCTATGCAACAGAGGAGGTGTCTACTGACGCCAAGAAGCAAGCAAGATTCCGTAAGGGTCTGAGCCCTGAGCTCCGTCGAGATCTGCGCCTCCATGAGTGTGCAAGCTTTCAAGCCCTGGTCAACAAAGCGATCAGTGCGGAGACTGGTCATACTGACTTCGAAGCCACAAGGAAGCACTCCCGTGACTTTGGCTCGTCTTCTGGTTCCGCGTTTCCAAAACGCAGGTTGTGGGTTCCAAACAGTTCTCTGCCGCCAAGATACACTCCGAGGCCATCCTACGTGGCGCCCCATACGAATCAGGCCAACCCTCCAGCAAAAGCTTATGGTGGTCCAGCTAGCAATACTGCACCACGTGCCAACCCGGTGATATGCTACAAGTGTGGAGAACCAGGGCATTATTCCCGTGAGTGTCCTCAGAATGTGGGTGCCAAGCAACCCGGAAAATCCGTCGGGCAGGCCAAGTCGGGTAAAGAGTTTTATGTGAAGCCAACTCCTGCACGTGGCCGTGTGAACTATGTGTCAGCAGAGAGAAGCTGCAGAGGATCCCGACGTCATGCTGGGTACGCTTCTTGTTAATCATCACCCAGCGTCCGTTCTCTTTGACACTGGGTCTTCTCATTCCTTCATTTCAGAAAGTTATGCACAGTTGCATAACATGTCATTTTGTGATATGCCAATCCCATTGGTTGTCCAAACCCCTGGTAGTAAATGGCAAACCTCTAGGATAACCTATGACAATGAAATTCTAGTAGACAGGCTAGTTTTTCTAGCCTCATTGATAGCGTTGAAATCTTCGGATATTAATATCATCTTGGGCATGGACTGGATGTCAGCTCACTATGCC
Organism: Hordeum vulgare subsp. vulgare; assembly: GCF_904849725.1. NCBI lineage: Eukaryota > Viridiplantae > Streptophyta > Magnoliopsida > Poales > Poaceae > Hordeum > Hordeum vulgare. Next base: position 357,054,645 of record NC_058520.1, read on the forward strand.
AAGATTGATACTCACTCTAGAAATGTCCAGCTTACCCATTCCTCGGGTGAGATAGTAAATGTCTCTACTCGAGTTGCCAAATGCCAACTCTATTCCCTAAATGCCAACCCTCTTCCGGAACTTGAAGACATTCCGGTAGTCTGTGACTTCCCGGATGTTTTTCCAGAGGAACTGCCAGGAATTCCACCTGACAGAGATGTAGAGTTTGTGATAGATCTTGTTCCGGGAACTGTCCCAATAGCCAGAAGACCTTATAAGATGGCACCCCTGGAGCTAGCCGAACTTAAGAAGCAATTAGATGAGGCCTTGAACAAGGGTTTCATTCGTCCTAGCTCTTCTCCTTGGGCCTGTCCCGTCCTCTTCGTCAAGAAGAAAGACGGAACGGATCGGATGGTTGTAGATTACCGACCAGTTAACCTGGTCACCATAAAGAACAAGTATCCGCTCCCCAGGATCAACGATCTGTACGATCAGCTCGCTGGATCCTCAGTCTTCTCCAAAATGGATTTGAGGTTGGGATACCATCAAATCAAGATTAAGAACGGGGACATTCCAAAAACGGCTTTTGTTACTCGTTATGCCCAATATGAGTACACCGTTATGTCCTTCGGTTTAACCAATGCCCCAGCCACCTTCTCTCGGCTGATGAATTCAATATTTATGGAGTATTTGGATAAATTCGTCGTAGTATACCTCGATGATATTCTCATCTACTCCAAGAATGAACAAGAACATGCCGAGCATCTAAGGCTGGTATTGATGAAACTTCGAGAGCATCGCCTTTATGCCAAATTTTCAAAATGTGAATTCTGGTTACCAGAAGTGACCTATCTAGGCCACGTAATCTCTGGTAAGGGTATTGCTGTCAATCCCGAGAGAGTTCAAGCTGTCCTTGATTGGACTCAACCTGGATCGGTTAAGCTAGTTAGGAGTTTTCTTGGTCTAGCGAGCTATTGTCGCCGCTTCGTCGAGAATTTCTCCAAGGTTGCAAAGCCTCTGACTGAACTCCTCAAGAAGGATAAAAAGTTCGAGTGGACACCACAGTGTGAGCGTAGTTTTCAGGAACTGAAAAGACGCCTGACCTCCGCACCTGTGTTGCTACCACCAGATTTTTCTAAGGACTTTGTTATCTATTGCGACGCCTCGCGACAAGGATTAGGTTGCATTCTCATGCAAGATCGTCATGTGATCGCATACGCATCTTGACAGTTGCGTCCACATGAGGATAATTATCCCACACATGACCTTGAGCTTGCAGCTGTGGTCCATGCACTAAAAACCTGGCGACATTACCTTCTGGGTAATCGTTGCGAAATATTCACTGATCACCAAAGTCTGAAATACATCTTCACCCAGCCGGATTTGAATCTCAGGCAAAGACGGTGGGTTGAGTTGATCTCGGATTACGACTTAGGGATAACTTACACCCCGGGGAAGGCCAATGTTATGGCCGATGCACTAAGTCGTAAATCTTATTGTAACAATTTGATGCTACAACAAGGTCAACAACTTCTCCATGAGGACTTTCGGAAGTTGAATCTTCATATTGTTCCTCAAGGATTCCTTTCTACTCTGGTGGCGAAGCCTACTCTTAAGGATCAAATTGTAGCTGGCCAAAAGCGTGACAAGGGTATATCATGGATCAAGGAGAATATTTTTAGCGGAAACGCTAAAGAATTTTCCATAAATGATCAAGGTGTGGTGTTCTTCCAGAATCGTTTAGTGGTTCCTAAGAACCCACATCTAAGGCAGTTAATCCTTAAGGAGGCTCATGATTCTCCTCTCACCATTCATCCCGGTAGTACTAAGATGTATCAGGACCTACGCCAGAGGTTTTGGTGGACTAGGATGAAGAGAGAAATTGCTGAGTTCGTTGCTAACTGCGATGTTTGTCGTCGAGTTAAGGCAGAACATCAAAGGCCTGCTGGCACCCTTCAACCTCTAGCTATTCCTGAATGGAAATGGGATAAAGTTAGCATGGATTTCATTACCAGATTTCCCAAGACTAAGAAAGGAAATAATGCTATCTTTGTGGTCATTGACCGTCTTTCCAAAGTGGCTCATTTTCTTCCTGTTCGTGAGAGTATAACAGCTAGCCAGCTAGTAGAGTTATATATCTCTCGAATAGTGTCTCTTGATGGTGTTCCCCTGGAAATTAACTCGGACCGTGAGAGTATCTTTACTTCTCGCTTCTGGGAAAGTTTTCAGAATGCCATGGGGACTCACTTATCTTTTAGCACTGCTTTCCATCCTCAATCAAGTGGTCAAGTAGAAAGAGTGAATCAAATCCTAGAAGATATGCTCCGAGCTTGTGTTATTTCGTTCGGTATGAATTGGGAGAAGTGCCTTCCATTTGCCGAATTCGCTTATAACAATAGTTATCAATCAAGCTTGGGCAAAGCCCCTTTTGAAGTTCTCTATGGACGAAGATGTCGAACACCTCTTAATTGGTCAGAAACCGAAGAGAGGCAACTCTTTGGCCCGGACATGATCCAGGATGCAGAAGAGCAAGTTCGCATTATTCGTGAAAAGTTGAAAACAGCCCAGTCTCGTCAAAAGAGCCAATATGATCGTCATCATAAGGCTGTGACCTTCCTCCGCATCTTTCCAAGGTTCATGATGTTTTCCACGTCTCGCAACTCAGGCGTTGCTTTTCGGATCCTATCCGTGAAGTGGACCACGAAACGCTTGATCTACAAGATAACCTTTCATACCGAGAATACCCCGTGCGTATTCTTGATCAAGCTGAGCGTACCACTCGACGTCGAAACCTCAAGTTTCTTAAAGTTCAATGGTCAAATCATTCTGAAAAGGAGGCAACTTGGGAAAGAGAGGACCGTCTCCGACTTGAATATCCTGCGTTATTCCCGACGACTTCTAAATCTCGGGACGAGATTCTTTTGAGTGGGGGTGAGTTGTCATATCCCTAACCCTTAAGCAAGTTAGTCTTGTGCTCATGTCTTCTTTGCATTTGCATCCAAGAAGTTTCAACAAAAACAACAAAGTGGCAAAGGAAAAACTCAAAACCCCAGCCACCATTTCAATTAAAGGAAATTCTCAACTAGTTCAAAATCAATGAACCCAAAATGGCCTCAAGAAATGTTCAAACTTTCTGATAAATCATGGAAGTAAATGAGCATTGGAGAAAACTATTTTCTTGACACTTTAAGCATTTTAAATAAATGCAAAAGCCACTGGTTTCAAATTTAAAAATTTGAAATCAGAAACTATAATTTTCCAAAAATGTTGAATGTCTTGGAAATGAGTGGGGATATTATAACAAATATTTCAGGAGGTCTAAAATAGTTTTTACTTTCTGTTTTGGAGCTGAAATAATTAGCAAAGCAATAAATAGAAAAACAGAAAAAACAAAAAAAGAGAGAATGAGAAAAAGTCTTACCTGTCGCCCAAGCGAGGCCCAACCCATTTTGCCGCTCGTCCCCTTCCCCGCGCCAGTAGGCAGCAGGAGGTGGCCGCCGCCTCCCCCGGCGCGGCCACGCACCTGCTTGCCTGCCTGGCCGCCGGTTCGCGCTGGCGACGACGGGGATAAGCTCCCCAGAGCCTCCCCTATCCATTCCCCGCCTCGGTTCTCCTCCTCCGCCCGGATCTCCTCCCCCTCCTTGCTGCCGCCATTAGAGCCGAGCTCGAGCTCGAGCTGGCCGTGCCCCTGGCCATAGGATCCCCTCCGCGAGCACGCCATTAGCTCCGCCTCATCGCCCTGGTCATTCCTGCAGAAGCCGAAGCTACCTCGCGCCCTGCAACGCCCGCAACGCCGTCGTCTTCCTCCTCCGGCCGCCGGACCTCTCCCGTCGATTCGTCGCCCCCAGGCCTTCCCCGAGCCGCCTGAGCTCTTCTCTGCACTCCCTGTGAGCATGCGGTGGTTTTCCCTAAGTTTTCCCCGTCGATCCCCTCCTCTAGCCCTAGTTTCACCGGAGCCCGACGAGCACCGCCGATGCCGCTCGTCGCCGGTAGCCCTCCGATGTCCAGCTCGTCCTCCCGAGAGCACCAGAAGCTCCAGGACGACGCGTAGATGTCGTAGCAGCTAAGAATTAAGCGTGGATCCCTCTGATTCAAAGCCCCCGACGACGCCCGAGCTTCGGCCGCCGCTCCGTCTCGTCGCCGACGCCTCTTCCAGCGACCCTAGCCTCCCCAGATGGTCCTGCCAGTTCGGCCACTTCGCGAGCTTGCTGTAGCTGCCAACCGCGTGCGTTTTCGTGCTATGCAGCGCTGTCTAGATCGCCTCCGGCGAGCCCTCCGCCGCGGGTTTGGTCGCCGGCGACCACCCTCCGGTGGCCGTCGACGTGGCCGACCATTAGGGCCTAATCGCCCTCCCCTGAGTCGCTGCCAGAGGGCCCCACGCCTGGTCAAACCCCAAATAGGGGCTGGTCAGCGCGGGATTAGTCCTAGAGAGGCTGACCAGTGGGGCCCCCCTGTCAGGTCGGACCTGAACAGGTCGGCTGACCTGCTGACGTCAGCCTGATGCAATGAATGGAATTTCCAGTATAAAAATAATTCAGGAAATTGCTAAAAATTGCAAAAATCATAGAAATTAATCTGTAACTCCAATGAAAATAATTTATATATGAAAAAGTATCAGAAAAATTCAAGGATTCTGATTATGCTATTTTCATCTATGTTTGAAAAAGTTACAGGAACCTAATTTGTGAAATAAGGATTAATTCAATTCTTTTAATCACTTTATAAATGGAATTTGCAAAAATATCCAAATTTCATTACAAATGCAATGATCACACACTGCCCTAGATATAAACCAGTACCATAACATGACATTTCATGCATGTTAACATTAGGTTGATCTGAGCATCAGGTCGAATCAATTAAACCGGTATCCGAGAATACCCGCTTGAATTGCTATTCGAGTGTGATTCAAATCAACTCTACACCTAAAACCTCTTGATTATAATAACTTATCACTTGCATTCTCATGCCATGCTCATGCATCATTTTGATTGCACATGATTGTTATTGAATGTTGCCATTCCTTTCGGTAGGCTCCGCACCCCCGGATTCCACCGAATATCCGTCCGACGGATATCGTTCCTCCTCTGAGCAACAAGGCAAGCAACCCTTTTGATCATCCCGATAACACCTATGTTCTTGCTCCTGCACCTATTTATTGCATTAGGATCAAATGCTTCAATTGCTTTTGCCACGATAGTTGGACCCACTTCCTTTGCATGACTTAACCTTGTCACAGTAAATAGCCGAACCTTGCAACCTAGCATACCTGGTAGTTGCTTGAGCTATAATGTGCCCTATCCTGCTATGCATGCTATGCTTAGAGTTTTGTATGGTCTGTCATCTGGGAGATGAACAGAATTGTGGAATGTGTTCGGTGAGCAAAGGTCGTGTGTTGAACTTGATTTGGTAAAGGTACCGGTGAAAGGCTGTGTAGGAGTACATGGCGGGTTGTTTCATTGGAACCGTCCTTAGGAACTGAGTTCCATGTATGCAATCCAAGACTAGATACTACCACATGCTGGGCCCTGAAATATGACCCCGCTCGGCCTATTAATCGCGTAGTACTCCGTCCAGGAGTTGCAAGTAGTTTCTGGTGTTTATAGTAATGCTGGAGGCCGTGCATGGTGCTGACCTGAGAGGTGGACCGTGATGCGATAGGCAGTGGCACGGTGTACCAAGTGGCACCCGGATGGTGGGCTTGGGAACCCTGCGCACATCGTTTGAGGCCGTGGCGGAAACCTCGGCCGGACTTCCGTACGGGTTACTCTCAGATAGGCGATAAACCTGGACTAGGTACTAGTGTGGTTAACGGTCGTGGCCGACTCCCTCGCTGGGCTTCCACTTGAAGGTTGCCGAGGTGCATGACGTGCACATGGCGATAAGTGGTGGGAGCGTGTGTGACGAAGTACACCCCTGCAGGGTTATGATCTATTCGAATAGCCGCGTCCGCGGATATGGACTACTTGGAGACATATGTTGTTCATAGATAACTTCAACGGCTACTCATAAAATTGTCAAGATAAGCGTGAGTGTCGTGGACGGCATTTCCGTATGGAGACGGAATGATTCCACGATAGTGTATTGTTGTGGTGTTAGTGGACTTGTGTGCGAGAAATCAAGTTGTCAAAACTAATTTCAAAAGCAAGTTGTCTAGCCACGAGTCAGATGCTGGCTTTCCGCATGAAACCCCACATTACCTTCTTGATACATTGCATGAGTAGTTAGTCATCCTAAAGTCTTGCTGAGTACCTTCGTACTCATGTTTGCTTAATAAATGTTGCAGAGGTTGCTAATGACCCTAATGGAGGGTTCTTCGTAGACATCGACGACGACGAGTAGCTGGTGTCCCAGCTACGATCTGGCCCTACGTCGGCTCTGTAGTATAGTCAGGCCATGTGCCTTCTAGTTGCTCTGTCTGTACCCAGGCAGTTTATAACTCTTCCGCTGGCTTGTATTGTATGACTGCTATTATGGGTCGTGAGATCCTTAATGTGTAATAATATGTGTGTGGCTCTTCCGAGCCTCTTAAATAAAGCTTGTATGTTTATGGTTATGTTGTGATGCCATCGATGTATCTATACATATCGGTATGCCATGCGTACGTGTGTCTTACTTGATATGTATGGGGTTCGAATACCTAGTCGTGAACTTTAGTAGCACTCCTTACAAGGAAATGCTCCTCTGTGATCCAACGAGCCTTGGTAGTTCGCTACTGCTCCGGACACATTGGTTGACCGGCATGTGTCCTTCTTAGCTGCTGTGTCTGTCCCCTTTGGGGAAATGTCACGTGATGTAATGGAGTCCTTGTAGCTTGCTACGACTCGTCTACGTTCGTTGATGACCGACACCTGCTTTGTTGGGTCATGTATGCCTGTCCTTGTGCGGAACTGCCACTTTGGTTTATGACTAGACATGTCGATCCGGGTTCTTTGACATTGGAATGCTAGCGACACTATCGCATACGTGAGTCAAAAGACGCAAACGGTCCCGGCTAAGGTAAGGCTGCAGCCGTGGAGTTAACCGTGCGTGAGACCACAAAGGGATGCGATGTGTTACAGGCTGGATTCCTATGGCTTAGGATCGGGGTCCCGACACGTTCCGTACCACAACCATGAGAATTATTGTGAGAAGCTCTGGTTTGTGAGAAGCTTATACCAAAAGCTGCCCCAAATGGGTCAATTTTTTTACCACATCATGTTGATGCCATTCCATGATAGCATGCCAAGGTCCATAAAATTCAGATGAGTTTTGGATTTCTTAGAATCGCAAAACCAAGTATCTCAATGTTTTCCAGCGATCCATGGTGCCGAGGTATTTGAAATTGATCCCCATTTCTTGCATGTGACATAAGCATTAACCCAGGGACACATATATGGTTTTACAACCCATTTTGGTGCATTGGAGCATGTGCATGTAGTTTAATTTTGAATTGTGCACCTGAAATGCCTAGAAAACCAAGTTAATATATAGAAATGTCCAAACGAACCCTGAATAATTCCAGTTTTTTTATGATGCACCTATAGTTGCATGTTAACTGCAAATACAAGTTCTAGAAATTCAAACATCATCCTTTGCTGGTGTGACCCCATTATGTATTTCAAATCAAGACGAAAAATCAAGTATATCGCACAAAGTTTATTATCACCAACCATGTGAGATGCATTACAAAATATCTTGGAGCACTGTACTGTCGGAGTAGTACGTATATGGCTTATGCGAGAAGGTGTGTCAGCTACAGTCCACAGTCGGCGCATCAAGCACACTAGATCGTTCCCCATATATCATTTCAGTGTTCAATCGTCGCCGTTGAAAGATGGGGAACTTCAGCGCCCCACTCTGGCGAGAGTGCAGTTGCAGCCGCCATGCGCATGCTAACAAGTTGCATGAGCGCAGCCGCAATGTGCGACCAGGTGGCCAAGGCAGCCCAAACAACCGTTGTTGCTTCTCAGGTGGCGGGAGCAACATCTGCAACGGGGATAGCAACTTGTGAGAGGGGTACAACAACTGGTTGTTCCATAGTGGCGACCTTAGCCCTGATGGAGGTCGCCGACGACCATGTCGAGGCTGCCCATGCTTAGATGCTGGCGGTCACCGCACAAAACGAACGAAGCTTCTCCAAGAAAGGTTGTCAACCCACGGCGGAAGAGTTGGCAACCGTCGAGACCGTTCCAGCAGCCGTCAGTTCCTTTGCAGCATACCTTGCCACGACAGATCCCGTCCAAGCCTAGATCGCGGCCGTCCACACCCATCTCCTGGCGGCCTTTTCAAAAGAGATGGCGGCTGCAAATGGCGAGATGCTTGCCGAGTATGGTGCGGTGGATGCCATGGATCCTCTTCCCCAGGAGACTGTTGGGCATGAGTTGGACATGGAGGAGGCAGTGGAGATTAACGAGCACCAGCCGGAGTAGTACTCTTTGTTTAATTTAGAGCGCCGTTCTTTAATTTGTTAGAGTAATGTTTAGGTTATCTAGTTGTGTTTAATTGATGAACTTGCTTGATTAAGAAGTGTCGGTGTGATGTAGGCTCTTTTGTGTACCCAAATTTTGCAATGACGTGGATGACCACTATAACCTGGGAAATTCGGACCAAATTTGCACGTTCAAACTCATCACACATGGTAAGCTATATGAATCTTTTGTGATGTTCACATATCGTACACGGTGCTGAATAAGGGACTGTGTGTGATGACACTTTTCGTGCTAGTTTATTTGCTGCACCGTGCCAAAACTTTCGGCTTCCATGGAAATATCTTCCTCCCTGACCCCCCTTACCAAAAGCCACATTTCCCCTATTTCCGCCTTCCTTTCCAAGTTCAAACTTGCACTTCTTGATTGCAACGCCACCTCTTTGTCGGCGACCCTCCACGCTCCTCGGCCACGTCCATCCAGGCAAGTAATCCACACCCGACCCCCATCCTCGTCCTCCTTCTACATCCCACATGCCCCGACCGCCAGCGCGACATGTTCCACCCAAATCATTGTCCCCTATTCCAAATAAGAACCATCGTAATCCAAGGTGCATGCAGTATAGCCAGGAGCTCAAGGAGCATTTGGCACGAGAAGCAAATCGCGGCCGCACACGCGGATGAGGTCGCGATGGCTACCATTCGTGCCGACCCCAAATCTTGGAGGAGCACCTCGCTATCGAGGCCACCATCGATGCCTCACACGCCGACGATGTTACACAGTTGGCTACTTTAAACAAGATCTCGTGGCATTTTCTCGAGGCCAAAGTCAGTGCCTTGGACGAAGACTACAAGGTGTTTTCTCAGCGTACCCGTTCTTACCTCAACTCGATAGTCAGTATGTTGGTGTCAGGAGCGTCTAAGGCAACTCAACACCACGAGGAGGGTACCCATGATGTGGAGGCCTCGCCCTCTTCCATGTCCAAGGAGTCAATCATCATCGATATCTCTGATGATGAGGAGTATCTTGTCTTATTAGCTCATTATAAGGACCAATGTTCAGTTTGCTAGCTACGCCGGTTAAGCATCTTCAGTTTACCCGTTGCATGTGCTGCTCATGCCTTTCCTTAACAAATTCTAGTGAATTGTCCTATGTAATTTTACCTTGCAACCTGATCCTCTAGTCTATATGTTCTATATGTCGTGCAATGTGGTTCTCATTTATTAACTGTTTGGTTAATTTTTTATCGTGTTTTGTTAAGTGTTTGGTTCAATTCTTCAATGTGATGTTCAATTCTTCTTGGTGCAATTTTCTATTGTCTTCGACGTGATAAATAAATAAAATTTGGTTGTACAAAATACATGAGAAACAAATACAATCGCTATATTTCCAAGTTGTCAAGCAAGCTTGGTTTGGTTAACTCTCAGATCTTCAAGTACGTTATATATTGTGCAATGTGGTGCTGAGTTAATGTTTGGTTCATTTGTTGTGGTGTTTAGTTAACTGTTTGGTTCAATTCTGCAATGGGATGTTCAATTGTTGTGGGTGCATTTTTTTATTGTCTACCTTGTGAGATGTAAATCGAATTTGGTTGTACTAAATACGTGAGAACCAAATACAATTGCTATATTTCCAAGTTTGTAAGAATTCTTGGTTTGGTTAATTGTATTATATTCTATTAGCAATATGTTATATTGTGCAATGTGGTTCTCAGTTAATGTTAGGTTCAATTGTTGTGGTGTTTATTTAACTGCTTGGTTCAATTCTACAATGTGATGTCCAGTTGTTGTGGGTACAATTTTGTATTGTTATTCATGTGAGGAATAAATCAAATTTGGTTGCACATAATACATGAGAAACATATACAATTGCTATATTTCCTACTTCTTAATCATGCTTGGTTTGGATAAATGACTTTTCCATGTGGCTTGAATTAATCTGTTGAATCTGCAATGTGTTCATCTTTTATCAATATATTTTACTTATAGCATGACAACCCTCACCTAACGTGATCAATAACTACTTTATATGTGTTGCAGGGAAACAATGGAAAGCATTGAGGATTACAATCGAGGTTTGCACATGCATGGTCCTTTGTCTAATACTCTCTCTGTTCCTAAATATAAGTCTTTCTAGAGATTTCCCTACGGACTACATACGTAGTAAAATGAGTGAATCTACACTCTAAAATATGGCTATATACATCCGTATGTAGTTTGTAGTGGAATCCCTAAAAAGATTTATATTTAGGAATGGAGGGAGTAGCACATTATTGCGCAATTGCAGGAACCACTCCAATATTTAGGTTTTTAACAATTTTGTGTTGCACATGTAGGTCCTGTTGTCAGATGTTTTGACCCACTCTTTGTCCCTTTTTGCATATGGGAAAATGAGTTTTCCATGAATATCAGTCAAGTCAAGAAACTCATAAAGATTGTTAGGATAAATAAACCAGCAACAGAAAACAACAAGATCTTTGTCTACACAATGAAGAAGACATCAGTGCACTATAGGATGGTACTAACTATTATACCTTGTCTTTTTTATTCCGTTGCACCATTTCAAATCTAGAGAAGATATTTATGCATATCCTTGTTTTTAGGCCTTTCCAAAGCAGTTCACTAATGATTACCTCTGAAACCACGTGTATGGTCAGGAGGCGAGGAAGGTATTCATACAACACCCATGGTACAATATTGAAGTTTTCCTAAAGAGGACGAAGGATGGACGAAAAATCATCCACATGCACCGACCTAGAGTTGCAAAGACATTCGGCATCAATGAAGGCTCAATATAAGGAGAGGGAAGACAATCCTGGCAAACTCATTCGCAAAGAAAAAAGGCAAGTCCTTCCCAAACAATAAATTTTCCAAGAAGGTTCTTCAAAAGGTGTTGGTGGATCAAGAAGAGTACTCCTCCGATGATGATGAAGAAGAAGATGCAAGTGGTGAAGGAATAACGATGGACACCGTGGCCATTGCAACCTCTTCTCCAATCAAGATGTCCCTCTTCGACTCCCCCAACGAGTACCACATTGCCAAGTGCCTTATGGCACAGCCACCCAACAAGGTAACCTCCAACGTCGAAACTACCATTTCCACTACCCCTTCTACTACGGATATTGGAGATGAAAAAAAGTGGTCAAAGTTGACGAAAATTTCTTTGATAAATTCATGAGAAAAATTAAGGGTGACACGAGAAGTATTTTGTTGCTCTCTTGGAACAACTAGGTGAGGCTAGTGATCTCACTGAGTGTCATGAAGAGACCATCTCTAATTTAGAGGGACATAGTCGTGACTGTGCCGATGAGATAGAGGATCTTCCCATTGCTCTTGAGGAAGAGCGAGGTCTTCGTTTGAATCTTGAGGAGTCACACAACATTGACCTTGCTAAATTTCAAAAAGATCACAATCATGCTCTTGTTCTTAGTCGTGTGCTGCAATCCGAAAAGGTTGCACTTGGAGTTGAGCATGATCGACTCAATGAATAGTTTTTCACACTTGACAAGGCTCACAAGGCTTTGAAAAGTTATCATGCTTCTCTAAAAGAGTCTCATGATCAACTCCAAGTTAAACTTACTAAGTAAATACCCATGTGTCCTCCTTTTGTGTTAATTGATAATGCAATTCTACTAGCCCTTGTTGTGAGCATGTGCATCTTCTGGAGGAACATGCCAAGTTGAAAGAGCGACTTGATAAAGGCCTTGTGACATGCATCCAAGGTGAGAAAAACCTCAATGGCCTTTTTGGCAATCAAAAGGAAGTTGTTGCAAAGGAAAGAATTGGGTTTGTACCCAAGTCTAAGAAGAACAAGAAGGACAAGACCAAGCAACCTCTCACGCTCAAGGAAACCTTTGTCAAAGTGGGGGGAGGGTACTCATGAGAAAAATAAGGACAAGGCTGTGGGCGGTAATGCCAAGAAGGGCAAAGCCACCCCATCCAACAAAGCTAGCGACTTTTACCCGTCTTATGTTTTATGTCCCGCTAATGATGGACATGTTTATGCCAAATTTGTTGGTTCTTCTTTTGAGTACATTGAATGGTCTATTTGGGCTCCTAAGACAATTTTCACTAACATGAAAGGACACATTAAAGAATGGGTAGCTAAATCGAAGCATTGATCTCTTGTAGAAGTTTTCTTCCGGAGGAGTGTCATGGTTTCTTGATAGTGGATCAACAAATAATATGTTTGTTAGCAAGGACTTGCTGGTGGTCATTCAGACTGACTCTTCCTTGGACACTGAAGTCTCCTTTGGTGATGATAAAATTTCAAAGGTATTTGGTCTTGGCAAAGTGGTGATCTCTCGGGAATTAACCATTGAGATAGTCATGCTTGTTGAGACCCTTGCATACAATTTACTTTCCATTTGTCAACTTGCACTCGTGGGGTTTTGTACGTTCCTTGGTGTCGATTTGGTGGCCCTTTTGTGGAGAAAGAATCTTAAAGTAGCCTTTGATGGACATGTCTAAAACGGTATCTATATGGTTAACTTTTCAAAGCAACCTACTAAGTGCAGGACTTGCCTAATGGCTAAAGTTGATGTGGGATGGCTTTGGCATCACCGGCTAGCCCATGTCAATATGAGATCTGTGGGAAGTCTCCTCAAAAGGGATCACATTCTTGGACTAACAAATGTGAGTTTTGCCAAAGATCGTGCTTGTATTACTTGTATCAAAGGGAAGCTACGTGAGAACACTGACCAACCCACAACTACCATCTACTCGTAGAGGCCCTTGGGGATCCTTTACATGGATCTCTTTGGTCCTCCATCTTTCGATAGTCTTGGGGGAAGAAATTATTTATTGGTAATTGTGGATGATTACTCAAGATATACTTGGGTATACTTCTTCGAGAGGAAGATTGAAACCCAACAAACTGTCATCGACTTTGCCAATGAAGCTCAACGACAACCTGAGGCAAATATATTTATGATTAGAAGTGACAATGGCACCGAGTTCAAGGGCTACACCTTGGATGAGTTTCTTTTTTATGAGGGGATCAAGCATCAATTCTCCGCACCATATACCTCTCAACAAAATGGTGTTGCAGAAAGGAAGAACCAGACATTGATGGATGCAGCAAGCACCATGATGGCGGAATTCAAATCTCCGTACAACGTTCGAGGCAAAGCCATCAACACCACATGTCATGCATCTAATCAGCTCTACCTACACAAAGGCGTGAACAATACTCCTTATGAAGTTATTATCTGTGACAAGCCCAACGTCAAGTACTTCTCGATGTTCAGTTCTAGGTGTTTCAATCTCAATAAAGATGCTAGTTTGTCTAAATTTGAACCTAGAGCTCAAGAGGGCATATTTTTTGGCTATGCTACCAATTCTCATGCTTAACGTGTCCTTAACAAGTCCAATGGACCCGTTAAGGAGACGTGCAACATAGAGTTTGATGAAAATAATGGCTCCCAAGTGGAGCAAATTGGTCTTTGTGATGTAGGTGATGAAACTCCTCCCAAAACCATATGAAGAATGGGTGTGGGACACTTCCTACCCGTTGAGGAACCCCTTGTGGCCGAAGGAGAAGGATAATGTTCCATTCAAGTTGAACCATCACCAATGCAATACCCACACGCTTCCGAAGAACAAAGTGAAGGCCAACAACCAAGTGAACAAGATCAAGGGCAAGATCTGCTTTATGATAATGGTGATTCACCAAGAGATGCCCAAGATCAAGTTCTCACCACCGAGCAAGCTCAAGATCAAGATCATGCTCAATATCAAGATCATGACAACACTCAAGATCGTTGAGATGATGCTCCTCAACCTTCCATGGAGGAGATTTTAGAAAGATGAGTCATCAAGAATGCTTCCAAGCTTAAACATAAACAACATGTTTTGGAGAACATCTAGAGAAGCTGGAGTAAAGGGGTAACCACTCATAGTCAAATAACAAACTTTTGTGCACACCACACATTTGTTTATTTTATTTAAATTCTAAAGGTACAAGAACCGCTCGGGGACACAGATTGTCTTGAAACCATGCACGATGAACTCAACAACTTCGACCGCAACAATGTGACGAAATTGGTGCCAATACCAAAGGAGAATCACAATGGCATTGGAACCAAATGGATCTTCAAGAACAAACAAGATGTGAACAGTTTCATCATTCGCAACAAAGCAATATTGGTGGCACAAGGCTACTCCGAAGTCGAGGGTACCGACTACGGTGAAACCTTTGCTCCCGTTGCTCGCCTTGAATCTATTCGAATGTTGCTTGCACATGATTCTCATCATGATTTAAAATTGCAAAAAATGGATGTGAAGAGTGCATTTATTAATGGTGCACTTAAGGAGTTGGTATATATCAAGCAACCCCTGGGGTTCGAGGATTACAAGTTCCACAATCATGTATATAAGCTTGATAAGGACTCTATGGCCTTAAGCAAGCCCCATGTGTGTGTTATGAGCACCTTATCGAGTTGTTGCAAGACTGTGGGTTTGAAATTGGGAAAATTGATCCCACTCTTCTCACGAAGAGGGTTAAAGGTAGCTTCTTCATATGCCAACTATACGTTGATGATGTTATCTTTAGTTCTTCTAACAAAGCTTTCAATGATGAGTTTGCCGCAGAAATGACCAAAAAGTTTGAGATGTCTATGATGGGAGAGTTGAAGTTCTTTCTTGGATTCAAAGTCAAGCAACAAAGCCAAGTAACCTTCATCAACCAAGGAAAATACACGCACGACATGCTCAAGAGGTTCAAGTTGGATGATGTCAAGCCGACCAAGACCCCCATGTCACTTAAGTGCCAACTTGACATTGACCCAATGGTAAAGCCGTGGATCAAAAGGTATATGACTCCATGATTGGATCCTTGCTCTATCTTTGTGCATATAGACTGGATATTATGTTGAGTGTGGGAATTTGTGCACGATTTCAAGGTGCACCTAAGGAAATCCACTATGTGGCAGTCAAGCAAATATTTTTTGATATTTGTCTCGTACCCCAAACTTTGGCTTATGGTACCCAAAAGGTTCTTCATTTGATCTCATAGGATATTCATAGTTGGATTGGGCGGGAGAATGTGTGGAGGGGAGTTCAACTTCCGGAGGTTGCCAATTCCTTGGTTGCTCTTTGGTAAGTTGGTCTTCAAAGAAACAAAATCGTGTTTCTCTCTCATCCACCAAGGCCAAGTATGTAGCTACCGGAAGTTGTTGTGCGAAGTTGCTTTGGATGAGGCACACTTTAAAGGATCATGGTGTCGCTTGTGACAAAGTGCATATTTACTATGACAATGAGAGTGCTATCCAAAACTCCAACAACCCGGTTCAACACTACAAGATGAAGCATATTGAGGTTTGTTATCACTTCATCCGGGAGCATATCAAGTGTTCGGAGATCGATCTTATTCACCTCAACACTAATGATCAACTTGCAGATATATTCATGAAGCATTGGATGAAGCATGCTTTCGTGAGTTAAGGCATGCTCTAGATATCATTGGTTCAAGCAATTTGGCTTGAAGTATTGAACACCCCGACCACACTCATCATATTATCTTGTTTAGATGTAGGCATGAACATAGAGGGACTATTGTTCTTTTGATGAACTCTCCATCCCCTTATTATGCATAAAATGATCAAGTCTTTCACATTAGACATTTGTTTATGGCACTTGTGCTTCAAAGATGATTTTTTCTCATGGGGCCAAGGTTAAAATCTTCTCGGCGCCATAACAATTGACTCAACCATAGGTGGCTTCGGCCACCGCCCCTTCCTAGTGAGGCATTCGCTTTTGGGAGGTTATTCATGTGTTGTGTCACTCGAAGTTTGTGTTTTATTTATTTTTTGTCTCTTTAAACTTGGAGTGCCCCCTTCCCATTTGCTTGTTTTCAGTCTCCAACTCACATCTACAACCTCATAAATTGCATAAGTCACCTTTAGTTGCATGTATCTTCCTTGTGGTCCTCTTAGGCGGTACTACCGGGGACTTGGGCGGTACTACCTCTTATTAGCGGTACATCCGTACCCACCGTGGTGGTATCGCTGGAGTAGTACTACCGCTCTTGTGAGCGGTACTACCGCTTGGGCGGGCGCATGAGCGGGTTAGGGGGCGGACATAGGAAGTTTCCACTCCCCCATACCCATTCACCCCTTTCATCCCCGTGTTGCTCTCTCTCCACGTGACCCAAGTGCTCAGGAGGCTGCCGCCCGATCTCCCTTTCTGGTTGTTCCGACGATGGACTTGATCCCCACCCTCACCTATTTCCATGGATGCCGGTATTGCCCCCGTTCTTCTCTCACATGGTTCTATTTCTGGAAGGTTTTAGGGCAATATGAGATGCATTCTCCAATTTTTAGTCAAATCGAGGCATGAGTAGGATGTGGAAGGCGGCTAGGGAGTATATGTGAAGTTCTATTGGATAATATTTGCATTTGGCATCACTGGTAGTACCAGATCTAACCTGTGTTAGTGGTTGTCCCCGTGGCCTCCGCTCGAGCGGTACTACCGCTTGTGCTGGCAGATGCATATGTTCTTTTGATTCCACTTCATATTTGCTCTTTCATTTTCATTTGGCGTATGCATCTCTTTTACACATGCCTTTCTCTCGCTCTATGTGTCAGGTTCCAGGTGACGGAAACTCTGCTCAACATGAGCGTAGGATGAACTCAAGTTATGAGAGCACTAAGCGCTACCGCTCAGAGGAGGATAGTTCCAATCATCCACCTCCCGAGCAGAAGGACAAGGAGCCTACAACCAATCCCAATAAGTCCCAATCAATGGCTCAGTTGCCCACCAAAGAGGTATGGCTCGTCCTCTGTCGCAAACCCTATGAGGAACCACAAGATTCAACTCTTCGCAGCCGTCCCTTCTCGACCCGGCCGCAGGTTTCTATCTATAATGATATACTCAGGAACAAGGAGAACATGTTTATTCAAAATGTCAAGTCCATGTGGATTATCTAGAGAAGAATGCCTACTACTTTGGTGATGATCTTATCAAGTGTTTGAAGCTTCGTATTATCAACCTTATTCAGTTCAACAAGGACTTTGATGCAGATATGGTGGTTGTGTTCTTTGTTACGGTCCATCTTGGAACCAATGAGGATAGGACTTTGACCTGGATTACAAATGGGAAGTAGTTGTCTGCTACTTGGAAGTAGTTCATGGGTCTGCTAGGCTATGAGGATAAGGGCCTCCATAACCCAATTGGATTTCGCCCCCACAAGGAGACCGCATCCATTCACAATAGCCATCTCTTGCCCTTCATAACTAAGAAGATATCCTCCACCACTTGCAAGTCACCTTATGTGCTTGAACCATTTCTTGACATTTTACACTGCATCTTCAGGTACACTCTCTTCCCCATGTTGGGAATTTGGATCAGGTACACTCATCTCTGGTGGATATGCTGCTCTACTATAAGTTTGTGAGGAAAAACGATGATGTGGAGGTTTTGGATGTGTCACATGTCATGTGGTCAGAGCTCCTCTCTGCTGTTTTTGAGCACAAGTGCCCTATTTATGATCCTTACTTGATGCATCTGATTGGGAAAACCTAGGTAAAGACCTTTCCAGGTGTCATGTTTGAATGTTGTGAGTTGGTTCCCCATAAGACTGTGCAGCTAAGGTAGAAAGACAAGTGGTCCACTCATGCGGCTCCGGAGATGGATCTGCCTGAGGATGATAATGACTATGTGGACAAGGGTGGTGCTGTTTCCAATTTCACGCCCTCTCATGCTGAGCCATCTTGGGCTAAGAAGCTCAAGGAGAAGATGAAGAAACTATTTTGCATGTAGGAACATGGCCAGTACAAGTCTCATGTTGGAGACAAGGATGCTAGGAGTCGGTTATTGGGAGGCAACTGGGGCTGGAGATAAGGAGTTGGTATGAGAACTCTATCATCGATGGGAGGCCCGGACTTCCATGAATTGCAAGTGGGATTCTGATGTTGGTCTGCCCAGCAAAACAACTCTGTCTCGCACATCAACTCCGCCTAGGACCACAACTATCAACCCCGAGTCCGAAGAGTATTGAAGATGGCCCCATGAGTTTCAACCACCTCGGGTCGTCTTAGTCCTCCCTGCCCTTTTGGTGTCTCAATTCCAAATGGGGAGAGAGTTTAGGGATTTTCCGAGTCACGAGTGCGTCTTAGTTGCTTGTGTTTTGTTCGCTCGTGAACTCTTATATCATTTGCTTTGGTTTGGTTTATCTGTCTGAGACTTAAGTGACCGCGTCATATGTTGTCAGACATATGCTAGCTTTGAATTATCTCTATATGTCTTAGTATGTGGGTTATGCTTATCTTGTGCCCTATGTTTATCTCCTATTCTCTTAATGCAAGCAGTGCATGTCTATAAAATATAGGGTGAGTGTTGATCCTACTGTGTGCTTTGCATTCCAAAAGCATATCAAATATAGAGCACACATCTAGGGGGATCCCGTCTGAAAGCACATTGCTCCCTAGGGTGGTTTTAATAATTGATCACAATATATGCATCATTGGACTAATGTGTTTTCCAAGTATATTTCAGAAAAGTCCAAAATATGCTATGGCTTAAGGTTTATGTGGAGATAACGCTGGATGCAAGAAATGAATAATATTGGCTCAAGCTTCAAGCTAGAAGACTCTTCATTTTATATTTGTAAGAAATCAATTTTGAGTCCATAGGAAAGCCAATACTATTAAAAGGGGGTGAGGCAGTAAAATGAACTGATTGCTCAAAAGTTCAAAGTTAGGCACCAAATCACTTAATCATTTTCCCACATATCCACTCTGTTAAGTTCCTCATGCACAAATTCGGTGTCACCAACATTTCCACATCGGACCCACTGATTTTGAACCTAAGACAGAACCCTAGGCATTCCCACCAAATTTGTGCAACCAAAACTGATCGGTGCTACCAAGTTTGGGTGACCAACATTCTGTTGCCAAGATACAGAAAATCGAAATTTCCGATTTTGAGCATCGGTGCCACCAAGTTTGGCAATCTGATCGTTAGTCACCTTTTCGGTGCCAGCGAGTTCTATATATCGGTCTCACCGAGATTCAGAAGTTCACACCTTTTAGCTCATTAGTACCACCGAGTTGTCCACTTCGGTGTCATCGAGTTTGCACTTTTGTGTGTAACGGTTGGATTTTGGTTGCTGCCTATATATACCTCTTCACCCACCTCTCATTCGTGGGAGAAGCACTCAGAATACACACTTCATTTCCATATCCATTTTCTGAGAGAGAACCACCTACTCATGTGTTGAGACCAAGATATTCCAATCCAATCATTTGAAACTTGACCTCTAGCCTCCCCAAACTGCTTTCCACCAAATCAACCTCTCCTACCCACTCACATCCTATGAGAGAGAGATTTGTGTTCATGAGACTATCTTTAGAAGCACAAGAGCAAGGAGTTCATTGATCTACTCCATCTATTACGTTTTGGAGGGTGGTGCCTCCTAGATTTGTTAGGTGTCCCTCGGGAGCCTCCTACTTCGTGTTGTGGAGTTGAACCAAGATGTTTGTAAGGGCAAAGAGATCGCCTACTTCGTGAAGATCTACCGTGAGTAAGGCTAGTCCTCCATGGACGTAAGACATGGTGGGATAGACAAGGTCGCTTCTTTGTGGACCCTCCACGGGTGGAGCCCCTCGTGGACTCTCGCAGCCATTGCCCTGTGTGGGTTGAAGTCTCCACTAACATGGACGTACGATAGCACCACCTATCTGAACCATGCCAAAAATCGCCGTGTCAACCCCCATGTGTTTGGTCTCCCAATCTTACTCATCTACTTTACACGTGCATGTTTTACTTTCCGCTGCAATACTATTATAACTGCATGTGTAGGGTGTGCTTGACTTGTGATAACTGTCGTTGATGCCTCTCAAGTAAAATTGGGAAAAGGCAAAAAAATATCTTGTCAATTAGTCTAATCGCCCCCCTTCTAGACATACTTTCGATCCTACAAGTGATATCAGAGCCTTGTTCTCCATTTCATTGGTTTAGCAACCTAGGAGAGTATGGCATCTAGCGAGGGAAATTATCATCGTAGAGGTCCTTACTTCGATGGCACTAATTTTGCTAGTTGGAAGCATAAAATGAAAATGCATATACTTGGCTTTAATCCCCATGTTTGGGCTGTTATTTGTGTTGGTGTGCAAGGTAACTTATTTAGAGAAGGGCATGAACCAGATCGTGATGCGACAGTTGATGAACTGAAGATGTTGTAACTTAATGCTCAAGCCTGCGATATCATTTTCAACTGCCTTTGCCCCGACGAATTCAACAAAATAAGCCGTCTTGAGAATGCAAAAGAGATTTGGGATACTTTGGTTCATATGCACGAAGGTACTGATTCTGTCAGAGAATCTAAGTTGGATGTGCTTCAAAGTCAACTTGACAAGTTCAAGATGAAGGATGGTGAATGAGCCGCTGAAATGTACTCTAGGCTAGCTCTCATCACCAATGAGATTAGCGGCTTAGGAAGCGAAGAGATAACTGCCAAATTCATCATTAAGAAGATACTCAGAGCTCTTGATGGCAAGTATGACATAGTGTGCACATTGATCCAAATGATGCCAAATTACAAAGATCTCAAGCCAACTGAAGTCACTGGTAGAATTGTTGCTCATGAGATGTCACTCAAAGACAAAGATGAGCTGCACAACAAGTCAAGGAGTGCTTATAAAGCCTCATGCGATGCTCCCGCTACTTCAAAAGACAATCTTGTCACTGATGAAGAGATAAGCCTAATGGTCAGAAAATTCAACAAGTTCTACAAGAGTAGAGGAAAAGATAGAAGCTCAAGTTCAAGACATGATGAGAAGTATTTGTCCAGTCGTGACCGAAAATGCTACAATTGTGCGAAGCTCGGACACTACTCAAATGAGTGCTCGTCTCCCTACAAAAGAAGAGACGAGTCACCTCGAAGGCGAAGCTCAAGAGATGAGTCACCCCGCAAAGAGAGAAGGAGTAGAGAATATTACTATGAACGAAGACACTCATGGAGAGGCAAGGAATCAAAGAAGAAGGAAAAATACACCAAGAGCAGTTCAAGAAGAAGACATCATGCTCATGTTGGTGAATGGATTTCTAGCTTTGAATCTAATCACCAATTCGAGAGAAACTATCACTCCCACTCTGACTACAGTCAAGATGAAGGTGTTGTCGGCATTGCACTTGTTTCCACTAACTCCTATGACTTATTTGATTCACCAAATGAGGGAGGTGGAAACTGCTTCATGGCTAAAGGCCCAAAGGTATCACACCCCGAGTATATTGATTTCAATAGTGATGAGGATGACTTGTTCTTCTAGATAAAACTAATGATTGCACTGAAAATGAACTTTCTATTTATCATGCTAGTCAAAAGAAATTGAGTGATGATGATAAGAAAGAGATTGAACAACTAAATCAAGAATAAAAAACTCTTAAGTTAGCTCATGAGACTACACTAGAAGATCGTAGAGAGCTTGCAAGAACCCATGAGAAGCTACACTTCGATAAGCTCAACTTGGAGCAAGAGCATGAGTTCTTAAAACCAACCAATGATGATCTTCGGAAGAAGAGTTCTTATTATCTATCCAAACAATTACTCTTGTCTAATTTTGTTCCGCAAGTTAAACGTAAGAACACTAGTAATAAAGGAAAGAAGGTTTCTTCATTTAGTAACAACAATGCTAAAGCTGAATCCAATAATGTTGTTTCTAGTCACTCTATTGATTCCACTAACGATTCTCTTAGCCAAGTTACACTTGAGAAAGAAAATGATTTATTGGAAGGGAATATAGAGAGAGGTGTCTTCAAG
Source organism: Hordeum vulgare subsp. vulgare (assembly GCF_904849725.1). NCBI lineage: Eukaryota > Viridiplantae > Streptophyta > Magnoliopsida > Poales > Poaceae > Hordeum > Hordeum vulgare. The sequence goes on from NC_058520.1 coordinate 357,076,790, forward strand.
AGCCTTGCCGGAAGTAAGAAATTCGAGGAAATTGTGTGCAAGCAAGGAGGACATCGGAAGAAACAAGGTGTTGGCTACTTCAACATCAACAAAGATGTTTGGGAAGAAGGTCCATATCCAACTCCCAAGTTTGTTCCCCAAGAAAAGAAGTCCACTCCTTTCGAAGGAACAAGCTCACAAGATGACCTTCTACCACAAGACCACAAAGGCAAGGGAAAGCTTCAAGATGACATTGACCTATTTGAAGAAGAACCCCAAGCCAAGGTCAAGTTGGTTCCCAAGGATACTACTAGCTCTACCTCAACAAGTGCTACAAAAACTCCAAGGATCCCCATCAATTTTGTGTGGATTCCCAAGAGGAAGAACTAGAAGTTCTTGAGGGGTGACTTTGCCAATGAAATTCAGTCTTGTTCATTTTGGCAAGAACTATGTGCAGTCAACCTCAACCTTATGCATTAGTTCAATGAGTCACGCATTCCCTCACACCTAAGCAAGGAACAAGGTAATCAATTCATTATTGGACATTATCCCATGTGTGCTTCACTCCATGTCCATAGATATTCCTGCATATGTTCCTTTTTGCTTTGGGACTAACCCATGTAGGTGAGAAGAGTATGAAAACAACAAGGATTGCTCCCAACTCAAGATGATCTTCATCAACTATGGGCATCCAACACTACTTCACCTACTTGAAGTCTTCTACGACAAAACCCAAGGTTAGCTGTTGATCCCTCTTCGTGGGGATATCATATCAAGGGGGAGCTTTACTCTAAGACTTGAGTATAAGCATCTCCTAACAATATGAACAGATTAATGCTTATGTCAAAGTATTCTTGCTTGGCTCCTATGTCAATATACTCGTATATAGATGACTTAGTCATTGCCCAAGTGCTTGATAGCTGCTAGGATATTTGTGCATGTTCACCATGTTTGTATCATCATTCCTATTGTGTGAGCATGTTGGTGTGCATAAATTTAATGATCCGAGGACATCCAATTGTTGTTATATGGCTTTTGTTTTACCTTTTGCCAATTGGATAGACAAGAATGCGTAGGACCCTTCTATCGCTATCTATGCTATCTTATCTCAAGTTCTATTCATGGTTCATGACAAAACTTGAACAAGCACTTGTCGATCCCTCTGTGTGAAGGTGCACTCGGAGTTCAGTATTGTCAAAGGTTGCCTTCCAAAACCTCTTTCTAAAACTTGGTGTGACCAACTGCACAAACTCAGAGCCACCAATTTTCCAAAGTTGATCGGGTTTTCTCATCCCGGTACCACCGGAATCGCCAACTCGGTTCCATCGAGTTTGCCTGTCTGCTCACTGTTGAGGAACTCGGTGACACCGAGTTTGCCATCTCGGTGACACCGACAGCGCACGGGTATATATACCTGCGGACCAGACCTTTTGATTTCCCATCTTCAAAACGGTTCATACTCAAACTCTCGCTGCCCCCCGAGACCCCAGGTCATCGCCTTAACTCCTCGAGCGCCGCCACCGCTGGGATTTGCCGCCGTCGATGCAATCTGCTCTGCCATCGTCGCCGTAGCCGAACCGCCACCAAGTTAGGGTACGGTTCGATCCCTTCTGCGTTCCCCGTCTGATTCTTACGCATTGGGACATGTTTTTCTTCTTTATACTTTGTGCAAACCTCCTGTCCACTAGATAAAATCTCATAGAGTAGAAGAAGTAGGAAATTCTGGATCTAATATGCCGCAGAATGCAACTTGGTGAGACTGAGTTTGCAAAATCGGTTCCATCGATTTATGTTTTATGGTTCTTGAGAAGCAACTCCGTGAGACCAAGCATCTATTTTCGGTGCCATCAAAAACGACTGCCAGGTTTCTGTTAAGCGAGTCTGTTTTCTCAGTGACTCTGAAAATGCCAAGTAGGTGCCACCAATTTACATCCTGCAGAAGATCATATTCTGAGTTTCACACTTCAAATTTTCAAAAATATCTGAATTTTGTGATGCTTATCCATTATGTATCTCCTACATCCACTTCACAGGTTCGGCTGTTTGCTACTCTGCTTGTTAGTCAGTATGTCAGGATCAAATGACAGTGAGAATGATTTGAGAGAGCAGAGTGTTGACTTGGAAGCTGGCACTAGTCCAGAGAGGACTGCTTCAGATCCTAGTTCTCCCAGTTACCATGGCTTGCCGAATGCATCCACCAGGCAAAGGCGGAAGATAGTTTCTGATGAGGAAGACTCACACTTTGAGCCAGAGGAAACTTCAGCCCCTCCTAAGGCTCCTCCAAGGAAAGCTGTCAGGAAGGTATCTGCCGGTGTTGCTGAACAGAGAGCACCTGAGTATGCCAGGAAGGGCAAAGCTACTGCCAAAGAAGCACCTACAAAGGAGGTTGGTCTAAAGAGGCCCAGGAAGAGAACTATCCATCTTATTGGCAGAAAGACTTCCATGTTTGAAGACCCAGAAGAAGCTGAGGAAAGAAGCTGAGGAGATTCCAGTTCCTCCCAAGAAGAAGAAGCTAATGGGTGATGCAATGAAGTCTGCTCCAAAGCCTGCTGCAAAAGCAAAGAAGGTTGTAGCTTCCAGGAAGACCACCATAGATGTACCTGCAGCTGCTAAGAGCAAAGGCCCTGCATCGAGTGCCCATGCTGCAGAAGAGGTAGAAGATGAGAATGTTCCAGTTCTCAGGAAGCTTAGACCATAAGTTCCACTTCATAATGATGCTCATCTTGTAGCAGAAGACATGAAGAAGAGGAAAGATGCTGGATTAAGAATGTGGAGAGCTGCTGATCCATATGCTATCAGAAGAAGAACTGTTGTTAATCCAAGGTTTCATACCAAGGAACAACAAGATTTTTATGAGACTGTCTTGTATGACAAGAGTCCTGCTGTCAGTGATATGAGGTATGTGGACTGGTCATACATCAAGGAGAATGAAGATTACTTTCCACATGTTCAAGAGAACTTCAAAGCAATTCACATAGATGATTTTGTTGGGAAGGAGATGACCCCATGGAATGACGAGATGGTCATGCAATTATATGCAATTGTGCACTTCTATGAAGACTCCCTGGTCTGGATGACAGATGGTCACCGATATGACGCTACAATTGCTGAATGGGTTGCTATCATTGGTGTTCCTAAGCAGGAAGAAGCAGATGTTGATGTGTATGCAGATGCTAAGAAGAATCACAACTCTATGGCCAACATGTACAAGACCATTCCACATCAATACGTGGCCAGTCACAAGCTTGGCTTAGTATATTTTCTGCAAGCTGGTATTCCCATGACAAACACTATACTACGATACACTCTCATGCCTAAGTTAGGAGATGAGAAGATGATCAGAGAATATGGAATCAACATGTTGCGCCTACTTGATACCTATACCAGATTGTGTGTGATGGACTTGATAGTTGAGACTATCCGAAGGGTTGCTGCAGATCAAAAGAGATCCTGTGGATATGCACCCTATATTCAGATGCTCATCAATGCCAAGGTAGGAAAGTAGGCATATCTACTTGATAATCCCCATCTACATCTTCAGCACGAGTTTGAAGATAATGAGGTTGTGATGAATGACAATGATCCCAACTCAGCTGCAGCAAGAATGGTAGCAGAGGCAGCAGAGGCTAAAGATGTTAGAATTAGGCCACCTCCAGTTCAACAGCTCAGAACCGAAGCTGAGCAAATGACATTTCTAGTGAGCATTGTCCAAGGCATGGAGAAGAACATTCAGGAGATCATGCAAAATCAGAAGAGCCTTGAGAGAGTTGTGGAGACAAAATTCCACAATATGGATGTGAAGGTAACTGAGTTGATCACCATTGTTAGACAACTTCAACATGAGGTTGACTCTGTGGAGATTCCACGCTCAGAGGATGAAGATGAAGAAGAAGATGATGATGACGAGGATGAGTCTCCTCCTCCCACTACTACACAGTATAGCACAAGGCCCCGGTCAGTTGTTGTTCCTATTCAAGAGACAAGACGGACATCTTTAGCACCTTCAGCACCAGATCCAGCTCAAGCTCCTCCAGTATCAACTCCACCAACTCCAAGGACGTCAGCACAAGCCTTCTCCGACGTTGTTTTCTCGACTCCATCATCAGCTGCCTAGAGAGACGAGTAGTTCTATACTTTTGAACTTATTGGTAACTTGTTGCCAAAGGGGAGAAATGTATAGATCATAGACTTCGTGTGAGAGAGAGCTTTTGACTTTATTTGCTCTCATTTGGTTTTAAATACTTTGGTTTGTTGGATGACTTTATCCTATATGTGTGTGATCATACACTTTATCATGTATGATGCTACTATATTATCTTTTAGCTATCCACGTGATGATCATTCACTTATCTTGTTGGTGTCATGTGCATTGCTATTCATTTTACGCACCACCAAGATGTATGTGACATGGAAGAGTAACCCATGATCCTAATCGATTTTGCATTTGCATTCAAACGCAAATTTAAATAATGCACAAATTTAGGGGGGAGCTCTTGATTTTCACATACTTCTAAAAGCGTCGATGCTAATCATTGATTATATCTTTTGTCGAAGATTTGATCTATATGTTGTCATCAATTTCCAAAAAGGGGGAGATTGAAAGCACAATTGCTCCCTACGGTGGTTTTGATAATTGATCACAACATATGCATCATTGGACTAATGTGTTTTCCAAGTATATTTCAGAAAACTTGAAAAGATGATATAGCTTAAGGTTTATGTGGAGATGCCCCTTGTGGGGACCCCGACTTACGAGTCGAGGTCGCCGAATGAACGTGCTCAGTGATCCCAGAGATCAATACTCACCGAACACATAGAAACTAAAAAACAAGAGTCTTACATCCATACATACTGTTTGATACAATAAATGACCATTGTGGTCAAGTCTTACATATACAGGGCCTTGAGGGCCAGCACAGCAAACTGGACCAATAACGGAATTATTGGTCGAAAGCGTGAACCCATGCCATCAGCCTTACCCTACAGGCATTCTGACTGGGAAGCCTCCTAGCTTGCAGGAACGTCACCGAGTTACTCTTCACAATATCATGTTCTTTCATACTTGGTCAATGGAATAACCATTGGCAAGCCAATGAGTACTTTGAATGTACTCGCTAACAACCCATGATATGAGCAATGCAGTTGGTAGAATAACAAGTAATATGCATCTTTGGTGGATAGCATCTTATCTATGAATAAACTTGATCATGGATATGCATCATAAACTAGATGTTGATTTGAAGAACATGTTAGAGATATCAACATATATGTCAAGGGCTGAATACTCCGGATTCACCCTATATGCCAAGTCACAAAACTTGGTCATATCAACTCTTTCGTATTAACGCCACACTCACACACACACACACACTTGGTTTATGCGGAAAAGATTGGACGTATTTTAAGCAGGATTACCCAACTGTCCTTGATCGTGGACACGGCTATTCGAATAGTTTTACACTCTGCAGAGGTAGTATGCTAGACCCACGAGATCTAGAAAACTTCTGTGTCATCCGCGACTCACGGTATATAACATACCCGAGGTAAGTACCCGATCATTGCCTTTTCCCTCACGATACTACACAAAGAGGTCCACTCGATTGGTACCCAGCCCACCTGTTGTACGTCTTACGAGCACCGACTCTGAACAGTATCAACCATGCGGGGACCAACGGTGTGCGTGGAACACGTAAAAATGGCATAGTCACCCTACCTGGCACGACCCCATCACGAGAGTGACCACACATCACTTCTTCCACTAGTAATGTGGCTCTTTGCTAGCACCGACGAGAGTAATAAACACAGCCCCGTCCCATAAAGGGGTAACGTGGTCGTACATGTAAGGTAGGGACGGTCGACACATCGTAAATCTATTCCATTTTCAAAACCGTACTCACACAAGTACCCGGTGCACCACTTCACAGAAAGTGGCCACCTAACTCTTCATCACCCTCACGCATTAGTGGCACCCGACGGGGTTTTCATAAACCTTGGTTTTATGTCATCGTCATGCTCATGCTAATACTATTCTAACTTTACTTATCAATATAATATTAGCATGACCCTCATAGGTGGTAGGATCAAGCTCAATGCATGTGCTCCGGAGGAGCCATCGGTAACATCTCTTCAATGATTTACCGGTACTTATGATCTTATGCAACAGAAATATTCGCTACACTAGCATGCATCATAACATATGCTCAGACATGGTCAAAGGGCTGCTTGCCTTTGCTCACATAAGTCCTCGGGGTCTTCGAGGTCTTCCGATCCAACTCCGAGTATTCCATCTACCCGTCAACTATCGTCGGAAACAACCACGGTAAGCCATATAGCAAGAAGAAACAAAAGTGCTATAAAAATGGAAGTTATATTTTTCTTGGACCTCTGTGGTCATAAGAAAAATACCTCAAGCTTGCCATAGGAGATTTGAATCATCAAGAATTTTTGAATGGACGAGAAGAGGAATAGGTGACCTCTAAAGATGCCTACGAAAAATATCATGATAAAAATGAGTGGAGGCACTCATTTAATAGAGCACAATTTTAGAAGTATTTAGGAAGTTGTTTCACTCGATTTGGAGTTGAAATGAATATTCTAGGGATTTTACAATCTGGAATAAATAGCAAAAGGAGCTATTTATTTAATGCAACAAAAACAAGTAAGAGAAAAATGTCCACCTTGGCGAGAAAATTAGGTAAGGATTTAATATGTCTCTGGAAATTGGAATCACTCTATTTGGAGTTGATTTGGATCCTCTAGGAATTTCCTCATGTGGGCTAAATATATTCAAATCTGCATTTGAATAATAATACCGCAGAAAGGTTGGTCAGACAAATGTGCAAAGCACATATTTGGATAGCCCTCGATTTTAGGAACCTGTAGGAATTTGAATCAAGCAAATTGGAGTTAAAATGAATTTGCTATTGATTTTTGAAGTTTACTAATAAATAAAAAGGGGAAGAGGGCCTGCAGATTTGGGCTATGCTACGCACTAGGCGTAGGATAACGGACTGGGCCGGCCCAACGGCTCCACCCACGAGCAGCTGACTACGCCAAAGGCGTATTTCCTGTCGTGCGCCTCTGCGCGAGGGAAACGTCCACCAGCCAGGCGCGGCCACTTAACACATCAGGACCGTGTGGCGTGTGGCTGACCAGGGGGCCCCGCCCGCAGGTCTTCTCCTACCTCCCGCCGATCTGAGGGCACGCACGGCAGGTGGAGCCGAGCGGCGCCTAAGCTTGCCCCGGCGGTACACGCCTCCTCCGGCGATGCCCCAGCCACCCTCGGGCGCAGGAGAGCGCGGTGCCTCCATTCCCGCACCATACGAATGTCGGGGCCCATCACAACAATGCCAGCGACGGTAGCAGTTGGCGGTGACGGTGAACGTTGGCAGCGCGATTCTACAGGGGAGAGAGGGAGCTAGGTTGAGGGAAAGCTTCGGGGAAACGAGGGGGGCGCCTCTGTGTTGCAGAACAGAGGGGAGGGGCTCGTGAGAGCTAGGATTTTTGTGAGGTCAAGGCGGATCCCTTGCGGACATGAGGGGCATGGGAAGCTCGAGAGCTCAAATGGCTCGGTCCAGCTGCTCCCGGGAGGAGGGGAGAAGGATATGGGGTGCAGGAGGCCTCGGGACATGGTCAAAATGGAGAGGGGCGACGAGAAGATCTGGAATGCTCCCTGGTGCTCTCTGGGCACGGTGGCCACGCGTGCCTGAGCCACCTTGGCTGCATCCTAGCATCGGGGAGGGCTTGAACGGTCAAAGGGGAGTGCCCTAGCGCACTGGGACACGCGGCCTTCGATGGACCCGACCTACAGCAAGAGCTAAAGGTGCAGAGCACCGTTTCTGCATGCCACGGAGGTGGTCACCACGGCCACCTGTCTCCACAGGGCCTTTACGACCAGTCAAACATGTCCCATGCGTAAGGCATACATGCAGGAATGGGATTCTGGATTTTGGTAGGTAGTGGAGCCGGTTTGGATGGGTTTGGACTATGATTAAGTTTGCAGCAGCAAACTTGGAGCTGGCATAAGTTGCTCTCAAAGGGTGAGTCTTGGGGTGAAACCATGTCTAGCAGCATCTGGTATGGAAGGAATACAACACTGCAAAGTTTCAGCTCAAGAAAGGGAGAGTAGCTAGTACTTGTTGTACAAAGCTACATTTCAGCCAGAAATCTAGTTGTAGATGTGCTGCTCATTTTCTCCATATGAGCATGCCATATCTTGGTTTGAAATGAAGCATTGACATTCTAGGGAGGCTCTGTAAAGAATTGGGGGCCTAAGCTTAAGTAGAGGTGGGGCAAGAGGGGTAATGATGTTGATCCTAGGGTGAAAAAGAGAAGTAGTTACATGGAGCCTCTCTCCAATAATTGACCAATGGCTATGGAAATATTAGTGGAGGTAAAATGTAACTATATGAAGTTGTGGCAGAAAGTTGAGCTCAAGGGTTAAAGTGGAAGGGGCCAAAGTAACCATTAAAGTGAGTGCACACAAAGTGTTTGATGAGTGTGAGAGCAACCAGATGAACTTCAATGGATATTAAACTTAACAAGATCAGATAACAGATGAAAATAGGCTTGCACACAAAATTTGGGATTTGGTGGACAAGGTTTCCAATGTAGACTTGGAAACCCCATGAAATGGGCAAAAATGGTTTTCTGCTTACAAAACTATTCAAATCAATTCCCACAAATCCAATATTTTGTGTGGGGGCATTATTTGAGCATTAAATCACGCCCAAAAAGTTTGGGGTCAATTGGAGAAACTTTATAATGTAAAGTTTCCCAAAGTCAGAAATCAACAGAGTGGGTTTTGAGGGGCTTGGGACAAGTTCTTCTATTATCCTTAATGCACCACTTGGTTTGGATGCATTATGGGAGTATCAGAACATGTCTACCAAATTTGAGCACAATTGGAGACACTTGGCAATGTAGAGTTGCTAAAATTTGGATCTGAACATATAGGGTGTTAGAATAATTACGGGAAGCAAATCAACTTGGAATGATATGAAACTTGGCAAGATCATCACATATATCATACGCGACATGCTAGAATTTTACCGAAATTTATTGAGAATATTTCTTATAGAAATACTCCAAAAGCTTGAAATAGGCACAAAGGGTTTTGGAGGGGTTTGCCCGATATTTTTAACATGACCATGTGTTTAAACTCATATATATGGAATATATATGTCCACTGAGTTTCCCTAAATTTTCTTAAATATTTTGAAAGCAATAAAAATAACTTTCCTTCATAAAGACCATTTCTCGCCTCACAGGAAGGCATTTAAATAAAATAGTAAAATAACTTTAAAATAATAATATTGTTGTTTTGGCAAGTCATTTTGATAATGGGTTTTAAATAAAATAGTTTATGTAAAATAAATTCCCTAATTTGAGGACTTGTAGTACAAATCCCATCTCAGGGGTTTTGAAAGCTTAATTCAAAGAAATGATTTTTGGTAAAAATAATATTTGGTAAAAATAGTCTTTGGTCCTAAACACATGGCATGATCATTAGGCATGAGCTTTGAGATGAGGAGGTGAGTATGGAGAGTAATAGGAATTGCTGAGAGTCAAACACAAGCATACATGCAAGCAAGCAAACAATAGTCACTTCAAGCATCACAAGCATTCACAAAAATTTTAATTGTCCTAATTTTTGAAATAAGTTAATTATTCAGGAAAGCTAAATAGAGGGTGTTATGGACCTTACCACCTTAAGAAAATCTCATCCCCGAAATTTCTAGGCTAGGGGTTGGAGAGATACAAAATCTTGAGTTGGAGGTAGTCTTCATGTCCCCATGTTGCTGTTGTGGGTCTTGAGGTGCTTCATGATACAACTTCGAATGCTTCGCACGTCCTTGCCTGACTGAGCGGGTTCTGGAAGTAAATTAGGCTTGACCGGGGGTCAGAAGCTTGGTGAACTAAGTCCATGCAAGGTTATGGCTTGCAAGTGCATTCCCAAGGTTGGAATACGTGGCAAGATAGTGCATCTGGGTTTTGTTCTCGGGGCTGCTCAAGCCGGTTAGTGACATCTAGATGTCTCGTGTTAGAACACATTGTCAATGTCTTCGTGTAGCTTCCTGCTTACGGGGAAGTCCTTGACACCCTTAAGGCAGGCAAGCTATGGTCGTTGGTAGTCTTCGTCCTCGAGGGTGTTGTAGTGGGTCTTTGAAGGCTTCCCACTAAAGGGTCTGGGTTGTGTCTCGCCCACGAGTCTAAGCTCAGATACTCAGAGTCCCGAACAGTTCCTACCATCTCGAAGGGTTCACGAGGGGTTCTGCATGAGCTGGCTACCCAAGAGTATAGACCAGTCATCCACTCCGAAGGTCTGCGGCTTGGCAACCGGGTGAATCACCTTTAGCAGGCTTTCACCACGACCCAATTAGGACTCTCGTCCTTGGTTTGGACCGAGAAGAGGCTCTCTGATTTCTCTCGTTGTCCGAAGGTTTCATCATCTTGAATTGTCGAGGCTTCTTGACGTTGTTGATGTAGTCGGTGTAGGATTTGTGGTTGACGTCTTAACCTTCTTTGTCATTGTCGTGGTTTCCCAACCATGGCGATCCTTCATCTTGTCTTGGGTAGGGTACACTTCCGCTGTCTTGAGGTCGCTTCGAGAAGCCCACCTTCTCAAGATAACATTGTACTCTCGAGAGGCATAGCGATCGGCATTCCTAGGGCTCGTCCAAATAGGACTAAGGTGTTCTTCCTCTTATTGGGTGAATAAGTATGTCATCAGTGAGGATGACAACATATTTTCCCCAAGCATGACATAAGCACAGTGCTTATGAGACAGGTGAGGAGAACAGGGACTTGTTATGGGTGGTCGCTGTTTGAGGGGTTTGTGGTCCAACATGACCCAGTCCTTCAGGCCCATGTTCTTCTTAGACACGTTGGGTGGTGGTCGGGCGGAGTACTGGCCATATTCCAACGACTTAGAGTCGTATTCTGTGGTCGTAATCCGACCACCTTATGGCCGTGTGAAGCTTTGGGGTCTCAAGGAACTTAGGATGTGAGTGAACATTTATCATCTTATCTCTAAGCACATTCCTTGGATTCCAATAATGTGACATATTGCTCTGGACAAAGTCACTCTATCTCACCGAAGATACCATCTCACATAAGTCAACCCCGCACCACTCATGCTAGTCAACTCCGGGGTTGAGGGGAGGACTAAACCCAAACACCACAAGTATCATACACTGCCCATGTGTCTCTATGAGGGAACCTCGGGGAGCATACAAGCTGCTAATCTTGAACTAGGATGCTACAAATCCAAATGTCCAGCTAGATAATTCAATGGACACGGTACTACATTTCTATATTAAGGAAACACATATTATACCAATCCAATATATTGTTTCCTTCCTACGAATCTGATCAAGTGGTCCATCAATCCGGTCGATCACCACTGGACCCATCACTCCTACAATTCCAATATCGATGGGGTTCTACAGGATCACTTAGAGTCTTCATAATACACATATTATTGCAAGGACTATGTCACAATATATCCACCAACTTCCAATATCGTGGCCAACTAATCTCCAAGGCCATTTCTCATAGGTTCGTAAATCAATTCGACAACTGCAAGTATACACATTCATTATCCACTGAGAAACAAGATAGCACGATCGAGATCATCGGTCTAAATCCAATTTACTCCGAACCATGTGGTCTCTGTCATCATCGATACTCTATTGAGACTACCTATTTAAATCCAAAACCCATGTCTAATAAGAACTTTTACTCGTTACTCCAAGTCATTATGGCAAAAGCATCAAATCATGTCAACTACTTTCTAAAGTCTATTAACCATCAAGAATTATCACTCGCGATCATAATCATCCTACTGAATCCAAACTTACTATAGGAACATGTAGGTTGTGCTATTATATCAACATTGTTCCACCAGATTCACCTACCTTTATAAGGGTCTCATGATCCACCAAGATAGTCTAGCTATATCCTCCACACCACTATCATCATCACAACAACCTAGTCTACTACTCTTATATCAGAGAATGGTCCTTCTGATGGCATCAGAGTTATGGCGCTAGTTTAAGATTGAAGGATACTTGTTCACTGTGATCACTTGTTCCACAAGGAACCCGGTGCTAAGCGGGGTTCATCGGGGATCTATGGTGTTCTGGCAAGTCCGTGTATTAGACACGGGACCAGAAATTTGAGCCGGAAGGCTTGAGGAGGTTAAGCTGGGCTAGGGAGGGATCCCGATCTCGAGGAAAGCATAACTCCTACGGGTGGCGTGTGGTTAAGCATGGCATAGTTAGTGTCTTCAGTGGCAGCTGTCCGTCGAAGTGGATTCCTGGTGCATCTTGTCTTTTTGGTCTTGAGTTGTCGAGAGGGGTGAGAAAGAGAGAGGGAGAGAGTAGAAAAGAGGGGAGTGTCTAAGGGGTATTAGTGCAATCAAACAAGTGTTAGAAAGTCAACTCAACATCAAGATGAGGCAGGTTATATAGGTGCACGCTCGTTGCTTAGAGCAAAAGTGCGACTTATATCAAGGCACAAACAACAAAAACAAAGAACACACAGTGTGGTTCCATCCGAACCATTTCACAGACTCGACTTCATATAAGGGATTTACGACTCATCCTAACCTAGGGTTCTCATACTCGACAGTCGTGCTTGCTTCGTGCTTCGGAGAGGAGTGTGCTAAGTCTTTCGGACCTTCTCATGGTGTTGCCACGTCTCTTGTTGTTTCTCGCCGAAGCGACTTGGTTGAGTTGGAAGGAAGTCTTGATGTCTTCTCGTCTGGGGAGTTGCTGACGAAGGTGGTTCTTCATGGCTGTCATTGACAGGGTCTTCTATTGTCTTGTGAGGCTTCGAGAGTTCCAAGTGGACAACTTCATGCAATGAGATTTGCAAGGCATGATAGAGTTCCGACTTGTGAGGCATACTAATTGCGATATCGACACCTAGAGCGGGGGATGAAGAGAACTGCTTTCGTGCTCACTAAGGTGAGGCAGACCAAATGGCGAGGTTCTCATCCACCGGTGGTAGTCGACACAACCTTAGTGTTGACAGGGTCGCTCTATTAGCTATGCAGATCATGGGTTTGCACACATTATGTCTTGATTATCGTAGGTTAAAGTGGCATCACTGTGGAACAGTGCCGAGGGTGTCGCCATCTTCTAAGCCTCGATGTCCTTGTTCCTCATGGAGGTACTTCTATTGGTGTCGTCTGGTCGTAGCTTGTCATCCTGGTCCTTCAGTACATGGATGGTTGCTTGGAAAGATTGCTTCCTTCCAAGTTCCCCAAGCTGATTGTAACTAATCCCGTGGTCAGGCATAAGGCTGCTAGTGGCTATTGGCAGTTTTAAAGAAGCAGATGAGGAGTGTCAGGGAACACGGATGAAAGTGTTAAGGGAATAACCTTGCTTCTTTTGAAAATTTAGGAGAGGTGAGGAAGATAGAGATTTCGCAACTAAATTTAAAAGGTTTGGAAAATAGTTTGTTCTAACAAACGTCTGTGCTAACTAAGGGCTTCCTACAGTCAGGATGGCTCTGATACCAGCTTTGTGCGGACCCCGACTTACGAGTCGAGATCGCCGAATGAACGTGCTCAGTGATCCCAGAGATCAATGCTCACTGAACACACAGAAACTAAATAACAAGAGTCTTAAATCCATACATACTGTTTGATACAATAAATGACCATTGTGGTCAAGTCTTAAATATATAGGGCCTTGAGGGCGAGCACACCAAACTGGACCAAAGCGGAATTATTGGTCGAAAGCATGAACCCATGCCATCAGCCTTACCCTATAGGCATTCTGACTGGGAAGCGTCCTAGCTCGCAGGAACGTCACCAAGTTACTCTTCACAATATCCGGTTCTCTCATACCTGGTCAATGAAATAACCAGGCAAGCCAATGAGTACTTTGAATGTACTCGCAAACAGTCCATGATATGAACAATTCAGTTGGTAGAATAACAAGTAATATGCATCTTTGGTGGATAGCATCTTATCTATGAATAAACTTGATCATGTATATGCATCATAAACTTGATGTTGATTTGAAGAACAAGTTACAGATATCAACACATTTGTCAAGGGTTGAATACTATGGATTCACCCTATATGCCAAGTCACCAAACTTGGTCATATCAACTCTTTCGTATTAACGCCACAATCACACACACACACTTGGTTTATGCGGAAACGACTGGACGTAATTTAAGTAGGATTACCCAACTGTCCTTGACCGTGGACACGGCTATACGAATAGTTTTACACTCTGCAAAGGTAGTACACTGGACCCATGAGATCCGTGAAACTTCCGTGTCATCCACGACTCGCGGTATATAACATACCCGAGGTAAGTACCCGATCAATGCATTTTCCCTAATGATACTAGACAAAGAGGTCCACTCTATTGGTACCTAGCCCACATGTTGTACGTCTTACGAGCACCAAATCTGAACAGTATCAACCATGCGGGGACCAACGTTGTGCCTGGAACACGTAAAAACGGCATAGTCGCCCTACCTGGCATGACCCCATCACGAGAGTGACCACACATCACTCCCGTACTAGTAATGTGGCTCTTTGCTAGCACCGACCAGAGTAATCAACACAGCCCCGTCCCATAAAGGGGTAACGTGGTCGTACATGTAAGGTTGGGACGGTCGAACATCATAAATCTATTCCATTTTCGAAGCCATCCTCACACAAATACCTGGTGCACCACTTCACCAAAAGTGGCCACCTAACTCATCAGCCACTCAGGCATTAGTGGCACCCGACGGGGTTTTCATAAACCTTGGTTTTATGTCATCGTCATCGTCATGCTCATGCTAATACTATTCTAACTTTACTTGTCAACATGATATAAGCATGACCCTCATAGGTGTTAGGATCAAGCTCAATGCATATGCTCCAGAGGAGCCATCGGTTACATCACTTCAATGATTTACCGGTACTTATGATCGTATGCAACGGAAATATTTGCTACACTAGCAAGGATCATAACATATGCTCAGACATGGTCAAAGGGCTGCTTGTCTTTGCTCACATAAGTCCTCGGGGTCTTCGAGGTCTTCCGATCCAACTCCGAGTATTCCATCTACCCGTCAACTATCGTTGGAAACAACCATGGTAAGCCATATAGCAAGTAGAAACAAAAGTGCTATAAAAATGGAAGTTTTATTTTCTTTGAATTCTCCAGTCATAAGAAAAATACCTCAAGCTTGTCAAATTCTTAGAGGATCCAAATCAACTCTGCATTTGAATAACAATACCACAGAAAGGTTGCTTGGAAAAATGTGCAAAGCACATATTTGGATAGCACTCGATTTTAGGAACGTGCAGGAATTTGAATCAAGCAAATTTGGACAACCCTCGATTTTAGCCCTTGATTTTTGAAGTTTACAAATAAATAAAAAGGGGAAGAGGGCCTCCAGATTTGGGCTATGCTACGCACTGGGAGTAGGATAACAGACTGGGTCGGCCCAACGGCTCCAGCCACGACAAGCTGACGACGCCGAAGGCGTATTCCCTGGCGTGCGCCTCTATGCAAGGGAAATATCCACCAGCCGGGCGGGACCACTTAACATAGTGGGACCGGCTGGAGTGCGGCTGACCAGGGGGGCCCGCCCAGAGGTCTTCTCCTACCTCCCGCCGATCTGAGGGCATGCACGGGAGGTGGAGACGAGCGGCCCAGAAGCTTGCCCCGGTGGTACACGCCTCCTCCGGCGATACCCCAACCACCTTCAGGCGCAGGAGAGCACGGTGCCTCCATTCCCGCACCATACGAACTCCGGGGACCATCGGCACAATGCCAGCGACAACAGCAGTTGGCGGCGATGGCAAACGTCGGTAGGGCGATTCGGCAGGGGAGAGAGAGAGCTGGGTTGAGGGAAAGCTTCGGGGAAACGAGGGGGACGCCCCAGTGTTGCAGAACAGAGGGGAGGGGCTCGGGAGAGCTGGGATTTAGGTGAGGCCGAGGTGGCTCCCTTGCGGCCATGAGGGGCATGGGAAGCTTGGGAGCTCAAATGTCTCAGACTAGGGGCTCCCAGGAGGAGGGGAGAAGGATATTGGGTGCAGGAGGGCTCGGGACACGGTCAAAATGGAGAGGGGCGATGAGAAGATCTCGAATGCTCCCTGGTGCTCTCTGGGCACGGTGGCCATGCGTGCCTGAGCCACCTTGGCTACATCCTGGCGTCGGGGAGGGCTTGAACGGTCAAAGGGGAGTGCCCTGGCACGCTGGGACATGCGGCCGTCGATGGACCCGACCTGCAGTAAGAGCTTAAGGTGCAAAGCACCGTTTCTGCATGCCACGAAGGTGATCACCGCGGCCACCTATGTCCACAGGGCCTTTATGACCAGTCAAACATCTCCCATGCGTAAGGCATAAATGCAGGAAGGGGATTATGGATTTTGGTAGCTGGTGGAGCCAGTTTGGATGGGTTTGGACTCTAGTTAAGTTTGCAGCAGCAAACTTGGGGCTCGCATAAGTGGTTCTCAAAGAGTGAGTCTTGGGGCGAAAACATGTCTAGCAGCATCTGGTATGGATGGACTACACCACTGCAAAGTTTCAGCTCAAGAAAGGGAGGATAGCTAGTACTTATTGTACAAAGCTACATTTCAGCCAGAATTCTAGTTGTAGATGTGTGATACATCTCCAACGTATCTATAATTTTTGATGGTTTCATGCTATTATCTTGTCAAACTTTGGATGCTTTGTATGCCTTTTATATCTTTTTTGGGACTAACTTATTAACTCAGTGCCAAGTGCTAGTTCCTGTTTTTTACGTGTTTTTTACCCTTTTCAGAGGAGGATTTTAAACGGAGTCCAAACGGAACGAAACTTCCAAAAAGATTTTTTCCAAAACAGAAGACGATCGGGGAACTTGAGAACAAAGACAGGGGCCACCAGGAACCCCACAAGCCCCCTAGCCACGGCCAGGGGGCCCGCGCCTCCCAGGCTTGTGGGATCCCTGGGCCACCTCTACCCTAGGTCTTTCGCCTATATATTCCCAAAAATTCCAAAAAATAAGGAGATCATCGAAAGTTCTTTTCCGCCGCCGCAAGCTTCTGTCTCTGCAAGATCCTATCTGGGGCACATTATGGTGCCCTGCCGGAGGGGGTATTCGGATACGGAGGGCTCCTTTATCAACACCATGACCTCTCCGATGATGCGTGAGTAGTTCACCATAGACCTACGAGTCCATAGCTAGTAGCTATATGGCTTCTTCTCTCTCTTGGATCTTCAATACAAAGTTCTCCATGATCTTCATGGAGATCTATCCAATGTAATCTTCTTTTGCGGTGTGTTTGTCGAGATCCGATGAATTGTGGATTTATGATCAGATTATCTATGAATCTTATTTGAGTTTCTTCTGATATCTTATATGCATGATTTCATATCCTTGTAATTCTCTTCGAGTTGTGGGTTTTGTTTGGCCAGCTTGATCTATGATTCTTGCAATGGGAGAAGTGCTTGGTTTTGGGTTCATACCGTGCGGTGACCTCACCCGGTGACAGAAGGGGTAGCGAGGCACGCAACATGTTGTTTCCATCAAGGGTAAAAAGATGGGGTTTTCATCATTGGTTTGAGTTTATCCCTCTACATCATGTCATCTTGCTTAAGGCGTTACTCTGTTCGTCATGAACTCAATACACTAGATGCATGCTGGATAGCGGTCGATGTGTGGAGTAATAGTAGTAGATGCAGAAAGTATCGGTCTACTTGTCTCATACATGATGCCTATATGTATGATCATTGCCTTAGATATCGTCATGACTTTGCGCAGTTCTATGAATTGCTCGACAGTAATTTGTTCACCCACCGTAATATTTGCTATTTTGATAGAAGCCTCTAGTGAACACTATGGCCCCCGGGTCTACTTTACACCATATTTTCAGCCTTACTCTTTTACTTCGTTGCACTTTACACCTTTAGATATCACTTTGCAATCAATCTTGAAGGGATTGACAACCCCTTTATAGCGTTGGGTGCAAGCTCTTTTGTGTTTGCGCAGGTACTCTGGACTTGACGAGATTCTCCTACTGGATTGATACCTTGGTTCTCAAACTGAGGGAAATACTTACGGCTCCTGTGCTGCATCACCCTTTCCTCTTCAAGGGAAAAACCAACACAAGCAAGTCTCCGTCAACGTGTCAATTTCTGGCGCTGTTGTTTGAGAAGTAGCAGAAGGATTTCTGGCGCCGTTGCCGGGGAGGATCAAGTCAGGAACTCATCCAAGTAAGTGTCGCAAACTCATCTCTTGCATTTACTTTTTTTTGCCTCTCGTTTTCCTCTCCCCCACTTCTGAAAAACAAAAATTTACAAAAATATTTGCCTTTTCCGTTTGCCTTTCCTTTGCTTGTGTGCTATGTGCCTTCAATATGCTTGCATCTTCGCTTGCTAAGAATCTATTGATATGGAACCACTTGCTAATCTCATTAAGAGATCCAATTATGTGGAACCAATTGTTGGTGAGTTGAGTGCACTTGACTTTCTCTATGGAGTTTTGCTTGAGATGCGTGAATCTGAAAATCATGATGAAGAAATTTATGAAGTGATTCACGAGGGCTCCTTGAATGAAAAGCATGATTGCAATGAATTCATTATAAATTCTATTAATGACAATCATGCTAAAAATATGCAAAACCCTAAGCTTGGGGATGCTAGTTTTGCTATGTCCACTACTTGTTGCAATGATATTTGCAATAATCTTGAAAGTGGGTTTGGAGAAGTCATGACTTTAGTTGATGATAATCCCACTATTTTTGAAGAGCGTCAACTTTCCATGCATGTGGATCATGAAAAGAATATCCTTTGTGATAGCTATTTTGTTGAATTTTAATATGATCCCACATGTAATTGCTATGAGAGAGGAAAATATTGTGGTAGAAACTTTCATGTTACCAAATTACCTCTCGTTATGTGGAGATTGCTATTGTCTCTTTCTTCTTCCTTGCATATGGCAACTATTGGTTGTCTTGACAATATGTTTTTCTATAAAATGCCTATGCATAGGAAGTATGTTAGACTTAGATGTGATTTTCACATGCTTTATGATGCTCTCGTTGTGCTTCAATTCTTGTCTTTTGTGTGAGCATCATTGAATTATCAATGCCTAGCTAAGGGCGTTAAACAATTGCGCTTGTTGGGAGGCAACCCAATGAATTTATCTTTTTCTTTCTGTTTTGTTGCGTCCACACCATCATTACTCTGTTATGATTGTGTCTTTTGTGTTTCTTTTTGTGTTTGAGCCAAGTAAAACCTTTATGACTAGTCTTGGTGATGGTTGTTTGATCCTGCTGGAAAAAGACAGAAACTTTTTGCTCACGAGATTATTTTTCATTTTTATTCAGAAAGAGCTTTTGAGTTGATTCTTTTTGCTGCTGGTTGGCATGCCTTTTTCCCAAGCAGTTGTACTTTTTTCACAAGTTTTGAGGTACCAGAAGTATACGAAGTATACAGATTGCTACAGACTGCTCTGTTTTTGACAGATTCTGTTTTTGTTGAGTTGGTTGCTTGTTTTGATAAAACTATGGATAGTATCGGGGGTTACTAGCCATGGAAAAGTTAGGATACAGTAATCTAACACCAATATAAATAGAAATCAAGATTGCTACAGTACATAAAGAGGTGGTAGATTGTTTTCTTGTGCTAATGATATCACGAGTTTCTGTTTAAGTTTTGTGTTGTGAAGTTTTCAAGTTTTGGGTGATGTTCTCATGGACAAAGAGATAAGGAGTGGAAAGAGCTCAAGCTTGGGGATTCCCAAGGCATCCCAAGCCAAATTCAAGGACACCAAAAAGCCTAAGCTTGGGGATGCCCCGGGAAGGCATCCCTTCTTTTGTCTTCAATCCATCGGTAACATTACTTGGAGCTATATTTTTATTCACCACATGATATGTGTTTTGCTTGGAGCGTCTTGTATTGTAGGAGTCTTTTCTTTTTGTTGTGTCACTATCATCCTTGCTGCACACCTTTTGAGAGAGACATGCACTAATAATTATTTTGCTAGAATGCTCATCGTGCTTCACTTATATCTTTTGAGCTAGATAATTTTGCTCTTTGTGCTTCACTTAGATATTTTAGAGAACGGCGGTGCGTGACTTGGTGGTTGGCTTGTTCTATGAAATTAGTCCCAAAGGTGATAGGTTCCCAAAGAGGATACAAAACCTCCATCTTCATGTGTATTGAGTAGAAAGAGAATTTTTGATTCCTCTCAATTAGTTTTGAGACGTGGATTTGGTAATATTAAGAGTTATGTTAGTAGGGTGTTGTGAATCTAGAAATACTTGTGTTGAAGTTAGTGATTCCCGTAGCATGCACGTATGGTGAACCGCTATGTTAGGAATTCGGAGCATAATTGATCTATCTATTGTCATCATTTGTGTTGCGGTCGGGATCGCGCGATGGTTAACACCTACCAACCCTTCTCCTAGGAGTATGCATTTAGCACTTTGTTTCGATTACTAATAAAAACTTTCGCAACAAGTATGTGAGTTCTTCATGACTAATGTGAGTCCATGGTATAGATGCACTTTCACCTTCCACCATTACTATCCTCTCTAGTGCCGCGCAATTTTCGCCGGTCCACAAACCCACCTTATGCCTTCCTCAAAACAGCCACCATACCTACCTACTATGGCATTTTCATAGCCATTCCGAGATATATTGCCATGCAACTCCCACCGTTCCGTCTCATGACTTGTGCCGTCACTCTCATATTGCCATTGCATGATCGTAAGATAGCTAGCGAGATGTTTCAACGTCATACACCAAGCTAGATCGTTGCACATCCCGGTACACTGCCGGAGGCATTTCCTATAGAGTCATCATCGTTTTGAGCTTTGTTCTGTGAGTAAATAAAAGTGTGATGATCATCATTTTAGAGCATTGTCCCATGTGAGGAAATAAAAAAAAGAGGCCAAAGAGCCCAAAAAAAAAGAGAAAACAATAAAAGTCATCGTTCTGTCTCATGCCTTGTGCGGATCTTGTTACTCCTGGGTGTTTGAGCACCCTAGACGATTGGGGCCACCTCGGAGACACAATCCATTATGGTGAAGCTTCGTGGTGTTGTTGGGAGCCTCCAATTAAGTTGTGGAGATTGCACAACATCATTTGTAAAGGCTTGGTCGCCGCCTTCAAGTGCACCACTAGTGGAATCACAACATCCCGCATTGTGTGAGGGGATGAGGAGAATATGGTGGCCCTACTAGCCAATTGGTGAGAAATGTGCCTCCACACCGCTCCAACGTAGATGTACTTCCTCTCAAAGGGAACGGACGTCAATAACACATCCTTGTATCCACCGGTTCCACTAGTGGTTATTTCTTACCTTTACTTTGTGCAGGTTTTACTTGTGTTGTATTAGTTTACTTGCTTGGTGTGGTTTTTGTTAGCATCATATAGGTTGTTCACGTAGTTGCATATTGTAGGATCGCAAGTATGTCCAGAGGGGGGGTGATTAGACTACTTCACAAGATAAATATTTAGCCTTTTCCCAATTTTACCTGAGAGGAAGCTACGACAGTTATAACAAATCAAGTACACCCTACACATGCAAAGTATAGCACCAGAAAGTAAAACATGCAAGTGTAAAGTACAGGAGTAAGGTAGGGAGACCAAATGCGTGAGGTTGACATGGCGATTTTTGGCATGATTCCGATAGGTGGCGCTATCATACGTCCATGTTAGTGGAGACTTCAACCCATGGAGGGTAAGGCTGCAAGAGTCCACAGAGGGCTCCACCCATGGAGGGTCCATAAAGAAGCAGCCTTGTCTATTCCACCACGGCTTCCGTCCACGGAGAACTAGCCTTACTCACGGTAGATCTTCACGAAGTAGGTGATATCCTTGCCCTTACAAAGATCTTGGTTCAACTCCATAACACGAAGTAGGAGGCTCCCAAGCAACACCTAACCAATCTAGGAGGCACCACCCTCCAATCACTCTGACATGAACTCCTTGCTCTTGTGCTTCTAAAGATAGTCTCCTCAACACAAATCACTCTCTCACAGAATATGCATGGGTAGGACAGGTTGATTTGGTGGAAAGAAGTTTGGGGAGGCTAGTGATCAAGTTTTAAATGATAGGATTGGAATTTATTGGTTTCAACACATGAGTAGGTGGTTCTCTCTCAGAAAATGGATGTTGCAATGAAGTGTGTGTTCTGAGTGCTTCTCCCACGAATGAGAGGTGGGTGAAGGGGTATATATAGGCAGTAGCCAAAATCCAACTATTGCACACAAAAGGGAAAACTCGATGACACCAAAGTTGAAACCTCGGTGGTACCGATTAGCACTAAAGGTGTGAACTTTTGAATCTCGGTGAGACCGATATACGAAACTCGGTGGCACCGAAAAGGTGACTTACGATCAGATGGCCAAACTCGGTGGTACCGATACTCAAACTCGAAAATTCCTATTTTGTGTAACTTGGCAACAGAATGTTGGTCACACTGAACTCGGTAGCACCGACTTGGTTTCAATTGCACAAATTTGGTGGGAATGACTAGGGTTTGTGTCTGAGGTCAAACTCGGTGGGTACGATATGGAAATGTTGGTGACACCAAATTTGTGTATGTGGATCTTGATAAAGTGGATATGTGGGAAAAATGACTCAGTATTTTGGTGGCTAACTTTGAGCATTTGAGCAATCAGTTCATTTTACTACCTCACCCCCTTTTAGTAGTATTGGATTTCCTATTGACTCAAAATTTGATTTCTCACAAAATATAAAATGAAGAGTATTCTAGCTTGAAGCTTGAGCAAACATTGTTCCTTTCTTTCATCCATGCACATCTCCACATAAACCTTAAGACATAGCATCTTTTGAACTTTTTCTGAAATATACTTAGAAAACATATTAGTCCAATGATGCATATGTTGTGATCAATTATCAAAACCACCCTAGGGAGCAATTGTGCTGTCAATCTCCCCCTTTTTGACAATTGATGACAACATATAGACCAAAGCTTCGACAAGAGATATAGTCAGTGATTAGCATCGACGCTTTGAGAAGTATGTGAAAAGCAAGACACCCCCCCCCCCTAAATTTGTGCATTATTTAAAATTTACATTTGAATGCAAATGCACAATCGATTAGGATCATGGGTCACTCTTCCATGTCACATACATTTTGGTGGTGCCCATACAAAATAGGAATGAATAGCAATGCACATGACACCAACAAGATAAGTGAATGATTGTCACAAAGATAGCTAAGACATAATAGTTTAGCATCAAACAAGCAAAGGGTATGATCAATCACACAGATAGGATAAAGTCATCCAAAAGACCAAAGTTTTTAAAACCAAATGAGAGAAAAATAAGGTCAAAAGGTCTCTCTCTCTCTCTCCCTTTAAGTCTATGATCTATACATTTATCCTCCTTTGGCAACAAGTTACCAAAAAATTCAAAATTCTAGAACTACTCGTCTCTCTAGGCAGCTGATCACGGAGTAGACAGAAGAGCATCCGCGAAGGCTTCTACTGAATGTCTTAGAGCTGGAGGAGTTCATACTGAAGGTGCTTGAGCTGGTGCTGGTGCTGAAGGTGTTGAAGCTTGTATTGAACATGTCTGTCTTGTCTCCTGAGTAGGTACATCAGCTGACCTAGGCCTGGTGCTGAACTGAGTAGTAGTGGCAGGAGGAGACTCTTCCTCATCATCGTCATCATCTTCCTCATCTTCCTCATCTGAGCGCGGGATCTCCACTGAGTCAACTTCATGTTCAAGTTGATTGACTATAGTTGTCAACTCAGAAACCTTCACATCCATGTCATGAAACTCTCTCAATGCTTTTCTGACTTTGCAGTATCTCCTAGATGTTCTTCTCCATGCCTTGGCCACAACTAACTAGAAATGCCATTTTCTCAGCTTGAGTTCCGAGTTGTGGAACTGGTGGTGGCCTATTTCTAGCAGCCTCGGCTTCTGCTGCCTCTAGTGCCATTCTTGCAGCTGAGTTGGGATCATTGTCATGCATTACCACTTCATTGTCTTCAAACTCTGGCTAAAGAGGTAGATGGGGACGATCAAGTAGACATCCATGCTTGCCTATCTTGACATTGATAACCATTTGAATGTAAGGAGCATATCCACATGATCTCTTCTGATCCACAGCAGTCATCCGTATAGTCTCTACTATCAAATCCATCACTCTGAATCTGGTATGGGTGTCTATCAGATGCAGCAGGTTGATGGAATGTCCTCTCATCATCTTTTCATCTCCTGATTTAGGCATCAGGCAGTTTCTCAGAATAGTGTTTGTAGTAGGAATGCATGCTTGCAGAAAGTACACAGACCCATGTTCTGACTATCCAACTACTTGTGTGGAATTGTCTTGTACATATTGGCCATTGAGTTGCGACTTTGCTTTGCTTTTGAGTACACATCTACATCTCGAACTTCCTGCTTGGGGGCACCAATGATAGTAGCCCATTCATCAATTGTGCCTTCATACTTGTGGCCATCAGTCATCCAGACTAAAGAACCATCTCCATATAAATGAACAGTTGCATAGAATTGCATGATCAGCTCGTCATTCCATGGGGTCATCTCTTTGCCAACAAACTTTTCAATGTCCACTAGCCTAAAGTTTTCTTGGACACGGGGAAAGAAATTCTCATTTTCCTTGATATATGCACAGTCGACATACCTCATATCACTAACAGCAGGACTCTTCTCAAACATGACATTCTCATGAAAATCTTGTTGTTCCTTGGTGTGAAACCTTGGATCAACAACAGTTCTTATCCTGACAACATAATGATCATTAGCTTTCCACTTTCTTAGTCCGACATCCTTCCTCTTGTTCATATCTCCTACTATTGGATGAGCAACATTCTGAATAGGCAGGGTTGGTCTGAGCTTCCTGAGTATTGGCGCATTCTCATCTTCTACCTCCTCTGCAGCATGGGCGATGGATGGAGGGCCTTTTCTCTTGGCAGCTGCAGGTATGTCCTTGGTAGTCTTTCTAGGAGCTACAACCTTCTTTGCTTTCGCAGGAGGCTTAGGAGCAGATTTCATAGCATCGGCCATAAGCTTCTTCTTCTTGGGAGGAACTGGGATCTCCTCAGGAGCTTCTTCCTCACCAACTTCTCGGTCTTCATACATTGAAGTCTTTCTTCCAATAAGATGAAAAGTTCTCTTCCCGGGCCTCTTCACACCAGCGTTCTTAGCACGTACATCACTGGTAACTGTTGTGCTCTTCCTGGCATATTCAGGTGCTGTCAGATCAGCGGGGGTAGTAGTTTCCTTCATGACAACCTTCCTTGGAGGAGCTGAAGTTTCCTCCGTCACAAAGTTTGAGTCCTTTTCATCAAAATCCAGCTTCTTCCTTTGCGTGGTGGCTGCCTTGGGCAAACTATGGGAGCTAGGAGAACTTGGGTCAGAGGCAGACTTCTCTCGACTAGTGCCTGAGTCCATCTCTACGTTCTTCTCTCTGAAGTCATTTTGACTATCTTCGGAACCAGACATATCTTACAGATAAGCAGAAACTCAGCAGCAAACAGCAAAGCATGTGAAGTGGATATACGAAAGACAGAAAGGATGAGCATCACAAAATTCAGCTGTTTTTGAAAATTTGAAAAGAAAAATCCTTAGTTTTAACTTCTGTAGAACACATATCGGTGGAACCGAGTTTGAACTTTCTGAGTCACCGGGACACATGAACTCCTTAACAGAAACTTGGTCATCATTTCGGTGGAATTGAAAACGACAACTCGGTATCCCCGAGTTCATTCTTAGTAACCCTAGGTCCAAAATCAGTAGCATCAAGTTTTGCAACTCTGAGGCATCGAGATGGGGTGTGCTGATGGTTAACACTAAAATTTTCCTAGTTCTCTAATCTATCAATTCATCTGGTGGATGGAGAGGATGCACACGGTGTCTTGTCAATAAATCTTCCCATTGCGTAAGAATTAGATGGAGGAACGCATAGGGGATCTGAACCATACGCTAACTCGGCGGTGGTCCATCTACGACGGAAACGGCGATGAGGAATCCGTCGGCGGAGGCGATTCCCAACGACGGAGACGCTCGGGGATTCAAGGGCGTCGACCAGCGATCCATAGGCAGCATAGGGTTTGGGGACGAAACAACTTTGACGAAGTGAAATCAAAGGTTCGGTCCGCTAGAATATATACATATTCGTTGTCGGTGTCATCGAGATTACGAAATCGATGTCACTGAGTTCCTCTACTGTGAGTTGACAGGGAAACTCGGTGGAACCGAGTTTGTGATTCCGGTGGTACTGAGATGGAAAACCTAGATCAACTATGGAATTCGGTGGAACCGATTTTGTGAAGTTGGTTTCATCGAGTTCATTCACAAAGAGGTTTTGGAGGTCAGCCATTGACAATATGGAACTCTGAGTGCACCTTCACACAGAGGGATGGACAAGTTCTTGTTCAAGTTTTGTGATGAGGCATGAATAGAACTTGAGATGAGATAGCATATATAGCTAGAGAAGGGTCCTAGGCATTCTTGTCTATCCAATTGTCAAAAGATAAATCAAGATCCAAATAACAACAATTTGACGTCCTCGAAAGATCAAACACATGTAGACCAACATGCTAACACAATAAGAATGATAGAGAAAAACATGGTGAACATGCACAAACATCCTAGCAGCTATCAAGCACTTGGGTGATGACAAAGTCGTCTATATATGAGTATATTGACATAGGAGCCAAGTAAGAATACTTGATCATAGGTCATACTCATCGTTAAGGTCAAGTGGGGTTATGACTTTTACATAAGCATTAATGTGTTCATATCTTTAGGAGATGCTTATACTCAAGTCTTCGAGTAAAGCTCCATGTTGATATGACGTCCCCACTAAGAGGGATCAACTAACCTTGGGTTTTGTCGTAGAAGACTTCAAGTATGTGAAGTAGTGGTGGATGCTCAATGCTGATTAAGATCATCTTGAGTTGGGAGCAATCCTTGTTGTTTTCATACTCTTCTCACCTACATGGGTTAGTCCCAAAGCACGAGGAACATATGCAAGAATATCTATGGACATCGAGCGAAACACAAATGGGATGATGTCCAAATATGCATTAATTACCTTGTTCCTTGCTTACCTTTGAAGGAATGTGTGACTCCTTGAACTAATGCATATGGTTGAGGTTAATTGCAAATAGTTCTTGCCAAAATGAATAAGAGTGAATTTCATTGGCGGAGTCTCCCTCAAGAACTTCCCTAGTTCTTCCCCTTGGGGATCCACATCAAATTGATGGGAATCCTTGGAGTTTTGGTAGCACTTGTTGAGGTATATCTAATAGTGTCCTTGGAACCCACTTGACCGTGTCTTGGGGTTCTTCTTCAAATAGGTCATTGTCAGCTTGAAGCTTTCCCTTGCCTTTGTGGTCTTATGGTAGAAAGCCATCTTGTGAGCTTGTTCCTTTGGGAGGAGTGGGATCACACTTCTCCTCATGGGGAAAAAACTTAGGAGTGGGATATGGACCTTCTTCCCAATCATCTCCGTTGACGTTGAAGTAGCCAACACCTTGTTTCTTCCGATGTCCTCCTTGCTTGCGCACAATTTCCTCTATTTTTTACTTCCGGCAAGGCTCTTAAAGACACCTTTCTCTATAATCCCTTTCAATAGATCATTTTCTTGCTCAAGTGTAACTTGGCTAAGAGAATCGTTAGTGGAATCAGTAGAGCTACTAGGGACAACATTATTGGATTTAGGTTTAGCATAGTTGTTACTAGATGAAGAAACCTTCTTGCCTTTGCTACTAGTGTTCCTAGGTTTAACTTGTGGAACAAAGTTGGACAAGAGTAATCGTTTGGCTAGATAAGAAGAACTCTTCTTTTGAAGATCATCATTGATCGCTTTTAAGAACTCATGCTCTTGCTCCAAGTTGAGCTTCTCGAAGCGTAGCTGTAAGTGCATCTAGTGCCCTTAGTGATTTTGGTGGTTTGAAGACTTATAGGTTAAGTGACTAATGTGTTTGTAAGTGTACACATGCTCTATAAGTCGTTGAAGAGTTTGAATTATACGATGAATATCGACCCCTAAAAATGTATGTCTTCAGCTGAAGAAATTGGTCTAACGTTGAAGACTTTGATCGCGAAGAAATTGCAATGAAATTGATATTCCTCGTGAAGATATTGAAGATGAAGAATTCGGTGTGTCGTGAAGAAAATCAGTGTGAAGACTTTGAAGCATGAAGATTTACTCTTTCTATTTCATTTTCTTTACTCTTGAGTCATAGGATCACCGTACTATTTAAGGGGGTCGAAGTAATACTACGGAATGAATTTCCTCATGATGCTCAACCCAAGCCAAAACCCACCAAAGCCTCAAAGTGAGGAATATGAGAGACATGAGGACTTTCACAGTTGAAAGTTCCGACCGTTGCCGCGACACGCGCAACCTCACAGATCTTATCCACCCAACGGTCACTGTCGTGGGTATAAGCCTGACAGTAGATGGGTGGAGTACGAATGAGATGGCAGAGTCCTAGCTACGGCGAGGTTGTATGAGTTCAGGCCCCTCTACAGTGGAGGTAACAGCCCTACGTCTCAGTGCTCTCGGAGCTTGTTGTCGAGTGTATTATGGAATACAATGATTTTCTAACCCCTCTACCAGTGGGGGAGGGCGGCTTATATAGAGTCCGCTGCCCTCCGCAACGGTTCCGGTACAGGGGTGGAGTAACGGGGGTTGAATGCGTACATTACAGGTAACATATGCCCTGAATGCTAATAAATGCACCCGGAAACGTACGGCAGTTTCCCTCCAGAGAGGTCACGATGTACCGAGTGTATCCAGTCGGTTAGCTTGGTATCCTCCGAATGCTAGTCTTCGACTGGATGATTGAGGACCTGTTACCGACTGGATGATGGGGACTCCTTAATTCAGTCGGGACAGACTTAGGGCCCTGTCCTTTGTGTGGGGTAGTCCTTGGGTAGGACCTGTATGGCAGGCCTATGACCCTACCCTAGGACTATGACCCAATCATTAGTCCCCGAATGGATTGGGGTTGAAACGACGAAGCGGTGCTTGAAGTTCGGATCCGACTGGATTAGATTCGGCTTGGGCGTTGCTTGCCTCTATCCATTTTATCTTTTCTGACCAACGATCCGAGTGGAAGTGCTTGCGAAACAGACTGTCGGGAGCCGAGTGTTTCTGCGGCATCTTTTGACGCGACCGGTCAACTGACAGCGGCGGATTTTCCGGGATCTCAAATTTCAGGTTCCGCGCGCTCAGCGGGGACGACGTCAGCGCACTCGAGTAGCGCCTGATGCCTCGATTCTCGCGCCTTCAACTCCTCCACTGATATTGCCGCGGCCGGTCGGGCGGATAAGGTTTCGGGGCCACCCGCCAGTGACCCAGTCGGAACCCTATTTAAATCTGGGCGGTGAGGCTTCATCGTTACGCTCGCCGAATCTTTCGTTCACGCCTGCTCCGTCTTCCTCGCCACCTCCAGCGCTCCTACACTCCTTCCTTCTCCTTCCTCTCGAGGGGTCGCCGTCGCCTCCATGACCAAGGGTCAGACCAGCAAGATGGAGGCGAGGAAGAAGAAGGGCAAGGCGGCGGCGCCTACTCAGCGGCGGCAGCGGCCGCTGCCGGCGGGGTGGATCCAAGGATACTTTCTCCCCTCCACGGTGACGGAGGGAGATCTGCTGCAGCTGGTGGAGCACGGAATGCTCATGCATAAGTCCTGGAGACTGCCGGCGGAGGACGAGGTCGAGCCAGCGCATCGGGAGGGGGAGCGTGTCCTGCTCCTGAGCCATGTCCACCGAGGTTTTTCTTTGCCCCCGCATCCTTTCTTCAAGGGCATCATGAATAACTTCGGGGCCCAACTTCACCATTTTCTTCTGAATGCCATCGCCCATCTTTCTGCCTTTATAGTTTTGTGCGAGTGTTTCATCGGTTGCCCTCCCCATTGGGGTTTGTTCAAACACATCTTCTCCGCCCGATCCCAAACCATCAAACGACTTAGCCAGTCGGATGATAAGACACACCTCCTCCAGCTCTGCGGGGGTTTAGGATTCCAGAAGAAGAGTCGGAGTAGCTATCCTGCTCTCCAGTTAAGTGAGTCGGTTAGGAATTGGCAGTCGACGTGGCTCTACTGCCAGGATATCGCCTGTCCGAATGCGTCGACTCGGCTGCCTCCTTTTAGTCTAGACCGGCCCGCCCCGCCTAAGCAGCTCGCGCTCTCGAAAGCGGAGAAGAACGACGTCCAGCCCTTGGTTGAGGCACTCGTGGACGTCGTCGGGAGGGGGGTCACCGGTATAGACCTGCTGGAAGTCTTCCTTGGTCAGCGGATCCAGCTTCTGCAGGCTCGCGACCATGCCATGTGGCATTACACGGGGCCCGAAGACTCCACTCGGACCAACGTGGTTGGCATGACCGAGGAGAGGGTGACCTCGTGGGTGCTCCAAATCATGGGTCCCTGCGAGAACCCCAAAGGAGCTCGACGAGTGAAGCCTTATAGCGCGGATCATCCTCCACCGGATCAGGTGAGTGGCACTTGTCGAGTGCATTGAACTGTCTTAATTCCTGTCGTTTGTCTATATATCCGTGTGATGTCCAATGTTTCCGACTGAAATTTATGCAGGCGTGGACCAACTGGTTCTCCCCCGTCTCGAGTGGGAATCCGGAGGAGGAAGAGGAGGAAGGCAGCAAGGAGGGTAGTCTGGAGAGCGCCGAGTACATCTCCGACAGCGGGGAATCGGAGGAGGAGGACAGCGAGGAAGAGGAAGAAGACGAGGAGCAGGACTTGCCACCTCCGCAACTGGAGCGTCGGACCAAGCGCCGACACGAGCCCGCTGTCCCCTCAGCTCCTCCCGTGTCTTCGAGTGCTCCGCCTACTGCTCCAGTGGTCCTGAGTGTTCGAAGCACTAAGAGGACCAAGGATGCCGCCACTGAGCCCGCGGGCCAATCTTCTAAGGCTCCCAAGTCGAGTGGGCCTAAACCTCGGAAGGCTCTGCCGCGAATGAGGGTCGCTGTCCCCGTCACCTCCACGTAAGTGTACTCAGCTTTCAGTTCTTTCTGATGTCCGAGTGAACTTCTGTTTACTGGCCGAATGGATCTCACTCGACAGGGTCGCTACTTCTGCCACCTCTCCGGCGCGTCAGGAAGACAACCCCATGGACACGGACAACGTCGTCTCGTCTCAGCCAGGTGCATTGTAGGAACGTCGAGTGTTTTATACTATCGCGCCCCAGCCAGGCGCTTCTTTCTTTTTCTGAGGTCTCGTGTCATTCGGCCTGTCAGGGGCGATCTGCCTGGATGAGGGCGACCAGGGGAGAGCCGACCCAGCTGTGGAGCATGTTCTTGAGGCTGCTCCTCCCGCTGCTGCTCTCGCCGCCGACTTGCTGCCGACAGAGGTGCCGCCACCGACTGAACCAGTGTTGGTGGAGGAGGAGCCGACTGGGGCGGACCTTGGGATGCCTCAGGAACCTCCGATGATTCCAGGTTCGTCGAATGCTGAATTCAGCATCCAGCGTCCGCCGGAGGAGCAGGTGGGAGCGGCCAAGGGGGCTATGGTGCAGGCGGAGCTGATGACTAGAGAAGCCAAGAGGTCCTATGACTCCATTGCGGCCTTGTACCAGCAGAGCTTGGAGCTGCGCGATGATATCCGAGTAAGTGGTCTAGTAAGTATTTACTTTTCCCCTGTAACCCACTGGGTGTTCTTGAATAGCAGTTGTTGTTTGCAATGGGTTCACTCTGAGTGAACCAAGTGGGTGTAGTCCCCGAGACTTCTGTCGAGTGCTTGCACCGACAGTTGTCTTTATACATATTGTCTTTGCTTTGATCGTGTCTATAAAAAATATGACCGACTGCTAGCAGTTGTGGCACTCGGAGTGCGCTTACTGTAAGGGTCTCCGAGAGTAAGTTGTACTCAGGTCGGGTAACATTTGCCTTGTAGGCGTAGGTGATAACATGCATCTCAATAGGGCAGGCCTGCTTGAGCTGCATGCCAGTGGGGTCACTCTCAGTGAACCCACTGGGTGTAGTCCCCGAGACCGCTGTCGACTGCTTGCGTCGGCAGGGGTCTGAAGAACTTAGACTTTTAACTGTTGAACTTTCTGATTGTCTCTTGGTGTTTGGTGGCAGAAAACCTGTGCAATGGGATCAGCCTATGAGACTCTCAAGGTGGAGAGGAATCAGTTCGCTGGTGAACTTGATGCGGCCATGCTTGCAATGGCCGGCATGAAGGATGCTCTGGCGGAACGGGAGAAGTCATTGGAGCAAGCGCGTGAGGTGAACAAGGTGTTGACTGAGGAAGTGGAAAATATGGCGAAACAGAGGACTGCGCTGATGAGTCAGATGGATGTGCTGAACAAATGATACAGGGCGCAAGAGAAATATGTCAGCGACTGGGCTCGGCAGATGATGACGCGTCTGGCTGGTAAGTCCTGGTTTTTCCGAGTGGTTGTGCTATGCGCGTAACACTCGGCGCTTATTGTCTGTTTATCTATTGTCGCAGATTTTTGCTTTGACGCCGAAGCTGAAGCAGCTGACGTGGAGCGTTCGATTCTTGAGAACGTTCCACTCGGTGACGACGCCAATCGGGATCTGCTCCGTGCGCACATCCGCGTGGGCAAAGTTGGTCCTTTCATCGGTCTACTGAGAGAAGTTGTCGGCCGAATCGACAAGGAGCTTTGGCCAGAAGATGAGTCGCGGCAGGAGATGGAGAACCTGATGACCCGACTGGAGGAGATTCCCAACAGAGTGCAGTCGTGGAAGAAATCTGCAGCTCGTTGCGGTGCAGATGTTGCTC
This sequence comes from Hordeum vulgare subsp. vulgare, assembly GCF_904849725.1. Classification (NCBI taxonomy): domain Eukaryota; kingdom Viridiplantae; phylum Streptophyta; class Magnoliopsida; order Poales; family Poaceae; genus Hordeum; species Hordeum vulgare. The sequence continues at coordinate 357,109,490 of NC_058520.1, forward strand.
TGTCCTTGGTCCGAGTCCATTGCAAGGAGGTGCGTGAGGAAAAGCTGAAGACACTGAAGGTCGCCAACACGAAGAAGCTTCGATTCGAAGACTTCATGGAGACGTTCCTGGAGAGTGCTACCCGCATCGCCGATGGAATCAACTTGGACACTTTCGTGGAGCCCTCCAGTCCTGGCGCCGGCCAAGCTGACGCGTAAGAAACTTTATCCTAGGTATGCCGAGTGTTTATCTGTAAGGTACTTTGGCCACTTCTGTTGGCCGTCACACTTTTAAATCGGTGCGGGTAAGCTTGATCCGCACCGAGTTAGCTATCTTTGCGAGAATTTTGGAATCCTATTTTTGCTCTTCTGTTGCAATGTTGATTCGAGTTTTTGTTTGGCGTTTCTTGGTAAAGCCAAAGGCAAACAGTCGATGCTGGATCACGGCTAAGCCCCCGAGTGTGACGTGAAGTGCACACTCGGAGAAGGTTAATACTTAGGCGATGCTGGCTCGCATCTAAGCCCCCGAGTGTGACGTGTAGTGCACACTCGGAGAACGTTAATACTTAGGTGATGCTGGATCGCAGCTAAGTCCCCGAGTGTGACATTAAGTGCACACTCGGAGAAAGTTAGTACTTAGGCGATGCTAGATCGCAGCTAAGCCCCCCGAGTGTGACGTGTAGTGCACACTCGGAGAACGTTAATACTTAGGCGATGCTGGATCGCAGCTAAGTCCTCGAGTGTGACATTAAGTGCACACTCGGAGAAAGTTAGTACTTAGGCGATGCTGGATCGCAGCTAAGCCCCCCGAGTGTGACGTTAAGTGCACACTCGGAGAAGATTAATACTTAGGCGATGCTGGCTCGCAGCTAAGCCCCCGAGTGTGACGTGTAGTGCACGCTCGGAGAACGTTAATACTTAGGCGATGCTGGATCGCAGCTACGTCCCCGAGTGTGACGTTAAGTGCACACTCGGAGAAAGGTAATACTTAGGCGATGCTGGATCGCGGCTAAGCCCCCGAGTGTGATGTTAAGTGCACACTCGGAGAAAGGTAATACTTAGGCGATGCTGGATCGCGGCTAAGCCCCAGAGTGTGACGTTAAGTGCACACTCGGAGAAAGGTAATACTTAGGCGATGCTGGATCGCGGCTAAGCCCCCGAGTGTGACGTTAAGTGCACACTCGGAGAAAGTTAATACTTAGGCGATGCTGGGTCGCAGCTAAGCCCCCGAGTGTGATGTTAAGTGCACACTCGGAGAAATTTAATACTTAGGCAATGCTGGATCGCAGCTAAGTCCCCGAGTGTGACATTAAGTGCACACTCGGAGAAAGTTAATACTTAGGCGATGCTGGATCGCAGCTAAGCCCCCGAGTGTGACGTTAAGTGCACACTCGGAGAAAGTTAATACTTAGGCGATGCTGGATCACAGCTAAGTCCCCGAGTGTGACGTTAAGTGCACACTCGGAGTAAGTTAATACTTAGGCGATGCTGGATCGCAGCTAAGTCCCCGAGTGTGACGTTAGGTGCACAACTCGGAGAAAGTTAATACTTAGGCGATGCTGGATCGCAGCTAAGCCCCCGAGTGTGACGTTAAGTGCACACTCGGAGAAAGTTAATACTTAGGCGATGCTGGATCGCAGCTAAGTTTTTTTTTTGAGACCGGAGTCTGCGACCGCGGAAGAACTTTGAACCTGCAAAAACTCAATCTGCTTTATATTATTTCGCCAATACTTGTTCTTTACATCGCTTCAGTCGACGGTCATGTGTGGAAGCTCTTCAGGAGATCTCCGTTCCATGCACGCGGCTCGTCTGTCTCCCTCTCGATGTTGTAGAGTCTGTATGCTCCGTTGTTCAGCACCTTGGAGATGATGAAGGTTCCTTCCCAGGCCGGAGCCAACTTGTGAGGTCTTTGTTGATCCACTCGGAGCACCAGGTCGCCTGCTTGGAACGTCCGACTTCTGACGTGGCGTGCATGAAAACGCCGCAGATTTTGTTGATAAATGGTCGAGCAAGTTAATGCCATCTCGCTCTCCTCTTCCAGAAGATCCACTCCGTCTTGCCTTGCTTGTTCTGCTTCGGCTTCGGAGAAGAGTTCGACTCGTGGCGCATTGTGAAGCAAGTCACTCGGAAGGACCGCTTCTGCTCCATAAACGAGGAAGAACGGTGATCGCCCTGTAGATCTGTTCGGGGTTGTGCGAAGTCCCCAAAGCACTGAAGGTAGCTCGGTAACCCAAGCGCCAGCGGCATGTCCTATCTCTCGCAGGAGTCGGGGCTTCAATCCTTGCAAAATAAGTCCGTTTGCCCGCTCTGCTTGTCCATTGGACTGAGGATGTGCTACGGAAGCAAAACCCACTCGGATGCCTTGGCTTGTACAGAAACCTTTGAATCTGTCCGAGTCGAAGTTTGTCCCGTTGTCCGTGATTATACTGTGAGGTACACCGAATCTGAAGATGATGTCCCTGACAAACTTGACGGCTGTTGAGGTGTCGAGCTTCTTGATGGGCTTCGCTTCGATCCATTTCGTGAACTTGTCGGCTGCCACCAACAGATGTGTGTATCCACCTTGGCCTGTCTTGAATGGGCTGACTGTATCTAATCCCCACACTGCAAACGGCCACACTAGAGGGATCGTCTTCAACGCAGACGTTGGCTTCTGGGACTTGTTGGAGTAGAACTGGCAGCCCTCACATCGATCAACCATATCCTTAGCCATCTCGTTAGCCTGCAGCCAAAAGAAGCCAGCCCTGAATGCCTTGGCTACGATTGCTCTTGAAGAAACGTGATGACCGCAGGTCCCCGAGTGAATATCCTCCAGAATCAGTTGCCCCTCCTCTGGGGAGATGCATCGTTGAAGAACGCCTGAGATACTTTCCTTGTACAATTGGCCTTCAATGACAGTGAATGACTTCGACCTGCGGACTATATGCCTGGCTTGGACTTCGTCTTCTGGAAGTTCTTGCCTCAAGATATATGCCATGATCGGCACAGTCCAATCAGGAATGACAGCCAGAATCTCCATGACCAGATCAACCACAGCAGGTACATCGACTTCAGTCGGATCTGTTGTGCTCTTGGGTTGTACCGGTTCCTCTGTGAAGGGATCTTCTTTGACTGAGGGAAGGTGGAGGTGCTCGAGGCAGACATCACTCGGGACTGGTCTCCGAGTGGATCCGAGTTTTGCCAACTCATCAGCTACTTGGTTCTTTAGTCTCGGAACATGGTGGAGCTCTAGACCTTCAAACTTCTTCTCCAGCTTCCTCACTGCATTGCAGTATGTGGTCATGGTGGGGTTCCTGACGTCCCACTCTTTCATCACTTGATTGACCACCAAATCTGAATCGCCGTAGACCATCAAGCGACGGATGCCGAGTGAGATGGCCATGCGCAATCCGTAGAGGAGAGCTTTATACTCTGCCTCGTTGTTGGAGGAATCAAAGTGTATCTGCAGCACGTACTTGAGCTTGTCGCCCTTTGGTGATATGATCACAACACCAGCGCCGGAGCCATTCAACATCTTGGACCCATCGAAGAACATTGTCCAATGAGCCGAGTAGATGTGGGTCGGTTGCTGTTGTTCTACCCATTCTGCTATAAAGTCAGCCAGGGCTTGAAACTTAATAGCTTTCTTGGCCTCGAACTTGATCTCCATGTCCCACTTCGCCACTCGGCCTGATGCGTCTCAATTGTGGAGAATTTCCGACAACGGAGCATCAGAAACGACACACACCGAGTGGTCTTGGAAATAATGAGACACCTTCTTCGCAGTCATATAGATCCCATAGATAAGTTTTTGATAATGGGGATACCTCTGCTTGGAAGGAGTCAGGACTTCGGAGACGTAGTACACTAGCCGCTGAACTTTGTATGCTTTGCCTTCTTCTTCTCGCTCGACTGTAAGAACAGTGCTGACGACTTGATTTGTAGCCGTGATATATAGAAGAAGGGGCTCTTTACTGAGCGGAGTAGTAAGAACCGGCTGGGTGGAAAGTAGGACTTTGAGGTCGTCGAATGCGACTTGGGCTTCGTCTGTCCACTCGAGGGTATCTGATTTCTTCATGAGTCGGTACAGAGGAAGTGCTTTTTCGCCGAGTCGACTGATGAACCTGTTCAAAGCCGCTAGGCAACCTGTGAGCCGTTGAACATCGTGTATTCTGACCGGCCTCTCCATTCAGACGATGGTCCCGATCTTTTCGGGGTTGACATCGATCCCTCGTTCGGAAACAAAGAAACCGAGTAACTTTCCGCTGGGAACACCGAATGAACATTTGGCTGGGTTGAGCTTGATATCGTACCTACGAAGGTAGGCGAATGTTTCTGCCAAGTCAGTCAGCAGGTCGGAACCTTTGCGTGACTTGACTACGATATCATCCATATATGCCTCCACATTGCGACCGATATGGTCGAGGAGACATTTTTGGATCATGCGCATAAAGGTAGCTCCTGCATTCTTCAGACCGAAAGGCATAGTGATGTAGCAGAAGCACCCGAACGGGGTGATGAAGGCTGTTTTTAACTCATCGGGACCATACAGACGGATCTGATGATAGACTGAGTAGGCATCAAGAAATGACAGACGCTCGCAGCCCGCAGTCGAATCGACAATTTGGTCTATGCGGGGGAGCGGAAAATGGTCTTTCGGGCAGACCTTATTGAGATGCTTGAAGTCGATGCACATTTGGAGCGACTTGTCCTTCTTGGGCACCATGACAACATTGGCGAGCCACTCGGAGTGGTGAACCTCGCGAATGAAGTTGGCTGCGAGCAGCTTGGCCACCTCTTCCCCGATTGCCTTTCTCTTGTGCGCGGCAGACCAACGCAGGCGCTCTCGGACAGGCCGAGCCATGGAATCCACATGTAGTCGGTGCTCAGCCAACTCCCTGGGTACACCTGGCATGTCAGAGGGCTTCCATGCGAAGATGTCCCAGTTCTCACGGAGGAATTGGGTGAGCTCGGCTTCCTATTTAGGATCGAGGGTGGTGGAGATGTTCGTCGGGGCAGCAGAGTCGTCCGTCGGGTGGATGCTGACCTTCTTCGTCTCTCCCGCCGACTGGAATGCGGACTCAGGAGCTGGTTTCTTTGAGCGCATCAGGTCGGCGGGGTCGACTGTCTTCTTGTACTCGTCGAGCTCGAGAACAGCCATCTGCTGGTCGGCGATTCTTGATCCCTGCCGCAGACACTCTTCGGCTCGCTGACGATTGCCCGTGATGGTGATCACGCCTTTCGGGCCTGGCATCTTCAGCTTCAAGTAGACGTAACACGGACGGGCCATGAAACGAGCATACGCCGGGCGGCCTAGGATTGCGTGGTAAGCACTCTGGAAGTCTACCACTTCGAATGTCAGCTTCTCCTTGCGGAAGTTCTTGTTGGAGCCGAAAACGACATCCAACGCGATCTGGCCGAGTGACTTGGCCTTCCGTCCAGGGACAACTTCGTGAAACTGCATGCTGCTCTCGCTGAGTTTGGACATCGGAATGCCCATCCCCTTGAGTGTGTCAGCGTACATGATGTTCAAGCCGCTGCCGCCATCCATGAGGACTTTGCGCAGTCGGACTCCTTCCACCACCGGATCGACGACCAGAGCCTGTCTCCCCGGAGTGGGTACATGTGCGGGATGATCCGACTAGTCGAAAGTGATCGCAGTGTGAGACCATTTCAGGAACTTGGGACTGGTTGGAGTGGCTATGTTAACCTCTCTGTTCACCAATTTCAGTCGACTCTTGCTTTCGATGTCAACGAAAATCATGAGGGTTGCATGGACTTGGGGGAACGGATCCTCCTTATCCTCCTCATCTTGTTCAGGATCCTTCTCACTCGATTGTCCCTCGCTGAACCCCTGGATCAGGAGACGACACTGTCGAGTGGTACGCTTCGCATATATGGGGTTGCCTTCTTCGTCCATCTTCGTGTGAACTGGACAAGGCTGGTCCAGGATGGGATTGTTGAACGGCTTCTTCTTGGGGGTAAACTGCGCCTTCCCTTTGCCCTTGAACTTGGCATTGGTCACGGCTGCAGCTTCTGCTTGCGGTGTGGGCGGAACTTTCTGTTTCTGCTTCCGAGTGTGACCTCCGTCAACATCGCCGACTGTCTTATGCTTGCCGCTCCAGATGCGGTCCTCTTCCTCGCCATTTGCATAGCGAGCCGCTATCTCCATCATCTTGCTCATGGAGATGTCGCCTGTTCGACCGAACTTTAGGTACAGCTCTCTATACCGCACGCGTGCCTTAAAGGCGCAGACTGCTTGATGCTCGGTGACGTTCTCCACCGTGTGGTAGAGAGTTGTCCAACACTGGATGAAGTCTCGCAGGGGCTCATTCGGCCTCTGGACACAGTGCTGGAGCTCCACAAGGCCCGCAGGGCGTTTGCACGTCCCTTCGAAGGTCCTGATGAACACTCGGGCCAGATCCGCCCAGCTGTAGATGCTTGAGGGGGCCAATTGGTTCAGCCACGCTCGTGCCGAGTCGTCGAGCATCAGACGGAGGTGCTTCATGGCGACATGGTCGTCCCCTCCTCCGATCTGGACTGCCACTCGGTAGTCATCCAGCCACGTTTCTGGCTTGGACTCTCCTGTAAACTTACTGATTCCCGCTGCCAATCGGAAGTTGGGCGGGATGTCAGCCGAGCGGATGGCTCGACTAAAACACTCGGGAGCGGACACGATGGCCCTGCTTCCACTCGGACGGTCCGTATCGTCACCATCACGGTGGGCTCGACCCCTGTCGACTCTTCGCTGGGTGATACATCCTCTTGCGTTGGGTCTTGGGTCATAAGTGTCGCCGACTGAACGCCGATCATCATGATGTCGGGACCCATAGGGCCCACCCCGCGGAGGGGTGCATGAGCGGCGACGATCTTCATGAACCATGGAACGGCTGCCTCCCCTGTGGCGCTGATGGGATCCAGGGCTGTGAACCGACCGATGCGTGTTTGCGTGGACGGAACTATTGTAGATCCGGTTGTGCGACTGGGAGACTGTCGAATTCTACTGCTGCGCCGTGTGCAACAGGGCTCGGATCTGCTCAATCCCCCTTCCTGCCTCCGAATCAGTCGGCTGGAGGGAATTTGCGATCTTGGCAGCCGCAACCAAGTTGAGGAGGGGCGTGCGGAACAACTCCACGTTGCTCCGCCGAGTGTGTCGACTGGCAGAATGGCGGGATGGACGGAGCGCACCGGATGCTTCGCCGACCTCGTGCTCGCTTCGACCAGCTTGACGGGGATCTTCATGGGAGTTGGCCATGTGTACTTCTGCTGCAGTCCCGCGACCCGCGTACTCGAAAGGAAACTCAGTCGGAACTGAGCCCGAGCGCTGGGAACGCGGGGCAACCACAACAGACTCCAGAACTGCCACTTGAGAAGACGCGATCTGACGCGCTCGGCCATGTTGCACCCAACGTTGGAGACGCGGACGGCGGGACCGCTTGTTGCGGCGCATGACGGAGGTGCAGGTCGACAACGGAGGCGATTGTTGGAGAAGAAGAACGCCGCGGGCGCCGGCACGGAAGTGCGTGGCCTCGCGACGGGGAAGCGCCTCGACGTCGAGAGGTGCCTCCCGAAGCCACGCCGAATCGTCGACGGTGAAGGAGAGAGCGCCGAAGAAGATCTGGCGACCCATGCTCGAATCTCCACCAGTTGACATGACGAAAGGAAGTAGTCGCAAACTCGCCGGAAGTCGCTTAGATGCCTGCCCCACGGTGGGCGCCAACTGTCGTGGGTATAAGCCTGACAGTAGATGTGTGGGGTACGAATGAGATGGGCAGAGTCCTAGCTACGACGAGGTTGTATGAGTTCAGGCCCCTCTACGGTGGAGGTAACAGCCGTACGTCTCAGTGCTCTCGGAGCTTGTTGTCGAGTGTAATATGGAATACAATGATTTTCTAACCCCTCTACCAGTGGGGGAGGGCGGCTTATATAGAGTCCGCTGCCCTCCGCAATGGTTCCGGTACAGGGGTGGAGTAATGGGGGTTGAATGCGTACGTTACAGGTAACGTATGCCCTGAATGCTAATAAATGCACCCGGAAACGTACGGCAGTTTCCCTCCAGAGAGGTCACGATGTACCGAGTGTATCCAGTCGGTTAGCTTGGTATCCTCCGAATTCTAGTCTCCGACTGGATGATTGAGGACCTGTTACCGACTGGATTATGGGGACTCCTTAATTCAGTCGGGACAGACTTAGGGCCCTGTCCTTTGTGTGGGGTAATCCTTGGGTAGGACCTGTATGGCAGGCCTATGACCCTACCCTAGGACTATGACCCCATCAGTCACAATAGTTAAGGGCATTTATGTCAAATCATGTCGGGATGCTCCGAGGCTATAAATAGGTGTGTCCCGGGACTGTGTGTCCATTGGTTTCAATACCAAGCTACTCCAGACCAGACGTACAACTGTCATAATAGTTGGAACTGGGTCATCAATAATTGTCTTCATCGTGATAAGGGGTCTATTTCTTCAACTCTTTAATTTCCTCAGAATTTTATGTTGAAGACTTTCATCTGTGTTGTTTGAAGAATTTTTCTGAATACTTTCTCTGAATTTCCTCAACCTCAAATTCTTCATTCGAGTTAATCTTCACATGCGTCCTGTTTACCTACATATTGTGCAAACCGATTCTCATAATCTTCACCAAGTAATATGCTGTAGTAGTCTTTGCACTTATAATCCTGCGCTATTTCTGCTGCACGTAATTGATCATTGAGGAATTTCCTCACAAGGAGTTTCCTCGGTGATGAAATTCTAAAAATCTCCTATTCACCCCCCTCTAGTCGACATAACGCACTTTCAGTAGCTTCTGATGTGTTCTTGCAAGCTCTCTATGATCTTCTAGAGTAGTCTCATGAGCTAGCTTAAGAGTTTTTAATTCTTGAGTTAGTCATTCAATTTCTTTCTTATCATCATCATTCGATTTCTCTTGACTAGCATGATAATTAGCAAGTTCATTTTCAGTGAAATCACTAGTTTTATCAAGAAGCAAGTCATCTTCTCCTATCAAGTCATCCTCATCAGTATTCAAATCAAGATACTCGGGATGTGATACGTTGGGGCCTTTAGCCATGAAGCAGTTTCCAACTCCCTCATTTGTTGAATCAAATAAGTCGTAGGAGTTGGTGGAAACAAGTGCAATCCCGACAACTCCTTCATCTTGACTATAGTCGGAGTTGGATTGATAGCTTCTCTTGGAGTGGTGATCAGACTCGGAGCCAGACACCCATTCACCAACATGAGTTTGATATCTTCTTCTTGAACTGCTCTTGGTGTATTTATCCTTCTTCTCCGATTCCTTGCCTCTCCATGAGTGTCTTCGTTCATAGTGATCTTCTCTACTCCTTCTCGCTCTACGAGGTGACTCATCTCTTGAGTTTCATCTTCGAGGTGGCTCTTCCCTTCTTTTGTAGGGAGCCGAGCACTCATTTGAGTAGTTTTCGTGCTTCCCAAAATTGTAGAAGGTTCGGTCACGACTGGATGAACTCTTCTCTTCATGTCTCGAGCTTGAGCTTCTCTCTTTGCCTCTACTCTTATAGAACTTGTTGAATTTTTGGACCATGAGGTTTATCTCTTCATCAGTGACAAGATTGTCCTTTGAAGTAGCAGGGGCATCACATGAAGCTTTATAAGCACCGCTTCACTTGTTGTGCAACTCATCTTTGTCCTTGAATGACATCTCATGAGCAACAATCCTACCAATGACTTCAGTTGGCTTGAGATCTTTGTAATTTGTCATCATTTGGATCAATGTGCACATTGTCTCATACTTTCCATCGAGAGCTCTAAGTATCTTCTTGATGATGAATTTGTTGCTCATATCTTCGTTTCCTAAGCCGGCAATCTTATTGGTGATGAGAGCTAGCCTAGAGTACATTTCAGCGAAACGTTCACCATCCTTCATCTTGAACTTGTCAAGCTGACTCTGAAGCACATCCAACTTAGATTCTCCGTCAGAATCAGTACTCTCATGCATATCAAGCATAGTATCCCAAATTTCTTTTGTATTCTCAAGACGACTGATTTTGTTGAATTCTTTGGGGTATAAGCAGTTGAAGATGATGTCGCAGGCTTGAGCATTAAGTTGCAACATCTTTTGTTCATCAGCTATCGCATCACGATCTTGCTCATGCCCTTCTCCAAAGAGGTTACCTTGCACACCAACATGAATAACAACCCAAATATGAGGATTCAAGCCAATAATATGCATTTTCATTTTCTTCTTCCAACTAGCAAAATTAGTGACATCGAAATATGGACCTCTACGATGATAATTTCCCTCACTAGATGCCATACTCTCCTAGGTTGTTAAACAAATTAAATGGAGATCAAAGCTCTGATACCACCTGTAGGATCGAAAGTATGTCTAGAGGGGGGTGATTAGACTACTTGACAAGATAATTTTTTTGCCTTTTCCCAATTTTACTTGAGAGGCAAGTCAAGTACACCCTTCACATGCAATTCTAATAGTATAGCAGCGTAAAGTAAAACATGCAAGCGTAAATTAGAGGAGTAAGGCAGGGAGATCAAATGCATGAGGTTGACACGGGGATTTTTGGAAAGGTTCTGCTAGGTGGCGCTATCGTACGTCCATGTTAGTGGAGACTTCAGCCCACGGAGGGTAACGGCTATGAGAGTCCACGAAGGGCTCCACCCATGGATGGTCCACAAAGAAGCGGCCTAGTATATTCCACCACAGCTTCCGTCCACGGAGGACTAGCCTTACTCACGGTGGATCTTCACGAAGTAGGCGATCTCCTTGCCCTTAGAAACATCTTGGTTCAACTCCACAACACGAAGTAGGAGGCTCCCAAGCGACACCTAACCAATCTATGAGGCACCACCCTCCAAAAGGTAATAGATGTGGTAGATCAATGAACTCCGTGCTCTTGTGCTTCTAAAGATAGTCTCGTCAACACAAATCACTCTGTCGCAGAATATGCATGGGTAGGAGAGTATGATTTGGTGGAAATCAGTTTGGGGAGGCTAGAGATCAAGTTTCAAATGATAGGATTGGAATATCTTGGTCTCAACACATGAGTAGGTGGTACTCTCTCAGAAAATGGATCTCGCAATGAAGTGTGTGTTTGAGTGCTTCTTCCATGAATGAGAGCTGGGTGAAGGGGTATATATAGGCAGCAGGCAAAATCCAACCGTTACACATAAAAGGGCAAACTCGGTGACACCGAAGTTGAAAACTCGGTGGTACCGATTAGCACTAAAAGTGTGAACTTTTGAATCTCGGTGAGACCGATATACGAAACGAGGTGGCACAAAAAAGGTGACTAACGGTCAGATAGCCAAACTCGGTGGCACCAACGCTCAAACTCAAAAATTCCAATTTTGTTTATCTTGGCAATAGAATGTTGATTAAACTGAACTCGATAGCACCGACTTGGTTTCGATTGTAACGATTTGGTAGGAATAGCTAGCGTTTCTGTCTGAGGTCAAACTCGGTGGGTCCGATATGGAAATGTTGGTGACACCGAATTTGTGTATGTGGATCTTAATAGAGTGGATATGTGGGAAAAATGACTGAATGTTTTGGTGGCTAACTTTGAGCATTTGAACAATCAGTTCATTTTACTACCTCACCCTCTTTTAATAGTATTGGATTTCCTATGGACTCAAAAGTGATTTCTCACAAATATAAAATGAAGAGTCTTCTAGCTTGAAGCTTGAGCCAACATTGTTCCTTTGTTTCATCCAGGGGCATCTCCACATAAACCTTAAGCCGTAACATATGTTGAACTTTTTCTGAAATACAATTGGAAAACATATTATTCCAATGATGCATATGTTGTGATCAATTATCAAAACCACCCTAGGGAGAAATTATGCTTTCACATATCTAGACAGCCTATTTGTTGCTAATCCTAATTTGTTAAACTAAAGCTAAAAATTGGTAGTTGCCTATTCACTCCCCCTCTAGTCAACCATATTGATCCTTTCAATAAGCAAGAGCTCCTCCTAAATTTGTGCATTATTTAGATTTATGTTTGAATGCAAATACACAATCGATTAGGATCATTGGTCACTCTTCCATGTCACATACATCTTGGTGGAGCGCTCAAGATGATATGGAATAAATATGATAAGCAATCATCACCAACCAAGTAAGTGAATGATCATACACGCATTAACTAGAACGATAGATCAATATGCATAACAATCAAGTATGGTATGAACAAACACCAAAGTAGCGTAGTATCATACAAGCATCATCCAAAAGTATCAAATGTAGCAAGAACACAAGTAAACCAAACGATCAAAATAAATATCTCTCTATCTCCCTTTCTTGCTCTCTCTCTCTCTCAGCCCTATGATCTATACTAGTTACCCCCTTTGGAAATAAGTACCAAAATGTTCAAACAATTGTAGAGCTAAACATTGCTCTGGGCTTGATCTCCTGCTCCAAATGATTTAGTGTTCTAGCTTGCAGCTCCGAAGGTCATTGAAGGAGTGGAGAGAAGTGTGTCGGTGAATGCTTCTGTTGAGGTGTGATGTGCTGGAGGATTGGACAGTGGAGGTGCTGAAGGTGGAACTATTGTAGTAGCAGCCGGTGCAGATATTTTTGGTCTCGTCATTGGTGCTGGTACTACATATGATCTGTGCACCATTGTAAACTAAGTAATCGTGTGTAGGATAGTGCCTTCATCATCAGAGTCCACGTGGGTTGCATCAACCTCCTTCTTTAGACTGTCCATGTGGGAGTGAGCTCGGTGACCTTGACATCCAAAGAGTGGAACTTGTTTTCCATCATCCACTCAAGGTTCTCTTGGTTCTTCACAAGGTGAGCTAGGCCTCGCTCAATCCTCTCAGTAGCTTTAAGAAGATATGTCATCTGATAAGTCTTGATCTTGAGAACAAGAATGCTAGAAGCTCTAGCATCATCTACCTTTGCATGTGCCTCCATATCCGCTTGTGTTGTAGATGAAGTGGGATGGGAAGGATCCATTGTCATTGTGTTATCCTCAAACTCTAGTTGTAGCGATATATAAGGACGATCAAGTAGATAAACTTTGATACCAACTTTGGAGTTGATAAGCATCTGAATATGGGGTGCAAATCCACAAGATCACTTTTGATCCACGACAGTCCTCTTGATGGTCTCCACAATAAGATCCATCACCCTGAACCTCGTATTGCTATCCACAAGATGTAGCATGTTGATAGATTAGCCTCTAACAATCTTCTCATCACCTGACTTGGGCATCAAGGTGTACCTCATTATAGTGTTGGATATACGAAGTCCTTCCATAAGAAAGTGACTGAACCTAGCTTGTGAGCTTCACATACTCCTTGGGAATGGGTGTATACATGTTGATCATGGAGTTGTGACCTTTATTGGTTTCACTATATACAACCATATGTCCCTTAACCGCCTCACGAGCTCCTATCAAAGCAGCCCATTCATCAATTGTGGATTGGTACCTGATACCCTCCGTCATCGACACAATCCTTCCATCTGGATAGAAGTGAGCAGTAGAATAAAACTACATGACGAACTCATCAATCCATGATATCATCTCTTTGCCTCTAAAGTCATCGATGCTCATGAGTCTGAAGCTCCCATGGACACGGGGAACGTAATCTTTGTTCTCCTCTACATCAATGTACTTCCAGTCCACATATCTCATGTCACTGTCTGCTGGGCTCTTGTCAAGGAGGACCATCTCACAGAAATAATGTTGCCCCTTGGTCTCGAACATGTAGTCCACAATAGTCTTCCTCGTGATAGCATAAGGATCAGACTCTCTCCACTTTCTCAGCCCTTTGTCATGCCTATCTTTCATGTTTTCAACAACTGGATGGGTCTCATTGCGTTCAGGCAGCCTTGGCCTTAGCTTCTTGAGCACTATGGCTTCATCATCATCATCATCATCATCATCAAAGTTTCCTTCATGCAGTGGGGCCTGATTCTTCTCAGCAGTAAAGATGTTCCTACTAGTCCTCCCCTTTGGCTTGGGGGCTGCAACAGTCTTGGACTTGGTAGTGGTTGCCTTCTTGGGCATAACATCTTCCATGAGATTTTTGTTGCTTGCCGGGAGGAGGGTTAGCAGGAGGTTCTTCCTCCTCAACTTCATTTGGATCCTATAACATGGAAGTAGGCCTTGCTACAACATGCATGGTCCTCTTCATCTATCTCTACTTGCATGTCGTCTAAGCTATAGACTTAGCTAGCCCTTATTTTCCAGGGTTCTCTAATGTGAGTGAGATGCCCCTCTTGGCAGCAAATGACTTAGACACCTTTCTGGCCACGCCTCTCTCTTTATGAGTATGTGCATACTATTTTCTCGCTGTTTTTCTTCTTGGAGGTTACTTCCTCTATCTCAAAGTCCTCATCTTCTTCATCCGAGTTCCTCTTCTTCCTGGCCCCAGTAGCAGCCTTAGGAAGACTAGGAAAACTGCACTCTACTTCATGATAACTATTGTAACGACTTGTTCCTGCATCCAAGTCAACACTTGGCTCAACTGACCTATTCTGACTGTCCTCTGATGCACACATGATGAACTCTAACCTAGTGAATTAGAATGAGTAGAGTAGAATAGATGAGAATCACAAAATTCAGAAGATCTTGACAATATTGGAGTTCAAAATTTTGTTCTATGTTTTAATAGAAGTTATTTTGGAATGACCAGGTGAACATTTTCGGAAGCACTGAGGCAAGCAATAGAAACTTGGTGACACAATTCGGTGGTACTAGTGTGTGGCCCGGTATCTCCGTAGTGCAGATGGTACTGCATAAAACGTGAATCGATGTCGTCGACTAGAATTGTTCGGTTTCAGCAAGTTATTCTTTTGTGTTGTGTTCAAGCCACTTCGGTGACTCCGATTCAAACTGATCATTTCGTATGAGATGAGTTCTGCTAAATCCTAAACCAAAAAAATCAACCCTAATTCTAGCGTATATGGAGGATACACAAGTGCAATCTTGTGGCAAGATTTGAGATGCATCCTATCATACAATGAATCAGATTTGCACTACTCGTGAAAAGCCTAGAAGTAGCACGGGTATTATGTATAGAAGTAGCACGGGAACCCGCGCTACTGATACGGCGCTAGAGCTTACCTGTAGCAGTAGTGCGGGTTGGCCCGCGCTACTGCTATACATGCATAGCAGCAGCGAGCTACAGAACAGCGCGTTGCTACTAATATCTATAGCGCCTTGTAGTAGAACACGCTACTGGTAATGGCACACTGCTGCTAAGTTTACTCCACGTGCTACTGCTATCTTCAATAGTTTCTGATTTTTTTTCTACATATTTGTTTTGTATATGAACAGGCTTTATACAAGAATCTTTAGCACATACAAATGTCATCATCGTACACATACAAATGTCTGCGAGACCACGAATGTAATCATAGCATAAACAATCAAATAGTCTCATCAAATCATGTCATCATCATAATCATCATCCAACACAAAGTGGTCTCTCGTCATCATCTCGAAAATAGCGATACAAGTCTCGAATACTTGCAACTACATCGTCATCCATCTAAACAATGATATACGCGAGAAGAGATATCACTATGAGTGAGAGCGAAACTATGTAGTACATGAGGTGGCGGTTATGAGCCCTCTCTCGCGCTAGCATGAGCCTCCTCACGTAACTATCTTCTGCTTCTTGTCTGCTTTTGAAGCCTTTATGGCTGGCGCCCGAGACCCCCTCCACTTGCGCCTGACACTCGGACCACTCGTCGTATACTCCCGGAACCTTTCTTTTGTACACGACATAGCACCAGTACTTCGCCATCAAGAATCTACGTACCTGTTAGAGATGCATCTTCATCAAGAGAATGTACAATCATATGCAACAAAATATACTGGAGCAACCCAAAAAATAAAGGGTTAGCAACTAGATGCAACATATAGTAAACATAAATAATCAACGCACTTTCATCGTACGCAAACTAATACCTGCAAAGCTTGACTATGCTTAGCAGACAAAAGTCGAGGTACTGTTGTTCACCCTCATAATCCATCTCGTCTGCATCTTGGTCAGAAGGCCCAGTTTCTTCGTTGTTCGACATGTTTCCTATGATTAATTCCCCTCGTTTAATTCTAAAACTAAAAAATGAGAAATGACATAAAAAAAGATCCATGTTTGCGGGAATGCAGTTTCCCAGCAAAATCCCGACACTCGATATGCCTACTTTCTAGCACAAGTCACGCCAGAATTTGCGGAAAATTTCGGCATGACCTTGCTAAAAAGTGGACATATGGAGCACCTGAAATTCACCGGAACATAAATGAATCAACATTCCGGCGAAACATAGGCCACTCGGATCATTTACCCTGCACATAATCATCATTTTCCAAATATGACATGTCCAAACATCACATGTCCAAATATGACATGTCCAAATTCCAAATATTAAATGTCCAAATCACGTGTCCAAATAACACATGTCCACTTCAAATTTGCATATAAAAGGAAGAAAAATATAGAACTTGGAGAACAATGCAAGAAGTCCTTTTTTTCACAATATTTGAAACTAAATTCAGCCTACCTAAATTTGAAACTAATTAAAAATAGCAGCTGATGCTTTAACAAATATGTCCACTTCAAATTCTGTTTTTTTTAAATAGCAACAGTTTCTTTAATTAATCTATCCTAGGTTTCATACTAACTAGGGTTCATAATATAGCCAAATTAACCCACTAGTTTGATAACTAGGGTTCATAACTAAATAGATAACCTAATTAACCTACTGCCCTAACAAAAACCTAAATAAATTAACAGAATAACCCCAGCTAGTAGAGAGAGGAGGAGCGGTGGGGGGCTTACAGAGGGTGCAGGGGTGAGGAGGCAGGCCCGACGATGACCGAGGTTGGGAGGGAAGGAAGCAGAGGAGGGAGGTGTGGCGCGTTGAGGCCGGGGTCGGGGGAGAGGGCATGGTCGCCGGGGTCGGGGGCGAGGGCAGGACTCCGGCGAGGTCAAGGGGGAGGGCAGGGCTCCGGCGCTTGATGAAGGGGCGCGACAAGGTCGAGGGTGAGGGCATGGGCTCCAGCAGCAATGAGGGGGGAGAGGAGAGAGTGGTGATTTGGGGGGAAAAGCAGAGGCAGGAAGCAGATTTGGGGGAAGTTAGCTAGGAGTAATATAGAGAGAGAAAGATAGGTAGAAGAAGGAGAGTAATGGGGGGATAAGTAGTGAGGAAGAAGCAAAATGAGGGAGAGAGGAGGTGGGAGCTAGGGGAAAGTGAGGAATAGAGGAGGGGAGGGGAGAGGGGAGGAAAAAGGTGGCAAGGATGCGGTTTAGCAGTAGCGCTAGTAGAAAACACGCTGCTGCTAATAATATAGCAGTAGCGCTTCTTTGTCACATGCGCTACTGCTCAGCGGGGCCCGTCATGTGGCCAGTTTCAGAATTAGGAGTAGCAACATGAAAAAAAGCACGCTACTACTATCACATTAGCAGCAACATGTTTATTTTAAGCGTGCTACTGCTAAACCTAGCATGGCGGGAACGGTTGGTCAATATAAGTTTATAGCAGTAGTGCATGTATTTAGAATGCACTGCTACTAAGTTGCAGTAGCGCTCCGTCCTATCCCGCGCTACTGCTAAGTTCTATGTATAAGGTTTTCCCTAGTAGTGTTGGGAGCATGAGAGGGGTTAAAGCTTACCCTAACTCGGTGAAGCTTCTCTACGACGACAACTATGGGTTTCAGTATTTTTGACGACGACGAAGTCTCGCGAGGGCGCTGTGGAATCAAGGTGATCCGAAGACCTAGGTGACAACAGTGAATGGGTGCAGGAGCGAAAATATTGAAGTAGATTTTCATTTTTTTGTCCGCGGGATTTATACCCTTCGACTGTCGTGACCACTACGTAAAATGAATCGGCGACACCAAAGCATACAACTATTAATGACAGTGTAGCTGAGTGACTCCAAAATTTTCACGTCAATTCCATCGAGATGGAAAACCAGATCAGTCTAAGTGCCCCCGATGAGACCGAATATGAATGAACCGAAAATCACTTAGAAGATTTTGGAGATCATCCCTAATCAGATCACTGACTCCGAGTGCACCTCACTCGTAGGGTCCAAAAAGCAGCTTGTTCAATTTTTTATGATATAGCAAGAATCAATTTGAGACAAGTTGAGATAGATAGCTAGGGAATGTTCCTAGGTATTCTTGTACATACAATTGGGAAAAAGATCCAAATCAACCAAACAAAAATTGGATGTCCTTGAATGTTAAAATATGCATTGCAACATGCTCAAACAATAAGATAGTAAATAGAATATGTCAAACATACATGACCAATTCTAGCATCTACCAAGGAATGGTTGATGACAATGTCATCTATATATGAGTATACTGACTTAGTAGCCAAATGAGAACATTTGATCATAGGTCATACTCATCGTCTAAGAACAAGTGGGGTTGCCAATTTTCCATAAAGCATTAATTTGTTCACACCATTATAGTTGTTTTAGCTCAAGTCCTAGAGCAAAGCTCCCCTAGATGTGAGATCCTCCCGATGAGGGATGAACTAACCTTGGGTTTTGTCGTTGAAGACTTCATGTAGATGTTGTAGTAGTGGATGCTCATAGTTGATGAAGATCATCTAGAGTTTGGAGAAATCCTTGGAGTTTGGCATTTTAATGCCTACATGGGTTAGTCGCACACAAGGAACCATAACAAGAATATATGTGAACATGGAGTGAAGTGCCAATGAGATGATGTCCATGGATACAATGAATACCTTATCCCTTGCTTACCAAAAAATGGATTTGTAACTCCTTGAGCTATGATAACTCTCCAACGTATCTATAATTTTTTATTGTTGCATGCTTTTATATTATCATCCTAGGATACTTTTTGGGTCATATTTCACCAATTTATATTATTTTTGAGCACTAACCAATTAACCCAATGCCCAGTGCTAGTTGATGTTTTCTACATGTTTTTTGCCTTTTAGGTTTTCAGTACCAACCGAAGTCCAATTGCCACAAAACATTTTTATGATTTTTCTATACCAAAAGAAGACATGTAAGCTTCGGGCAAAAACCTGATGCCACACGTGGGCCCCGCAAGGCAACACTGTGCAGCCAGGGGGGTGGTCGTGCCCTGATGCCTTGGCGAACCCCTGTGGCCCCTCTTGCCTCGTTCTTTGGAGTATAAATTCCCAAATATTTGAGAAGCCCTATATCATACGCTGTAACATCCCGAGACCGACACTCTAGAAGATTCCCCTTTTATTCCGTTACCGTCGTGCGATTAGATTGTTTGTCGCATTCATCATCGCATCATGCGCATCATCTGCATTGCATCGGCACTCCGTTGCCGTCAGTTTTCAAAACCTGCATCCGTTATTAGTTGTCCATTTGGGCCGAGCCAGGCCAGGGGCTGAACCCCTTTTCTTTATTTTTAAATCTGGAATCTTAGATTATTTCTACATGATAAAATATTTAATTAGATTCAAATATTTTTCCACCATAATTCCTCTAAAAATGTGTAGAATTTATTAGTGTTGTTGTGCAAATTTTGTAAAGACTTTTATGCATAGCATCAATTAAATACCTACATTGGGTATTTTTAGCTCGTGTTAATTAGACTTTAAAAATACCTTTCTACTTCAAAAATAGAAACACACATTTTTAAACTAAAGATAGAATTTCTCACGATAGGTTAACATTTTTAATATCATTTTGTGCTCTGTTTTTGAGTGTGCTTATTATTATTATTATTATTATTATTATTATTATTATTATTATTATTATTATTATTACGACGGTAGATCAACGTTTGACGAAGGACTTGGACCCGAAGACCTCGAAGACCCCGGATACCTAGCTGATCAAGGCAAGCAGCCGTTTGACCATGTTTGAGAAAATATTTTTATGCATGCCATGTTGAATACTTTATTCCGGTGCATATGATCATGAAATAGTCGGTAACCTCTCGGTAGGGTGTTCCCGATGGATCCTCTGGAGATCTTGCATTTGAGCATGACCCTACCACCTATGAGGGTCACGAAGATAAAATGTTGACAAGTAGTAGTAGTGCTACGCATAGGATGATAATATGCATGGTGATGGTAACACTGAAGTGATATCAAAGGTTTTTCAAAAACCCCGTCGGGTGCCACTAATGCCCAAGGGTGATGGTGTTGAGTTGGATGACCACTTGAGAAAGAAGTGGTGTACCGAAAAGGTTTTGTGTGAGTGGTTTCGGAAATGGATTAGATTTATGATGTGTCGACCGTCCCAACCTTACATGTGCGACCACGATACCCCTTTATGGGACGGCGCTTTTTTAATTACTTTGGTCGGTGCTAACAAAGAGCCTGCATTACTAGTGGAGGGAGTGATATGGTCACTCTCGTGACGGGGTCATACCAGGTAGGTTGACTATGTCATTTTTACGTGTTCCGGGCACACCGTTGGTCCCCGCATGGATGATACGGTCTAGAGTTGGTGCTTGTAAGACGTACATCATGTGGACTGGGTACCAATCGAGTGGACTCTTTGTCTAGTGTCGTCAGGGGAAGGCAATGATCGGGTACTTACCTCGGGTATGTTATATACCGCGAGTCGTGGATGACAGGGAAGTTTCCTGGATCTCGTGGGTACAGCGTACAACCTGTGCAGAGTGTAAAACTATTCGAATAGCCATGTCCACGGTCAAGGATAGTTGGGTAATCCTGCTTAAAATACGTACAGTCATTTCCGCATAAACCATGTGTGTGTGTATACAGTTGTTATTTGAGTAAGATGATATGACAAGTCTGGTGACTTGGCATATAGGGTGAATCTGTGGTGTTCAACCCTCAGCATATATGTTGATATCTCTGACCTGTTCTTATGAATACCGTCTAGTTATGATCCATGTCCATACAAGCAATTGATCATGCTTATTTACAATCAAAACTTGCTTTCCGCAAAGGTTGCATATTACTTTTTAATCGTACCAACTGCATTATCCATATCATGGGATGTTTGCGAGTACATTCAATGTACTCACTGGATTGCCACTGGTTATTTTATTGACCAGACATGGAGGAACCAACGCATGGAGAAGAATTCGTAGTCGGAGACGTACAAACGAACTAGGACGCTTCCGAGTCAGAATGCGTGTTGGTTAAGGCTGGCGGCATGGGTTCCCATCTACTACCAAGTATTCCGCTAGTAGTTGTGTTGGTGTGATTGGCCTTCTTGTCCCTATCTATGTAAGACTTGATCGTGATGTTCCTTTATTGTATCAGAAGTTAATTTCGGATGTAAGACTCTTGTTATTCAGTATCTGTGTGTCCGGTGAGCATTGATCTCTGGGATCACTGTACACGTGCATTCGGTGATCTCGACGCGTAAGTCGGGGTCCCCACACATGTATTCCATATATAGTCATATGTGCATATGGAAAAGAACTTGCATGACATCTTTTGTCCTACCCTCCCATGGCAACGGGGTCCTAACGGAAACTAAGGGATATTAAGGCCTCCTTTTAATAGAGAACCGGACCAAAGCATTAGCACTTAGTGAATACATGAACTCCTCAAACTACGGTAATCACCGGAAAGAATCCCAGTTATTGTCACCCTGGGGATGCGGATCATAACTCGTAATAGGTGTCTATAACTTGCAAGATAGGATGAAGAACACATATATATTCATGAAAACATAATAGGTTCAGATCTGAAATCATGGCACTCGGGCCCTAGTGACAAGCATTAAGTATAGCAAACTCATAACAACATCATTCTCAGAACATACTCGATACTAGGGATCAAACCCTAACAAACCTAACTTGATTACATGATAGATCTCATCCAACCCATCACCTGTCCAGAAAGCCTATGATGTAATTACTCACGGACGATGGAGAGCATCGTGAAATTGGTGATGAAGGATGGTTGATGATGACGACGGCGTCGATTTCCCCTCTCCGGAGCCCAAATTAGACTCCAGCTCTACCCTCCCGAGGAAGAACAGGAGGTGGAGGCGGCTCCGTATCATAAAACGCGATAAATTCTTCTCCTTTATTTTTTTGTCCACAGATGGGAATATATAGGAGTGCAAACGAGGTCGGTGGAGCTTCAGGGGCCCCACATGCCCACGAGGCGTGGCCTAGGGGGGCGTGCCCTGGAGGCTTGTGGCTTGAGGGTGGCCCCTCTCCGGTAGATTCTATCGCGGATATTTTTCATTAACTCCAGAAATATTCTCCATAAATTTTCAGGTCAATCTGAGAACTTTTATTTCTGCACAAAAATAACACCAAGGCAATTCTGCTAAAAACAGCGCCATTCCGGATTAGTTCCACTAGTGAACCACCCGTGCACCTGCACGGGCTAGCTATTATAATGATACATTTATGAAGAAAATGAAATTGGTATGTAAGTGCAAGTATTTAAATTTCAGATATCATACAAATGCACATATGAAATTACTCAAACAATGATAACAAATAATTAACACGGTAGTAACATGCACCATATTGTGAATTTTACCATCATTGGACTAAACGAAGCCTCCATGTTATAGTAGTAAGGTGCACCTTAATGTGAATTTTACACCACCTATTCAGGGATGGAGGGAGTATGAATTACTTTAATACATTATTCAAAGAAAGGTGGGAGAAAGATACACTACACTAACCAACCACCCAACAAATTTTGAAGCGTGAGAGGAATATGCCATATGGTAAGTTTTTTTTTCAAACACGATGTAAATACCAACTATTTACTTATACTACGTTATAAAAAAAGGGTACATGGTGTTTTTAAAGGTAATTCAGGTGAATATTGTTTAGGCCGATAATTCTTCCATTTAGTGGATTCAATTATTCAAGGTGTTATTACTTTGTCGGAGTTGGTGTGCATATATATCACCACTAAAATGCTACTCATACCATTTACATAATCTATCTTACAAACTAAAGGCTATATTTAATTTAGGTTGCATCTATGTACCATCATATTAAATAGTATATCATTTTTTAATACTTGAAAAGTTGTGTTGCGAACCCCTACTACAAAAAGCAATGATATATTTATTAAGATGTTCATATTCACATTTTTTATGCACGACAATACATGCATATTTTTCTACTTGTGTCACAATTAGGCCATGAGGGCAATATATTTGTATGTTCATGTCTACTTTTTTTTTATTTAGAGAAGTCTTTCTTTCGTACGATGGAATTTAATTATTATATTTCAATCATGTATAGGGTCAATTTCCTTTTGATGCGTGGCAGGACGCCTTATATGTGTCGTTTTCTTATGTGTTTAACTTGACGACACATGCCCTTTTCAAATGTGTGAGTTCATTCTTTTAGTGTAAAATATGTGGCGACAACAGTTTTTCAGGTGCATCTATAAAACATTTATATGTGGCTGTTTTTTAAAGTGAGTTCAATCCATTTGTGTACATGATGATTCTTTTCTAAGGCTCATTCATTTCTCTCATATAAAAGGTAGCGTTCACTCTTTGGTCTTTAATTAGCTTGGACATTAAGTTTTTTTAGTTTTGTATACATATCTTTTTTACTTTGGAATGAAAAGGAGTCCTTTTTTCTGAGACGTCGCTGTTAATGTCACGCCCAAGATGCGACCCTATCCTCAATTTGGCACGAGGGTCTCGTCAGGGATAGAAGTGCACCTCGTTGTGTCGCAAGAATGGATATCGTTACAACTACATGTACTGAAAAAAAGATATATATATAGAGTTGGCTTACACTCGCCACAAGCTACATCAGAGTCACATCAGTATATTACATAAGCATCAAGAGTAAGAGCAGGGTCCGACTACGAACGAAAACAAACGACAAAAGAAGAACGACGTCCATCCTTGCTATCCCAGGCTGCCGGCCTGGAACCCATCCTAGATCGATGAAGAAGAAGAAGCAACTCCAAATGAACAATCAACGCGCTCGCGTCACGTAACCTTTACCTGTACCTGCAACTGGTGTTGTAGTAATCTGTGAGCCACAAGGGACTCAACAATCTCATTTCGAAAGGTATCAAGACTAGCAAAGCTTAATGGGTGAGGCATGGTTAAGTGGTGAGGTTACGCAGCGACTAAGCATATATTTGGTGTCTGAACTTACGAGTACAAGAAATAAGAGGGGGAAGGTCTACGCATAACGGACGTGACTACTGATGATCAAATGAATGATCCTGAACACCTACCTACGTCAGACATAACCCCACCGTGTCCTCGATCGGAGAAAGAACTCACGAAAGAGACAGTCACAATTACGCACACAGTTGGCAAGTTTTAATTAAGTTAACTTCAAGTTATCTAGAACCAGTGTTAAACAAAGTTTCCAGGTTGCCACATAACCGCGGGCACGGCTTTCCGAAAGATTTAACCATGCAGGGGTGCTTCAACTAGTCCATCACAAATTACCACAAGCCGCATAGAAATCCTCAATCACGAAGCTCACGATCTCGTCGGATTCCCTAGTGGAAAACCTCAACTCTGTGATTACCCACAGCATCACCGGAATCCTGATGCACAAGATATCTCGTCAAAGGTAAAACTAATCCAGCAAGGCCGCCCGACTTGTCGACGAACCCGATAGGAGCCGCGTATCTCGTTCTCAGGACACGACGGATGGAAAAGCCTACAGGTACCAAACCTCGAGTTGCCCCGTGGTGGCCCCGCAGTCTGTCCAGTTTGGATTAACACTCATGAGGAGCATTGGCCCGGGGGTTGATTAAATTATCCTCGGGGTCCGGAAAGTCTCTATGCAATTTTATTAGGTGATTAGGCAAATGTAGTACCAAAGTTGGGCCTTGCCAGACCAGCTTTAATCTAAAACGAATTATCAAGGGGGTCCCCATAACAACCCCGATCGTGTTAGGAGCGCTCATTTATGGAACATAACACCGGTAGCCGAAAACTAAGGGGGCAAAGGTGGAACAAAACACCAGGCTAGAAAGGCCGAGCCTTCCACCTTTTACCAAGTATATAGGTCCATTAAATTAAATAGCATTTAATATGGTGATATAACAAGGAACCCATGTTATCACATGGAAGCAACTACACCTGCAACTAGCAACGCTAACAACAGGATTAAGCAAGCGGTAACATAGCCAATTAGTGATTTGCTAGGTTGAACAGGTTGAAGGTTTTCATGGCATTGTTGAGAGGCTAATATTTAACATGTGGTAGGAAACAAGACATATCGATAGCATCGAAATAACTAGCATGGCAATGATAGTAATGGTATCTGGGGAAATGGTCATCTTGCCTGAGATCCCGCTTGGAAGAAGAATGCCTCCGTGAAGCAGACGGACCGACGTAGTCGAACGGGTCCTCACAATCCGGCACGCTGGGAACTCTATCGAGGCGGGGAAAACCGGAACAAGCATTAACACACGGAATTCACCACATGGTGCACAACACAAATGATGCATGAGCAGCTGAATATATGCAAGTCACGACATGTCAATTCACACATTCAAACACTACACATTAAGTGAAGTTCAATATGCAACGAGTTGCATATTGACGAAACTCCACGGTAATTATTTAGTTCTATCTCGAGTAGATAAACGGCAATATTAAATGTGATTAAACATGGCAAGAGGTGAAGCGCAATTAATCTACCTATCTAGGCATTTTAAATGAGGTCGGAAATGACATATAGCACCTCCGAGACTACCTCACATGTTAATTTACAATTTTGTCCAGATCTGAACTAATGCATTTAATTAGTTGTTGAACAGCAAAACAAATAGTTTCACGTGATTCTACGCGTCATTTCAAGGAACTTACGCATAGAGAACATCTCCAACGGAGCTACGGTTCAAAAGATACGGACACCGCAAGATATGATGGCATGAATGCAATATGTGTGCAACGACGGTCACGAGAACTTCAAAACATACAACCAGCAAGAGAAAATGAAACTACACGAGATTCTAAGCAAGTTTCATGTAGGAGACGATCAAATCGGAGCTACGGTTCAACAACTACGAGCAATACAAGATATCACTACAATCTGCCAAAATCAGCCACATAGCATTTTCTACACCCCACAACTACGGGCTACACAACTCTGATAAACTCAAGCAAGACATGTCACGAAAGAGGGCAAGAAGCACTACTACAAACAACTAACAACATCTAGCATGGCATCATGGATCACTAGGGAAAGAAGACACAAAATGGCATCTCACACACTATTTCAGACTTAGTGAAAATACAAGTTTTTGAAGCTGCAGTTTTCAATCTGAAGCCATATTGACAGCAGCAAAACCTATAGCTACAGGACTCCAAAAGCCATGAAAATTTACAGCACGCTAGAGAAACACAAGGGCTACAACTAACTCCATTGGACCAACCTCAAAAGAGCTACAGATCACAAGATACAAGCAAGACAAGACAGCAACAAAATATAACAGATTCCAGACATAGAAATATTTCAGTACCTCCAAAACAGCACTATTTCTAGCAACTTGAGAGCAAGCAAACCACACCTAAACATGCATTTCTATTGCAACCAAAAATACCAGGGGCTAAACAAAACATCCAAGATCAACTCTCTAGTTGACAACTCCGTCAAACGAAGCACGGAATAAATCCTATGAAATAAACAAAAGGGCA
The DNA here is from genome assembly GCF_904849725.1 of Hordeum vulgare subsp. vulgare. Taxonomy (NCBI): domain Eukaryota; kingdom Viridiplantae; phylum Streptophyta; class Magnoliopsida; order Poales; family Poaceae; genus Hordeum; species Hordeum vulgare. Next base: position 357,136,009 of record NC_058520.1, read on the forward strand.
TCACGGTCAAATATCGCGCAAACTAACTTACTCAAAAGCTAAAACTAATTGCACAGAAAAATCTCATGGATTTTTCTACCCCGAAAACATATAAAATATGTGGGGTTGCACAAAAATAGAATGCCACATAAAAATGCGAGGAAATAACCTATACACGGGAAAATAAACTACCGGCAATCCCTACACGCAAAAATACCAAAGTCTACTCTAAAATACATGGAAAAATAGTTCCTAAAACATGGGCATTTATACTACGACATACGGGCAATCCGGACACGCACGAGAAATAACTACGGAACGGATCCTATTGAAACAGCACGCAAAAACGATGCATTTGGCACGTTAAACTACGTCAAATAATTATGCAAGTTGTAAATTCGTAATCTACACGAAAAGTTACACGAGATACATATGCTACACGTCGCGATACGACACTCGGTCAGAAATCTACGGAGGTTTTAATATCGTCATATTTCTGGAATTTAACTAAACCGAAAAATCCCTAAGGGAAAAAATAAACTACCGGGCCGAATCATGTGGCACATTTTAGCCAATACGTGCGCGGGCGTAAAATAGAGGGATCTGGTGGTGTTCTCACCTTGGGCTCAAGGCCTGCTGGAGGGGGGAGGCAGGCCGGGGTGCCTGGGAGGAACTGGGCCGTCGGGGGAGGCCGAGCGCCTGGGCCTGGGGCGAGGCGGTTGGGTGCGGGGCAGATCGGGCCTGCTAGCGCTGAGGCCGGCCTAGCGAGCGACCAGGGCGAGCTGCTGGCGCTCGGCCTCGAGCACCCGTCGCGAGGCCATGGAGGCTCGGCTCTGCGGCAGGTTCCTGACGAGGAACGACGGCGAGGAGGCACCGACGAGGGGTGGACAGGCTGCGCAGCTGGCGGCACGATCCGGCCACGAAGCACTCGGATCTGGCCGAGGGCCTGCAGCAACGGCTTGGCATCCCGGCGGCCAGGAAGTTGATCCGGCGAAGGGATGCTCCGGCGCGGCGGCTGGGGCCTCGGCGGCGGAGGGAGGCAGCCGGAGGAGGCGGATCTGGGTGGCGGGAGGTGGCCCGGTGGCTCTGCTGCTCCGGCGAGGCAGCTCTAGGAGGAGCTCGGCTATGGGAGGAAAACGGGGGCGGCGCACCGGATGGGATCGGCCGGGCCCGATCTGGGCTCGGCGGGCCACGGCAGCTGGGGGAGGATGTGCTGCGGGGAGAGGGAGAGGGAGCAGGTGGGAGGCGACTAGGGTTTCGTGGGTTGCACGGATTTCGAGGGAGAGAGAGGGGGGCTGTCTAAAAAATATGGTGGAGGGGTATTTATAGAGAAAAGAGGGGCTCGGTTAACCGGAATCGCATTCCAGATCCAACCGTGCGGTCGGATTCGGACAATTCCGAACGCGGGGACGGCTACGAGGCCGCGTAGAGGGAATATCCGGAGACAAGAGGGAGAACGGGCGGCGCGGCAACGATTTTTAAAACACCGACAGACGTCCGACGGTAGACCGAATACGGTGCCGCTACGGTCGACCGTTCGGGTACCAGACGGTCTCCGATCGCGACGAAATTCGACAGGCGGCCTAGATATATTAAAATAAGACCGCACGTCAAATCTCAACCCAATCAGAGAAAGTTTTACGCGCACCATTAAAACAGGGTTTCGAACGATGCCGCGGGCGCGTGCGAGTACGGTCGGGCTCAGAACGGACAACGACGAGAACCGGCAACTAACAACGGATGCATGTTTTGAAAACTGGCGGCAACGGAGGTGCCGATGCAATACAGATGATGCGAATGATGCGATGATGATGCGACAAAATAAAATAGACACACGACGAAAACGGAAAGGAAAGGAAATCTTCTGGAACGCCGACATCTCGCTGTCACAGTTAAGGACTCCATTTTTTGGAGGTGGCTAATAGGGACTCCTTATCTTAGTTGTCTCATTTTCCTTTTTTGGCATGAGAGTTTAATCTCTTATTTGAAACTAGCAAAATGACCCGTGCATTGCGACGGGAGAAAAAAACATAATCTTCAATGATGATGACCACATTATGTTCACACATCATCGCTTGATTTTGAAATTTCGTGCACAAATGCAAAAAAAATGTTTCTTCTTTTAAATTTGTTCACAAGTTGAAGCAATCATTACATTTTCAAAAAACAAAATCATGGTTGTCAAAAATCTTGCTAACTCAAAGAATTATTCTTAATTTCAAGATTTTTTTTTAGAAAACATGCAATGAAAATCCGATCCATCCAACAGTTAATTCTTCAAAAATCACACGGGTATATTTTCGTAAAGACTTAGAAGCATTAATGTTTAACTACATACATTAGATTTGTCATTAACAATTTTACAAATATGAGAACAATTTTAAAATCAAGAACATTTCTTACAATTTACAAGCATTTACTAAAAATTTGAATATTTTTGATATTTCAAACGGGTTTTAATATATTTTTTTGTATTGGCGACCAATTATAGAAAAGACGAACATAATTTTTGATGTTGGAGGATTTTATTTTAAATTCACAAACATTTTTGAAACGCAGGGTGTTTTATCGAATAAACAAACATTTTTATAAGTCAGTAATATATTTATTAAATTCATGGACAATGTTTTGGAATTTGGGAAAAAATTATAAAAATCCGACGCCTTTTTTGAATCCACAAACATTTTATGTTTTCATCAACATATTAATTCAAAATTCCTATTTTTTAATATGCAAATGCTTTTGTAATTCTAAATTATTTAAATTAGAAGTAAACAAAAATGGAACGGAAAAATTTAAATAAAAAAGAAACTATCAAAACAGGCATTAGTTATTTTTAAAATTTTAGGACATTTTTTAAATGCATTAACATATTTTGAATTAGAAAGCATTTTGTTAAATGATTTAAATAACTTTTAATACATGGAGTTTTATTTGAAATCATGGACTTTTCTTATTTTACAAACATGTTTTAAACTTGCAAACATTTTATTGCATATGCGAGCATTTTTTACAAAAACTCCGAGCAGTTTTTAAAGTCACAAACATTTTATTTTTTAAATATGTTGATTTAAAATTTTAAGTTATTAAAAGTTTAAAGGTTATTTGAAGTTCTAAATTATTTAAAATAGAAAATTAAATGGAACAGAAGATAAATAAATAAACAAAACTAAAAACTAGCGCCTGTGCATGGGCCGGTCCATACGGTGTGCTGGATATTCTTCGAGGGTGCAGAGCGTAATATAGGCAAAACGTTTTCAATTACTTACCGGTGACATGGTGGGTAATTTATGCAAACTTCAGGGGCCGTTTTCATGACGTATCACAGAAGCAATATGTGCTTTATTAATTAAAAAAATAATATAGTAAAGATATAAGATTATCGTTCCACCTCCTCCTCCACCACTTCCGTAAAATTATACATGTTTCCTTTGATTGTCTTGGTTTGCTTTTTTTTTCTCAAGTAGTATATAGAATTGAGCCCGATAGGGCAAGAAATCCACATTCATTCCTCGCCTCATTGTAAATCATATTCCGGTTTTCGTACAAGATTCAGTTAGATAGTATTCAATCACGTATGTTATTGGTGTCATGATTTGGCATGTAGAATTTTATATAGAGAAAACTCTACGGTTTTAAGTAACTTGTTGCGTGTTTGATATCAGTTTGCTTTTGACTCGTGTATGTATTAATCCATTCATCTAGGAAGCTACTCAAATATAATCTTATAGGTTTGTTTATTATAGATCAAACTTAAGCTCTTTATTCAATCCAAGTGCAAAAACTTAAAGAGGGGTGGCAAAACTTATAAACTCTTCATCATATCTGAGGTGACGATGTTGATGCATCCTTCGGCGTCACTGCTTGGTAATGCTTCACCAAACGACGCAGGTTGATGAACGCCGACCCGCCCTCCTGGACAGCCTCTCTCGCCGTCGCCACCCTCCTCCGCCTCTCCACCGCCTCGTCTCCCCCGCCCATGATGCTCCTGACCGCCTCCTCCACCACCCCTGGCTCCACCACCGCCACCTCCACCCCCTCCTCCTCCGACCACTCGACCCCGACGCCCACGCCGGCGCCCATCGAGTGTACGGCCAACGTCTGGTTCAGGAACTGGTGCGCAAGGAGCGGCCATGTCACCATCGGAAGCCCCGCCGCGACCGCCACCATTATCGAGTTCCACCCGCAGTGCGTCACGACGCCGCCCACCGATGCATTGGAGGGGACCAGCAGCTGCGGCGACCAGCCCCTGATCAGCACCCCGCGGCCGGCGACCCGGGCCTCCAGCTCCTCAAGGAACCTGTCGACCTCCTGGTCAGTGTTCTGGTCGGCCTTCTACGGTGATGATGATACCACCCAGATGAACGGGTGCCCCGACGCCTCGAGGCCGAGCCCGATCTCCACCACCTGCTTCGGGTCCGCGTGCACGATGCTGCTCCCGAAGCTCACGTAGATGACAGAGGACGACGCCTTCTGTCGAGCCATTGCATGCACTCGTCGGCGTCAAGGGCGGGCGCGTTCCCTCTCGCCGCAAGCGCCCCCGCATGCTCGTGACGGTGGAAGAGTGACACCGGACCGACGGCCCACACCGCGACGTTCCTGACCTCCACGTAGTCAACCACCGTCCCCGGCTCCAGCTCAAGGAAGGTGTTGAGGACGACGCCGTCGACGTCGGCGCACGCCCGCTCGACGACGTATGCCAGCTTCTCGTAGGAAGGCAGTCGGAGGAACCCGGGGGCGGCCGTGGGCATATTCACCTCGACCGGCTCCTCTGGCATGAGGTGCCAGTAGGGGTCCATGGCGGCGTAGGCGTTGTGCCTGGCCATCGCATGGTGCTCCGTCTGCAGGCACATGAGGCAGTAGGCAGACATGCCGAGGAAACTAAGCCGCGGGACGGCGAGGCCCGCCGTCCACGGGTGGCAGATGTCGGACACGATGCACGTCGCGGGCGGCGTGTGGGTGCGGAGGTGCCGCTCAAGTGGGTCTCGGAAGCGCGACGCGGCGAGGAGGTAGGCGGCCTCCTCGTCCAGCGAGATCTAGCCGACGTCGTCGGTCCCGGCGAGGTCGAGCGGGAGCTCCACGAGCCGCACCAGCAGGCCAGGCGACTCGACCGCGGGGTGGAGGCGCGCGGCGTAGGTCGGCGTGACGACGATGCTGGCGAGCGTGCCATGGGCGGTCAGCTGCAGCGCCGCGTCCACCGCTGGGATCAGGTGGCCGTGGTGCATCAGCGAGAGTCAGAAAAAATTCGATGGAGCGGGGAGAGAGATGGGATCGGGAACGACGGGTACGAGAGATGAGGAGGCCGACGTGCGTGTGGGACGTGCGCTCCAGGTCGTTGGTCTTTTTTTCTTTTTGCTTTTTTGAGGGTGGGGATGGGAGAAAGCCGTGGGTGGGAGGAGGGATCGTACATGGGAAGGCATTGATAGGTGGGACGGGATCGATGGGTGAGAGAGTTGAACCATCACGACGACGGCAGATTCTCCTTCAATAGTATAGATACGTGGTGACAAATATATTTTTATGTAAGTTTAGTCCTTTGCTTAAATGGTGTTTTTTTGGAACTTAGTGATTCTATTTTTTGGGGAACGTGGTGGTTCTTTTAATTACGCAGAGTTCTGTTTTGTTTGTGAGGGTGGGTTTAATCTCTTGTGTGCATGCCATATTTCTTTAATTTAATAATAAGGCATCTATTTTTAGTTCTGTTCATTATGTACATGGTGATTCTTTTTTTTCTGGAACGTGGTGATTCTAGAGTAACCGAAGGGAGACCAAGGGAAGCACGTCTCCTGTAGATTCTTTCTTCTTTTCAAGCGTAGAAGGACCAATGGAAGCACGTACATCTCGAATTACATATTAATTGGACGAATGGAATTTTTACTTTCCAGAATTAACGTGGTGTGATCAGAACGCTACTGAGAACCTGGAAGGTATTGAGATTCAAAGTATACACAGCAACATGACCAGTCTAACATGTGCAAACGCTACTGAAGGAAATCCGTGCTGCTCCTGGAGGAGATGCAGACCACCCGTGGTGGTTCTCCTTGTTACGTGCAGTACATGATCAAGTTCTGTTACATGATTAATTAAACATGCATAGAACTCACAAAAAATAAGGATAATGGATTAATTGCCTGGATTGTCATGATATGAGTAGCCGACACGACCTCCACCAGTGTAGGGGAGGTTAACAATGGCGTTATTATTTTGCCATAGTTCCTTCCTGTGCAGTTTCACCAAAATCGGCTGTGCGATTTGATTAAAACTGCATTTGTGCCTCCTTCTCCACTGGATCTTCCAATGTTAGTTACAGTTTGGTGGGGACGTAGAGGGTGAGGGGATTGAGCACCTCCTTCTCATCAAACATGGATTGCTTCTTCCTTGGGAGTTGGTATAGGGGAGGTTAAACTATCGTAGATGCGGTTGATTAGGAAGAGGCTGGTTAGATCACTTTAGATGGTTGGTACTTGAAGCCACCAGATGGGGTAGGAGGAGTAGTGCCTGAGCCGACAGATTTGATGAAGGCAGAAGTTTGGGAGGGAGTTTTTTTTTTCTTCCTAAAAGTGGTGCACGCGTTTTGTTTTTCTTCAAAGAGGTGCACGTGGGACAACAACCCAGGACTCCTAACAAACCTCATCTGACGGCTGTAGGTAATTACTAGGAAAAATGCTCGTGCGTTGCAACGGGGAAAAATATATATCTCATATTCACTCTATTTTAATCCCTAAAACTGCTTGATCATGAAGAACTGCCTCAAGTCGTGCCTCCGCTACTCTTTCTTTTTCCATATTATGCAATGTGATCGGCAACGCAAAACCAGAGCTGCCTCTCCTTATATTCGACAGGTATTTGAAGTGTGCCATGATGCGTCTCATGTGTAGCATCAATTGTCTAACTGTACATGTTGGAATCGGCGGCGCCTGGACGGTTTACATATTTATGGATTTCATATTTTAATACTTTTAATTCCATAATTTGATCCATGTAAAGTGGTATATTTATTTCTTACTGTCATTTATACATCTGCTCCTCAGTGAAATTACTGGTAATGGCAGTTGATTATCTTGTGTTGTGTAATGGTAAAGTTAAATTGGTAGTAACATTCAGTTTTTCTTGCACTGTGAATACATTTGAACTCATTGTAACATAGTAGTAATTATAGAAAAGCCTAAAAAAATACTGATAATAAAATGTCAATATTACATAATCAGTGTAAAAGTCAACCTACTCAATTTTATTAGCTACAAATTTACACTTTTATCTTTTTTTTAGTTTCCATCCAATGGATATGCTCCCAATCTTTTCCTATTTGGTTTGCTTTATTGCTTATCCATCCAATCTAGCACAAAAGCAGTAGCTTCATTTGAAGGCAACCAAGAGCAGCAAGAGCATATAGGCAAATCAGCAGCAAAGTTCGGAGAGCCTATTTTGGATGCAGAGCTGCGGAGCTTCAGAAAATTCACAAGAACATCAAAGAGCAAATAAATGTTTGCACAATTTTCTTCTGTCTTTAAATTGGAGATAACATAGCACCAAAATATCCTCCATCGTTAAACAATATTCAAGCATGGTCAGCCAAGGGCAAGAATACAAAGTATACATCTGAATCTGAAAAGGATGTCTGACCATCTTAAATAATCAACAGTTGTATTGCTTCTAGATAAAAAAAATATTGTAGATTTATATTTGATGCAAGTCACATGTTTGTATTTGACCAAATACTTAGCTAAATATGTACACAAAATATGGGTTACCATGAAGAACCGTTTTACATAGGTGATGAAGGGCACAATATAATTGTTGGTCATCTTCCTATTCTACTTTGAGCCTGCTCGGACCTGCATAACCATTTGACAGAAAAAGGTTATATGTTTCTAAAAAAGTTTATATGTTTACTAATCCATCTCTGAATCTGGATATAAACAAACCGGGTCTATGAACAAATTAGATGCAGAAACTGGGTAAACTGCGAGGAGGCTTGCTGCTGTATTTTTCTACAAATAGAAAAGAAAATATACACAGGAGAGAAGAAGAGAACTTTGATTCCTTCTTCATCAGACCATATACAGTGTGAACAGGCATGAACTATCTCACCCCTTTCATGTTTTAAATGAACAACATATGGTTTCCAGCTCAAGTGTGAAGATGAGTTAAGATACAAAATCCTCGAGCACGCACACCAACAGTTTATTTATAGCGATCAAAAGGCATTTTGTTTAAGAAAATATTATTGGAAGAATAGCAATGATCTATCTATCTGACGGACCTGGAGTGGTGAAATGATAGAAGTAGAAGTGAAAAAGGATAAGAGAAAAATAGGAAAAGTAAAAAAACAATTCTAGTTACGGAGACTGATGTTGTGCTAGGAGAGGCAGAGCTGTGATAACGGAGGCAACCTAGCACTCGAGCTCGGCGGCCAGGGCGGTGCTCCCCTCAGGCTTGCTGACATCTTCATGGTGACCTCACGTCCGACGTAGCGGCCACAGTAGACACACTTGTTCATGGTGACCTTCCCTCAGGCTCATTGCCTCTGCTCCCAACGATGACGCTGCAGGTCGAGCGGGGAGGCGCTCCAGTGGTGACAACGACGGGGCCCGGTCAGATCTGGGCGGATCTGGCCGGGTTGGATCCACTTTCAACGGATTTGTCGTGGAGGCGCCCTGATCCGGCGAGATTGAGGGCCGACGGCTCCATGGAGGTCCCTGTCCGGAAGAAAGAAAGAGGGAGACACGTGAGAGGAGATCGAGAAGGAGGAGAAGGGAGAGGGGCGAGGCGGCGGAGCGGCCAGAGGTCCGGAAGGTACCGGCGGCGGGGCGTGGCGGGGATGTGGGGTCGCTGGTGAGGCAGCTAGCGGGCGTGAGGGGAATAAGGGCAGAGGGAGCTACGGGCGCGGGGCGCGAGCGACGCCTGCTCGGCCCGGATCAGGCCCAGGGCAGGGCGGGCCGGATCTGGGCCCAGGCGGGTTGGTGCGGGAGGAGGGAGACGCGGACTCAACGGCGATGACTACAGGTTGAATACAGAAAATAGGAGGGGCTTTTTTGCAAAAATGACATCGACGGGTTTTCCGACAGAAGCAATAGCCGCTTTATTATTAGGTAAAGAATTCAGAGATCGGATGGACAACTTTCTTACTTTGTGAGGATTAATGTGGTGCCCCGTATGGTGCATCCAATTAGTAAATATAAGATTTAAATCATGCAAATTAGAGTCCAAAACAAGGGCATAAGATTTTGAAAAAATAGATACGTTGGAGACGTATCAACTCCCCGAGCTTAAATCTTTGCTTGTCCTCAAGTAATTCAGTTGATAAACTAAAAGTGATAAAGAAAAACTTTTACAAACTCTGTTTGATCTTGTTGTTGTAAATGTGTCTAACTTATGTTCAGATTTTCAACTCAGATTATAGACTAACTACATTCACAATAATATTTAGGTCAAATGTTTACTTATCTCAATGACATAATCAACAAGCGAGCAATAGTAATAAGTCTCGGATGACAACAATTTTATCAAAACAATCATAATACAATATGATAAACTGGTTTCTTGCGAGCCATTTTTTAGACAGCAAAACATAAATGCAAAGCACCTCCAAAGAACAAGGACTGACTGGACATTGTAATTCATGGTAAAAGAGATGCAGTCATACGCATACTCAATATCAATTAATAGCAAAGCATATAGATGACGGGGATGCTCTCTAACTGGTGTCTTTTATAAGAAGATGATGACTCAACAATAAAGTAAAATAGATAGGCCCTTCGCAGAGGGAAGCACTGATTTGCACAGGTGCGAGAGCTCGAGCTTTTAGAACAGGCATAAATCAAAATTTTGGGTGGTATGCTTTCATTGTCAACGTAACAACTAAGAGTTCTCAATATATTCCATGCTAAATACATTATAGGCGGTTCCCAAAGAGAATAGTAAAGTTTTTTACTCCCCCTCCACCAATTAGTCACATTCCACGGCGGGCCACATCCACGGTTACCGTCCATACAAACATCAATCCTAGGGGAGTTTTGTTTCATTAAGTTTGATTTGACTTTTGAGCATGGAATTAGGCATCCCAATTACCAGCCACTTTCTCGTGAATGATAGTGAATCAACACATATCTTGAGAATAACCCACCTAGCATGGAAGATACTGATAGCCCCTAGTCACTACATGAGCGATTCAGGCATACAAAACAAAATAATTGTTTGAAGGTTTAGAGAATTGCACATGCAAATTTGCTTAGGACGGCAGGTGAATACCACATATAGGTAGGTATGGTGGACTCATATGGAATAACTTTGGGTTTATGAGGATGGATGCACAAGAAGTATTCCCGCTTACTACAAGTGAAGGCTAGCAAGAGACTGGGAGGCGACCAACTAGAGAGCGACAACAGTCATAAACATGCTTTGAGATTAACCAACATTGAATGCAAGCATGAGTAGGATTTAAATCACTATGAACATAAACATCATAGAGGCTATGTTGATTTTGTTTCAGCTACATGCGTGAACACGTGCCAAGTCAAGCCACTCGAATCATTCCGAGGAGGATACCATTCTGTCATACTACATCACAACCATTTTAATATGTATGTTGGCACTCAAGACAAACCATTATTCGCTACTAGCTAATTAAGCATGGCATAAGTAACTATAATCTCTAATTGTCATTGCAAACATGTTCAATCCATAACGAGCTGAAATTAGAACGATGAGCTAATCATATTTACTAAAACAAGATAGGTTGAGTTCATACCAGCTTTTATCCATCTCAGTCACTTCATCATATATCGTCATTATTGCCTTCCACTTGCACGACCGAACGGTGTGAAAAATAATAATAAGAGTGTTCGTGCATTGGACTAAGATGGAATCTGCAAGCAATAACTCAAAGGAGAAGACGAGGTAATATGGACTCTATGATAGATAAACGATAATGAATATGAGAGCCACTCAGCATGTCATCGTGGTCTTCTCCTTACGACCCCAAGAAGAAACGAAAATTATTTACACTAGAGAGCACGCAACAAGCGAAAGAAGAACAATTTTTTTTGGTTTTTCTTTTAACACTACAACTAAACAACTAGAAGGTAAAGCTAAAATTAATTTTTTTGAATTTTCTCAAGGTTAATGAAACACACAAGAAGAAAAGAAAAAGAAGAAATAAACAACCATGGATAGTACAATGAAAAAGTATGAACACCGACAACTGGAATGAGTGCGTGAACATGAATGTAATGTCGGTGAGAAATACGTACTCCCCCAAGCTTAGGCTTTTGGCCTAAGTTGGTCTTGGGCCATGGCTGGCCTGGATAATATCCAAAGTCATAGTTGGGGTTGTACAGGGCTGCGGCAGCTGCCGCCTGAATGGCTTCAGAGTGGAGGCGAGCGGTTGTCGCCTCTCTCTCGCACTCGTCTGCCTCCTCTCTGGTTATGAAGTACCTTTGTTTTTCCTGAAAGTTAAAGAAGGCAGAAGCAGGAAGGGTAATATGGGCAGCATGATGTCTATCAAGGATTAGTCGATATAGGAGATGTTGTTCATTTCTCTTGAGGAACTGGTAGCGTACCATATCCTCATAATCAAGAAAGCAGGTGGTAGCTCAATATCATTCTCCTTTATAGGTATCCTAAGATAATTGGCTACACGGGTGGCATAAATTCCACCAAAGAAATCTCCGTCCTTCGCATTTTTGTGTAGCCTCCTAGCAATAATAGCTCCTAAGTTATATTATCTATCACCCATGATCGCACTCTTAAGAATATAAGGTCAGGTACACAAAGGTGGCTGTGCTCATGCTTACTATTAATACATCTACGTATGAAGAGAGCAAGATAATGTATGGCAGGAAAGTGAATGCTCCCCACGGTAGCCTGTGTAATATATCTAGTTTCTCCCATAGTGATGCTAGCAAGAAAATCATTATATTTAGCTTTGTCAGGATCAGTAAAGCTAGCCCATTGCGGAATCTTGCATGCATGGTTAAAATCTTGTAGGTCCATAGTATAAGATTCATCATAAAGATTAAATAGAACGAAATGCGTGTTACGCCGGTACGAAAATTCAAACCTCCGCACAAAGGAATCAATGAGTTGATAATATTGTTTGCATTGGTCTGAAACAAAATCTTCAAGGCTAGCATTTCGTATATACGCGTAAAATTCTTCCTTGAATCCAGCCTGGACCATGAATGATTCTGATGGCCATTCACACGACCGCCCTTGAGCTTTCCTTGGGTGTTCAAGGTCGGGTTCGCGTATCGCGGGTCTTAGGGGCTTCTTGCTTGAGGAACCACCTTGGTATATTTTCCTTACCATTTTTATTTTTCTGAAAAATAATCTGAAAGTTTTAGTAACTCCACATAATAATGAACAAACTCAACCAAAACTTATAGCAACTACTCCCACAAGTGCCTAGAAGCTATATCATGCATCAAAACTACTTGGGACCCTACAAATTTGACATGCAAGCTCAAGAACAAGGTCACCATAGCAACAAGATTTTGCAATATATAAAGCACTAGAACAAAAACTAATTGGACCATTGGAGGAGTCACATACCGATGAACAATGCCCTAAAATAGTTTTGCAAATGAAGCTTTGAGCAAGGAGATAAAAATGGCAGCAAGATAAGCTAAAACACGGGTTTTAGTAATGGTGGGATTTTTTCTGGAGGAAGAAGGAGTGGATGGGTACTGGAATGAGTGAAGGGGCCCCACGTAGGACCCACGAGACAGCGGGCGCACCCAGGGGGTGGCTGCGGCCTGCAGGCTTGTGACCCACTGGTGCAACCCCTGATGTGTTCTTAGTACTAGAAATTCTTAAATATTCCAGAAAAAATCATACTAAATTTTCAGGGAGTTCTGAGAACTTTTATTTTTCAGGATATTTTCTATTGCATGGGTAAAACGGAAAACAGGGAAATAAATTTTTTTTACTAAATTGAAAGTAAAGAACAAAAAATAAAAAGTTAGGTATAGAAGGTTGTGCTTTCCAAATTCATCCATCTCATGCGCGTCAAAAAGAATCCATCAGTAAGGTTGCTCAAGTCTTATTGACAAACTTTTTTCGAATGACATGGAACCAGAGAACTTTCGAATAATAGTAGGTTACCTCAATGGGGATATGCATGTCCCCAAAAATAAGTATATCATATTTCTTCTTGGCAGTAGGAAGAGGGAGTTCAAAGTCTCCAATAATGAACGTTGGAATTTTTTCAATGGAGTTGATGCTATTAACTTGAGATTGTTTCTTTGGAAAATGTACCGTATGCTCATTACCATTGACATGGAAAGTGACATTGCCTTTATTGCAATCAATAACAGCCCCTATAGTATTAAAAAAAGGTATACCAAGGATGATCGACAAGCTGTCGTCCTCGGGAATATCAAGAATAACAACATTAAGATAGTAATGTTTGCAACCACAACAGGCACATCCTCACAAATATCGATAGGTAAAGTCATTGATTTATCAGCCATTTGAAGAGAGATTTTAGTAGGTGTCAATTTATTCAAGTCAATTCTACGATATAAAGAGAACGACATAACACTAACACCAGCTCCAAGGTCACATAAAGTAGTTTTAACATAATTTACTTTAATGGAGCATGGTATAGTAGGTACTCCAGGATCTCCCAGTTTCTTTGGTATTCCACCCTTAAAGGTGTAATTAGCAAGCATGGTGGAGATCTCACCTTCCGGTATCTTTCTTTTATTAGTAATAATATCTTTTATGTACTTAGCACAAGGAGACATTTTCACAATAACAGTTAAGCGCATCCGTAAGAAAACAGGTCTCAACATTTCAGCAAAGTGCTGAAAATCCTCATCATCCTTTTTTCTGGCTGATTTAGGAGGAAAGGGCATGGGTTTCTCAACCCATGGTTCTCTTTCTCTACCATGCTTCTGCTACCTCTTGAGCTTGCGTTGGTTTCATTACTACTCAAAGTTTTGATATCCTCTACTCCACTTTCAATGCTTTTAGCATCAAGATAGATGGAGTCCGAATCATTGGGGCGTTTTTCAACCAAAGTGGATTCATATCCAGCCCCATCATCATTAGGTTTGACACTAGAAAACAAGGATTCAATGGGAGTCACACCAAGCACTTTAAGATCTTCGTGACTCTCATCACGAGAACACGCCTTTTTAAGCCATTCATGTCTAGCACGAATTTGGGTGGTTCTTTCTTTACTCTCATTCATGGAAACACACATAGCTCTCAAAGTTTTATCCATATTGATCTTGGGAGGAGCACATCTAACTTTCAAAGCATCAATATCAAGAGACCTATCAACGCTCCTAGCCAAATCATCAATTTTGATAGTTTTTCTTCTATGGACGCATTGAAAATCTTTTGCGAGTTGATAAACTCTTTAATACTACTCTCTAGATCAGAGGGTAATTTATTGTAATTTCCATGAGCATTTTTGTAGGAGTTGCCAAAGTTATTGGAGGGATTACTAGGAAAAGGCCTAGGAATATAGTTTCCTCTAAAAGCATTGTTGTTGCCAAAATTATTCCTACGAACAAAATTAACATCCAAGCTTTCATTGCTACTCTCAATCAAGGAAGATAAGGGCATATCATTTGGATATAAAGGAGCACCTTTACTAGCAAACAATTTCATTAACTCATCCATCTTAGAACTCAACGAGTTAATTTCTTCTATAGCGTGTACTTTTTTACTAGTAGTTGACCTTTCAGTGTGCCACTGAGAATAGTTTGTCATGATATTGTCTAGGAGTTTTGTGGCTTCTCCTAATGTGATTTCCATGAAAGTTCCACCAGAGGCAGAGTCCAAGATATTTCTAGAAGCAAAATTCAAACCAGCATAGAAGATTTGTATAATCATCCAAAGACTCAAGCCATGAGCGGGAAAATTTCTAATCATCAATTTCATTCTCTCCCAAGATTGTGCAACATGTTCATGATCTAGTTGCTTAAAGTTAATGATATCATTACGGAGAGAGATAATCTTAGCCGGTGGAAAATACTTGGATATATAAGCATCTTTGCACTTGTTCCAAGAATCAATACTATTTTTGGGCAAAGATGAAAACCAAGTTTTTGCTCGATCTCGCAATGAGAACGGAAATATCTTCAATTTAATCACATCATTATCCACATCTTTCTTCTTTTGCATATCGCATAACTCAATGAAGGTATTAAGATGGGATGCGGCATCTTCACTACGAAGACCGGAGAATTGCTCTTTCATAACAAGATTCAGCAAAGAAGCATTGATTTCATATGATTCCGCACTAGTGGCGGGAGCAATCGGAGTACTAATAAAATCATTATTATTAGTATTCGAGAAGTCACAAAGTTTGGTGTTTTCAGTCATGGTGACTTCAGCAAGCAGACAAGCACACAAGCGAACAGAAAGCAAGCGAAAGAAAAGGGCGAACGAAAAAGGCAAATATTTTTGTAAATTTTTGTTTTTCAGAAGTGGGGGAGAGGAAAACGAGAGGCAAAAAAGTAAATGCAAGAGATGAGTTTGCGATGATTACTTGGATAAGCTTCACTTGATGCTCCCCGGTAACGGCGCCAGAAATTCTTCTTGCTACCTTTTGAGCTTGCGTTGGTTTTTCCCTTGAAAAGGATACGGTTATGCAGCACAGTAGCAGTAAGTATTTCCCTCAGTTTGAGAACCAAGGTATCAACCCAGTAGGAGTATCAAGCCAAGTCTCCACCGTTCTGCGCAAAAACAGCAAACTTGCACCCAACGCTACAAAGGGGTTGTCAACCCTTCACGATTGATTGCAAGGTGAGATCTGAAGGCGGAAAGTGCAACAAAGTAAAAGTGTAGGGCTGAAAATATGATGTGAAGTAGACCCGGGGGCCATAGTGTTCACTAGAGGCTTCTCTCATGATAGCAAATATTACGGTGCGTGAACGAATTACTGTCGAGCAATTGATAGAACCACGCAAAGTCATGACGATATCTAAGGCAATGATAATACATATAGGCATCACGTGCGAGACAAGTATACCGATACTTTCTGCATCTACTACTATTACTCCACACATCGACCGCTATCCAGCATGCATCTAGTGTATTGAGTTCATGACAAACAATGTAACGCCTTAAGCAAGATGACATGATGTAGAGGGATAAATTCATGCAATAGATATAAACCCCATCTTTTTACCCTTGATGGCAACAACACGATGCGTGCCTCGCTACCCCTTTTGTCACTGGGTGAGGTCACCGCACGGTATGAACCCAAAACCAAGCACTTCTCCCATTGCAAGAATCATAGATCAAGTTGGCCAAACAAAACCCACAACTCGAAGAGAATTACAAGGATATGAAATCATGCATATAAGAGATCAAAGGAAACTCAAATAAGATTCATAGATAATCTGATCATAAATCCACAATTCATCGGATCTCGACAAACACACCGCAAAATAAGATTACATCGGATAGATCTCCATGAAGATCATGGAGAACTTTGTATTGAAGATCCAAGAGAGAGAAGAATCCATCTAGCTACTAGCTATGGACCCGAAGGTCTATGGTGAACTACTCACGCATCATCGGAGAGGCAATGGTGTTGATTAAGAAGCCTTCCGTGTCCGAATCCCCCTCCGGTAGGGCACCAAAACGTGCCCCAGATGGGATCTTGCGGAGACAGAAGCTTGCGCCGGTGGAAAAGTATTTTCATGGCTCTCTCCCGTGGTTTCAGATTTTTCACGGATTTATAGGCGGAAGAAGTAGGGCAGAGGAGCCACAGGGGGCCCACAATCCTGCTAGGCGCAGCCCCCCAGGCCGCGGCTAGGGGGCTTGTGGCCTCCCCTGGTGCCCTCTGTCTTGGTTCTCAAGCTCCCTATGTATCTTCTGTTCCAGAAAAAATCTTTTCGGAGGTTTTATTCCGTTTGGACTCCGTTTAATATTCTCCTTTGAAAATGATCAAAAACACGGAAAAAACAGGAACTGGCACTTGGCACTGAGTTAATAAGTTAGTCCCAAAAAAGATATAAAAGGCATACAAAACATCCAAAGTTTGACAAGATAATAGCATGGAACCATCAAAAATTATAGATACGTTGGAGATGTATCAAGCATCCCCAAGCTTAACTCCTGCTCGTCCTCGAGTACGGAAGTGATAAAGACTAAATTTTTGATGTGGAATGCTACCTAGCATAATTGTCCTTTGTAACTTGTTTCATGTGACATGAATGTTCAGATCTGTAAGATTCAAAACAATAGTTTTCCATTGACATGAAAACAATAGTACTTCAAGCAAACTAGCAAGGTAATCATGAAGTTTCGAAATAACAAGGCCAAAGAAAGTTATCCCTACAAAATCATATAGTCTGGCTATGCTCCATCATCCCCACACAATGAATTTAAATCATGCACAACCCCGGTATTGGCCAAGTAATTGTTTTCGCACTCTTACTTTCTCAAACCTTTTTCAACTCTCACGCAATACATGAGCGTGAGCCATGTATATAGCACTATAGGTGGAATAGAGTGTGGTGGAGGTTGTGAGGAAAAAATGAGGAGATGGTCACATCGAACCGGCATATCAAAGGGATATGGAGATGCCCATCAATAGATATCAATGTGAAAGAGTAGGGATTACCATGCAATGGATGCACTTAGAGCTGTAAGTATGTGAAAGCTCAAAAGGAGAACTAGTGGGTGTGCATCCAACTTGCTTGCTCAAGAAGACCTAGGGCTATTTTGAGGAAGCCCATCATTGGAATATACAAGCCAAGTTACATAATGAAGATTCCCACTAGTATATGGTGGTGACAAAACAAGAGACTCTCAATCATGAAGAACATGGTGCTATTATGAAGCACAAGTGTGGAAAAAGATAGTAGCATTGTCCCTTCTCTCTTTTTCTCTCTTTTTTGATTGGGATCTATGGCCTCTTTCCATATTATTATTTTTTGTGGGCAACTTTGGACTTTTTTTTATTTCCTCACATGGGACAATGCTCTAATAATGATGATCATCACACTTTCATTTACTCACAGCTCAATGCTTAGAACGATGACGACTCTATAGGAAATGCCTCCGGCAGTGTACCGGGATGTGCAACGATCTAGCTTGCCGTATGATGTTGAAACATCTCGCTAGCTATCTTACGATCATGCAATGGCAATATGAAAGTGACGACAGAAGTCATGAGACAAAACGGTGGGAGTTGCATGGCAATATATCTCGGAATGGCTATGAAAAGGCCATGATAGGTAGGTATGGTGGCTGTTTTGAGGAAGGTCTATGGTGGTTTTGTGCACCGGCGAAAGTTGCACGGCACTAGAGAGGCTAGCAATGGTGGAAGGTGAAAGTGCATCTATACCATGGACTCACATTAGTCATGAAGAACTCACATACTTATTGCGAAAGTTTTTATTAGTAATCAAAACAAAGTGCTAAACGCATACTCCTAGGGGAAGGGTTGGTAGGTTTTAATCATCGCGCGATCCCGACCGCAACACAAAGGATGACAATCAATAAATCAATTATGCTCCGACTTCCTAACATAGCGGTTCACCATACGTGCATGTTATGGGAATCACTAACTTCAACACAAGTATTTGTAGATTCATAACACCCTACTAAGATGACTCTTAATATTACCAAATCCATGTCTCAAAACTAATTGAGAAGAATCAGACTTCTCTTTCTAATCAATGCACAAGAATATGGAAGTTTTATTGTATCCTCTTTGGACGCCTATCATCTTTAGGACTACTTTCATTGCACAAGCCAACTACCAAGTTACTCAGAGAGAGCACTCTCAAAAAGATATAAGTGAAGATCGAGAGTTCTTATTTCTCCAAAATATGACACCGCCATGCTCTAAAATATCTAAGTGAAGCACTTAGAGCAAAGTTATCTAGGTCAAAAGATATAAGTGAAGCACATGTGAGCTAAATTGCCTAACTCAAAAGATATAAGCGAAGCTCAATGAGTATTCTAGCAAATTCACGATTAGTGCATATCTCTCAAACGGTGTGCAGCAGGGATGATTGTGACACAACAAAAAGAAAAGACTCCTATAATACATGACGCTCCAAGCAAAACACATATCATGTGGTGAACAAAAATATAGCTCCAAGTAATGTTACCGATGGATTGAAGACGAAAGAGGGGATACCTTCCCGGGGCATCCCCAAGCTTAGGCTTTTTGGTGTCCTTGAATTTGGCATGGGATGCCTTGTGAATCCCCAAGCTTGAGCTCTTTCCACTCTTTATCCCTTTGTCCGTGAGAACATCACCCAAAACTTGAAAACTTCACAACACAAAACTTAAACCACCTCTTTAGGTACTGTAGCAAACTTGATTTCTATTTATATTGGTGTTAGATTACTATATTCTCACTTTTCCATGGCTAGTACCCCCGATACTATCCATAGTTTCATCAAAATAAGCAATCAACAGAACAAAAACAGATTCTGTGAAAACACAGACCAGTCTATAGGAATCTGTATACTTCGTATACTTCTGGTATCTAAAAAATTCTAAAAAATTACGAAAATTTGGGCAATTGGCATATAAACTAGAAACAAAACGAATCAACTCAAAAGCTCTTTCTGGATAAAAAATAAAAATAATTTCGTGAGCGAAAAGTTTCTGTCTTTTTCCAGCATGATCAAACAACCATCACCAAAACTAGTCATAAAGGTTTTACTTGGCTCAAACACAAAAAGACACACAAAAAGACACAATCATAACAGAATTATGAGGGTGTGGACGCAACAAAACAGAAATCAAAAAGCAAAGATAAATTCATTGGGTTGCCTCCCAACAAGCGCTATTGTTTAACGCCCTTAGCTAGGCATAAGGCGATAGAATTACGTATCGTCGTCTTTGGTACTCAAACCATAAGTAGCCCTCATCATGGATTCATAATGCAGTCTTATTTTCTTTCTAGGAAAATGTTCCATGCCCTTCTTTAATGGAAATTGAAATCTAATATTCCCTTCCTTCATATCGATGACAACACAAATAGTCCTTAGGAAAGGTCTACCAAGAATGATACGACATGTAGGATTGCAATGAATATCAAGCACAATGAAATCCACGGGTACATAGTTCCTATTTCCAAAAAGAAGAACATTATTGATCCTTCCCATAGGTTTCTTAACAGTAGAATCCGCAAGATGAAAATAAGAGAGCACTCATCAATCTCATTGAAGCCTAGAACATCACATAAATACTTTGGAATCGCGGAAACACTAGCACCCAAATCACACAAAGCATTGCATTCATAGTTTTTGATCTTGATTTTGATACTAGGTTCCCACTCATCATGAAGTTTTCTAGGAATAGAAACTTCCAATTAAAGTTTCTCTTCAAGAGATTTCATCATAGCCACGACGATATGATCGGTAAAGGCCTTGTTTTGGCTATAAGCGTGTGGAGAGTTTAGCATGGATTGCATCAAGGAAGCACATTCAATAAAATAGAAACTATCATAATTGACTTCCTTGAAATCCAAAGTAGTAGTTACGTTACTACTCAAAGTTTTGATATCCTCTACTCCACTTTCAATGCTTTTAGCATCAACATAGATGGACTCCGAATCATTGGGGCGTTTTTCAACCAAAGTGGATTCATATCTAGCCCCATCATCATTAGGTTTGACACTAGAAAACAAGGTTTCAATGGAAGTCACACGAAGCACTTTAAGATCTTCGTGATGCTCATCACGAGAACACGCCTTTTTAAGCCATTCATGTCTAGCACGAATTTGGGCGGTTCTTTCTTTACTCTCATTCATGGAAACATGCATAGCTTTCAAAGTTTCATCCATATTGATCTTGGGAGGAGCACATCTAACTTTCAAAGCATCAATATCAAGAGACATTCTATCAACGCTCCTAGCCATATCATCAATTTTGAGTAGTTTTTCTTCTATGGACGCATTGAAAATCTTTTGCAAGTTGATAAACTCTTTAATATTACTCTCTAGATCAGAGGGTAATTTATTGTAATTTCCATGAGCATTGTTGTAGGAGTTGCCAAAGTTATTAGAGGGATTACTAGGAAAAGGCCTAGGAATATAGTTACCTCAACGAGTTAATTTCTTCTATAGCGTGTACTTTTTTACTAGTAGGTGACCTTTCAGTGTGCCCCTGAGAATAGTTTGTCATGATATTGTCTAGGAGTTTTGTGGCTTCTCCTAATGTGATTTCCATGAAAGTTCCACCGGAGGCGGAGTCCAAGATATTTCTAGAAGCAAAATTCAAACCATCATAGAAGATTTGTATAATCATCCAAAGACTCAAGCCATGAGCGGGACAATTTCTAATCATCGATTTCATTCTCTCCCAAGATTGTGCAACATGTTCATGATCTAGTTGCTTAAAATTCATGATATCATTACAGAGAGAGATAATCTTAGCCAGTGGAAAATACTTGGATATATAAGCATATTTGCACTTGTTCCAAGAATCAATACTATTTTTGGGCAAAGATATAAACCAAGTTTTTGCTCGATCTCGCAATGAGAACGAAAATAGCTTCAATTTAATCACATCATAATCCACATCTTTCTTATTTTGCATATCACATAACTCAATGAAGGTATTAAGATGGGATGCGATATCTTCACTAGGAAGGCCGGAGAATTGCTCTTTCATAACATGATTCAGCAAAGCAGCATTGATTTCATATGATTCCGCACTAGTGGCAGGAGCAATCGGAGTACATATAAAATCATTATTATTAGTATTCGAGAAGTCACAAAGTTTGGTGTTTTCAGTCATGGTGACTTCAGCAAGCAGACAAGCACACAAGCGAACAGAAAGCAAGCAAAAGAAAAGGGCGAACGAAAAAGGCAAATATTTTTGTAAATTTTTGTTTTTCAGAAGTGGGGGAGAGGAAAACGAGATGCAAAAAATGAAATGCAAGAGATGAGTTTGCAACGGTTACTTGGATAAGCTTCACTTGATTCTCCCCGGCAACGGCGCCAGAAATTCTTCTTGCTACCTCTTGAGCTTGCGTCGGTTTTTCCCTTGAAGAGGAAAGGGTGATGCAGCACAGTAGCAGTAAGTATTTCCCTCAGTTTGAGAACCATGGTATCAATCCAGTAGGTTTATCAAGCCAAGTCTCCACCGTACCTGCGCAAAAAACAACAAACTTACACCCAAAGCTACAAAGAGGTTGTCAATCCCTTCACGATTGATTGAAAGGTGAGATCTGAAGGCCGAATGTGCAAAAAAGTAAAAGTGTAGGGCTGAAAATGTGATGTGAAGTAGACCCTAGGGCCATAGTGTTCATTAGAGGCTTCTCTCATGATAACAAATATTACGGTGGGTGAACGAATTACTGTCGACCAATTGATAGAACTGCGCAAAGTCATGATGATGTCTAAGGCAATGATCATACATATAGGCATCACGTCCGAGACAAGTAGACCGATACTTTCTGCATCTACTACTATGACTCCACACATCAACCGCTATCCAACATGCATCTAGTGTATTGAGTTCATGACAAACAGAGTAACGCCTTAAGCAAGATGACATGACGTAGAGGGATAAATTCATGCAATAGATGTAAACTCCATCTTTTTACCCTTGATGGCAACAACACGATGCGTGCCTTGCTACCCCTTCTGTCATTGGGTGAGGTCACCGCACGGTATGAACCCAAAACCAAGCACTTCGCCCATTGCAAGAGTCATAGATCAAGTTGGCCAAACAAAACCCACAACTCGAAGATAATTACAAGGATATGAAATCATGCATATAAGAGATCAGAAGAAACTCAAATAAGATTCATAGATAATCTGATTATAAATGCACAATTCATCGGATCTCGACAAACACACCGCAAAAGAAGATTACATCGGATTGATCTCCATGAAGATCAAACTTTGTATTGAAGATCCAAGAGGGAGAAGAAGCCATCTAGCTACTAGCTATGGACCCGAAGTTCTATGGTGAACTACTCACGCATCATTGGAGAGGCAATGGTGTTGATGAAGAAGCCCTTCGTATCCGAATCCCCCCTCCGGCAGGGCACCAGAATGTGCCCGAGATGGGATCTTACGTAGATAGAATCTTCCGGCGGCGGAAAAGTATTTTCGTGGCTCTCTCCCGTGGTTTCAGATTTTTTGGGGATTTATAGGCGGAAGAAGTAGGGCAGAGGAGCCACAGGGGGGCCGCACCTAGCAGTCTTGTGGCCTCCCCTGGTGCCCTCTGCCTTGGTTCTCAAGCTCCCTGCGTATCTTCTGTTCCGAAAAAAAAATCTTTTTGGAGGTTTTAATCCGTTTGGACTCCGTTTAATATTCTCCTCTGAAAAGGGTCAAAAACACGGAAGAAACAGGAACTGGCACTTGGCAATGAGTTAATAAGTTAGTCCCAAAAAAGATATAAAAGGCATACAAAACATCCAAAGTTTGAAAAGATAATAGCATGGAACCATAAAAAATTATAGATACGTTGGATACGTATCAGCTTCCTAGCAACAAAATCTCTTTTATCATATCTCTTATTCTTAGGTTATGGGTTATCAAGATCAGCAGCAGGTTCAAACTCCACATCATTGTCATTACTAGGTTGACCATGAACATGAACATCGTCATTAATATTATCACTAGGTTCATGTTCATTACCAGATTGTGTCTGAGCATCAGAAATAGAGATATCATTTGGGTTTTCATGTGACTCTATAACAGGTTCACTAGCAGCATGCAAAGTCCTATCATCATTCTTTTTGTTTTTATTAGAAGGACCAGGTATATCAATATTAACTCTGTGATAATCTTGGTCAACTCCCTTAGGATGGCCCTCAGGATACAATGGTTCCTGAGTCATTCTACCACCTCTAGTCACAACTCTAACAGCATGATCATTGTTCTTACTAGTCATCTCAATGAGCAAATCATTTTGTGCCTTAAGTACATGTTCTACTTGAGTAGTTACCATGGAAGCATGTTTACTAATAAGCCTAAGGTCATTAACAGTTCTACTCATATATTCACCCAAGTGATCAAGCATGTAAGCATTATGATTCAATTGTCTACTGACATAAGCATTGAAATTTTCTTGTTTAACAACAAAATTATCAAATTCATCCAAGAATTGGCTAGCAGACTTATTATAAGGAATGTCACCTTGATCAAATCTATGAACAAAATTTACATCTACTACCTGTGTTAGGTTATCAAGACCATGCATTTCTTCAATAGGTGGTAGATTCTTAATATCTTCATCTTTAATACCTTTTTCCTTCATAGATTTCTTTGCCTCTTGCATATCTTCAAGACTGAGGAATTGACTACCTATTTTCTTTCGAGTTGGTTTTGGAGGTGGTTCAGGGTTAGTCCAATCATTATCATTGCTCAATATATTGTTCAATAATAGTTCAGCTTGTTCAACAGTTCGTTCCCTGAAAACACAACCATCATAACTATCTAGGTGGTCCCTAGAAGCATCTCTTAGTCCATTATAAAAGATATCAAGTATTTCATTTTTCTCGAGAGGGTGATCATGCAAAGCATTAAGTAATTGGAGAAGCCCCCTAAGCTTGTGGGAGACTCTTTTCTTCAATTTGCACAAAGTTAAATATTTCCTGCAAGGTAGCTTGTTTCTTATGGGCAGGATTTTTTTCTAGAGAAGTAATAAATCATATCATTGGAACTACGCACACAACCACAAGCAAGAGAGTTAAACCATATCTTAGCATTACCCTTTAATGAGAACGAAAAAATCTTAAGAATATAATAGTAACAAATTTTTTCCTCATGAGTGAATAGGGTGGCTATATCATTCAATTTAGTAAGGTGTGCCACAATAGTTTCAGATTCATAACCATGAAAAGGATCAGATTCTACCAAAGTAATTAACTCAGGATCGACAGAGAATTCATAATCCTTATCAGTAATACAAATACGTGAAGTAGCAAACTTGGGATCATATTGCATTCTACCATTCAAATATTTTTCTTCCACTTGCATATCAATTTCTTAAGATCATCTCTATCCTTACAAGAAACAAAGTCCCTAGCTAGTCCTTCCATAACATAACCCTCAGGTATATTAGGCAATTCATATCTTGGAGAGCTAGGATTAGTAGGTGAATCATAGTGTTCAGTTTCATTAGATTCAACAATATTATCAGTTTCAACATTTACTCTAGCAATTTGTTCATCAAGAAATTCACCAAGTGGCACACTGATACATCTCCATCGTATCTACTTTTCCAAACTATTTTGCCCTTGTTTTGGACTCTAACTTGCATGATTTGAATGGAACTAACCCGGACTGACGCTGTTTTCAGCAGAATTGCCATGGTGTTGTTTTTGTGTAGAAATGAACGTTCTCGGAACGTCCTGAAAATTTACGGAGAATATTTCTGGAAAATATGAAAAATACCTGCGCAAAGATCCACCGGAGGGGACGGGCCAGTGGGCCAAAAGCCCTGTCGCCGCGGCCTCCCCCCTGGCCGCGACCACCTGGCTTGTGGGGACCACGTGGCTCTACCGCCCCCAATTCCAGTGCTATTTATTCCTTTTCGTCCCGGAAAAAAAATCAAGAGAGAGGATTTCATCGCGTTTCACGTTCCAAAGGCATCGCCACATCCCGTTCTTGCCGTGGAGGGCAGATCTGGAGTTCGTTTTGGGCTCCGGATCAAGGAGATCATCTCCATCGTCATCATCAACCTTCTTCCCTCTCCAATTCCATGAAGCTCTTCATCGTTCGTGAGTAATCTATTTGTAGGCTCGCTGGGCGGTGATGAGTAGGATGAGATCTATCATGTAATGGAGTTAGTTTTGACGGGGATTCATCCCTAGTATCCACTATGTTCTGAGATTGATGTTGCTACTACTTTGCTATGCTTAACGATTGTCACTAGGGCCCGAGTGCCATGAATTCAGATCTGAAATTATTATGTTATCACCAATATATGTGTGTTTTAGATCCGATCTTGCAAGTTGTAGTTACCTACTATGTGTTATGATCCGGCAACCCCGGAGTGACAATAACCGGAACCACTCCCGGTGATGACCATAGTTTGAGGAGTTCATGTGTTCACCAAGTGCTAATGTATTGGTCTGGTTCTTTATTAAAAGGAGAACCTTAATATCCCGTAGTATCCATTTGGACCCCGCTGCCACGGGAGGGATGGACAATAGATGTCATGCAAGTTCTTTTCCCTAAGCACATATGACTACACACGGAATGCATGCCTACATCACATCGACGAACGGGAGCTAGTCACATATCTCTCCGTGTTATAACTGTTGCATGATGAATGTAATCCAAAAAATCACCGATCCATTGCCTATACTTGCTTTGCTCTGCCGTTACTACTGTTGCTTCTACTATTACTTGCTGCTACCGTTACTTGCTTTGTCCTGCTGCTGCTGCCACTACTGTTGCTACTACTATTACTTGCTGTTGCTATTACTTGCTACTGTTGCTACTTGCTACTGTTGTCACTACTGCTGTTCCTTGCTACTGTTGTTACTCGTTACACTACTGCTACTGCTACTGAGACAACAGACCTTCCCTGGCAATGGCGCTAGGAATCCTGCTGCTACGGCTACACGTGTATGGATTCCTTGGCAAATATGCAAAGGATTTCCCTGCAGCCTTGGAGCCTTGCGTTGGTGTTCCCTTGAAGAGGAAAGGGTGATGTAGCACAGCGGCGGTAAGTATTTCCGTCAGTTTGAGAACCAAGGTATCAATCTAGTAGGAGGAGCGTTAAAGTCACAAGTACCTGCACAAACACAACGAGCTTGCACCCAACGCTATGAAGGGGTTGTCAATCCCTTATGGGTTGTTTGCAAAGTGAGAACTGAAAGCAAAGAGTAAACAGAGCAAAGTAAAAGTGAAAGTGGAAACGATAGTTGTGAATAGACCCGCGGGCCGTAGTGTTCACTAGTGGCTTCTCTCATGAAAGCAAGTAGACGGTGGGTGAACGAATTACTGTCGAGCAATTGATAGAACCGCGCAAAGTCGTGACATTATCTATGGCAATGATTATATCTATAGGCATCACGTCCAAAACAAGTAGACCGATACTTTCTGCATCTACTACTATTACTCCACACGTCGACCGCTATCCAGCATGCATCTAGTGTATTAAGTTCAAAAGAACAGAGTAACGCTTTAAGCAAGATGACATGATGTAGATGGAGAATCTCATATCTACGACAAAAGCCCATCTTGTTACCCTTGATGGCAACAACATGATGCATGCCTTGCTGCCCCTTCCGTCACTAGGAAAGGTCACCACACGGTATGAACCCAAAACCAAGCACTTCTCCCATTGCAAGAATCATAGATCTAGTTGGCCAAACAAAACCCAAGACTCGGAGAGTCTTACAAGGATATCAAATCATGCATATAAGAAATCAGCAAAGCCTCAAATATAATTCATGGATAATCTGATCACAAATCCACAATTCATCGGATCTCGACAAACACACCGCCAAAGAGGATTACATTGGATAGATCTCCATGAAGATCATGGAGAACTTTGTATTGAAGATCCAAGAGAGAGAAGAAGTGATACGTCCATTTTGCATCATGCTTTCATGTTGATATTTATTGCTTTATGGGCTGTTATATTACTTTGTGGTACCATATTTATGCCTTTTCTCTCTTATTTTGCAAGGTTTATTTGAAGAGGGAGAATTCAGGCAGCTGGAATTCTGGACTAGAAAAGGAGCAAATCTTAGTCCACTATTGTGCACATCTCCAAATGCCATGAAAAGTTACGTGGAATTTTTTGGGATTATATAAAAAGGACTGGGCGAAAGAAGTACCGGAGGGGGGCTGCCAGGGCGCCACAAGCCCTGCCACTGCCACCCCCCTGGTGGCGGAGGGCCAGCTTGTGGGCTCCCTGACGGCCCACTAGCCCCCCTCTTTTGCTATATGAAGGGTTTCGTTCCAGAAAAAAAATCAATCGGGGGCTTTTTCGTGGTTTCGCCGTTGCCACGAGGCGGAACTTGAGCAGATTCAATCTAGAGCTCCGGCAGGACGATCCTGCCGGGGAAACTTCTCTCCCGGAGGGGGAAATCGTCGCCATCGTCATCACCAACACTCCTCTCGTCGGAGGGGAGGCATCTTCATCAACATCTTCATCAACACCATCTCCTCTCCAATCCCTAGTTCATCTCTTGTAACCAATCTCCATCTCACGACTCTGATTGGTACTTGTAAGGTTCCTAGTAGTGTTGATTAGTCTTTGTAGTTGATGCTAGTTAGATTACTTGGTGGAAGAGTTTATGTTCAGATCCTTGATGCTATTCATTACACCTCTGATCATGATTATGATTATGCTTTGTGAGTAGTTACTTTTGTTCCTGAGGACATGGGAATAAGTCATGCTGATAATAGTCATGTGAATTTGATATTCGTTCGATATTTTGATATGTTGTATGTTGTCTTTTCCTCTAGTGGTGTTATGTGAACGTCGACTACATAACACTTCACCATACTTGGGCCTAGAGGAAGGCATTGGGGAGTATTAAGTAGATGGTGGGTTGCTGGAGTGACAGAAGCTTAAACCCCATTCTATGCGTTGCTTCGTAAGGGGCTGATTTGGATCCACTAGTTTAATGCTATGGTTACACGTTGTCTTAATTCTTCTTTCGTAGTTGCGGATGCTTTCAAGAGGGGTTAATCATAAGTGGGATGCTTGTCGAAGTAATGGCAGTTCCCAAGCGCCGGTCCACCCACATATCAAACTATCAAAGTTACGAACGCGGATCATATGAACATGATGAAACTAGCATGACAGAAATTCCCGTGTGTCCTCGAGAGCATTTTTCCTCCTATAAGACTTTGTTCAGGCTTGTCCCTTGCTACAAAAGGGATTGGGACACTTGCTGCACTATTGCTACTACTTGTTACTTGTTACTTTTCGCTTGCTACGTTTCACCTCACTACACCATCACTTGTTACCGCTACTTTCAGTGTTTGCAGTTATTACCTTGCTAAAAACCATTTATCAGAGCCTTCTGCTCCTCGTTGCTTTCGACACTCTTACTTATCGAAAGGACTACGATTGACCTATACCTGTGGGTCATCAAGACTCTTTTCTGGCGCCATTGCTGGGGAGTGAAGCGCCTTTGGTAAGTGGAAATTGGTAAGGAAACATCTATATACTATGCTGAAATTTATTGTCACTTGTCACTATGGAAACTGTACCTTTGAGGAGTTTGTTCGCGGTATCTTCACCACAAACGGAAGCATGAGGAGTTGTTCCTCAACCTGAGGTACCTACTGAAAATATCTTTTATGAAATTCCTTCGGGTATGCTTGAGAAACTGCTGGCTAATCCTTTTACAGGAGATGGATCTTCACATCCAGACTTGCATCTGATCTATGTAGATGAAGTTTGTGGTTTATTTAAGCTTGCAGGTTTGCCCGAGGATGAGGTAAAGAAGAAAGTCTTTCCTTTATCTTTGAAGGATAAAGCGTTGACATGGTATAGGCTATGTGATGATACTGGATAATGGGGCTACAATCAGTTGAAATTGGAATTTCATCAAAAGTTCTATCCTATGCATTTAGTACATCGTGATCGGAACTTTATTTATAACTTTTGGCCTCGTGATAGGGAAATCATAGCTCAAGCTTGAGGGAGGCTTAAATCAATGCTATATTCATGCCCCAATCATGAGCTCTCGAGAGAAATCATCACTCAAAACTTTTATGCTCGGCTTTCTCATGAAGATCGTACCATGCTTGACACTTCTTGTACCAGTTCTTTTATGAAGAAGGATATTGATCACAAGTGGGA
Source organism: Hordeum vulgare subsp. vulgare (assembly GCF_904849725.1). NCBI lineage: Eukaryota > Viridiplantae > Streptophyta > Magnoliopsida > Poales > Poaceae > Hordeum > Hordeum vulgare. Next base: position 357,165,714 of record NC_058520.1, read on the forward strand.
TTTATTGGAAAGAATCAAACGCAACTCTGAAGATTGGGAGCTAGAGGAAGGTAAGGAGTCAGGTATGAATTTCCAGTTTGATTGCGTTAAATCTTTCGTTGAGACAAACACTTTTTGAGATCTTAGCGCTAAGTATGGAATTGACTCTGAGATAGTAGCTTCTCTATGTCAATATTTTGCTGCTCATGTTGATCTTCCCAAAGAGAAGTGGTTTAAATATAATCCTCCTTTAGAAAGCAACATAGCCAAGACCAATCTAGTTGAGGAGAAAGTCATTGCTTTTAGTGATCCTGTTGTTCCTTGTGCTTACACTGAGAAACCACCATACCCTGCTAGGATAAAGGATTATTCTAAAGCTCCAACTGTGATACGTAGGGGTTACATTAGACCACTTGCACCCCCTAAGGAGATTAGAGTTAAACCTAGTATAGCTATTATCAAATATCTCTTAGCCGAAGACATAGATGGGCATGTTATCAAATTCTGTGAGGACTCCGCTAGAATTGCTAAACCTCACGCGAAAGACGAATACAGACCTGTAGTTGGCCTACCCGTTGTTTCTGTCAAGATAGGAGATCACTGTTACCATGGTTTATGTGATATGGTAGCTAGTATTAGTGCAATACCCCGTTCTCTACATGATGAAATCAAAGATGAGATTGCAGCTGCTGAGTTAGAACCCATTGATGTCACTATTACGCTAGCTAATAGAGACACTATCTGCCCTGTGGGAATTGTGAGAGACATAGAAGTCCTGTGTGGTAAGACGAAGTATCCTACTGATTTCCTCATCCTTGGTACTGCACAAGATGGCTTGTCGGGGGGATAACCCCGGGGTAGGCTCATCAAGCTTGTTCCTTCATTTCCGGCCCAATGGACATGAAGATATGGAGATTCCCAAGGCCCAAGTCTTCTGACCGGCTAGGCATCACCTGTCGGCTGGAAGACGAGGCGACCACCTTTCTGGCCGGCCAGGCAGCCCCTGCCGGCTGGAATGCAGGCGGCCTCCCCTTCAGAACCGGCCTGGTCCCGCGAGCCGAACTGGGGAGGAGGCGGCCACCCTCAAGCCGGCTGACCAAGCAGGCTAGCCGGCTGAGGATCGCAAGTCACATCAGATCGTAGGTTAGGAAGAGACCTCACGATTAAAGGTAGCTACGCGTCAGCGAAGGTACAGGATCAGGGCGCCCGGCAGGTACGAGCGTCGGCGGTTACGCCGCTGACCTACCCCGGCTGTAATCCATCACCTAGCCTAGTGTCGGACCGTCACACTCCCACTCCATTACTGCACTCGGCGTGGGGAACAGTGGAGGCGGTCGTACTACCTGCCCATGAAGAATCTCGCGGGGCGACGCTTGACGTACAACGCGTGCTCAGTGTCAACCTTACGCGGGAGCCCCATTGGCCAGCCGGCGGGTCCCACAGGTAATCGAGACCATCCAGACAAAGGGCCCCTCATCGACAAGACAAGACCCTTGTGGGCCCCTGGCCAGCTGGAGAAGCAGCCATCCGGGTCCCACGCTTGTACCCTTTATCCATACTGTAGGCCGGTGGGTTCGTCTATAAAACCCCCGGTCGCCCCCATGCAGAGGGGCCGATCACTTGCCAGCCATTCAACACTACACACTCACCAACCAACAGAGAGCGAGGTAGAGACGAGCCGGCTGCTCCCCTCTTCCTCCTCCCAACACAGCTCCAGGAGCAACATTGTACTCTGTTCCCATACATCAAACACACCAGTAGGATTAGGGGTATTATCTCTACGGAGAGCCCTGAACCTGGGTACATCGTGTTCCCATGTGTGTACCAACCTTGTTCCCAGCGCCCACCTTTGTCCCTTCGGTTCTCACCGACTTTAGCCTACCAATGGCATAGGTTGCGAGTATTCACCGACATTTAGCACCCACCGTGGGGCCGATCGCGGCATCGGCTGGCTTTACGCGCTGGGCGGGGCCCCGCAACTACACCACCGGATGCATCACGTCCGGATCAGTCTGCATGCCCGTGGAGCTCGCTTTCGACGAGGCGACGCCCATGATGATCGACGTCCCTGTCCACCATGCGGATTCGGACGAAGATTCTGATGACGAGGCACTCCCTAGCGTTGTCGTCGCCGCCATGGAGAGCCTCAGCGTTCTCTTCAGCGACCTTCGCCTCAACGACGACCCGCGCTACTTCGGCGAGGACTACGACGTGGAGGCACTTTGCGCCAGCTTCAGCATGCTCTCTATCGCTGAGAAGCTTGCCCACGACGTTTACCCCAGTAATGTCCTCTTCTTCGATGGCCTTCCGCCGTCGGTAGGGTTCTTCACCCCTTACCACGTTGCTACCGTCTCCAATACCATGGAGGTGATGGTTATCGGCGCCGGCACCAGCGCGGCTCCCGGCAAGGCCTCCGCAGGCGCCGGCGAGCCCGCTGCGGCTGCCGCTGATACACTTCGGGACACCATCGCCGGCCTGAAGACACCGGTCGCTGCTTCTGCCGACCCTGCAGATGCTCGGGCCTCGTTGGAGGAGGCTCGCAGGCGTATCTTGGAGGAGGGCATCGCCATCGCCTCTGCAAAACGTTGGTTGGAGGCTACGCATCGCGAGTATAACTCCACGTACGGTCTCACGCCGATTTCTGAGGCCCCTAGCCGGCTTGGTTCGGTCCGCAGCCGCGGCCGGTTCATCACCGAAGTTCTAGGCGGCGATCTGCCCACCTACAAGACTCCTGCGGCCAACATGCGGGCGGCGCAGGCGGCCATGGAGGAGATGATAAGCTTGGAAGGCGAGGAGCGCGCCTTCCAGGAGAACCGTGTCAAGGATCTCCTTGATGCCGCTAACCATCAACACGCTCGGATTGATCCTGGTCACGCTCAATCGGAGTCCCCAGGAGCATACTCGGGGGCCCGCCGCAACCCTAGCGGCCAGCACCATGCCGAAGGATCTTCCTCGCATTGCCCTTCCAGCTGTAGGGGCGAGGGAAGCCAAGACCAGCGCTCGCAGCACCAGAGCGAGCACACTTCGGGCTTACGTCGCGGAGGCGACGACGGCGATTCGGAGTACGGGGATCTTCCCCCACGAAGGACTCACTCCTCCGGCTCCCGAGGCGCCTCCCCTCTCGCCACTGGGGCTGGCGCCCCCGCCACCCAGGATGAGCGGGACTCTCGCCGGCGCCTCATCGCCCTGGCCCATTCGGCCCTCCTGGAGGAAGACGGACCCGTCGGTCCGGCGTGCTTCGGCCCCCGGATCCGAGGGGAGCCGTTCCCACGAGGCTTCACCTTGCCTCAGGATACGCCAAAATATAATGGCACGACCAAGCGAGAAGACTGGCTGATCGACTACACCACGACCCTGGGCATCGCCAGGGGCAACAAGCACGTAGCGGTTCGCTACGTGCCACTCATGCTGGCCGGCTCGGCCCGGACGTGGCTTAACAGCCTCCCGGCCGGCAGCGTCAACTCCTGGGTGGACTTCGAGGAGGCATTCGTCCGCAACTTCACCGGCCATGGTCGGCCTCGCGAGCTGGCCATGTGCGTCCAGAAGGCCGACGAACCCCTCCGCGACTACGTCACCCGGTGGACCGAGCTCCACAACTCCTGTGAGGGGGTGCATGAGGTACAAGCCATCCAGTAATTCATCGACGGATGCCGAGACGGCACCCTCCTCAAACACAAGCTCATGTGTGCCGAGCCCACCTCTTTGGCGGTGCTCATGGCCAAGGCAGACAAGTACGCCACGGCCGACTCCACAATGCGCATCAAGGTGACCGCCTCGGACAAGGTTGTGCTGGCGCCGGCTACTCCCAAGCCGGCGGGGGACAACCGAGGGGACCAGAACAACTACAAGCGCAAGGCGGATCAGATGGGAAACAACAAGCTTGTGGCCAATGTGGAGGGTGAGGCGTCGACTTCCCAAGCCGGCCCTCCACGAAAGCGCCGCAATCAGGGCAACCATCCCTGCAAGATACATTCGGGGGCGACACCATCTGCCCATAGCCTTCGATAGTGCAGCATCGCGCGCCGGCTGTCGCAAGGGGAGGGCATGCCGGCTCCTCCGGGTGCGCAGGCGGCGCCCCGTGCACCGGCTCCCCATCACGCTCCGCTTCCGCCACCGTCGCCTCATGATGACGGTCCTCACCCTGACGACTATCCACATCAAGGCGGAGCGTTCGTCATCTTCAACAGTGAAGGCGACGACAAGCACAGCCTGCGCCAAAGGCGGCGCGAGGTAAACGCCACTGTCCCCCCGGTTCCCCAGTACATGCATTGGTCTGACAAACCAATTACATGGAGCCGGGTGGACCACACTGCGGTGATGCCCAACCCGGGGTCATACGCACTCTCCTCGACCCCAACTTCGCCTCTAAGAGGCTCACCTGCCGATTCTCCTGGGTGCTGGTCGATGGCGGCAGCAGCATCAACATCCTCTACCTCGACACTCTCCGCAAGCTCGGGCTCAAGGAGACGGACGTCCTGCCAACCAACACTGTCTTCCATGGCATCGTGCCTGGGCAGTCATGCTCGCCCATCGGCAAGATTCAGCTGGACGTCCTCTTCGGTGACAAGGCCCACTTCCGCCGAGAGTCCATATGGTTCGAGGTGGTGGACCTTAGTAGCCCATATCACGCGCTGCTGGGGAGACTGGCTCTGGCCAAATTCATGGCCATCCCGCACTACGCCTACCTGAAAATGAAGATGCCGGGTCCCAAGGGCATCATCACTATTGTTGGCGACTACAAGAAGTCGCTCGAGTGTGCCCAAGATAGCAGCCGCCTCGCCGACACCTTGGTGATTGCTGAGGAAAAGCGGCAGATCGACCGGCTCGTGGCCCAGGCTACCGAGCAGCCGGCGATTCCTTCTCCTCCGTCGCAATCGGCCGGCGACGGCTCTTTCAAGCCGGCTAAAGAGACCAAGCAGGTCCCACTCGACCCCTCCAACCCAAAGCAGTGCATCACCATCGGGGCTGGCCTCAGCCCCAAATAGGAAGGCAAGTTCGTCGACTTCCTCCTTGAGAATCGGGACATCTTTGCGTGGTCCCCCAAGGACATGCCGGGTGTTCCGAGGAAGTACGTTGAGCACAAACTTCACGTGCGACCGGATGCAAAGCCGGTGAAACAACCTTTGCGCCGCTTCACCGAGGGGAAGCGGCGCACAATCGGAGAAGAGATCACCCGGCGCCTTGTAGCCGGCTTCATGATGGAGTTTTCCACCCGGACTGGCTGGCAAGCCTAGTCCTGGTGCTGAAGAAGAACAACACATGGCGAATGTGCATCGACTACACTAGCCTGAATAAGGCCTGTCCGAAAGACCCTTTCGCGTTGCCCAGGATAGATCAAGTGATCGACTCCACTGCAGGCTACGAACTGCTGTCATTTCTGGATGCTTATTCGGGCTACCACCAAATCAAGCTGGATCCAGCTGATCGCCTGAAGACCTCCATCATCATGCCCTTCGGGGCCTACTACTACACCACCATGACGTTCGGTCTGAAGAACGCGGGTGCGACATTCCAACGCTGCATGCAACAGTGCCTAGTTCCACAGATTGGCAGAAACATCCACGTCTATGTGGATGACATCATCGTCAAGACGAAGCAGCACTTCAGCCTCCTCGACGACCTGCGAGAGACATTCGCCAACCTACACGAATACAAGATCTGGCTCAACCCTGAGAAGTGCGTCTTCGGGATCCCAGGCGGCAAGCTCTTGGGGTTCTTCGTATCCGCCCGCGGCATCGAAGCGAACCCTGAGAAGATCAGCACCATCGAGCAGATGGTGCGGCCGGCTCGGATCCTCGATGTCCAGAAGTTCGCCGGCTTCTTGGCATCCCTCAGCTGGTTCGTCAGCCGGCTTGGCGAGAAGGCCCTTCCACTCTACTAGCTCATGAAGACGACGACGAAGTTCGAGTGGAACGACCAGGCGGACGAAGCCTTCCGCGACCTCAAGCGGGTAATCTCGAGCCTGCCAATCTTCGCAACCCCATCTCAAAGGGAACCCGTACTCATATACATCGCGGCGACCACTTGCGTGGTCAGCATAGTGTTGGTAGTTCAGCGCAAAGAGGAAGGCAAGGCCCTGCCAGTGTAGCGCCCTGTCTACTACCTTAGTGAGGTCTTGTCGGCCTCTAAGCAGAACTACCCTCATTACCAAAAAATGTGTCATGGTGTTTACCTTGCCACAAAGAAATTAAAACAATACTTCCAAGAGCATGCCATCACTGTGGTGAGCACTGCTCCGCTATCAGAGATCATGGGCAACCGTGATGCCACGGGCAGAATTGCCAAATGGTCCATCGCCATGGCGGACCATGACATTCGGTACGAGCCTCGCACCGCCATCAAATCACAGGTGGTGGCCGACTTCTTAGTCGACTGGGCCGAGACCCAGTTCGAGCCACCGCCTCCAGATTCCACGCATTGACGGATGCACTTCGACGGCTCAAAGATGCGGACAGGACTGGGAGCCGGCATCACCTTGACGTCTCCGAAAGGGGACCAGCTCAAGTACGCTCTCCAGATCCATTTCGCCGCCTCCAACAACGTCGCCAAGTACGAAGCACTGGCCCACGGCCTCCGGCTTGCCAAGGAGATTGGCATCCGGCGGCTCATATGCTTTGGTGATTCAGACTTGGTGGTGCAGCAGGTCTCTGGAAAATGGGATGCCAGGGACGCCAACCTGGCAAGCTACCGCTTCCTCATCCAGCAACTGAGCGGCCCCTTCGAGGTTTGTGAGTTCCACCATGTTCCCAGGGCAGAAAATGAGGCGACCGATACGTTGGCAAAGATCGGCTCCACAAGGCAGGCCATCCCAGCCGGCGCCTCCCTCGAGCAACTCCACAAGCCGTCTATCAAGCCGTCTCCTGAGTCGGCATCAATCTTCGTACCGGCCGACTCTACGATACAAGCGTCGCCGGCTCCGCGAGTTATGCCGGCTGTGGACCCCACACCGGCTGCACTGACGGCACCAGCTCCAAATGCGGCACCAACTGAGTCTACGGTGCAAGCGCCGTCGGCTCCACCAACTACGCCGGCTTCGGATCCCAATCTGGCTCCATCGGTCCAACCGACTCCAATAACGGCACCAGCTACAACGACAACCCTGGCTCTGCCCGGGCTTGAATCCTCCCAGCGGGTGGACGTCATGGAGATAGACGACGAGCCGGCTGCAGCAATATCACCGGAGATGCCATCAAGCTCGGGGCTGCAGAAGCCCCCAACAGTCAAGACGAAGCGGAGGCGACCCTTGTGTCGGCTCCATCATGGGCTCAGGCCATTCTGGCCTTCCTTCTTCGTGGCGAACTTCCTCAGAACAAGACGGAGGCAAGATAGACCCAGCGCAGGTCCGCCGCCTACGCCATCATCAATCGTGAACTGGTGCGATGCAGCACGACCGGCATGTTCCAACGCTCCGTCGAATCAGAAAAGGGCAGGAGATCCTCAGAGACATCCACCAAGGGGAGTGTGGGCATCATGCCGCCTCTAGAACCCTGGTGGCCAAAGCATTCCGCCATGGATTCTACTGGCCCATGGCCCTCGAGGAGGCTGTGGATCTGGTGGACAAATGTGAAGGCTGCCAACGCTTCAGTGCACTAAGCCATATGCCACCTTCAGCACTGAAAACCATTCCCTTATGATGGCCATTCGCCGTCTGGGGACTGGACATGGTTGGGCCCTTCAAGACGGCTCGCGGAGGGATGACGTATCTTCTGGTAGCCGTCGACAAGTTCCCCAAGTGGATCGAAGCCAGGCCTATCAAGAAGCTTGACGGCCCCACTGCTGTCAGGTTTATCACAGACATCTCTGTCCGATATGGTGTTCCCCACAACATCATCACCGACAACGGTACCAACTTTGCCAAGGGCGCCCTGGCGCTCTACTGTTCCAAGGTAGGCATCCGGCTCGACCTGGCCTCGGTGGCACACCCCCAGTCAAACGGACAAGCGGAGAGGGCCAACGGCCTGATCCTAGGTGGCATCAAGCCAAGGCTAGTGGCACCACTGGTCAGGTCAGCCGGCTGCTGGATCGAAGAACTGCCGGCTGTACTATGGAGCCTCCACACCATGCCCAACCGGCCGACCGACTTCACTCCATTCTTTCTGGTATACGGGTCTGAGGCTATCATCCCCACGGATGTCGAATTCGACTCACCTCGGGTCACCCTATACACAGAAACGGAGGCGAAGGAGGCCAGAGAAGACGGTGTGGATCTCCTCGAGGAAGCAAGGGACTTGGCTTTGAGCTGGACGGCCATCTACCAACAGAAGCTGAGATACTATCACGGCAATAGGATCAGGCCTCTCTCTTTCAGGGAGGGAGACTTGGTCCTCAGAAGAATCCAGCGCACTGCTGGCCAGCACAAGCTCTCACCCCCCTGGGAGGGACCCTTCATCATCAGTAGGGCGTTACACAACAATGCTTACTACCTGATTGACGCCCAGAAGCCAAGGAAGCGCAAGAGGGACGACTCCGGCGAAGAAATGGAGCGCCCATGGAACGCGGTGTTGCTTCGCCCGTTCTATTGCTAAAAGGAGAAGACAAGCAAAGGAAAGAGCATACACATGTATCTTCCTCCCTCTTTAGGGAACAAAGAACGCAATAAAAAGGACATGCTCCATGTTTCTTTTTGTCAAGAGTTCTCACTCAAGTGTACGGGCTACACAACATACCAGCTCTTGCCGGCTTAACCAAGCTCGGAGGCTACGTAGCGCGGCCCCTTTCTAGCTTAAAACAAGCTCGGGGGCTCGCTAGCCGCTCGGACGGTCAATCCTTGTAGTCGGGCACATAGTGTACCGGCTGAATCCCGGTCCTTCGCTTGAACCTGTGGGCTGGCTCCGATCGCTCGGTTCGCGATGTGACGCCGAGTCAGGTCGAATACATGCACAGTCCGGCTATACTTGGGACGACCGGCTCGGGACGGCTCGATCGTTTATACGATCTCCTTCAAGACTCAAGACGGCCTCTGATTGCCGAGCCTCAAGACGGCCTCTGACTGCCGGGAACAACAAATATGGTGAAAAAAGCAGGCTCCATGCTTTCTCTTGCTAAAAGAGTTTTCACTCAGTGTACGGGATACACCGTGTACCACCTCTTGCTGGCTTGCTCAAGCCGGAGGCTACGCAGCATGGCCCCTTGCTAGCTTTAAACAAGCTCGGGGGCTCGCCAGCCGCTCGGACGGTGAATCCTTGTAGTCAGGCACATAGTGTACCGGCTGATTCCCGGTCCATCGCTTGAACCTGTGGGCTGGCTCCGGTCGCTCGGTTCGCGATGTGACGCCGGGTCAGGTCAAATACATGCACAGTCCGGCTATACTAGTGACGACCGGCTCGAGTTGGTTCATTCAAGCTGGCCTCTGATTGGCTTATGTCTTGTTCTTTACGTCTTGATGGCTTCGGATAAGAGAAGTCAACCAGGAATCAAAAGACGGGATCATAAGACGACACGCTTGGTGACGAATATAATGCTGAATATATACATTCATAAAAAGCATTGGCCCACGGCCCACGTTCGTTACATCCCTCTGGGGGTAGAACCGAAAACACAAAAGGACGCCAGTTACAGGACAGCGACCTCAGGGGTCATCTCGGCTGCTGCTCCTGATGTGGTAGCATCGCCGCCTACGGCTCCTCTCGAGGTGGATGCGCCGTCTCCTCCGTTGCGGCCCCCGGCTCCACTGATCCCGGAGTCGGCATACGCCCCACCGCTGGAGGCGGGTGCAGATTCCGCAGCCCGGACCGCCTCGGCGGAGCTACCGTCGGCATCATAGGGCTGAAGGCCGTGTAGATCTTCACCGATCACGCCGCCGTCTTCACCCCGCTCCAAGACGAAGTCATCCCTGGCGGCGTACTCGGCGATGGCGCTGGCTCTCACCCGGAGCTCCTCCTCCACGCCTTGCAGCTCCGCCTCTGAGCCGTCGCGCCGGGCAGCCAGCTTGCCCAAGTTCAGGTTGCGATACCATGACTTGGCCAAGCGTAGGGCCATATAAGCCCCGGACCGCGCTGTGGAGGCTCGCTAGGCGTCCATGCGCTCTCCACCCGCTGCGAGCCAGCGGGCAAGCCGGCTCAGGGTCGTCGGCTCCACGCCCTCCGACCACAAGGCCGCCACCATTGACGAACCTGCAACCTGGAGCTGAGTCACAGACTCACACAGGACGTGCAGGCGGGCCCAAAGGCCCACGTCGATCTCTTCTACGCTCCAGCCGGAGGTAGTATCCACCTCCTGCCCGGCCACGCGACGCTCCTCACAGCTCACCTCAACGGCGGTGTCGGCTGCGACCTGGGTCTTGGAGAAGAGATCTGGGGTAAAGACAGCCGGGACGTAAGAACACAGCAAGAGGAGGAGACGACCAAAAAACCAAACGCAAAACAAGGAAAGGAAACCCACGCTGGAAGGCGTCGTCGGTCTCATGAAAGACCTCGAGGACCTCGCGCTCCCGCACCTCACTCGCATGAGTGAGGCGGGCGATTTCCTCCTGGAGTGTCGCGGAGGACTCCAGCACCTTACCCAGCTACGCTTGCTTCTAGGTAAGGGCTTCGGCCTTCGCCCTCAAGGGGGCGTCCTTGAGGTTCGCCTCCTCAGGATGAAGCGACGCGAGGTGGTCCATGTTAGCAGAGTAGGAGGCCTCCTTCTCCTGCAGCATGGCCCGCAACCGCTCCAACTCGACCCGGCCGGCCGCCTCGAGCTCCTTCTTCTCCGCCTGAAGAAGGTCCAACTGCTCTTGGAGCCGGCCGCCGGCTTCGCGCAAGGCATCACGCTCCGCGGCAGCCTCGTCCCGGCGGGCTACAAGCTCGGCGATCCAGCTATCAGCCCCCAGGTGCTCGTCCCGAAGCTCGTTGTACGCCTGTACCTGAGCATCGTAAAGCGCCTGCCAAAGGGGAGAGAAAGGGAACAGGATTAAGATTCGACCTGGGTAAAAGCTTAACTATCCCGATTCTCGGGGGCTACACCCAGTGGGTGCGCTTGCGCTCCCCCACTGAAAAAAAATATGCAGAGAAAAGGCCTCCAAGAGATTCGGACCGGTTGGCAATCAAGCGCCGTCGCGCCCCCACTAACGTCAAGAGAACAGAAAAAAGCGCAAAGAAAAAGCAGAAAAGGCTAGGCCTACCTGGGTGCGGGCTTCGAGACGCTCCATGTCGCCGCACACCACGCGGGCCGCCTGCTCCACCTTCGACCGGCCGCTGGTAAACAGCGTCACCAGCTCCGGCACGCCAGAAAGAACGATGCCGGCGGGCATTCGCAGGCAGGCCAAGTTCGCCGCCCGCCATGATTTCTTGGGCCACCCCCCTGCCCTTGGCGCTACAGGGCCGTGCTGGGGGACGACGATGGCGCCGCCTCCTGGTGCCGGCTCGACGGCCGTCTCAGGCGCCGTCCCAGCCGGCGCTACCTCCTCCGCAGGAGGCGGATGCGCCACGTCCGGCACATCCATGGTCGCCCCTGGAGCATCAGGGGCCGCGTCCGGCGCGGTCAGATCCAGCACCGGCGTGTCAGGAGCCGCTTCGGCCCTGGGAGAAACCGGGATCGTCTCCAGGTCCACCTGCTCCGGGGCTGCCGGTTCAGACGGCTAGGCCCCTTCGGTCCTTGGGTTCGGCCTGGAGGCAGCCTTGCTAGCTGGCTCCTCCACACGAGCATGTGCGGAGGGGTCCTGTCTAGCCTTCGGACGCTTCTCCGCCAGCCACTTGACTCGGTTGGGGCAAGGCTGACCCACGACGGCCTTCCCCGCAGCCGTGTCCCACCGGCGCTTGGACTCTGTCTCCAGCTCCCTATCGGTAGCATCAGTCGCTGCCCAGCCGGCCCGCTCGGCCGTGGAGGCGGTGTCTTCATTTGCATCCTCCGCCTACCTGTCAAGCCAAGCTTCTCAGAAACAAAATTCATCTCAAAATATTGAAGGGACAAGAGGAGGAAACCATACCCTGCAACTACCGGGACCTGCCTCCGGCCACCGCCACGGCGCCTCTTGGTGCCGTCCGCTCGCTACGCGGCTGGGGGACCCGGCGCCGGTCGCTTAGAGGCCGGCCGGGAAGCTGTGGCACCCTTGCCCTTCTTCCGGCTGCCTTGTCAGCAGCGGTCGCTCCGCCACCTTGACGCCGGCCGCGCGATGGTAGTGGGCCGATGACCTCCTCCACCTCGTCGGAGTCTCCATCGAAGGCTGCATCACAGTAGAATGAGGCTTCCTCATCATCGTCCGTCCAGTCTGCTAGGGCGTGCCACGGGTACTCACCAGACGGCTCGGTCCCTTCCGACTCCAGGGGATCTCTCGAGCCGACGGAGGAGTGTGAGCGGGGCTCCATCGCATCCTCGTCCTCCATCTCGGAGGCGCCGGACGCCTCCACGTCAGGACCAGGCGGACGGAGGGACCCCTGCAGGGTCTTGAACATCTACAAGAAAGGAATTCAACCAGGCTCAGCAAACGCCACCGGCTTCAAAACAAAACGACAAGAAAAGAAGGGAGTAAGGCCACCATCGTAGGCGGATGAGCCCGGTTGAACGGGGACATCCCCCATGTCCATTCCCCGCCCTCATCCATGCGGGCGGTGGAGATCAGGTTCACCCATCGCGCTACAGTGCCCGGGGTGAACCTCTTGGTGGACAGCCGGCATGGATCAAGCCAGCCGCTCATCTGGCAGACCAGATGCGGCCACCTCTGTAGAGGCAGAATCCGGCGGACCACCATGGTGCTGAGAAGGTCGCAGCCGAGGAGGCCGCTCTCCCTGAAGATATCGAGGTGGGCGCGAATAAGCGCCACCAATGGATGTGGCTTGGGAGTCTTCGCGTCCCAGTTCTGCCGCGTCGGAGGGGCGATGGAGAACGGGGGCATGTTGAGGGCGTCCTGGGCCGGGTCGGTGCTCCTCACGTAGAAGAACCCCTTCTGCCAATGCTTGACAGAGTCTTGCAAAGGCATCTGGGGGAAGCCGGACTTCGGGCGGTGATGCACCAACGCGGCCCCGCACGGTGTCATGGGGCGCGGCCCCTTGAGCTTCTCCACCTCAAGTTTCTCCATAGCGATGGATTCCTGCTTGAAGAAGAATAGGCTGCACCACAGATCGACGCGAGGCTTGATCCCCACGAAGCCCTTGCACAGGACCACGAAGGCGGCCAACTGCAGTATGGCGTTCGGCGTTAGATGATGCGGTTGCAGGCCGAAGAACTGGAGCCACTCGGCAAAGAAAGAGCTAGCCGGGAGCCCGAAACCCCAGTAGAAATGCTCGGCGAAGACCACAACCTCTCCCGGGACGGGTGCGGAAGAGGCCTCGGATCTAGGAAGGCGCACCGACACTTGGCTGGCCGAGGGCAGCAGTCGATGATGGCGGAGAGCATCGATGAGCTCCTCATCGACATCGCTGCCCAGCCAGGCCCCCTGCACCGACGACTTCTTCCAAGAAGATCCACTGGCCATGGATGCGGGTGGCGAGAGCTCGAAGCGATCGGCGGAGGCCTCGATGGCGAAGAAGAAGGAGACGAAGGGCGCGAGCTCGTCTTCTCACGGCGCAAGAAGGAAGAAAGCACGGAGCAGGGCGAGAAGTGGGGGTGAATGGGCCCCTCGAAACCCTCGCGTCCCATTTAAACCCCCACGAAGCATCGTGGGGAGGCGATCCGGTGCGCACCGGGCCCCATCAATTCCATGTATTACGGGCGGTAACGCCCCCCTAAGCCCAACTGTCGTGGAGTAAATCCACAAAGGATCCCCCGCGCGAAGGCCGAGGGGGGCTGTGGCGGGACCCAAGGCCCAAGCCCGGTCCCGTCAGCAGTAATTGCCATCATTACGCCAGGCGGGGCCTGACACATGGCGTTCTCCGGGCCAGTTACGACTGGACCGAGGCGTCGCTTCGAAGCTACCCGGCTCCGAAGTCGGCGTCCTTCGCCGCATACAACTGCCAAAATATCAAGACAAACCAACAAGCCGGTGAGGCCGCCCGCCAGCAGGCGGCAGACCTCGCCAGCTTCGGGGACTACTGTCGGGGGGATAACCCCGGGGTAGGCTCATCAAGCCTGTTCCTTCATTTCCGGCCTAATGGACATGAAGATATGGAGATTCCCAAGGCCCAAGTCTTCTGACCGGCTAGGCATCACCTGCCGGCTGGAAGACGAAGCGGCCACCTTTCTAGCCGGCCAGGCAGCCCCTGCCGGCTGGAATGCAGGCGGCCTCCCCTTCAGAGCCGGCCTGGTCTCGCCAGCCGGACTAGGGAGGAGGCGGCCACCCTCATGCCGGCTGACCAAGCAGGCTAGCCGACTGAGGATCACAAGTCACATTAGATCGTAGGTCAGGAAGAGACCTCACGATTAAAGGTAGCTACGCACCAGCGAAGGTACAGGATCAGGGCGCCTGGCAGGTACGAGCGTCGGCGGCCACGCCGCTGACCTACCCCAGCTCTGATCCATCACCTAGCCTAGTGTCGGACCGTCACACTCCCACTCCATTACTGCACTCAGCGTGGGGAACAGTGGAGGCGGTCGTACTACCTGCCCATGAAGAATCTCGCGGGGCGACGCTTGACGTACAACGCGTGCTCAGCGTCAACCTTACGCGGGAGCCCCATTGGCCAGCCGGCGGGTCCCACAGGTAATCGAGACCATCCAGCCGGCGGGCCCCTCATCAACAAGACAATACCCTTGTGGGCCCCTGGCCAGCCGACGAAGCAGCCAGCCGGGTCCCACGCTTGTACCCTTTATCCATATTGTAGGCCGGCGGGTTCGTTTATAAAAGCCCCGGTCGCCCCCCATGCATAGGGGCCGATCACTTGCGAGTCATTCAACACTACACACTCACCAACCAACAGAGAGCAAGGTAGAGACGAGCCGGCTGCTCCCCTCTTCCTCCTCCCAACATAGCTCCAGGAGCAACATTGTACTCTGTTCCCATACATCAAACACACCAGCAGGATTAGGGGTATTATATCTACGGAGAGCCCTGAACCTGGGTAGCATGTACCAACCTCGTTCCCAGCGCCCACCTTTGTCCCTTCGGTTCTCACAGACTTTAGCCAACCCATGGCATATGTTGCGAGTATTCACCCACATAGCTTTTGTCCCATCATATTTGGTAGACCCTTTCTCAACACTGTCAATGCTCACATTGACTGCATTAAGCAGACTGTCATAGTTAGTTTCGAGGGTGTGTCTCATGAATTTAACTTCTCCAAGTTTGGAAGACAACCCCATGAAAAAGAGTCATCTGGTAGGGATGAAATCATTGCTCTTGCCTCTATTGCCGTACCTCCGACGGATCCTTTAGAGCAATATCTGCTTGAGCATGAAAATTATATGCATATGGAGGAGAGAGATGAGATAGATAAAATTGTCTTAGAACAATATCCTATTCTCCAGAATAATCTTCCTGTTGAACTGCTTGGGGATGCCCCCCCACCAAAGGGTGATCCTGTGTTCGAGCTTAAACAATTGCCTGATACTCTTAAGTATGCCTATCTTGATGAGAAGGAGATATATCCTGTTATTATTAGTGCTCTCCTCTCAGAGCATGAAGAGAAGAAGTTACTAAGAACTCTGAGGAAGCATCATGCTGCTATTGGATATACTCTTGATGATCTTAAGGGTATTAGTCCTACTCTATGTGAGCACAAGATTAAAACCGATCCTGAATTTAAACCAGTTGCTGATCATCAAAGGAGATTAAATCCTAAGATGAAAGAGGTCGTTAGAAAAGAAATATTAAAGCTTCGGGAAGTAGGAATCATTTATCCTGTTGCTCATAGTGATTGGGTAAGTCTAGTACATTGCGTACCTAAGGGAGGTATCACCGTCGTTCCTAATGATAAGGAAGAACTAATCCCACACATGATTATTACCGGCTATAGAATGGTGATAGACTTCTGGAAACTGAACAAGGCAACCAGGAAAGATCATTATGCTTTGTCGTTTATCGACCAAATGCTAGAAAGGCTATCAAAACACACACACTTCTACTTTCTAGATGGTTATTCAGGTTTCTCGCAAATACCTGTTGCACAATCTGATCAGGAGAAAACCACTTTCACCTTCCCCTTCTGTACCTTTGCTTATAGACATATGCCTTTTGGCTTATGCAATGCACCTGCCACTTTTCAAAGATGTATGATGGCTATATTCTCTAACTTTTGTGAAAAGATTGTCGAGGTTTTCATGGATGACTTCTCCGTTTACGGGTCTTCCTTTGATGATTACCTCAGCAACCTTGATCGAGTCTTACAGAGATGCAAAGATACCAACCTCGTCTTGAATTGGGAAAAGTGCCACTTTATGGTTAATGAAGGCATCGTCTTAGGACACAAAATTTCTGAAAGAGGCATTGAAGTTGATAAGGCTAAGGTTGATGCAATTGAGAAAATGCCTTGCCCCACAAATATCAGAGGTATACAAAGTTTCCTAGGTCATGCTGGTTTCTATAGAAGGTTCATTAAAGACTTCTCTAAGATTTCTAGGCCTCTTACCAACCTTTTGCAGAAGGATGTTCCTTTTGTTTTTGATGAGGATTGTGAGGAAGCTTTCGAAATACTTAAGAAGGCTTTGATAACCGCACCTATTGTTCAACCACCTGACTGGAACTTGCCCTTTGAAATCATGTGCGATGCTAGTGATTATGTTGTTGGTGCTGTTCTAGGACAAAGAGTTTACAAGAAGTTGAATGTTATTCACTACGCTAGTAAAACTCTAGACCGTGCCCAAAGAAACTATGCCACTACGGAGAAGGAATTTTTAGCAGTCGTGTTTGCATGCGAAAATTTCAGATCTTACATAGTTGACTCCAAAGTCACTACTGTTAGAGCATATATCTCCATATGTGGTTTTGGTAATTGATGACAATTCCTATGGACTAATGGTTGCCTTAAGTTATGTTTATAGAATTTGTCCATAGGCACTTCTTGAAGTCCATTTTTTGGGTTCAAGGAGTTTATATGATGACCAAGATGGTATTCAAGGTATTATCCAAAGAATGGTCATAGAGACACAAGGTTGATCAAGATCTCAGACAAAGAGTAAATCAAGATGATCAACACACAAAGCGTAAAAGATGTACCGAGAGGGATCAAGTGATCCCATGGTATGGTAAGCATTGTCCATTACGTGTTTGTGTACTAACCCATGGTCTTCGTGAGAGTTCTATGTGTTGGTTAGGTGTGTTTCCATGGGCTTGCGTCAAAAGGAAGATCTCATAAAACCCATGAAGGATGACGTCAAGTGGTGATCGCCATCAAGATTGCGGTGTGCAAGTTCAAGAGGATCAGCACGAATATATCATGCTTGAAGCTTGCCGTCCATTGTGGTGGCAATGGACTTGTGAAGGTATGCTGAAGAGTGGCTCACCCATAGTGAGTATGGGGGAACAATCAACTAGTCTTCATCAAGCCAATGCAATCAAGAAAGGTGGTCCATCTTGAGGAAGCCAAGATCATCATCATCTAGCTCAAGAGGTCGAGGTGCAAGGTATAGGTTTGCCCTTGATAGGTTTTCTATTTATGATAGAATGATGTACTGTCAAGGGGGGCTCTCAAGTGATTAGCTTGATCGTATCGTTCGTTGAGAGCTCAAACCATGTGCATCCTTGCATCATACTTCTTGGTTCTTATTTGGTGTTTCTCTTTGTGAGTTTTAGAGCTTATGGTCATCTTCATGACAAGCTCGAGTTCATCGAAAACGGAGTCCATATGCATCTACTATGATGTTTTCGATGTTGGAGTATTTGCCGGTTCTTCATTCATAGAGGACTCACATCTCTATATCATTGGCATTTTCATATCTGCATGGTCTTAAGATTTCCAACAAGCTTGGGTTTGCTCGATACGGAGCTTGTATGCGAAAGTTATGGCTGTTTCAGTGGCGAGCGGTAGTACCGCTGGACCTAGCGGTAGTACCGCTAGTGTTGGCGGTAGTACCGCTGGCCCTAGCGGTAGTACCGCTGTCCCAGCGGTAGTACCGCCCCTGGTCAGCGGTAGCACCGCTCCGGGACTTTAGTACCGTCATCTTTGCGGTTGTACTACATCGGACTTTTTGCGAAGACTTTCTTGGCGGTGGTTGGCCCGGTAGTATCTTTGCGCTACCATGGGCTCATCGGTAGTACCGCTGCAACCAGCAGTAGTACCGCTGCAGCCAGCGGTAGTACCGCTGGAGCGAGCGGTAGTACCGCTGGACTCGGGCTGTAAGTGGGGGTAACGGTCTGATTCTTTCCCCCACTATATAAAGGGGGTCTTCTTGCCCCTTGGTCTTTCCCATCCGTTGAGCTCTTGTTCTACCTCCATTGTTGACATTCTTAGAGCTTGCTAACTCTCAATCCCTCCAATGATTCTTGCTTGTTCTTGAGGGAAAAGAGAGAGGAGATCTAGATCCACATCTCCACCAATCACTTTCTCCTCTATGTGAGGGATACCCCTTGGATCTAGATCTTGGAGTTCTTTGTGAGCTCCTTGTTCTTCCTCTCATATTTCTCCATAGCTTTCGTTGTTGTGGAGGGATTTGAGTGTGAGGGACTTGACCACTTCGTGTGTTCTTGCCATTGCATTAGTTGCATCGGTTTGAGTTCTCCACGGTGATACGTGGAAGTGAGAAGTTGAGAAGCTTATTACCTTTGGTACTTAGTACCCTAGATATTGTTCTTTGTGGATGCTTTGGCATCCTAGAAGCTTGGTGGTGTCTCGGAAATCAATCATTGTGGTGTGAAGCTCCGGGCAAGCATCGAGGTCTCCAATTAGGTTGTGGAGATTTCCCCGAGCAATTTGTACGAGTACCGGCAACCGCCCCCAAGGGTTGCCACGTGTACGGGTTCGGTGACCGCCCCCAAGGTTTGCCATTTGTACGGGTTCGGTGACCGCCCTCAAGGGTCCCTTAGTGGAATCACAACATCTTGCATTGTGCGAGGGCGTGAGGAGATTACGGTGGCCTTAGTGGCATCTTGGGGAGCATTGTGCCTCCACACCGCTCCAACGGAGATTAGCATCCGCAAGGGTGTGAACTTCGGGATACATCATCGTATCCCCGTGCCTCGGTTATGTCTTACCCGAACCTTTTACTTATGCACTTTACTTTGTGATAGACATATTGTTTATTGTAATATATCTTGCTATCACTTAGTTGTTTATCTTGCTTAGCATAAGTTGTTGGTGCACATAGGTGAGCCTAGTTGTTTGTAGGTTTTGTGCTTGACAAATTAAACGTTAGTTTTATTCCGCATTTGTTCAAGACTAAACCTTAATTATTTTAAAGCGCCTATTCACCCCCCCTCTAGGCGACATCCACGTCCTTTCAACTATTCACTCTGATCATGCTGCTATTAAGCACCTTATGGAGAAGAAGGACGCTAAGCCTAGGCTGATCAGATGGGTTTTCCTGCTACAGGAATTTGATTTGCACGTCGTTGACCGAAAGGGTGCCGTTAACCCTGTAGCAGATAACTTGTCTAGACTAGAGAATGTCCTTGATGACCCACGACCTATTGATGACATCTTTCTTGATGAGCAATTAAATGTCATCTGCACTTCACATAGTGCACCGTGGTATGCTGATTACGCAAACTATATCGTAGCCAAATACGTACCACCCAGTTTCACCTATCAGCAAAAGAAGAAATTCTTCTTTGATTTGAGACACTACTTTTGGGATGATCCTCACCTTTATAAGGAAGGAGTAGATGGTGTTATTAGACGTTGTGTGCCTGAACATGAGCAGGGACAGATCTTGCAGAAGTGTCATTCCGAAGCCTACGGAGGACACCACGCTGGAGATAGAACATCTTCAAGGATGAGAAGGTATTGCAATCAGGTTTCTATTGGCCCACTCTATTCAAGGATGCCCGTAAGTTTGTCTTGTCTTGTGACGAATGCTAAAGAATAGGGAACATCAGTAAGCGTCAGGAAATGGCTATGAACTATTCACTTGTCATTGAACCATTCGATGTCTGGGGCTTTGATTATGGGACCCTTCCCGAGTTCCAATGGGTATACTCACATCTTAGTTGCTGTGGGTTATGTCACTAAGTGGGTAGAAGCTATCCCCACTAAAAATGGTGATCACCACACCTGTATTAAGATGCTTAAAGAAGTCATTTTCCCAAGATTTGGAGTCCCTAGATATTTGATGACTGATGGCGGTTCACACTTCATTCATGGTGTTTTCCGCAAGATGCTCGTTAAGTATGATGTCAACCATAGAGTTGCATCTCCTTATCATCCTCAGTATAGTGGTCAAGTGGAGTTGAGTAATAGGGAGATCAAATTGATTCTACAAAAGACTGTCAATAGATCTCGAAAGAATTGGTCTAGCAAACTTGGCGATGCACTATGGGCTTATAGGACTTCTTATAAGAATCCCATGGGCATGTCATCGTATAAAATGGTTTACGGTAAGGCCTGTCATTTACCTCTTGAGATGGAACACAAAGCTTATTGGGCAATCAAAGAGCTCAACTTTGATTTCAAACTTGCCGGTGAGAAGCGGTTGTTTGATATCAGCTCGTTAGATGAATGGAGGGCCCAGGCATATGAGAATGCCAAGTTGTTCAAGGAAAAGGTTAAGAGATGGCACGATAAACGAATACAGAAATGAGAGTTCAATGTAGGTGATTATGTCCTGCTATACAATTCTCGTTTGAGATTCTTTGCGGGCAAGCTTCTCTCTAAATGAGAAGGTCCTTATTATCGAGGAAGTATATCGTTCCGGTGCCATCAAAATCAATAACACGGAAGGAAATTTTCCTAGAGTGGTAAATGGGGAAAGAATCAAGCATTACATCTCTGGTACTCCCATAAATCTTGAGACCAATATCATCAATGTCATAACTCCAGAGGAGTACATAAGGGATGTTTATCAGCCTATTTCAGACCCTGAAAACGAAGAGGTATCTATTTCGGTAAGAAATTGGACTCCGACGCTTTCCCAATAGGAAATTTCCTCCATTTTGGAATTTTTGGAAAATTAGAAAAATAAAAAGCAGTCTGGAGAGCGCACGAGGCGGCCACAAGCTTGGACGCCGCCACCTACCCCCTGGTGGCGGAGGGAGGGCTTGTGGGCACCTCGTGTGCCTCCCGGACTCCGTTTTCTTGTGGAGCACTCCTTCTGGTCCAGAAAAAATAAATATATATTCGCCCGAAGGTTTTGATCTCCGTATCGTGCAGTCTTCCTCTATTTCGTTTCGAGCCTGTTTCTGTGGCAGATCTAGACCATCATGACTTCCCCAAACGCTCCTAAGGACAAGATCTTCGATAAGGTCATCAATCCCTACCTCACGGAAGTGCTGAAACACCCTGAATCTATCAAGATGAGCGAGGGGTTGTTGCACATCCGTGATGTTGAGGGGCCTAAGAAGACCGGAAGCATGGAGACGAGGCTCGAAGCAATGGAGCAACATGTCTTCAAGTGCCAGGGGATGGTGGAGCGTGGACTCAATGCCAACCACATGATGATCACGGAGTTTACTAGCAATCACAAGATGGATGCCATTGACATTGGGAAACACCTCTCCAGGCTCTATGACAGGGTTGATCAACTTCAGGGCCAGATCTATGACCTGCAGAACCAAAACTATGAGTATGAGTACATATTTAAATCAATAAGGTTGGCTGCAGATTTGAGGATTCCGACGACTCGTTCATCCTGCCATAATGGAGCACCTATGCCTTGGAAGACGGAGGATCAGACTACTCCAACAACTCCACCACCATCACCGCCAAAGGAAGACAACTAAGCATAGGTATGGGCAATCCCCTTGGCTTCTGCCAAGCTTGGGGGAGTTGCCCTGGTATCATATCACCTTTATCTCTTTTGCTTTTACCTTTGTTTTAGTTATTTCCTTTTCGGTTTTTATTTCTTCTCTTAGACGAATAAGTCTTTAGTGTTTAGTTTGAGACTTTTGCTTTGTCTCTCCCCCTATGTATTCGAGCTTACGAGCTATACAATAAAGATTATCTTAGTCAAGGGCTTTGCTTTGTGCCATGATCAAAAGTATGAAAAGAACGATAGCATGAAAGATCATGAGACGATCTTATGGAAAGTGATAACTTCACATATGACACGTATGATGATTGAAACTTGTTGAGAATAAATCAACATAGACCTCAGTCATTGTTGTAATTAATAAGAAGTAATAAGGAAAGAGAGGTTCACATATAAACATATCATCTTAGACACTTTTTACAATTGTGAGTACTCACCAAACTATTACATGCTTAGGAGTAGATGTTGGACAAGGAAGACAACATAATGAATTGTGTTTGCTTGGTTCCAAACAATGTTCTTTGATTAGAGATCCCTTAGCATGTGAGGATTTCTTCCACCTTATATTAGCCAAAACTCCCACACCAAGTAGAGATACTACTTGTGCATCCATAAACCTTCAACCCAATTTTTCCATGAGAGTCCACCATACCCACCTATGGATTGAATAAGATCCTTCAAGTAAGTTGTCATCGGTGCAAGCAATAAAAATTGCTCTCTAATATGTATGATATATTAGTGTGTGGAAAATAAGCTTTGTACGAACCTGTGATGAGGAAGACATAAAAGCGACAGACTGCATAATAAAGTTCTTTATCACAGGAGGCAATATAAAGTGACGTTCCTCCGCACTAAGAGGACACACATTCAAACCTCAAAAGCGCATGACAACCTCTGCTTCCCTCTACGAAGGGCCTATCTTGTACCTTTACTTTTTGCCCTTGTAAGAGTCATGGTGATCTTCACCAATTCCCTATTTTTGCCTTTGTCTTGGCTACCGTCACATGCTTGGGAAAGATCTATATTCATATATCAACTTGGAGTTGAGTACTCATGCTTTATTATTGTTGACTTTACCCTTGAGGTAAATAGTTGGGAGGCAAAACTATAAGCGCCTATCTTCCTCCGTGTCTAGCTCAAACTTTGACACCATGAGTACCTCCTGAGTTGTAACAATTGTGGAAAACAAAAGAGATGATTGAGTATGTGGATTTGCCTTACAAGCTCTTATTTGACTCTTTCTAATGTTGTGATAAATTGCAATTGCTTCAATGACTTTGGACTGTTGTTGGTTACTTCTCGGTAAGGTTTTTTTGCTTCATGCTTTGCTTTGAGAAGGAATTGTTACTTTCCCATAAGAATCTTTATGATGTATTGCTGTTCTATGTGTGATCATGATGCCCTCATGTCCGTATTATGTTTTATCGACACCTTCGTCCCTAAACATGTGGACATGTTTATGGAACTTGGTTTTCGCTTGAGGACAAGCAAGGTCTAAGCTTGGGGGAGTTGATACGTCCATTTTGCATCATGCTTTCCTGTTGATATTTATTGCTTTATGGGCTGTTATATTACTTTGTGGTACCATATTTATGCCTTTTCTCTCTTATTTTGCAAGGTTTATTTGAAGAGGGAGAATTCAGGCAGCTGGAATTCTGGACTGGAAAAGGAGCAAATCTTCGTCCACTATTATGCACATCTCCAAATGCCCTGAAAAGTTACGTGGAATTTTTTGGGATTATATAAAAAATATTGGGCGAAAGAAGTACCAAAGGGGGGCTGCCAGGGCGCCACAAGCCCTGACACCTCCACCCCCTGGTGGCGGAGGGCAAGCTTGTGGGCTCCCTGACGGCCCACTAGCCCCATCTTTTGCTATATGAAGGGTGTCGTTCCAGAAAAAATCAATCGGGAGCTTTTTCGTGGTTTCTTCGCCGCCACGAGGCGGAACTTGAGCAGTCCAATCTAGAGCTCCGGCAGGACGATCCTGCTGGGGAAACTTCCCTCCCGAAGGGGGAAATCGTTGCCATCGTCATCACCAACACTCCTATCGTCGAAGGGGAGGCATCATCATCAACATCTTCATCAGCACCATCTCCTCTCCAATCCCTAGTTCATCTCTTGTAACCAATCTCCGTCTCACGACTCCGATTGGTACTTGTGAGGTTGCTAGTAGTGTTGATTACTCTTTGTAGTTGACGCTAGTTGGATTACTTGGTGGAAGAGTTTATGTTCAGATCCTTGATGCTATTCATTACACCTCTGATCATGATTATGATTATGCTTTGTGAGTAGTTACTTTTGTTCCTGAGGACATGGGATAAGTCATGCTGATAATAGTCATGTGAATTTGATATTCATTCGGTATTTTGATATGCTGTATGTTGTCTTTTCCTCTAGTGGTGTTATGTGAACGTCGACGACATAACACTTCACCATACTTGCGCCTAGAGGAAGGCATTGGGGAGTAGTAAGTAGATGGTGGGTTGCTGGAGTGACAGAAGCTTAAACCCCAGTCTATGTGTTGCTTCATAAGGGGCTGATTTGGATCCACTAGTTTAATGCTATGGTTAGACGTTGTCTTAATTCTTCTTTCGTAGTTGCGGATGCTTGCGAGACGGGTTAATCATAAGTGGGATTATTATCCAAGTAAGGGTAGTACCCAAGCGTCGGTCCACCCACATATCAAACTATCAAAGTAACGAACGCGAATCGTATGAACATGATGAAACTAGCATGACAGAAATTCCCGTGTGTCCTCGGGAGCGTTTTTCCTCCTATAAGACTTTGTTCAGGCTTGTCCCTTGCTGCAAAAGGGATTGGGCCACTTTCTTAACCGTTGCTACTACTTGTTACTTGTTAATTTTCGCTTGCTACGTTTCACCTCACTACACCATCACTTGTTACCACTACTTTCAGTGCTTGCAGTTATTACCTTGCTGAAAACCGTTTATCAGAGCCTTCTGCCCCTCGTTTGATTCGACACTCTTACTTATCGAAAGGACTACGATTGATCCCCTATACTTGTGGGTCATCATGAAGCCATCTAGATACTAACTACGGACCCGTAGGTCTGAAGTGGACTACTCACGAGTCATTGGAGAGGCGATGATGTTGATGTAGAAGCCCTCCAACTCCAAAGTCCCCTCCGGCAGGGCACCGGGAAGGGTCTCCAGATGAGATCTCGTGGAAACAAAAGCTTGCGGCGGCGGAAAAGTGTTTTTGTGGATGCCCTTATTTTTTCTGGATTTTTAGGGAATTTATAGGCCAAAGAGCTAGGGCAGGGGAGCGCGAGGGAGGCCACAAGCCGGGTTGGCGCGGCCGCCCCCTGGCTGCGGCAACAGGGCTTGTGGACTCCCTATGGGCCCACTGCCTTGGCCCTCAATCCTCCCGATCTTCTTCTGTTCTGGAAAAATTTATTTCGGGGATTTTATTCCGTTTGGACTCTTTTCCAAAATCAGATCTGAAAAGAGTCAAAAACACAGAAAAACAAGAACTGGCACTTGGCACTGAATTAATAAGTTAGTCCTAAAAAAGAAATAAAAGGTATACAAAACATCCAAAGTTGACAAGATTACAGCATGAAACCATCAAAAATTATAGATACGTTTGAGACGTATCAGCTACCTGCTACAATACTTTTCTGGCGCCGTTGATACAACCATTAGGAATAGTCTGCCTTGTCACCAGATCGTTTCTCGCACCGTTGCTATCATACTACTTTGCTTGCAGACACTAATCTTTCAGGTGTGGTTGAATCTGACACATTCAGTTGCTAATACTTGAGAATATTCTTTCGCTTCCCGTCGTGCGAACCAACAAATTTGGGTTGAATACTCTACCCTCGAAAGCTGCCGCGATCCCACATGCTGGTGGGTCATTGCAAGACAATTGCTAATTGTTGAGAAACTGGAAGCAACTCTTTTCTAGCGTCGTTGCCGGGGAGGCATCAAGTCAGGAATAGTTGCACGTCAACAACATTTTTCTGGCGCCGTTGCCGGGGAAGGATAGCTATATTCTCTGAGCCACTTGGGATTTATATCTACTGATCACTATGAAGAATCTGAAAGATCCAAGAACCAAAGTCTTGCTCTCAACTACGAGGGGAGGTAAGGAACTACCATCTAGCTCTACACTTGATTCACCTTCAGTTATGAGTAAGTTTGCGACACCACCTCCTGCTAGAAATCTTGATATGTCGCTTGTGCTTGATGATGCTTATGATGCTACTATGCCTGATACTGCTAGAGATGCTATGCCTGACACTGCTAGAGATGCTATGCCTAATACTGCTTTGCCTGATGATGCTAGAGATGCTATTTTGCCTGTTGATGGTATGCTTGATGCTGCTAGAGATACTAATTTGCCTGATATGCCACTAGGGGTATTCCTTGATGCTCATATTGCTAGAGTTACTGCCAATTCTCGTGATGCTTCTGAAACTGCCGATACTATTGAGATAGAACCTGCTTTTGCTCCTACTAGATCTAGATCTCCTAGATATGAATTGCCTGATATACCTGAGGGTTATGTTATGGAGGGCGAGATAGCTGAGGATTTTCTTCCGTGTAAGGATGCCTATGACGCTGAGAAATTACTTCTCAAGTGGAAGGAAAATTTTCTGAAAGCTAGGATGAAATACGACCCGAAGTTTGCCACTGCACCTATCTTTATCACCGATGAGGATTATGAATTCTCTGTCGACCCTGAGATAATCTCTCTAGTCAAATCTGATCCTTTCCACGGTTATGAGTCTGAGATGGTCGTAGCCCATCTTACCAAACTACACGCTATGGCCACCCTTTTCACTAGTGAGGAGAAGATCCGCTACTACTATATCCTTAAGTTGTTTCCTTTCTCTCTAAAGGATGACGCTAAAGCCTGGTTGACTTCTCTTGCTCCTGGATGTGTGAGTAGTCCCCAGGATATGGTCTATTACTTCTGTGAGAAATATTTCCCTGTCCATAAGAAGCAAGCTGCCTTGCAGGAAATATACAACTTTGCTCAACTAAAAGAAGAGAGTCTCCCACAAGCTTGGGGGAGGCTCATCCAGCTATAGAATGCTTTGCCTAATCACCCTCTTAAGAAGAACGAGATACTTGATATCTTCTATAACGGACTTACCGATGCTTCTAGAGACCACCTAGATAGTTGTGCCGGTTGTGTTTTTAGGGAACGAACTGTAGAAAAAGCTGAGATTCTACTGAATAACATCTTGATCAACGATAATGCTTGGACTATTCCCGAACCACATCCTAAGCCAACTCCTAAGAAAAGAGGTATTCTATTCCTCAGTCCTGAAGATATGCAAGAAGCCAAGAAATCTATGCAAGATAAAGGCATTAGATCTGAAGATGTCAAAAATCTACCACCTATCGAAGAGATCCATGGTCTCGATAACCCGATACAGGTAGTAAAAGTAAATTCTCTGCGTAGATTCAATGAGAGTGATATTCCTTTTGACAAACCTGCTAGCCTATGCTTTGATGAATTTGACAACTTTGTTGCCAAACAACAGAGTTTCAATGACTATGTTAGCAGACAATTGGAACGAAGTACTCGTATGCTTAGTCATTTAAGTGCTTGTGTAGACAGAAATGTCAATGATCTGAAGCTTCTGAGTAAACATGCCTCTATGATTACTACTCAGGTAGAACAAGTAGTTAAAGCTCAGAATGACTTGCTCAATGAATTAAATGACAACTCTATCAGAGTCATTACTAGAGGAGGCCAAGTGACTCAGGAACCTTTGTATCCTGAAGGCCATCCTAAGAGAATTGATCAAGATTCTCAAGGAATTAATGCTGATACACCCAGTCATCCTAAGAAGAAGAAGAAGGATGATAGAAAACTACATGTCAGTTCACCAAATACTGTCTTGAAGAACCAAATGATATTTCTGCGTCTGATGCAGAAACACAATCTGGTGATGAACATGAACCTGGTGACAATATGGACAACAATGTTCATAATAATGATCAACGTAGCAATGATAAGGATGTGGAGATTGGACCAACGGTCAATCCTGATAACCCACAACCTAAGAGATACGATAAGAATGACTTCACTGCTAGGAAGCATGGTAAAGAAAGGGAGCCATCGGTTCAGAGACCTATGCCCTTTCCTCCTAAGCCATCCAAGAAAAAGGATGATGAGGATTTTGAGCGCTTTATTGAAATGTTGAGACCCGTCTTTCTGCAGATGCGGTTAATTGATATGCTCAAAATGTCTCCATATGCCAAGTACATGAAAGATATCGTGACTAATAAACGGAAGATACCAGATCTTGAGATCTCCACCATGCTTGCCAATTACACTTTCAAAGGTGGAACTCCTAAGAAACTTGGTGATCCGGAGTGCCCACTATACCTTGCTCAATTAAAGGAAACTACGTAAGAACTGCCTTATGTGACCTTGGAGCCGGTGTTAGTGTTATGCCTCCCTCTATTTATCGTAGACTTGAACTGGATAAGTTGACATCCACTAAAATTTCTCTGCAAATGGCCGACAAATCAACTGCTTTCCCTATCGGCATTTGCGAGGATGTGCTTGTTGTGGTTGCTAACACCACTATCTTAACAGACTTTGTTATCTTGGATATTCCCGAGGACGATGCCATGGCTGTCATCCTCAGAAGACCCTTTTTAAACACTGCAGGGGCTATTATAGATTGCAACAAAGGCAATTTCACTTTCCATGTCAACGGTAATGAGCATACAGTGCACTTTCCGAAGAAACGATATTAAGTGCATTGCATTAAGGCTATCGAAAAAACTTCATTGATTCTTATTGGGAGCTTTGAATGCCCTATTCCTCGTGTCAAGATGAGGTATGATTTGCTTGTTGGGGATATTCATATCCCCATTGAGGTGACTTAGTGGCTATTCGACAATTCTCCGTTTCCTTTTGCGATTTGAAAAGGTTTTGTCATGAGGATTTGATCAACCCCATTGACGGATTTCTTTCGATGGCCATGAAATGGATGAATCAAGGAGTCACAAACCTCTGTTTTAAGCTTTCACTTTCTGTTGCTTAGAAGAAAAATGATAGATTTAGTTGAGTTTTCCTTGTTTCCTGTTTTAGCGTCACGGAGAAAAGTACCCCGAAAATAAAAGTTCTCCGATGGTCCTGAAAATCAAATATGATTTTTTCTGGATTTTTTGAAAAGTACTGGGACTGAGAGCTGGCCTGGGGGCCACACCAGTGGGCCACAAGCCCTATCGCCGCGGCCTCCCCCCTGGCCGCAGCCACCAAGCTTGTGGGGCCCACAGGGACCCCCTCCACTCATTCCAGCTCGCATCCTCTTCTTCGACCTCCAGAAAAATCCGTTTCGCAGCTCAAACCCGTGTTCTTGCTCATTTGGCTGTGATTTTCGATCTCCTTGCTCAAAGCACCATTCTCCGAACCGTTTTGGGGAAATTACTCCTTGGTAAGTGACTCCTCCATTGGTCCAATTAGTCTCTACTCTAGTGCTTTATCCTTCGCGTATTCTTGCTATCTTGGTGACCCTGTTCTTGAGCTTGAAATGTTGATTTTAGCTGGTCCCAAATAGTATTAGCGCGTGATACGGTCTCTAGGCACTAGTAGGAGTAGTTGCTACAAGGTGTGGTTGGTCTTTATTCACTTTTCTCTTGAACTTCAAAAATTTCAGCAAAAGGAAATTATGTTCAGGAGGAAGTTTCATGGTGGTTCCTCAAGTAAGAAGGGTCCCTGTCTTTCTATTCGGGAGCCTGATCCTTATCAACTAAGGGATGCACCGGTACAACCATGTGAATGGCCTTCCGATGAGTTCATGATCGAAGCAGGCTTCAAAGATGAGTTTGATACACTTGTCCGCAATCCCGTGTTAGACGAATTCCTCTCAGATAAATGTGAACAGTATGCTATGCTCACTGCCTCCTTCGTGGGTAGATTTAAATTTTCAATTGGCCGTAACTCATCCATACTGTTTGATCTGTATGATAAATCCTACACCATGGATTTGGAGGATTTCAATAGTATTTGCAAGATACCCGATGTGGTAGTCTTAATGATCCTGCTAAGTCTTCGGTTAGAGATTTTGTCCCTAGTATAACTGTTGAAGAAACTCGAGACATCACGCAAGCTACCATAGGAAGCGTTCATTTCCCTGCCTTCCACTACTTTGCCCTCTTCATAGGTAGATGCATTAACGGCAAGGTTGAACATTGTCACCTATGCGCATCCGACCTTAGTATCCTTAAGAGCGCAGTGACGGCTGACAAAAACTTCAACAAGGGAGCTATTATAGCAAGGAGGCTGAATAAGAATGCTATTGATGGGGATTTCTTTGGCGGGATCTATGCCACTCGCATAGAAAATTTTCTTGGAGTACCCATCCGCGCAGGAGATCCCCCGCTCCACACAGCTTTCCTTGACCGCGTCGCTATGACCTGCTACCAGTTCCTTGAGAGGGCTGATGAATCCCTCCTATACCGATTGATATTTAACCGGCAGCGTCTTTTCCATATTACCCTTCCTGCTCCTGCTCTCTTTGACTTTCAGGTAAAACAGAGATATTACATAACCAGAGGAGAGGCAGAGGAGTATGAGAGGGAGGCGACGACTGCTAGTCTCCGTGAGGCAGCTATTCAGGCAGTGGCTGCAGCGCTCCCGTATAACCCGGATTATGATTTTGGGTTTTGCCAGGACCGTCCTTGGGAGTAGACCAAGCTAGGCCGAAAGCCT
The DNA here is from genome assembly GCF_904849725.1 of Hordeum vulgare subsp. vulgare. Classification (NCBI taxonomy): domain Eukaryota; kingdom Viridiplantae; phylum Streptophyta; class Magnoliopsida; order Poales; family Poaceae; genus Hordeum; species Hordeum vulgare. Next base: position 357,196,086 of record NC_058520.1, read on the forward strand.
AAGCTTGGGGGAGTATGTGTTCTCACCGACTTTACATTCTTGCTTATGCTTTCACTTTGTTAGTCGATGTTTACACTTTGCCACTGTATTATCCATGCTAGTTTATTTTCGTTTTCTTGTTTTCTTGTTTTGTGTCCTTTTGAGAAAACCCAAAAAGATATTACTTTCTTTTTTTTCTTGTTGGGAGATTTCCCGTGTAAATAGTTTTCTTTTTCTTTGGGTCAAGGTAGAAGATATTGGTTACAATGTTTAGTGGCTCTTGCATGCATACCTGTTTAGCTTTCAAAGAGCCATATTACTTTGTCTTCTCCTTTGTGTTTGCCTGCAGATTCCAGCTTTAGTCCAATGCACGAGCACTCTTATTATTGTTCACATCGGTCGATCGTGCAAGTGAAAGGCAATAATGATGATATATGATGAAGTGACTGAGACTGGAAAAGCTGGTATGAACTCTATCTATTTTGTTTTTGTAAATATGACTAGCTTGTCGTCCCAGATTCAGCTTTGTTGAGAGAGAACCATGTTTGCAATGAAAACCTAGAGATCATAGTTTCTGATGCCATGCTTAATTAGCTAGATCTTATAATGGTTTCTCTTGAATGCCAACATAGATTTTGAGATGACTATGATGTAGTATGATAGGATGGTATTCTCCTTTGAATGATTCAAGTGGCTTGACTTGGCGCATGTTCATGCATGTAGTTGAAACAAAATCAACATAGCCTCTATGATGTTCGTGTTCATGGTGATTTATATCTTGCTCATACTTGCACTCAATGTTAGTTAATCTCAATGCATTTTGATGACTGTTGTCGCTCTCTAGTTGGTTGCTTCCCAGTCTTTTGCTAGCCTTCACTTGTACTAAGCGGAATACTGCTTGTGCATTCACTTCCATAAACCCAAAAGTTTTTCCATGAGAGTCCACCATACCTAGTTATTTGCGGTATCTACCTGTCGTTCCAAGTAAATTTGCATGTGCCATTCTCTAAACCTTCAAGAAATAATCTGTTTTGCATGCCCGAACCGCTCATGTGGTGACTGGGGCTATTGGTATCTTCCATGTTAGGCGTGTTATCCTCGACATGTGTTTATTCACTGTCATTCATGAGAAAGGGTCGGTAATTGGAATGCCCAGTTCCACGCTTAAATCGAAAACATAATTATAAAACAAGACTCCCCCCGGATTGATGTTAGTATGGACGGTACGTGAGGATTCGGCTAGACATGGAGTGTGATTGATTGGTGGTGGGGGAGTACAAACTTTACTTTTCTGTTTGGGAACCACCTATAGCATGAGTAGAATGGAAGATATTGAGAACTCTTGGTCACTGCGTTGACAATGAAAGCATGCAACCCAAAATTATTATCTCTGTTTTTAAAGCTTGAGCTCTGGCACCTCTGCAAATCAATGATTCCCTCTGCGAAGGGCCTGTCTATTTATTTTCCTGTTGAGTCATCCTCTTCTTATATAAGCACCAATTAGAGAGCACCTCTGTCATTTTTTATGCTTCGCTATTGATTGATATTGAGTATGACTATGAGTGGATCTTCATTGCTATGCATTACAATGTTTAGTCAGCCCTTGATCTTTGAAAGTGCTCTGCATTTATGTTTTGCGGTCTCAGAAAGAGCTAGCGACATACCACCTATTCATATTGGTTCATGCTTGTTTTGATTGAATTGTTGGTATCTGAAACTCATTATTATTTGCTCGCTAGCTGATTATGCCATTGATATTAGTTTACCGTGAGACCTTTGTGTCACTTGCTTATGTGGTTAACTTGTGATCTTGCTGAAATTCTGGTTATGAGTTAGACATAGTTGCAACAACAAGATCAAACAGAGTTTGTCAAAGTTTTTATTTCTCTTTCAGTTTGTCACATGAGTTGCTTGAGGACAAGCAAGGTTTTAAGCTTGGGGGAGTTGATACGTCTCCATCGTATCTACTTTTCCAAACTCTTTTGCCCTTGTTTTGGACTCTAACTTGCATGATTTGAATGGAACTAACCCGGACTGACGCTGTTTTCAGCAGAATTGCCATGGTGTTGTTTTTGTGCAGAAATGAAAGTTCTTGAAACGTCCTGAAAATTTACGAAGAATATTTTTGGAATATATGAAAAATACCTGCGCAAAGATCCACCGGAGGGGACGGGCGAGTGGGCCACAAGCCCTGTCACCGCGGCCTCTCCCCTGGCCGCAGCCACCAGGCTTGTGGGGCCCACATGGATCAAGAACACAAATGTATCCATGAAAACATAATAGGTTCAGATCTGAAATCATGGCACTCGGGCCCTAGTGATAACAATTAAGCATAGCAAAGTCATAGCAACATCAATCTCAGAACCTAGTGGATACTAGGGATCAAACCCTAACAAAACTAACTCAATTACATGATAGATATCATCCAACCCATCACCTGTCCAGCAAGCCTACGATGGAAGTACTCATGAACGATGGTGAGAATCATGAAATTGGTGATGAAGGATGGTTGGTGATGATGACGTGATAACCCACAAGTATAGGGGATCGTTTGTAACCTTTTTCGATAAATAAGAGCGTCGAACCCAACGAGGAGCTAAAGACAGAACAAATATTCCCTCAAGTTCTATAGACCGCCGATACAACTCTATGCACGCTTGATGTTTACTTTACCTAAAACATGTATGAAACTATTTTGCAAGAATAAAAACTATGAGTAAATTGCAAGGTAATAAAAGTGGATAGCTTTTGTCAACAAGAAAGTCATTAGTCCCTAGGCAATCGATAACAAGTACCGGTAATCATTCTTGCAATTTTATATGAGGGAGAGGCATGAGCTAACATACTCTCTGTGCTTGGATCATATGCACTTACAATTGGAACTCTAGCAAGCATCCGCAACTACTAAAGATCACTAAGGTCGTGAAACCCAACCATAGCATTAAGTATCAAGTCCTCTTTACTCCCATACGCCATAACCCACTTATCCGCGTTTAGGCTGCTGCCACCGCCGCAACACCGACAATAAGCAAACCATGAACATATTGCAACACCATACAGCGGGGGGCCCTCACGTTTGAGCAACAAGGAGGGCACCGTTGGATAACACCATAAATAAAATATACAATCATACCAACCAAGATCACGATTAACCCATAGGACAAAATAGATCTACTCAAACATCATAGGATAGCCAAATATCATTGTGAAATAATATATGGAGTTGATAACCATGTTTAAATAGAGATTACAGCGAGAAGAAGGGTGTTACACCGCTGCATAGAGGGGGAGAAAGTTGGTGTTGACGGTAGCAAGGTTGTTGATGTAGATCATCGTCACGATACTAGCCTCGATGGCACTCCGGCGCTACCGTGAGAGAGGGGGAGAGATCCCCCTCCTTCTTCTTCTTCCTTGGCCTGCCTCCTAGATGGGAGGAGATTTCCCCCTCTGTTCCATGGCCTCCATGGCGACAGAGAGGCGGGAGACCCTCCGAGATTGGATCTCCCTCTCTGTTCTCTTCTGTTTCGCGCTTCCGAGATCTGGACCTTCATGGTTTGTTAAATTCCCGGTGATCCGTAACTAGGATTGCGCTGAAATTTTTACACGAATTTTTTCCATAAATTATAAGTCTTGCACCAGAAGAAGGGCGCCAACCAACGTTAGAGGGGCACAAAACACCAGGGCGCACCTAGGGCCTGTGGCGCGCCCTGGTGGGTTGTGGGCTTTGTGGGTCCCGGTTTGTGTTGATTCCACCTCCCAAAAATCACATAAATTCCAAAATAATTCTTTGTAAATTTTTATCACGTTTGGACTTCGTTTGATATGAATTTCCTGCGATATAAAAAACATGCAAAAAAAAACAGGAACTGGCACACGACACTAGATCAATGGGTTAGTCGCATAAATGATATAAAAAGTTGTATAATATTGGCACGAAACAATCAAAAATTATAGATACGACAGAGACGTATCAGCATGCCCAAGCTTAATTCCTGCTCGTCCTCGAGTAGGTAAATGGTAAAAATAATAATTTTTGATGTGGAATGCTTCCTAACATAAACTTGATCATATATCTAATCATGGCATGAATATTAAGACATAAGTGATTCAAAGCAATAGTCTATAATTTGACATAAAGACATCAATACTCAGGCATCCCAATAAACAATCATGTCTTTCAAAATATCAATACTAAAGAAAGCTATCCCTATAAAGTCATATAATCTTGTCATGCCGTGTCTTCTTAACACAAAGTATAAATCATGTACTATCCTGGTGTCAGCCAAGCAATTGGTCATACTTTTTAATGCGCTTCAGCTTTTTCAATCCTCACGCAATACATAACCGCAAGCCATGGATATAGCACTACAGGTGGAATAGAGTATGATGATAGGGGTAAATATAGAGAAGATAAAAAGTAAGGAAGTCTCACATCGACGCGGCTAACCAACAGGCTACGGAGATGCCCATCAATTGATATCAACGTGAGGAGTAGGGATTGACATGCAACGAATGCACTAAGAGCTATAAGTGTATGAAAGCTCCATATGAAAACTAAGTGGGTCTGCATCTAATCCTATAAAGAAAAATTCTCACCGGTATATGAAGGTGACAAAATAGGAGACTCTCCATATGAAAAAACATGGTGCTACTTTGAAGCACAACTGTGGAACTAGCGTGCCCCTTCTCCCTTTTTCTTTTTTTCTTTTTTTTCTTTCTTTTATTTTTATTTTTTATTTTTTCCCAATTGTTTTCTCGCATTGTCCGGAGTCTCATACTAGCTTGTGGGGGGATCATAGTCTCCATCATCCTTTCCTCACTCGGACATGCTCTAAAAATGAATAATGATGATCATCACACTTCTATTTACTTATAACTCAAAAGAAATAAAAGTTACTACTCGATACCTAGAACACAATATGACTCTAAATGAATGCCTCTGGCAGTGTACCAGGATGTGCAATGATCTAGCGTAACATGTATGAAAATTGATGCACGGTGGCTGAGCCACAACTACTATGTCAGCTATATGATCATGCAAAGCAATACGACAATGAATGCTCAAGTCAAACGGAGCTGGTGGAAATTGCATGGCAATATATCTCGGAACGGCTATGGAAAGGCCATAATAGGTAGGTATCGTGGCTGTTTTGAGGAAGATATATTAAGGCTTATGTGTGATAGAGCGTATCATATCACGGGGTCTAGATGCACCGACGAGGTTTGCACCACGTCTCGAGGTGAGAAAGAGCAATGCACGGTACCGTAGAGGCTAGCGAATTGCGGAAAGGTAAGAGTGCGTACAATCCATGGACTCACATTAGTCATAAAGAACTCATATACTTATTGCAAAAGTTTATTAGCCCTCGAAGCAAAGTACTACTACGCATGACCCTAGGGGGGAGGTTGGTAGGAGTTAACCATCGCGCGCCCCCGACCTTCACACAAAGATACAAAATCAAGGATAAATTGTGCTCCAACTTCCCGGCATAACGATAGACTAGACGTGCATGCTTCCAGAATCACAAACCTTAACACCAATATTCTTACTAATCACAACCGTTTACTAGTATCTCCCACATATTCCATCTCTATATCCCAAAACTATTGCAAGAAATTAAACATATCATATTCAGTGATCCATAAGTTTTATGTAGGATTTTATGACTAACCATGCAAATGACCAATTCTTGTTGACTCTCTAAATAGATATAAGTGAAGCATGAGAGTTTGATTCTTTATACAAAAGATCATGATCTAATAAGTATAAGTGAAGCAATAGAGCATTCTACAAACAACAATTTTCTATGTGAAGAGAAACAAGCAATCCAAACTTGAAATGATATAAGTGAGGCACATGAAGCATTCTATAAAGCCATACTCAAAAGATATAAGTGCAGTGCAATGAGCATTCTATAAATCAACCATGGACTATCTCATACCAGCATGATGCATAAAAGGAAAAATGAAAACTAAATTCAAAAGACGCTCCAAGATTTGCACATATCACATTAACGAAGCAAAGACGAAAACATACCCATACTTGTTAAAGAAAGATGGGATGTCTTCTGGGGCATACCCAAGATTAGATGCTCGAGTCTCCTTGAATATTTACTTGGGGTGCCTTGGGCATCCCCAAGCTTGATCTCTTTCCTTTCCTCCTTCTCCTAATATCGAGACTTCCTCGATCTTGGATCACTTCATCCACACAAAACTCAACAGAAAGCTCGGTAAGATCCGTTAGTATAATAAAGCAAATCACTACTCTAAGTAATGTTGCAAACCAATTCATATATTGTTTTTGCATTGTAGCTACTGTAATATAAAATTTCCATGGCTTATACTGATACGTTTCCGTCGTATTTGCTTTTCCGAACTCTTTTGCCCTTGTTTTGGACTCTAATTTGCATGATTTGAATGGAACTAACCCGGACTGATGTTGTTTTCAGTAGAATTGCCACGGTGTTGTTTCTGTGTAGAAATGAAAGTTCTCGGAACGTCCTGAAAACTTATGGAGATTTTTTATGGAATAAAATAAAAATACCTATGCAAAGATCCACGTGAGGGGGTGTGTGAGTGGGCCACAAGCCCACACGGCGCGGACACCCCCCCTAGGCCGCGCCATGCAGGATTGTGGGGCCCACGTGGCACCACCCCCCCAATCTCAGTCCTATATCTTCTGTTTCGCCTGGAAAAAAATCAGAGAGAAGATTTCATCGCATTTTGCGATACGGAGGCGCCGCCACATCCTGTTGTTCATCTGGAGGGAAGATCTAGAGTCCGTTTCGGGCTCCGGAGAGGGGAAATCGTCGCCATCGTCTTCATCAACCTTTCTCCATCGACAATTCCATGATGCTCTTCATCGTTCGTGAGTAGTCTCGTCGTAGGCTTGCTGGACGGTGATGAGTTGGATGAGATCTATCATGTAATCGAGTTAGTTTTTGACGAGGATTGATCCCTAGTATCTACTATGTTCTAGATTGATGTTGCTACTACTTGGCTATGCTTAATGCTTGTCACTAGGGCCCGATTGCCATGATTTCAAATCTGAACCTATTATGTTGTCGCCAATATATGTGTGTTTTAGATCCTATCTTGCAAGTTGTAGTCACCTACTATGTGTTACATGATGAATCACATCCGTCACACTCATCCATCACCGATCCACTGCCTACGAGTCTTTTACTACTAGTTCTCGCTATGTTACTTTGCCTAGGCTTGTCCCTTGCTACAAGAGGGATTGGGCCACTTTGCTGCTGCTACTTGTTACTTTGCTGCTGCTGCTACTACTATTCCTTGCTACTCCGCTGTTACTTCTTGCAAGACTTTGTTGGCGCTAACATCCCGTTAACAAGGCTTTTCCTGGCGCCGTTGCCAGGGAAGTATAGCAATAGTCTCAAGAATTGTCTCCCGTCAACGTGCCTTTTCTGGTGCCATTGCTGGGATTGTCAAAGCTTTTCTCTGGTGCCGTTGCTATTATACGACCTTGCTACTGATACTTTGCTTGCAGACACTAATCTTTCAGGTGTAGTTGAATTGACAACTCAGCTGCTAATACTTGAGAATATCCTTTAGCTTGCCCTTGTGAGCGAATCAATAAATTTGGGTTGAATACTCTACCCTCGAAAGCTGCTGCGATCCCATACGCTTGTGCGACATCAAGGCTTTTTTCTGGCGCCGTTGCTGGGGAAGGCACAACTATATTCTCTGAGTCACTTGGGATTGACGTCTGCTGATCACTATGAGGAATCCGAAAGATCCAAGAACTAAAATCCTGCCTTCCACTACAAGGAGAGGTAAGGAGCTGCCATCTAGCTCTGCACTTGATTTACCTTCAGTTTTGAGTAAGTTTGCGACTTCGCCTCCTGCTAGAAATCTTGATATGTCGCCTGTGCTTGATGATGCTACTTTTGCTTCCCATGATGCTTATGATGCTATGCTTGATACTATGCGTGATGATGCTATGCTAGATACTATGCATGATGATGCTATGCTTGATACTATGGTTGCTATGCCTGATACTTCTTTGCCACTTGGTGCATTCCTTGATGCACATATTGCTAGAGTTGCTGCTAGATGTGATGATACTTCTGAAACTGCTGATACTATCGAAGTAGAACCTGCTACTCTGCCTCAATTGCCTGTTATGCCTGATATGCGCTATGTTATGGAGGGAGAGATAGCTGAGGATTTTCTTGCGTGTAAGGATAGCTATGATGTTGAGAAACTTCTGCGCAAGTGGAAAGAAAAATCTCTAAACGCTAGGATGAAATACGACCCGAAGTTTGCCACTTCGCGTATCTTTGTGACCAATAAGGATTATGAATTCTCTGTCGACCCTGAGTTAATCACTCTGGTCGAATCTGATCCTTTTCACGGTTATGAGTCTGAAACGGTTGTAGCCCATCTTACCAAACTGCACGATATAGCCACCCTATTCACTAGTGAGGAAAAGATCTGCCACTACTACATGCTCAAGTTGTTTCCTTTCTCGCTAAAGGATGATGCTAAGACCTGGTTCACTTCTCTTGCTCCTAGATGTGTGCCTAGCCCCCAGGATATGGTGTACTACTTCTCTGAAAAATATTTCCCTGCACATAAGAAGCAAGCTGCCTTGCAGGAAATATACAACTTTGCTCAAGCTGAGGAAGAGAGTCTCCCACAAGCTTGGGGGAGGCTCATCCATCTACTAAATGCTTTGCCTGATCACCCTCTTGAGAAGAATGAGATACTTGATATCTTCTATAATGGACTTACCGATGCTTCCAAAGACCACCTAGATAGTTGTGCCGGTAGTGTTTTTAGGGAACGAAACGTAGAACAAGCTGAGATTCTACTGAATAACATCTTGTGCAATGAGAATGCTTCGACTATTCCCGAACCACCTCCTAAGCCAACTCCGAAGAAAAGAGGTATTCTATTCCCGAGTCCTGAAGATATGCAAGAAGCCAAGAAATATATGTGAGAGAAAGGCATTAAATCTGAAGATGTCAAAAATCTACCACCAATCAAAGAGATCCATGGTCTCGATAACCCGATACATGTAGTAGAAGTAAATTCTCTGCATAGGTTTGATGAGAGTGATATTCCTTTTGATAAACCTGCTAGCTTATGCATGGATGAATTTGATAACTTTGTCGCCAAACAACAGAGTTTCAACGATTATGTTAGCAGACAATTGGAAAAGAATGCTCGTATGCTTAGTCATTTAAGTGCTTGTGTGGACAGAAATGTCAATGATCTTAAACTTCTGAGTAAACATGCCTCTATGGTTACTACTCAGGTAGAACAAGTACTTAAAGCTTAAAATGACTTGCTCAATGAATTGAATGACAATGTTGTCAGAGTCGTCACTAGAGGCGGTAGAATGACCCAGGAACCTCTGTATCCTGAGGGTCATCCGAAGAGGGTTGAACAAGAGTCTCAAGGAGTTAGCACTGATGCACCTAGTCATCCTAGAAAGAAGAAGAAAGATGATAGGAACCTGCAGGCTAGCAACCCTGTTGCTGCTACACCTGAGAGTCCAAACGATGTCTCTGTCTCTGATGCTGAAACACAATCTGGTGATGAACATGAGCCTAATGATAATATCAATAGTGATGTTCATGAAGATGCTCAACCTAGCAATGAAAATGATGTGGAGATTGAACCTAATGTTGATCTTGATAATCCACATCCCAAGAATAAGAGATACGATAAGAATGACTTTGCTGCTAGGAAGCATAGTAAAGAAAGGGAACCATGGGTTCAGAAACCTATGCCCTTTCCTCCCAAGCCATCCAAGAAAAAGGATGATGAGGATTTTGAGTGATTCGTTGAAATGATCAGACCCGTCTTTCTGCAGATGCGTTTGACAGATATGCTCAAAATGTCTCCGTATGCCAAGTACATGAAAGATATTGTGACTAATAAGAGGAGGATACCTGATCTTGAGATCTCTGCCATGCTTGCTAATTACACTTTAAAGGGTGGAACTCCTAAGAAACTAGGTGATCCCGGTGTGCCCACTATACCTTGCTCCATTAAAGGCAACTACGTTAGAACTGCGTTGTGCGACCTTGGGGCCGGTGTTAGTGTTATGCCTCTCTCTCTTTATCGTAGACTTGAGCTGGATAAGTTGACACCCACTAAAATCTCTCTGCAAATGGCCGACAAATCAACCGCTTTCCCTATCGGCATTTGCGAGGGTGTGCGTGTTGAGGTTGCTAACACCGCTATCTTAACAGACTTTGTTATCTTGGATATTCCCGAGGACGATGCCATGGTTGTCATCCTCGGAACACCCTTTTTAAACACTGCAGGGGCTATTATAGATTGCAACAAAGGCAATGTCACTTTCCTTGTCAATGGTAATGAGCATACAATGCACTTTCCGAAGAAACAATATCGAGTACATTGCATCAATGCTATCGAAAAGACTTCATCGATACTTATTGGGAGCTTTGAATGCCCTATTCCTCGTGTCAAGATGAAGTATGACTTGCTCGTTGGGGAGATACACATCCCCAATGAGGTGACTTAGTGACTATTCGAAAATTCTCCGTCTTCTTTTGCTATTCGAGAAGTTTTGTTGAGGGGATTTGATCAACCCCATTGACGGATTTCTTTCGATGACCATGAGATGGATGAATCGAGGAGTTACAAACCTCCGTTCCAAGCTTTCACTTTAGGTTGCTTAGAAGAAATGATAGGTTTAGTTTAGTTTTCCCTGTTTTCTGTCTTAGCGTCCGGTAGAAAAATACCCCGAAAATAAAAGTTCTCCGAACGCTGTGAAAATATAGCCTGATTTTTTCTGGAATATTTGAAAATTACTAGGACAAAGAGTCTGTCTGGGGGCCTCACTAGTGGGCCATAAGCCCTAGGGGCGCGGGCACCCCCTGGCCGCGTCACCCAGGTTTGTGGGGCCCACGGGCACCGCCTCCACTCATTCTTGCTCCCATCCACTTTTCCTACCTCCAGAAAAAATCATTTCGCAGCTCAAACCCGTGTTCTTGCTCCTCTTGCTAGGATTTTCGATCTCTTTGCTCAAATCACCGTTCTCCGAACTGTTTTGGGGAAATTACTCCTTGGTAAGTGACTACTCCATTGGTCCAATTAGTTTTTTCTCTAGTGCCTTATACTCTGCGTATTTTTTCTACCTTGGTGACCATGTTCTTGAGCTTTGCATGCTGATTCTAGCTGGTCCCAAGTAGTTCTGATGCGCGATATGGTCTCTAGGCACTTGTGGGAGTAGTTGCTACGAGTTCCGTTGAACCTTGTTCACCTTTCCTTTGGGTCACTGAAAATTTCAGAAAAGGAAGATGTTCAGGAGAAACTTTCATGGTGGTTCCTCAAGCAAGAGAGGTCCCCGTCTTGCGATTCGGGAGCCTGATCCTTACCAACCTAGGGATGCACAGGTACAACCATGTGAATGGCCTTCTAATGAATTTATGATTGAGGCAGGTTTCAAAGATGAGTTTGATGCATTTGTTCGCAACGTCGGACTCGAAGAATTCATCTCCGATAAATGTGAACAGTATGTTGCTCTGACTGCCTCTTTTGTTCGTAGATTCAAATTCTCAGTTGGCCGTGAGCCATCAGTACTGTTTGATCTCTATGATAAATCGTATACCATGGATTTAGAGGATTTCAGTAGAATTTGCAAAATACCTATTTGGGGTAACCTCAATGATCCTCCTAAATCTTCGGTTAGAGATTTTTGCGCTGGTATTACGGTTGGAGAAACTAGAGACATTACGCAAGCTACCATGGGGAGTATTCATTTTCCTGCCTTGCATTACTTTGCCCTCTTCATAGGAAGATGCATTAATGGCAAGATTGAACATTGTCACCTCTGCGCACCCGACCTCAGTATCCTTAAGAGCGCAGTGACGGGTGACAAAAGCTTCAACATGCGAGCTATTATAGCAAGGAGGCTGAATAAGAATGCTATTGATGGGGATTTCTTTGGCGGCATCTATGCCACTCGCATAGCAAGTTTTCTTCGAGTACCCATCCGCGAAGGAGATCCCCCGCTCCATACAGCTTTCCTTGATCGCGTCGCTATGACACGCTACCAGTTCCTTCAGAGGGATGATGAATCCCTCCTATACCGATTGATATTTAACCGGCAGCGTGTTTTCCATATTACCATTCCTGCTCCTACTTTCTTTGACTTTCAGGTAAAACATAGATATTACATAACCAGAGGAGAGGAAGAGGAGTATGAGAGGGAGGCGACGGCTGCTCGTCTCCGTGAGGCAGCTATTCAGGCAGTGGCTGTAGCGCTCCCGTATAACCCCGACTATGATTTTGGGTTTCACCAGGACCGTCCTTGGGAGTAGACCAAGTTAGGCCAAAAGCCTAAGCTTGGGGGAGTACGTGTTCTCACCGACTTTACATTCTTGCTTATGCTTTTACTTTGTGAGCCGGTGTTCACACTTTTCCACTCTATCATCCATGTTAGTTTATTTTCTTTTTCTTGTTTTCTTTTCATGTGTCTGTCTAGTTTGAGAAAAACCAAAAATATTTTCTTTTTCTTCTTTTGCTTGTTGGGAGCTTACCTGTGTAGATAGTTTTCTTTTTCTTTGGGTCAAGGTAGAAGACCATGGTTACGATGTTTAGTAGCTCTCGCATGCATACCTGTTTAGCCGTTAAAGAGCCATATTACTTTGTCTTCTCCTTTGTGTCTGCCTGGATATTCCAACTTTAGTTCAATGCACGAGCACTCTTATTATTGTTCACATCGTTTGGTCGTGCAAGTGAAAGGCAATAATGATGATATATGATGAAGTGACTGAGCCTGGAAAAGATGGTATGAACTCGATCTATTTTGTTTTTGTAAATATGACTAGCTCATCATGCCTGATTCAGCTTTGTTGTGAGGGAAACATGTTTGCAATGACAACTTAGAGATCATAGTTTCTTATGCCATGCTTACTTAGCTAGGAGCTTATAATGGTCTATCTTGGTTACCAACATGAATGTTGAGATGACTATGATGTAGTATGATAGGATGGTATCCTCCTTTGAATGTTTCAAGTAGCTTGACTTGGCGCATGTTCACGCATGTAGTTGAAACAAAATCAACATAGCCTCTATGATGTTAATGTTCATGGTGATTTGTGTCCTACTCATGCTTGCACTCAATGCTAGTTAATCTCAATGCATTCTGATGACTGTTTTCGCTCTCTAGTTGGTCGCTTCCCAGTCTTTTGCTATCCTTCACATGTACTAAGCGGGAATAATGCTTGTGCATCCACTCCCATAAACCCAAATTTGTGCCATATGAGTCCACCATACCTACCTATGTGCGGTATCTACCTGCCGTTCCAAGTAAATTTGCATGTGCCACTCTCTAAATCTTCAAGAAATAATCTGTTTTGCTTGCCCGAACCTCTCATGTGGTGACAGGGGGCTATTGGTATCTTCCATGCTAGGCGTGTTATCCTCAATATGTGTTTATTCACTATCATTCACGAGAAAGGGGTCGGTAATTAGAATTCCCAGTTCCATGCTCAAATCGAAAAGATAATTGCAAACAAAACTCCCCCAGGATTGATGTTGGTTTGGACGGTACCCGGGGATTCGGCTAGCCGTGGAGTGTGATTGATTGGTGGTGGGGGAGTCAAAACTTTACTTTTCTATTTGGGAACCGCCTATAGCATGTGTAGCGTGGAAGATATTGAGAACTCTTAGTCATTGCGTTGACAATGAAAGCATGCCACCCAAAATTATTATCTCTGTTTTCAAAGCTTGAGCTCTGGCACCTCTGCAAATCAATGCTTCCCTCTGCGAAGGGCCTGTCTATTTATGTTCCTGTTGAGTCATCCTCTTCTTATAAAAGCACAAATTAGAGAGCACCTCTGTCATTTTTATGCTTTGCTTTTAACTGTGTTGAGTATGACTATGACTGGATCTTCTTTGCCTTGAATTACAATGTTTAGTCAGCCCTTGGTCTTTGAAGGTCCTCTGCATTTATGTTTTGCGGTCTCGGAAAGAGCTAGAGAGATACCATCTATTCGTACTGCTTCATGTTGTTTTGATTGAAGTGTTGACACTTGAGGCTTATTATTATTTTCTCGCTAGTTGATTATGCCATTGATATGAGTTTACCGTGAGACCTAGATGTCATTTGCTTATGTGGTTTGCTTGTGATGTTGCTGAAATTCTGGTTATGAGTTAGATATAGTTGAAACAACAAGATCAAACAGAGTTCGTCAAAGTTTTTCTTTTGTCTCTCTCAGTTTGTCAACTTAGTTTCTTGAGGGCAAGCAAGGTTTAAGCTTGGGGGAGTTGATACGTCTCCGTTGTATCTACTTTTCCGAACTCTTTTTCCCTAGTTTTGGACTCTAATTTGTATGATTTGAATGGAACTAACCCGGACTGACACTGCTTTCAGCAGAATTGCCATGGTGTTGTTTTTGTGCAACAATGAAAGCTCTCGGAACGTCCTAGAAATTTACGGAGATTTTTTCTGGAATAAAAGAAAAATACACACACAAAGATCAGTGTGAGGGAGTGTGCCAGTGGGCCACAAGCCCACACGGCGCAGCCACCCCCTAGGTCGCGCCATGCAGGCTTGTGGGGCCCACGTGGCACTACCGCCCCCAATCTCAGTCCTATATCTTCCGTTTCGCGTGGAAAAAAATCAGAGAGAAGGTTTCATCGCATTTTGTGATACGGAGGCGCCGCCACATCCTGTTCTTCATCTGGAGGGCAGATCTGGAGTCCGTTTCGGGCTCCGGAGAGGGGAAATCGTCGCCATCGTCATCATCAACCTTTCTCCATCGACAATTCCATGATGCTCTTCATCGTTCGTGAGTAATCTCATCATAGGCCATGCTGGACGGTGATGAGTTGGATGGGATCTATCATGTAATCGAGTTAGTTTTTGACTGGGATTGCTCCCTAGTATCCACTATGTTCTAGATTGATGTTGCTACTACTGGGCTTTGCTTAATGCTTGTCACTAGGGCCCGAGTGCCATGATTTTAGATCTAAACCTAGTATGTTGTTGCCAATATATGTGTGTTTTAGATCCTATCTTGCAAGTTGTAGTCACCTACTATGTGTTATGACCCGTCAACCCCGGAGTGACAATAGCCGGAACCATTCCCGGAGATGACCATAGTATGAGGAGTTCATGTATTCACCGTGTGTTAATCCGTTGGTCCGGTTCTTTATTAAAAGGAGAACCTTAATATCCCGTAGTTTCCATTAGGACCCCGCTGCCACGGGAGGGATGGACAATAGATGTCATGCAAGTTCTTTTCCCTAAGCACGTATCACTACATACAGAATACATGCCTACATTAGATTGATGAACGGGAGCTAGCCACATATCTCTCCGTGTTATAGCTGTTACATGATGAATCACATCCGTCACACTCATCCATCACCGATCCACTGCCTACGAGTCTTTTACTACTGGTTCTCGCTACGTTACTTTGCCTAGGCTTGTCCCTTGCTACAAGAGGGATTGGGCCACTTTGCTGTTGCTACTTGTTACTTTGCTGCTGCTGCTACTACTATTCCTTTCTACTCCACTATTACTTGTTGCAAGAGTTTGTTGGCACTAACATCCCATCAACAAGGCTTTTCCTAGCGCCGTTGCCAGGGAAGTATAGCAATAGTAACAAGAATTGTCTCCCGTCAACGTGCCTTTTCTGGTGCCATTGCTGGGATTGTCAAAGCTTTTCTCTGGTGCCGTTGCTATCATACTACCTTGCTACTAATACTTTGCTTACAGACACTAATTTTTCAGGTGTGGTTGAATTGACAACTCAGCTGCTAATACTTGAGAATATCCTTTAGCTTCCCCTTGTGAGCGAATCAATAAATTTGGATTGAATAATCTACCCTCGAAAACTGCTGCAATCCCATATGCTTGTGGGACATCACATACCACCGATAAAAATCGATAGTTTCATCAAAACAAGCAAAATAATGCATATAAAACAGAACATGTCTTAAACAGGACAGTCTGTAGAAATCTTTACATCTACCATACTTATGTTACTCCAAATATTCTGAAAAATTAGTACGAAATACAAAATGTGTATATAAAGATTGATAAAAAAGTTTCAGAACCTTTTTACGTTCCAGTAAGAAAATGAAAATTCACGCGCTACACCCAAAGTTTCTGTTTTTGCACCGCACATACCAACAAGCAATCTACCCATCCTAAAGGAAAATCTTGGCACATTGTTTTTATAATACAATGGATTTGTACAAGGTGATAATTATTTTTGTGAGAATATTCATGAAAATTTCTACATTGTTTCCATGAGCATGAACACAAGTGTTCAAGGTCGACCCTCACTTCACCAATGCATCACCTTTCAATCGCTGCTATTTTTGTGAAGTTTTAAGTTCCCCTCTATATTTTATTTTTAATTTTAAACATTATAAAAGCACTCAACATAATTAAATGACTCTCTAAAGCTTCCGAGTTGTCTACCTGGCAGCTCTTTCTTTAAAGCCACTAAGCTAGGCATAAAGTGCTCAAGTAATGGATCCACCCGGATCGCAAGGTATATCAAAGCCAACTTTAATTAGCAATGATTTGGCATTTAGTAGTGAGCACAAATCAACATATATCAAGGAATGAAGAAGTATAACTCTCTTCCTATGCATCGGCATGTCATACAAGAACAATTCATGCACATCAATACATAACATAAGCATTTTCTTGCAATTTTATCGTGTTGGAAACATAGAGAGGCGGAGATGTAGTTCCTCTCTCATAATAATTGCAAGTAGGAGCAGAAAGCACATGTATATCATATTCATCCAAATAATCATGTGTAGTGGTAAAAGGCAACCCATCAATATAATCCTTAACAAGTGCAAACTTCTCCGATATAGTGTAGTTTGGAGAATTCAAAAAGATAATAGGACTATCATGTGTGGGTGCAATAGAAACAATTTCATTCTTAATATAAGGAACAAAAGAAAGTTCATCTCCAATAGCATAATTCATATTTGGCATCTTGCCACTAGCATAGCAAGAATCATCAAAAAGGGATATTTCAAACGAATCAACTGGATCATATCAATTATCATAGCATTCATCCTTCGGTAAGAAAGAAGGGACGTTAAACAATGTATGAGTTGAAGAGTTACTCTCATTAGAAGGTGGGCACGGGTGATCAATCCGCTCTACCTCCTTTTGTTCTTTGCTCTCATCATCTTTTTCATCGAATCATCTCACAATTTCATCAATTCCTTCTTCCATAGACTCCTGCAAAATATTAGTCTCTTCTTGGACAGTGGAAACTTTCTCAATAAAAGCATCAATATCGGAATTATATTTATCATTATCATAGAAATATTTAAGGATAGCAAAATTTTCAGGTCTATAAACTAAATCATCAAAATCTTCAAACTTTTCAAAAATGATTCAATTAGATAAGCACCCCTAAAAGCAACAAATTCTTCTATTCGTTCAACATCATAGTAATCATATATAC
This sequence comes from Hordeum vulgare subsp. vulgare, assembly GCF_904849725.1. Lineage (NCBI taxonomy): Eukaryota > Viridiplantae > Streptophyta > Magnoliopsida > Poales > Poaceae > Hordeum > Hordeum vulgare. The sequence goes on from NC_058520.1 coordinate 357,213,518, forward strand.
TGTTAGCATAAGAATCCAAGGTTTCATTATCATTAAATTTTCATGAAAAGGGAAGGTGTGGAGCATTCATCCTAGAGCAACAGTAAAATCATATCTCTGGCATAAATTCCAAGAATACCAATGCAACATATCAATTTTATCCCATAACAGTTTCCATTTTTGTGTCGAGCGATAATCCCTGAAGTATTCACGTTGATCCAACGTGTCTCCCATTATCATGTTGAACGGGGTTTTCTCAGGATTATCAAAGTAGTGCATAATATTTTTCACATAACGAGCATCGAGGGTCTTAGGAGGTTCCCCATCTCCATGAGTAGCAAGTAACACTAATTTTTCTGGTGTTTCGTGTTCCATATCCATAACTAAATATAGAAAACAACTTAGAACGGGAAATAAAAACTACTTCGTGATAAAGCAAACAAGCACACACGACAATATTCGCCCCACGCTATTGCTTCCCGGCAACGGCGCCAGAAAAAGGTCTTGATAAGCCACAAGTATAGGGGATCATTTGTAGCCTTCTTCGATAAATAAGAGTGTCGAACCCAAGAAGGAACTAAAGGTAGAACAATTATTCCCTCAAGTTCTATCGACCACCGATACAACTCTACGCACGCTTGACGTTTGCTTTACCTAAAATAAGTATGAAACTATTTTGCAAGAATAAAAACTACGAGTAAATTGCAAGGAAATAAAAGTGGATAGCTTTTGTCAACAAGAAAGTCATTTGTCCCTAGGCAATCGATAACAAGTACCGGTAATCATTCTTGCAATTTTATATGAGGGAGAGGCATGAGCTAACATACTCTCTCTGCTTGGATCATATGCAGTTACAATTGAAAACTACTAAAGATCATTAAGGTCGTGAAACCCAACCATAGCATTAAGTATCAAGTCCTCTTTACTCCCATACACCACAACCCACTTATCCGCATTTAGGCTGCTGTCACCCCCGCAAGACCGACAATAAGCAAACTATGAACATATTGCAACACCCTACAGCGGGGGCCCCTCACATTTGCGCGACAGGGCACCGTAGGGCGGCACCATAAATAGAATATACAATCATACCGACCAAGATCATGATTACCCATAGGACAAAACGGATCTACTCAAACATCATAGGATAGACAAATATTATTGGGAACTAATATATGGAGTTGAGAACCATGTTTAAGTAGAGATTACAGCGGGGAGAAGGGGTGTTACACCGCTGCTTAGAGGGGGAGAAATTTGGTGTTGACGGTAGCAAGGTTGTTGATGTAGATCGCCGTCACGATCCTAGCCCTCGCGGCACTCCGGCGCCACCGGGAGAGAGGGGGAGAGATCCCCCCCTCCTTCTTCTTCTTCCTTGTCCCCCCCTATATAGGAGGAGAGTTCCGCCTCTGGTCCATGGTCTCCATGGCGCCGGAGGGGTGGGAGACCCTCCGAGATTGGATCTCCCTCTCTGTTCTCTTCTGTTTCGCGCTTCCCGGATCTGGCCCTTCACGGTTTCTTAACCCGGAGATCCGTAACTCCGATTGTGCTCAAATTTTTACATGATTTTTTCCATAAATTATCTTTCTTGCGCCATAATAAGGGATCCAACTGACGTTCGAGGAGGGCACAAGACACTAGGGCGTGCTTGGGGCCTGTGGCGCGTCGTGTTGGGTTGTGGGCTCTGTGGGCCCCCATTTGCGTTGATTCCACCTCCCAAAAACATGCAAAAAATAGGAACTGGCACAGGGCGCTAGATCAATAGTTTAGTCGCATAAATCATATAGAAAGTTGCCAAAAGTATGTGGAAGTTGTATAATATTGGCATGAAACAATCAAAAATTACAGATACGATGGAGACGTATCACGACGGCGTCGATTTGCCCTCTTTGGACCCCAAATCAGACTCGAGATCTACCCTCCCAAGGAAGAACACGAGGTGGCGGCGGCTCCGAATTATAAAACGCGATGAATTCTTCTCCTTGATTTTTTTCTCCGCGGATGGGAATATATAGGAGTGGAAACGAGGTCGGTGGAGCTTTAGGGGCCCCACAAGCGCAGGGGGTGCAGCCTAGGGGGGCACCCTGCACGCTTGTGGCCTCGGGGTGGCCCCTCTCCCGCAGATTCTTTCGCCGGTATTTTTTTATTAAATCCATAAATATTCTCCATAAATTTTTAGGTCAATCAGAGAACTTTTATTTATGTACAAAAAAATACCTAGGCAATTCTGCTGAAAACAGCATCATTCCAGGTTTGTTCTATTCAAATCATGCATATTAGAGTGCAAAACAAGGTCAAAAGAGTTAGGAAAAGTAGATACGTTGGAGACGTATCAGCCACCCCTCCGCTCCCTCCTATATATAGTGGAGGTGAGAGAGGCTTTTGGCACTGCTACCTCTTGAGCTTGCACTGGATTTTTCCCTTCAAGAGGAAGGGGTGATGCAGCACAGTAGTAGTAAGTATTTCCCTCAGTTTGAGAACCAATGTATCAATCCAGTAGGAGTATCAAGATGAAGTATCGATGTACCTACGCAAAAACAGCAAACTTGCACCCAACGCTACAAAGGGGTTGTAAATCTCTTCACGATTGATTGCAAGGTGAGATCTGAAGGTGGAAAGTGCAACAAAGTAAAAGTGTAGGGCTGAAAATATGATGTGAAGTAGACCCGGGGGCCATAGTGTTCACTAGAGGCTTCTCTCATGATAGCAAATATTACGGTGGGTGAACGAATTACTGTCGAGCAATTGATAGAACCGCGCAAAGTCATGACGATATCTAAGGCAATGATCATACATATAGGCATCACGTGCGAGACAAGTAGACCGATACTTTCTGCATCTACTACTATTACTCCACACATCGACCGCTATCCAGCATGCATCTAGTATATTGAGTTCATGACAAACAGAGTAATGCCTTAAGCAAGATGACATGACGTAGAGGGATAAATTCATGCAATAGATTTAAACCCCATCTTTTTACCCTTGATGGCAACAACATGATGCGTGCCTCGCTACCCCTTCTGTCACTGGGTGAGGTCACTGATGTAGAGGGGTAGCGAGGCACACATCGTGTTGTTGCCATCAAGGGTAAAAAGATGGGGCTTTCATCATTGGTTTGAGATTATCCCTCTACATCATGTCATCTTGCTTAAAGCGTTACTCTGTTCTTCATGAACTCAATACACTAGATGCATGCTAGATAGCGGTCGATGTGTGGAGTAATAGTAGTAGATGCAGAAAGTATCGTTCTACTTGTTTCATACGTGATGCCTATATGTATGATCATTGCCTTAGATATCGTCATGACTTTGCGCGGTTCTATCAATTGCTCGCCAGTAATTTGTTCACCCACCGTGATACTTGCTATTTTGAGAGAAGCCTCTGGTGAACACTATGGCCCCCAGGGTCTACTCCACACCATATTTTCAGCCTTACACTTTTTATTTCGTTGCACTTTCCGCCTTCAAATCTCATTTTGCAAACAATCTTGAAGGGATTGACAACCCCTTTGAAGCGTTGGGTGCAAGCTTGTTTGTGTTAGCACAGGTACTCTGGACTTGACGAGACCCTCCTTCTGGATCGAAACCTTGGTTCTCAAACTGAGGGAAATACATACCTGCATCACCCTTTCCTCTTCAAGGGAAGAACCAACGCAAGCCCATCCTCTGTCAACATGTCAATTTCTGGCGCTGTTGTCTGTGGGATAGCAGAAGAATTTCTGGCGCCGTTGCCGGGGAGGAATATCAAGTCAAGGACTCATCCAAGTAGGTGTCGCAAACTCATCTCTTGCATTTACTTTGTTTGCCAGTTGCCTCTCGTTTTCCTCTCCCCCACTTCACCAATTTTGCTTTTTTGTTTGCCTTTTGGTTCACCCTTTTTCTCGCCTGCTCTTTGTTTGCTTGTGTGCTTGCTTGCTTCCTGAAGTCACCATGAACGAAAACACCAAACTTTGTAACTTCTCGAAGAGTCATACGAAATCAATGTCGTTTTGCTGAATCTTGTTATGAAATAGCAATTCTTTGGCCTTCCTAGTGAAGATGCCGCATCCCATCTCAATACCTTCATTGAGCTTCGCGATATGAAAAAGAAAAAAATATGTGGATAAAGACGTGATTAAATCGAAGATTTTTCCTTTCTCGTCGCGAGATCGCGCAAAAATTTGGTTTTCTTATTTGCCCAAAAATATTATCGATTCTTGGGATAAGTGCAAAGATGCTTATATATCCAAGTATTTTCCGCCGGCTAAGATCATCTCTCTCCGTAATGATATCTTGAATTTCAAGCAACTTGATCATGAACATGTTTCACAAGCTTGGGAGAGAATGAAATTAATGATTAGAAATTGTCCCGCTCATGGCTTGAGTCTTTGGATGATTATTCAAATCTTTTACGCTGGCTTGAATTTCGCTTCTAGAAATATCTTGGACTCCACCTCAGGTGGAACGTTCATGGAGATCACGTTAGGGGAAGCCACAAAGCTCTTAGACAACATCATGACAAACTACTCTCAATGGCACACTGAAAGGTCACCTACTAGTAAGAAGGTACACGCTATAGAAGAAATTAACTTCTTGACTTCTAAGATGGATGAGTTAATGAATTTGGTTGCTAGTAGAAGTGTTCCTTTGGATCCTAATGATATGCCTTTGTCTTCTTTGATTAAGAGTAGCAACGCTAGCTTGGACGTTAATTTTTTTGGTAGGAATAACTTTGGCAACAACAATGCCTTTAGAGGAAACTATGTTCCTAAGCCTTTTCCTAGTAACTCCTCTAATAACTTTGGCAACTCCTACAACATCACTCATGGAAATTACAATAGATTACCCTCTGATCTAGAGAGTAATATCAAAGAGTTCATCAACTCTCAAAAGATTTTCAATGCGTCCATATAGGAAAAACTACTCAAAATTGATGATTTGGCTAAGAGCGTGGATATAATTTCTTGTGATGTTGATTCTTTGAAAGTTAGATGTTCTCCTCCCAAAATCGACATGGATGAAACTTTGAAAGCTATGTGTGTTTCCATGATTGAGACCCAAGAAAGAACCGCCAAAATTTGTGCTAGACATGAATGGCTTAAAAAAGCATGTTCTCGTGATGAGAATCACGAAGATCTTAAAGTGCTTGGTGTGACTCCCATTGAATCTTTGTTTTCTTGTGTCAAACCTAATGATTATGGGGCTGGACATGAATCCACTTTGGTTGAAAAGTGCCCCAATGATTCGGAGTCCATCTATCTTGTTGCTAAAAGCATTAAAAGTGGAGTAGAAGACGTTAAAACTTTGAATAGTAATGAAATTACTACCGTGGATTTCAAGGAATTAAATTATGATAGTTGTTCCTTGATTGAATGCATTTCTTTGATGCAATCCATGTTGAACTCCCCACACGCTTATAGCCAAAACAAAGCCTTTATCGATCATATCGTCGAAGCTATGATAAAATCTCTTGAAGAACAACTTGAATTGGAAGTCTCTATCCCTAGAAAGCTTCATGATGAGTCGGAACCTACCGTCAAAATAAAAATCAAAAACTATGAGTGCAATGCTTTGTGTGATTTGGGTGCTAGTGTTTCTGCGATTCCAAAGTCTTTATGTGATGTTCTGGGTTTTAATGAGATTGAAGAGTGTTCTCTTAATTTGCATCTTGCTGATTCTACGGTCAAGAAACACATGGGAAGGATCAATGATGTTCTTATTATTGCAAATAGGAACTATGTATCCGTGGATTTCATTGTGCTTGACATTGATTGCAATCCTACATGCCCCATTATTCTTGGTAGACCTTTCGTAAGGACTATCGGTGCTATCAACGATATGAAGGAAGGGAGTATTAGATATCAATTTCCTTTAAGGAAGGGCATGGAACCCTTTCCTAGAAAGAAAATAAAATTGCCTTATGAATCCATGATGAGGGCCACTTATGGTTTGAGCACCAAAGACGACGATATGTGATTCTATCGCTTCTATGCCTAGCTAAGGGTGTTAAACAATAGCGCTTGTTGGGAGGCAACCCAATGAATTTATATTTTTATTTCTGTTTTTTGGCGTCCACACTTTCATAATTCTGTTGTGATTGTGTTTTTTGTGTTTCTTTTTTTGTTTGAGCCAAGCAAAGCCTCTATGACTAGTCTTGGTAATGGTTGTTTGATCCTGCTGGAAAAAGACAGAAACTTTTCGCTCACGAGATGATTTTTAATTTTTATTCAGAAAGAGATTTTGAGTTGATTATTTTTTCTGCTGATTTATATGCTTTTTTCCCAGTCCGTCGTAATTGTTAAGATTTTTTGAGGTACCAGAAGTATACAAAGTATACAGATTGCTACAGACTGGTCTGTTTTTGACAGATTCTAATTTTGTTGAGTTGGTTGCTTGTTTTGATGAAACTATGGTTAGTATCGGGGGGTACTAGCCATGGAAAAGTGAGAATACAGTATCCCATCATCAATATAGATGGAATTAAAGTTTGCTACAGTACCAAAAGAAGTGGTAGTTTGTTTTCTTGTACTAATGTTATCACAAGTTTCTGTTTAAAGTTTTGTGTTGTGAAGTTTTCAAGTTTTGGGTGATGTTCTCATGGAGAAAGAGAAAAGGAGTGGAAAGATCTCAAGCTTGGGGATTCCCAAGGCATCCCAAGCCAAATTCAAGGACACCAAAAATCCTAAGCTTGGGGATGCCCCGGGAAGGCATCCCCTCTTTCGTCTTCAATCCATCGGTAACATTACTTGGAGCTATATTTTTATTCACCACATGATATGTGTTTCGCTTGGAGAGTCTTGTATCTTAGGAGTCTTTTCTTTTTGTTGTGTCATAGTCATCCTTGCTGCACACCTTTTTGAGAGAGAGAGACATGCACTCATCGTGATTTTGCTAGAATGCTCATAGTGCTTCACTTATATCTTTTGAGCTAGATACTTTTGCTCTTGTGCTTCACTTATATCTTTAGAGCATGGCGGTGCGTGATTTGGTAGTTGTCTTATGCTATGAAAGTAGTCCCAAATGTGCTAGGTACCCAAATAGGTTGCAAAAACCTCCATCTTCATGTGCATTGAGTAGAAAGAGAAGTTTCGATTCCTCTCAATTAGTTTTGAGATGTGGATTCGGTAATATTGAGAGTTATGTTAGTAGGGTGTTGTGAATCTAGAAATACTTGTGTTGAAGTTAGTGATTCCCGTAGCATGCACGTATGGTGAACCGCTATGTTAGGAAGTCGGAGCATAATTGATCTATTGATTGTCATCCTTTGTGTTGAGGTCGGGATCGCGCGATGGTTTACACCTACCAACCCTTCCCCTCGGAGTATGCGTTTAGCACTTTGTTTTGATTACTAATAAAAAGTTTCGCAATAATTATGTGAGTTCTTCATGACTAATGTGAGCCCATGGTATAGATGCAGTTTCACCTTCCACCATTTCTAGCCTCTCTAGTGCCGCGCAATTCTCGCCGGTGCACAAACCCACCAAATTCCTTCCTCAAAACAGCCACCATATCTACCTACGATGGCATTTTCATAGCCATTCCGAGATATATTGCCATGCAACTCCCACCGTTCCGTATCATGACTTATGCCGTCACTCTCATATTGCCATTGCATGATCATAAGATAGCTAGCGAGGTGTTTCAACGTCATACGCCATGCTAGATCGTTGCACATCCCGGTACACTGCCGGATGCATTTCCTATGGAGTCATCATGATTGTGATCTTTGAGCTGTGAGTAAATAAAAGTGTGATGATCATCATTATTAGAGCATTGTCCCATGTGAGGAAAAAAAGAGGCCAAAGATCCCAAAAACAAAAAAAAGAGAAAAGAAAATAAATAAAAAAAGAGGCCTAAGAGCCCAAATGAAAAAGGAGAAAAGAGAGAAAAAGAGAGAAGGGACAATGCTACTATATTTTTCCACACTTGTGCTTCATGTTAGCACCATGTTCTTCATGATTGAAAGCTTCTTGCTTTGTCACTACCAGATGCTAGTGGGAATCTGTCACATCCCTGACCCCTTAAGCAAGTTAGTCTTGTGCTCATGTCTTCTTTGCATTTGCATCTAAGAAGTTTCAACAAAAACAAGATAGTGGCAAAGGAAAAACTCAAAACCCTAGCTACTACTTTAAATAAAGGAAATCTCAAAGTAGTCAAAATCAATGAACCCAAAATGGCCTCAAGAAATGTTCAAACTTTCTGATAAATGATGAAAGTAAATGAGCATTGGAGAAAACTATTTTCTTGACACTTTAAGCATTTTAAATAAATGCAAAAAGCTACTGGTTTCAAGTTTTAAATTTGAAATCAGAAACTGTAAATTTTCAAAAATGTTGAAAACTTTGGAAATGGTTGGGAATATTATAACAAATATTCACGTGTGTTTAAAATAGTTTTACAACCTTTTTTGGAGCTGAAATAAAGAGCAAATCAATGTCAGAAATTAAAACAGAAACAAAAACTGAAAAAAGGGAAAAGAGTTACCTGTCGCCTATAGCCTGGCCCAGCCCATCTAAGCCTTGTCGTCTTCCTCCCGCCAGTAGGCAGCAGGAGGTGGCCGCCGCGTTCCCCGGCGCGGCCACGCACCTGTGCGCCTGCCTGGTCGCCGCCTCGCGCTGGCAAGGCCGGGGATAAGCTCCCCGAGGCCTCCTCTATCCATTCCCAGCGTCAGCTCTCTCCCTCCTCTCGGATCTCTCCTCCCCCTTCTGCCGCCATTGGAGCCTGAGCAGAGCTCGAGCTCGTCGTCGTTCTAGCCTCCCTCCCTCCCTTCTGAGCCGCGCGTTAGCTCCGCCGCAACCCCCTGAAGCTTCCTAGCCACGAGCCCGACGCCCAGATGCAGTGAATCAACGCGCAGCCGTCGTGTTCTTCCTCGGGTCACCGAAGATCGCAACCGACGTTCTCCCTCTCCAAGCCATCCCCGAGCAGTCTAACGCCACCACTGCACTCCCCGTGAGCATGGGGTCATTTCCCCTAAGTTTTTCCCGTCGATCCCCTCCTCTAGCTCTAGTTTCACCAGAGCCCGACAAGATCCGCCGCTGCAGCTCGTCACCGATAGCCCTCCGGTGATCAGCTCGTCCTTTCGAGGGCACCAGCAGCTTCAGGTCGACGCGTAGATGCTATAGGAGCTAAGAACCGAGCGTAGTTCCCTCTGAATCAAGGACCCCGATGACGCCCGAGCCTTGGCCGCCGCCAAGCTCGTCGCCGGCGTCATCTCCGGCCAGTTCAGCCCCATCTAAGTGCAGAAATGGAGCTGCGGGAGGTGTGTCGTTCTTCTGGTGCTCTCCGCGCAGCATTTGGCCCCCTGTGCGCCGTTTCCGAGCCCCTCCGCCGTGCTGGTGGTCGCCGGAGGCTCCCCGCCGGCGAGGACGACCTCGCCGCCGGTGGATCTCGGCTGGCCTGAGCAACTGACTGGTGGGACCAGCCTCTGGCAAGTTTAAAACTAATAAAAATAAATCAAATAAGTTAATCAGTCACTCACATGTGGGTCCAGCAAGGTTAATCAGTTAATTAAGTTTAAACTTAATCTAAATTTGACCAGAGAGACTGACCAGTGGGTCCCACTGGTCAGGTTTGATTTTCAACGGCCAGATGGACCTGCTGATGTCATGCTGATGCAATAAAAGCATTTTTCCAGTATAGAAATAATTCCAGGAAATTGCTAAAACTTGTAAAAATCATAGAAATTAATCTGTAACTCCAATGAAAATAATTTATATATGAAAAAGTATCAGAAAAATTCAAGGATTCTGATTATGCTATTTTCAACCATGTTTGAAAAAGTTACAGAACCCTAACATGTAGAATAAGTAATAATTCAATTCTTATAATTACTTTTAAATGGAATTTGGAAAATATTCAAATTTCTTTATGAATGCAATGATCACACACTGTCCTAGTTACAAATCAGTACCATAACATGACATCTCATGCATGCTAACATCAAGTTGATCTGAGCATCAGGTCGAATCAATTAAAACCGATATCCGAGAATACCCCGTTTGAATTGATATTCGAATATGATTCAAATCAACTCTAAACCTAATACATATTGATTATAATAACTTATCACCTTGCATTCTCATGCCATGCTCATGCATCATTTTGATTGCATATGATTGTTATTGAATGTTGCCATTTATTCGGTAGGCTCCGCACCCTCGGATTCCACCGAATATCCGTCTGACGGATATCGTTCCTCCTCTGAGCAACAAGGCAAGCAACCCTTTTGATCATCCCGATAAATCCCATGTTCTTGCTCCTGCACCTATTTATTGCATTAAGATCAAATGCTTCAACTGCTTTTGCCACGATAGTTGAACCCACTTCCTTTGCATGACCTAACCTTGTCACAGTAAATAGCCGAACCTTGCAACCTAGCATACCTGATAGTTGCTTGAGCTATGATGTGCCTTATCCTGCTATGCATGCTATGCTTAGAGTTGTGTATGGTCTATCATTTGGGAGATGAACAGAATTGTGAGAATGTGTTCGGTGAGCAAAGGTTTAGTGTTGAACTTGATTTGGTAAAGGTACCGGTGAAAGGCTGTGTAGGAGTACATGGCGGGTTGTTTCATTGGAACCGTCCTTAGGAACTGAGTTCCGTGTATGTAATCCAAGACTAGATACTACCACATGCTGGGCCCTGAAATATGACCCCGCTCGGCCTATTAATCGCTTAGTACTCGGTCCAGGAGTTGCAAGTAGTTTCTGCTGTTTATAGTAATGCTGGAGGCCATGCATGGTGCTGACCTGAGAGGTGGGCCGTGATGCGGTAGGCAGTGGCACGGTGTACCAAGTGGCACCCGGATGGTGGGCTTGGGAACCCTGCGCACATCGTTTGAGGCCGTGGCGGAAACCTCGGCCGGACTTTCGTACGGGTTACTCTCAGATAGGCGATAAACCTGGACTAGGTACTAGTGTGGTTAACGGTCGTGGCCGACTCCCTCGTTGGGCTTCCGCTTGAAGGTTGCCGAGGTGCATGACGTGCACATGGCGATAAGTGGCGAGAGCATGTGTGACGAAGTACACCCCTGCAGGGTTATGATCTATTCGAATAGTCGCGTCCGCGGATATGGACTACTTGGAGACATATGTTGTTCATAGATAACTTCAATGGCTACTCATAAAATTGCCAAGATAAGCGTGAGTGTCGTGGACGGCATTTCAGTATGGAGGCGGAATGATTCCACGATAGTGTATTGTTGTGGTGTTAGTGGACTCGTGTGCGAGAAATCAAGTTGTCAAAATTATTTAAAAATGCAAGTTGTCTAGCCACGAGTCAAATGCTGGCTTTCCGCATGAAACCCCACAATACCTTTTGATACCTTGCATGAGTAGTTAGTTGTCCTAAAGTCTTGCTGAGTACCTTCATACTCATGTTTGCTTAATACATGTTGCAGAGGTTGCTAATGACCCTAATGGAGGGTTCTTCGTAGACATCGACGACGACGAGTAGCTGGTGTCCCAGCTACGATCTGGCCCTACGTTGGATCTGTAGTATAGTCAGGCCATGTGCCTTCTAGTTGCCCTGTCTGTACTCAGACAGTTTAAACTCTTCCGCTGGCTTGTAACTGAATGACTGCTATTATGGGTCGTGAGACCCTTAATGTGTAATATTATGTGTGTGGCTCTTCCGAGCCTCTTAAATAAAGGTTGTATGTTTATGGTTATGTTGTGATGCCATCGATGTATCTATACATATCGGTATGCCATGCGTACGTGTGTCGTACTTGATATGTATGGGGTTCGATTACCTAGTCGTGAACTTTAGTAGCACTCCTTACAAGGAAATGCCCCTTTGTGATCCAATGAGCCTTGGTAGTTCGCTACTGCTCCGGACACATTGGTTGACCGGCATGTGTCCTTCTTAGCTGCTGTGTCTGTCCCCTTTGGGGAAAAGTCACGCGATGTAATGGAGTCCCTGTAGCTTGCTACGACTCGTCTACATTCGTTGATGACCGACACCTGCTTTGTTGGGTCATGTATGCATGTCCTTGTGCGGTACTGCCACTTTGGTTTATGACTAGACATGTCGATCCGGGTTCTTTGACATTGGAATGCTAGCGACACTGTTGCATACGCGAGTCAAAAGACGCAAACGGTCCCGGCTAAGGTAAGGCTGCAGCCGAGGAGTTAACCGTGCGTGAGACCGAAAAGGGATGCGATGTGTTACAGGCTAGATTCCTATGGCTTAGGATCGGGGTCCCGACAGAATCTTCATTATATAACTTGGCTTGTATATTCCAATGATGGGCTTCCTCAAAATTTCCCTAGGTCTTCGTGAGCGAGCAAGTTGGATGCACACCCACTAGTTTTCCTTTTGAGCTTTCACATACTTATAGCTCTAGTGCATCCTTTGTATGGCAATCCCTACTCATTCACATTGATATCTATTAATGGGAATCTCCATAGCCTATTGATACGCCGAGTCAGTGTGACCATCTCCTCCTTTTTGTCTCACAACCACCACCACACTCTATTCCACCTATAGTGCTATATACATGGCTCGCGCTCATGTATTGCGTGATAGTTATAAAAAGTCTGAGAAAGTAAGAGTGCGAAAACAATTACTTGGCCAATTCTGGGGTTGTGCATGATTTACATTAGTTGTGTGAGGATGATGGAGCATAGCCAGACTATATGATTTTGTAGAGAAAACTTTCTTTTGCCTTGTTATTTTGAAAGTTCATCATTACTTTGCTAGTTTGCTTGAAGTATTACTGTTTTCATGTCAATAGCAAACTATTGTTTTGAATCTTACGGATCTGAACATTCATGTCACGTGAAAGAAGTTACAAAGGACAACTATGCTAGGTAGAATTCCACATCAAAAATTCATTCTTTATCACTTCCCTACTCGAGGACGAGCAGGAATTAAGCTTGGGGATGCTTGATACGTCTCCAACGTATCTATAATTTTTTATGGTTTCATGCTATTATCTTGTCAAACTTTGGATGTTTTGCATGCATTTTATATATTTTTTGGGACTAACTTATTAAGTCAGTGCCAAGTGCCAGCTCCTGTTTTTTCCATGTTTTTTACCCCTTTCAAAGGAGATTTTGAAACGGAGTCCAAACGGAAGAAAATCCGCTAAAAGATTTTTTTGGAACAGAAGAAAATCAGGGAGCTTGGGAGCCAAGGCAGGGGAGCCCCAGGGGCCCCACAAGCCCCCACCCCACGGCCAGGGGGGCCGCGCCATCTAGTCTTGTGGGCCCCCTGGACGCCCTTTGCCCTAGGACTTTCGCCTATATATTCCCATAAATTCCAGAAAAAATAAGGAGATCATCACAATCACTTTTCTGCCGCCGCAAGCTTCTGTCTTCGCAAGATCCCATCTGGGGCACGTCCTTGTGCCCTGCGGGAGGGGGATTCGGAAACAGAGGGCTTCTCCATCAACAGCATGACCTTTCCGATGATGCGTGAGTAGTTCACCTTAGACCTGCGGGTCCATAGCTAGTAACTAGATGGCTTCTTCTCTCTCTTGGATCTTCAATACAAAGTTCTCCATGATCTTCATGGAGATCTATCCGATGTAATCTTCTTTTGCGGTGTGTTTGTCGAGATCCGATGAATTGTGGATTTCTGATCAGATTATCTATGAATCTTAATTGAGTTTCTTCTGATCTCTCTTATGCATGATTTCATATCCTTGTAATTCTCTTCGAGTTGTAGGTTTTGTCTGGCCAACTAGATCTATGATTCGTGCAATGGGAGAAGTGCTTGGTTTTGGGTTCATACCGTGCGGTGACCTCACCCAGGTACAAAAGGGGTAGCGAGGCACGCATCATGTTGTTGCCATCAAGGGTAAAAATATGGGGTTTTCATCATTGGTTTGAGATTATCCCTCTACATCATGTCATCTTGCTTAAAGCGTTACTCTGTTCATCATGAACTTAATACACTAGATGCATGCTGGATAGCGGTCGATGTGTGGAGTAATAGTAGTAGATGCAGAAAGTATCGGTCTATTGTTTCGGACGTGATGCCTATATGTATGATCATTGCCTTAGATATCATCATGACTTTGCGCGGTTCTATCAATTGATCGACAGTAATTTGTTCACCCACCGTGATACTTGCTATTTTGAGAGAACCCTCTAGTGAACACTATGCCCCCCAGGGTCTACTCCACACCATATTTTCAGCCTTACACTTTTTATTTCGTTGCACTTTCTGCCTTCAGATCTCACTTTGCAAACAATCTTGAAGGGATTGACAACCCCTTTGAAGCGTTGGGTGCAAGCTTGTTTGTGTTTGCGCAGGTACTCTGGACTTGATGAGAACCTCCTTGTGGATCGATACCTTGGTTCTCAAACTGAGGGAAATACTTACTGCTCCTGTGCTGCATCACCCTTTCCTCTTCAAGGGAAGAACTAACGCAAGCCCAGCCTCTGTCAACGTGTCAATTTCTGGCGCCGTTGTGTGTGGGATAGCAAGGGCCCACAAGCCTGCTAGGCGCGGGCCCCCCTGGCCGCGCTTAGGGGGATTGTGGCCTCCCCTGGTGGCCTCTGCCTTGGTTCCCAAGCTCCCTGCGTATCTTCTATTCCGGAAAAAAAATCTTTTCGGAGGTTTTATTCCGTTTGGACTCCGTTTAATATTCTCCTCTGAAAAGGGTCAAAAACACGGAAAAAACAGGAACTGGCACTTGGCACCGAGTTAATAAGTTAGTCCCAAAAAATATATAAAAGGCATACAAAGCATCCAAAGTTTGACAAGATAATAGCATGGAACCATCAACAATTATAGATACCTTGGAGACATATCAGGCACCTCAAGCCAAGGCACATTCCTCTCTCGCTCCACCACTTCGTGATACCCCGTAGCTAGTTCGGTACGGTCCGGCGAAGCCCTGCCGGAGTAGCTCCACCACCATCACCGCCAGTCTGTTGTGCTGCCGGAGAATTTAGCTACCTCTTCGTCTCTCTTGATGGATCAAGAAGGCGGAGTTCGTCATTGAGCTGCACGTGTGCTAAATGCGGAGGTGTCGTCCGTTCAACATTATACCGGGATGGATCATGATGGGATCGCGGGACGGTTCGTGATGAGATCGCGGGACAGACTGTGATTTGGATCGCGAAGATGTTCGACTACATCAACCGCGTTATATACGCTTCCGCTTAGCGATCTAGAAGGGTATGTGGATCCGAACTCCCCTCTCATAGATGATCATCACCATGGATAGGTATTGCGTGTGCCTAGGATTTTGTTTTGTTTCCCATGCAATGTTCCCCAACAAAGTTTACTTTGTCTACATCATGTCATCGTTCCCCAAGCATTACTTTGTTTTACTTAATACTTTAGATGCATGTTGGATAGCGGTCGATGGGTGCATTAATAGTAGTAGGTGCAGGCAGGAGTTGGCCTATTTGCTTATGGACGTGATCCCTATAAACACGCGATCATTGACGTGAAAGTTGCATAACTATCTGTTGTTCTATCAATTACCCAACAATAATTTGTTTACCCACCGTATGTTGCTTTCATAAGAGATGCCACTAGAGAACACTATGGGACCCGGGTCTATTCACTTATATATTTAGAAAACTTATAATTTACCTGCTGTTATTATTTGTATTTTACTTTATTTTTCAAGTCACAACTATCTACAATTATATACACACCTCATTTTCTTGCAAATAAAGAGATCAAGGGGATTGACAACCCTCTTGCCCGCTTTGGGTGCAATTTGTTTTATCTTTGTGTGCAGCCGTTGAAGATGGTCGAGGATTGATATTCCTATTAATTTGATAAACCTTGGTTTCTGAATCAAGGGAAATACTTACCCGCATTGTGCTGCGATAACCCGTTCCTCTTCATGTAAAACCCAACGCAGATCACAAGTATCAGGAAGGATTTTTTGCACTGTTGCCGCAGAATATCATCACCAACTATCAAGTAACTTCACACAAATTATCACACACTTGTTCTTCTTTTTTATTTGTTGTTATATCTTGCTTTCTTGTGAAAAATAAAATAAAAATATTTACCTTTGCTTCCTTTGCTAGTCACTAGTTCAGATCTTCGCTCTCTACTGTGCTTGTCCTGCTTGTTACTTCGCTTGCTCGGTCACCATGTCTCAAGATAATACTAAGTTGTGTCACTTCTCAAATACTAATAATAATGATTTTATTAGTACTCCAATATCACCCACCACTAGCGTGGATGCTTTTGATATTAATATTGCATTGTTGAATCTTGTCATGAAAGAAAAAAAAATTGGAAGTACTAATGAGGATCCCGCTGCTCATTTTAATATCTTTGTTGAACTTTGTGATTTGAAAAACAAAAATTACATGGGTAATGTGATTGTGAAATTAAAATTATTTCCCTTTTCACTAAGAGATAAAGACAAGGCTTGGTTTTCATCTTTACCACGTAATAGTATTGGAACATGGGATAAGTGTAAAGATGCTTTTATTGCCAAGTATTTTCCTCCTGCTAAGATCGTCTCCCTTAGAAATAAAAAAAAAGAATTTTAAACAGAAAGATCATGAACATGTTGCACAAGCTTGGGAGAGGGTTAAATTAATGATTAGAAATTACCCTACGCATGGTTTAAACTTGTGGATGATTATCCAAAATTTCTATGTTGGACTAAACTTTTTATCGAGAAATTTTCTAGATTCTGCCGCAGGTGGTACCATCATAGAGGTGACAATAGGATAGGCCACCAAACTTCTGGACAACATCACAGAAAAATATTCTCAATGGCATACCGAAAGAGCTCCAACTGTTAAGAAGGTAAATTCTATTGAGGAAATCGCTACTTTGAGTGAAAAGGTGGATGCTCTTATGAATTTGGTTGCTAATAAAAAAGCTCATGTTGATCCTAATGACATGCCCTTGTATATTTTAATTTAGCAAAATAATGATGCCATTGATGTGAAATAATTTCAGTGCTAGTCCATATCCCGGTAATCCTTCTAGTGGTTATAGGGGTAATTTCAATAACAATGCTTATAGGGGAAATATCAATGCTAGGCCATATCTCGGTAATACTTCTAGTGGTCATTGCAATTTTTACGGCAATTATTATGGAAATACATCCACCAATAATAATAAATTCTCCTATGATCTTGAAACATCATTAAGGAATTTATTAATTCTCAAAAGTTTGCAATAATCTGGTAGAGGAAAAGATGCATACGCTCGATACTTTGGCTAAGAACATGGATAGAATTACTCTTGATGTAAAAACTCGTAAAAGTAAAGCTTTGCCACCCAAGCATGATTTTAATGAGACTATTAAATCTATCCAAATATCTATGAATTAAAGTAGGGAGAGAACCACTAATTTGAAAGCTAAGCGGGAATTCCTAGAAAAAGCTCTCCCACTCGGGTTTTACCAAAATCATGACGAAGATCTTAAAATGATTGGTACTTCTACTATTGAATCTTTATTTAATTATATGAATGATAATGATAACGGGATTATAGATGAGTCAACTTTATCTAGAGATCGTCATGTTTGCTTGGAGGGTGATGATTCTAATGCTAAAATTGAAAAGGTGGGTTTGTAGAGGTCAAAACTTTAACTAGTATATGCCCGCTATCTTGGATAACAATGACTTTAATTATGAAACTTTATCTTTAATATAATGTATTTCATTGTTCCAATCCATTATTAGCTCACCCAATGCTTATGAACGAAACAATGCTTTCACAAACCATATAGTGGAAGCAACGATAAAAGCATCTGATGAGAAACTTGAACTTGAAATATCTATTCCTAGAAAATTGCATGATGAGTGGGAACCTACTATAAAAATAAAGATAAATAAATATTAATGCAATGCTTTGTGTGACCTTGGTGCTAGTGTTTCAACAATACCCAAATCTCTATATGATGTGCTTGGTCTCACTAATATTCAAGAGTGTCCCCTAAACTTGCATCTTGCGGATTCTACCATTAAGAAACCTTTTGGTTGAATTAATGATGTTCTCATTATTGCAAATAAAAACTGTGTGCATGTACATTTCATTGTGTTTGATATTGATTGCAATCCTACTTGTCCAATAATACTTGGAAGACCTTTCCTACGAAATATAGGTGCAATTATTGATATTAAAGAGGGCAACTTAAGGTTCTAACTTCCATTAGAGAAAGGTATGGAACACTTACCTAGGAAGAGAATCAAATCACCATATGAATCTATCATTATGGCTACTTACGGATTGAGTGTCAAAGATAACAACACTTGATCCTATGCATTATGCCTAGCTAGGGGCATAAAACAATAACACTTGTTGGGAGGCAACCTAATAGTTATCTTAGTGTTTGCTTTCTACTTTCTGTTGTGGTATGATGACGTATTATTTAATGTGTAATGGTTGATTTTTTTATGTTTAAATTAGTGTTTGTTCCAAGTAAAGCCTTTGGGATAACTTGTGTGATAAGTATAATTGATACGGTGCAAAAACACAAAATTTGACGTCCACTACAGAATTTCTCTGATTTTACTAGAACATCTATTTAATATGAATATTGTCCATAGTATTGATGTACATATTCTTCAGGTTGTCCTATTTTTCAGGATTTTTGGAGTTAGAGAGGTATAGGTTCATCACTGATTACAATAGACTGTTATGTTTTAGACAGATTTTGTTTTTGCTTGCATAGTTTGCTTGTTTTGATGATGATATGGATTGTATCGGGGGGTATAAGCCACAGAGAAGTTATAATGCAGTACCAATTATGCAATAGTGAAATGTGAATTAACTTATAACACTACCTAAGTGTTTGATATGTTGCTTATACTAACGGATCTCACGAAGTTTTGTTGGGTTTTGTGTGATTGAAGTTTTCAAGTTTTGGGTGTTATCGTGATGAACAATGGAATAAGGAGCAGCAAGAACCTAAGCTTGGGGATTCCCAACGCACCCCAAGGTACTATTCTACAAAGACTTAAGCATCTAATCTTGGGGATGCCCTCGAAGACATCCCCTCTTTCGTCTCAATCCATCGGTATGTCACTTGAAGCTATATTTTTATTCATCACATGATATGAGTGTTTCTTGGAGCGTCATGTACTTTAGGTTTCTTTTTATTTTTAGTTTGCCACAATTATCTTTTGCTGGACACACCAACCTAATAGATATACACATCTATCATGATTTTTTAGAATACTCTTCGTGCTTCACTTATATCTTTTGAGCTAAACAATTGCTCTAGTACTTCACTTATATCTATATGAGCACTGTGGCATGTAGATTTTATAGAAATATTTGAACTCTCGTTCTTCACTTATATTTATTTGAGAGTTAATAAAAAGTAGCAGTAATTTGCATGGGTCATAAAGCTAGTCCAAAAATCATAAGTATTCAATGAATGATAATCAAAACCATCGTGTAGCACATAAAGAAAAATTGTGGGTTCATGATATTGATATGGTAATATGAAAAAGGTGCGAGTGCACTATTGTTGATTCATATAAGTAGCATTATTAATTCCTTTTTTATTTGAATATTAAAAAGGCATGGAGGGGATGTGTGAGAATTTCTAGTCCTTCTGGAAATCCTAGTGTTCTTTCGAGTCGGAGTCGTGCAATGGTTAACTCCTCCGAAGCCTCTCCCTCGGGGCATGCGAGTAGTGCTTTGATTTCTGATGAAACTAATAAGACTTTGCAATAAGTATATGAGTTATTCATGACTAATTTTAGACCATGTACATATGCAATCTCATCTCCTCATACTTTGCTAGCCTCTTACGTATCGTGCATTCCCCATTCTCACCTCGAGGATCGGTGCGAACTTCGTCGGTGCATCCAAACCCCGTGGCATGATATGCTCTCTCACATATAAACATTTATTTATATTCCTATAAACATCCAACATACCTACATACCATGGCATTTCCATATCCATTCCGAGATATATTGCCATGCAAATTCCACCGTTATATCATATGACTAGTTCATTCATCATCATATTGATTTGCATGATCATATAGAGGTGACATAGCATTTGTGCCAAAGCCACCATTCATTATATTGTTGATACATGTCATGCTAGACCATTGCACATCCTGGTACATAGCCAGAGGCATTCATATTGAGTCATAGTTCTTCATATCGAGCTTTCATGAGTTGTAAGTAAATAAAAGTGTAATGATCATCATTATTAGAGCATGTCCTAGTGAGAAGAATTTGATGGACACTATGACTCCCCCACAAGTCAGGAAGAGACCCCGGATGAAAAATTAAATGGAGGATCCCAAATGATCCCACCATAAAAAAATAGATGAAAAAAATGAGTAAGAGAAAAAAAGAGAAGCGACTTTGCTATTATCCTTTACCACACTTGTGCCTCAAAGTGGCACCATGTTCCTCATGTAGAAAGTCTCATGATATGTCATTTTCATATGCTAGTGGGAATCATTACTATAAACTTGGCTTGCATATTCCAATGATGGGCTTCCTCAAATGCCCGAGGTCTTCATGAGCAAGCAAGTTGGATACACACCCCACTTAGCTTCATCTAAGCTTTCATACACTTATAGCTCTAGTGCATATTTTTGTGGCAATCCCTACTCCTTGCATTGACATATACCGATGGGCATCTCCATAGGCCGTTGATGTGAGACTATCTTCTTCACTTTTACCCCTTTGATACCTACCACCATATTCTATTGCATCTTATGCTATGTTCATGGCTCATGCTCATGTATTCGTGAAGAATAAAAAGTTGATTCAGTTTGAAAAAGTATGATCAAATTGTCTGACTTGGACACCTTGTTGCTTAAAATTTGTATTAATGCTGTGACGATGAAGCCACGCTGTCACATCCCATTTTCACTTTGTTTCAACTGTAATCTTTTCAAAATATGGAGTTTATTAAAACTTTTAAGCAAATACTATGAGTGCCATGATTTTCATTGTTTGAGTGTATGCTTGAGTGTGTGGAACTAAAAGCAATATTTTTTTATAACTTGATATTTCCAGAAATATCCTTTCTCTTATTTTGATTAACTCAAACCTTGCTTTGGGTTTGCACTACAAGTCCCTCATTCCAACGCGGTGCCTTCACCCAACAATTATATATTGATTTTAGCACTATTATAACTCTCCAAAATCATAAAACAATTATTTTATAAAATATTTTTCTATTTCAATTTGCATGTCCTTTTCTGAGGCTACAAATGATATTTCTGAATGAAAAATTATTTTTCTCCCTTAGAAAAATCTAAGAAAATTTGAAGATACTTAGAGGACATATATTTTACATACATAAGATTTTCAACCCCTATTTATGTTCAAGATATTTGAGAAACCCTATTCGGTTTGTTTTTACCTTTTGAAATATTTCCAAAGGAAATATTCTCAATAAATTCTCAGAAAATTCTAGCATGGTTCCCAAGCTATATTTGGTGATCATGCCAAGTTTCACCTCATTCCAAGGTGGTTTGGTTCACCAAATAATCCTGAAACCTTTCCTGTCCAGAAGCAAATTGTAGCAACTCTACATAGCAAAGTTTGTCCAAATGACATGAAACTTTGCAGGAGTGCTCAATACCCCAAATGTGGAGACCCTGGCAAGAATTGGATTTGTGGGGATTAATTTACCCACGTTCTCCTTTAATAAGACAAACTGTCCATTTGGGGGTGTTTTCAAGTTTACACTGTCAAACTTGTCCAATGGATCTCAAATGTGGTAGAACATCCTACTTTTGCCTAAAACCCAAACCTATTAGCTTTCAGCATCATAGGTGGAGGTTAGCTACCCCAAACCCATATCAACCACCTTTAGCCAGTATGGTCAAACAACACCTAAAACTCTCTACACCCACTCCCTTTCCAATTAAACTCTTAGCATAGGCTGCCAACACCACTCCTCAACTGCAAACGAGTGGACCCTCTTTGGTTCCAAACAGGTAAGCCAAATTTACCAATTTAGTCTCTCATTCAAAGCCGACAGCATCTCCCAAAGTACTTCCCATTGACCAGCAGTGAGTCTCTCGGCTTCTAACAACCGAGGGGCATCTAAGCCAACCCCCGGACACGCCACACAGGTCCAAAGCACCCTCAGAGCGCGTGAGCATGCTGTGGCATGCCAAATCTATGCTCTGGGCGCGCTAGAGGGCGCACCCGAGGCAAAGGAGGCCAGCCCCGGCTGGTTCTCACCTCCCCTCGGTGTTTCTCCGTGTCTCCGAAAACCACCTGACTCAGGGCAGCCTCACGACCTCCTTCTCTCCCTCTCTACTGACCCAGGCGACGCGTGCCCGCGGGCGCCTGATTCGGTCAGAAGTGTGCGGCCCAGCAGCAATCGCACACTAAGCCCCCTCTCCCTCTTGTTGAGTCTCTGGAGTCTCAAACCACGTCCGTGAAACCATGGTATCGACCCCGAGCTCCCTCTCCCTCTCCTGCAGCCGTAGTGAAACCACCGGCACTCCCCCGCTCGGTGCATCATTGCTGGCCTATAAATAGGCCCTCCCCCTTTACTCCAGCACCTCAACCCACTCCACGAGACCCTCAATCGAGCCCCTAGCCACTCCATTCGAGAAAGAAGAGCCTCGGTGCTCGAGATCGACCGAGGCCTTGCCGCTTCGGAGCTCCGTCGATCTCGTGCTACAGGCCAGCTCTTGCGGTGCTCTCACCTCCTCCGTGACCGTAGTGAGCTTAAGAAACTTCTCCACCACTTCCCCGAGTCTTTCCCTGCCCGTAGGACCCAACTCCACCACCACCTGAATCACCTACGCCGCGGCCACGTCGTCCGCGGTGACCCAGGACTTCCCCGTCGTTCATTTGACCACCAACAGGTACGCGACGATGCCATGGTGCCATTCCTGCTATCTCCTAGCCTCGAGGGCGTCGGAGCCGCCGCCGGCGTGCCTCCCCTCCCCTCTGTCCAGAGGAGTAAGACGACCCCAACAGGCATACCCCACCTGTCGGTGACCATCCTCTCCGCTCTCTCCTCTCTTTGTCGCTGACCGTAGGGGCCCGCGCGTCAGGTTTAAACTTGACGGCACGTGCGTAGCTGGGCCAGCTGGGTGGGTGACTGGCCGGTTGACCAGTTGGGCCGGCCCAACCACCGGCCGAGCCAGGCCAGGGTTTGAGCCCTTTTCTTTTTTCCTTCTAAATCTTTTTTTAAATCATTTTTGTAAGATTAAATATTTAATCAAATTTCAATATTTTTCCGCCACAATTTTTCTAAAATGTGTAGAGTTTATTAGTGTTGTTGTACTAATTTTTGTAAAAACTTTTATACATAGCTTTAATTAAAATGCCTAGTTTAAATATTTTTGCTCCTATTAATTAGGTTTTAAAAATACCTTTTGACATAAAAACCAGAGACAAAAAAAATTAAAACTATAGTTAAGATTTCTCAGAATAGGTTAACATTTTTCAAGTGAGTTTGTGCTCTGTTTTTAATGTGCTTTTTATTATCATTACTATTATTACGGGATAGATCACGTGTTCGATGAAGGACTTGGACCCGATGACCCCGAACACCCCGGATACCTAGCTAATCAAGGCAAGCAACCCTTTGCCCATGTCTAAGAAAATACTTCTATGCATGACACCTTGCTTACTCTACCCCGATGCATATAGTTAAGATTAATTGGTGCACCCCAGCATAGCGTTTTCGATAGCTCCTCTGGATCACTTGCATTGAGCATGACCCTATCATCTATGAGGGTCACGCTGATAAAAAGTTGACAAGTAGACAGTAGTGCTACGCATAGAAAGAGCATGTGCATGATGATGGTAACACAGAGTTGAAATCAAAGGTTTTACGAAAACCCCATTGGGTGCCACTAATGCCCGAGGGTGATGATGTTGGGTTGGGTGACCACTCGTGAAGCAAGTGGTGCACCAGAAAGGTTTTGTGTGAGTGGTTTCAGAAATGGGATTAGATTTATGATTTGTCGACCGTCCCAACCTTACATGTGCAACCACGATACCCCTTTATGGGACGGGGCCTTGTTGATTACTTTGGTCAGTGCTAGGAGAGAGCCCGCATTACTAGTGGCGGGAGTGATATGTCGTCATTCTCGTGACGGGGTCATACCAGGTAGGTCAACTATGCCGTTTTTACGTGTTCCAGGCACACCGTTGATCCCCGCATGAATGATACAGTCTAGAGTAGGTGCTCGTAAGATGTACATCATCTGGGCTCGGTACCAATCTAGTGGACTCTTTGTCTAATGTCGTCTGGGGAAATGTAATGATCGGGTACTTACCTCGGGTATGTTATATACCGTGGGTCGTGGATGACACAGAAGTTTCCCGGATCTCATGGGTAGAGCACACAACCTCTCGAGAGTGTAAAACTATTCGAATAGCCGTGTCCACGGTCAAGGACAGTTGGGTGGTGCTGCTTAAACTACGTCTAGTCGTTTCCGCATAAACCAAGTGTACGTGTGTTCACAAGTGTTATCTGAAAGAGGTGATATGGTCAAGTTCGGTGACTTGGCATATCGCGTGAACCCGAAGTGTTCAGCCCTCAACAGTTAAGATGATATATGTAACCTGTTCTTATGATTACCATCTAGCTTATGATGCATATCCATACAAGTAACCGACCATGCATATTTTAAGTAAGAACTTGGTTCCCGCAAAGGCTGCATATTACTTATTATCGTCCCAACTGCATTATCCACATCATGGGTTGTTTGCAAGTACATTGAAAGTCCCCACTGGCTTGCCACTGGTTATGTTATTGACCAGACATGGAGGAATCGGAGTTCAGAGAAGAATTCGTCGTCGGAGACGGACACGCGAACTAGGACGCTTCCCAGTCAGAATGCTTGTTGGTGAAGGCTGATGGCATGGGTTCCCGTTTATTGCCAAGTTATCCGCTAGTAGATGTATTAGTGTGATTGGACTTATATGCCCTACCTATGTGAGATTCGACCATGAAGGTCATTTGTTGTACCCAGACGGTATGTAAGGATGTAAGACTCTTAATATTCAGTATCTGTGTGTTCGGTGAACATTGATATCTGGATCACTGAGCACGATCATTCGGCGATCTCGACTCGTCTGTCAGGGTCCCCACAAAGTTGGTATTAGATAAATCCTCACTATAGGAAGCCTTAGATAGCATGGACGATAGCTGACACGAATAATACCCTCAACCCTTACACTTCAGATTATCTACACCCTACTACCATTTCATACCATCCACAAATTTCTAACCCTCTCCTAAAAACCTTGTAGATGGCCGTCATACCTGAGACGCTTCAGGAGACTGGCTTTCCCCTACTTTTGGGAGACAGCCTGGAGAAGTGTCAAGTACGCCGCACACCCATTTTTCTCTACCACGAGCACTAGGTCAACGCCGACACAAAGGAATATCACGTGGACGTGATAGTGAAGGGAAACGACTCCCCAACTAGTTATTTCTTTGAAGGACCAAAAATGGAGAATCTGGTGTTGGGAGTGGAGACAGCAACACGAGAGGCACTCATGCATCTCCGCGGTATTCTTCCCGAGATGGCCACCGAGACGGCTACTCGTCACCTACCTTTTGTTAAGGACGGACTTGATGGGAGCTGGACACTCAACCCATGCCCAAAAGACGGGACGCCACTCAGGTTTCACACCTACTACAACCTCTCCGCCGACACCCTGACTCACCTTCTGATCAAGGAATCCGTGACGCTTCGCCAAGAAATTCACCAAGTCAAGGACCTACTTCATCTGGAGAAGATAAAGAAACACAAGGTCAACAAGGAAGGAGCACTCGGAGGGCAATCCACCATCGCCTTTCGAGGAGGAATACCACCACTCCAGGCCACTTCTATACCGAGTCGCCGTCTGACCGCGGAAGAATACACGGAGCTCCTCACCGCTTCGCCGGCAAAACATCATTGTGATGGACCTATTCCTTCCCCCACACCCCTGAAAGAAGAAGACACCAATGAGGATGAAGAGGAAGACCCTGAAGAACCTACGTACGAAACCGAGCAATCCGCCGCTTAGAGGAACGTCTTAGGACAAGTTAGGAGTCTCCCATTCGAAGTCGAGTCTATGTATTGGTTCATGAGAACCATGAATGTTGTGTGCTTCCTATTTATGTTTCGATGCAAGCCACGCTTTTGCCTTAGGCAGCATATAAGCGACTGCATCATCTATTTTAATTAAGGTATTTGCATAAGGTTCTTCGAACCTTTTTGTTTGACACACTTGCACTATACCAAAAACCCCTTATATAGGCGCGTCATCATTTTATGATTTCCCCTCGACCACTTCGGAATATCGACATGTCTGCTCCAAACTGGATGGTGATTTCTACTCGCACCAGCACCTTCGGCAACCCCAGCACTGGCACTTATAGGCAACATCCAGGAACCGGTGGGTCTTCCCAAGATGGAGATCACCCTGAGCAGCAGCAAGGCGACATTCCCCTGCCACCGCCTCCTCCGGAGAGCATGACCGTGGCCCAGTTCCTCCAAGCTCTCCGAGAGGAACGTCAAGCCAACAACGCCGCCATCCAGTAGTTGGCCCAAGTCTTAGTAAACAACCCGCCATAAAGTGGAAATGGCAACGGTCACTCCACTCTATCTGAGTTTGTGAGGACTACACCTCCCATATTCACAGAGACAACTTAGCCCTTGGATGCTGATGATTGGATCGACACCATTGAAGACCTCCTCGAGCCGGTTAAGTGCACCGACAACCGCGAGAAAGTCCTTTATGCTTCTCACTGTCTCAGAGGCACGGCCAGGGCTTGGTGGGATGGGTTCCAAATTATGCGGGACAAGCAGGCTATCACTTGCACTATCTTCAAGGAAGGATTCTGCGCCGCTCACATTCCCCCTCGAACGATGAACATTAAGAAGCAGGACTTCCAAGCTCTCGGGCAAAGCAGTGGAACAGTCAAGGAGTACCTACAGAAGTTTAACCTTTTGTCAAGATATGCACAAGAAGATGACAACACTGAAGCCGCAAAGGTGGAACACTTCATGGAAGGGCTTCAGCAGTCGCTACAATGCCAGCTTGTTGTCTGCGAATGCCGAACTTTCTATGAGCTGGTGATCAAGGCCCTCATGCTGGAGGACAAGCGTCAAGCAATGGATGGCACCCGCAAGCGTAAGATGATGGGCGATGGAGGTTCCAACAGCCATAAGGCACGCCCATGGAAATCCGCCCCGACAAGAACTAGTTATCAGCAATAGCAGTACAAGGCACCTACGTTCTGTCAAAACTACCAGCCCCAGCAGTATGCCAACCCCGAGCCAACAAACAATCCGCCCAACAGCAGTGGGGTCAAGCCCAACATTCCAGGGTAGGTTACCTCCTTTGGATGTGGACAGACTGGGCACTACTCCAGGCAATGCCCCAACAAGAAGCCCAATGCACCGTGCCCCAATGCGCCTAATCAAGGACAAGGTCATGGAGCACCAAGTAGTAACCAGGCTCCCCGCAACCAGCAGTACCAAGGCAGGGGACACGTGAATCACATCTGTGCAGAAGAAGCCCAGGTAGACCTGGACTGCATTCTGGGTACATTCCTCGTCAACTCCACCCCAACAATAGTATTCTTTGATTATGGTGCTTCACATTCTTTTGTAACCCAAAAGTTTGCTGCCAAGTGTGGTTTGAATCTTACCCTCCTTAGTGGACAAATGGTAGTACATACCTCGAGAGCAGTGCTAAGGACCAACCTAGGATGTAGAGGTGTTGGGATCAACATTAATGGGATAAGCTTCGTAGCAGATCTCATCGTCCGTAAGTCACAAGGCTTGGACGTGATCTTTGGTATGGATTGGTTGGCCAGGCACCAAAGCATACTGGACTGCGCTAAGAGGGCTATTACCATGACAACTGACCAAGGGGTCAAAGTCAAATATGTCCGTGAGCCTACCTCCACTCAAGTCCCTCGGGTTAATTGCCTTTCGGAAAAACAGTTGGACCGAGTACCAGTAGTTTGTGAATACCCGGACGTCTTTCCTGATGAGCTGCCTGGGATGCCTGCTGACCGAGACATCGAGTTCATCATTAAGCTCATGCCCGGATCAAGGCCGATCTTTAAGAAGCCCTATAGGATGGGATCCGAAGAGCTGGCAGAGTTGAAGAAGCAGTTAGATGAGCAACTCGGGAAGGGATTCATCCGTCCGAGTGCGTCACCTTGGGGATCACCTGTTCTATTCGTCTCTAAGAAGGATGGGACTATCAGGCTGTGCATTGATTACGGTTCCCTCAGTGAAATCACAATAAGCAACAAGTACCCACTCTCCAAGATTGAAGACCTATTTGACCAGTTAAATGGTGTCAAGGTATTTTCCAAGATCGATCTTAGATCTGGATACCACCAAGTAAAGATTCGGCCCGAGGACATACCTAAGACGGCATTCGTGACCAGGTACGGTCTATATGAGTGCACAGTCATGTCGTTTGGGTTGACCAATGCCCTAGCATACTTCATGTACCTCAAGAACAAAGTCTTCATGGAATACCTGGATAAGTTTGTTTTCGTCTTCTTCGATGACATACTAATCTTCTCCAAATCCGAAGAAGAACAAGAGCAACACTTGAGGCTAGTGTTAGAAAATCTTTGAGAGCACCAACTTTATGCCAAGTTTAGCAGATGTGAATTCTGGTTGCATGAAGTTGGATTCTTGGGTCATACCATCACAGCAGATGGATTGGCAGTCGATCCTTCCAAGATTACCACGGTAACCAACTGGGAATCGCCAATCGACGTGAAGGAAGTCAGAATCTTCCTCGGACTCGCGGGATACTACCGCAAGTGTGTGGAAGGGTTCTCCCGCATCGCCCGACAAATAACTCAGCTCTTGGAGAACGGCAAAAAGTTCGAATGGATTACGGAGCGCGAAGAAAGCTTCCAGGAACTAAATAAGAGATTGACCACTGCCGTGGTACTGGCTACTCCAGATATCAACAAGGAGTTTGTGATATATTGTGATGCCTCAGGAATCAGGCTCGATGGCGTCCTAATGCAAGACGGCAGGGTCGTGGCTTATCTGTGATGGCAACTGCGCCCGCATGAGGAAAACTACCCCACTCATGACGTCGAGTTGGCAGCCGTAGTGCATGCCTTGAAAACATGGCGACATTACCTTCTGGGGAAGCGATGTGAAATATACACCGACCACAAGAGTCTGAAGTGTACTTTTACCCAAAGGGAGTTGAATATGAGGCAGCGTAGATGATTGGAATTGACGAAAAACTACGACCTCAACATTCAATACCACCCCGGTAAGGCCAACGCGGTGGCTGATGCCTTAAGCCGGAAGGCCTGCACCTTGAATGCCATGATCAAGGAAAGGCTACCCACCATATATGACGAGTTGGAAAGCTTCGGGTTAGAGCTGGTTGAACCAGGATTCCTAGTTAACCTTGAAGTCCAACCCACTCTGGATGACGATATCATAAAGGCCCAGAAGGGACATGAGATCATTGAAGGCATCAAGAAGAAGATCCACGAAGGCAAGGACCCAGAATTCTCAGTGGATGAATAGGGAGTTGTGTGGTTTGGGAAACGTTTATGCGTAGCCAACAAGGCTGAACTCAAGAATTTAATCTTGCAAGAAGCCCACGACACACCCTACTCAATTCACCCTGGTGGAACCAAGACGTATCAAGACCTCAAGGAAAGATTCTGGTGGCATGGCATGAAACGGTAAATAGCTTCATATGTCGCCAAGTGCAATGTGTGCCAACGTGTCAAGGTTGAGCACTAGCGACCTGTCGGACTAGTACAACCTCTCCAAGTACCCGAATGGAAATGGGACAAAGTCGGTGTGGACTTCATCACCGGTCTGCCCAAGTCAGGCAAAGGACACGACACCATATGGGTCATTGTTGACTACCTGACCAAGGTGGACCATTTTATTCCGGTCAACACCACTTACGATGGTAGCCAACTGGCCATCCTATACGTCCATTGTATTGTGAGCTTCCATGGAGTGCCCAAGGAAATTGTATCCGACCGAGGCACACAGTTCAGCTCAAGATTCTAGAAGAAATTCCAAGAAGCTCTGGGAACTAAGCTCTCCTTTATAACCGCCTTCCACCCGCAGACGGGCGGATAAACGGAGCGAGTAAATCAGATACTAGAAGATATGCTCCGCGCTTATGTCTTGGCACATGGATCCAAATGAGAAGATTGTTTGCCTTTCGCTGAGTTCTCTTACAACAACAGCTATCAGTCCAGTCTCCAAATGGCCCCATTCAAAGTGCTATATGGACGTAACTGCCGCACCCCGCTCAACTGGTCCGAAACTGGTGAAAGGTTGATTTTCGGGCCAGACGTACTCTGTGAAGCTGAAGATAAGGTGCAACTTGTCAGGGAGCACCTAAAGGCTGCCAAGTCGCGACAAAAGAGCTATGCAGATTCCCACCGCAGAGAAGTGGAGTTCAACCCCGGAGACCAAGTGTACCTCCCCGTCACACCTCTCATGCGGACTAAGCGTTTCCACGTCAAAGGGAAACTTGCTCCAAAGGTTGTTGGACCTTTTAAGATCATGACAAAGCATGGAGAAGTTGCTTACCAGTTGGAGCTACCTCCGAAACTTTCTGGTGTGCACAACGTCTTCCACGTGTCACAACTTCGGAAGTGCCTTCAAGAGCCAAACCATCCAGATCTTTATAAGGACATAGACCATCAAGCCATTGACCTTCAACCTGACCTCACTTACCGTGAGAGAATGATCCACATCCTGGACAAAGCCGTGTGTCGTATCAGAAGGCGCACCATCAAGTACTTCAAAGTTCAGTGGAGCAACCACACCGAAGTAGAAGCAACATGGGAGCGTGAAGACTATATCTGATCCGAATATCCGTACCTTTTTACCACATAGCTTAGGAATCTCGGGGACGAGATTCTTGTAAGGGGCATAGGTCTGTCACACCCTGTTTTCACCTTGTTTCAACTGTAGTCTTTTCAAAATTTGGAGTATATTAAAACTTTTAAGAAAATACTATGAGTGCCACGATTGTCATTGTTTGAGTGTATGCTTGAGTGTGTGGATCTAAAAACAATATTTTTTTATAACTTGATATTTCCAAAAAGATCATTTCTCTCATTTTGATTAATTCAA
This sequence comes from Hordeum vulgare subsp. vulgare, assembly GCF_904849725.1. NCBI lineage: Eukaryota > Viridiplantae > Streptophyta > Magnoliopsida > Poales > Poaceae > Hordeum > Hordeum vulgare. The sequence goes on from NC_058520.1 coordinate 357,244,482, forward strand.
ACCTTGCTTTTGGTTTGCACTAGAAGTCCCTGATTCCAAGGGGGTACCTTCACTCAAAGATTGCATACTGATTTTATCACTATTATAACTCTCCAAAATCATAAAATAATTATTTAAAAAAATATTTTTCTATTTCAATTTGCATGTCCTTTTGTGAGGCGAGAAATGATATTTTTCTGCCTTAGAAAAATCTAAGAAAACTTGGAGATACTCACAGGACATATATTTTCCATACATAAGATTTTCAACCCCTATTTACGTTTTAGATATTTGAGCAAACCTTCGAAAACATATATTATCTGTTTTAACCTTTTAAAATATTTCCAAAGGAAATATGCTCAATAAGTTCCCAGAAAATTCTAGCATGCTTCCCAAGCTATATTTGGTGATCATGCTAAGTTTCACCTCATTCCAAGGTGGGTTGGTTCACCAAATATTCCTAAAACCTTTCCTGTCCAGAAGCAAATTGTAGCAACTCTACATAGCAAAGTTTGTCCAAATGACCTAAAACTTTGCAGGAGTGCTCAATACCCCAAATGAGGAGACCATGCCAAGAATTGGATTTGTGGGAATTAATTTACCCGCATTCTACTTTAATAAGACAGATCTATCCATTTGGGGGAGTTTTCAAGTTTACACTGTCAAACTTGTCCAATGGAGCTCAAATTTGGCAGAGCATCCTACTTTTGCCTAAAACCCAAACCTCTTAACTTTCAGCACCGTAGATGGAGGTTAGCTACCCCAAACCCATATCAAACACCTTCAGCCAGTATGGTCAAACACCACCTAACAATCTCTACACCCACTCCCTTCTCATTAAACTCTTAGCACAGGCTGCCAGCACCACTCCTCAACTGTAGACAAGTGGCCCCTCTTTGGTTCCAAGTAGGTAAGAAAAAATCACCAATTTAGTCTCTCTGATTCAAAGCAAACAACATCTCCGAAAGCACTTCCCACGGACTTGGAATGAGTCTCTCGGCTCCTAACAGCCGGGTGCATCTAAGACAACCCCCACACACGCCAGACAGGGCCAAAGCACCCCAGAACGTGCCAGCATGCCGTGGCATGCCCAATCTGCGCCCTGGGCATCCTACAGGGTGCACCCGAGGCAAAGGAGCGGCTAGCACGGGCTGGTTCTCACCTACCCTCGATGTCTCTCCGCGTCTTCGACAACCACCTGAATCAGCGCAGCCTCACGGCCCCCTTCTCTCCCTCTCTACTGACCCTGGCGACGCGTGCCCGCGTGCACCCGATTCGGTGAGAAGTGCGCAACCCTGTAGCACGCGCACACTGAGCCCCCTCTCCCTCTCGTTGAGTCTCTCGAGTCTCAAACCACGTCCGTGAAACCGTGGTATCGACCCCAAGCTCTCTCTCCCTCTACTGCAGCTGCGGTGAAACCACCGGCGCTCCCCCGCTCGGTGCACGGTTGCTGGCCTATAAATAGGCACTCCCCTTCACTCCAGCACCTCACCCCACTCCTCCAGACCCTCAATCGAGCCCCTAGCCACTCTATTAGAGCAAGAAGAGATCCGGCGCTCAAGATCGACCGAGGCCCCGCTGCTTCGGAGCTCCATCGATCTGGGGCTACAGGCCAGCTCTTGCGCTCCTCTCACCTCCTCCGTGACTGTAGTGAGCTCAGGAAGCTTCTCCTCCTCTTCCCCGAGTCTTTCCCTGCCCGTAGCACCCATCTCCACCACCACCCGAATCACCTCCGTCGTCGGCCATGTCGTCGTCGGTCACCCAGGGCCTCCCCGTCGTTCATTCGACCAATAGCAGGTAGAAGACAATGCCACAGGGCCATTCCTGCTATCTCCTAGCCTCGAGGGCGTCGGAGCCGCCGCCGGGGTGCCTCCCCTCCCCTCTGCCAGAGGAGGAAGATGACCCCGACAGGCATGCCCCACCTGTCGGTGGCCAGCCTCTCCCCTCCTCTCCTCTGTCTACCGCTGACCGCTGGAGGCCGCACGTCACGTTTAAACTTGACTGCGCGCGCACCTGGGCCAGCTCGCTGGATAACTAACCGGTTGACCAGTTGGGCTGGCCCAGCCACTGGCCGAGCAAGGCTAGGGTTGAACCCTTTTCTTTTTTCCTTTTAAACCTGTTTTTAAATCATTTTTGTAAGATTAAATATTTAATCAAATTGAAATATTTTTCCACCACAGTTCTTCTAAAAATGTGTAGAATTTATTAGTGTTGTTGTACTAATTTTTGTAAAAACTTTTATACATAGCTTTAATTAAAATGACTAGTTTAAATATATTTTTTCTCCTGTTAATTAGGTTTGAAAAATACCTTTTTACATCAAAACCAGAAACAAACATTTTTAAAACTATAGTTAAGATTTCTCAGAATAGGTTAGTATTTTTAAAGTGAGTTTGTGCTCTTTTTTTGAATGTGCTTCTTATTATCATTACTATTATTACGGCTATAGATCACGCGTTCGATGAAGGACTTGGACCTAGAGACCCTGAAGACCCCGGATACCTAGCTGATCAAGGCAAACAGCCCTTTGACCATGTCTAAGAAAATACCCCTATGCATGACACCTGGGTTACTCTACCCTGATGTATATAGTTAAGATTAATCGGTGCACACCAGCATGGTGTTTCCTATAGCTCCTCTGGAGCATCTATGAGGGTCACCCTGATAAAATGTTGACAAGTAAAGAGTAATGCTACGCATAGAAAGAGCATGTGCATGATGATGCTAACACAGAGTTGATATCAAAGGTGCCACTAATGCCCGAGGGTGATGATGTTGAGTTGGGTGACCACTTGTGAAGGAAGTGGTGCACCGGAAAGGTTTTGTGTGAGTGGTTTCGGAAATGGGATTAGATTTATGACGTGTCGACCGTCCCAACCTTACATGTGCGACCACGACAGCCCTTTATGGGACGGGGCTTTCTTGATTACTTTAGTCGGTGCTAGCAGACAACCCGTATTACTAGTGGAGGGAGTGATATGTGGTCACTCTCGTGACGGGGTCGTACAAAGGTAGGTCGAGTATGCCGTTTTTACATGTTTCGAGCACACCATTGGTCCCCGCATGGATGATACGGTCTAGAGTCGATGCTCGTAAGACGTACATCATGTGGGCTGGGTACCAATCGAGTGGACTCTTTGTTTAGTATCATCAGGGGAACGATAATGATTGGTACTTACCTCAGGTATGTTATATACCACGAGTCGTGGATGACATGGAAGTTTCCCAGATCTGGTGGGTACAACGTACAACCTCTGCAGAGTGTAAAACTATTCGAATAGACGTGTCCACGGTCAAGGATAGTTGGGTGGTGCTACTTAAACTACGTCCAGTCATTTCCGCATAAACCAAGTGTGTGTGTGTGTTCACAAGTGTTATCTGAAAGAGGTGATATGGTCAAGTTCGGTGACTTGCATATCGGGTGAACCCGAAGTGTTCAGCCCTCAGCAGATATAATGATATATGTAACCTTTTCTTATGATTACCATCTAGCTTATGATGCATATCCTTACAAGTAGTTGACCATGCATATTCTTAAGTAAAAACTTGCTTCCCGCAAAGGCTGCATATTACTTATTATCGTACCAACTGCATTATCCACATCATGGGTTGTTTCCGAATACATTCAAAGTACTCACTGGCTTTCCACTGGATATGCTATTGACCAGACATGGAGGAACCGAAGTTCGAGAAGAATTCGTTGTCGGAGACGGACACGCGAACTAGGACGCTTCCCAGTTAGAATGCCTATTGGTGAAGGCTGATGGCATGGGTTCCCATTTATTTCCAAGTTATACGCTAGTAGATGTATCGGTGTGATTGGGCTTATAGGCCCTAGCTATGTGAGACTCGACCATGATGGTCATTTGTTGTACCCAAACGGTATGTAAGGAAGTAAGACTTAATATTCAGTATCAGTGTGTCCGGTGAGCATTGATCTTTGGGATCACTGAGCACGATCATTCGGCGATCTCAACTCGTAAGTCGGGGTCCCCCACACACATTTTTCTAATATGAAATATCAATGGGGGTAAACATTCTTTTAGGATCATATACTTTGAAAGATTGATGATTTTGTTACTTGTGCTAATAATTATTACTATGTTGATGTTTGTTGTTTCATCTGTTCTCAATGAGCATACATGCAAAAGATTACATATTGGATAGCATGTCACATCAAAAAAGGAATTAAGCTTGGGGATGCTTGATACGTCTCCAACGTATCTATAATTTTTGATTGTTCCATGCTGTTATATTATCATCCTATGATACTTTTTGGGTCATAATTCACCAATTTATATTATTTTTGAGTACTAACCTATTCACTTAATGCCTAGTGCCAGTTGATGTTTTATGCGTGTTTTTGCTTTTCCGGTTTTCATTACCAAACGAAGTCCAATTGCCATGAAAATTTTCAATGATTTTTATGGACCAAAAGAAGACCTCCAAGCTTCGGGAGGAAACCTGAAGCCACACATGGGGCCCCCGAGGCAGCAGGGCACGACCAGGGGTGGTCGTGCCCTGATGCCTTGGCGAGCCCCTATGGCCCCTCTTGCCTCGTTCTCTGGCCTATAAATTCCCAAATATTCCAGAAACCTTAAATATCATACACAAACAGTTTTTAAGATGCCGCAAGTCTCTATTCCATGGCAACCCCATCTAGAGCTCCATTTCGGTACCCTCTGAGAGGGGGATCGATCATGGAGGACCTCTTCATCAACTTTGGTGCCCTCGTGATGATGTGTGAGTAGCTCATCACAGACCTACAGGTCCATAGTTAGTATCTAGATGGCTATCTCTCTCTTTTTTTCTTCAATACAATGATCATCGCAACTTCGCTTTGATCTATCCGATGTAATTCTTTTGTATGGTGCATTTGTTGGGATCCGATGAATGGTGGGTTTAGGTTCATATTATTCATGAAAACTATTTGAGTCTTCTCTAAAATTATTACGATTCTTATTAGCATGATTGTCATAGCTTCGTAAATCTATCCGATCTATTGAATTGCTTTGGCGAGGTAGTTTGATCATTCTTCAGTGGTAGATGTGCATTGTAGTGGGTTCAACCTGGCAAATTTGTATGTCCTAGTGATTGAAGGGGAGATGATGCATCTTTGTGTTTCTACCACTAAGGAAAAAACGATGGGCTTTATTCATATTTATTGAGTTTACTTTGTCTACATCATGCCATTGTTCCCCAAGCATTACTATGTTTTACTTAATACTGTAGATGCATGTTGGATAGTGGTCGATGGGTGGAGTAATAGTAGTAGGTGCAGGCAGGAGTCGGCCTATTTTCTTATGGGCGTGATGCCTATATACACATGGTCATTGCCGTGACAATCCCATAACTATCTGTTGTTCTATCAATTTCCCAACAGTAATTTGTTTACCCACTGTATGTTGCTTTCACGAGAGATGCCACAAGAGAACACTATGGCCCTGGGTTTATTCACTTATATATTCAGAAAACTTATAATTTCCTTGCTTCTATTATTTGTCTTTTATTTTATTTGGCAATTCACAACTATCTATAATTATCTACACACCTCATTCGCTTGCAAATAACAAGATCAAGGGGATTAACAACCCTCTTGCCCGCATTGGGTGCAAGTTGTTAGCTATTTTGTGTGCAGCCGTTGAATACGGTTGAGGATTGATATTCCTATTGGTTTGATAAACCTTGGTTTCTTATTCGAGGGAAATACTTACTCGCATTATTCTGTGATAACCCGTTCATCTTCACGGAAAACCCAACCGAGATCACAAGTATCAATCTAGTGCATGAGGTTGAAGTTGGTTGCACAAGTTCTTGCAATAAATGAATGAGTTAAGTTTGTTGGCGGAGTCACCCTTAAGAACTCTCTAGTTCTTTTTCTTTCGGACCCACATCAATTTGATGGGAATCCTTGGAGTTTAGGTAGCACTTGATGAAATAGAGCTTCTGGTAGCCTTGGGAACCCACTTGACTTTAGCTTGAGGTAGTTATTCAATTGAGTCAATCTCCTCTTGAACCATGTCGTTTCCATTTAGCTTGTGGTCTTGTGGTAGAAGATTATCTTGATCTTGTGTGCTTTTTTAGGAGAGTAGGCTTATACTTCTCTTCTTGTGGAACAAACTTCGTCTTGGGTGATTGGTCTTCCTCCCTATCAACTCCATTTGTATCAAAATTTCGTGCAAAACCAACACCTTGGTTCTTCCGGTGCCACCCTTCACTACTACAGGAAGGTCCTTACATGACACATCAATCAAAGGCCATTCCACAAAACAATGTGCGATGCATGAATCGCCAATGATATAGTTCTAGCTCCGTCACCAATAACGCAAACTGGGTGTGATGGTGGATCCATCAAATACGATTCAGTAAACACTTACGTGTGAAATACATGCCATACAGTTGTTCCATGAAAAATGCTTGTGATTAGCTAAAATAACACAAACGGCTATAGAGATCATGATGTGTGGGATAGAGGGCACACGGTTCACTATGAAAAATTTTGTGCGATGAACACAAGCGTTTGGGTACTACAAGATGTGTGCGATAGACATAAAATAGGTGAGTGATCACAATCATGTGTGAAAACCAGAAATAGCATAGACGATTGTTGCTAATAACTTGTGTGTGTTGTGGGAAAACGCTTGTTGGAATAGAATTGTCAGTGATTGATGAAATCATCACCGACGGGTTTGTAATTTAGTTCATGTGTACTCTAATTTGCTCTGTCTGCACAACATCTATGTTGTGTCTACAGAACAACAACATATATACTTATAAGAAAATGATTGCATAACCAAAAAAGAACATAAAGCCATTTCAAATATTGTATCACAAATACGAGAAATATTACAAGGTTCAAATTCCAGCATTGCATGGCCCAAATTAAAGATTACAAGGTTCAAATTCCAGCATTACAAGGCCCAAATTCAAAGCTTACAAGGTTCAAATTGATATTAGAAATCAAATACATGCGTCTCACTAAGCCTATTATCCAAGCGTTTCTTCCTCATATATCTTGTCTTATTACCGTGTTGCTTCTCGAGGATTCCACTCCACACTTCGGCAACGCACATGCAATTATTTTGGCCATGTGTCGACTCGAAGAGGCGTTGGTGAGCTCATTACTGCACACATCTGCGCAAACATACCACCCAGCATGCCCAAATCCCCAAAAAACATCATTACCAGTCTTCCTAAGTTTTCTATTGATGGTGTTACCCGAGCACGCCACCGTTTGCCGCCACTTACCCATCAGGTTCCCTCCACAAGCGAATGAGCATAACACCCAGCACACGACACATGCAGATGCACACCTAGTGCATCCTAGCCCATCTACCAAGCATGCCAAACCAATGAAGCGTTGCCTGTGCCATCAACCTCCTCGACGATGAAAACAATCCGGTGCAGGCGCAACAGTCCATCGAGGCCGTGGGCGTCCCCGACGACGCGTCATTGCGAGGGTTGAGCACACCCTTGATGCAGGGCACGATAGTACCTCTAAGGAACATAGCAGCCTCACCCTCCAAGAGGCTACAGCGCGCCACACAAGAAGGTCATCAGTGGTTCTCAGCAAAACATGTGCATTGATGCCGAGATGGAAAGATGCGCTGCACAGCAAGACAGATGGAGGGCCACAGAGCGAGAGGTGTGGTGCGCAACACAGAAAGAGTGTTTCCTTCTCTGCATGCCGCTTGTCCCACCTGACATGACGTGGTAGTTGTGTCCACGGCACGTCAGTATCTCGATTTCTCGCTAGGAATGGGAGCGATCGTCTGTATCATACTTTCACCATAGCCCGGTTGCACCGTACTTGCACAAGATGCCGACCGCGTCGTTCGTCTTGTCTGTGGCCCCTCGATGCCAATTGGCTGGTCGATAGGCTCGAGCTCCTCCTTGGCCAAGGTGTCCAGCGAGTAGTACTAGAAGAAAATGGTCATCACATCCTCAAGATGGTAATCTCCAATGAAATAGCCAGCTTGGAGCTCGAGATGGTGCTGCAGTTGTAGCGTGAGCTTGTCAACCAAATGGACGAACACTTGAACGAGTTCACACTAAGCCAAGAGCTTCCATAGGTTTGGGTGGTATTCATGGACGTGTTTTATTTTGTTGAATCATTTTGATGTTGATCTCAATGTCTGCACAACAATCATATATAATATCAATATGTTTCAATGTGTGAATGATTTCTTTTCTATTGTTATGTTTCGATCCGTGTAAAAGCTATAGTCAGAAATGAGTACGAAAACAAATATAAATGTGAAACTAATAATACATATTAATTGTTCAATATCTCATTCCAAAAATCATACATATATCATCACATATACATGATGATAGTACTTAAGTAGTATGTACAATGAATAAAAACTAAACTAATAACAACCCCTCCTTGAGGGGGGGTAGTAAACTGGCAGCCTCTCATCAGCATCTCCCTCGTGCGCGGAGAATTCCCAACACTGAGGGATTTCGCCACCTCATGTGCCTTGCAGCGCTCGACTTGTCAAACATCCTCTTGCTAGAGGAGGCACGCGACTATGCAGGACATTTTGCTCTGCGCCCACTGGAGCTCTTTGGTGGTGGCATGCTCGAGCTTATCGGCCCACGCCCTCGTAGCGGTGAACACCTAGCTCCTCTGGCTTTCATTGTGTGGTACTGTTCGTTTGCATACACGTCCTCCGCTCGTTAACACGCCCTCTGCCAAAGCTCCAACACCTCCTTTTATGATGCGGCACTAAGGGCATTCCAGGCCACGAGGTGCCTCACGCTCTCCTCCGGCCGCTCCTTCATGAGTGCCACGTGTATGGCTGTCTCAGTCAGCGACGGTGTCGTCCATAAAGGCAGATTGTACTAGGCCTAAAACTAATCTTCACTCAAGAGGTCTGGTGCAACTCTTCTAGGGGTGCGTGAGGGTTCTCTTCATCACTTCTTTGTGCCCTGTTCTCGCAGGGTGGCACCTCCTCCTCTAATTGTTGACACACCATCTGTGACATGGCAGATAATTGTGCAAGGAGTGGGGTAGATAGGAGAGAATGCAGGTTGGATGACATCTCAGTAGGCAGCATTTATAGGCGGCTAGAATCTTGATCGACTCGAGTAGAATAATGGGGGGGAGGGGGAGCGGACAATAATTGAAGCATGAATTGCCGGAATTTAATGGCCTTGATTGCACATGATTGCTCAGTCAAGATGTCACACCTTGTGTTTGTACCACTTTGCCACAATATGTTTTATAAAATATGGTACCAAATAAAACTTTTGGTATGCTTGTGATGCCTCAATTGATTGTTATTTGCTTGCTTGCTTATTTGGGTTTTAATTTGGAAAAATTCTTCTTCTCTCAAGACTCGTCTTCTTGCTCCAAATCATTGCCCAGTGAGCATGCCATGTGAATAGGACCTAAAGCTATTTTTATAAAACATCTTTTTGACCCAATTTTTTTATTGAATTTAGGTTTTTCCAAAACCCCTCAATTGAGGTTTGTACTACAAGTCCTCAAAATGGGTCGATCGTTTTTCCCCGAAGACCTTATATGGAGCCTACCATATATAAGACTTCCCAAAACAACCAAATAATTATTTTGAAAATTATTTTCCTCTTTTATTTAAATACTTCTTTTTGAGGCCAGAAATGGTGTTTTGTGAAGAAAAATTATTTGCTTGCTTCAAAATGTTTGAGAAAATTTAGGGAAACTTAGTGGACGTATATTTTCCGTATATAAGAGTTTCAACACATGGTAATGTTCAAAATATTGGACAAAACGCCTCAAAATCCTTTGTGCCTATTTCAAAGTTTTGAAATATTTCCATAGGAAATATTCCAAATAAATTCCAAGAAAATTCTAGAAAATCACACATGACATATGTGATGATCTTGAAAAGTTGCATATCTATCCAAGTTCGTTTGTTTCACCAAAATATTCCAAAACTCTCTTTGGCTAGAACCGAATTTTAGCAACTCTACATTGCTATATTTTCCCATTTGATATCAAACTTTTTGGGCATGCTATAATCACGAAATAATACCTCCACACTAAGTTGTGTATTATGAGGAAAAGTTTTACACGGTTAAATCCACAGAAATTTGATTCTGCCCATTTTTATGGTTTTTCATGTTTGCATTCTCAACTTTGCTCAAATGAGCTTAAACCTTGTGATCTTCCTTGTTTTCACCCAACATTCAGTCATGTTAAGTCTCACAATAAGTGGGTAACATTTCCTTGGTCAAAATAGCATCAAACACCTTCTGGTGGTTTGGTGAAAACCATGTTTTGACCACTTCTACTATTCCCCTTCACTCCAAACTTTTACCACAACCCCACATTGTTACCTTATACCTCCAGTAAGACCTGAATGTCCACAGCTCTATGATTGGAGGGTGAAAACCCTCATTTCTACCCCCTGTACAACAAGGTTTTTACCCTCCTCTCCTCTCTCCACTTATTCTAGTCAGCTCCCGGAGCATCCAAGACATTTCCCCTGTTTGATCACTCCCGCTAGACACCCGAGTCAGAAGTGGTCGCGGCCATGACACCATGGGCATGCCATGGCATGCAAAAACGATGCTCTGGAGGGCGCTACTATGGGTTTCCGCACTATAGCCATCGACCAATCACCTCTCCCGACACCCTCGGGCCACCCCATCACTATTGTAGGATGATTCAAACGTGATTACAATCAGAGACCCTTCGATGAAACTTTGTCCGATGCATTAATCGCAAACATTGGTGTAAGAACGGTCAAAAAGGATGCAAAACGTTTGTGATGGTGGAGACAACAAACACGATTCAGATTGGAGTTGCATGTGCGATGCGTGGCATACTGTTCACTCAAGTGAACTATTTGCGATGAGGTAGAACAACAGAAACGGGGAGCCAGATGAACATGTGTCCGATATATGGCATATAGTTCACTCATATGAACTCTTTGCAATTAGGCAACACAACATAAATGGTCAGCCGGATCAAGGTCTGTGAGATATAAGGCATACGGTTCACTAGGACGAACTGTTTTTGATTAGGGAACACAAAAGAAATGGTTGAGTTTAGCAAGATGTCTGTGTTATGCAGCATACAGTTCACATAGATGAAATATGTTCAATGAGCCAAAACAACACAAACAATTTGCGATGAGAAAATAACACATACGGTTACTACCGTTAATTCATGTGCTATTCTGTGTATAGAAAAAACTGTGCAAATGCAAACTAGTTAAGCATCCAAATAACAACATGATAGCATAACCTAATTAAGCATCCAAATACATAAGTGACTACACACATAACATTGGCGCACACCTTAATTCACTATTACATGCATAATAAACTTAGCCTACTAAAAGTATAAATATTTTGGCATAGAGTGAGTATGGGAAACGATCATCTACTTCTTGTGATGCTTGCTGCCACCACTCTGCTTGTGGCTTGATCCCTCGACGTATTCAGGTAGGAGGCAACTCCTCATGTCAACGATCCGCATGAACATCTCATAGCATGTGCCCGCTTCCTTGGTCGCGGTCTGGAGGTGATGTCCATCCACTCTCTTCACACAGGCACTATGCGAGACAAGCTTATTAGTCTCGCCTTCAGTCTTCACGGCTCTGTAGTAACGGTTGTTGATGGCTCGGCCAGGTCAACATGGGAGTCCAAGTCCTTCTTGCTGCCCCAGATCTTGTAGTGGCCGTGGATGTCGACAAGCTTCTGGCATGCCAAGCCCGAAGTCTTGAGCACCTTTTGATCGTTGGTGTTGTCCACTGTAGCAAACTTGTAGTCAGGGTTGTTGACAAACCTGGTGAAACGCTCGCAAGGCATTGTGCCCAAGCAGTAGTGGTAGAGGAGAACATGATGGTGCACGCACAACTGGGCGACGACAACCTTCCGATCATGCCCGGCACAACGCCGGTATAAGCGTGGTCAAAGCCGACCAATTTGTACTTGTCATCCTCAGCAAGCAACCGCTCCATAGTGTTTATGGAGTCCTCCACCATGACCGGTATGTCGGTGTAGACCACCGTGAGGTCCATCTTCCTCATGTGGGTCTCCATGAGATGAACGCCGATCTCCATTGCAGCACTGCTGGATATCCTCTCTATATGCATTGTCGAGGGTGTGCTTATTGTGTTGTGGGGCACGATCGAAAGCGTGAAGAGATTATGGTTAATGGTCGTGGGTATAAATGGGGGTTGGGCATCATGGAAAACCAGCATGAGGCGATGCTCGTGGCGCAACCACATGCATATGGATCCCCGAACGTGATCGTGGGCAGGCCCCAACTGTTGCCAGAGCGTCATACAGTTCATCGGACGAACTATTTTTGATTAGGGAACACAACAGGAATGGTTCAACTTAACAAGATGGGTTGTGCGCCAGCCCCAACCTCTTGCAGAGCACACGCGGAGGGATGCGATCTGAGTGCGACTTGGCACCTAAATTAAACGGTGAGAAGAACACGCAGAGGGAGGCGAGCAGAGCACGTTGCGGCCGCCTAAACGGCGAGCAATCACATGCATAATTATTGCATATAGCAGTTGAGTATAGCCATATGAAGGTGTGTTTCGGGCTTCAAGCCCAGAACCATCAATAAATTTGGAGCTTGTTTCTCGTCACATTCCAGATTAAGACACAATAAGTAATTGCAAATCAGTTCACACCGATCACACCTAAATGTGTTCACACTTAGCACCGGCTATAAAAACTACCCACTCGAAAATTACTTATCATTTCCTCTCCTTGTCACCCACTAAACAAGTCGTTCATGTCAAGTCGTTGCGCCATGACCGGTAGGAGGAGTTTCGGGTGCACATATAACCACGAAGTAAAGACCAAAGCCACAGAAATAATAGAGAGGCGCCACCGCTGCATGGCATACACAGCAAAGTTGTCCTACTGCGTCGCGGAGCCCTCGAATGAGCTCTCACTGGTAGGCGAGGGCTCTCGCAAGCGCACTCGCTGCATCGGCGAAGGCAAAGAAATGGTCGTGCTAAAGTCCTTGGTCATCGACGACGCTAGTATTGCTCGCCTAATTAGGCATGAGGAGCTCGTCGACATATTGGTGAAGATGTGCAAGTTAGCGATGCCTCGGCTGAGAAGGCAACCGGCCTTATCATGCGACTCATTAGTGACAATGCAAAGCTCCTCAAGGAGCTTTCCAAGAAGGAGGAGGAGCCTGCTGGCTGGAAGAAGTTGCATGAGCAGAGCAGTGCCTCGGGGATGACGATGAAAGCCGTCGTCGAGGAACTTATGGATCACTTGAGGAAGCTCCACATCAAGTGCGAGCAGGAGGTGGAGGAATCAGTGGCTGCTGTCAAGCAAAGTCGTGATGATTTGAAGAAGGAGCTGGAGGAACTCGTCGCCCGGGGATCCATCGAGGAGTAGAGACAGTAGCGACCCAGATCTTGTCTGCGATTTCCTTTTTCTTTTGCCCGTGTGTCTTTCGTGCCTTGCTGCGTGTGGCATTTAAAATTATTGGGAATATGTAAGAAAATTATTAATTGCACCATGGTAAATTTGTCCTCGTATTATCCGTTGCCATTTTATTTTGTCATTGTATTACTCGTTGCTGGATGTGGCATTTTAAATTATCGAGAATATGAGTTGGAAACAAGCTAAAATCACGTTCTCAACGAGCCACGAACAAAGCAACTGTTTAATGTTTAGCAGGGCCATGGGATCACAAGCAAACACCCTCCATCTAGGTGCTTCAGTTAACCGCTTGTGAAACATCAACTCGGGCTGCTCACACGCATACCGTCCAGCCTTCGCGGTGGACTGCTCGTGCTTGTCCCATCAAATCAAACTGTTGCACGCACGCCACCAACTATGGTTAAATTTTTGCACAAAATACAAAGAGGACCAATGAACCAAGACCGAGGTAGTACTCTCCAATGGAAAGAGGAACGTATGGCCGCACTTAAATCAGTACAGGAACACACACGGTTCACAAAATACAACCATTTGTGATAGTAACTTGTCACGTATTTGTTCCAAAGGACTCTGTTGGGTATTAATGTGTGCGCCTTGTCTCAAATTGGATAATTTTTTTACCACGGCATATATGTGCCATGTCATGAAACCATGCCAAGTTTCATGATTTTTGGGTGACTTTTCCATCTACTTGGATTTATAAACCAAGATTCTCAATGTTTCAGGATGACGAGACCTATGTAATTCATTCCCATTCCTTCAATGTGACCTAAACATGCACCCAAGGACACATGTACTATTTTTCTAGCCATTTTGGTGGACTCGGGCATGTATTTGTTTTTCAGATTTGAATTAGAAAAAATACAAGGCAAGAAGAGGCATGAATTAATTATCGTATTGCCCACAAGGGGAACGTTTTCCTACCAGAACCATGAGGGTTCTTGCCATATGCTCCGGTATGTAAGAGGTTTGCAATAAAGATTGGCCCAAATTGGACAATTCTTCTACGATGACATATTTGTGCCATGTTGTGACACCATACCAAGTTTCATGATTTTCTTGTGAGTTTTGGATTTACGGGGACATAAAAACAGAGTTCCCATTGTTTTAGACCGAGCCAAGACACCGATACGGTTGTAGTCCATTCTCATTCCTTGCATGTGACTTAAACATGCACCCATTGATATGTATGCGATTTCTCTAGACATTTTAATGCACTCGAGCATGTATTTGTAGTTCAAATTTCAATTATGGATATTAAATGCCTAGAGAACACAATTGATGTATAAAAAGGCCAAACGAACCCTCAATAATTTCAAATTTTAGCAAGAATCTCATGTTGTCCCATGTTGCCAGTAAAAAAATGTTGGAAGGGACAACGATTATCATTTCGCCCACAAGGTGCACATGTTTCCCTATCAGAACCACAAGGCTTCTTGAGAGAGAAGCTCTGGTTTGTAAGAGGCTTGTAATAAAGCTTGCCCAAAATGGACAATTTTTTTCCACGACAGATATGTGCCATGACGTGACACCATGCCAAGTTTCACGATTTCTGGATGAGTTTTGGATTTGCGGGGATTTAAAAACCGAGATTCTCAATGTTTGAATGCAAGCGAGACATCAATACGGTTGTAATATATTCCCATTCCTTGCATCGGATTTCAAAATGCACCCAAGGACACATGTACGATCTTTCTAGACATTTTAATGCATGGGAGCATTTATTTGTAGTTCAGATTTGAATATGGACATTAAATACCTAGACAACTCAATTAATGTATAAAAAAGGTCAAACGAGCCCAGAATAATTTCAAATTTTAGCACGAATCTCGTGTTCTCCCATGTTGCATGTAGAAAAAAATACAATGCAAGAAGAGGCAACAATTATCATTTCGCCCGCAAGGTAGACATGTTTCCATATATGAACGACGACGCTTCTTGAGAGAAAAGCTTCGGTGTGTAAGAGGCTTGTAATAAAGGTGGCCCCAAAATGGACAATATATTTTCCACGGCACATATGTGCCATGTCGTGACACCATGCCAAGTTTCACGATTTTGGATGATTTTTGGATTTATGGGGATTTAAAAACTGAGATCTTAGTGTTCGAGGGTTAGCCAAACGTCGAGACGGTTGTGTTTCATTCCCATTCTTTGCACGGGACCTAAACATGCACCCAAGGACAAATGTAAAATTGTTTAAACATTTTAGTGCACTAGAGCATGTATTTGTAGTTCAAATTTCAGTTATGGGCATTAAATGCCTAGAAAACACAATTAATGTATAAAAAGGCCAAACCAACCCTGAATAATTTCAAATTTCACCATGAATCTCATGTTGTCCCATGTTGCTTGTAGAAACAAAATACAATGTGAGAACATGCAACAGTTATCGTTTCGCCCACAAGGGTGTCATGTTTCCCTATCAGAACCACGAGGGTTCTTGCGATAAGCTCTGGTTTGTAAGAGGTTTGTAATAAACATTGGCTCGAATTGGACAATTCTTTTACCACGACATATATGTGCCATGTTGTGACACGATACCGAGTTTCATGATTTTCCGGTGAGTTTTGGATTTACGGGGATTTGAGAACCGAGATTCTCAATGTCCGAGGACGAGCCACACATCGATATGGCTGTAATCCATTCACATTCCTTGCATGAGACTTAAACATGCACCCAAGGACAAATGTATGATTTCTATAGACATTTTAATACAACAGAGCATGTATTTGTAGTTCATCTTTAATTATGGACAATAAATGCCTAGATAATTTAATTAATGTATAAAAAGGCCAAGCAATCGTAAAATAATTTCAAATTTTAGCACGAATCTCGTGTTGTCCCATGTTCCGTGTAGAAAAAAATACAATGCGAGAAGAAGCAACAATTATCATTTCGCCCACTAGGAGGACATGTTTCCCTATCGAAACCATGAGGCTTCTTGGGAGAGAAGCTCTGGTTTGTAAGAGGATTGTAATAAAGCTTTCCCAAAATGGGAAATTATTTTTCCATGGCAGATATGTGCCATGTCGTGACACCATGCCAAGTTTCACAATTTTCGAATGATTTTTGGATTTACAGGGATTTAAAAACCGAGATTCTCAATGTTCGAGGCTGAGCTAGACGTCGAGACGGTTGTATTTCATTCCCATTATTTTCATGGGACCTAAACATGCACCCAAGGACACATGTGTGATTTTTTAGACATTTTAATGCTCTCGAGCTTGTATTTGTAGTTCAATTTTGAATTATGGACATTAAATGCCTAGAAAACGCAATTAGTGTATAAAAAGGCCAAATGAACCCTAAATAATTTCAAATTTCAACACGAATCTCATGTTGTCCCATGTTGCGTGTAGAAAAATTACAGTGCGAGAAGAGGCAGCAATTACCGTATCACCAACAAGGGTGTCACATTTTCCTATCGGAACCACAAGGGTTCTTGCAATAAGCTCTGGTTTGTAAGAGGTTTATAACAAAGATTGGCCCAAATTGGAAAATTCTTTTACCATGACACATATGTGCCATGATGTGACACCATACCAAATTTCATGATTTTCTCGTGAGTTTTGGATTTACGGGAACATAAAAACAAGATTTCCAGTGTTTGACGTCGAGCCAGGACACCGATATGGTTGTAATCCATTCTAATTCCGTGCATGAGACTTAAACATGCACCCAAGGACACATGTATGATTTTTCTAGACATTTTAATGCACTATAGCATGTATTTGTAGTTCATATTTGAATTATGGACATTAAATGCCTAGAAAACTCAACTAATGTAAAAGAGGCCAAGCGAACCCTGAATAATTTCAAATTTCAGCACGAATCTCCTGTTGTCCCATGTTGCCTATAGAAAAAAATATATACAATGCCACAAGAGGCAGCGATTATTGTTTTTCCCACAAGGTGGACACATTTCCCTATCGGAACCACAAGGCTTCTTGAGAGAGAAGATCCAGTTTGTAAGAGGTTTGTAATAAAGCTTGGCCCATAATGGACAATATATTTCATAAGAGATATGTGCCATATCGTGACACCATGCTAAGTTTCACATTTTTTGCATGAGTTTTGGATTTATGGGGATTTAAAAACAGAGATTCTCAATGTTGACGTCGAGCCAGACGTCGAGATGGTCGAATTTCATTCTCATTGTTTGCATGGGACCTAAACAAGCATCAAAGGACACATGTATGATTTTTGTAGACATTTTGGTGCACTCGAGCATGTGTTTCTAGTTAAAATTTAAATTATGCACATTAAATTAATGCTTAAAAAACTTAATTGTAATGTATAAAAAGGCCAAATGAACCGTGAATATCTAGAGCGGTTCTAGTCAACTGTGTGGCACCCGTGGGTAAGTAGTGTGTGCACGCGTCGTGCTAGCTCGCGCTTCCTTCTTTACTAAGTTTTCCAAATTATTGGTGTTATATACCAAAACATGCTACCGTTTCCCACCACTCCTCCCATCGGTTTCCCGCCTCTTCTCCATCGGTTTCCCACTTCAAGTGTCAATGCTCATATAGTAAAATTCCAGTAGCCGAGGCATTTGAACTATCGCCTTCCCTCGTCCACCACCATCTCCACCCACCATTACTAAAATTTTCAGTAGCCGCAACTTATCTTTAAACAACACCCCCACCCTCTACAGTCCCGCCCTCCCACTCGAACCCTAGATCATCCGCACCGCCACTACTAGCACATCTAACCCCTGTCGGTGTGCCCGTGCCTCCTAGCTTAGATAATAAAGTTCAGGTTCCCAGCAATTCCCATACTATCGCCCCTCGAGTTTTTAGATGGGGCACGCGGTGTCCCTCCCCGCCAGATCCACATCTCCTACTCTAGAGAGTCGCAGCCTAAGCCCGACCACGTATCCCTGGGAGCCCGACGAGCATTCGGCCAAAAAGAGGTTTATCATGGACTCCCTGGTATACATTGGCATGCTAACCGCCATTCATCCCGACCTGTCGATCCTGGAGCAACTCCTCACCGTGGAATCTAGCGAGGATGTTGACTATGTTGCCATGTCGAAGGCTTCACTTCAGTGGGCTAGCGTATTAACGTATCTCTGGAAAGGTGGCTACAACATCAAGCCCGTCGACAGCGATAGTTTCGTGGAGGCCATGAAACAGGTTAAGTGGTCTATCAACCGTCGTCAATGTCTTCGAAGGCGTGCCGCTGATCTCCTCCCCCACGCAGTTAAGGATTTGCGATACTTGCACATCATCGAGCCCATTTTGTCATTTATGATGGACACGCTGTGTGACGGCGGCTTGGGATCCTCAGTTGCCAAGTCAGATCTCATCAGCCACGACCACACGGAGGGCACCCACAAAGGGTCTTCCAAGGTGAAACACCGCATATGTGACATCATAGAGCGCACCATGGGTCTATGCTCTTTGATACTCGTGATCTACGTTGGGTTTTCCGTGAAGAGGAACAGGTAATCGCAACACAAAGTGGGTAAGTATTTGCCTCAGTTATGAAACCAAGGTATATCGAACCAATAGGAATATCAATCCACAACCGTCTTCAGCGGCTGCACACAAAAGAACAAACACCTTGCACCCAACGTGGGCAAGAGGGTTGTCAATCCCCTTGGTCTCATTATTTGCAAGCGAATGAGGTGTGTAGATAATTGTAAAATGCAAAATTGAAAAAAATTAAATAAATGGCAGCTAAATAATGCGAATGAGGTGTGTAGATAATTGTAGGGTTGTAGCAATATGTTGTGAATAGACCCGGGGCCATAGCTTTCCCTAGTGGTATCTCTCATGAAGATAAGCATATGGTGGGTAAACAAATTACTATTGGGAAATTGATAGAAGAGTGGATAGTTATGCAATTTTTACGGAAGTGATTACGTAAATGTAGGCACCATATCCATAAACAAGTAGTCCAACTCCTGCCTAAACCTACTACAATGCACCTTTCTCACCGAAGAAATATCAATCTAGTTGGCCAAACTATTTCAATAGATCAGGGAGAATTATGAAGCTATTATAATCATGCACATCAGAATCATATTATATATCAGAGAGGAAACTCAAATATTTATCACGAATAATCTGAACGTAAACTCACAATTCATCAGATCCCAACAAACGCACCGCACAAAAGAGTTACACCATATGGATCAAAGAGAAGATGTGATGATCATTGTATTGAAGATCAAAGAGAGAGAGAGAGACGCCATCTAGGTACTACTATGGACCCATAGGTCTATGGTGAACTACTTGCACATCATCATGTGGGCATCAAGGTTGATGAAGAAGCCCTCCATGATCGATCTCCCCTCCGGCAAAGTGCCAGAGTGTAGCTCTAGATGGCCTCCCATCAGAACAGGGACTTGCATAAGCGTAAAAAGTATTTTGGGACCTCCTCTGATGTTTTTGGGTAAATAGGAATTTATAGGCCAGAGAACGGGGTCGGGAGAGCCATAACGGGGCCACAAGTTATGAGGCCACGCCCCTTTCTCATGACCTGAAGGCTTGCGAGAGCCTCGTGTGCCTCCCGGTCTTCTTCCAATGCTCCATGGTGTTCTTTTGGACCAGAAAAAAAAACACAAAAAGTTTTAGGTCCATTGGGCTTTTTTCGTATTGGAACCTGAAAAGTGGAAAACATGCAGAAAACAACAACTGGCACTGGCTCAATAGGTTAGTGCTCGAAAGTGATGTAAATTGGTAGATAACTGCATAAAAATTGTTCTCAAATTATAACATAATAGCATGGAACAGTAAAAAAATTATAGATATGTTGGAGACGTATAAAGCATCCCCAAGCTTAATTCTTGCTCGTCCTCAAGTAGGTATATGGTAAAACAGAATTTCTTATGTGACATGGTATCCATTATGTATTATTTTGCATGCAGGCTCATTGAGAAACGATGAATTAACAAGTATTAACACAACAATATTTATAAGTATAAGTAGAAAAACAAGTGTCCGAACCTCAACGATTGTTTCAACCCTTTCTATCCTTACTATATTAGCAAGGCATGGCTCCATCTGCATCGCAAAACTACAAATGTTAAGCACCACTGTCTCCAAGTCAGGCAATTGGATTGCACTTTTTCAATATGCATCAACTTTTTATTCTTCGAGCAATACATGAGCTGAACCATTGGACATAGTATATAGGTGGAATAGAGTAAGGTGCTAGGTTTAAAATGGGTTGAAAAGTGAAGAAGATAGTCTCGTATCAACTAGGCGTACCAAAAGGTTATGGAGATACCCATTGATAGATATTGATACAAGGAGTAGGGATTGCCATGCAAATGATGCACTAGAGATATAAGTGTATGAAAGCTCCACTGAAGCTAAGTGGGGTGTGCATCCAACTTGTTTGGCTTGCTCATGAAGACCTCGGGCATTTGAGGACACCCGTCATCGGAATATAAAAGCCAAGTTTATAATTATTTTGATTCCCACTAGCATATGAAAATATAACATGAGACTCTTTACATGATGTACATAGTTCCACTTTGAGGCACAAGTGTGGTAAAGGATAGTAGCAAAGTCCCTTCTCTATTTTTCCCTCATTTCTTATGGTGGGCTCATTTGGCCTCCCCCATCTTTATTTCCTCACTGGGACAATGCTCTATCAATGATGATCATAACACTTTTATTTACTTACAACTCATGGATAACTCGATATGATGAATGAAGCAACATGACTCCAATATGAATGCATCTTACAGTGTACCAGGATGTGCAATGATCTAGCATAACAAGTATTCAACACATGATTTTTTGTGGATTTTAATACAAATGCTAAAATAAATGGTGGCTTTGCCACAAATACTATGTCAGCTCTATATGATCATGCAAAGCAAGATGATGATGAACAAACTAGTCATATGAAGTGACGATGGAATTTGCATGGCAATATATCTCGGAATGGCTATGGAAATGCCATAATAGGTAGGTATGGTGGCTGTTTTGAGGAGTATATAATAAGGCTTATGTGCACCAGAGTGTATCATGTCATGGGGTTTGGATGCACCGGCGAAAGTCGCACCAGTCCTCGAGGTTAGAATGGGTTATGCGTGGTACTAGAGTTGCTAGCAAATATGAGGAGTTGAGATTGGGTATGTCCATGGTGTCACATTAGTCATAAAGAAGTCATATAATTATTGCAAAGTTTTATTAGTCTTATCACATATAAAAGTACTACTTGCATACCATGAGGGAGAGGGTTGGTAGGAGTTAACCATCGTGCGACTTCGACTCGAAACAACACTAGGTTTTCAACGAGGAATAGAAATGATCCCACATCATCACCATGCCCTATTAGTTTTTTAGATGTTCAAGAAGTTTTAACATCTCTTAATATCAACACCTCTCTGGATTAATAGTTATGCACCCACACCTTTTTCATATGACCACATCAATATTCATTAACCACACTTTCTCTATATGTGCTACATGATGGTTTTAATTATCACTTATTGAACACTCATTATTTTTGATCTAGTCTTATGACCCATGAAAATTACCATCACTATTTGTCCAGGTCTCAAACAAATATAAGTGAAGAATGAGACCATATTATTTCTATAAAATCTACACGCCGCCGTGCTCACAAAAATATAAGTGAAGTACTAGAGCAACTGCTAAGCTCAAAAGATATAAGTGAAGCACATAGAGTATTTTGACAAATCATGATGATGGTGTCTCTCTATCAAATAGGTGTGTCCAGAGAAGAATGATTGTGGAAAAATAAAATTAAAAGTAAACAAAATCAAATGACGCTCCAAGTAAAACTCATATCATGTGATGAATAAAAATAAAGCTCCAAGTAACATACTGATGGATTGAGATGAAAGAGGGGATGTCTTCCTGGGGCATCCCCAACCTTAGAAGCTTGAGTCTTCCTAAAATATTACCTTGGGGTGCCTTATGCATACCCAATCTTAGGCACTTGATAGTTCTCGTTCCTTCGTCCACCGAAACAATACCCAAAACTTGAAAACTCCACTCACATAAAACTCAACAAAACTTCGTGAGATCCATTAGTATAGGAATTATAATAAACACGTTTAGGTACTCTTATAAATTGAGACTTATTTTATTTTATCATAAGGTACTACACTCTAACTTTTCCATGACTTATACCCCCCGATATAATCCATAGCATAATCAAACAAGCAAACTATGCATGCAAAAAACAGAACTTGTTTAACAAAACAGTTTGTAGTAATATATTTAATTGCCCTACCTCTGTAACTCCTAACATTCTGAAAAATTAAGACAACTTGGGAAATTTGTATATCAGTAATGTGTAAAACATTAAGCTTAAACAGATGTTCCAGTAAAATCATAGAAATTCTAAAGTGGGCGTCAAAGTTTCTGTTTTTGCACCGAATCAATTCTACTCATTAAAAAAATCATCCCAAAGGCTTTACTTGGCACTAACACTAATTAAAACATAAAACCACAACCATTACAGCACTCACAATCATGTTATCACACACTAACAGAAAGTAAAGGAAAATTTTAAAATAACTATTGGGTTGCCTCCCAACAAGAGCTATTGTTTTTTGCCCCTAGCTAGGTATCACGCATAGTTTCAAGTGTTGTCATGTTTGACATTTAGTCCATAAGTAGCCCTCATGATAGATTCATAAGGTGGTTTGATTCCCTTTCTAGGGAACTGTTCCATCCCTTTCTTTAATGGGAATTTGAATCTTATGTTGCTCTCTTTGATATCAATGGTTGCACCTATAGTTCGTAGGAAAGGTCTTCCAAGTACAATAGGACAAGTGGGATTGAAATCGATATCAAGCACAATAAAATATACATGCACATAACTTTTATTTGAAATGATAAGAACATCATTAATTATACCTAAGGGTTTCTTAATGGTAGAATCCGCAAGATGCTAGTTGAGGGAACATTCTTCAATATTACTAAGACCAAGCACATCACATAAAGCTTTAGGTATAGTTGAAACACTAGGCACCAAGGTCACCCAAAGCATCACATTCATATTTATTTATCTTAATTTTGATAGTAGGTTCCCACTCATCATGAAATTTTCTAGGAATAGAAACTTCAAGCTCAACCTATAGCTTCTACCATACTTCTACTATATGTTGAGTAAAAGTTGTATTTTCTTAATAAGCATTGCTCGACCTATGACTCAACTCTTCAATAAGGATAAGAAGTTCGAATGGACATCGAAGTGTGAAGAAAACTTCAAGGATCTCAAGAAGAGATTGACAATAGCCCCAGTTTTGGCCACCCCCGATATTGACAAGGAGTTCGTGATATATTGTGATGCATTAAGACCCGGGATTGGTGGTGTTCTGATGCAAGAAAGAAGGGTCATAACATATCTATCCAGCCATCTACGCCCTCATGAAGAGAACTACAACACTCATGATCTTGAGTTGGCAGCAGTAGTTCATGCCTTGAAGACATGGCGACATTACCTTCTCGGAATGCGATGCGAGATATACACAAACCACGAGAGTTTGAAGTATATTTTCACTCGAAAGGAATTGAACATGAGGCAGCGAAGATTGTTGGAGTTGATCAAGGACTATGACCTCAGTGTTCAATAGCACCCTCGAAAGGCCAATGTGGTAGCTGACGCCTTGAGCAAAAAGGCTTGTTCCTTGAATGCTATAATTAAGGAAAGGCTACACGCCTTGTAGGAAGAACTTGAGAGCTTCGGTTTGGAGCTAGTTGCACCAGGATTTGTGGATGACCTCGAAGCAAAGCCTACATTTATGGATGATGTAAAGAAATCTTACAAGGGACATGAAATCATCGAAGGCCTCAAGAAGAAGATCAAGAAAGACAAGGCCCCAGGATTCTGAGTGGATGACTGATACGTCTCCGTTGTATCTACTTTTCCGAACTCTTTTGCCCTTGTTTTGGACTCTAATTTGCACGATTTGAATGGAACTAACCCGGACTAATGCTGTTTTCAGCAGAATTGCCATGGTGTTGTTTTTGTGCAGAAATAAAATTTCTCGGAACGTCCTGAAAATTTACGGAGATTTTTTCTAAAATAAAAGAAAAATACGTGCGCAAAGATCCATCGGAGGAGGTGGACCAGTGGGCCACAAGCCCACAGGCCGTGGCCACCCCCCTGGCCGCGCCGTGAGGGCTTGTGGGGCCCACGTGGCTCCACTGCACCCAAACTCAGCTCTATATCTTCTGTCTCGCCCGGAAAAAAATCAGAGAGAAGGTTTTCATTGCATTTTACGATACGGAGGCGCTGCCACATCCTGTTCTTCATCTGGAGGGCAGATCTGGAGTTCATTTCGGGCTTCGGAGAGGGGAAATCGTCGCCATTGTCATCATCAACCTTCCTCCATCGACAATTCCATGATGCTCTTCATCGTTCATGAGTAATCTCATCGTAAGCTTGCTGGACGGTGATGAGTTGGATGAGATCTATCATGTAATCGAGTTAGTTTTTTACCGGGATTGATCCCTAGTATCCACTATGTTCTAGATTGATGTTGCTACTACTTGGCTATGCTTAATGCTTGTCACTAGGGCCCGAGTTCTATGATTTCAGATCTGAACCTATTATGTTGTTGCCAATCTATGTGTGTTTGAGATCCTATCTTGCAAGTTGTAGTCACCTACTATGTGTTATGACCCGGCAACCCCGGAGTGACAATAGCCGGAACCACTCCCGGAGATGACCATAGTATGAGAAGTTCATGTATTCACCGCATGTTAATGCGTTGGTCCGGTTCTTTATTAAAAGGAGAACCTTAATATCCCGTAGTTTTCATTAGGACCCCGCTGCCATGGGAGGGATGGAGAATAGATGTCATGCAAGTTCTTTTCCCGAAGCACGTATGACTACATACGGAATACATGCCTACATTAGATTGACGAACGGGAGCTAGTTACTTATATCTCCGTGCTATAGTTGTTACATGATGAATCACATCCGTCATACTCATCCATCACCGATCCACTGCCTACGAGTCTTTTACTACTGGTCCTCGCTACTTTACTTTGTCTAGGCTTGTCCCTTGCTACAAAAGGGATTGGGCCACTCTGCTACTACTGTTACTCTGCTGCTGCTGCTACTGATGTTCCTTGCTACTCCGCTGTTACTTGTTGCAAGATCTTTTCCGACACTGTTGTCGGGGAAGAATAGTTACTCGCCCACGTGCAACCTTCTCGCGCCATTGATACAACAGTTAGGAATAGTCTGCCTTGTCAACAGATCATTTCTGACACCGTTGCTATCATACTACTTTGCTACTGATACTTTGCTTGCAAACACTAATCTTTCAGGTGTGGTTGAATCTGACAAATTCAGCTGCTAGTACTTGAGAATATTCTTTCGCTTCTTCTTTGCCGAACCAACAAATTTGGGTTCAATACTCTACCCTCGAAAACTGTTGCGATCCCATATGCTTGTGGGTCATCAATGCTTTTTCTGGCGCCGTTGCCGGGGAAGCACAGCTATATTCTCTGAGTCACTTGGGATTGAAGTCTGCTGACCACTATGAGGAATCCGAAAGATCCAAGAACTAAAATCCTACCTTCCACTACGAGGAGAGGTAAGGAACTGCCATCTAGCTCTGCACTTGATTCACCTTCAGTTTTGAGTAAGTTTGCGACATCGCCTCCTGCTAGAAATCTTGATATGTCGCTTATGCTTGATGATGCTACTTCTGCTGTCCATGATGCTATGCTTGATACTATGCCCGGTGATGCTCTGCTTGATACTATGCCTCATGATGCTATGCTTGATACTATGCCTGCTATGCCTGATACTGCTTTGCCACTTGGTGCATTCCTTGATGCACATATTGCTAAAGCTGCTGCTAGATGTTATGATACTTCTAAAACTGTTGATACTATTGAAGTAGAACCTACTACTATGCCTGAATTGCCTGTTATGCCTGATACGCGCTATGTTATGGAGTGAGAGATAATTGAGGATTTTCTTGCGTGTAAGGATAGCTATGATGTTGAGAAACTTCTGCGCAAGTGGAAAGAAAAATCTCTGAACGCTAGGATGAAATATGACCCGAAGTTTGCTACTTCGCCTATCTTTGTGACCGATAAGGATTATGAATTCTCTGTCGACCCTGAGTTAATCACTCTTGTCGAATCTGATCCTTTTCCCGGTTATGAGTCTAAAACGGTTGTAGCCCATCTTACCAAACTGCACGATATAGCCACCCTATTCACTAGTGAGGAAAAGATCTGCCACTACTATATGCTCAAGCTATTTCCTTATCGCTAAAGGATGATGCTAAGACCTGTTTCACTTCTCTTGCTCCTGGTTGTGTGCGTAGCCCCCAGGATATGGTTTACTACTTCTCTGAAAAATATTTCCCTGCCCATAAGAAGCAAGCTGCCTTGCAGGAAATATACAACTTTGCTCAAGCTGAAGAAGAGAGTCTCCCACAAGCTTGGGGGAGGCTTATCCAGCTAATGAATGATTTGCCTGATCACCCTCTTGAGAAGAATGAAATACTTGATATCTTCTACAATGGACTTCTAGAGACCACCTAGATAGTTGTGCTGGTAGTGTTTTTAGGGAACGAACTATAGAACAAGCTGAGATTCTACTGAATAACATCTTGTGCAATGAGAATGCTTGGACTATTCCCGAACAACCTCCTAAGCCAACTCTGAAGAAAAGAGGTATTCTATTCCTCAGTCCTGAAGATATGCAAGAAGCCAAGAAATCTATGCGACAGAAAGGCATTAAATCTGAAGATGTCAAAAATCTACCACCTATCAAAGAGATCCATGGTCTCGATAACCCGATACAGGTAGTAGAAGTAAATTCTCTGCGTAGGTTTGATGAGAGTGATATTCCTTTTGATAAACCTGCTAGCTTATGCATGGATGAATTTGATAACTTCGTTGCCAAACAACAAAGTTTCAATGATTATGTTAGCAGACAATTGGAAAAGAATGCTCATATGCTTAGTCATTTAAGTGCTTGTGTGGACAGAAACGTCAATGATCTTAAGCTTCTAAGTAAACATGCCTCTACGGTTACTACTCAGGTAGAACAAGTACTTAAAGCTCAGATTGACTTGCTCAATGAGTTGAATGACAATTCTGCCAGAGTCATTACTAGAGGCGGTATAATGACCCAAGAACCTCTGTATCCTGAGGGTCATCCGAAGAGAATTGAACAAGATTCTCAAGGAGTTAGCACTGATGCACCTAGTCATCCTAGAAAGAAGAAGAAAGATGACAGGAACCTGCACGCTAGCAACCCTGTTGCTGCTACACCTGAGAGTCCAAACGATGCCTCTGTCTCTGATGATGAAACACAATCTGGTGATGAACATGAGCCTAATGATAATATCAATAGTGATGTTCATGATGATGCTCAACCCAACAATGAAAAGGATGTGGAGATTGGACCTAGTGTTGATCTTGATAACCCACAGCCTAAGACTAAGAGATATGATAAGAATGACTTCACTGCTAGGAAGCATGGTAAAGAAAGGGAGCCATGGGTTCAGAAACCCATGCCCTTTCCTCCCAAATCATCCAAGAAAAAGGATGATGAGGATTTTGAGCGATTCGTTGAGATGATCACACATGTCTTTCTGCAAATGCGTTTGACAGATATGCTCAAAATGTCTCCATATGCTAAGTACATGGAAGATATTGTGACTAATAAGAGGAGGATACCTGATCTTGAGATCTCCGCCATGCTTGCCAATTATACCTTCAAGGGTGGAACTCCTAAGAAACTAGGTGATCCCGGTGTGCCACTATACCTTGCTCTATTAAAGGCAACTACGTTAGAACTGCGTTATGCGACCTTGGAGCCGGTGTTAGTGTTATGCCTCTCTCTCTTTATCGTAGACTTGAACTGGATAAGTTGACACCCACTAAAATCTCTATGCAAATGGTGACAAATCAACTGCTTTCCCTATCGGCATTTGCGAGGATGTGCCTGTTGTGGTTGCTAACACGACTATCTTAACAGACTTTGTTATCTTGGCTATTCCCGAGGACGATGCCATGGTTGTCATCCTCGGAAGACCCTTCTTAAACACCGCAGGGGCTGTTATAGATTGCAACAAAGGCAACGTCACTTTCCATGTCAACGGTAATGAGCATACGGTGCACTTTCCGAAGAAACAATACCGAGTACATTGCATCAATGCTATCGAAAAAACTTCATCGATTCTTATTGGGAGCTTTGAATGCCCTATTCCTCGTGTCAACATGAAGTATGATTTGCTTGTTGGGGAGATTCACATCCCCATTGAGGTGACCTAGTCACTGTTCGAAAATTCTCCGTTCTCTTTTGCGATTCGAAAAGGTTTGTCAAAGAGGCTTGATCAACGTCACTGACGGATTTCTTTCGATGACCATGAGATGGATGAATTGAGGAGTCACAAACCTCTGTTCCAAGCTTTCACTTTAGATTGCTTAGAAGAAAAATGATAGGTTTAGTTTAGTTTTCCCTGTTTTCTGTTTTAGCGCCCGGTAGAAAAGTACCCCGAAAATAAAAGTTCCCCGAACGCCGTGAAAATCAAGTATAATGTTTTCTGGATTTTTTGAAAAATACTGGGACAAAGAGTCTGTCTGGGGGGCACACTAGTGGGCCACAAGCCCTAGGGGCGCGGGCACCCCCCCCTGGCCACGCCACCCAGGCTTGTGGGGCCCACAGGTACCCCCTTCACTCATTCTTGCTCTCATCCGCTTCTCCTACCTCCAGAAAAAATCGTTTCGCAGCTCAAACTCGTGTTCTTGCTCCTCTTGCTCGGATTTTCGATCTCTTTGCTCAAAGCACCATTCTCGGAACTGTTTTGGGGAAATTACTCCTTGGTAAGTGACTCCTCCATTGGTCCAATTAGTTTTTGCTCTAGTGCCTTATACTCCGCGTATTTTTGCTGCCTTGGTGACCATGTTCTTGAGCTTTGCATGCTGATTTTAGTTGGTCCCAAGTAGTTTTGATGTGTAATATGATCTCTAGGCACTTGTGGATGTAGTCGCTACGAGTTTAGTTGAGCCTTGTTCATTTTTCCTTTGGTTCACTGAAAATTTCAGAAAAGGAAGATGTTCAGGAGAAACTTTCATGGTGGTTCCTCAAGCAAGAGAGGTCCCCGTCTTGCGATTCGGGAGCCTGATCCTTACCAACCTAGGGACGCGCAGGTACAACCATGTGAATGGACTTTTGATGGATTTATGATTGAGGCAGGTTTCAAAGATGAGTTTGACGCACTTGTTCACAATGTCAGACTCAAAGAATTCATCTCCGATAAATGTGAACAATATGTTGCTCTCACTACCTCTTTTGTTCGTAGATTCAAATTTTCAGCTCGCCGTGAGCCATCGGTACTGTTTGATCTCTATGATAAATCGTATACCATGGATTTAGGGTATTTCAATAGAATTTGCAAGATACCTACATGGGGTAGCCTCAATGATCCTCCTAAATCTTCGGTTAGAGATTTTTGCTCTGGTATTACAGTTGGAGAAACTAGAGACATTACGCAAGCTACCATGGGGAGTATTCATTTTCCTGCCTCGCATTACTTTGCCCTCTTCATAGGCAGATGCATTAGTGGCAAGATTGAGCATTGTCACCTCTGCCACCGACAGGTGGGGCACACGTGTTGGGGTTGTCTCCTACCTCTGGCCAGAGAGGAGTAGGAGCACGCCGGCGTGGCTACAGACGTCCTCGGGCCCTAACGATGACGGGAATGGGTCCGGCTCGTCCTCGCCTACCTAATGATGGTAGAGATAACATCGGAGGGGCTCAGGTTCTGTAACACCCTATTTTTGGCTTCCCTAACTAATTAACTTATTTCAAAATTTAGGACCAATTAAAAAAATGTGAATGCTTGTGATGCTTGGAGTGACTATTGTGTGCCTGTTTGTTTAATTGCATGTGATTGATCCCCATTCATTCTTGCCATCCTCCTAATCACCTCCTCACTCCATGATCTCCTGCCTAATGATCATACCATGTGTTTAGGACAAATATCTATTTTTACCAAATATTATTTTCACCAAAAAGCTTTTCTTTGAATTAAACTTTCAAACCCCTGAGATGAGGTTTGTACTACAAGTCCTCAAATTAGGGAGTTTCTTTTGCACCAATTGTTTTATTTAAAACCATTATCAAAATGACTTTCAAAAACCACCATATTATTATTTTAAAAGTTATTTTATTATTTTGTTTAAAAGCCCTTCTATGAGGCCAGAAATGGTCTCCTATGAAGGAAAGTTATTTTTATTGCTTTAAAAATATTTAAGAAAATTTAGGGAAACTTACTGGATATATTTATTCCATATTTATGAGTTCCAACACATGTTCATGTTCAAAATATTGGGCAAACCCCTCTAAAACTATTCCTGCCTATTTCAAGCTTTTGGAATATTTCTATAAGAAATATTCTCAATAAATTACAGTAAAATTCTAGCATGTCATCTATGATATTCTTGATGATCTTGCCAAGTTTCATTTCAATCCAAGTTGATTTGACTCCCCTAATCACTCTAAAACCCTATCTGTCGAGAATCAAATTTGAGCAACTTTACATTGTGAAGTGTCTCCAATTGTGCTCAAATTTGGTGCACATGTTCTAATACTCCAATAAGGGATCCACACCAAGTGGTACACCAAGGAGAATAGAGGAACTTGTCCTAAGACCCTCAAAACCCTCTCTTTTGATTTCTGACTTTGGTAAACTTTACATTATAAAGTTTCTCCAATTATCCTCAAACTTTTTGTGCATGCATTAATACTCAAATAATGCCCCTACACCAAATATTGGATTTGTGGGAATTCATTTGAATAGGGTTCTAAGCAGAAACCTATTTCTGCCCATTTCTAGGGTTTTCCATGTCTACATTGGAAAACTTCTCCAGCAAATCCCAAATTTGGTATTGAAGCCTATTTTCATCTATTGTTTGATCCTATTAAGTTTCATAGCCATTGGAATCCATCTGGTAGCCCTACCACAGATCAAACACCTTGTGTGCACTCACTAATTTGGTTTCATTTGCCCCTTCCACTTTATTCCTTGAGCCCAACTTTCTACCACAGCCTCACATAGTTACATTTCACCTCCAGTAACATTCCCATGGCCACTGGTCAATTATTGGAGAAGGACCCTTTGTAACTTTCTCTCATTTTTACCCTTGGCAGCACAGTTTTACCCTTCTTCCCATTCTTCTGCTTAAGCTATCACTCCCAACTCTTTCCAGAGCATCTAATATATGCCAAGGCTTCATTTAGAACCAAGATATGGCATGCTCATGTGGAGAAAATGAGCAGCACCTCCTCAAATTCATTTCTGGCCGAAAAGTAGCTTTGTACAGCAAGTGCTAGCTACACTTCTTTTCTTGAGCTAAATTTCTGCAGGTGTGTAGTCCTTTCATACCACATGCTCCAGGACATGGTTTCACCTCCCCTCTCTGCGTGTGAAAACCATTTGTATCAGCCCCTAGTTTCCTGCTGAAATGTTTACAGCAGTCAAAACTAGCTCAAACCAACTCTGCTAGTTTCCAAACTCCAGAGTTCCTTTTCTGCACGTGTGCCCTACGTGCTAGACACGTTTGACTGGCCATTTGGACCATGTAGACATGGGTTGACATGGTGACCACGCTGTCAGCCTGCGCTAATGGTGCTCTGCACCATTTCCTTGTTCCCTAGCTCGTGTCCCGCAGCAGCAGGTTGCCCCAGCATATCTCAGAGCATCATGTTGACCATTCAAGCCATTCCCCACGATCAGCTAGCCTCCAAGACCCCTCAGGCATGCGTGGTGACCATGCACCGAGAGCTCCAGAGAGCTCCCGAGCTCTCTCGGCTCCTCCTCCCCCACTTAGAGCCTTACGAGCATCTCTGGCTCCCTCAAACCCTCCTACTCTCTCCCTAGAACCCCTCTCGAGCTCCCCCTCTTCCTCCCGAGCCTTCTCTTCCTCCCCTCTCTCTTCGACAGCCATGGCCGAAGCCATCAGAGGCCGCCGCGCGAGCACGGCTAACCAGGGGTCTTCCCTCGCCCCTGGGCCCCCTCCGGAGGACCACCTCGTCGCCGGGCCTCCTCCCAAGCTCCTCCATCTCCCTCCCTTCGCTCCTAGTGCTGAGACCAGGGGTAGACGGCCTCCCCGTATATCTCGTCGCCGGCACCCATGCAGCCCTCCCCTGCAGGTGCTGAGCAGGGGAACGGCTGCGGCTAACCGCCCCAAGCGCGTCGACGGCCGGCGCATCGCCGGGGTGTGGCCACAGCCGCCTGGGGAAGCTCCTCCCGCGGCCGGTCTACCCCCCTGCCTCCCCTGCGTGCGAGCAGGAGGAAGGAGAAGACCTGGCAGGCGGGGCCCCCTGTCAGCGAGCCAAGGCCAGGCCCACGCGGAATAAGTGGAGGCGGGCTCCCCTGGAGCCGTCTTCCTCCCGCCGAAGGCGTAAACCCCAGAATACGCCTCCCGCGTGGCCCTGCGCGCCAGGCCGAGCCAATAGGCCGGCCCATTTGCTTATCTGCCGCCCCTGGCGCTTGTTAGCCCAAGGGATAAGTACCCCTTTTTTCCTTTTCCTTTTATTCCTATCTTATAAAATCCATATAAAATCCATTCTAACTCCAAATCTGATGATTCAAATTTCTGCAGGATCCTAAAAATGAGGCCTATCCAAATAAGTGCTTTGCACATTTTTCCCTCCCAACTTTCTGTGGTGTTTTATTTAAAATCCCAATCTGGATATAAAATATCCCACCTTTCAAAATTCCTAGCACATTCAAATCAACTCCAAATGGAGTGATTCAAACTCCCAGAGCCTTCTAAAATCCTTCTCTATTTTTAGAACCCTGGTCAACATTTTTGTGTGACTTACTTCTGTTGCAATAAATAAATAGCTCCTATTGCTATTTATTCCTCATTGTAAAATCTCTATAATATTCATACCATCTCCAAGTCCAGTGAAACCACTTCCTAAATATTTCTAAAATCATTCTATGTTAAATGGGTGCCTCCACTCATTTTTAACAGAATGATTTCTGTTGGCTTCTTCAATGATTACCTATTGCTCTTTCCATCCATTCAAAAATCCTTGATGACCCAAATATCCTATATCACGCTTCAGGTATTTTTCTTATGACCAGAGAGGTACAAGAAAAATAAAACTTATATTTATAGAACACTTTTATTCTGCTTGCTGTATGGCTTACCATAGTTGTTTCCGACGATAGTTGACGGTAGACGGGGTATTCGGAGTTGGAGTGGAAGACCTCGAAGACCCCGAGAACTTATGTGAGCAAGGCAAGCAGCCCTTTGACCATGACTTAAGCACATACATTGATGCATGCTAGAATAGCAAGTACTTTTCCGTTGCATGTGATCGCAGTGCTGGTTCATCATTGGTGTGATGGTACCGAAAGCTTCTTCGAAGCACTTGCATGATGATGATGTTATACGCATGGCTCCTCGGAGCACAAGCATGATGAGCTTGACCCTACCATCTATGAGGATCATGCTACTGTCATGTTGACTAGTAGAGTAAGATCATTGCATTGAGCTTGACCCTACCCCTTGAGGGTCATGTTAATACCATGTTGACAAGTAAAGATAGAGCATATTATCACAAGCATGATGATGAGTTAAATAAAGAGTTTATGAAAACCCCGTCGGGTGCCACTAATGCCCGAGGGTGATGATGAGTTGGTGATCACTTTTGGTGAAGTGATGCACCGGTGTTTTTGTGTGAGTATGGCTTCGGAAATGGGATTAGATTTCTGATGTGTCGACCGTCCCAACCTTACCAGTACGACCATGATACCCCTTTATGGGAGGGGGCTTTGTTGATTAATCTGGTCGGTGCTAGCAAAGAGCCACATTACTAGTGGCAGGAGTGATTGTCGTCACTCTCGTGATGGGGTCGTGCTAGGTAGGACGACTATGCCATTATTATGAGTTCCAGGCACACCGTTGGTCCCTGCATGGTTGATACTGTCCAGTGTCGGTGCTCGTAAGACGTACAACATGTGGGCTGGGTACCAATCGAGTGGACCTCTTTGTCTAGTATCGTTAGGGGAAAGATGATGATCGGGTACTTACCTCAGGTATATGTGATATACCGCGAGTCATGGATGACACGGAAGTTTCCCGGATCTAGTGGGTTTAGCGTACTACCTCTATAGAGTGTAAACTATTCGAATAGCCGTGTCCACGGTCAAGGACAGTTGGGTGGTGCTTCTTAAACTACGTCCAGCGTTTCCGCATAAACCAAGTGTGTGTGTGTGGTGTTAAAAAGGTGTTGTTATAATCGTAATAATATGACCAAGTTCGGTGACTTGGCACATAGGGTAAACCCGGATGGTTTAGCCCTCAGTTGATACATTGAGGTTATGACAAGTCCGATGACTTGGCATATAGGGTGAACCCGGTGTGTTCAACCCTTGTCAGATATGTCGATATCTGTAACCTGTTCTTCAAGAGTAATTCTTTAGCTTGATGCATATACATGATCATTACATTCAGATGAGTTACACTAAAGATGCATGATACTGTTATCCTTCACTTTCATTGTTCGTATCATGGGCTGTTTGCGAGTACATTCAAAGTACTCATTGGCTTGCCACTGGTTATTTCATTGACCAAGTCTGAAAGACAGGATATGGTGAGGATTAACTCGGTGATGTTCTTGCGAGCTAGGACGCTTCCCAGTCAGAATGCCTGTAGGTTAAGGTTGATGGCATGGGTTCACGCTTTTAACCAATAATTCCGCTATTGGTCTAGTTTGGTTCTTTGGACTTTAAGGCCCTATGTATGTAAGACTCGACCGAAGTGGTCATTTATTGTATCAAACGGTATGTATGGATGTAAGACTCTATTATTCAGTATCTGTGTTCAGTGAGCATTGATCCTTGGGATCACTGGGCACGGCGATCTCGACTTACCAGTCGGGGTTCCCACAGGTTCACCGGCGACGAGGTAGCCGCGGCGGAGGGGTTTCGGTCGAAGGTGGAGGTGGTAGCTAGGGGCACGGATTTGCTCGGGGAAGAGAGGGGAAAGCTTCCTGAGGTCTCGGGGAGTGGTTTGGTGGGCAGATGAACGCAGGAGCCAACGTGTAGCGGGAGATCGACCGGAGCTCCGAGGCAGAGGGGCCTCGGTCGATCTTGAGCACCGGGGCTCTGCTAGCTTACTAGGGTGGCTAGGGAGGTGATTGGGGTTGCTGCAATGAGGAATGAGGGGTGCTCGAGCGAGGGGGCAGGCTATATATAGGCCCGCGATGGTGAGCCGACTCGGGAGCGCCGGTGATTCACCGTGGCGAGCATGGGGGTGCAGAGAGGAGCTGGGGTCGAAACCACGGTCTCAGGACGTGGTTTTGGACTGCCAGGACTCACTGCGAGGAAGGGAGAGAGAGGAGAGGCGATCTACCATGGTCGCGCATCTCTGGCCGGTTCTGGTGTGCGCGGGCACGCGTCGCACCAGCTCTTAGCACGGGAGAGAAGGGGCCCTGATGGTCGCCTGATGCAGAGGGGTTGTCGGGGGAGAGGATGGACACATCGGGGAGGCTAGAACTGGCCGAGAGCGTCGCCCCCACCTCGGTGGCTCTCCCTAGCGCGCCCAGAGCGCAGCTTTGGCATGCCACAGCATGTTGGCGCGCTCTGGGGTGCCTTGGATGTGTCTAGCATGTCCTGGGCACTGGCTGGGAGATGCCTAGCCGTTGGAGACCCGTGGGAGCTTCGGCTCGTCAAGGTGGACAAGGAAAACAGGTGATGTCAGCCTTGAGCTGAAGCTTAGATTGAGGTTTTTGGCATTTCTACTTTGAACCAGAGAGGAGCGAGTTGACTGGGGCTTGGCATTGATGCTAGCCACCTAATCTGAGAGTTTGGGAGAAAGGGTTGGGATTTAATTAAGGTTAGGAGGGGTTTTGCCCATCTGTCAGAAGGTGCTCGACGGTGGTTTGGGGTGGTTGCACCCCACCACTTGCTCTGCAACTTAACAGGATTGGGTTTGGTGCTTAAACAAGGGGCTTCATCAAGTTTGAGCTCCATTGGACAAGTTTAGCTTTGTAAACTTGAAAACATCACTAAATGACCAGATTTGATCCTTCCAAAGAGTGTGTGGGCAAATTAAGTCCCACAAATCCCATTTTTGGCATGGGTCCCTCATTTGAGGTATTAGGCACTCCTGCAAAGTTTCAACTCCTTTGGACAAACTTTGCTATGTAGAGTTGCTCTAACCTCAATCTGGACAGAAGGGGTTTTGCAAT
This sequence comes from Hordeum vulgare subsp. vulgare, assembly GCF_904849725.1. Lineage (NCBI taxonomy): Eukaryota > Viridiplantae > Streptophyta > Magnoliopsida > Poales > Poaceae > Hordeum > Hordeum vulgare. Next base: position 357,281,064 of record NC_058520.1, read on the forward strand.
TATTTGGTGCCCTTAATCATCTTGGATCAAGGTGAAATTTTGCATGGGCACCAAATATGGCTTAGGGTTACCACTGGAATTTTCTAGGAATTTATTGGGAATATATCCTTTGGAAATATTTCAAAAGGTCAAAATAGACACAAAGGGTTTTCATGGTTTTACTCAAATAATAATAATAATAATAGGGGTTGAAAATCCTATGTATGGAAAATATATGTCCTTGTGATCATCTCCAAATTTTCTCAGATATTTCTAAGGCAGAAAAGTATTTTTCCATATAGGAATACCATTTCTGGCCTCAGAAATGGACATGTGAATAAATTAAGAAAACAATTCATAAAATAATTATTATATGGTTTTGGTGCTCTAAAATGGTGGTAGAACGAGATCGCCAACTTTGGGTAAGAACACTCCTTGCCATCAAGGACTTGTAGTGCAATCCAAGACCGGGTTTTGCTTTAACCAGAAATAATAAAAAGGGTTTTGGAAATAATTAATTAATGAGAAATGTGGTTTTTAATAACACATGATCAATCATACAACAAAATCATATCATTGACTATCATTTGATGAATTTATTCACTCTTGTAATTTGGATATATTATGGTCTTCCTTGCATGACTAACCAATGTAGGTGAGAAGTGAACCAAAACCGACAAGGATTGCTCCTAACTCAAGATGATCTTCATCAACATTGAGCATCCACAACAAGTTTACCTACATGCCATGTCATCAACATCATTCGAAGGTATGTACTCACATCCTTGATAAAGATGTACACCAATTCATGAGGTAAAGGAACTCAAGTGATATGAAGACATTGAAATGCTTAACCAAAAAAATGGTAACCCTATTTTGCGCTTAACGATGAGTATGAACTATGATAAAGCATTCTTTCTTGACTCATCAAGTCAAATACTCTAATATCAGTGACCTAGTCACCGCCCAACATCTAGATGTATATGCTTGTATGGTTCATGCTATTAATGTTTGATTTCTTGGAACCATCCAACATTCATCTATATATGTTTAAAAGTCTCAAGAAAAAAATTATTCTTACTCTGTTATCATGTTCTGTCTCAATTAAAATTTTACATTTGGTAACCTTCAATTGGAATTTTACATTTGGTATCTATTCAAGGAGTTGATCTACAATGCAACTCGGTTTCACCGATTTGGAACAATTGATCCCACCGATTTCTTCGAGAGGCCTTATTTCACATACTCGGTTCTACCGAATCACAATGCCTCGGTGACTCCGAAAATTTTCTCTGCCTATCATTCTTTCTGGAAATTTTCTGAATATTTGCCAAAGGAAGAGAAATATTTTCTGTTATCCCAAGTTTATGACCTCCTAAAATTAATTGAACTCTTCACATTTTCAAAGGAGGATATAATATGTTTCCCAAACCTTTTTAAAAAAAACACAAGAGGGAGAAACATCTAGGATCCCTAACTAAAAGGGGGAGATCTTCTAGGAACTCTTATCCATTAAAGGGGGACAACATTCAACGAATCCTTACCTATACCTAAGGGGGGATGAATCAATGAAATCATATCCATATCTAAGGGAGAGAAATATTTGAAGGAACCCTTATAAGAAAGAGATGAATCCATGATCCCTTACTCTCAATGAGACCTTTCCTCTCACCTTTTCGGCAACTAATGCCAAAGGGGGAGAAATATCAAAGCTTACAGAAAGGGGGAGAAGTTTTTACATGAGGGAGAAATATCAAACCCTACATACTCAAGGGAGCAACACCATTAAGGAGAGAGAATTACAATTGATATTGCTACTTACTATTGATATTTTCTGGATTGAACTTGTGTCACCCTATCTACTCCCAATATATTTAAATGATTTGATTTGGGGGAGAGGGAATCATATATTCATTCCTAAGGGGAGAAAGTTCCAAATATTATTGGAGACATATCTATTATCAAATAATATTTGCTCATATGTTCTCCATATCTTGGTACTCTTGAAGCTCTTCGCATCTTTATAATAGTATGCACTTGTGTTATCTAACAAATGTTTTCTCAAGTGTACTCCTACTGCTAAGATGTTGAAGATCCTCAAGGTAAGTATATGCATCATATCCGTGTTCATGGTGATCTCTTGTCTCCTGCACATATTGTTTGCAAGAGGTAGTCTTGAACATAGAAGCTCTTCATTCACATATGTTCGATGCATATAGCCAGGATGTACCTGACTTGTCTTTTCCCTTCTACCATGTGTGTGCCCATACATTCCAAAGCAACTTCTAAAAAAATTGCAAACACTTAAGGGGAGCTTGTATTACTCATGTATCTTTCAAAGCTGTCATATTCTAATGCCTATCTTTATCTCAAGCTTTGATTGTATGTTGTCATCAATTACCAAAAAGGGGGAGATTGAAAGCACATATGCTCCTTTGTTGGTTTTGATAATTCATGACAACATACATTGTCTCTTGGACTAACATTTCTACCTAGTATATTTCAGGAATAGTTCATAGAGAGCATTGGCTAAAGGCTTATGTGGAGATGCCCCTTGATGCAAGAAAGGAATAAGATTGGCCCAAGCTCCAAGCTAGAAGACTCTTCATTTTATATTTGTGAGAAATCACTTTTGAGTCCATAGGAAAGCTAATACTATTAAAAGACGATGAGGTATTAAAATGAACTGGTTGCTCAAGTGCTTAGGGATAGCCACCAAAAATACTCAGTCATTTTCCCACATAACCATTTTTTCCAAAGCCACATACACAAAATCGATGCCAACAAGTTTCTCAATTCGGCCTTATCGATTTTCATCCCAGATAGAACCGTAGCCAAAGCCACCAAATCGGTGCAACCGAAACTGTGTCGGTGCTACCAAGTTTACGTGACCAATTTTTTGTTGCCTCGGTACACAAAATTGGAATTTCCGAGTTTGGATATCGGTGTCACCGAGTTGTGTCATCTCATAGTTAGCCACCTTTCCGGAGTCACCGAGTTGTGTATATCGGTTCCACCAAGATTCAAAAGTTGCAGCCTTTAGTGCAAGTCCGTACCATCGAGTTCATGACTTCGGTGTCACCGAGTTGGTCAGTTTAGGTGTCACGGTTGAATTTTGCGGACTGCCTATATATACCCCACTACCCATCTCTCATTCGAGGGAGAAGCACTCAGAACACACACTTCATTGCCAGATCCTTTTTTTAAGAGAGAGACACCTACTCATTTGTTGAGATCAAGATATTCCAATCCAATCATTTAAACTTTATCTCTAGCCTCCCCAAGCTGCTTTCTACCAAATCAATCTCTCCTACCCATGCCTATTTTGTGAGAGAGTGATTGTGTGATGAGGATACTAGTTTTAGAAGCACAAGAGCAAGGAGTTCATCGTTCTACCACATCTATTAGCTTTTGTAGGGTGGTGCCTCCTAGAATGGTTAGGTGTCGCTTGGGAGCCTCCTACTTCGTGTTGTGGAGTTGAACCAAGATGTTTGTAAGGGCAAGGAGATCGCCTACTTCGTGAAGATCTACCGTGAGTGAGGCTAGTCCTTCATGGATGGAAGCCGTGGTGGAATAGACAAGGCCGCTTCTTCGTGGACCCCTTGTTGGTGGAGCCCTCCATGGACTCTTGCAGTCGTTACCCTTAGTGGGTTGAAGTCTCAAATAATGGACGTATGATAGCCCCACCTATCGGAACCATGCCAAAAATTTGTGTGTCAACCTCTTTGCGTTTGATCTCCTAAACTCTACTCCTTACTACATGTGCAAAATCTTTACTTTTCCGCTACCATATATGTTGACTAGCATGTGTAGGGTCTACTAGACTTGTTAGAATTGCTAAAATCTGCCAACCATAAAACTGGGAAAAGGCTAGGATTTTAATCTTCTCAAGTAGTCTATTCACCCCCCCCCCCTCTAGACACCCCTTCCATCGATCCTACAACATACAAGCAAAGCTTTAAATAAAGATAAGCATTAGAATGTGACAGCTTTGAAAGATACATTACTAGTACAAGATCCCCCTAACTATGTGCAATCCCTTTTTAAAGGATAGTTGCTTTGGACTGCATGGGCAACACATGGTAGAAGGACAAGACAAGTCATATAGATCTTGGCTATATGCATCAAACATATGTGAATGAAGAACTTCCATGTTCAATACTCAATCTTGCAAACAATGTGTGCAAGAGATAATAGATCATCGTGAACAAGGATATGATGCATGTACTTACCTTGAGGTTCTTGAGCATTTTAGTAGTAGAAGTACACTTGGGAAAACAAATGTTAGATAACACAAGAGTACTATATTATAAATATGCAAAGAGCTTCAAAAGTAACAAGATATGGAGAACATATGAGAAATCTGATTTGATGATAGATGTGTCTCCAAAAATATTTTAGAACTTTCTCCCCTAAGGATGAATATATAAGAATTTCCTCTCCGCGTGAATCATAGCATGTAGATATTGGGACTAGGAAGGGTAAGACAAGTTCAATCCAAAAATAGCAGAAAATAATTATATCCCCCCCCTTAATGGTATTCCTCCCCCTGAATATGTAAGGTTTGATATATGCCCCTTTCGCAGGTCTCCCCTTAGACACATCTTCCTTTAGGAACATATATCTCCCCTCTTGATATTTCTCCCCCTTATGTAAGCTTATTGGAATCTTTGATATTTATCCCCCTTTGGCATTAATTTCCAAAAAGGTCAGAGGGAAAGGGTTCATTGAGATAAAGGGATCCTTGATTCTTCTTACTTTGATAAGGGTTCCTTTAATTTGTCTTTTCTCCACCTTAAGAATTTGTTAAGAGTTCCTTGAACTATCTCCCCTATGTTAGGGATCCTGGATGTTTATCCCTCTTATATTGTGGGATCAATGAAGATTTTTCTCCCCATAGAGAAGTTTTCTCCCCCTCAAAACTTTTGGGAAACAATATTATGTCCTCCTTTGGAAAAAATGAAAATGTTAAATAATATTTTAGGAGGTAATAAAATTTGGTATCATTGACAATCTTTCTCCCCCCTAAGGCAAAAATCTAGAAACTATGAGAAAATCATAGGCAGTGATAATTGTCGGAGTCACCGAGGCAATATGGTTCGGTAGAACCGATAATGATAGGAGGCCTATGGAAAAAATCGGTTGCACCAAGTTTCCTAGATCGGTGAGACCGAGTTGCATTGAAAATAAACTCCTTAACTTAGAATAGATAGAAAATATCCATAGACTTTGATACTGGAAATAAGAGAAAACATCACATTGTTTTGAAAATATATGCATACATATAGATGAGAGTTGAATGGTTCCAATAAGGCATGCAATGAAAATTTTAACCATACAGGAATCTCCATCTAGATGTAGGGCGGTGATTAGGTCACCTATATTATAGTATATTGACTTGAGGAGTCAAGCAAGAATGCTTGATCATAGTTCATACTCATTGTTAAGCGCAAAATTGGGTTACCATTTTTCGACTAATTTTTTTAATGTCTTCATATCACTTGAGTTTCTTTACCTCATGACTTGGTGCAAAGCATTTTCAAGGATATGAGTACATACCTTCGAATTATGTCAATGACGTGGCATGTAGGTGAACTTGTTGTGGACGCTCAAAGTTGATGAAGATCATCTTGAGTTGGGAGCTATCCTTGTCATTTTAGTTCACTTTTCACCTATAATGTTTAGTCATGCAAGGAAGAACATAATATATCCAAATGACATGAGTGAATTTCATCATCATATAATTGTCAAGGATGTGATTTTGTTGTCTTCTTGCTCCATCTCCAAAGAAGGGAATTGTCGATACTTGGCCATGAAAAGATTTCTTTTGATGTGAGTTGATGGCAATCTTGTGAAGTGTAGTTCTTCCAAGTACCTACAAAAGGTTAGATGCAATACAAGGGAGCATAGTTTTCCAACATATAAGATAGTATCAAATCAATGGCATCAAGGAATAGATAATCAAGCTCATGCCCTTGCATGCATCCGAGTGAGTGTAGCTCAAGTTAGAAGCATCAATGATGTTCAACTCTCTCCCAGAATGACAAAATACTTTAGGGCCAATTCCATTTTCCCCCCTAATTTTGGCCCGACCTCATCTTTAGCCCTAAGTAAAAGCAGTGCTCAACTTTGCCCCTCTTCCGTTAAGTGCACTTATAGAAATGCCCTTCCATACATTTTCCGTCCAGTCAAAGGCCTTTGACGGTTGCATTTTTCTATACGCGCACTTAACGGTCAAAGGCCTTTGACTAGACGGAAAATGTACGGAAGGGTATTTCTATAAACGCACTTAACGGAAGAGGGGTATAGTTGAGCACTATTTTTATTTAGGGGTAAAGATGAGGTCGAGACAAAATTAGGGGGAAATATGTAAATGTTCCAATACTTTATCATCAAGTGGTTTGGTAAAGATATTAGTTAATTGTTTGTTGGTACGAACATGCTTAAGATCTATATCTCCTTTACCAACATGATCACGAATGAAATGATGTCGCACTTGAATATGTTTTGTTCGGGAATGTTGCACATGATTATAGGCAATTTTAATAGCACTTTCACTGTCACACAATAATGGAACATGTCTCACATGAATGCCATAATCCTTAAGAGTTTGAGTCATCCATAGTAGTTGCGCACAGCATAATCCGGCGGCTATGTACTCCGCTTTGGCAGTAGATAAAGATAATGTGTTTTGTTTCTTCGATGACCAAGACACAAGAGATCTCCCAAGAAATTGACATGTACCCGAGGTGAATTTTCTATCCACCTTGTCTCCGGCATAGTCTGACTCGGAATAGCCAACAAGATTAAAATAAGATCACTTGGGATACCATATGCCAAAGTTTGGTGTATGTATCACGTATCTCACCATTCTTTTCACAGCCAATAGATGACACCTCTTTGGTTTCCGCTTGATATCAGACACACATGCAAACACTCAACATGATATGTGGACGGGAGGCACATAGATATAGCAATGAACCGATCATTGATCGATAAACCTTTTGATCAACCGGTTTGTCCTCCTTTGTGAGGTCAATATGTCCACTAGTAAGCATGGGGGTTCTCATACCTTTGCACTCTTGCATGGTTAACTTCCTAATTAAGTCATTAGCGTACTTGGTTTGAGAGATAAATGTACCTTATCTTGATTGTTTGATTTGCAATCCAAGGAAGAATTTCAGCTCGCACATCATAGACATCTCATACTTCTCTGACATCAACATTCCAAATTTCTCACAAAAATGTGGGTTAGTAGAACCAAAGATAATATCATCCACATATATTTGGCACACAAATAGTTCTCCATTAACTCTTTTTGTGAATAAGGTTGCGTCAATTTTACCAATCTCAAAACCCTTTTCAATGAGAAACTTCGTTAGGCATTTGTACCAAAATCTAGGGGCTTGTTTAAGACCATATAAATATTTACGAAGTTTGTAAAAATGATTAGGTTTCTTGGGGTTCACAAAGCTGGGAGGTTGTTTGACATAAACTTCCTCATCAATTTCACCATTTAGAAAAGTAATTTTGATATCCATTTGGTAAAGAGTAATATCATGGTGATTGGCATAAGCGAGAAGAATGTAATAGCTTCAAGTCTAGCAACGGGGGCACAGGTCTCACCGTAGTCCATACCTTCGACTTGCGTGTATCCTTGGGCTACAAGACACTCCTTGTTGCATACAACTTGACCACCTTCATCTTTCTTGTTCCAAAACACCTATGTTGTATCGATGATGTTGTGCTCGTCCTCGGTTTTTTCAACAAGTGACCACACTTGATTCTTGTCAAAAGTTGTGTAGCTCTTCGTGCATGGCGTTCACCCAATCCGGGTCTTGAAGGGCTTCTTATACCCTCTAAGGCTCAAAGCTAGAGATAAATGAATAATGCCCGCAAAAGTTAGCTAAATGAGATTTAGAGCGAGTGGTTCTCCTTGTTTGTATGTCATCGAAGATTTGATTCAGCGGATGATCTTTGTCCACTCTTGCTCGAACTCGTGACAACTTCTTGTTGGATGGTGGAGCTTCTTCATCATCATCTTCTTGCGCGTTGTCATTGACGTTGTCAAGTCCTTGAGGTGGTGGTTAGGAAGGTTGAGGTGGATCATCATGATGTACTTCTTCCTCTTCTTCATCATGTCATGTACAGCTTGTGGATGCCTGCATGTCATTTTGTGGTTTGCATTGACGCGAAGTAGGACCTTCAACTTGAATTGTTGAAGTACTTTCCTTCACCTCCACGGGACGAATCTTGTCAATGGGTAGATCTTGGATGTCTTCCGAAGGTTCCTTATTTCCTACATCATTTGGCAATTGTTCGACTTGCGAACCATTAGATTCATCAAACTTCACATCTACCATCTCTTCAGTTTTCGAGTGAAGTTGTTGTAGACACGGTAAGTGTGAGAGTTTGATCCGTAACCAAGTAGGAAACCTTCATGGGATTTAGGAGCAAATTTAGTGCGACAATGCTTTACAAGAATGTAGCACTTTGAGTCGACTACTCAAAAGTATCCAACTTGGGGTTGTTACCGGTGAGTAGCTCGTATGCCATTTTACCGAGAAGCTTATGCAAGTAGAGTCGGTTTATCGCGCGACAAGCTATTTCCATGGCTTCTGCCCAAAAGTGTTTTGGTGTCTTGTATTCGTCAAGCATCATTCTGGCCATCTCTATGAGAGTTCGGTTCTTCCTATCAATAACTCCATTTTGTTGAGTTGTGTACATTGCCGAGAACTCATGTGAGATACCTTCTTCGTTAAGAAAAGTATCCACATTTGTGTTCTTGAACTCCGTTCCATTGTCGCTGTGAACTTACTTGATCTTCACTTCAAATTGATTTTGAGATTTTCGAGCGAAGTTGTTGATGATCTTTTGTACCTGCGACTTATCATCAAGAAAGAATACCCACGTAAATATGGAAAAATTATGAACAATGACTAAACCATCAGAATTTCCACCGCGGCTCTTGTAAGCATTGGGACCAAAAAGATCCATGTCTAGCAGCTCGAGTGGCCTTCTTGTAGTCATGATGTTCTTCACGGGCTGACTTCCACCGTCTTGCATTCCTGCTTGACAAGAACTACAAAGTCTACCTTTGTCAAATATAACATATTTAACACCAAGAATATGATCACCTTTGATAATCCTATCAAGGTTACACATACCTACAAGTCCTAACCTTCTATGCCATAACCAACCTTTAGAAGATTTTGCAATAAGATATGTACGGCGTTTGGATTTTTTTGTGAAATCGACAATTTATAAATCACCTTTGCAAAAACTACTAAAGACCATGTTAAATTATCATGGCGAAACACTTGGCAGTCAACCTCCATAAATAGCACATTGAAACCAAAGTCTGCTAGTCAAGATACAGAAAGAAGATTGTAGCCAAGGGATTCAACAAGCATGACATTTTTAATGGAACTATCATGAGATATGGCCACCTTACCAAGACCAAGTACCTTACCCTTGGAGTTTTCTCAAAAGGTCACATAACTTTGAGGTCCATGGTTTGGTGTGATCTCATGGAACATGTATTTATGTTCGGTCATGTGATCGGTGCATCTACTGTCAAGTATCCACTCTTTTCCTCCGGCATGTAGTCTCTAAGGTTCGCCATAAGACTAAGGTTCCTCATGGTCTTATCATACTCAACGTCAAACTCCACTTCTTCATCGTAGTAGCCATGCTACACATTGTCATCGTTGGACGAAATATCCTCGTCATAAGAAATAAGAATTTCATCAGAATTTTCACTATGACAATGTTCATGTTTATGCATGTGAATGGCTTCAATAATGACATTGTTAATTTTAGTGACATCTCCTTTAGCACACATGAGGTCATGAAGCTCACATAGGCATTTATCAAAATTAGGATCAGTTGGCTTCATTTTGTGAAAAACAATGCATTTATGGAAAATGATATCAAGATTTTTCATGGAATAGTCGGGATATATTTTCTCTAAATTTTTCCACAAGGTGTGAGCATACTCAAACTTTTGCAATTGATTAAGCACATTTCTTGGCAGTCCTCTAATGATTAGATTTACAGTTTTAAGATTACCAAGCATATCAAGTTCATCATCATGAGAAGGATGTAAGGGATCAATGGGAGGCTCATAGGGATATTCAACATACTTGCGCAAATGGAATTCATCAAACATATCAAGCATTTCATCTTTCAATTGTCTAAATTATTCCACATCGAGAATAGGCACTCTACAACTAATATTCCCCCAAACTAGGCACATCCATCTTCCTCCAATTGTGTTTAAACCAAAGTTATGGAGACCTTGCTCTAATACCAATTGTTGGATCGATAGAAGGGGTGTCTAGAGGGGGGTGAATAGACTACTTGCAAAAATTAAAATCCTAGCCTTTTCCCAAATTTAATGGTTGGCAAATTTTAGCATTTCTAAAAAGTATAGTGCACCCTACCTTGATAGTCAACAAATATGGCAGCGGAAAGGAAAGCCTTTGCACACGTAATAAGGAGTAATGTTTAGGAAGATCAAACGCAAGAAGTTGAAACGAAATTTTTTGCATGGTTCCAATAGGTGGTGCCATCGTACATCCATGTTAGTGGAGACTTGAACCCACGGAGGGTAACAGCTGCGAGAGTCCATGGAGGCCTCCACCCACAATGGGTCCACAAAGAAGTGGCCTTGTCAATTCCACCACGGCTTCCGTCCACACATGACTAGGCTCACTCACGGTAGATCTTCATGAAGTAGGTGATCTCCTTGTCCGTACAAACTTCTTGGTTCAACTCCACAAAACGAAGTAGGAGGCTACCAAGCGACACCTAACCAATCTAGGAGGCACCACCCTCCAAAGGGTAATAGATGCAGTAGAGCAATGAACTCCTTGCTCTTGTGCTTCAAAAGATAGTCTCCGCAACACTCAATCACTCTCTCACACATTTGGCATGGGTAGGATAGATTGATCTTGTAGAAAGCAACTTGGGGATGCTAGAGATCAAGTTTCAAATGGTAGCATTGGAATCTCTTGATCTCAACACATGAGTAAGTGGCTCTCTCTCAGAAAAATGGATATAGTAAGTGTAAGTGTGTTCTGAGTGCTTCCTCTGCGAACGAGAGGTAGGTGGAGGGGTAAATATAGGCATCCCCAAAAATCCAACCGTTACAACATTATTGCCCAACTCGGTGACACCGAAATGAATCTTGATGGTAACGAGTTGCACTAAATGTGCTAACGTTTGAATTATCGGTGAGACCGATATAGGAATATCGATGGTATCGATACGATGACCTAGACAACTTTCCAAATCTCGGTGACACCGATTTCAGACTCGGAAATTCTGATTCTTGAAATTTTCTCAACGGAAAGTTGGTCACTGAATCTCGGTGGCACCTCTGTGAAATTTGGTGGTACCAAGATGGTAGTGTTTGGCAAAGGATTTGTCAAGTGGAAAATTGGTAGGGCCAAATGGAAATAGTTGGTGGAATCAATTTTGCTGGTTTAGCTTTGGACAGAGATATCTTGTGGGAGAATGGCTGAGTATCAATGGTGTCTATATCTAAGCACTTCAGCAACCAATTCATCATAATACCTCACCTCCTTTTAATAGTATTGGCTTTCGTATGGACTCAAAGTGATTTCTCACAAATGTAAAATGTAGAGTCTTCTTGCTTGAAGCTTGAGCCAACCCTATCCATTCCTTGCATCAAGGGGTTTCTCCTCACAGTCCTATAGCCAAAACTCTCTATGGACTATACCTGAAATATACTAGGTAAAAGTGTTAGTCCAAGAGACAATGTATGTTGTCATGAATTACCAAACCATCAAGGGAGCATATGTGCTTTCACTAATTTAGCAAACGGCACTTTATTAAGTGATAATGGTACATGCAAGGATTACATTGAACATGTCGCCAACATCTTGTATAGGTTACACATAGGAGAATTCTTCATGTGGCCATATCATTAAAAGTAAGTTAAACATAAAACCATGCATAAATTGATCGTATTTCAGTTTTTAACATAGTTCATAAGTTGAAAGCACAATATGCTCCCTTGGTGGTTTTGATAATTCATGACAACATACATTGTCTCTTGGACTAATATTTTTACCTAGATATTTCAGGAATAGTCCATGGAAATCATTGGCTAAAGGCTTATGGGGAGATGCCCCTTGATGCAAGAAAGGAATAAGATTGGCTCAAGCTTTAAGCTAGAAGACTCTTCATTTTATATTTGTGAGAAATCACTTTTGAGTCCATAGGAAAGCCAATACTATTGAAAGGGGTGAGTTATTAAAATGAACCGGTTTCTCAAGTGCTCAAAGTTGGCCACCAGAGTACTCAGTCATTTTTCCAACATCACCATTCTGTCCAATTCGACATACTCAAATTCGGTGTCACCAACTTTCATATTTTGGTCCCACCGAGTTTGACCTCAGACAGAAACTCTAGCCATTCCCACCAAATCGGTTTAACCGAATCCATATCGGTGCTACCAAGTTCAGGGTGACCAACTTGATGTTGCCTCGGTACACAAAATCGGAATTTCCGAGTTTGAGTATCACCCATAGCCACATTTTCGGTCATCTGACCGATAGCCACCTTTTTGGTGCCACCGAGTTGTGTATATTGGTCCCACCGAGATTCAAAACTTGTTGCCTTTTGTGCAAGTCGGTACCACCGAGTTTATGACTTCGGTGTCAACGAGTTTACCAATTTAGGTGTAACGGTTGGATTTTGTGTGCTGCATATATATACCCCTTCACCCACCTCTCATTCGTGGGAGAAGCACTCAAAACACACACACTTCATTTCCAGATCCATTTTCTGGGAGAGAACCACCTACTCATGTGGAGATACCAAGATATTCCAATCCAATCACTTGAAACTTGATCTCTAGCCTCCCCAAAGTGCTTTCCACCAAATCAATCTCTCCTACCCATGCCTATTCTCTGAGAGAGTGATTTCGTGTTGAGGAGACTATATTTAGAAGCACAAGAGCAAGGAGTCCATTGATCTACCACATCTATTACCTTTTGGAGGGTGGTGCCTCCTAGATTGGTTAGGTGTCGCTTGGGAGCCTCCTACTTCGTGTTGTGGAATTGAACCAAGATGTTTGTAAGGGCAAGGAGATCGCCTACTTCATGAAGATATACCATGAGCAAGTCTGGTCCTTCCTGGGCGAAAGTCGTTGTGGAATAGAAGCCGCTTCTTCCTGGACCCCTTGCGGGTGGAGCCTTCCGTGGACTCTCGTAACTGTTACCCTCCGTGGGTTGAAGTCTCCACTAATATGGACGTACGAGAGTGCCACCTATCAGAACAATGCCAAAAATCGTTGTGTCAACCTCTTTGCCTTTGATCTCCTAAACTCTACTCCTTTACATGTGCAAAATCTTTACTTTTCCGCTGCCATATATGTTGACTAGCATGTGTAGGGTGTATTAGACTTGTTAGAACTGCTAAATTTCTACCTTCCTTGAAATTGTGTTAGGCTAGGAATTTTATCTTGACAAGTAGTCTATTCACCCCCCCCCCTCTAGACACATCTTATATCAATCCTATAGTTGGTATCAGAGCAAGGTCTCCAAAACCTTGATTTAATCGCCGTTGGAGGAAAATGAATGTGACTAGTTCAGGCATTTTTTTTGTAGAGTGCCTATTCTTGATGGGGAGTATTTTAGACAATGGAAAGATGAAATGCTTGATATATTTGATGAGTTCCATTTGCTCAAGTATGTTAAATATCCCTATGCGCCTCCCATTGATCCATACATCCTTCTCATGATGATGAAACTAATATGCTTGGTAATCTTAACACTATCAATCTAATCATTAGAGGATTACCACGAAATGTGCTTAATCAATTTCAAAACTTTGAGTGTGCTCATACCTTGTGGAAAGACTTAGAGAAAAGATATCCAAATTATTCCTTGAAAATTATTGATATCATTCTCCACAAATGCATTGCTTTTCACAAAACGAAGCCAACCGATCCTAAGTTTTATAAATGCCTATTTGAGCTTCATGACCTCATCCGTGCCAAAGGAGATGTCATTAATATTAACAATATCATTGTTGAAGCCATTCGAATGCATAAACATGAAGATTGTAATAGTTTGATGAAACTCTTGTTTCTTATGAGGGAAATTCATTCGATGATGATTATGTTGAGCATGGCTACTACGATGAACTTGAGGACTTTGACATCGAGTATGAGAAGACCATGAGGAACCTTAGTCTTATGGCGAACCTTAGAGACTACATGGTAGGTGGAAAGGAGTGGATTCTCGAGAGTGGATGCACAGATCACATGACCCGAGATAAAGACAAGTTCCATGAGATTACACCAAACCGTGAACCTCGAAGGTATGTGACTTTTGGAGATAACTCCAAGGGTAAGGTACTTGGTCTTGGTAAGGTGGTCGTATCTCATCATAGTTCCATTCAAAGTGTCATGCTTGTTGAATCCCTTGGCTACAATCTTCTTTTCGTATCTAGACTAGCTGTAACATCCCAATTTTCCTCATTGGGAATGTTTTACATTGTAGCTAAGCATCTATGCATATTGAGTGAAATAAATTTAGCTCATGATTTTCTTTCGTCTTTGATTTGCATTTCTATTTTTCCTCGCACAAAATACCCAGAGAAAACTCTCTTGCACGCAAGAGAGAGAGCGGAGGAAAATGACCCTCCAAAGTGCGGGCAATTTTTGAAATGTTGGAGCCAAGAAAACCCAAAGTTCTTTTGCAAAAATAATTGCAAAAAGAAATAAAGCAAATTTGGGAATTTCTGAAAAAACATTTTTTTCAAGTTTTTATTTTGGCTTTAAAAAAATGTTATTCGGGTAGAGATTCTTTTTCTGATTTTTTTGATATATAATACCATATATAGATATTTTGATTTATTTCCTTTTTTTAGCTTTTGTTTTCTGTTATGGAAAAGGTTAGATATAAGGAAGGGTTATTTCTTTTTTTTACCACCGCCGCCCTGGGCGCATCTTAGCCACTCGGCCGAATCCCCACTTACCCGGGATTGAAATCCCTAGGAATAGGCCAACCGACCCCCTCCTTACCTCCCCCTTCTCTCTGACCTGCGGCCCCCCTGGCCGATGCCTCACTCCTCCCGCGGCCTTCTCCTTCCTTCCTCTCTTTCCTTCCTTCTCTGCTCCACCCGAAACCGAGCCGCACCACCTCGGGATTTCTTCCCCGTTTCTCCCTCTCCTTCCTTAGCTACCCCGCCCCCATGGCCTATATAAAGCCCACCCCCAAGCCACCCCGTTCCCAACCCTACCCCGAGCCGCCGCCGCCCTAGCCCCTGCACCACCTCGCCGGCCACCGGAGCTACTGCCACCTTCGGCACCGCCCTGGAGCGCCCCCCCCCAGCCCCTTCGCTCCACCGCCGCCTCCCCTCGGAGGAGGACCCTGCCGCCGCCTCCCCCGAAGTCCCCACCGCCCCGGAGCCCCTCCACCCCCTCGCCGGCGACGTGACCCGCCGGAGTAGCTATTGTCCCAGCCGGTAATCTCCCCCTCTACTCTCTGTTATTTCATGTTCCTTCTTCTTAGCTCTTAGATCTTTAACGAGTGGCCTAGATTAGATCACTAGGTAACCTTTCGGTTTAGTTCAGTAAACCAGTGGGTTTTTTTTGTCACTTATGATTTAACCAGCGAGTTTACTTAGCTTCGGCCGTTTGCCCGAAGCGTTCCAACAAACAGCCTCCGCAGCCAATAGCATCAGGCCACGTGTACCCCTCTTTTTAGCACTAGTAGTTTTATAATTTTCTGCCTGTTTGCAAAAACAGAAACTTTCTGTTTTGTTTTGGCCACAACTGTTTATCCCGAAGTCCAATGACATGGATACTTTTTCCAGTAGCTCACAAATTTCCTGTAGTTTTTAAAAACATATAATTTGTCTATGTTTGAAATTTTTAAATATAAGTTAGAGCAGATTTAGTTTAAACCTTGTTTTGCCTATTCGAGGAGTTTAAAAAATGATTTTGAGTTGATTCTTTTTGCTACTGCTTTGTAGTGATAAAATATTACTGTGGTAGAAGTTTCAGAATTTTTAAAGTATATTTACTGGTGTTTTCAACAGAAACAAGTTTCTACCATACCGGCGCGTGTTAAATTCCTTTGCTTAGACTTTTGCAAATCAATACTTGCGATGTTATTTTTACTTGTTGCATGAGTGAAGTACTTATGGTGTGCTTTGTGTTTGCATCGGTAGATCATCCGGAGTGCGAAGCGTGTTACTTAGAAGCGCTCGAGCAAGACAACTATCATCAAGGCAAGTCATTTTGATCATGTTATTTTACCTATGTTTTCGATGCATGGTAGATCACCTCCTGTGCCCAATTGCATGCTGCCTAGGTACTTGGAAACTTTAGTATAAGTTGTAGCATCATGTGGTAGGAACACAACAACCCCGATACTTGGCCCCGGGACGACAATTTCTTAATGCTATGCTTGAGTAGACGGGTTATCGATTGAGTGTATACCACGAGTGATGCGAGGTTGATATAATAATCAAGACCGGCTAAGACAAGATTTTCAAGACCTCGGACGCAATGCAACTCTGGGTGAAGGACGGTTGATCGGCTCCCTGGAAAACCCAGTGGATGCCCGGGATGCTGGAGAGGCCATGTCATCCTGCGGAAAGCTTCACCCAGGCTCAAAGAGACGGACGGATATTTTCAAGACTCAAGGCTTACCTGCACAGCCACAAGTCATTATGGGCTCTGGCTTGGTTGGACAACGCGGCGACTCTGGACAGGCGGTGCTAGCAGATGTAGACAAACGGTAGGAATGGATGGGCACCGACAGGGATTCAGAGGGACCCGTTGAAAGACCATGTTTTGATCTTCCGGTCTTCAAACACCCTGAAGTGCGAGGACAAACCCGGAGGCGATCAAATCTTGTGGGGAACGTGTGCAAAACTCTGCAGGGTGCCCAACCTAATCGATTAGCCATGTCCACGGTCATGGACAACTTGAGCCGAAGGCATTGAATTTCCCCGGAACTCTCGACACAACTTAATAATGATGTGGGTGTTAACAACTATTCGGGTACGAGAACTCGTTGGCGGAACCATCTCGTTAACAACAAACTATGTAGTAATATTTTGCTTTCAACCCCTCTTGTTGTAGGATAAAACTGGCTTTATGCAAAACTTAGCCCCACTGGCCAAATATGCATGTAGAGATAGTTGATTATTTTTACTCCTCTCTTTGATGACTTGCCGGCATATTCAATATGCTGACCTACACGGCTGCAACGTATCATGTTGCAGAGTACTTTTCCAACCAGGAGTGAGGCTATGATCTACGCTCAGCGACATGCCCTTGGAGTCGGATGGACTCGTCTACCTGATGCTTCCGCTTAGTCTTCGTTAGATAATCTCATGAGTTGGCCTTCAGCCACTTTATTGTAATCCTTATTTGTAATAAAGTACTCTTTATGAGATTTCGATTAATAAAGCTGTGTAATTGCACTCTTTAATATATACATTATGTACTGTGTGTGTACCAGCATGATCTTGGGATGGTACAGAAACACCAGAGGCTTGACTCGTCTTGAGTCGGGTCGCTACAGAAATGGTATTCAGAGCACACGCTGACCTTAGGACGTAACCTCTAGGAATGGAAAAGCCTTAGGAAGAAAACTATTTTCTCTTATGTCTATAAATCTTCTATTTTCTCTTCTGGTCATTTCTGACTTCTCTCCGATTTTCCAATGTTTAGATGGCCACCTTCATCCGTGTTAAGTTCACGGAGTTTTGCCAGCCCGACACCACTATGCCGTTCGGAAAGGAGCTGGTGCAGATCACCAAGGATTTGAGGATTGCTCTGCCGACTATCACAAGGAAGCCAACTTCGTCTTACCCGGAGGATTCACGCTACAGGATCGAGGTGCACATTCCTGGAAGGACATTCCAGCCGCGCACTGAGCCAATGGATTTCAAGTTCATCGCACCCAACTGGATTCTCAGAAGGGACATGGAGATCCATTGTGCACTCAGACGTATCAAGGAAGAATACAAAGGCTGCCCTATTTCTCCAGACCTATTTACCGTATCCCGGAGAAACGAAGACGGAGAAATCATCTCAAGCAAGACCAAGGACGCTCTCTTGTCTTATGCCCAGACCTTGGAGAAGTACAGCGGGACTCTGGAGCATCATGTGATCAAGGACGCCAGGAAGATCAAGCAACTGTCACTCCGCGAGCTTGAACTCGAAGAAGCAGCCCGGGAAGCCCACTATGAGCACGAACTGGAGGTGAAGGACTTTCTGGAGCGGATCGAGAAGATGAAGACTCGAGTTGCATACCTGGAGGAGGAACTGGACATGGGCGAGAACCTTCATCCCGAAGGAGACGTAGCCCCCTTGATCAGCAACGACGAGGACTATGAAGAAAGCTCCACCGAAGGACCCGTCCCCATGCTTTTCTGAGGAGGACACTTAGACTAGACCACCCAAATTTACCTTATCGTTATACGTTTTAGGCTGATGTTTAGGATTATCGAATTTTGTATCCCCGTGTGAACCTTTGTGATGGTATTGAATAAAATGTGTGGTGTGATGCTTGTGTGTTGCATTCATACGGGTAGTGTAATTCCTCTTAGACCATTGTTCTATGCTAATCTCACCCCTCCACAAACATCAGATGCCCCCGAGACGTGCCCCTGAGTCCAACTTTCTGCCGGAACTCACCCAGTTGATCCAGCAACAAAACACCCTGATGCAGCTGATCATCCAGAACCAGAACAATAACAACAACCGTCACCCACCCTAGGCCGACAATCTCACCCGTTTCTTGAGATTGAACCCTCCAACTTTCTCCAGCAGCATTGAGCCCATTGTGGCAGATGATTGGCTCCGCAAGATGGATCGTGAACTATTCACTGCTGGTTGTTCTGAAGCTGAGAACGTGCGTTTTGTCGCGCATCAACTTGAAGGCCCTGCAGCTGCTTGGTGGGACAACTACACCACCACTTATCCCATTGCTGGAGTCACTTGGGAGAAATTCAAGCAAGCCATCTGCACCGCACATGTCTCAGCTGGTGCAATGAGTCTGAAGAAGCGTGAGTTTCGCAACTTACGCCAGGGGAATCGCTCTGTGGCCCAGTACGTTGATGAATTCAGCATGCTCGCCCGTTATGCACCTGGAGACGTGGCCGATGACGCGGCCAAGCAGGAAAAGTTCTTGGAAGGACTGAATGATGAGCTGAGCATTCAGTTGACTGTAGCCACCTTCAACAACTACCAGGAGCTGGTTGATAAGGCCCTCATCTTGGAGGGGAAACACCAGCAGATGGAGAACCGCAAGCGAAAGTATGGGGTTGGAAAGTTCAACTCCGGCACTCAACAGAAGCCTCGCTACACCCCTTATTCAGGGAATACCGGGACTGGATCCGGTAAGTTTGGAGGACACGTTCAGCATAACCACCCAGTGCACAACCATGGAGGCCACAACCATGGAGGAAATGGGAACCACCGCAACAACAGCAACTTCAAGAATGGCGGTACTGGCACTCAGCAGCATTCAGCTCCAGCTCAGAAGGATCTGACTCACATCACTTGCTTCAAGTGTCAGAAGACGGGACACTATGCCACTGATTGTCCCCAGAACAAGCAGGGAAATGGAAACAGCAACGGCAACTCTGCAGCCAAGAAGACCAATCCTTTTCCTCGAGCTCAGGTGAACCACCTTGATGTTGAAGAGGTCTATGATCACCCCGATACTGTGGTTGGTAAGTTGTTGCTAAATTCACATCCAGTATTGGTACTTTTTGATTCGGGTGCAACACATTCATTCATATCACGGGTAGTTGTGGAAAAGTATAGTTTGCCAACTAGAACCCTCAGCCAACCTATTAAGGTCAGTTCCCCAGGAGGCATGATGACAGCCGGGTTAGGATGCCATGCTTTGAGTCTCAACATCGGGAACCATAATTTTCCCACCGACCTCATCGTATTAGAGTCCCAGGGATTGGATGTAATCCTAGGCATGGATTGGTTGGCCAAGTATGAAGGGAATATCGATTGTGCCCTTAAGTCTATTTTTCTCACCACCCCCGAGCAGAAGCGGATTAAGTACGTGTCTCAGCGCCCGACACGGAGTAAGCGAGTAAACTCTCTCACGGGAGTAGTCCAGGAGGAAGTACCGATTGTACAGGAGTACCCAGATGTATTTCCGGAGGAATTGCCGGGCATGCCACCCGATAGAGAGATTGAGTTCTTGATTGAGCTATTACCCGGAACAGCCCCGATATCCAAGAGACCTTATCGGATGCCCGCAAACGACTTGATAGAAATCAAGAAGCAAATTAAGGAGTTATTGGACAAAGGGTATATTCGCCCAAGTTCTTCACCTTGGGGAGCCCCAGTGCTCTTGGTTGAAAAGAAGGACAAGTCCTTGAGAATGGTTGTCGATTATCGTGCATTGAACGATGTGACCATCAAGAACAAGTACCCCTTGCCGATGATCAATGATCTGTTTGATCAGGTAGTTGGAGCTCGCGTATTCTCAAAGATCGATCTTCGATCCGGGTATCATCAGTTGAAGATTCGTGAATAGGATATACCCAAGATAGCCTTCACCACTCGGTACGGCTTGTATGAGTACACGGTCATGTCATTTGGACTGACTAATGCTCCGGCATACTTTATGAATCTGATGAACAAGGTATTTATGGAATACTTGGACAAGTTTGTCGTGGTGTTCATCGATGACATACTGATATTCTCCAAGAACGAAGAGGAACACAAGGAACATCTGCGTCTAGTTCTGGAGAAGCTTCGAGAGCATAAGCTATATGCAAACTTTAGCAAATGTGAGTTTTGGTTGAAGGAAGTCGGATTTCTCGGACACGTCATCTCAGGAGAAGGAATAGCAGTGGACCCTGCCAAGGTCGCAGCAGTCACCGAATGGGTAGCACCCACTTTAGTCAAGGAGATCCGTAGTTTCCTCGGACTTCCGGATATTACCGGAGGTTCATTGAGAATTTCTTAAAGATTTCCAAGCCCATGACAGAGTTCTTGAAGAAGGAATCCAAGTATGTTTGGACTGAGGAATGTGAAGCCAGTTTTCAAGAGCTGAAGAAACGTCTTGTTACAGCCACAGTGCTGATATTGCCGAACATTCGGAAGGAATTCCAGGTTTACTGTGACGCTTCTCGTCAAGGACTCGGGGGAGTGCTCATGCAAGAAGGCAAAGTTGTAGCCTATGCATCCAGACAGCTCAGACCTCATGAGTTAAATTATGCCACACATGACTTGGAACTAGCAGCCGTAGTGCACGCTCTCAAGACCTGGAGACATTTCCTGATCGGAAATAGTTGCGATGTTTACACTGATCACAAGATCCTGAAGTATATATTCACGCAGAAGGAGTTGAACCTCAGACAGAGGCGATGGCTAGAGTTGATCAAGGACTATGACATGAGATTGCATTATCACCCAGGCAAGGCAAATGTCGTAGCCGATGCGTTGAGCCGCAAGAGTTATGTGAACACACTCACAGCAGGAGGATTACCCCAGGAGTTAGTCGATGACCTCCGAGAGCTCAAATTGGAAATAATTCCAAGAGGATTTGTTGCCACTCTAGAAATTCAGTCCACCTTGACAGAAAAGATCCGCGAAGCACAGAAAGCAGACAAGGAGATAGTTGAGATTAAGCAGAAAATGGAAGACGGGAAAGCCAAAGGTTTTCGTGAGGATGAACACGGAACTTTATGGTTTGAGGATCGCATCTATGTGCCCAATGATCCCGAACTCAGGAAGTTGATACTTCAGGAGGCCCATGATTCTCCGTACTCGATACACCCCGGCAACACTAAGATGTATCTGGATCTGAAAGAAAGTTTCTGGTGGATAGGATTGAAGAAAGACATTGCCGAGTACGTAGCAATATGCGATGTTTGTCAGCGAGTAAAAGCCGAGCATCAGAAGCCAGCAGGTTTGCTCCAACCTCTGCCGATACCCGAATGGAAATGGGAAAAGCTTGGTATGGACTTCATCACAGGATTACCCAGGACCCGTTCTGGCTATGATTCTATTTGGGTTGTGGTCGATCGTTTGACCAAGGTAGCTCACTTCATCCCTGTGAAGACTACTTACACGAGTGCCAAGCTGGCCAAGATATATATGACGAGGATCGTATGTCTGCACGGAGTGTCGAAGAGCATTGTGTCTGATAGAGGGACTCAGTTCACATCAAAATTTTGGCACCAACTGCATGAAACCTTGGGAACGAGATTGGAGTTCAGTACAGCTTTTCACCCGCAGACAGATGGACAGACCGAGAGAGTTAATCAGATTCTGGAGGACATGTTGAGAGCTTGCGCACTAGACTATGGGTCTAGTTGGGATGACAATTTACCGTATGCCGAGTTCTCATACAACAACAGCTACCAGACCAGTCTGAAGATGGCCCCTTTCGAAGCTCTATACGAAAGGAGGTGCAGAACACCGTTGAGGTGGGATGGAGTTGGAGACCGACAGCTTTTTGGTCCCGACCTTATCCGAGATTCTGAAGAGAAGGTCAAGCTAATTCGTGACCGACTCAATATAGCTCAGTCCAGGCACAAGAGTTATGCGGACAGCAAACGCAAGGAAGTAACGTACGAAGTGGGAGACCGAGCATATCTTCGGGTGTCTCCACTTCGAGGAATCAAGAGATTCAGTGTGAAAGGAAAAATAGCACCACGTTTCATTGGCCCATACAAATTCTTGAACATAGAGGCGAAGTTGCTTACAAACTGGAACTGCCGGAAGGATTGTCCCGAGTTCATGATGTCTTCCATGTTTCCCAGTTGAAGAAATGCCACGCTGAGATGGCCGATGTTCCGTTGAGAGATACAGTGCCCCTAGAGGCCATACAGCTTGACAGTGATCTAACGTATGAGGAGAAACCCGTCAGGATTCTCGAGACTGCCAACCGAGTTACCCGCAGCAAGATCATCAAGTTCTGCAAGGTGTTGTGGAGCCACCACACCGAGGAAGAAGCCACCTGGGAACGAGAAGAGGATCTTCGTCGAGACCACCGGCACCTATTTTCTAGCCAACCCGAATCTCAAGGGCGAGATTCATCTTAAGGTGGGTAGGTTTGTAACATCCCAATTTTCCTAATTGGGAATGTTTTACATTGTAGCTAAGCATCTATGCATATTGAGTGAAATAAATTTAGCTCGTGATTTTCTTTCGTCTTTGATTTGCATTTCTATTTTTCCTCGCACAAAATGCTCGGAGAAAACTCTCTTGCACGCAAGAGAGAGAGCGGAGGAAAATGACCCTCCAAAGTGCGGGCAATTTTTGAAATGTTGGAGCCAAGAAAACCCAAAGTTCTTTTGCAAAAATAATTGCAAAAAGAAATAAAGCAAATTTGGGAATTTTTGAAAAAACATTTTTTTCAAGTTTTTATTTTGGCTTTAAAAAATGTTATTCGGGTAGAGATTCTTTTTCTGATTTTTTTTGATATATAATAGCATATATAGATATTTTGATTTATTTCCTTTTTTTAGCTTTTGTTTTCTGTTATGCAAAAGGTTAGATATAAGGAAGGGTTATTTTTTTTTTACCACCGCTGCCCTGGGCGCATCTTAGCCACTGGGCCGAATCCCCACTTACCCGGGATTGAAATCCCTAGGAATAGGCCAACCGAGCCCCTCCTTACCTCCCCCCTCTCTCTGACCTGCGGGCCCCCTGGCCAATGCCTCCCTCCTCCCGCGGCCTTCTCCTTCCTCCCTCTCTTTCCTTCCTTCTCTGCTCCACCCGAAACCGAGCCGCACCACCTCCGGATTTCTTCCCTGTTTCTCCCTCCCCTTTCTTAACTACCTCGCCCCCATGGCCTATATAAAGCCCACCCCCGAGCCACCCCGTTCCCAACCCTACCCCGAGCCGCCGCCGCCCCTAGCCCCTGCACCACCTCGCCGGCCACTGGAGCTACTGCCACCTTCGGCACCGCCCTGGAGCGCCCCCCCCCCCCCCAGCCCCTTCGCTCCACCGCCGCCTCCCCTCGGAGGAGGACCCCGCCGCCGCCTCCCCCGAAGTCCCCACCGCTCCGGAGCCCCTCCACCCCCTCGCCGGTGACTTGACCCGCCGGTGTAGCTACTGTCCCAGCCGGTAATCTCCCCCTCTACTCTTTGTTATTTCATGTTCCTTCTTCTTAGCCCTTACATATTTAACGAGTGGCCTAGATTAGATCACTAGGTAACCTTTCGGTTTAGTTCAGTAAACCAGTGGGTTTTTTTGTCACTTATGATTTAACCAGCGAGTTTACTTAGCTTCGGCCGTTTTCCCGAAGCGTTCCAACAAACAGCCTCCGCAGCCAATAGCATCAGGCCACGTGTACCCCTCTTTTTAGCACTAGTAGTTTTATAATTTTCTGCCTGTTTGCAAAAACACATACTTTCTGTTTTTGTTTGGCCACAATGTTTTATCCCGAAGTCCAATGACATTGATTATTTTTCCAGTAGTTCAAAAATTTCCTGTAGTGTTTAAAAACATATAATTTGTCTATGTTTGAAATTTTTAAATATAAGTTAGAGCAGATTTAGTTTAAACCTTGTTTTGCCTATTCCAGGAGTTTAAAAAATGATTTTGAGTTGATTCTTTTTGCTACTGCTTTATAGTGATAAAATCTTACTGTGGTAGAAGTTTCAGAATTTTTAAAGTATTTTTACTAGTGTTTTCAACAGAAACAAGTTTCTGCCATACCTGCGCGTGTTAAATTCCTTTGCTTAGACTTTTGCAAATCAATACTTACGATCTTATTTTTACTTGTTGCATGAGTGAAGTGCTTATGGTGTGCTTTGTGTTTGTATCGGTAGATCATCCGGAGTGTGATGCGTGTTACTTAGAAGCGCTCGAGCAAGACAACTATCATCAAGGCAAGTCATTTTGATCATGTTATTTTACCTATGTTTTCGATGCATGGTAGATCACCTCATGTGCCCAATTGCATGCTGCCTAGGTACTTGGAAACTTTAGTATAAGTTGTAGCATCATGTGGTAGGAACACAACAACCCCGATACTTGGCCCCGGGATGAAAATTTCTTAATGCTATGCTTGAGTAGACGGGTTATCGGTTGAGTGTATACCACGAGTGATGCGAGGTTGATATAATAATCAAGACCGGCTAAGACAAGATTTTCAAGACCTCGGACGCAATGCAACTCTGGGTGAAGGACGGTTGATCGGCTCCCTGGAAAACCCAGTGGATGCTCGGGATGCTGGAGAGGCCATGTCATCCTGCGGAAAGCTTCACCCAGGCTGAAAGAGACGGACGGATATTTTCAAGACTCAAGGCTTACCTGCAGAGCCACAAGTCATTATGGGCTCTGGCTTGGTTGGACAACGCGGTGACTCTGGACAGGCGGTGCTAGCAGATGTACATGAACGTAGGAATGGATGGGCACCGACAGGGATTCAGAGGGACCCATTCAAAGACCATGTTTTGATCATCCGGTCTTCAAACACCCTGAAGTGCGAGGACAAACCCGGAGGCGATCAAATCTTGTGGGGAACGTGTGCAAAACTCTGCAGAGTGCCCAACCTAATCGATTAGCCGTGTCCAAGGTCATGGACAACTTGAGCCGAAGGCATTGAATTTCCCCGGAACTCTCGACACAACTTAATAATGATGTGGGTGTTAACAACTATTCGGGTACGAGAACTGGTTGGCGGAACCATCTCGTTAACAACAAACTATGTAGTAATATTTTGCTTTCAACCCCTCTTGTTGTAGGATAAAACTGGCTTTATGCAAAACTTAGCCCCACTGGCCAAATATGCATGTAGAGATAGTTGATTATTTTTACTCCTCTCTTTGATGACTTGCCGGCATATTCAATATGCTGACCTACACGGCTGCAACGTATCATGTTACAGAGTACATTTCTGACCAGGAGTGAGGCTACGATCTGCGCTCAGCGACATGCCCTTGGAGTCGGATGGACTCGTCTACCTGATGCTTCCGCTTAGTCTTCGTTAGATAATCTCATGAGTTGGCCTTCAGCCACTTTATTGTAATCCTTATTTGTAATAAAGTACTCTTTATGAGATTTCGATTAATAAAGTTGTGTGATTGCACTCTTGAATATATACATTATGTACTGTGTGTGTACCAGCATGATCTTGGGATGGTACAGAAACACCAGAGGCTTGACTCGTCTTGAGTCGGGTCGCTACACTAGCAGACTTTGGTTTTAATGTCCTATTTACGAAAGTTGACTCCCGAGTGTTTCGTAGCGACAACCATAACATTGTCTTCACTGGTTTCCGTAGTGGTGATCTATACACTGTTGATTTCTCTAAGATATCCAAACCTCATACATGTCTTATTACAAAATATTCTCAAGGGTGGTTATGGCATAGAAGGTTAGGACATGTTGGTATGCGTAATCTTGACAAACTTATCAAAGGTTATCATATTCTTGGTGTTAAAGATGTTATCTTTGACAAAGATAGACTTTGTAGTGCTTGTCAAGCAAGAAAGCAAGTTGGTGGAAGTCATCTCGTGAAGAACATCATGACTACTAGAAGACCACTCGAGCTGCTTCACATTGATCTCTTTGGTCCCAATGCTTACAAGAGCCTCGGTGGAAATTCTTATGGTTTAGTCATTTTTGATGATTTTTTCAGATTTACGTGGGTATTCTTTATTGATGATAAGTCATAGGTACAAAAGATCTTCAACAGCTTTGCTCGGAAAGCTCAAAATCAATTTGAATTGAAGATCAAGAAGGTTCAGAGTGGCAGCAGAACGTAGTTCAAGAACACGAATGTGGATATTTTTCTTGACGAAGAAGGTATCTCACATGAGTTCTCAGCGTCGTACACACCTCAACAAAATGGATTTGTTTAGTGGAAGAACCGGACTCTCATAGAGATGGCGAGAATGATGCTTGACGAATACAACACTCTGACACACTTTTGGGAGAGACCGTGGAAACACCTTGCCGTGCCATAAATCGACTCTACCTGCACAAGCTTCTCGGTAAAACGGCATACAATTTACCCACCGGTAACAAACCCCAAGTTGGATATTGTCGGGTATTCGGTGTTAAGTGCTATATTCTTCATAAGCATCGACGCTCTAAATTTTCTCCTAAGTCTTATGAAGGTTTCCTACTGGGTTATAGATCGAACTCTCACACTTACCGTGTCTACAACAACTTCACTCCAAAAGTTGGAGAACTGATAGATGTGAAGTTCTATGAGACTAATGGTTCACAAGTCCAACAATTGCCAAAGGAAGTAGGAGATAAGGAACATCCCACTTCGCATCAAGGCGAACCACAAAATGACATGGAAGCATCCACAAGCGATACACGACACGATGAAGAAGAGGAATAAGTACATCGTGATGATCCACCTCAACCTTCCTCACCACCACCTCAAGGAGATGACAACGTCAACGACAACATGCAAGATAATGATGATGAAGAAGAAGCTCCACCATCCAACAAGAAAAAGATGTCAAGAGTTAGAGCAAGAGTGGATAGAGTTCATCCGTTGAATCAAATCTATGGTGACATAAAAACGGGAGAATTACTCGCTCTAAATCTTGTTTAGCTAACTTTTGTGAGCATTATTCTTTCATCTCTAGCATTGAACCTTTGAAGGTTGAAGAAGCCCTTCAAGACCCGGATTGGGTGAATGCCATGCACGAAAAGCTACACAACTTCGAGAGGAACAAAGTATGGACACTTGTTGAAAAGCCCGAAGGCGAGCAAAACATCATTGGTACAAGATGGGTGTTTGGGAACAAGCAAGCTGAAGACGGACAAGTTGTACATAACAAGGCGTGTCTCATAGACCAAGGATACACGCAAGTCGAAGGTATGTACTACGGTGAGACTTATGCTTATGTTGCTAGACTTGAAGCCATTCGCATTCTTCTAGCTTATGCCAATCACCATGATATTACTCTTTACCAAAATGGATATCAAAAGTGCTTTTCTCAATGGAGAAATTGAGGAGGAAGTTTATGTTAAACAACCACCCAGATTTGTGAACCCTAAGAAACCTAATCATGTCTACAAACTTTGTAAAGCTTTATATGGTCTCAAACAAGCCCCTAGAGCTTGGTACAAATGCCTAACAAAGTTTCTCATTGAAAAGGGTTTTGAGATTGGAGAAATTGATGCAACCTTATTCACTAAAAGAGTTAATGGAGAACTATTAGTTTGCCAAATATACGTGGATGATATTATCTTTGGTTCTACTAACCCACATTTTAGTGAAAAGTTTGGAAAGTTGATGTCAGAGAAGTATGAGATGTCCATGGCGAGTGAACTGAAGTTCTTCCTTGGATTGCAAATCAAACAATCAAGAGAAGGTACGTTTATTTCTCAAACCAAGTACACCAAGGACTTAATCAGAAAGTTCAACATGCAAGAATGCAAAGGTATGAGAACCCCCATGCCTACTAGTGGACATGTTGACCTCACTCACGAGGACAAACCAGTTGATCAGAAGGTTTATCGATCAATGATTGGTTCATTGCTATATTTATGTACCTCCCATCTTAACATCATGTTGAGTGTTCGCATGTGTGCCCGATACCAAGCAGCACCAAAAGAGTGTCATCTATTGGCTATGAATAGGATAGTGAGATACCGCATACATACACCAAACTTTGGCATATGGTATCCCAAGGGATCTTCTTTTAATCTTGTTGGCTATTCCAACTCGGACTATGTCGGAGACAAGGTAGACAGAAAATCCACCTCGGGTACATGTAAATTTCTTGGGTGATCTCTTGTGTCTTGGTCATCCAAGGAACAAAACTTGGTATCCTTATCTACTACCGAAGATAAATACATTGCCTCTAGATCATGTTGTGCACAATTACTTTGGATGACTCAAACGCTTAAGGGTTATGGCCATGTTAGAAAAGTTCCATTGTTATGCGACAATGAAAGTTCTATTAAGATTGCCTATAATATTGTGCAACATTCTAGAATAAAACACATCCAAGTGCGACATCGTTTCATTCGTGATGATGTTGGTAAAGGAGATATAGATCTCAAGCATGTTCGTACTGACGAACAATTAGCTGATATCTTTACCAAACCACTTGATGAGAAAGTGTTATGTCATTTGAGGAGTGAGTTGAACATCATTGATGCTTCAAACCTGAGCTAGACTCACTCGGATGCATTCAGGGGCATAAGCTTGATTGCCCATTCCATGATGCCATTGATATGACTACCTTGTATCTTGGAAAATATGCTCCATTGTATTGCATCTAACCTTTTGTAGGTACTTGGAAGAAATACACTCCACAAGATTGCAATCAACTCACATCAAAAGCAATCTTGACATGGCCAAGCATCTACAACCCCTTTTCCTTCGGAGATGGAGCAAGAAGACAACAAACTCATATCCTTGACAATTCTATCATATTGAATTTTGCTCATGTCATTTGGATATATTATGTTCTTACTTGCATGACTAACCATTGTAGGTGAAAAGTGAACCCAAACGACATGGATTGCTGCCAATTCAAGATGACCTTCATCAACTTTGAGCATCCACAACAATTTCACCTACATGCCATGTCATCAACATCATTCGAAGGTATGTACTCATATCCTTGATAAAGCTTTACACCAATTCATGGGGCAAAGCAACTCAAGTGATATGAAGACATTGAAATGCTTAATCGAAAAATGGTAACCCCATTTTGCGCTTAACGATGAGTATGAACTATGATCAAACAACCTTGCTTGACTCCTCAAGTCAAATACTCTAATATAGGTGACGTAGTCACGGCCCCACATCTAGATGGACATTATTGTATGGTTCACATTTGACATTTCATATACTTTTGGAACCATTCAACTCTCATCTAAATGTATGTATATATTTCAAAAAGACACAAAAAATCACTACTACTTTATGTTTTTCTTTTACAATTGTTTTCTTTCACAATCGGTATCTTTTACAATAGGTATCTTGAAACAATTCTTCGATTTTTAGTTAAGGAGTTGATGAGTTGATTTTCATTGCAACTCGGTCTCACCGATTTCCCGAGAGGTCTGATTCTCATTCTCAATTCTACCAAACCAATTTTCCTCGGTTACTCCGATGTTATAACTACCTTAGCTTTTCTGGTAATATCTTCTAGATTTTTGCCTTAGGGGGAGAAAGATTATAAATGATCCCATGTTTCATTGCCTCCTAACATCTTATTGAAAATCTTATGAAACAAAATCTGTTTTAGCATTATTTTTCTAGGGGAAGAAAACTTCTCTTAGGGGAGAAAAACCACAGTGATCCCATACAATATAAGAGGGAGAATCATCTAGGACCCTAACATAGGGGTAGATAGTTCTAGGAACTCGTATCCATA
Source organism: Hordeum vulgare subsp. vulgare (assembly GCF_904849725.1). Taxonomy (NCBI): domain Eukaryota; kingdom Viridiplantae; phylum Streptophyta; class Magnoliopsida; order Poales; family Poaceae; genus Hordeum; species Hordeum vulgare. The sequence continues at coordinate 357,311,388 of NC_058520.1, forward strand.
TCAAGGGCGGAGAAAAATTTAAGGAACCCATATAAAATAGAGAGGCATCCAGGATCCCTTTCTCTCAATGAGCCCTTACCCTCTGTCCTTTTTGGAAATAAATGTCAAAGGGGGAGAAATATCAAAGCTTCCATCCAAAGAACCTATTTATAGGGGAGAAATATCACCAAGAAGCTTACACAAAAGGGGGAGAAATATCACTAGGGGGAGATATTTGTTACTAAAGGTAGGTTACCTTACCTAAGGGGAGATGTATCAAACCGTACATATTAAGCGAGAGAGAGATAAAAAATTGTTATTTGTTTGATCTTATCTTACTCTACCTTCAGGATGTAAGTGGGCTGTTTGCTGGACGCTCTTGGACTTGGCCACATTGCCCATCACTTTTTACGTGGGATTAAGTGGTAGCCCACTTAATTTTTATGTGGGACTTATGATGTCCATATATTGTCCATATACTCCAACATTCATACTTTTATAGTATTTCTGAGATAAAAATATTGTCCATATAATTTCTCAGATAAAAATATTGTCCATATTCTAAATCTCTCTTCATAAAAAAAATACTTTCTAAGATAAAAATACTGTCCATATTCTAAATCTTTCTTCAGAAAAGAAATATACTTTCTAAGACAAAAATATTGTCCATATACTGCAACAAAATAGTATTTCTCAGATAAAAATACTCTGAATCTCTCTTCAGATTAAACCTCTCTCTGCACCTTACACTCTCTCGGATAATTATTAAACTGCAGGATAAAATGTATTATTGAGCAACAGCCACTTGCTCCATATATAATTATTAAGAAACAGCAACTTGCTCCACAAAGCAACAGCAACTTGCACCATGAATCAACTTGCACCATGAATCAACTTGGTTTCTCTGTGAAACTCCTAAGCTCAGCCTGACGAAGCAACAGCAACTTGGAGAATATATAAACTTGCTCCACAAAGCAACAACAACTTGCACCACAAAAATTCCAAGTGAGTTGGAGCTGATATTGAGTATATATGTGCATATGCCTGACGAAGTCATGCAATTTTATATAAAGGAAAATATAACAAATCTAACTTGGAGAATTTCTTTCTGACCAACTCCTCTAAAACAAGTTGATTCGCCACGAAATCAAGTACAGTGAAGTTCCATACAAAGTTTGAATAGGTAGCAAACATTAGGAGACAACACGTAGGAGAGAAGACAATATATCAACACCGTACATTATCCTCTAATTTATTGTATTGTAATCCTAAAGGCGAGCAGAGTTTGAAAAGCATGCCTTAATGGATATTAACATCTTGATTTCCTTACCTAATCAGTAAAATAAGATTATCCAATCAAACTTAACTGCCCAAAGGAAACGATTACTTCACATTTTGAACTACAACCAATCCAGAATTAAAAGTTCGCTTGTGCATAATCCAAATAATGCAGTCTATTTGTATGCCATTGTAAACTCATTAGTTATATCTTATTTGTACAGAAAAATTGCTGGAATGAAAGTAAGAAACAATCAATTCCTAGCAGCAATCAATTCCTAGCAGCAAGTGTAACTAGTGAGACCCAAGGAAAGTGTAACTAGTGAGGCCACCATGCTGCATACCCAAGGAAAGGAAAGGTAAGTAAATACCTCAGTTAATAGTAGTGGTCTTCCTGAACAATGTCACACTGAACATCAGATTTATACCAATCTTGGTGGCAGATCAAGGCTTCGACAGTCTTGTTGCTCAGTCTGCTTCTATAATCGCTTACCACACGATGTCCAGTACTAAAAGCTGATTCGGATGGTACCACGGAAGCTGGTACAGCAAGAACATCACGAGCTATACAAGAAAGGATGGGATACTTCGAAGAATGAATATACCACCATTGAAGAATGTTGAAATTGTCTCTGCGATCGAATGTTTCGTCCTCCAAGTATCTATCAAGCTCATTAGCACATTGGTGTTGCTTCTGGTGCAAGTGTTGATCCCAATCTGCCAAAGGATCATTCTCTTCAATCATAACCTCATCATTTTTCTGTCCTTGAGTTGACTCACCCAGTGCATCTGCCATTTGTGAAGAATATTCTTCAAACAGGCTGTTAAGAGCTTTTTTCACAGCATCCAAGTGTTTCTCTATATCAGAACCAAAGGCTTGTTTTAAACGAAACTCAACGAAGCTTAGTTTGAATCGAGGATCAAGGATCACAGCTATACAATTTGGCAAATATGACTCGATCCAGTATTTGTCAAACTTTGCTTCCATCACAACAACCATTGCTCGAATAACATCATTCTGTGACGATGCTTCCTTCTGAAGTAACACTCTCACATTCCATATTTGATGGAAGTACATATTTGAGGTAGGATAACTTGAACCAGAAACTACTTCTGTGGCTGTGTGAAAGACTCTTAACATAGCACAAACAGTTTCAGCTCTTTTCCACTCTTCCGGTGATGGACAGAATTTGTAATCCTTGTCTCGTCCAACCAAAGTACGAAATGCTCTTTGAAATGGGAGAGATGACTCTAACATAACAAAGGTGGAATTCCAACGCGTTGGCACATCGACTGAGGGGAGTTTGCAAGAAATACCAACTTCTGCAATTACTGCTTTGAACTTATCCAACCGAGCGGGGGAACTCTTAGCATACTTTGCACTCTCTCTTATATTATCTATCACACCTTTCATCACTGTCAACCCATCTTGGACAATCAAATTTAGCACATGGCATGCACAACGAATGTGAAATAATTGACCTTCAATAGGCAACATATGCTTGCTGTTCAGATTTTTTCTTAGATAGTCAACCATTGTGCCATTAACAGCTGCATTGTCTAATGTTATACTAAAGAGTTTGTCTTCAATTTTCCAATCTTGCAAACACTTTAACAATACATTAAACATTGATATTCCATTATGTGGAGTCTCTACCATAAAAAACCTTATGATCTGTTTTCTCAAAGCCCAATTTGTGACAAAATGGCAAGTTATGCATAGATATGACAAAGTTTGATTAGACGTCCACATATCAGCTGTTAAAGAGACTCTGCCTCTATATTTCTTGAAACAATCACGGAATTTTAATCTCTCTTGATTAAATTGTTCCATGCAATCATCTTTAATAGTACCTCTAGAAACCATGCTAAACAAGGGATTCAAGCTTTTCACAAAGTCTCGAAAGCCACTATACTCAACAAATGAGAAAGGCAACTCATCCATTACTATCATTCTAGCCAGCAACTTTCTAGATGCAATCTGATCAAAACTCCATTGCTGAAGCATAGATCCATGAGGAGATGAAATTGAGGACTTCAACTTGTCAACAACAAGGGACAAATCTGACCTTTTCTCGCAAGCAGCCAAGTGCCTTTGTACACCATTAGTACCCACGCCACGTCCAGCTGGAAACACCTCAAGACAGTGGTTGCACTGAGCTTTGACAAGTATGTTACGATGATAAATAGGTTTGGCATCCCTCAAAACAGCAGAAGTTAATCTTCGTGTCTTGCGGACTATTAATTGGCAAGCATAAAAATAAAGTCAACTCACAAGAACATTTTTAAAGTTGTAACTATATACAAGAGTAATTTTGGAAGAGAAATACGAAGCCAACTCACTACGTGGTACAAATGAAGTAGTCGCCGGAGAAGGGGATCCTAATATAGATGGTGACATCGCGGACGATTTTTTTGAGGCTGCAACTCTTGCTAGAACCCCAAGGGAAGACCTCCATGTGTTAGCCACCGGTGATCCTACCAATGGGGATCTGGTCACTCTTTGGCCATGTGTCATAGATGGAGAGTCTCGACTCTAGATAACAAAACAAAGAAAATTAGAACATGCTATGAACTTAAAGTAAGGTACAGAAGCAGATTTGTGTTACGAAGTGAGGTTTAATATAGAAGCAGACCTGTAGCTCCTCTCTTGTAGATCCTTGGATAAATTCAGAACGAGCATGTTTCCTCTTCCCCTGCAACTCCTCCTTTTGGTTTTTCCTCTTCTTTTCTTGCTTCTTCCTCTTCTCTTCCCTTTTCTCTTCCCTCTTCTCTTCCAGCCTTTTCCTTTTCGCCTTCTGCCTTTGCTTTTTCTTCTGCCTCTTAGATCTGTAATGCAAACGTTGGGGGTCAAAATATATATCAAAAAATACAGTTAATGTCACAGGAAAACACATGAGGGCTAGGGACTTACTTTTGTTGCTCTTCAATAGCATTCCACACATGTTGGTCCTGGTCCATGGCTTCCCACTTTTCAGTTTGCTTGTCGATTGTCAATGCCACTTGGTCGTAACCCATGGTCACGTCAATGAAATCTGCATTGAAATGTCATATTAGATGTTTCAGTAGAACATAAGTTCAAATTTGGTTCATCTAACATTCTAGGCTGGAACATAATACATATTCACAAAACGCATGCTGGCAGCACATATTTTTGCACACAGCCTCTCAATGCTAAATAAATCGGAAGTATGTCCAAGAAAACTCGAGTTGACCAGATTATACTACTACGTACTTTGCAGAACCTGTTAATTAATCGGCTAATAAACAAAGCTAATCGTGCTATGCCTGGAAAGGACAAATAAACTACAGTAGTAGTAAAGAAGAAGGATTACTAAACCGGGAGGGGTTTAGTCTGTCGCGTAGAATGACCACATTTTTCTTTTCTTTGCATATTATGAGTGATAGGAGTAAAGTAAGCTGGCCAACGTATAATCTATGTAGAGTGATATTGCCAGCTCTGTGAATCTTATCTGCTCTACTCTACTAAGATACGCTAGTACATAAGATTCTGATGTTTGTTCCGACTGACTTTGCTTTTCCTTTTTTTCTCTTTATTATTATTATTATTATTATTGTCAGACAGCTAGAAAAAAAATTAATGGGATGTTATATGTATAAAATAAAATTGAACTTGCTTGGCCGATATGGATTTCAAATTGATTTTCTCAGCTTGTGATTCCCTCCTACCACTACCACAAGCGTGCTTTGCATGTATTTCTCGGATTGTTAGAATTTATTTCTAACAATCCAACAACAGTTACAATTGATTTCTAACAACTGTTACAATTTATTCCAACTGGACTGAATACCGGCAAGAAAATTCTCAGCTAGTACAAAGTGATCAAGATGACCGCCCACATGGCAAGGTTTGCAACTTGTATTCACATTTGACAAGCTAAAATGATGGGTTTGACAGATGGCTAACTACCCAAATCGCTGCTGCTGATCCACGGGCAAGATGCACCGCAACACACGCGGAAAAAAACTCTCACAAAGCACAAACAAGTGATAAAAACATGATAAATTAATGATTGCACATCTGAAACTGTACAAAGTCATATATAATCACAATACCATGCCCAGCAGCAGCAGCAGCTTGTAGAAACTGGCTTTCTCTGCCTACAATACAATACAAATCAATATAAGCTCGCTTAACCTAGAGATGACAACACCTTACCAGATCTGAACAATAGTGGGCCAAGTTTCGGTTTCTCAATAGGGCATCTATCTATACTCATGTGTCAAAAGGGTGAACTGAGTCCACTGAGATGTCAGCAAGAGAAAATCTCGCACAAACAACAACAGTTTCAAGTGTCACAGATTTCACTTGACAAGAGTGTTGCCCAAAAATAAACCACAAATAATAGCTATCGGTATTAGCTACAAATCATAGCTATCGGTATTAAGCACTTGACAAGAGTGCTGCCCAATTGATACCACATTTCTAGTCAAGGCAACCACTAGACATTTTCTAGTCAAGGCAACCACTAGACATCAATAGACATTTTTCTGCTCATCGTTCTCCAAAACTTTTCTAGTCAAGGCAACCACTAGACATTTTGCAGGACTCCGTAGCATCAGGCTTGGACCGGATCTTAGAAACTTTTCTATTTTCATCACTAGTACGATATGATGGAACTTGCCTGCCCTGTTACCTCCTACTGGTTTTTTCTTACCTGAATATATGTTGCTCTGCAGGTTGGCGAGGTTGGGGAGCTGTCGGAGCTGTTCATGTGGAAAGGAGAGGTGCTGAAGGGTTGTTCGGGCTGGGAGGAGAGAGAGAAGGAGGAGAGGTTGGCTGGCCCGAGGGATCCGCCGCCGTGGCTGGCTAGGGTTCGTCGCGGAGGAGAGGCTGGCTGTTGGGGAGGGGAGGGGAGGGGAAGGTGAGATATGTGCATACCTGGGAGCAGAGGAGGAGGCGGGGGAGTAGGTGTTGGGATTTCCCCTACGATTTCCTCTCGCGGCGGTGGGGGAGCCGAAGATGGCGTCAGAAGGATGAGGGACGGTGGTGGCTGTGGCGCCATGGATCGGCAGGATGAAGACGCATTCCCAGCGATTTCCCCAGTGGTTTCCTTGGACGGCGGTGGCGGTGGCGGCGGTGCCATGGATCGGGAGCGGGATGGACCTAGGGATCGGGAGGCGACGGTGCGGTGAACTGCCGATGGGCTTTTCTGGGCTATCCATTTATCTCAGTTAATTTTTATGGGTGTCCACAAAAGCCATTTAAGAATTTTTTGGTGGATGGCATATGTGGGACTAGTGGGTCCCAGCGCCATTTACATCCCTACTCTACCTACTACCAATATCTACATGCTATGATTTAGGGGGAGAGGAAATTATTACATATTCATCCTTAGGGGAGAAAGTTATTATTTCTCTTGGAGACATACCTTTCATCAAATCATATCTTCAATATGTATTCAATATCTTGGTACTTCTGAAGCTCTTTGCATCTTTACAATAGAGTACTCTTGTGTTATCTAACATTTTTTCCCAAGTGTACTCCTATGTTAAGACGCTCAAGATCCTCAAGGTAAGTATATGCACCATATCCTTGTTCATGATGATCTCTTGTTTCTTGCACATATTATTTGCAAGAGTGAGTCTTGAACATGGAAGCTCTTTATTCACTCATGTTTGATGCATATAGCCAGGATGTTTATGACTTGTCTGGTCCTCCTACCTTGTGTGTGTCCATGCATTCCATAGCAACTATCGTTTAAAAGGAATTGCACACATTTAGGGGGAGCTTGTACCAGTCATGTTTCCTTCAAAGCTGTCATATTTTAATGCTTATCCTTATTTGAAGCTTTCATTGTATGTTGTTATCAATTACCAAAAAGGGGGAGATTGAAAGCACAATATTCTCCGTTGGTAGTTTTGATAATTCATGACAACATACATTGTCTCTTGGACTAACATTTTTACCTAGATATTTCACGAATAGTCCATGGAAAGCATTGGCTAAAGGATTATGTGGATATGCCCCTTGATGCAACAAAGGAATAAGATTGGCTCAAGCTTCAAGCTAGAAGGCACTTCATTTTATATTTGTGAGAAATCAGTTTTGAGTCCATAGGAAAGCCAATACTATTAAAAGGGGGTGAGGTATTAAAATGAACTGGTTGCTAAAGTGCTCAAAGTTAGCCACCAAAATACTCAGTCATTTTTCCCACATAAGCATTTCGTCCAATTCCACATACTCAAATTTGGTGTCACCAACTTTCATATATCGGACCAACCGAGTATGACCTTAGACAAAAACCCTAGCCATTCCCACCAAATCGGTGCAACCGAATCCATATCGATGCTACCGAGTTCACGGTGACCAACTGATAACCCACAAGTGTAGGGGATCGCAATAGTCTCCGCGGGTAAGTTAACCCAATTTATTGATTCGACACAAGGGGAGCCAAAGAATACTTATAAGCTTTAACAGTTGAGTTGTCAATTCAACCGCACCTAAAAGATACTTGCTTGGCAACGAAATATTAGTAGCAACGGTGATATGGAAGAGATGGTGGCAAAGGAAATAAAAGTGGCAAAGCAACGAAAGTAAAACGGCGGAAGTAAAGTAACTTGTAACTAGTAGGATTAAAAGACTGTAGACTAAGGAGATGGATGGTTGGACATGGATGAGAGGTATCATGTATTTAACCTGGGTCAAGGCACATAGAAAAGTAATGATCATCTGGGCATATATCAAACATTAGGCATGTATCCCGAGGTAGTTGTACGTGCTTGCAATAAGAACTTGCACGACATCTTTTGTCCTACCATCCCGCTGTCAACAGGGCCAAATGGAACTTATGGATATTAAGGTGCTCCTGTCAAAGAGCACCGGAACAAAGCAATAACAATCAATGGATACATGGAATCCTCAAACTATAGCTCATCCCCTTTCGTGTCCCAAGCTGTCACCATTGGGATCGCCGGTTCCGGACTATAATAGGTGCATACTACTCATAGATAGGATCTAGGACACAAATATATTCAAGAAAACATAATGAATTCAGATCTGAAATCATGGCACTCGGGCCCAAAGTGACAAGCATTAAGAGTAACAAGTAGTACCAAGATGATAAACACCATAGTAGATGATAGGCAACATGCTCCCAACAATCCGACGAACTATTACATGATCTAACTCATCCAATCTCTCCCATCCCCTTCACCTACAGCAGGGAATTACTCACACATGATGGGAGAAGCCATGGAAGGATGATGGAGTGGTGATGACGATGACGATGGCGACGGTTTCCCCTCTCCGGAGGCCAAAACAGCCTCCAGATTAGCCCTCCCGAAGAAGAACCGAGGGTGGCGGCAGCTCCGCATCGAGAACTTGCAAAAAGACTTTTGTTTTGGAATTTTCTCGTCACGGGTAAAAACAGGAGCCAAAGTAGGGCACCAGAGGAGGTGTGCCCCGTCCAGGCGACCTCCCGGCGCGGCCAGGGGGCAGGTCGCGCCAACAGGTCGCCTGGGGGCCCTGTGGCTCCCCTCTGGCCCATCTTATGGCCCATGGTCCCTCCTGGTGCGTGGTTTTTCTCTATTTTTTATGGGATTTTTCCAGGGCGTCTAAATATTCATTTTCCTGCACACAAGAAAACCATACAGGCAGCTCTGCTGAAAACAGCGTCAGTCCGGGTTAGTTTCATTCAAATCATGTAAGAATGAGGCCAAAACAATAGCAAAAGTGTTTGTAAAAGTCAATACGTTTAAGACGTATCAACTCCCCCAAGCTTAGCATATTGCTTGTCCTCAAGCAATTCAGTTTAACGAACTTAATGCGACAAAGAAAACTTGACAAACTCTTTTGCTTCATCATATGTATACAAGCATGCACTACGAACAAGTCCAACAAGTATTGAAGTAATGCTACAAAGACAATACACGAAGCAATCCTTCAATCACGTGAAGAGTTTCAAACAACTAAGAATGAATAATGTGTAACTGAAAAGCATAACGAGATCACAACGCACATGACCTGGATATACTAGAGTGGCATCTCAATAGCCCCATGAGTGAAGCAAAACATAAATGCAGACGCTCCTTCGGAGTATTAAAGGAGACTAGAAATAAATATTCCAGAATAAGCAACATCACAATCATGCAAAAGAGAATGTGGTGCTTTGGGACAATGCACATTACACCCAGAATGACAATTATGCTCTCTATAGTTGGTGCTTTTTATAAGAAGAGGACAACTCAACGGAAAAGTAAAATAGATAGGCCCTTCACAGAGGGAAGCATTGATTTGCAGAGGTGCCAGAGCTTGAGCTTTAAAATAGAGATAAATCAACATTTTGAATGGCATGCTTTCATTGTCAACATAACAACTAAAAGATCTCAATATCTTCCATGTTAAATACATTATAGGCGGTTCCCAAACAGAAAATTAAGTTTTAACTCCCCCTCCACCAATTGATCACACTCCACGGCGAGCCGAAGCCACGGGTACCGTCCATTCAAACAACAATCCTGGGGGAGTTTTGTTTCATTAAATTTGATTTGACTGTGAGCATGGAACTGGGCATCCCGGTTACCAGCCACTTTCTCGTGAATGACAGTGAATCAACACATATCTTGAGAATAACCTACTTAGCATGGAAGATACTGATAGCCCCTAGTCACTACATGAGCAATTCGGGCATAGAAAACAAAATATTTATTTGAAAATTTAGAACACGGGACATGCAAATTTACTTGGAACGACACATAAGTACCGCATATAGGTAGGTATGGTGGACTCATATGGCGCAACTGGTTTTAAGGATTTTGGATGCACAAGCAGTCAGTCCTCTTAGTACACGCGAAGGCTAGCAAAAGACGGGGAAGCGACCAACTAGAGAGCAATAACGGTCATAATCATGCAGAGCGACAAAGCAACATTGAATCGGGCATGAAAGCGATATAACTATTCTGAAATAAAAAGATCATCAAGGCTTGATAGACTTCTAGTCATAAACATGTGTAAGCATGTGCCTAGTCAATCCAGAAATTCTCCGAAGGGAAATACCACTCTAATATGCCAAACCATGAACAATGCAATACATGCTAAACTTTTCAATAACACATTATGCACTCCAGCTATTTGAGAGTAGTCACAAAGAAAGCATGAACTACTGGGAAAGCATTGTAATCGTAGAACTATGTCGCTACAAGCTGGTCTCTAGATCATAAGTACAAGCATATGTACAAAAGTAGAGACAAATAGAGTTCATACCGGCTTTACTTGTTGCATTCCTTCTGTCGATCTTCGTCATTATTGCATTGTCACTTGCACGATCGAATGTAGAAAGATATAATCAAGCGCAATTGCAACCATGGACGTGAACTGAACTCTGCAAACAAAGCAAACTAAAGAAAGAAAAGAAAAAAAAAATCGTTTTCCAAAGGTTAACGAAAGCAAAGGAAAAGAGAAATATTTTTGTTGTTTTTGCAAAGAGAGAACAAAGAAGAACAGGCAAAAACTCTGAAAAGATTTACAGAAGAATAATATGGATGATACAATGAAAGGGGAGAAGGATACGTACTCCCTCAAGCTTAGGCTTTTGGCCTAAGTTGAGCTCGGCTACTGCGGGCTCCAGGAGCTTCCTCCGGATCTGGAGTGGTACTGGTGGCTCCAAGAATCATACGAAGCCTCGGGCGCATACACTGATGCCCGGCTGGCCTCCCAAGGAGAAGGCTCTTCTTCCTCGGGAGCAACCTCCTCCATGGGGTTGTGCAACTGCTGCTGGATCACGAACTCGTCCAGCTCAGTCGAGGTGAAAGACCACCCGTTCCTGCTTGTGTAATCAAACAAAAGTGGTGCACGAAGACGGATCTCGCGAGTAGTAAGCTCGCCAAACCTCATAATATAAACAAGGTTACCAAACTCGGAAGTTCTAGTAACAAACTCATGCCTCTTCATAGCGGTAAGATCAAAGTTTATGTAAGGAAAAGGCACATCATCCGCACGTACAGTGCGCCCAAGGTGCTCGAGGATAAGCGTGGCATAAATGCCACCAAAGTTAGGCCATTTGCCGTTGTTCGCGATGAGGCGACGAGCAATCAAAGCACCAATATTATATGTGGTATCTCCTAAGAGGGCGGCTGCCAAGATAGCAAGACCCGAAGCCGAAATGTTGCTCGTATTGTCACGAGCTAACACCCCTCGAGCAATATAGTATGTGAAATACCTGATGTGAGGAAACAAGATGCTGGAGATTTTTCCCCGATGAATTTCTCACGGGTCCTTACTGCAAAGGCAAGCGAATAGGGATTTCAGCTCGTATGGCTGAACGTTCATTTTGGTCGTCTTCCTGACATTCCGCACACCTATAGTATCACAAAATTCTACCAAAGACATGGTAAAAACATCCTTATATAATCTGAATTCAATCATGGAAGTTTTATCATTATATCTAAACCAGATGACAAAATAATATGTGAGTTTTCGATTTTGTTGCACACGTCGTGTTACGAGATGTGTCAAACCTGCAGCTGTACAGAGGTTATGAAACTCATTTTTAATACCTGCCGCCATAAGAAAATTTGAACACGGGTATGCCATGGCACGTGTCGTGTCCGTCTCGTGGAACAACTCCACTAGCATGATATCATCATTGTAACTTTTCCTCACAGTAGAGGATGAAGTTGCAGCTCTAGTTAATCTATCAATAGGCTCGGGTCTCTTCTTCCCAAGCCATCCCTTTGCTTTTCCAAACAATCTCATTTCTGAAATTTTTGGTTCATCACAAAAATGGAGTTTTAAGCAAAAATGAGTTGGGGCAAACTATTCTACTCACTCCCCTTATACATAAGCTTGCATCAAAACTTTAAAAATAAATTTCTAAACATGCATGCAAGCTCATATGAACAGCACCAAGAGCTCCTAAATACTCACAAATAAGACCACTAATCAAAATTTTAATTGGAGAAGTGGAGGAGTCACATACCAGGGAGCAAATGCTCAAATTTTCAATGCAAATGATGGGTTGTAGGGAGAGATCAAAATTTGCCACCAAGAACAGCAAGAACTCGAGCTCCAGCAGAAAAATCGGGATTTTTGGAGTGGGGGAGAGAGAAGGGAGGAAGAAGTACCTAGAAAGGGGCCCAGGTGGGCCTAGGTGCACCTGCATCACTTTTTCGATGGAAATTTTAATTTTGAATTTTTTGGAATTTTTGTGACAACTTCACTTCTGAAAAAAATCGAAATACTAAAAGCTGCAAAACTTCCGGTAAGCTCGAAACAATAGTTAAACATATGAAGTTTCAAAAACATTAAACTTTGGTACATCAAGGAGGAAGAAAGATAGAGGAAATGAAAACATAACAAGCTTCTCTTTTTACTCATATAAAACATATTTGTTAGCAAGGTTGATCAAGTCTCACTATCAAACAGGTGTTATATTGAGCAAAAAAGTTTCACTTCTCATAAAGCAATCATGGTACCTTTATTTCAATGGAAATTGTCCCCACCATAATGGTTGTGTATTTGTGGTGCACATGTAGAGGACAATCCCACTCTCCAACCTTCACGGTCTCAATATTCTCAATAGAATTAAGGTCATGCCTTTCATCAATCTTCTTCGGAAAATATACCGTGTGCTCCTTCTCATTAACATTGAAGGTCACCTTTCCTTTATTGCAATCAATAATAGCACTTGTGGTGTTAAGAAAAGGTCTACCAAGAATAATAGACATGCTCCCATCCTCGGGCATGTCAAGTACAGCAAAGTCAGTAAGTATCAAACAATTAGCAACTTCAACGGGAACATCCTCACAAATACCTACAGGAATGGCTGTTGACTTATCACCATTTGAAGAGAGATATATGTAGGGATTAGTTTATCTAGACATAGCCTTTTGTAAAGAGAGAAAGGCATAACAGTCAATCCTCCACCAAGATCACATAAAGCAGTTCTGACATAATTATTTTTTTATGGAGCAAGGAATGGTGGGTATACCTGGATCACCAAGCTTCTCAGGAATCTTGCCACTGAAAGAGTAATTAGCAAGCATAGTAGATATTGCCTCATTAGGAACTTTTCTTTTATTAGTGACAATATCTTTCATATACCTTGAGTACGGAGGCAGCTTAATAGCATCAATCAAAGGAATTTTAAGAAAAAGAGGTTTCATCCATTCACAAAATTTATTGTAATGCTCTTCTTCTTTAGTTTTGAAGGACTTACCTGGGAAGGGCATTGATTTTTGCACCCACAGTTCTCTTTCCTTCCCATGTTTTCTTGCAAAAAAATCTTCTCTAGTATACCTTTTGCGCTTGACTCGTGTTTCTTCTTATCGTATCTCAGGAGGATCAATCTTCTCATTATCTTTATCAGGTTCAGCACCATTCTCAGTTTCAGCATGAGAAATAGATATACTATTAGGATCAACCATAGGTTCTTCCTCAGTTATGGGATCATTAGAGTTGTCAGCTTCCTTATGTTTCTTCTTCTTCTTCGGGGAGCTGACAATGTCTTCTTCCTGAAATTGAGAATCTTGCTCGATTCTCTTTGGATGCCCCTCCGGATAAAGGGGGTCCTGGGTATGTGTACCTCCTCTGGTCTTTATACCATATGCCTGCATATCAACTTGTTTGGCATTGTTAGCAAGCAAATCTTTTTGCACATTAGAAATTTGTTCAAGCTGAGTTTGAACCATATGAAAATGCTTAACAAGACCTTTAACATCATTGGAAGCTCTACTTAAAACATCAAGCAAACTTTTGATAGCAACGGAATTATCATGCAATTGGCTTTGACTCCGCTCATTAAAGTGATTTTGCTTGACAATGAAATTATCAAGCTCATCTAAACATTGATCAGGAGGCTTACCATGAGGGACGTCACTTCATTGAATTCTAAAAGAGAGTGTACCTCTACCATAGGTGGGTGAGTGGTAGGCTCACATAATTTCTCAATAGGAGGTAGATTATTCACATCTTTGATTTTAATACCTCTCATTTTCATAGACTTCTTGGCTTCTTGCATAACTTCTGGCTCAAGAAAAGCATACCTCTCTTCTTGAGTGGTTGTGGTGGTTCAGGAATGGACCAACCATCATGATTCTTAGCTATCTTGCCCATTAATTCTTCGGCATCGTCCGGTGTTCTTTCCCTCAAAACACAACCAGCACAACCATCTAGATAGGTTCTAGATTCATAAATTAGACCAGCGTAAAATATATCAAGCAATTAATTCTTAGGAATTCCATGTACCGGTCTAGCCTTAATCAAAGTGCAATACCTCCCCCAAGCTTTAGGGAGGTGCTCATCCTGCAACTGTTTAAAGTTATAAATTCTTTGTAAAGCAGCATGTTGCTTATGAGCAGGAAAATATTTAGCAACAAAGAATTGAGCTAAATCTTGAGGACTCTTAATAGAACCACATGGTAGTGCATCATAACATGCTTTAGCGTCTTCCTTCAAAGAGAAAGGAAGTAGCTTAGTAACATAATAATTTCTCTCCTTGTCCTCTGTAGTGAATAAGCCACCCAATTCAGTGAGTTTGGTAAGGTGTGCAATAGCATCGTCATCTTCTCTTCCATAAAAAGGGTCAGCTTCACATGTGGATATAAGTGAAAGATCAATAGAGAAATAAAAATCAGCATCATCAATGCAAATAGGAGATGAAGCAAACTTAGGATTAGGAGTAAACTTGTTCTTCATAGAATGCTTTTCAAGCAGCTTCTTAACAGAAGCAGGGTCAGAGTCAGCACACTTTGTAAGTTCCCTGCATAAATCATCATCAAGTTCAATATAATCATCATCAAGAATTATTTCCTTGATACCAATCAAGTCTGGGTAACCAAAATATCTACCAATGGGGTAGCGTGTAACAGGAAGTTCAATTCCAGACTGCTTAGCAGCATTAGCAATCTGAGTCTCAATAAAATAACCAAGCAAACCAGGCTCATCAATAGTAGTGGAAGCATCATCAAAAGTATCAGGCATAGTAGCAGACTCGTTAGAAGCAGCATGTTTTGGTGGTGAAGCAAACTTACTTATAAGGGAAGGTGAATCAAGTGTAGCGCTAGTGCCGAGAACAGTACCTTTTCTCGTAGTGGATGGTAAATTGGAACCTTGGGGTCTCCTTTCTTACCCATAGTGAATAAATCGCAACAAGCAAAATAACTCCAAGTAGACTTGTAAATAAAGCTATGCTCCCCGGCAATGGTGCCAGAAAAAGATCTTGATAACCCACAAGTGTAGGGGATCGCAACAGTCTTCGCGGGTAAGTTAACCCAATTTATTGATTCGACACAAGGGGAGCCAAAGAATATTTATAGGCTTTAACAGTTGAATTTTCAATTCAACTGCACCTGAAAGATACTTTCTTGGCAACGAAATATTAGTAGAAACGGTGATATGGAAGTGATAGTGGCAACGGAAATAAAAGTGGCAAAGCCACGGAAGTAAAACGGCGAAAGTAAAGTAACTTCTAACTAGTAGGATTAAAACACTGTAGGCTAAGGAGATGGATGATTGTTCATGGATGCGAGATATCATGTATTTAACTTGGGGCAAGGCACATAGAAAAGTAATGATCATCTAGGCATGTATCCTGAGGTAGTCGTACGTGCTTGCAATAAGAACTTGCACGACATCTTTTGTCCTACCATCCCGCTGTCAACGGGACCAAATGGAACCTATGGATATTAAGGTGCTCCTGTCAAAGAGCACCGAAACAAAGCATTAACAATCAATGGATACATGGAATCCTCAAATTATAGCCCATCCCCTTTGGTGTCCCAAGCTGTCACCATTGGAATCGCCGGTTCCGGACTATAATAGGTGCATACTACTCATAGATAGGATCTAGAACACAAATATATTCACAAAAACATAATGAATTCAGATCTGGAATCATGGCACTTGGGCCCAAAGTGACAAGCATTAAGAGTAACAAGTAGTAGCAAAGATGATAAACACCATAGTAGATGATAGGCAACATGCCCCCAACAATCCGACAAATTATTACATGATCTAACTCATCCAATCTCTCCCATCCCCTTCACCTACATCAGGGAATTACTCACACATGATGGGAGAAGCCATGGAAGGATGATGGAGTGGTGCGATTTCCCCTCTACGGAGGCCAAAACAGCCTCCAGATTAGCCCTCCCAAAGAAGACCCAAGGGTGGCGGCGGCTCCGCGTCGAGAACTTGCAAAACGACTTCTGTTCTAGAATTTTCTCATCACGGGTAAAAATATGAACGAAAGTAGGGCACCAGAGGAGGTGGGCCCCGCCCAGGCGGCCTCCCGGCATGGCCAGGGGGCAGGCCATGCCAGCAGGTCGCCTGGGGGCCCTGTGGCTCCCATATGGTCCATCTTCTGGCCCATGGTCCCTCCTGGTGCGTGGATTTTCTCTATTTTTTATGGGATTTTTCCGGGGCGTCTAAATATTCATTTTCCTGCACACAAGAAAACCATATAGGTAGCTCTGTTGAAAACAGCGTCAGTCCGTGTTAGTTTCATTCAAATCATGCAAGAATAAGGCCAAAACAATAGCATAAGTGTTTGGAAAAGTCGGCACGTTTGAGACGTATCACCAACTTTCTGTTGTCTCGGTATAGAAAATCGGAATTTCCGAGTTTGAGTATCGGTGCCACCGAGTTTGGTCATTTGACCGTTAGCCACCTTTTCGGTGCCACTGAGTTGTGTATATTGGTCCCATCGAGATTCAAAAGTTGTTGCCTTTTGTGCAAGTCGGTACCATCGAGTTTATGACTTCGGTGTCACCGAGTTTGCCACTTTAGGTGTAACGGTTGGATTTTGTGTGCTACCTATATATGCCCCTTCACCCACCTCCCATTCGTGGGAGAAGCACTCAGAACACACACTTCATTTCCAGATCCATTTTCTGAGAGAGAACCACCTACTCATGTGTTAAGACCAAGATATTCCAATCCAATCACTTGAAACTTGATCTCTAGCCTCCCCAAACTGCTTTCCACCAAATCAATTTCTCCTACCCATGCCTATTCTGTGAGAGGGTGATTTTGTGTTAAGGAGACTATCTTTAGAAGCACAAGAGCAAGGATTTCATTGATCTACCACATCTATTACCTTTTGGAGGGTTGTGCCTCCTATATTGGTTAGGTGTCGCTTGGGAGACTCCTACTTCGTGTTGTGGGGTTGTGTTAGAGCATATTTCTCCATATGTGGTTTTGGTAATTGATAACAATCCCTATGGACTAATGGTTGCCTTAAGTTATATTCGACGGATTTGTCCATAGGCACTTCTTGAAGTCTATCTGTCGGTGTCAAGGAGTTTATATGATGAGCAAGGTGGTAATTAAGGTATTATCCAAAGATTGGTCATAAAGACACAAGGTTGATCAAGACTAAGCAAAGAGTAAATCAAGATGATTAACACACAAAGTGTACAAGATGTACCGAGAGGGATCAAGTGATCTCATGGTATGGTAAGCATTGTCCATAACGCTTTTGTGTACTAACCCATGGTCCTTGTGAGAGTTCTGTGTGGGGTTAGGTGTGTCTCCATGGGTTCGTGTCAAGAGGAAGATCTCATTCAACCTATTAAGGATGACATCAAGTGGTGATCTTCATCAAGATTGTGTTGTGCAAGTTCAAGTGGAGCATCACGAAGATATCATGCTTGAAGCTTGCCGTCCATTGTGGTGGCAATGGACTTGTGAAGATGAGCTGAAGAATGCCTCACCCATAGCGAGTATGGGGGAGCAATCAACTAATCTTCGTCAAACCAAGACAATCAAGAAAGGTGGTCCATCTTGAGGAAGCCAGGATCATCATCATATAGCTCAAGAGTACTAGGTGCAAGGTATAGGTTTGCCCTTGATAGGTTTTCTATTTTAGGATAGATTGTCGTACTGTCAAGGGGGGCTCTCAAGTGAGTAGCTTGATCGTATCATTCGTTCAGAGGTCAAACCATTTGCATCCTTGCATCATATTTCTTGCTTCTTGTTTGGTGTTTCTCTTTGTGAGTTTTAGAGCTTATGGTCATCTTCACGACAAGCTCGAGTTCATCGAAAACGGAGTCCATATGCATCTTCTATGATGTTTTCGATGTTGGAAGTCTTTGCCGGTTCTTCATTAATAGAGGTCTCACTTCTCTATATCATTGGCATTTTATAACTGCATGTTATTAATATTTTATGCCGTTGTTGGATAGCTCTTTTCGTTGTGAATTCAACAAGCTTGAGTTTGCTTGATTCGGAGTTCGTATGCGAAAGTTAGAGCAGTTTCAGTATCCAGCGGTAGTACCGCTCCTGGTGCCAGCGGTAGTAATTTTTTACTACCGCTCTAGACTGCTCCGTCGGACTGTTTTTGCGCATCCTTTTTTGCCTCAGCATGGTTGGTGAACCTACCGAGCGGTAGTACCTCTCCCATGAGCGGTAGTACCGCTCTATGAGGGCTGTGAAGCATAACGGTTGGATTTTTCCCCACCTATAAAAGGGGGTCTTCTTCCCCATTGAACCTTATCTCTTTAGCTCGTGTTCTTCCCCCATTGTTGACCTTCTTCGAGCTTGCTAACTCTCAATCACTCCAATGATTCTTGCTAGTTCTTGAGGGAAAAGAGAGAGGATATCTAGATCCACATTTCCACCAATCACTTTCTCCTCTAAGTGAGGGGAACCCCTTGGGTCTAGATCTTGGAGTTCTTCGTGTTCTTCTTCGTTCTTCCTCTCATTTTCCTCCCTAGCATTAGTTGCTTTTGTGGGATTTGGGAGAGAAGGACTTGGGCACTCCGTGTGCCCTTGCCATTGCATTTGGTGCATCGGTTTGAGTTCTCCACGCTGGTATGTGGAAGTGAGAAGTTGAGAAGCTTATTACCTTTGGGTACATGGTACCCTTAGAAGCTTGGTCGTGCCTCGGAGTTCAATCATTGTGGTGTAAAGCTCCGGGCAAGCGTCGGGGTCTCCAATTAAGTTGTGGAGATTGCCCCGAGCATTTGTGATCACCTCGAAGCCATATGCCATTCTGGTGAAGCTTTGTGGTGTTGTTGGGAGCCTCCAATTAAGTTGTTGAGATTGCCCCAACCTTGTTTGTACAGGTTCGGTGACCGCCCTCAAGGGTCCCTCAGTGGAATCACGGTGAAAGGATCGATATGGTTCACTAGAGGGGGGGTGAATAGACAACGACCACTTTTTAATTAAACTTAGGAAGTTAAGGTAAACAACATATGGGTTCACAAATATTACGACAATGAGGTGAACCCTAATGAAGCTAACAACGAGAGCTACTAAGACAAGTAAGATATAGTCCGCAACATAAGCATACACAAAGTAAAGGATAGAGATAACAACAAGTGGAACCGATGGAGACGAGGATGTGTTACCGAAGTTCCTTCCCTTTGACAGGAAGTACGTCTCCGTTGGAGCGGTGTGGAGGCACAATGCTCCCCAATAAGCCACTAAGGCCACCGTATTCTCCTCACGCCCTCGCACGATGCAAGGTACCGTGATTCCACTATAGGTGCCCTTGAAGGCGGCGACCGCACCTTTACAAACAAGGTTGGGGCAAACTCCACACAAAGCTTGGAGGCTCCCAACAAGACCACGAAGCTTCACCACAATGGAATATGGCTTCAAGGTGACCTCAACCGTCTAGGATGCTCAAACACCCAAGACTAACAAGATCCACAAGGGATTGGTGGGGGAATCAACTTTTCTCTTGGTGGAAGTGTGGATCTAGGCCTTCTCAACCAATCCCTAAAGAATCAACAAGTTTGATTGGCTAGGGAGAGAGATCGGGCACTTTTGAGCTTAGGGAGCAACAATGGAGCTTGGGGAGGTAAGAGATGAGGTTCCACAGCAAGAAGAACCCTTTATATAGTGGGGGGGGGATCCAACCGTTTTCCCACTCTCTGCCCGAGCTCCAGCGGTACTACCGCTAGCTGCAGCGGTACTACCGCTGGCACTCCAGCGGTACTACCGCTGACCAGGGGCGGTACTACCGCTGACTAGCGGTACTACCGCTGGTTGTAGCGCTACTACCGCTGGCATTCTAGCGGTACTACCGCTGGCCCCGGGTAGTGCAAAAGCGCTACCACCGCCAAGAAAGTCTTCGCAAAAAGGTCCGTCCACGAACAACCCCTAGGCAGGCGGTACTAAGCTCCTCGAGCGGTACTACCGCCAGCCAGCGGTACTACCGCTGGGGCCAGCGGTACTACCGCTGGGGACCATTTTGCAAGTAGGAAAGAAACACAGTGGCGGGGGCCGCTCCAGAGATGAAGGTAAGGGAAAATATGTGAAGTGTGCGCGTGCAAAGATAGATTCCACCCAAACCTTTCCACTACGGTTCCCCTCTTAATAGTACGGCTTTCCTATGACTCAAATAAAGAGAATTGTAGAGAGCGTCGTGCTTCCGTTCCATGAATGAGGAGGCGAGTCGTCTTGTGCCGTTGATGTGTGTTATCTGAAACCTTAACACACACGGTTAGTCCTTTACGGTACTGTCATCAATCACCAAAATTACTTAGGCATAAACTATGCCCCAACAATCTCGCCCTTTTTGGTGGATTGATGACAATACCGGATTTGCACAGAGAATAATATGAGAACAAAAAGATAGAGAGATATATGACAATACGGGGCATATGACTCACAGCATATGATGGAAATAAATCTCACATAAGTTCATGTCTCACAAACGAAAGCAAACTAGAAGCAAACCAAGTTCGAAGCAAACCACGAAAGAAAACAAAGCAAAGCAAAGTTCGACTCTGAAAGAAAGTAAATCCCGCTCCTAGACTCTCTCCCCCTTTGGCACAAGACACCAAAAAGGGGCACACCTAACGCCACAGGTGGTTACTCCTCATCCTCAGCATCGCCAGACTCGTCGGTACCGTCCTGATCGTCCTGCTCCTCCTCTTCCTCCTCAGCGCCAGACCACTGGTACCCTTGAGCCTGCATCCAAGTAGCCTCTGGAGTGATGTCGTCCTCTGATCCGCTGGAGATGTCAACATCAAGAGTCCTTAGGACACGCTTGTGCCTCTGGCGGCTCTCCTTCTGAGCCACGTGCGCCTAGTACTGGCCCTTGTCCTGCATACAGAATAGGGTCTTCATCTTATCCTGCAATTTGATGGCCCAAGATGGCATGGCAGAAGAGCGGGACTGAGAGGCGGTTCCTCTGTCAGCAGCAGTCTCGGTGTCAGTATCCATGTGCTGAGAGGAAGTTGATGGGTTGGCCCATTTATCCTTGACGCGAAGCTTGAGAGGGTCGTGCACAATGTAGTCAGACTGAATGTAGAGCTTCTCCTGCGGATAAGTATCTTGCCACTTCTGACGAATATAAGCGAACAGATAGGGCCCGTAGATGGGAACCTTACGCATTATGATGCAGTTCCAGAGCTCCGTGAACATCACATCAGAAATATCAAGAGGGGCAGACTCCTTAGTCATAGCCTCCTCACAGAGCAGCAGCATCTCAGCCAAAGAGCCATGAACCTCGTCGAAGTTACCAATGCGAGGGAAGAGGGTGTTGCGGAAGATCCGATGCATGATGTCCAAATGCTTGGGGAGCACACCCTTCCTCACATAGAGTTGCTGCAGTCTGTCCTTGGCTGGAGGCCTATCAGTGGGGGCTGCAGCATGAGGACGCGACCCAAGTGGAGTGTCAGCCCCCTGGCACTCAACCTTGAGGAATGCCATGAATTCACGCCAGGTACCTGTCATCTTCTGAGTCCTAGTCATCCATACCATAGAGCGCTCTTCATCAGGAGAGAAGTGGACCATGACATAGAACTGGGCAACAACGATGGGGTCAAAATCTGTCCTGAAAGTGATGATGTCCTTGATGCCCAGTTTGTCAATCAGAGAGAGGGCATCACCAAAATAGTCCAGGTTTCGCTGAAGATGAGCAAGGTCAATCCACTGAACGGGGACATAGTTCTTCTTGAAATGCATGACAATATCACGGTAGATCCTGCAGTGATCCTTTGCCCAAACATGGTCAACATTCTTGATCACAGCCCTCTCTTTGAGATAATGGTTCTGAGTGCGGAACCGCAGAAAGTCCTTGGGGGGCATTGTGCGGACATTGATCCCCTTGTCCTTGTTCACGGTCTTTTTGAAGGACTGATTTTTGGGTTGCAGACCTGAAGTGGCAGACCCCTCTGGAGCCTCTGGGTTGCGATAGTGCTTTGACTGCGTGTCCCGTGGGGGGTTCGAACGGCGAGAACCACCTGTGACACAAAACACACAGCGAAAAGAAGCGACAAAAAGAGTCAAGGCAATGAACTAGAAAAAGCAGAAAAATAAACACGCATTGCCAAGCACATGAAAAGAATGCACAGTGAATCCTCCTGGCAGTAGTACCGCTACCCCTGGCGGTAGTACCGCTAGGGGTCCTAGCGGTAGTACCGCTACCTCTGGCGGTAGTACCGCTGGGGGTCCTAGCGGTAGTACCACTACCCCTGGCGGTAGTACCGCTGGGGTTTGATTTTCAGATCTGACAGACAAAATAGACCTCATGCATAGGGCTACACGATTTTTACGAGGGGCATGGGCTGGATATGAACACTAAGAGCTCCACCACAGCCCTACTCACATGAGGATCACAGGTATCACCGAAATAAGTACATGCCTAGGCAAGAGAGAGCAAGTTTTAGATCTAATCCAAACATAGTTCAAGTGCTTGATCTAAAACAAGTAAATCCTAGGGCATGGCAAAATAATCAGCAACGATTCATAGGACCTACACTCCCCTCAAATATCTCCTTCATGCCATCCAAGAACAAGGCACAAGATCAAAGACATGGATCCAATCCCCCAATGCTCCTAACCCTAGAACAAGAACATCAACCAATAGAAGAAGGGGAGGAGCTTTACCGGGATTCATGGCCCTTGGAGGAGGAGGAGAAGTGGAGCAACCCCTCCAATCCAACGGGGAGAAGGAGCTCCATGAAACAAGATCAAAACAGGGGGATTTCGGGCTAGGGGAGGGAGGAGCCGCGAGGAATAAGAAAGAGCCTGGGAAAAACAGGCTCCCCCTCCTTTATATAGCCCAAGGGGTATGGGCCAGCGGTAGTACCGCTGTGGACCTAGCGGTAGTACCGCTACCTGGCGGTAGTACCGCTGGATGCAACGGTAGTACCGCTGGGGTCTTGGCGGTAGTACCGCTCCCCCTTGAGACAGCCCTAAAAATTTCCTAGCAGGTCGTGTTAGATGGGAATCCTGGCGGTAGTACCGCCATCCCTAGCGGTAGTACCGCTGGGGTCCTGGCGATAGTACCGCTACCCCTGGCGGTAGTACCGCTGTAAATGTCACAACGCGGTCTAGGATAAGAGAAGGACTTGGGAAAATGACAAGTAAGTAAAAAAAAAGATAGCATCCTATAAATATGTACTGACTTGTCATTGTATATCCTTTCTTCTATACGAAAGAAAGGTGGGAGGGGCGGTGGCCGAGGCCACCTATGTTTGAGACAATGGTATGACACCGCGAAGAATTATCCTTGGGTTCATGACCAATGCTCGTCTTTGAAGCACAAGTGCCATTTGACAATGGCTAAAGTGAAAGACTAGATTGATTTATGCATAATGGGGGGAGGGAAAGTTCATTGAGAGAACAACACTCCCCCTATGTCCATGCCTACATCTAGACCAAGATGGAATGCAAAGTGAGGTGCAACATGCCTAGTTTCAATCCACATTACTTGAATCAATGATATTTGGCTCATGCCTTAACTCCCGGAACCTTGCTTCATCTAGAGGCTTAGTGAAAATATCTGCAAGTTGCTCTTCAGTGTGGATGAAGTGAACCTCAATATCACCTAGCTTGATATGTTCACAAATGAAGTGATGGCGAATATCAATATGTTTGGTTTTGCTATGTTGCACTGGGTTGAGGGAAATCTTGATAGCACTTTGATTGTCACATAGAAGAGGCACTTTGTCACAAGTGACACCATAATCCTTTAAAGTTTGCCTCATCCATAGCAATTGTGCACAACAACTTGCAGCTGCCACATACTCAGCTTCGGTGGATGATAAGGAGACGCAATTCTGCTTCTTTGACGACCAACTTACCAATGAGCGACCAAGGAATTGGCATCCTCCAGACGTTGACTTCCTCTCCACACAATCTCCTGCCCAATCTGAGTCAGAATAGCCAACTAGATTGAAGTTTGCTCCTTTGGGATACCAAAGGCCAAAGTTTGGAGTATGAGCCAAATATCGAAAGATTCGCTTAACAGCCATGTAGTGACTTTCTTTTGGTGCGGATTGAAACCGTGCACATATCCCTACACTCAGCATAATATCCGGTCTAGATGCACAAAGGTAAAGGAGGGATCCAATCATGGAGCGATATACCTTTTGATCCACTGCTTTACCATTGGGATCACTGTCAAGCTTGCATCTTGTTGGCATGGGGAACTTGACCGGTTTGACATCTTCGAGCTCGAACCGTTTGAGCATGTCTTGAGTGTACTTGGCTTGTTTGATGAATGTCCCTTCTAGACCTTATTTAATCTCGAACCCGAGGAAGAACTTCAACTCTCCCATCATGGACATCTCAAACTTCTCAGTCATTAGTGCAGCAAATTCTTCATTGGAGGAAATGTTAGGAGAGCCAAACATAATATCATCAACATATAGTTGGCATATGAACAAATCCCCTTTAACCCTATTAGTAAAAAGAGTGGGATCTATCTTCCCAATTTCAAACCCATGATCTTGTAACAACTCAGTAAGATACTCATACCACGCGCGTGGGGCTTGTTTAAGGCCATAGAGTGCCTTATTAAGTTTGTACACATGATTGGGGAGCTTGGGATGTTCGAATCCCGGGGGTTGTTTGACATAGACCAACTCATTTAAAGGACCATTAAGAAAGGCACTTTTCACATCCATTTGTTGTAATTTGAAGTTATGATGAGAAGCAAATGCAAGCAACATGCGAATAGATTCTAGACGAGCAACAGGGGCAAAGGTTTCACCGTAGTCGATACCCTCGACTTGGGAGTAGCCTTGAGCCACCAATCTTGCCTTGTTTCGAATCACAATCCCATTGGCATCTTGCTTGTTCTTGAATATCCATTTGGTCCCGATGACATTATGTTCCTCCGTTGGCCTAGGCACTAAATCCCAGACTTGGTTGCGCTCGAAGTTGTTAAGTTCTTCGTGCATGGCCATAAGCCAATCCTCATCATCGAGCGCTTCATGTACCTGTTGAGGTTCACAATACGAAACAAACGCGTGATGTTCACAATAATTCCAAATCTGTTGACGGGTGGATACTCCCCTTTTTAAACTGACAAGTACATTCTTCATAAGATGTGACTTGACTCTCAGCTTGTTTGCAATCTTGGCTGCTCGACGCTCCAAGAGATCTTCATTAGATAACGGGGGAGCATCGACTTGTTTACTTTGCTTGCCCTTGCGTCTTGAGCCGGCTGTTGGTGCTCCAGAAGGGAATTGTGAGACAGTCTCCTGATCATCTTGTCCTTCGACTTGAGAAGGTTCACTAGTTTGTTCTTGTATTTGTGGTTGCTCTTGATCTTGATCTTGTGCTTCTACTTGGTCTGGATCTCGGGGTGGCACTTGATCTTGATCATGAGCAGGTTCGGAGTCTTGGGGTAGTGCTTGAATATCCTGAGACACATCATCATTGTTGGGCAATTTATCTTGACCTTGAGCTTGTTTATTTTGTTGAGAGTCTTCTCTTTGTTCATCGGAAGCGTGTGGGGCTTGTGGTGGTGATGGCTCACTCGAGTAGAGCATTGTCCTTCTCTTTCGGCCACAAGGGGTTCCTCAATGGGGATTATTTGACCAATCCCCATTCTTCTTATGGCTTGGGGAGGAATTTCATCACCTACATCACACAGACCACTTTGCTCCACTTGGGAGCCATTATTTTCATCAAACTCTACGTTACACGTCTCCTCAATTAGTCAAGTGGACTTGTTGAGGACACGGTAAGCATGAGAGTTTGTAGCATAACCAACAAAGATACCCTCATGTGATCTAGAATCAAATTTAGCTAACTGTGCACCTTTCTTCAGAATGAAACACTTACAACCGAATACCCGGAAGTACTTGAGATTGGGTTTGTTTCCAGTTAGAATCTCATACGGAGTGTTGTTCAAGCCTTTGCGGATATAGAGCCGATTGGATGCATGACATGCTGTGTTGATGGCCTCTGCCCAGAAGTTATATGGAGATTTGAATTCTGCCATCATTGTCCTTGCAGCATCTATCAAGGTCCGGTTCTTCCTTTCTGCCACGCCGTTTTGTTGAGGGGTATATGGTGCAGAGTATTGGTGTTTTATTCCCTCATCACCTAGAAACTCATACAAGGTGTAGTTCTTGAACTCGGTGCCGTTGTCACTTCTAATCATCAAGATCTTTGCTTCATGTTGATGTTGCGCTTCATTAGCAAAGTTGATGACCGTTTGTTGAGTCCCACTCTTCTTTTTAAAGAAATATACCCAGGTATATCTTGAGTAGTCGTCAACAATCACTAAGCAATACTTTCTGCCTCCAAGACTATCAAATGATGGAGGACCAAACAGATCCATATGGAGAAGTTCCAATGGCCTCTTAGTGTAGATAAGAGTCGTTGGACGATGAGCAGTTTCATGAATCTTTCCTTCAATGCAGGCACTGCAAACACGATCTTTAGCAAAACTCACATTTGTTAGTCCACGAATATGGTCCCCTGTCAGAAGGCTTTGCAAAGATCTCATATTGACATGAGCTAAACGGCGATGCCAAAGCCAGCCCACATCAACTTTAGCCATTAAACATGTCGCAGTCTTAGTATGTCGCTTTGAGAAGTTCACCACATAAAGACCATTTTCGACATATCCAACATAGGCTACTTTAAGAGTCTTTCTCCTCAGGAGGACCACAGTATCAAGATTAAAGAAAGTGGAAAAACCCATAATTGCGAGTTGACGAACCGAAAGTAAATTGTAGGCATCTGACTCAACAAGCATGACCTTCTCAATAGATAAATCTTGAGAGACGACCACCTTACCAAATCCCAATACCTTTGAATAGGATGCGTCGGCAAATTGGACATGGGTGGGCATAGATGGAGAAGGATGCACATCCACCACTAAGTCCTTGCTTCCGGTCATATGATTTGTTGCTCCACTATCGAGCAACCATGACACCCCACCGGAAGCAAACTCCTGAAATAGATCAAGGCTTGGTTTTAGGTACCCATTTTTTAATGGGTCCTTTCATGTTAGAGACAAGGGTCTTAGGAACCCAGATAGCCCATTCAATATCCTCATCGTAGGAACCAACAAATCTGGCATAAACATGCCCATCACTAGCACAACATAAGACATAAGAAGAATTGAGTTTGCCAGCTGTGTTAGTCCATAGTCCACCTTGTTCCTTCTTGAGGTTTTGCCCTTCTTGAGGTTTCCATAGTCCACCTTGTTCCTGTTCGCCTTCTGAGTCCCCTCACCCTCTTTGACAAAGATGTCCATGAGGGTGGGAGATCGTTTGTTCCTGTTCCTCCTTTTACCTTTTGACTTGGAGGTAAGTCCAAGTCCCTCCTTTCCTACAACACCCTTTTGAGTGCTCAAGAGGTGGTTTAGACTCTTCTCACCTTGTATGCATGCCACAAGGCCCTTCTCAAGTTTCTCCTTTAACTTGGCATTTTCCTCCACAAGATGTACATGCTCACAACAGGGGTTAGTTGCACAAGCATTATCAATTAACACAAAGGGAGGGAAAGTAGAGATCTCCTTGGTAAGCTTTGCTTGGAGTTGATCATGAGACTCTTTTAGAGAGAAATGAACACCTTTCAAGACCTTGTGGGCCTTGTCAAGTGTGTCAAACTCCTCTTTGAGTCTGTCATGGCCAACCTCAAGAGCATACTTTTCAGGCTTAAGCATACGAGTAAGAACAACATCATGATCTAGTTTCTTTTGCATTTTAGCGCAGTCATCATTATATGACTCCTCAAGAGCCAAACGAAGAGTGCGCTCCTTTTCTAGAGCATTAGATAATTCGGCAATTTCATCGGCATAGTCACGACTGTGTCCCTAAAGCTCGGAGATGGTCTCCTCATGAGACTCAATGAGGTTAGTGGCCTCACCCAGTTGTTCCAAGAGAGCAACAAAGTGCTTCTTGGGTTCTCCCTTAATAGTGCACAGAAACTTGTCAAGATCATGCTCATTAAGTTCCCCAACATCACTATCTTCAACACAATTTAACAATGAAGGGGAGGAAGTAATGTTGGTCTTAATGATGGGAGTTACCTGATTGATACCTTTTTCCATGAGGCACTTGGTGATGTGGTTCTCGTTGGGGGCGTTGAAGAGAGACACCTTCTGGGGAGGTGTAGTGGCAATAGCAACAGTTGTCGTTGCCACTGTATCATCATCATCATCATCTGAAGGGTACTCTTCAAGGGCCACCATTCCTTTTGGGTGAGGTTTCTTCACAAAGTTGTTCTTGATTGGAAATGATTTGGTTTTGTCTTTGCGAATGAGCTTGCCTCCGTTGTCTTCCCTTTTCTCATAAGGACATTCGGCCATGAAGTGACTCACGTTACCATAGTTATAACATGTCCTTACTCGTTGTTTGGGTTTGAATCCACTCGAGTTGTTCTTGGTGAAGGAGGGTCTTGAGTTCCTCTTGTTGCCCCAGAATTGCCTTGATGCAAGAGCCATGTGCTCATGATAGGCATACTTTGTTTCTTCAGGGCAGCCCTCCTCTTCCTCATCTCTTCTTCTTCTTCTTCAAGCATTTCTTTTGCTTTCAACGCAAGGTTGGGTGAAGTTGTCTTTGATCGAACACGAGCAAGTGCATTGTCGGCTGTTTCGTTCATGATTGACATTGCAATGAATTCATCCAACACCTCACTGGAAGACAAGGAGTGGAAGTCTGGCCGCTGACGAATGACAGATGACATGGCTTTGTTGAAAGGCATGATGGCTTTAAGGAACTTGCGCTTGACCCATGTATCATCCACATCCTTGCTCTCATGATCCTTGAGTGCCACAGCAATAGTAGTCACCCTCCGATAGAGATCACGAGGGTCCTCGTCTTCCTTCATCACAAACTCATCGGCCTTATCAAGTATCACTTCATAGTTGGATCATTGAATGCTTGAGATTCCCTTGTACAACACCATAATATGCTCCGAACAATCCTTGGCCAAAGTGAAGGGACGCAAGTCAGGAAGATCTTCAGGTGGCACTGCAGACTGGAGGATAAACAAAGCGGAGTGATTGTATTGATTGTTTGCATCTTCTCTTGGAGTGAGGTTTCTTGGATCATGGGGATAATATCATTGCTCGATGATTCTCCACAGGTTTGTTGAGCTGTTATTCAAATGAGACTTAATAGGAAATACCCAGTTAGCAAAGTCACCTTTCACAAGCTTAGGAGGAGGACCAACAGGATTAAGACGTGGTGCGGGAACGGATCCTCCATAGACCATGGGGGTGGAACTGAGGCATATGTTCCAGTCCCATCCTTTTCGTGAGATGAGGGAGGTTGCATACCTTTAGCCGCTTCCTTAGAGGAGTTGGCCTCCGAATCGGAAACGGTGGGTTTAACCACTATAGCCGGTTCGGGTGAACTTTTAAATCCCTCAATTAAGTCTTTAAGCATGGTCTTGACCTCGTTCATCAAGGACGTCTTGAGAGCGGCCATAGCCGTATTCAAGTCGTCCCTTGTGACCGAAGTCAAGTCCATGGCCTTGGGTTGCCCATGGTTAATTCCCTCTTCGCCTTCCATACTCTTCGGGTGGTTAAACCCTTAATAAAGAGACGTGGCTCTGATACCAATTGAAAGGATCGATATGGTTTACTAGAGGGGGGGTGAATAGACAACGACCACTTTTTAATTAAACTTAGCAAGTTAAGGTAAACAACATATGGGTTCACAAATATTACGACAATGAGGTGAACCCTAATGAAGCTAACAACGAGAGCTACTAAGACAAGTAAGATATAGTCCGCAACATAAGCATACACAAAGTAAAGGATAGAGATAACCACAAGTGGAACCGATGGAGACGGGGATGTGTTACCGAAGTTCCTTCCCTTTGACAGGAAGTACGTCTTCGTTGGAGCGGTGTGGAGGCACAATGCTCCCCAATAAGCCACTAAGGCCACCGTATTCTCCTCACGCCCTCGCACGATGCAAGGTACCGTGATTCCACTATAGGTGCCCTTGAAGGCGGCGACGGAACCTTTACAAACAAGGTTGGGGCAAACTCCACACAAAGCTTGGAGGCTCCCAACAAGACCACAAAGCTTCACCACAATGGAATATGGCTTCGAGGTGACCTCAACCGTCTAGGATGCTCAAACACCCAAGAGTAACAAGATCCGCAAGGGATTGGTGGGGGAATCAACTTTTCTCTTGGTGGAAGTGTGGATCTAGGCCTTCTCAACCAATCCCTAAAGAATCAACAAGTTTGATTGGCTAGGGAGAGAGATCAGGCACTTTTGAGCTTAGGGAGCAACAATGGAGCTTGGGGAGGTAAGAGATGAGATTCCACAGCTAGAAGAATCCTTTATATAGTGGGGGGGGGAATCCAACCGTTTTCCCACTCTCTGTCCGAGTTCCAGCGGTACTACCGCTAGCTGCAGCGGTACTACCGCTGGCACTCCAGCGGTACTACCGCTGACCAGGGGCGGTACTACCACTGACTAGCGGTACTACCACTGGTTGCAGCGCTACTACCGCTGGCATTCCAGTGGTACTACCGCTGGGCCCCGGGTAGTGCGCGTGCAAAGATAGATTCCCCCCAAACCTTTCCACTACGGTTCCCCTGTTAATAGTACGGCTTTCCTATGACTCAAATAAAGAGAATCGTAGAGAGCGTTGTGCTTCCGTTCCATGAATGAGGAGGCGAGTCGTCTTGTGTCGTTGACGTGTGTTATCTGAAACCTTAACACACACGGTTAGTCCTTTATGGTACTGTCATCAATCACCAAAATTACTTAGGCATAAACTATGCCCCAACACACGGCATCTTGCATTGTGCAAGGGCGTGAGGTGATTACGGTGGCCTTAGTGGCATCTTGGGGAGCATTGTGCCTCCACACCGCTCCAATGGAGATTATCATTTGCAAGGGTGTGAACTTCGGGATATATCATCGTCTCTGCGTGCCTCGGTTATCTCTTACCGGAACCCTTTACTTATGCACTTTACTTTGTGATAGCCATATTGTTTCTTGTCATATATCTTTCTATCACTTAGTTGTTTATCTTGCTTAGCATAAGTTGTTGGTGCACATAGTTGGGCCTGGTTGTTTTAGGTTTTGTGCTTGACAAATTAAATGTTATTTTTATTCCGCATTTGTTCAAGCCTAAACCGTAATTATTTTAAAGCGCCTATTCACCCCCCCCCCTCTAGGTGACATCCACATCCTTTCAAGTTGAACCAAGATGTTTGTAAGGGCAAGTAGATTGCCTACTTCGTGAAGATCTACCTTGAGTAAGGCTAGTCCTTCATGGGCGGAAGCCGTGGTGGAATAGACAAGGCCGCTTCTTCGTGGACCCCTTGTGGGTGGAGCCCTCCATGGACTCTCGCAGTCGTTACCCTCCGTGGGTTGAAGTCTCCACTAACATGGACGTATGATAGCGCCACCTATCAGAACCATGCCAAAAATTGTTGTGTCAACCTCTTTGTGTTTGATCTCCTAAACTCTACTCCTTTACATGTGCAAAGTCTTTACTTTTCCGCTGCCATATATTTTGACTAGCATATGTAGGGTGTATTATACTTGTTAGAACTACTGAATTTCTACCTTCCTTAAAATTGGGTTAAGCTAGGAATTTTATCTTGACAAGTAGTCTATTCACCCCCCCCCCTAGACACATCTTTTATCGATCCTACATAAGTTCATGTTTTTTCTTAAATTGCACCCTTCACTAGATCTTGTTGGTCATTGTACCGAAGTGCAACACAGTTTACTACCTCGATTCTATGAGAGAGTCAAGAAATCCTCAGGATCTAACGCACCTTCAGGAATTTATGGATAAGTAGTAAATTATTTTATGTTCATATTTTGTAGTCATATCTGGTTCAAGAATTGAGTATGTGAAAATTCATCTTCATTTGCAATGTATTATAAAGGTACATAACTTTAGGAGGGAAACGGTTTGACCGCCAACTATCTCTGCAGCACAAGATCGTTTCTCCTATAAGACACTCAAATCCGTTATTTCCAGAAAATGCTAGTCATGTGTTCAAGTTTCTAAGTAAACCTCTTTCTATTTCTCTCCAAAGAAACAAAAAAGAAACAGGTTACATTGGTTAGGTTGTTCCTAACACGGCAAATACATGACTAATTCTATACATAAAATTTCACTGTCCTCAACAACAAGAAGGGGCCAACCTTTGTGGATACTATGTTTGCAGACACATGATGTCGCTATGCATATCTTCCTAATGTTGTGCCGATGCTACCAAAATAGTATTAGTAAGTTTGTTTCTTCATTACTATCTTCTACTCCACATGTATGACACGTTCTGGTCTAAAAAATCATGCAACTGGTCTTCAAACCGATGACCCATGAACCACTCCCCGCAGCTAAATTGATGTCTATTAGGAGATTTATCAGCAACTTATTCGTGATATGCTATATCAAGCCCACTCAAGACCATGAAGATTTCAATCTTCCTTTTCTTTGGACAATAAGTATGCATTCCGTTGGTGTTATCAGCTAAACATATACGCATGGATGCACTATTTTCCATTTAACCAAGTCTTCATATTTCGTACACTATGATTATGTACTACATATATCCATACACATGTACAGTTTAGCTAGCATTTGTTCAATTGCATATTGTGGCAAATTATGATGAATGGTCTTCATGTGGACACTATTTGTTCAATTCCATATTATGGCGAATTTGCTTCCTGCAGGGCAATTCAAATGTGATATTTTACCATAACCTAGGCATTTAAGCGCACAGGGTTGAAGCAACTAAGTGTGTGGTCCAGAACGGAAAGCACACATAACTCATAACGCAACCGCTTGTGATTTACAGGAAAAGCGCACGAGATAAAAAAATAAAATGTTGGTGATACATAAGAAATCGCACACGATTTGCAGCACTTCTACGTGTGCATAGGAGCTCCTCAATCTTTTGCGATAGCACCTTATCTCACACGTGAGCCAATAGGAAAGTGTGCCCGATGCAAAGAGCAATCCCAAGTGTAAGTTATTCAAGAAACGTGTGCAATGATACCATGCATAGAACACGCTTGCCAGAGAAAACTCACGTGCGATGATTCATACATCAGACACAGTTTCTATGATGGCCCGTGTGGCTTAGTTAATATTTCGCAAACGGTTGAAGGTTAAACACAGTTTATTTTCCATCACAAATTATATGTGTTTCAGTCATCTTAGACATGTGCGATTGGTCCCCAAATCGCACATGTGTGCCCAAATTATAGTGTGTCAATATGTTACTGCATCACACACCATTATATTTCGCACAGCGTGTGCACCACTCGTCACCATCGGAGATGATTCTGATGTCGTGTAGGATGGATCCTGCTATCACCCACACATGCAAGGCTATGATTCAAAAACTACGTGCCAGAAAGGGGTTAAAAACTATTTGTATAGGACGTCGATGTACCAGTGCTTGCTTGCGCACAATTTGTTCGAATTGCTTACTCACGGCAAGACTTTTGTAGACACCCTTCTCTATAATTCCTTTCAATAGATTGTTTTCTTGCCCAACTATAACTTGGCTAAGGGAATCATTAATAGAATCAATAGAACTAATAGAAGCAACATCATTTGATTTAGCATTTTTTATTATTGCTACTAGATGAAGAACTTTGCTTTCCCTCCTTACTAGTTTGCTTAGATTTAACTTGTGGCACATAATTAGACAAGAGTAGTCATTTGGAAATGTAAGAATAATTCTCCTTTCGAAGATAGTCATTGATAGATTTAAGAAACTCATGCTCTTGCTCTAAATTTAGCTTCTTGAATCATAGCTTCTCATGAGTTCTTTGGAGCTCTTTATGCTCTTCTTGAGTAGATTCATGAGCTAACTTAAGAATGCTTAGTTATTTAGTTAAGCTCTCAATCTCCTTAATAGCATCATCAAACAATTCATCTTGGCTATCATGATTACTAGCAAGTTCATTGTTGCTAAAATCACTAGTTTTATCATTGGGGAAGTTATCATCACATAATAAGTCATCCTCATCACTATTAAAGTCAAAGAATTTGGGTTGTGATATCTTGGTGCCTTTAGCCATCATGCAACTTCCAATTCCTTCATTTGGAGAGTCAAATAAATCATAGGAGTTGGGCGATGGGAGTGCTAGTCCGGCAACACCTTCATCTTGACTATAGTCAGAGTCGAGTATTCATTCTCTCAAATTGGTTGTCATAGTCAGAGTCGGATACCTGTCAACAATGTGAGCTTGAGGTCTTCTTCTTGTGTATCTCTTGGTGTACT
The DNA here is from genome assembly GCF_904849725.1 of Hordeum vulgare subsp. vulgare. Classification (NCBI taxonomy): domain Eukaryota; kingdom Viridiplantae; phylum Streptophyta; class Magnoliopsida; order Poales; family Poaceae; genus Hordeum; species Hordeum vulgare. The sequence continues at coordinate 357,346,039 of NC_058520.1, forward strand.
TGTATTTCATCTCAGAATGCCTAATTCTCCAGGAAGGTCTTCGTTCATATCGATCTTCTCTACTCCTTCCCTCTCTTAAAAGTGACTCATCTCTTCTATTCCTTCTTATTGGTGACTCATCTCTTTTCTTGGAGGGAATGGTGCACTCATTGGAAAGGTATCTAGGTATTCCACAATTGTAAGAAATTCGGTCACGACTAGAAGAACGGTTCTCATTGTATCTTAAGTTGGATATTACTTCCTTGCCTTTATTCTTGTAGAGCTTGTTGAATTTCTTGACCATGAGGCTTATCTCTTTATTGGAAACTAGATTGTCATTTGATGTTGTGGGAGAATCACTTGTGGATTTGTAAGCACCGCTTGATTTATTGTGGGGCTCATCTTTGTCCTTGAGTGACATTTCATGGGTAAAAATCCTTCTAATGAGTTCCGTGGGCTTGAGATCTTTTTAATTTGGCATCATTTAGATTAATGTGCACATGGTGTCGTACTTCCTATCCAAGGCTCTAAGGATCTCCTTGATGATGAATTTTCCGGTCATCTCTTCATTTCCTAAGCCGACAATCTCATTTGTGATGCGAGAAATCCTAGAGTAAATTTTTGTGACTCCTTCGCCATCCTTCATCTTGAACTTGTCAAGTTGACTTTGGAGCACATGCAACTTACATTCCCTTACAGACTCAGTTCATGCATGCATATCAACCAAAGTATCCCAAATTTCCTTTGCATTTTCAAGGCGGCTTATCTTGTTGAATTCCTCGGGTCATAAGAAGTTGAATAGGAAGTCACATTCTTGAGCGTTGTATTGCAACATCTTTAGTTCTTCCGCGATCACTTCATGATCTAGTTCTTTTCCGTCTCCAAAGAATTCACCTTGCAATCCAACACGAACAACCGCCCAAGCCGCAGGGTTATTACCAAGAATGTGCATTTTCATTTTTATGCTTCCAACTAGAAAAGTTTGTACCATCTAAATATGGACATCTACAGTGATAATTTCCCTCACTAGACGCCATGCTCTCTTAGGTTGTGAAACCAATGCAATGGAGACCAAAGCTCTGATATCACTTGTAGGATCGAAAGTATGTCTAAAAGAGGGAATAATTAGGGTACTTAACCAACTAAAACTTATCCTTTTCCCAATTTTAGTTGTAGGCAATTTTTCACAATTTTATCAAGTCAAGCAACACCCTATGCATGCAAGTCTAAGATTTGAGCAGTGGAAGATAGAGACATTGCATATGAAAGTAAAGGAGGGATTGGACAAATCAAACACAATGAAGATATGGTGTTTTGGCATGGTTCCCGTAGGTTGTACTATCGTATGTCCATGTTGATGTAGACTTCAACCCACGGAGGGTAATGGTTGCATGAGTCCATAGAGGGATCCACCCATGAAGGGTCCACAAAGAAGCACCTTGTCTATGTAACCATGGCTTACATTCATGAAGGACTAGCCTCACTCGGGTAGATCTTCACGAAGTAGGCGGTCTTCTTGCCCTTACAAACTTCTTGGTTCAACTCCACACGATTTGGAGGCTCCCAAACAACACTTATCCAATCTTGGAGACACCAATCTCCAAAAGGTAATAGATGTTGTGTTGATGATGAACTCGTTGCTCTTGTGCTTCAAAAGATAGTCTCATCAATACTTAATCCCTCCCTTACATAATTTGGCTTGGTAAAAGAGAAGGATTGGGTGGAAAACAACTTGAGAAGGCTAGAAATCAAAAATCATATGGTAGGAACGGAATCTCTTGATCTCAACACATAAGTAGGTGGTTATCTCTCAGAAAATGAGTTATGGAAGTGTAGTTTCATTGTGATGGCTCTTACTGAGAGCAGGTGTTGGTGGAGGGGTATAAATAGCCTCCACCAAAAATCCAACCGTTACACTTTAGTGCACAACTGGTGACACCGAAATAAAATCTCGATGGGACCGACTAGTGCAAAAGGTTCCAACTTTTAGCTTTTCACTGGACCGAATGGAATAACTCGGTGAGACCGATTTGTTTTAACTTAGGCAGTTCGAACGACTCAAAGGTTCCGATCATTTCATCTCGGGGGTTCCAATATTACTTTAATCGACACCAACAAGTTGGCACTGCTTCTTAGTCTTACCGAATGTAGTCTCGGTGGCACCGAGATGTTAGGGTTTGGATGCGGCTTTGTCTTAGTGAAAACTTGGTGGGACCGGATAGATGTCGGTCAGTCGGACCGAGTTAGCATTTTGGGTTTTGGACATATAGTTTTGAGAATGTGATTGAGGGTATTGGTGGCAAATCTCTAAGCACTTTGATCAACTGAGTCATCATCAATACATCATCCCCTTTTAATATTATTGGCTTTTCCTACGGAATAATGTGATCAATGATCTTTTAACCAAAGATGTAGAGTCTTGAAGCTTTTTAGCCAATCCATGTCCTTATTATTTTGACGGGTCCACAATCACTCATTCAAGCCATGACATCATTGAAATTCTCTAAAATATACTTGAGAAAATTATTAGTTCAATGACATATATGTTGTTATTAATTACCAAAACCACCAAGGTATTGGATGCACTTTCACCATCACCCCAACCTCAAGAGGCCGAAACCAATCTCAGGCATCGTGAAAGCTGGTGCATTTGTCGGGAAGGAGGGGTAGGGTCATTTAAGCCATTTCCACTTCCTAGTGACACTCCTCTTGATGGGTCTTGGAAGTTGTCAAGGCTTGCTCCAAGGAGTTAGTTGCACCATCACCGTCGTTGTAATATGGGCAGTGGTTGGTTGAGTGTGCGGTTCTAGGAGGCCGAGTTGGTCTCCGATATCTCTTCAAAAACTGGAGGGTGATCTATCCGGTCTACATGTTGCCCCGTGAAGAGGTGTTGACCTCGGCCATGGGAGCGTCTACCCCGCCTTCAACATTGGATGTTAGCGGCGGGGGATTGGGTTCACACTCCTTTGTCCCAATTTGGACAAGGGAGGAGGTGGACTCTACCACTGAGGCTGTAAGGGGAACCCAGGTGCTAGCATGGAGGGTAATTCTCGTGCGAGGAGATGACACTAGTCCATGATAGAATGAGGTGGCCTATGAAAAGGTGTGAACGATGTTAAAGCCAGACTAGAACCGAGGTACATCATAAAAACAAGGTTTGCAAAAAGCTTACTTCCGTGGTGCGGGATTAACCCGACGAGGTCGGTTTGAAGGCCACAAATCTTTCGAAGGCTCCTCAGGTGGAATGGGAGCCTAGTTGATAGGCGCCAAGGCTTGATGTGGTGTTGAGTTACCTTGCATGTTCCGATGTTTGGTGGTCTTGTCTAGAGCACGCGGCTCATCAGGATCCGAGATGGATGTCGCGCTTGTTGTTGATCGGCTCACCTGACTCCAGTGATGGGTTGTTGATCTCGACATGTCGGTCTCCAGTTATAGGATCGAAAGTATATCTAAAGGGGGTGATTAGACTACTTGACATGATAAAACTTAGCCTTTTCGCAATTTTAGTTGTGGGCCAGTTTTAGCAATTATGACTAGTCAATTTCACCCTACACATGCACATCTAAGAGTATAGTAGCGGAAAGTAAGACATGCAAATGTAAAGTAGAGGGTACGGTAGGGAGATCAAACGCAAAGGTTGACATGGCAATTTTTGGCATGGCTCCAATAGGTGGCGCTATCATACGTTCATGTTAGTGTAGACTTCAACCCACAGAGGGTAACCTCTGCGAGAGTCCACGGAGGGCTCCACCCACAAGGGGTCCATGAATAAGAGGCCTTGTCTATTTCACCACGGCTTCTGTTCACACAGGACTAGCCTCACGCATGGTAGATCTTCACGAAGTAGGCGATCTCCTTGCCCTTACAAACATCTTGGTTCAACTCCACAAGACGAAGTAGGAGGCTCCCAAGCAGTGGCGGAGCCAACGCCAGGCTACCCTGGGCACTTGCCCAGGCTCGCTGGACACTAGCAGCAGCAATAGGTATATTAAATAAAGGCCTAAACTGATATGTAACTTACTCTACCCGGGTAAAAAAAATTGGGCCTTAGTTTCTCTCACATAAACAGGCTAATCAACCCAACAATTAACAAGCCAGACAATTACGTGGTTGTCCAGGCTGTCGAAACAAGGACTACTGTTGGTGTCTCTTCGTTTTTCACAGGCGACACAATCATACGATGGATCACGCAACTGCTGGTGGCTAAACCCTAGACGGATGGACGCACTCCCGACGCTCGGCGCCGGCCGCTGGCGGCAAGCGACGCAAGGCTCCGAGCCCCCGACGCAGCTCATCCCCTCCTTCCTCTCATTCGGCTTCAGCTTCCTAGTTCCTTCGGTAAGAAATATCCATGAAAATTAGGGCCAACCAGTACTGGAGCCAACTGACCAACGATCTCTCATGTCTCATTTATAGAGTCTGAATAGTTGGGAAGTAGAAAATACTGATCGAGGTAAGTATACATATGTGGTAGCCGTCAGCAGTCTGAATAGTTATACATATGCAAATGATATTGATGTTGCTAGTGGCCAGTTCTTATTTACCTGTTTAGCAACTAAGTTCAAACTTTATCATTAAATTTTAGAGATCACGAGGTTTTTGGTTGATAGAGCAAGCACTGAAAATGTGAATGGTGTGCAACCGGAAGTAGAAGTGGAGGCACGACCACCTCCTAGCATTGCCAATGAATTTAATCCAAATGATATTGAGCGTGATCCAGGAAAGAGGAAACAAATTAGTGAGTATCCTCCTAATATTCAAGCTCAAGTGAGAAGAGCATATGTATTGAAGGGTGCAATGCAACCAGATTTGAATAAATTTCCTCGTACTGAATTTGGAAGTTCACGTACATCAAGAGCATTTTCTAAATCTTGGTATAAAAAACATCCATGGATTGGATACAGCGAGTGGAAGAAAGCAGCTTATTGCTTTTATTACTTTCTCTTTAAGCAACCTGGAAGGGCTGAGCACTTTGGTTATGAAGTATTTACCAAAGAAGGATTTACAGATTGGAAGCATGCATCTAAAGCCTTCAAAGATCATATTGGTGGTCCTGCTAGTAAGCACAACTCTTGCGTCAAGCATTATGATGATTATAGTAATCAAAGACAAAGTGTGGCAAGCAACCTTGCTAGAGCAAGCAAGGAATCCGAAGAAATGTATAAGATCCGCTTGACTTGTTCTGTGAGTTGTTCAAGATATCTCATCGCACAAGGCTTGGATTTTCGTGGACATGACGAATCCTCTACTTCTCTGAACAAAGGAAACTTTAGAGAGATGATAGATTTACAAAAAAACTAAAAATGAACAAGTGAGAGATGCTTTTGACTGTGGTGCAAGAAATTGCACAATGACATCTGGTGACATTCAAAAGGAGCTTGCAATGTGTTGTGCAGATGAATTTACCAAGAGGATCATGGCAGAGCTTGGTGATAAACAATTCTCTCTGCTTATTAATGAATCACGTGATATATCTGTTAAAGAGCAAATGGCGGTGATGTTGAGGTTAGTAATTTCACTTTCTTTCATTATTTGTTTGTCATTTATTTTCTATGTTGTCAACTAACCTTGTTTTTTATATAGGTTTTTGAATGACAAAGGAAAGGTTATTGAACGATTTATTGCTTTGTACCATGTCAAAGATACTACATCTGAAGCACTAAAGAATGCTATTTATGGTATTCTTGATCATTATAAGTTATCTATTTCAAGGATACGAGGGCGAGGATATGATGGTGCTTCAAATATGAGAGGCGAGTTTAATGGTTTGCAGAAAAAGATCATAGATGAAAACCCCTTTGCTTTATATGTTCATTGTTATGCCCATCGTTTGCAGTTGGTGGTTGTCTCTATTGCTAGTAGTTGCTCATCTATTCATGATTTCTTTGAGTACACCTCCTTAATTGTGACCACAACAACTACATCTTGCAAGAGAAGGGATGCATTGGCAGAGGCACAACACCAAGATATTCTGGATAGACTTGAGAGTGGTGAGATATGTACAGGAAGGGGCTTGCACCAATCAACTACCCTTGCTAGGCCAGGTGATACTAGATGGGGTTCCCATCATACTACCTTGCTTTGTTTGAATCAAATGTGGTCCTCCGTGTTACAGGTGCTTAGTACGGTTGGTGAACATGGACGTGGGCCATCTCAAGCAGCGGGTTTGATAGAAAAATGGAGAGCTTTAAATTTTCTTTCATTCTAAAACTTATGTTGAAGTTGTTTGGCATCACAAATGAGCTCTCAAAAGTCTTGCAAAGAAAAGATCTTAATATTGTGCTTGCCATGGAATTAGTGGATGATGTCAAAACTCGGCTGGCAACACTAAGAGAGAGTGGTTGGGATGATTTATTTTGTGATGTTCAAGAATTTTGTGTTGCTAATAGTATTCCAGTGCCAAACATGGATGAAGTAATACTAGTTCGTGGTCACTCAAGGAGAGCACGGAGGACTACCACTAATCTTCATCATTACCGTGCAGAGATTTTTTATGTTGCTATTGATAAAATTTGCGTGGATATGGATCACCGCTTCAGCGAAGGAGCTAATGGCGTTCTTGATTGCTTCTCATGTCTTGACCCGAATAATTCTTTCTCAAAGTTTAACATTGATAAGCTTGCGCGTCTTGCTGAAATTTATCATGATGACTTTTCCACTGATGATCGTGGAATAATTAGAGAGCAGCTTCTCACTTATATAAGTCAAGTGAAAAGGCATGCTTATTTTTCTACTTGTGATGATGTTCAAAGTTTGGCCGTGAAGATGGTTGAAACTGGGAAACATTTGGTATGTCCATTGGTATACAAACTTATTGAGTTGGCTTTGATATTGCCGGTGTCAACTGCATCTGTTGAGAGAGCTTTTTCGGCAATGAAAATTATCAAGACTAAACTGCGTAGCAAGATCAATAATGAGAGGTTCAATGACTTGATGATATGTTACACCGAGAGAGAGTTATTCAAGTCAGTTGATGATAAGGATATTATTCGAACATTTACTGCAATGTGGTCTCGAAAAGGGCACTTGCCTCATAATTTTCTTTAGTGCATTATCGGTATGTTCAATTTGACCATCTCTATTCCTTAAGCTTTTGATTTCACATCTCAAAACTAAATTTATTTAATTACAAATCCATTTTTTATATCGCACTCCCTTCTAGGCTAATTATATGTCTCTTTTCCTTACAAATGGTATGGATAGATTTACTTTTGCTCACAACATGGCGAGTTCGCCTCTATGTAAGGTAGGCTATGTATCTTTTGTTCTCATGTCTCAACTTTATTTGGTCTATGAAGCGGATAATGATATTTTAGGTCAGTTTAAAATTAAATTATGTATGACTAGGCTTAACTTGGTGGTATACTGCATGTTGTGTATTTGACTAGCCGATTTTTTATTTTTAGATTATACACTTAGGCTTAACTTGCCGAGGCTCCATAAAATTTCTGGCACCACCACTGCTCCCAAGCGACACCTAACCAATATAGGAGGCACCACCCTCCAAAAGGTAATAGATGCGGTAGAACGATGAACTCCTTGCTCCTGTGCTTCTAAAGATAGTCTCCCCAACACTCAGTCACTCTCTCACAGATTTGGCATGGGTAGGAGAGACTCATCTTGTGGAAAGCACCTTGGGGAGGCTAGAAATCAAGGTTCAAATGGTTGGAATGGAATCTCTTGATCTCAACACATGAGTACGTGGCTCTCTCTCAGAAAAATGGATCTGGAAAGTGTAAGTGTGTTCTGAGTGCTTCCTCTACGAATGAGAGGTAGGTGGAGGGGTATATACACGCATCCCCCAAAATCCAACCGTTACAACATTATTGCCCAACTCGGTAACACCGAAATGAATTTTGGTGGTACCGAGTTGCACTAAATGTGGCAACTTTTGAATTCACGATGAGACCGATATAGGAATATCGGTGGTACCGATACGATGACCTAGACCAGTTTCCAAATCTCGGTGAGACCGATTTCAAACTTGGAAAATCCGATTCTTGAAATCTTCTCAACAAAAAGTTGGTCACTGAATCTCGGTGGCACCGATGTGAAAGTTGGTGGTACCGATATGGTAGGGTTTGGTATAGGATCTATCAAGTGTAAAATCGGTAGGGTTGAATGGAAATAGTTGGTGGCACCGATTTTGCTAATATGGCTTCGGACAAAGATATTTTGTGGGAGAATGGCTGAGTATTTTTGGTGGCTACCTCTAAGCACTTGAGCAACCAATTCATCATAATACCTCACCCCCTTTTAATAGTATTGGCTTCCCTATGGACTCAAAGTGATTTCTCACAAATGTAAAATGTACAATCTTCTTGCTTGAAGCTTGAGCCAATCCTATTCCTTTCCTTGCATCAAGGGTCATCTCCTCACAATCATATAACCAAGGCATCTTTGAACTTTTCTGAAATATACTTGGATAAGATCATTAGTCCAATGATGTATATGTTGTGATTAATTACCAAAACCACATTAGGGAGCAATTGTGCTTTCACCAGTGCTGGATCGAGCGTCCAAGCCATGCTCACCTTGTCTAATAGGCTCAGTGTTGTTGGCCCGAATGACCATGTCAGTGGAGGCCCTTGCATGCTTGGTCTTGACTAGGCCCGAGGACTTGTCCACGGACAGAAGTTGGGACATAATGGGAGCTTGTGGGTCCTTGGGTTGGGGAGCATGCGAGTTGACCTCAACTGAGAAGGAAAACCACTTGTGCACTACATCAAGACAGAAGGATTTTATTAGCTCAACATGCCAAGTTTTATCAACACCTCTAATAAAAGGAGTAATACGTTGTCATACCTGGTTGGGTCGATGGTACTTCTAGTAGCCGGTGTCATCCTTGTCGGCCTTGAAGGTCTCAGTCTTCCCCCTAAACAAGAGGGGTTGCATCTTATGCACATATACTTTCCCGTTAAGGTGAACTTGGATGGCCCGGGTGGTATCATCCTCCACGGTGTACACCTACATGGGGCGAGCTCGGGCTTGGAGGGGTTGTACACTGCAGCTTAGAGCCACGTACATCACATTGACTAGGGTGACCTCCTTTCGGATGAAGTAGGCCACCAACTACATAAGCTTTATTACCTCGGGTTTTTCCTCCTAGGTAATGTTCTCGGGGTTCAAGGAGTGTAGCTCGGATGGAGGAGTAGCAGTGAAGGCACAAGCGACCCCTTCTCACGCAAGATTGGTTAGTGGTACATCTGAGATGTAAAACCACTCTTTCTGCCATTTCTTCACCGTGTTAATGAACTTTACTTCCAGCCATCAGGAGCCCGGAACCTTGCTCATCATTTCCGCCCCGCATTAGGTCGGCTCCTCATTGTTGGTATGCATCTTGACGTGGAAGTACTTGCACTAGAATGCAAAATTGGGCTCACAGTAAAGAAATGTCTCGCAGAAAGTGACAAAGCACGCTATATCGATAATGGAGTTGGGTGCTAAATGACGAATTTGGAGGCCATGGAAGTGAAGGATCCCCTAAGGAAAGGATGAATGGGGAATCCCAAGCCCCGGAGGATACGGGATATAAAAAATACTTGTTCACCAGAACGGGGACGAAGAACCCTGGCTCAATGAGTGTCGTCTCCCGTGGTGAGATGGGGGAAAACCGAGGACACCTTCGATGACGGAAGGTACCCGGCGAACCTGAGCTTGGTGGTGTGCTTCTTGGTGACCATCGAGCACTGCCACAACCCACTCGTCTTAGGGGTCGTCTTGCTCTCGACGACTTTCTTTTGACCGTCCTTTGGGGGCTTCGCCACCGAAACATGGTTGCCAATACGTCTCCAAAGTATCGATAATTTATGAAGTATTAATGCCATATTTATCAATGCTTACAATATTTTTATATGATTTTGATGCACTTTATATAATTTAATTGTAACTAACCCAGACTGACAATGTTTTCAGCAAAATTACCATGGTGTTGTTTTTGTGTAGAAAATGAAAGTTCTCAGAATTTCTCGAAACTTTTTGATGATTTTTTCTGGAAATAATAAGAAATACTAGAGCAAATAACCATCGGAGGGGGGCCACCAGGTGCCCCCCAAGAGAATAGGGGGCACCCTGATGACTTGGGACCACCCCATGGATCTATTTGACGTGATTCCAATGCTAAAAAATCCTATATATCGAGAAACCCCAAAAGTTATCGTGGAACTTCTGCTCCGTTACTGCAAGCCTTTGTACCAAAGAAATCTCATCCGGGGCCCTGTTCCGGCACCTTGTCAGAGGGGGCAATCATCGCCGAAGGCTATCTTCATCATCCTGGTAGTCTCCATGACAAAGAGGGAGTAGTTCACCCTTGGGCTGAGGGTATGTACCAGTAGCTATGTGTTTGATCTCTCTCTCTCTCTCTATATATATATATATATATGGGGATTGACTATTCGTCACCCTGGGTGAAGAATGGTTATTCTTCACCCCCCCCCCCCCCTCTCTTTTCACATCAATGCATCGTAATTTTAATTTATGTTTCAATTTTTTTTCTTATTTCATACGTAAAAAGAGACCACAAGAAAATATAGTCACCATAAAAAATATTTTATGTCACGTAAAATTACAAACATAAAAACATAGTGTACAATATACATGAAATGCGATATATTTTCATTTTTTTACATCAAATTTTACGTAATTAATCAATATTAATGTAACTATTGTTATTTCAAATGTAATTTATTTATGAAACGGTCGTAAGATTACCTCGGTGAAGAATAACTTATTTTACACCTTGGGTGATGAATAGACCTTCTATATATATATATGTGTGTGTGTGTGTGTGTGTGTGTGTGTGTGTGTGACAAATTTTATCTACCATCGTTGGTAGTTACCACCACTTGCGTTTTGTATGTTGTATATAGTATTTATCAAATCGGAGAGTATGTACGCGTAGTATGTACTATATAATAATGTTTAGGTAGTATATATACTTTTTTTTGGTACCATGTATCATATTTTGTGTATGCTTTTTTTATATACAAATATATACGTATCTCATAAATATAATAAAAACTATGAGTCGACTTGTAATTTTTTCATCTAACTCACTTTGAAAAATCTTATATATATTATATGAACATATTTAAAATGATAAATGAGTATATATACTACCGCATGCTAGTATATGGAACATGTGGGGTAACTACCCCTCGATGGTAGAATGTATTTTTCCTATATATATATATATATATATATATATATATATATATATATATATATAGAGAGAGAGAGAGAGAGAGAGAGAGAGATCTACACACACACTGTGTGTGTGTGTCTATGTGTGTGTGTAGAGAGAGAGATCTATATATATATATATATATATATATATATATATATATATATATATATATATATATATATATTATATATATGTTGGAAAAACGCCCTAGAGGCAATAATAAATTAGTTATTATTATATTTCCTTGTTCATAATAATCGTTTATTATCCATGCTAGAATTGTATTGATTGGAAACTCAAATACATGTGTGGATACATAGACAACATACTGTCCCTAGTGAGCCTCTAGTTGACTAGTTCGTTGGTCAAAGATGGTCAAGGTTTACTGGCCATAGGCAAGTGTTGTCACTTGATAATGGGATCACATCATTAAGAGAATCATGTGATGGACAAGACCCAAATTATATACGTAGCATATTGATCGTGTAATTTTATTGCTATTGTTTTCTGTGTGTCAAGTATTTATTCCTATGACCATGAGATCATATAACTCACTGGCACCGGAGGAATACCTTGTGTGCATCAAACGTCGCAACGTAACTGGGTGACTATAAAGGTGCTCTACAGGTATCTCCAAAGGTGTCCGTTGAGTTAGTATGGATCAAGACTGGGATTTGTCACTCAGTGTAACGGAGAGATATCTCGGGGCCCACTCGGTAATACAACATCACAAACAAGCCTTGCAAGCAATGTGACTAAGTGTAAGTCACGGGATACTGTATTACGGAACGAGTAAAGAGACTTGTCGGTAACGAGATTGAAATAGGTATGCGGATACCGACGATCAAATCTCGGGCAAGTAACATACCAAAGGACAAAGGGAATGACATACGGGATTATATGAATCCTTGACACTGAGGTTCAACCGATAAGATCTTAGGAGAATATGTAGGATCCAGTATGGGCATCCAGGTCCCGCTATTGGATATTGACCGAGGAGTGTCTCGAGTCATGTCTACATAGTTCTCGAACTCGCAGGGTCTGCACACTTAAGGTTCGGTGACGTTTTGGTATAGTTGAGTTATAGGTGTTGGTAACCGAAAGTTGTTCGGAGTCCCAGATGAGATCCAGGACGTCACGAGGAGCTTCGGAATGGTCCGGATCTAAAGATTGATATATAGGAAGTCCTGTTTTGGTCACCGGAAAATTCCGGGCTCATCGGTAGTGTATCGGGAGTGCCGGGAGGGGTGCCGGTGACCATCGGGAGGGGTGTCACGCCCCAAGGGGTCTCATGGGCTATGGGAAGAGATAAACCAGCCCCTAGTGGGCTGGAATAAGTTCCCACTAAGGCCCATAAGGTTTGAGAAGGAAAAAACAAAAGGTGGAAAAAGTTTCCAAGTGGGAAGGTGGAATCCTACTCCAAGTAGGATTGGAGTAGGACTCCTCCACCTCCAATTTCGGCCAAACCTGGAAGGTTTGAGGCTGCCTTCTCCCCTCCCTCCCTCCTATATATACTAGAGGTATTGAGGGTTTTTGAAACAAAACTTTGCCACGTGCTGCTCGACCCTATACCACGCAGTTTTTCCTCTAGATCATATTTCTGCGGAGCTTAGGCGAAGCCGTGCGTGGAGTAGATCATCACCACCACCGGCGCGCCGTCACGCTGCCGGAGAACTCTTCTACCTCTTCGCCCCTCTTGCTGGATCAAGAAGGTGGAGATCGTCATCGAGTTGTACGTGTGCTGAACGCGGAGGTGCCGTCCATTCGGCACTAGATCGGGAAGGATCGTGATGAAGTTCGCGGGACGCATCATGATGAAGTTCGCGGGACGGATCGTGATGAAGTTCGCGGGACGGATCATGATGAGATAGTACGACTATGGCAATCTGAATCGCGGAAACATTCCACTACATCAACCGCGTTATATACGCTTCCGCTTAGCGATCTACAAGGGTACGTAGGTCCAATCTCCCTCTCGTAGATGATCATCACCATGATAGGTCTTCGTGCGCGTACGAAATTTTTTGTTTCCCATGCGACGTTCCCCAACAGTGGCATCATGATCTAGGTTCATGCGTAGATGTTATCTTGAGTAGAACACAAAAGGTTTTGTGGACGGTGATGTTCGATTTGCTTCCCTCCTTAGTCTTTTCTCGATTCGGCGGTATTGTTGGATTGAAGCGGCCCGGACCGACATTATTCGTACGCTTACGAAAGACTGGTTTCATCGATTGACATGCAACCTCGTTGCATAAAGATGACTGGCGGGTGTCGGTTTCTTCAACTTTAGTTGAATTGGTTTTGACCGAGGCGGTCCTTGGAGAGGTTAAATAGCAATTTGCACATCTTCATTGTGGTTTTTGTGTAAGTAAGATGCGATCATACTGGATACCCATAGCAGCCACGTAAAACATGCAACAACAAATTAGAGGACGTCTAACTTGTTTTTGCAGGGTATGCTTGTGATATGATATGGCCAATGATGTGATGTGATATATTGGATGTACGAGATGATCATGTTGTAATAGTTAATATCGAATTGCACGTCGATGGTACAGCAACCGGCAGGAGCCATAGGGTTGTCTTTAAACTAACGTTTGTGTTTGCATATGCGTTTACTATATTGCTAGGACGTAGCTTTAGTAGTAATAGCATAAGTAGCACGACAACCCCGATGGCGACACGTTGATGGAGATCATGGTGTGGCGCCGGTGACAAGAAGATCGTGTCGGTGCTTTGGTGATGGAGATCAAGAAGCACATGATGATGGCCATATCATGTCACTTATGAATTGCATGTGATGTTAATCCTTTTATGCACCTTATTTTGCTTAGAATGACGGTAGCATTATGAGGTGATCTCTCACTAAAATTTCAAGATGAAATTGTGTTCTCCCTGACTGTGCACCGTTGCGGCAGTTCGTCGTTTTGAGACACCACATGATGATCGGGTGTGATCGACTCAACGTTCACATACAACGGGTGCAAAACAGTTGCACACGCAGAACACTCGGGTTAAGCTTGACGAGCCTAGCATGTGCGGACATGGCCTCAGAACACATGAGACCGAAAGGTCGAGCATGAATCGTATAGTTGATATGATTAGCATAGAGATGCTTACCACTAAAACTATTCTCAACTCACGTGATGATCGGACTTGAGTTAGTGGATTTGGATCATGTACCACTCAAATGACTAGAGAGATGTACTTTTTGAGTGGGAGTTCTTAAGTAATATGATTAATTGAACTAATTATCATGAACATAGTCTAATGGTCTTTGTGAATTATGATGTAGCTTGCGCTATAGCTCTACTGTTTTTATATGTTCCTAGAGAAAATTTAGTTGAAAGTTGATAGTAGCAACTTTGCGGACTGATTCCGTGAAACTGAGGATTGTCCTTGTTGCTGCGCAGAAGACTTATGTCCTTAATGCGCCACTCGGTGTGCTGCACCTCGAGCGTCGTCTGTGGATGTTGTGAACATCTGACATACACGTTTTTTATGACTACGTGATAGTTCAGTGCATAATACTTAATGGCTTAGAAGCAAGGCGCCGAAGACGTTTTGAAACGTCGGCGAACATAACAGATGTTCTAGGAGATGAAATTGAGATTTCATGCTCGTGCCCTTGTTGAGAGGTGTGAGACCTCCGACAAGATTCTTTGTCTACAAAGTAAAGGAGAAAAGCTCAATCGTTGAGCACGTTCTCAGATTGTCTGAGTACAACAATCGATTGAATCAAGTGGGAGTTAATCTTCCACATGAGATAGTGATGGTTCTCCAAAGTCACTGTCACTAAGCTGCTAGAGCTTCGTGATGAACTATAACATATCAAGGATAGATTTGATGATCCTTGAGCGATTCGCACTGTTTGACACTGCGAAAATAGAAATCAAGAAGGAGCATCAATTGTTTATGGTTAGTAAAACCACTAGTTTCAAGAAGGGCAAGGGCTAGAAGGGATACTTCATGAAACAGCAAACCAGTTGCTGCTCCAATGAAGAAACCCAAGATTGAACCCAAACCCGAGACTAAGTGCTTCTGTTATGAGGGGAACAGTCACTGAGGTGGAGCTACCCTAGATACTTGGTAGATAAGAAGGCTGGCAAAGTCGACAAAAGTATATTTGATATATATGATATTGATGTGTACTTTAGTGGTACTCCTAGTAGGACGAGGGTATTGGATACTGGTTCGGTTGCTAAGTGATTAGTAACTCGAAATGAAAGCTACGGTACAAACGGAGACTAGCTAAAGGCGAGGTGGCGATAGGTGTTGGAAGTGTTCCAAGGTTGATGTGATCAAACATCGCACGCTCCCTCTATCATCGGAATTGGTGGTAAAAACCTAAAGAATTGTTATTTGGTTTTTGCGTTGAGCATGAACATGATTGGATCGTGTTTATTGCAATACGATTATTCATTTAAAGATAATAGTTATTCTATTTGCTTGAATAATTACCCTCAATGGTTTATTGAATTTTGATCGTAGTATTACACATGTTCATAATATTTGTGCCAAAAGATACAAAGTAATAATGATAGTACCACTTAGTTGTGGCACTGCCACTTGAGTCATGTTGGTGTAAAATGCATGAAGAAGCTCCATGCTGATGGATCTTTGTACTCAGTCATTTTTGAAACGTTTGAGACATGCAAACCATACTTGTTGGTATAAATGCATGAAGAAGCTCCATAGAGATGGATCGTTTGGACTCACTTGATTTTGAATCACTTGAGACATGCAAATCATGCCACATGAAACAAGAGAGTAACTTGTTGGGAGTAATACATTTTTTACGTGTGCAGTCCAATGAGTGCTGAGGCACGCAGTGGATATCATTATGTTCTTACTTCACTGACGATATGAGTAGATATAGGAGTATTTACTTGATGAATCATAAGTCTGAAATATTGAAAAGTTCAAAGCTATTTCAGAGTGACGATCATCGTGACAAGAGGATAAACTATCTACGATATGATCATAGAGATGAATATCTGAGTTACGAGTTTTGGTACGCAATTAAGACAATGTGGAAATTGTTTTGCAATTCATGCCACCTAGAACACCATAGTGTGATGGTGTGTCCGAACGTCATAGCTACGCCCTATTTTGATATGGTACATACTATGATGTCTCTTATCGAGTTACCACTATCGTTTATGGAGTATGCATTAGAGACAACCGCATTCACTTTAAATAGGGCACCGCGTATTTCCGTTGAGATGACACAGTATAGACTATGGTTTGGAGAAACCTGAGTGTCGTTTCTTAAAAGTTTGGGGATGCAACACTTATGTGAAAAAGTTTCAGTCTGATAAGATCGAACCCAAAGCGGATAAATGCATCTTCATAGGATATCTAAAACAGTTGGATACATCTCCTATCTCAGATCCGAAAGCAAAGTGTTTGTTTCTAGAAAAGGGTCATGTCTCGAGGAAAGGTTTCTCTCGAAAGAATTGAGTGGGAGGGTGGTGGAACTTGATGAGGTTAGTAGACCGTTACTTCAACGAGTGTGTAGCAGGGCGCAGGAAGATGTTCCTGTGGCGCCTACACCAATTGAAGTGGAAGCTGATGATGGTGATCATTAGAGCTTCGGATCAAGTTACTACAAACCTCGCAGGTCGACAAAGGTCGCGTACTACTACAGAGTGGTACGGTAACCCTGTCTTGGAGGTCATGTTGTTGAACAACAATGAACCTACGAGCTATGGAGAAGCGCTGGTGGGCCCGGATTCCAACAAATGGTTGGAGGCCATGAAATCCGAGAGAGGATCCATGTATGAAGACAAAGTGTAGACTTTGGAAGAACTACTTGATGGTAGTAAGACTATTAAGTAAAGATGGATCTTTAAAAGGAAGACAGACGATGATGGTGAAAAGTCACTATTAAGAAAAGCTCGACTTGTCGCAAATATGTTTCCGACATGATCAAAGAGTTGACTATGATGAGACTTTCTCATTCGTAGCGATGCTAAAAGTCTGTTACAATTATGTTAGTAGTTGTTGCATTGTTTATGAAATATTGCACATAGGATGTCAAAACATTGTTTCCTCGACGGTTACCTTGAGGAAAGGTTGTATGTGATACAACCAGAAGGTTTTGTCGATCCTAAGGATACTAACAAGTATGCAAGCTCCAACAATCCTTCTATGGGCTGGTGCAAGCATCTCGGAGTTGGAATATACACTTTGATAAGATGATCAAAGCTTTTGGGTTTGTACAAGGTTTATGAGAAACTTGCATTTCCAAATAAGTGAGTGAGAGCACTATAGAATTTCTGATAAGTATATGTGGTTGACATATTGTTGATCGGAAGTAATGTAGAATTTCTGTAAAACATAAAGGTTGTTTGAAAGGGGTTTTTCAAAGGAAGACCTGGATAGAGCTACTTGAACATTGAGCATCAAGATCTATGGAGATAGATCAAAATGCTAAGCAGAACTTTCAAATGAAATGCATGCCTTGACAAAAAATTTAAGGAGTTCAAAATAGATCAGCAAAGAAAGAGTTATTGGATGTGTTGTAAGGTGTGAACTTGAGTAAGACTCAAAAGCCCGACCACGGCAGAAGAGAGAGAAAGGACGAAGGTCGTCCCCTATGCCTTAGTCGTAGACTCTACAGTATGCCATGTTGTGTACCGCACCTGATGTGTGCCTTGCCACAAGTCTGTTAAGAGGTACACAGAGTGATCCAGGATTGAATCACTGAACAACGGTCAAAGTTATCCTTAGTAACTAATAGACTAAGGAATTTTTCTCGATTATGGAGGTGGTTGAAGAGTTCGTCGTAAAGGGTTACGTTGATGCAAGCTTTGACACTAATCCGAATAACTATGAGTAGTAAAACGGATTCGTATAGTAGAGTAGATATTTGGAGTATTTCCGAATAGCACGTCGTAGCTGCATCTATAAGATGACATAAAGATTTGTAAAACACACACGGATCTGAAAGATTCAGAACCGTTGACTAAAACCTCTCTCACGAGCAAGACGCGATCAGACCCCAGAACTATATGGGTGTTGGATTCGTTGAAATCACATGGTGATGTGAACTAGATTATTGACTCTAGTGCAAGTGGGAGACTGTTGGAAATATGCCCTAGAGGCAATAATAAATTAGTTATTATTATATTTCCTTGTTCATAATAATCGTTTATTATCCATGCTAGAATTGTATTGATTGGAAACTCACATACATGTGTGGATACATAGACAACACACTGTCCCTACTGAGCCTCTAGTTGACTAGTTCGTTGATCAAAGATGATCAAGGTTTCCTCGCCATAGGCAAGTGTTGTCACTTGATAACGGGATCACATCATTAGGAGAACCATGTGATGGACAAGACCCAAGTTATATACGTAGCATATTGATCCTGTCATTTTATTGCTATTGTTTTCTGTGTGTCAAGTATTTATTCCTATGACCATGAGATCATATAACTCACTGGCACCGGAGGAATACCTTGTGTGCATCAAACGTCGCAACGTAACTGGGTGACTATAAAGGTGCTCTACAGGTATCTCCGAAGGTGTCCATTGAGTTAGTATGGATCAAGACTGGGATTTGTCACTCCGTGTGACGGAGAGGTATCTCGGGGCCCACTCGGTAATACAACATCACACACAAGCCTTGCAAGCAATGTGACTAAGTGTAAGTCATGGGATCTTGTATTACGGAACGAGTAAAGAGACTTGTCGGTAACGAGATTGAAATAGGTATGCGGATACTGACGATCAAATCTCGGGCAAGTAACATACCGAAGGACAAAGGGAATGACTACGGGATTATATGAATCCTTGACACTGAGGTTCAACCGATAAGATCTTTAGAGAATATGTAGGATCCAATATGGGCATCCAGGTCCCACTATTGGATATTGACCGAGGAGTATCTCGGGTCATGTCTACATAGTTCTCGAACTCGCAGGGTCTGCACACTTAAGGTTCGATGACTTTTCGGTATAGTTGAGTTATAGGTGTTGGTAACCGAAAGTTGTTCGGAGTCCCATATGAGATCCAGGACGTCACGAGGAGCTCCGGAATGGTCCGGAGGTAAAGATTGATATATATAGGAAGTCCTGTTTTGGTCACGGGAAAAGTTTCGAGCTCATCGGTAGTGTACCGGGAGTGCCGGGAGGGATGTCGGTGACCATCGGGAGGGGTGTCACGCCCCAAGGGGGCTCATGGGCTATGGGAAGAGATAAACCAGCCCCTAGTGGGCTGGAATAAGTTCCCACTAAGGCCCATAAGGTTTGAGAAGGAAAAAACACAAGGTGGAAAGAGTTTCCAAGTGGGAAGGTGGAATCCTACTCCAAGTAGGATTAGAGTAGGACTCCTCCACCTCCAATTTCGGCCAAACCTTGAGGGTTTGAGGCTGCCTCCTCCCCTCCCTCCCTCCTATACATACTAGAGGTATTTAGGGTTTTTGAGACACAACTTTGCCACGTGCTGCTCGACCCTATACCACGCAGTTTTTCCTCTAGATCGTATTTCAGCGGAGCTTAGGCGAAGCCCTGCCGGAGTAGATCATCACCACCACCGGCGCGGCGTCACGCTGCGGGAGAACTCTTCTACCTCTCCGCCCCCTCTTGCTGGATCAAGAAGGTGGAGATCTTCATCGAGCTGTACGTGTGCTGAACGCGGAAGTGCCATCCGTTCGGCACTAGATCGGGAAGGATTGTGATGAAGTTCGCGGGACGCATCGTGATGAAGTTCGCGGGACGGATCGTGATGAAGTTCGCGGGACGGATCGTGATGAGATAGTACGACTACGGCAATCTGAAACGCGGAAACGTTCCACTACATCAACCGCGTTATATACGCTTCCGCTTAGCGATCTACAAGGGTACGTAGATCCAATCTCCCTCTCGTAGATGATCATCACCATGATAGGTCTTCGTGCACGTAGGAAATTTTTTGTTTCCCATGCGACGTTCCCCAACAATATATATATCGTGTTCTTGAGATGTCACGATCTTGATGTATCACAGGCTTTGTTAATATAGTTGGATCATATGGTGTTTGCCCCTTGCTATCTTGTTGTGATGAATTAAATCTTTCCCTTGAGATTTTGTTATGTCGGACTGAATATTAGATTTGAGACCACTTCATGTATGTCTTGCATGTGGATACCTGTGGTGCCAATGGGGTGTTCTATTTGATTCACTTGATATATGTTTCGGTACTCAACTTGCAGATTCTCATGGTGACAATGGGATAATCTATACATATGGGTTGTTACACGTTCTTGTCCTACTTTCTCCAATAGAAATCTTGGGGTACTCTTTGAAGTTTTTTGTGTTGGATTGAATATGATGAATCTAAAATTGTTTGATGCATGTCGAATATTTAACCCATGGATACTTGGGGTGACATTGGAGTATCTAGGTGATATTAGGGTTGATTTATATGTATCATATGTGTTATTCTACTACGGACTCTAGGATTGTTTGTGACACTTATAGGAATAGCTCATAGATTGTTCATAAAGAATAACTTTGAGGTGGTTCTACTACCTACAACAATTTCATCTTATGTTCTCTGTTAGATATGGACTTTGGAGTGATTCTTTGTCGCGCGTTGAGGGATGATCATACGATTCTATTATGTTAGCATCGTTGAGAGATTGCACTAGTGAAAGTATGAACCCTAGGCCTTATTTCCAAGCATTTATATAATGTTTTCTCGTTGTTTACTACTTGTTACCTTGTTGTTTTTATATTTTCATATTACAAAAACCTATATCTACTATCCATATTGCACTTGTATCACCATCTCTTTGTCGAACTAGTGCACCTACACAATTTGCCATTGTATTGGGTGTGTTGGGGACACATGAGATTTCTTGTATTTGATTACATGGTTGTTTGAGAGAGACCAACTTCATCCTACGCCTCCCACGGATTGATAAACCTTAGGTCATCCACTTGAGGGTAAATTTCTAGTGTCCTACATAACTCCGTGCTTGGAGGCCCAACAGAGTCTACAAGAATAAAGTTGTGTAGTAGACATCAGCTACCCTCTTCGGCCACCGCTCGAGGACGAAAGGAGAAGAGGAAGCTGGAAGCTTTTCGGACTCGGGTTTTGGTCATGGGAGCTCGAGGAAGAAGATGAAGGCAAGGGGGATTGAGAGCATAAATTTGGCTTTACTCGCCTTAGGCCCTTTATAGGCAAGTTAAAACAGAGAATAAATCCACTGTATGGATGTAATTTTGTGAGTTCCCCAGACATCATGTGTTAATCACGCGCGAGAATCGAGGGGTGGTTAATTGTGCCATTGCATATCTTGGGGCATGACCACTTATCTAATTAGTCGCGTCGATGGTAGGGCCTCGAGCCATGCTAGCACACCATGATGACCTTGAAGTGATGGCACATCACTGTTGCATGGGATGATGGATCGAGCTGGTCAAAGTTGTGAGAACGGGACTGGACCGCCATCCTCATCCGAGCGCGGGAACACTTTACTACTAAGGTAGCTATGCATGGGAAAACCCTCAAATTCGAGGTGTAACGCGGAAACAACAAAAGCATCCATTGAGATGCGATGGAAATCCTTAAGGGGCTCCTCGGATTCCCGGTGTGGGAGATTTTCGGCAAGACCCAGTCTATTCAATGGAGCGAAGGAAGAATTTGTCGAACCAGCTTCCAAGACCTACGACCAAAGATGAAGAACTGCTCAGAAGAACCGGGGACCGTGTTTGACTTGAAGAATGCTTCAGGGGTTACTGATGGTGTCCTGGATTAAGGGGTACTCACCATGTCGTCTCCCGGACGAGAGGGCCGGGCCAAGGACCCCCATGATGATCACTAGTAGGCCACACTCGTCGGGTCGAGAAGGAGTAAGAAGGGAAGTTTCCAAAGACTTTGCGCCTACTCCGAGACTTAGAGGCCAACCATGATCACCATAGAAGTAACCAACCTATGTGTAAACCCTAGACCCTCACGGTATGTATATAAGCCGAGGGGGGCGGCTCGTAGATGACACACACATACGCACATACACACACACACACCAATCTTGCGGTAGATCAACCTATATTTTGTACTCTCACGAAATCAATACAATCAAAGCAGGACGGAGGGTATTATATCTTTAAAAGAGCCCGAACCTGGGTAAAACCTATGTCTCTTGTTACCAGCGCACCAATGCTACATGTTCGGGACCCCCTACCCGAGATGTGTTGGATTTGAGTCCATCACAACCCACGTGTATAGTCGGGCGCACTTTCGCGAATAAACAAACAATAAGAATAGCTTATCAAGTATCGAGGGTGTAGCATATGTTTCCCATCATCTACCATTATAGGGTGATGGTGGCTTCTTTTAATTATCCCCTCTCTATTAAGGCTCCATGTGCAACGTTAGTAAAACAACGAAGTAGTGGAGGCAGGGCAGACTTCATCTCTGTCTCATCAGTATTGATGACTTCACAACCTTTGTTTTGAAAATCCAGAGAGACATCCCAAAAACCCCGTCTGACTAGATCGCAACACGAAAGATCGGGTTCACATCCCAAAATAATCTCGGCATGCGCAAGCGCACGATTCTGCGTGCATGTAGGTTGCATTATGTCGAACTGTTTCATTTGTGCGAGGTGGCCATCGGGTTGTACCATATCCTCTTGCCATTGTGTTTCCTTGGCTTGACGTCGTGCTTTCGGATGTATGCCTCGCATTTGGACTATGTGGTCTGGTTGAATGGTCATGAGTGGGCTGAGTTGTCCCGAGTAGGAGTCCCATGTTCCGATGGTTCACGTCGTGTACCATGGAGAGTGTGGTCGACCTTTCTATTGACCCCGTTATTGGGTTGCCTTCGCCGGCCAAAGAAGGACATCGTTGGTGTCATCGCCGGCCAAAGTTGTCCCGAGTAGGAGTACCATGAACAACAATCGTTGGTGTGTGTCATTGTTAAATATACAGGACAGATACAAACACAATACGGACATAATCACTTGCACACCGTTAACGAAAAACATACTTCAAATATTTTACCTATTTTTTTGGTTGCTTTAGTTGCTTTATTTCTTGGCTGCAGTTCATCTTTGCACTGATGGCTATAGTTGGACTCATCAAATAGTTCATTTAAGTTTCATTTTATGTTCAAATAGTTCACCAGGTGCAGTTGGTCTTTGTGCCATTCCTGTGCCAATTGCACAACAGGTCATCTAGTTACAACAAACCATGCCCCTCTAAATGCACCTGTCCAGGAATCGGTATCGCAGAAACCTCTAGCAGATTCCTATAAAATGACTTTGATGCAGACAGTGTTTGTTAGCTCGAGTTCACATGAGCTCAGGAGTAAAATCCAAAAAAAATGAAAAAAATCCATTTTTGTGGCAAACGTTAACAAATATTTTGAGTGCTTGCAAAGTACTGTAGCATCATGGAGTGTCATTTAAAGAAACAAGATCAATGCTTCAAAAATGCTATTTTCGGAAGCATTTTGTAGTGCTGATTTTTTTTTACGACTTCCCTGAATGTCATCTCATGATGAAACAATTCAAGCACTCAAAACATTTATCAAAGTTTGGCGCGAAAACAAAAACAGTTGTTTACTGTCCATCACAAGCTCATTTGAGCTCAGAGGCAGAAGAGGACTTTCGCATTGATGGTGGGCCATTGGAGTCGATTGATCATGTACTGAATAGTCCATGCTCAATGCCCTAACTACAAAATCACTGCTAGAAAACCAAAAATTGCTTTTTGAAGTCGGTTGCATTGGTGTTACCTCGAGCTGGTTGAAGCATGTAACTGGAAGACCGAAATTTGAAACCTTAGACCCTGTTCGGAATTCCATCTCCGCAAAACCCCGAGAGCTGCAGTGTCAGGAAACAGGTGCAGGTGCTCCATGATTTTCAACTGCAATTCAGCTGCTCCAGGAGTGCGGTCATGGGGCGGAGGTACTCCGAACAGGGCCTTAATGCTCAATACCTGCAAATTGTTTCCATGATTTCTTTCGAGCATTATCCCAGGGAGGCGAATGGATTGTCACACTATCTGGCTAGGCATTGATTCTCTCCTTCTTAATTAATGAATGAGGCAAGTCTTTTGCCTGTTTCAAAAAAAAAATAAGACTAGCTATGATTGGGCAGATGATGCTCCCATCTTTTTATCGTCGCATGTACTACTCTATGTAGCTCCACCACAGATTATAAAATCACCATGGGGATGGGGCTTTCCCTTCAAAAAAAATACTTGGAATGTTTCCCGAAGAGTGTAGGGCGCAGTAACCGCCACGCACAAACACTGGCATAATTGTTCCCTGTACCAACCCAGTTTAGACCAATCCCGTCGACACTTTTGTTCTGGCAACATCTAACAAACATACGAAGGAAGAGCATATCAATGGAGTACCTGAACTACACGTAAGCTTTTAGGCAACAGGCGGACACATCTGACTTGGAGAATTTGGGGGCACACAAAGAGAAAGGGGAAAT
Source organism: Hordeum vulgare subsp. vulgare (assembly GCF_904849725.1). Classification (NCBI taxonomy): domain Eukaryota; kingdom Viridiplantae; phylum Streptophyta; class Magnoliopsida; order Poales; family Poaceae; genus Hordeum; species Hordeum vulgare. Next base: position 357,370,646 of record NC_058520.1, read on the forward strand.
AAGAGCAAACGCAATTGAGAAAAATGCAGTCAGAAAATACATAAAGGCTTCTGTGCTTGTGACCAGTCAATGATAACAACACTCTAGAGTTTGCGCAGGCCACTACAAGTATGGTACATTCTACAAGGATAGTTAGACCTATCCAAGGGCACCTGCAGCAACTGGGATGACATCAAATTGGGTTAGTTCTTGAACACAGATAGCTGAAGACATTTTCATGAGCTGCCCTCGTCATGTGTTTATCTGCAGCAGAAAAACGCCCTGTTTCTACATCATAAAACGTTGGCTGGAACTGGACGACAGATGTCCGCAAGGACCAACTTGTTTGACGTAGAAGGAAGGTTGCTACCTGATATCACTTCCAGAGCTTGACAAGCTTATCATGACTTACTGAGGCGACCAACCCTGATGCATTTGATGCAGCTAGGGCTGCAATTAAGCCGTCATGGGCGTTGCTGATGGTCACCGTATTCTTCTCCCTTATGTCCCAAAGTTCCAAGGACTGCGCAGACACGATAAAAATGTCAACACAAAATGGATTAACTTGGGCCTGATAAGTAATGACCGCATAAGATATGAGAGAGCTTGCCTCGTAACAACCAATTACAAGCAATGACGGATAATTCGGGTGAAAAACACAAGAATTGAACTTGTTTCCACTGCAATTCAACTCATTCACACGGTCGCCGTCATTTCCTGAAGTAAATGACCACACCTTGACAGAATCTTCACTTACAGAGGCCAGATAGTCACCCGCAGCATCCCAACAAATCGACTGGATGTTCTTTATGTGTCCCTACGCATGAACAGAAGTTCCTATTACAGTGAGCACCACACTGATGAAAGAAACATTAATTGCAATACCAATCTGACAACATCGAATTGTGCTGGAAACTTGGATTGCAAGCAGGCAACATACTCGATAAATATATTCACTAATCACCCATTCATCAAACATTCGAAGGCCTACCCAAACCCATGTAATGATGATCTGATGTGTAGTGGCAACGGTCTAGCTAAAAGACATGAACCAAAATGAACACTATATTACTGCAACAATCCTATAATAAATCTCATACAGTATCATATAAGATCAGATAAATTCTCACACAAGTGCCTCTACAAGTCCCCTTATTTATCCTAAAACCATTGGCCTGGCTCAGCCCCAGCCCACAAACTTTTTGCAGGGCTCATTATCCCGCATCGCGTTACCCCCTCGCCAGTTTTTGTGATGCAAAATTCACTTCTGTAAATTTTCAAAAAATAAATAATAATTCATGTATCTAGGTTGTGGTGTAAAGTTTATGTACGTAAATGTTTATTTAAAAATATGACCAATTAAATCGCATTTTCACGGCGAGGTCCAACGCTCCGAGCTATAGCAACAGCAGCTATTGCTAACTATCGTGGAAACTATTTCCAATAGCGTCTTATTGATCAAACTATTAATAGTATCATATGCATGCTTAAAAGTGTGAGTCGACAGAACTAAGAAACCATAGTAATTTCGACGTACTTATATATATCTCCATAGCACCATTTCTCAAGTCTACACCTACCAAATCAGTCAAAGTAGCATTACAACCATTCAAAACAGAATCTGTCAAAACAAGATTTTGGATGCCATACTAGTAGGCTTTCTGATTTTTCAATTGATGTCTTGTGTACTCAAATGCATATTCTTTCTGGGCTTAGTTATATAACTAGAATTGAAAACGGCTTGCTGTTTTGGCCCATTACCATATACAAGGAATAGCTTCAGCTAATGCTGCTTTCACTCAAGGCAAATAGCCATGCTAGAATAGCGATACAAGGTGCCATGACATAGCTATTAGGCTGCAAAAAAAAAAAAACCTAGAGCGTAGCAGTAGCTAGCCATTTAAAACACTTAGTATGACCATTTGCAACCTGTGCAAAATGGAGGCTGCCAAATCAGCTGAACTCCCAAATTACCAGAATGACTTCTGACAAACCTATGTTTAGTGTCCATACATGTTGCAAAGAACCCAAGATCGCAACCAAATTTTCCCAGTGGTTCTAGTAAGACATTTGTTAAATGCTACAAAGGTGGGGCCACTGGAGAAGAAAAGAAAAGCATGGTATAGCATAAAGTACACATAGCAAATGCACAAGTAATTGGGAAAAGTTGAAAACAATTCAGGGATGTGTTTGACTATGATCTCTGGTAACGAACCTGTAAGGCATTCCTACACACTTGTAGTGTTTCTGCATCCAATATTGATATCATCTTCTCAGAGGCAGCTGCAAGATATTTCCCTTGACGAGGTTGATATCTCAACTGCAACTGAGTTGCACCTCCCTGGGAAGATAAGATACCGGTAACAGGAGAAAGTTTCAACGCACTATAAAATAACATCCTTGACAAACAAGAAATGTTTGGGAGAGAAAAAGGGCTGCATACGTTGAAGACCCTAACACACGTCACACAGCTACCATTGTTTATGCTCCAGCAGCGCACTTCCCCATCACTATCACAGGAGCAAATGATGTCTTCTTTATTTGAATGAAAATCAAGTGACTTAACAGATGCGGAATGACCCGTGAAAGTGCGGAGGGAATAGTCTGGCTGTATATAGTCAATTAATTAGTAAGTGCATTTTAAGGTATATGACATCTTGTGAAATGTATGAGAGACAGTAGTTAGAAATAGGTATACATTGTCAGCATCCCAAACCCGCACAGTTTTGTCAAAGGAAGATGTTGCAAGGCGGGTCATGCTTGGGCTAAATCGAACATCTGTAATAAGCATCGAGTGTTCTTCTAATGTAGATTTGGGGTTTAGGGCATCTGTAAACCATAAAACAGCCTGAAAAATGCAAAAGCGGGTATAAGCTTCCAGTTTCTTTCACACCAGTATATTCACAATTACTTATATGTTGGTGTCCATACCTTCTTATCGTGGCCTCCGGTGGCGAGCAGTTTTCCATCTGACGAGAAATGGCAACAGGTAACTTTGCTTGTACTCGCACGGGCTTTTGCAACCTCAGAGAAACCAGACCCTGCAATAAAGAAAAACTGGGCAATGAGTAACCCCATCAAAATAATTTGCAACCAAGTAGAATGAAACAAGTCCGCGGCACCCCACGGCATATAGAATCATTTATCAGCATACCCATGTCCTACATAGCAAATGAATCCCAGATCAAACACATCCATATAAATTCTTCGCCAAATCAGCTATTCTCCCATGTATTAAGCTCAAAGAAACCAATTAGTCTCAAAGCACACCACCTGCTAGGGGGCACTCGATGACTTCCTGTCACCCTTACTGTCATCACAATTCATTACTCACCGGCAATGGATGTATCCTCCGCCAAATTAGATCAATGCTAAATGTTGTGATTGACTCCCAGTGAGTTATGCAAGAATTTAACTTAAGGTGCATGCTATAGTGGGGTTATGAAATTTCAAATTCCAAATTTGATTGACACTAAGATCTGTCAGCTGCTGAAATGATATTTCGAGCAAGAAGGGCTTGATCAAGGTACAACGATGGCTCAGCAGAAACGTCCCTTGGCATCTACTAGCCGCTTTTCGGTTTGGCAGGGATTGCCATGGATTAAGAGCGATTGGCAAGGAATTGAGCTATATTCCCTGCTAATTCCTCTTAATCCCTGTCAAACCTCTTCAAACCGAATAGGGCCATAGGAAGTAGCTTTTGGGAAGGTGATACAACATAAAACACGGTAAATTATAATTCCAAAGTGTCCTTTCCTACAGTTTTGCTCTCATAACTACAAGTACGATAACGTACTTACTAAACTGATAATAATTAACTACAACAGAACTAAAGACCCAAAAGCATTGCATCTTGCAAAAAAATACACTATACGCATTTTTTATTTAACAAGTTATCTGATACAATCATGCAAATCAATCTCTCAAAGAAAAAAAGGAATTGCAACTTGTTGAAACCAAGAATCACACATGACATTCCAAAGGAATATGCGTGGGAAATACGGCGATTGTTACAGCTAGGCCAATCTATTTGTTCAGACGAAAGAGTCTACTCAAGAAAAAACATGTATCAGAGGGAAACAAAACATACCTTTACTGGCATCAATGCAGTGTCCCATGGTTTCCCGAGGATCCATGTCCTCCTGTGATAAAAATGAGTCTACATTTTCATCCAAGGAGCCATCTTCCAGCAAACGGTCCACATCACCCTGAAATTAAGAACTTCTGTCATCTCACTAACAGAGGCAATGTGCTAATGACACTTTCCAAGGAGAATGTCTGATTTTTCACAGTATAAATACCAGTGGGTTTACTGGAGAGTTCAAGCTTCCAGTGCCATCAGAACCAAACATCATCAATGGTTTCGACGGACCACCATTATGCAGCAGCTGTGGCATGGACATTGCATCTCCTGGTGTGTGAGTGGAAGGCGTCGAAGGTGCAGAACTTGGAGATGGCCCAGCAGTATTTGCTGTTCCTGAACTATTAGCTCTACTAGAGGAGACAGGTTTCTTTCTCTTCTTTGATGCCTGAACCACAAAGAGAACAATGTCAGTGTTTGAACCACTAAATCGAATTAATATCAAATTTACTAATCTAAAACAATTGAATGATTACCCATATCTTCCGACAAATGATATATCACAGAACCATGAGTAATAGTGAAAGCTCAAAGGGGGCATACTAACCGCATGACAACAAAAAACTGAAACTCCATAGGAAATTACGTACTGAACATCAGAGTAATGCTTAAAACAGGTGGCAAGGTAGCATAGCGAATTGCAGTTCAAATATACTGTGCAAAATCTGAGAACTGCTAGCGTGACTTTACAAAGAGACAAACAATGCTCCTATTGTCTTATCAAGTTATCATAGGTTAACAAATGTGTCTGCACAGAACACCATCCAAAACTTGAGATCCTAACACTTATTAAGCACTCAGCTCTGTAACTGTATGTGGCGGGCCAGTTCTTTTGGGTGGCTTAAAAAATAAGCTGCCTCTACCCAGCTTTAAAAAAATGCCCACTAAATTTGCTGAGACTTCTAAATTAGTTATCTCATAACTAGCTCAAAAGCCTCAATGAATATAAGAGACGGCTTATGAAAAAAGCTAGGGAGGAGGCGGCTTATTTTTTAAGCTGCTAAAAGAACTGCATGCGACTGAAATGGGATGCATGCTTCGTTATAAGATTGATTTATCGCTAATGACTCAAAAAAGAGGCAAACAAAGGTATATCTACAACCATTAAGACCGTCACTCCACATTGCAGCATAAATAAGCAGTATTATGTTAGATTTAAAATATTAATATAAACATCATCTGCTGAAAACATTGTATTTGCATAACAGTAACATACTTGGTCAGCTACTACAAAAGAGTTTGGTATGCTTCCATCAATAGGCGTGCATCCAACTCCAGGCTTTTCCTGTTGCTGGAGAAGCTGATTTGAGCTCTGAGATTGCTGACTGGAGACTGTAGATTGCTGAAGCTGCTGTTGCTGTTGTAAATGAGCAATTTTCTTCTACTACATAGAAACACTCATATAAGGAGAGAAAGAGCATAGTTAATAGAACAATAGAAATTAACTTTCCTGTTATAGGTTTAGTCATCAAAGGAACAACAGCAGTTCCTGGTTTCTAAGATTGTTTGGCTGGTCAGCTTCACTAATAGAGGCAGTAATAGTATGCAGATAAGATGATGAGAAAAGTACAACAGTTGCAGCACTTCAAATAGAAGGAATGGAAAGGTCTACAAAAACAAAGGAGTAGAATTCGTTCTCTGTTTAGTTCTTAAATGTATGAAAGAAAATGTTATGAAGGGAAAACAGTGTTGGACAAGTAAAAAGGTCTAATGGATGGAAACTACTCCCTCTGTTCCTAAATATAAGGCCTTTTAGAGATTTCAATACGAACTACATACAGATGTATATAGACGTATTTTAGAGTGTAGATTCACTCATTTTGCTCCATATGTAGTCCATTCTGAAATCTCTAAAAGGCTTATATTTAGGAATGGAGAGAGTAAAACTGAATATGTTTCATTTGGATCAGTTCTGAATATATGTACCATTTGGCTAGGATGTTCGCGTTCCATCCTTCTGTAAACAAACTGCGAGTACAGTCTCTATATAGTACTCTCTCCTTCCAAAATATAAGGCGTATTAGTTTTTTCCTAAAGTTAAAAAATTTAGTTTGACCAAGTTTATAGTAAAATTATCAACATCTATAATACCACATACATACACTACGAAAACATGTATGTGGTGAGTTCAAATTTATACACTTACATACATATTTATTTGGTGTTGTAGATGTTGATTTATTTATTTTTTGTATAAACTTTAGTCAAACTTAAGAACGTCTTTAGCTTGACTGAGGACAAAACTAATACGCCTTATATTTTCAGAAAGAGGGGGGAAGAAACTAAGAACACCATAAGCATCATTATTGCTTCAACTAGGTAAATATAATACCTCATAGAGAAAAACTTATATTGCTGATTCAGAATTGCTAATTTCATTCGACTGATTTTTAATTTGGCGTCACTCGAATGCTTTGTCTTTCCAATCACGTGCTGTGATTGAACTACCAGTTTGTTCATGTGTATAGGGTAATAGCACTCGCTCCAAGCTATAGTATGTACTGCGGGTGTTTATTTATTTTGTTTATGTATTTGGTATTAGCATTCTCCTCACAAGCATTCCACATTGTTTCAATCGTATTTTTTATTTATATGGGCTTACTATTCTAGTACAACTGTTGTTACAGTGGTCATGTACATCAAATACAGTATTCATTACTTGTATTTTTTTTCGAGAAAACGCAAAGACTTTGCGTCTCATTTCATTGAACAGAAGAAGAGTTTAGCAGTACAGGTCTCCGAGCAGGAGAGATACAGGGTCAAAATGCAAGAAAATTAGTGTCCGTCCCAAGCCATGGGGAGGACCAGTCCCAGGCCAGTGGCGCCTGCCCGACCCAGAGTTATCTGCTTCTCAGCGGTTGACCCACATGTTGGTTGTTATGATCAGAGGCCCAGTTAGCCAAACTGGCCTAGTTATCTTAATAATATTAGGGGCTTAGCCCAAGTTATCTTAGTTATCTTGGAGTCCAAGTTATCTTAGTTATCTTAGAGTCCAAGTTATCGAGATTATATAAACCGATGTAAACAGCTCTTTTGGAATCAAGCAATAAGACAATTCTATTGCCCGGCTCCCAGAGGAGCCGGAACCCTAACCCTAGCCACCGCCTCCTCTACTCGTCGTTGCCTCCTCCCTACGCCGAGACGGCGCGGTCGCGCCGGCCGCGGCGCCCTCGTCTCCTCCAACCTCCATCCTACCCTTATAACCTAAGGCAGAGGGCCGGTAGAACCCTAGTTTCTACCAGTTTGGTATCACGAGGCTCTGGTTCGATCATGTCATCACCGCCGCCCGTCTCCACCGTTGTCCCACACCACCACTCCGATGATCTCCACGGCCGGCTGGCCGCACCTGCCTGCGCCGGCCTCTTCTGTCGCGCCGCCTCCGGCCGTCCTCACTCCGGAGGAGCTGACCGGCGCGATCCGCGACCTGGCTACCGCCATCCAGGGCATCCGGCTATACCTAGCCGCGCCCTACGGGCCGCAGCCAGCCGCGCCCTACGGGCCGCAGCCAGCCGCGCCACCACCGGCCAGCGCCGGCCCGTCCTGGCCGCCCTGGCAGCAGCCGCTGCTGGCGGCAACCGCCGCGCTCGCCTGGCCGCTGCAGCCAACACTGCAGCTGCCTCCGCCACCCTCGGCCGGGCCGCTGCAGCCGACCCTGCAGCTGCCGCCGCCGCCACAAACCACCTCCGGGCTGCGCCCTACCTCTGTGCCGGGGGTGCCGATCCACCAGCTCCGGTTTCCCCCCTCGTCGTCGCCGCTACCGGCCTGGGTGACCGAGTCGTCACAGCCGGTGTACACTACGGCCTCGGAGCCGCCGCACATCCAGTCGCCACCGGCGCCACCCCCGCAGTACGGCGGGCCCTCCAGCTTCGCCGGCGCCGACCCCTGCACTACTCCGCGCCGTACCGCCAGGGCAGCCCTACCCACACGCCGCCGCGCTTCGCCAAACTGGACTTCGCCACCTATGACGGCACAGAGGACCACCTGAGCTGGCTCAACCAATGTGACCAGTTTTTTCGGATCGCACCTCGCTCGCTTCATATCACCTCCGAAGTGCCACACAGACGTGGTATTACGCTCTCGAGCAGGACGAGGGCGGCATGCCTCCATGGGAGTGTTTCCTCGAGCTCTGCCTCCTACGTTTCGGGCCTCCGATCCAAGGCCTCCTACGTTTCGGGCCTCCGATCCAAGGGAGCCGGTTGGCGGAGCTTGGCCGCCTACCCTTCACCTCCACGGTGCAGGACTTCGCCGACCACTTCCAGGCCCTGGCGTGTCACGCGCCTGGCGTGACGACTCGCCAGCGGGCCGAGCTCTTTGTCAGGGGCCTCCCCGACGACATCCGCGTGGACGTCGAGATGCGCGGACCACAGGACATCCAGACAGCCATGTACTATGCTCGCGCGTTCGAGCAGCGGGCGGTGGCTATGCAGCAGGAGTTCCCGGCCCAGGCACCTCGCCCACCCCCTCAGCCGGCTATGTCTGCACCCAGCCAGCCTGCCCAGCCGGCGACAGGGACGCCCGCCACAGCAGCACCTCCACCGTTCCGTCGGTTAACCCCGGCCAAACAAAACGAGCGTCATCGCCAGGGGTTATGTTTCAACTGCGATGAGCCCTACGTGCCAGGCCACGTCTGCCCACGCCTCTTCTATCTGGAGGCGGACGACTATGTCGCGGAGGATACAGCTCCATCTGAGCTTGCAGAGGCGGCAGCCCCGACGTCAGCCACCGCTCTCGTGGTCTCCCTGCATGCCCTTGTCGGCATACGAACGGAAACAACGATGTTGTTGCCAGTGACGGTTAATGGGGAGCGCCTCTTAGCTCTCCTGGACACGGGCTCTACACACAACTTCCTGCCCGCGTCTACCATGCATCGCCTGGCCCTCCAGCCGACGGGCGGCGAGCAGCTCCGAGTTACCGTGGCTAATGGTGACCGTCTCCGCTGCCACGGAATTGCACAGCAGGTTCCCATCCTCATCGACGACGAGTCCTTCGCCATCACGTGCGTCGGCATCGACTTGGGCGACTAGGACTTCATCCTCGGCGTCGACTTCTGCGGACGCTCGGACCCATCCTTTGAGACTTCGACGCACTGACCATGACTTTGTGGCATCAAGGGCGCATGGTGCAATGGAAGGGCGAGGGTGGCACTTCTCCAGCATTTCCCTCTCAGCTGTCGACCGCCATAGCAGACTCCGAGCCGCCCCTGTTGGCTCATCTCCTCATCTCCTGCAACGGCACAACGACCTTTTACAACGACCTTTTACCGGTGCTCCTTGTTCACAAGCCCGGGGGCTTGTGGCGTTTCTGCCTCGATTACCGTGTTCTCACTACCACGACGACGAGGGTCAATTTTCCTATACCGGTCATGGCGGAGCTCCGGGAAAAGCCGCAAGGGCCACGCTTATTCCCTACGCTGGACTTGCGTTCTGGCTACCATCACGATCACTTCGAGTTTTTGGTGATGCTTTTCGGTCTGTCCAATGCGCCGACGACATTCCAGGCCTTGATGCACGACGTACTTCGGACTAGCTCAACCCTCCGAAGGCACCTTGGGAGCAGCTCAAGGAATTCCGCCAACATTTTCTAGACATCCAGCTCGAGGACGAGCTGTTTGCGCAGGCGTGGAGAAATGTTATGATCAGAGGCCCAGTTAGCCAAACTGGCCCAGTTATCTTAATAATATTAGGGGCTTAGCCCAAGTTATCTTAGTTATCTTAGAGTCCAAGTTATCTTAGTTATCTTAGAGTCCAAGTTATCGAGATTATATAAACCGATGTAAACAGCTCTTTTGGAATCAAGCAATAAGACAATTCTATTGCCCGGCTCCCAGAGGAGCCGGAACCCTAACCCTAGCCACCGCCTCCTCTACTCGCCGTTGCCTCCTCCCTATGCCGAGACGGCGCCGTCGCGCCGCCGCGGCGCCCTCGTCTCCTCCAACCTCCCTCCTATCCTTATAACCTAAGGCAGAGGGCCGGTAGAACCCTAGTTTCTACCATTGGTAGTGTAGCTGACAACCGCTGACAACTGTTGGTAGACATGACTGTTAGGAGGTATTAGTATTAGTTTAGGAGTCCTTATTAGTCTATTAGTATTAGTCTAGGAGTCCTTATTAGTCTATGTTTACTTTCCTTGCACCTCAAGTCTTGTGTAATATATATATGCCCCTTGGGCCTTCAATAAACATAAGTTGCTTTCCTAACATGGTATTAGAGCCTAGGTTTAGGTCACCGAACGCCGCAACTCGTCCTCACGATCCAAATTTTTTTCCCGTTCCCGCTCCAGCCCCCGTTGGATCCCGTCCGCCTAGATCTGCTCCATCTGTTGTTCCTGTCGCTGAATCTCGTCTCTGCCCCCCGCTGGATCCCGTTCCCGTCGCTGGATCCAGTCTCAGCCCGCACAAGATGAGAAAGAACAACGAGGCCGCCGCAGCGACAGTGGCCACGGGGTTGCACCCGTACCTGGCGAACGCCAAGCCGGCGAAGCTACACCCGTGCAAGCGCTGCCCCAAGGTGTTCAACTCGGGCGTGCAGCTCGACGGGCACATGAGGATGCACTACGACGGCCAGGTGAGAGGGAGGAGGCGCCGCGTCAGCGCTCCCGCGTCGGCTCCCGCGTCTTCGTGCTCACCGGCCAGGAGGCCCGCTTCGACGCCGGCCCCGCCATCCCGCTTGCCTACGCCGTCGCGGGCTTCTCTGCTCTGCTCTCATCCTTCTGCTACGCGGAGCTCGCCACCGAGATCCCATCTGCCGAGGGCTCCTTCATCCAGGTCAACGCCCGCACAATATGAGAAAGAACAACGAGGCCGCCGCAGCGGCAGTGGCCGCGGGGTTGCACCCGTGCCTGGCGAACGCCAAGCCGGCGAAGCTGCACCCGTGCAAGCGCTGCCCCAGGCTTCGTCAAACCCGCCCATGCATCTACTACTGTCGCTACATGCACGCCATGCTGCCCACTAGTACTTCCGCATGCACGCCATGCTGCCCGCTAGTACTTCTGTCTACTTTCGCATGCACGCCATGCTGCCCGCTGGTGCTAGCTACCACTTGGTACAACGTGGTGTATGCTACCTACTGCTAGCTACTTCCTGCTGCTACTATGCTCTCTCTTCCGTTGTCATTGTTTCTAGTTTTTCAGGGTTTTTTTTCCGCTGCGTCTACCAAATCCGTAGATATTTTGTGTTCTCATGCCATGCGAGTCCATCATACCTTAGTCCGTCAGCCTTTCTCCGGTCCTGATCCTTTCTATACAACTTTTGTGGCCTATTTGCCCTTGTTGTTTTCTATAGGATTTTCTGGACTTCTTTTGCATTGTCGATCTACGTCCATCGTGCCTTATCCGCCGAGCTTCTTTCGCCGACGGTTGTCGAGGACTATGATTTTCTGCACAATGTTTTATTCTCTTGATGTGCCATCTTCTTTTGACAACCCATCTTCTCTTGATACTTTTGTTGTATCTTCAAGTGATGCGATGTCTTCCTCTGATGTGCCATCTCTTCGGTGTCTTCCTCTTGATGTGCCATCTTCTTTTGACAACCCATCTTCTCTTGATACTTATCTTGTATCTTCAAGTGATGCGGTGTCTATCTCTGATGTGCCATCTCTTCGTTCTCTCCTTCGGCGACTCGACAAGTTTTGAAGACTCTTCATGCTACGACGACACTCTCAAGACGCGGACTTGGATTATCATTTTTTTTAGTATTACACTTCTTCAAATGCAATGCTATTGCATACGCTTTGCATTTGAGGGGGGGTGTTAGGAAGTATTAGTATTAGTCTAGGAGTCCTTATTAGTCTATTAGTATTAGTCTAGGAGTCCTTATTAGTCTATGTTTACTTTCCTTGCACCTCAAGTCTTGTGTAATATATATATGCCCCTTGGGCCTTCAATAAACATAAGTTGCTTTCCTAACAATGACCACTATAACAACAGTTGTAACAGACAGATAACAGCTACACAAGGTGAATTCATTTTCAGTCGATTGTCATACAGACAGTCCCACAATTAGCAGCAGAAAATTAGCCCCTGAAAGGTAGGACGTCATAGAACATACCTTTATTAGCATGTCTATATCTGTTCGTGATCCACCACTTTGGCTAGGAGAACCAATATTTGGAATGATATCCCCACCACTGTTTGTCTGCCCATCTTGCCCCATGGCCATATTTCTATTGTTAAGAAGCATCCTTAATCTTCTGGTATCAACATCACTAACTGTAGGGGAAGCCATGTTTTGCTGCGCTTGCATCAAAAGCTGCTGTTGCTGTTGTGGATTCAGAAATTGGAGCTGTTGAAATTGTTGTTGCGGAGATTGCATAAATGACTTCGGCTGCAGGATACCGGAGCGAAGCTGGTCAAGGCCCTGGTAAATAAAAGGTGTATATGTTACAACAGAATTTGCAAGATAGCACCCATGTTAGAGCAATCAATGTCAATCACATGGTTTACAGTATACTCGGAAAGTACACAAATTGTTTGTTGCTTCTGCAACTGCAGAATGCACATGTGCTCTGCATAACAGCCCAAAGAATTCATTGTTCACAAATTGCAAAAGTGTGCTTGCTAAGGATACCCAGGAATCAGTAACAGAACTAGAAACTGGCAACAAGAGAGAAACATGTAACGAACAAGCAGTGCAACCATTAAGGTATGTGGAGACGTTGGTATTTTCGTTCAGAATGGCCACCAGGGCCACCCAGCAGTGGTTCGACTACTGCCGAGAACAAACCAATCCGGTTGCGGGTTACCGAGTTGAACCTCATGAGCACTAGACTTCAATATTTTGTGCCGTATCAGTTGATGGAATATCACACCTCTCCCTCCCTCCATGTTGCATTCACAAAGTGGATCTTCAGGTGCAAGTACACGTCACGAAAAATAACATCTACCACTCTACCATAGTACCACGCAAAAGAAAAATAATTGATGTAAGAAAGTTAAATCTTCCTGGAGCGTCTGCACTTGGCAAGGGTTTATCATACATCACCTGGAAAAGGAGGGGCTACACACTTGCAGTTCTATGGAAACTAAACTATTTGTTTATATAATATAACTGTGCCCCTGCATTATGCAGACACACCAAGGATGTGCCTCGACCCCTATGCATATAAACAGCCAAAACCGAATCCACAATAGGACCATAAATCATAAGCAGGACACATACATGATAAGAAATAAAGCGTAATCATAAGATAAAACGTACCGTGAGTGGCCAACCTTTCAGAGTCAAATTGCTTCCACCTTGATTAGATCCTGTTTAAAATGACATCTGGATTAAGCTTAGCAAACCAAGCACTAAAAACAGTTTGAATAAGAAAATAGTGTAAGCTGAAATTTGAATAGTTAACTGACGCAACAGCAAATCTAGGCAATAAGCTGGACAAACTATTACCTTGGACACCAATGAATGATCCCTCAGGACCTGCACTCCTGGGTGTCAAAACTGGAGTGATCTCAGTTTTTATACTCTGTAAAGAATAAAATATGATAGCAGATAAGAAACTAAAACTGATAATGCCCACTCTTTTCTAACTAGTTTTGGCATTGTGCATAATTATGAGAAGCAGTGGGAAAACTTTATGTAACCTGTTCTTGCATAGGCAATTGTGGGTTTCTTGCCTGAACCTGTTGCAGAGCACCTGACAACCCACCAACAGTTCCATGCAAAATTTGCCTATAAAAGGTAAAATTTCAATATTATTTGAAAGCAAATGCACATCTTATTTGCATGAGCCAACATCAACAGTTATTCCTTATGGTGTGATAAGTTTCTTACTCTAAGGCCCAATCATGATTCATGAATCATGACAGGTCATGGTACTTCCAGTAGTGAACGAAGTCACATACCTTTTGTGCAATCAAAAATTATAACCTTACAATGCTACAGAACAGAACAGTTGTCTGCTGCGTATCCATAACAACATTGCAACGTACTAAAGTCTAGACATAAACTATAGCGGTCATGTGAAGAAAAGAGTGTGATGTAACAGTCGTGTGTCCTGTAGCAACACAAAGATATGTACCCACCCAACCAAAACAAAAATGTTATAGTAAGTATATTACTTGCTATAAATAAGGATTTTTATCCCATATACAAATCTACTCCATTCCAAATTAATTGAAGTTCTAGCTTTGCCGTAAGTCAAACTTCTCTACATTTGACCAAGTCTACAGAAAAATGTGTTAATATTTAAATCATATATATAGTACAAAAAGTATTTTATGATAGGAGTAGATATAAGTAGACAAATTTAGTTCCGTAGATAGACTTGGGCAAATGTGAAGAAGTTTGACTTAGAGAAAAGTCAGAACTTCAATTAATTTGGAATGGATGGAGTAATAGTTAGTCATGTTACTGATCTTCTCCGTATTTGTGAGGAGGACCCCATATAAAGAGGCCTATTACGACCATCAAGATTAAGCAAGAAATACATAAAAAAATCCTAGTCTATCAGGGACTGCATCCTCAAGGCGCTGTTGCGTCGATGAAACTACTTCATAGCAATAACACAAAGAGAAGTGTCACATTCCTTGACCCTCAAGGTACAATCAATTGATGGAAATAAATAAATTCAGAATGAGAGTATGGTTCAAAATTCCAAATGCTACAGGGCCTACTGTGATCTGAATTTGAACAAAAAAGGTATACAAATTTTCCAGGACGAACAATCTAGAAAAAATAAGGTAAATTCTCGAACGCACCTTGCGCTTAATGTTTTATGTGCCTGTTTGATCACAAAGATGCCAATTATGCTACAGAGAAAGGGACAAATCCTAACCCAGGATATAATGCACACGAGATCTCTCCAACAAGAACTATGCACTCATAACAATTTATTGTTTTCCCTCAGTTCCTGTTCTACCATCTCATGCAAGTTTGTCAACGCATACATAATCTACAAGTTGAGATAATAAATACCCTGAAGATTGTCCGCCTGCGGCTGCTTTCAACGACGTTTGGTTTGGATCAAGTGCTTGGCCAGCATTTTCCCCATACCTTTGCTGCACCTGGAATTTTCACAATACAAATAAACATTTTACGTTTATCGTTGTTCTATAAGGGGGTTTCTACCCCACCTAGGCGGCGTTTAGGCACTAGGCATCACCCCTCCAGCCTGCCCAGGAGGCTACCTAACCGAACTAGCCGGCGACTAGGCACTAGGCGCCACCCTGCAGCCGTGCTTAGTGCCTTTCCAAATACTGTTATTTTCGCGAGGAATCAACAAAAAAAAAATAAGAAACATGATCTGGTAGGAGTTATACCTTCAATGATGCCTCATCCAGAGAATCTCTTTGAGAAGGGAGCTTTAATCGCTCCTCATACATTTTTGCTGCCATAGCATTCGCAGTTGCTGGGTTTTGCCGCATTAAAGGATCAATTCCAGAAAGCCCACTTGCAGTGCCATTAAGAAGATGAGAACCATCTCTACGCTGCTGCTGCTGCTGCTGTGCAGCTCTCTGTAACAACATTTGCTGCATTTGTATTTGTTGATGCTGTTGAGATTGTTGCTGCTGCTGAGATTGTTGTTGCTGCTGTTGCTGTTGCTGTTGTTGTTGCTGCTGTTGCTGTTGCTGTTGCTGCTGTTGCTGTTGTTGCTGCTGTTGCTGTTGTTGTTGCTGCTGCTGCTGAGATTGCTGCTGAGATTGCTGTTGTTGATGATGCTCGTGTTGATGTTCCCTTGCTTTCACTAACTGAGTCTGACAGGGTACAATAAAGTATAGCTTTATTTCTATGAACTTCTATGGGTTCTCTATAAAATTTACTTGAAAATGTGATTTTTCTAGTTTTATTTATGTTCCATAATTTTTCGAACTCCATAGTTCCTCTGATATTTTTCACTGATGGGCTGTTATGCTTGGTAGGGTGTAGCGTGTATTGTGTATTGTACCCACCGCAAATAGTCCCAGTTGTACTTGGGGAAAAGAGTAGCATCAAGCTAATGGGAGAGAGAACTAGTTGTTAAAGCTCAGAGTAGTGGAGAGGAGAAGAAACAGAGCTCAGATCAATGTAGGGAAAGAAGAAGCTTTGGGAAGGAAGATAATAGAAAGCTTTGGAAGGAAGGTAACAGAGGGGTCAAATTTGGCAGATCTATAGCTGGCCACATCATACTAATGGAAGTTATACAATCCTACTATGTAGTATTTTGGTGGTACAAAACTGAAACGATACATCATTGCACTATTTTCCATTTTTCCTTATAAGAACCAGGTATTTCAAGTTTTACCCATGAAATGGATAATATATTATAGAAAAGAAAGAGCAAAGGTACATACCTGAATATATGATGCTGCAATATCTGAATGCTTCTCATTTGTTCTTGCTATGAATATATCCCAAAATACCGACCACCATTCAAAAAGGAAGCCACCAGGAGCATCAATTGCTAAGAGAAAGATAACCGCAGAAGGTGAACAGCAGTACTCGATATGGGGAAACTAAAAGCCTACTTACTAAAATAGCTTCATGTCAACTTGCTGAGAGGTACATACCAACTGGATCTGGTGAAACCTTCCCTTCCATTTGGAAGGCTTTTGCAGTTTCCTGCAGATTTCTCTTCACAAAATAGTCATATATGTAGACATCCAACCTGTTTTATTAGACAATCAATCATTTAGTTTACTGAGAAGGATGTTGAAGTTTAAACCAGATAAGTTTGAATTCACAAGTACATTGTCATTAGAAACAGAGGAATGCTACTGCATTAACTTTATTTCATGTTCTCACATTCTCAATAACAAATTAATCATGAGCTAGAAGCTTAAAAAGAAAGTCCTGATGTGTTCTATACTAGCGGTTTAAAAATTGTGACCTTTTAATATTCACAGAAAATATTTAGGTAGAGCAACCGACTACACATGAGCCACAAATAATTACAACCAATCATTATTAGCAGGCGTGGCCACAATACCGAGGGCCTCGTCTAAAAGAGAAAATGCTCCTCGCAACGCTTCGCAGACCTCGGCGTATCTCCTACCGCCGTTGCCGCCGGCGTTGGCCGCGATGGCGGTGGGCCCAGCGCCGAAGGTGTCTGGGCGGGTGGTTCATGGCGGTGACCCCCTGGTGCGACTCGGGTGATGCCTACGAGGAGATCATGAGTGGCGGCCCTAAGTTGTGCGGCGACGGATGTCGCCTCCATGGCATGGTGCTTCTCTGGAAACGAGTGGTAGCGGTGGGCCATGGATCTAATCCCCAGACAAATCCGTCATCGGTGTGGCTCTTGGCCGGCCGGAGGTGCGCAGAGGGGCCAGTGAGGGGCTATTGGAGTCCCATTGCAGGTGTTCTGGCGGCTGCATGCACCTTCACGGCGCGGCCTTTGGTGTCATTTCCTTGTCGAAGGCATCGTTGTTGCAGTCTTCGTCACCTCGCTCGGGCTGCTCCGGGGGAAACCCTAGATCTCGGTATCCTACATCGGCGATGGTGGTGCCTTTGATGTCGCTCTTACCCTGGGGGTATCGTTTTGCAACAGGTGCTGATTGGAGGAGCCAGGAGTTGGGAGTGTTGCATCTACCGCACCGACGAGGGCAGGTCGACGACGAATGCGTGATGATGGACGCGCATAGAGTGGTGGCGTTGTTTGGCGCCGTGGCGGTGGTCGCCGGCAGGCCTGGCGAGAGTTATGCATGGATCCCTATCCTGAAGATGGGTCGATGGAAGACGGCGGCGGCGGCTTCTGGAGAGTGCGCATGCGAAGCGCGTTGAGGGTCCACCGGACCAATTTGTGCTCCCGACTCGCTATTGGTCTACTTGGTGAGGCCTCTAGGTCTAGATGGTAGGGCTTTGGTGAGAAGCCAGGGCACATGGACCGATCATGGCCACCCCCATTATTGAGCTTGTAGGGTAGCGACAGCTGTCGCAATCGAAGGTGGCTTCGAGTTGATCGATGTATTCTTTTTGTCAGACTTTGTTGAATAATTTAACAAAAATGGTTGTATGCATCATTTTTATGTAGGAGGCCAGGGGTCTCAACCCCCTTTTCTAAAGGAAAAAATCATTAGTAGGCTTTCCTTTTGCGAGAGAATCATCATTTGTCTGGCCATAGTGGGAGTAACTTAGCTAGTAACATAACGCACCCCAAGGCAAATTTGCTTATATGGCAAGTATTTAATGAGAGAGATGTTTGTGATAACATAATACGTTACCATAACATAACGCACCCCGAGGCAAAATGAGTCTACATCTAAGGCCAACTCCCAACGCAGACACCCAATTTGTCCGCTTTGTCCGTTTGGGTACGCAAGGCCAAACAACGCGACCCAACGCAGCGACCCAAACGAACATCGTGTCTTTTTTGTGTCCGCTCGGACCCATTTCCGTCCCAAATTTGGGTCCAAAGCGGACACAAACCGGACGCTCTCTGTGTCCTCATCGTCCGCCATTCTCTGGCCTGGCCCACCTGTCACCCACCCCATGACTCCACCCATACCCGAAGTTGGCGCCACCTTCCGCTGCCTTGCTTCGCCGTTGCCTTGCCTCCTAGATCTGTCGTGTCGCATCAGTGGTGTGTTGGCCGCCGCTCCGCACTCACGCCATCGGAGGGCGGGCCATGCGATGCGGGCGCTGTGGCCTATGCAGGGGAAGAGGCCTCACCGTGTGAGACCACTCGATCCAGACGAGATGGGCCACGCCGCCAGCTATTGCGTGGTAGTCGTGGCTGCAATGGCATGTCAGGTGTCGGACGTGCACGGCGGCGGGATGGATGCCCTGGTCGGCGCTGGTGGCCGCCATCCTCCTTCCGCCCAACGATGTCCTCTCTTCTGGTGTTCTTTCCAGGCATGTCCATCCCAAATGGGTCCAGTGCGTTGGGTCCACAGGTCGTGTCCGCCGGTCCGCCGGTGTCCACGTGTCCATTTGGCGCCTCAAACGACTCTCGCATTTAATCCAAAACAAATTGGGGGTAGGCTAGAGTTGAAACCCATAAGATCTCACAACCAACTCATGGTTCTGACACATGGATAGCAAGCTTCCATGCACCCCTGTCTATGGCTAGTTCTTTGGTGATACTCCAGTCCCTCAGATCTCTCTTTATGGACTCCTCCCATTTCAAGTTCGGACTACCGCAACCTCTCTTGACATTATCAGCACGCTTTAGCCGTCCGCTATGCACTGGAGTTTCTGGAAGCCTGCACTGAATATGCCCAGACCATCTCAGGCGATGTTGGACAAGCTTCTCTTCAATCGATGCTACCCCAACTTTACCATATATCATCATTCCGGACCCGGTCCTTGTGTGGACACAAATCCATCTCAACATGTGCATCTTTGCCACACCTAACTATTGCACATGTCACCTTTTAGTCGGCCAACACCCAGCGCTATACAACATTGCGGGTCGAATCGACGTCCTATAGAACCTGCCTTTTAGCTTTTGTGTCACTCTTATGTCACAGAGAACTCCAACTCCAAACGCTTGGAGTCATTTCATCCATCCGGCTTTGATTTGATGGTTCACATATTCATCGATATCCCCATCCTTCTGCAACATTGACCCCAAATATCCAAAGGTGTCCTTTTGAGGCACCACATGTCCATCAAGGCTTGTCTTTCCTTAGATAGCCAAGCGAAAGAGAATTCCAAGATTTTGTCTCCACGTACTCGGTTTTAGTTCTACTAAGCCTAAAACCTTTCAATTTCAAGGTTTGTCGCCGTAGCTCTAACTTTCTATTAACCCCCGTCCGACTATCATTGACTAGCACCACATCCATCAACAAAGCAAAAAGATAAGGGCTCAAAATTGACCCTAGTGCAGTCATATTTTAATCGGGAAGTCATCATTGTCGCCATCTCTTGTTCTAACACTTGTCACAACACTATCGTACAATGTCCTTGATGAGGGTAATGTACTTTGTTGGGACTCTTTGTTTCTCCAAGGCCCACCAAATGACATTCCGCGGTATTTCATCGTAGGCCTTCTCCAAGTCAATGAACACCATATGCACGTCCTTCTTTTGCTTCGTGTATTTCTCCATAAGCTGACATACCAAGAAAATGGCTTCCATGGTCGACCTCCCAGGCATGAAACAAAACTGATTTTTTGTCACGCTTGCCATTATTCTTAAGTGGTGCTCAATGACTCTCTCTCTCCCATAGCTTCATTGTATGGCTCATCAGCTTGACTCCACGGTAATTTAGTACAACTTTGAACATCCCCCTAGTTCTTGAAGATTGGTCCTAATATACTTTGTCTCTATTCTTCTGGCATCTTGTTTGCCCGAAAAATGAGGTTGAAAAGCTTAGTTAGCCATACTATCGCTATGTCTTTGAGACCTCTCCACACCTCAATGGAGATACAATCAGGGTCCACCGCCTTGCCTCCTTTCATCCTTTTTAAAGACTCCTTGACCTTAGACTCCTGGATTCGCTACACAAGACGCATGATGGTATCATCAAAGGAGTCGTCCAGTTCAATGGTAGAGCTTTCATCGTCCCCATTGAACAGCTTTTTGAAGTATGCTCAATCTCCTCGTCCTTCACCAGGAGTTGGTCTGCTCCGTCCTTGATGCATGTGACTTGGTTGACATCCCTCGTCTTCCTCTCTCGGATCTTGGTCGTCTTATAGATGTCCCTTTCGCCTTCCTTCGTGTCTAAGTGCTGGTAGAGGTCCTCATACGCCCGACCCTTTGCTTCACTCACAACTTGCTTTGCGCCCTTCTTTGCCACCTTTTAATTCTCTATGTTGTCTACACTCCTATCCAGGTACAGACGCCTGAAACAAACTTTATTCTCCTTAATAGCCTTCTGGACATCATGGTTCCACCACCAGGTATCTTTAGCTACGCTTCTACTTCCCCTGGACACTCTGTACAAACTCCTCTGAGGCCACCTTACCAATGCAAGTCGCCATCTTCATCCACATATTGTCTGCAGC
The DNA here is from genome assembly GCF_904849725.1 of Hordeum vulgare subsp. vulgare. Classification (NCBI taxonomy): domain Eukaryota; kingdom Viridiplantae; phylum Streptophyta; class Magnoliopsida; order Poales; family Poaceae; genus Hordeum; species Hordeum vulgare. The sequence goes on from NC_058520.1 coordinate 357,391,622, forward strand.
ACCTCCTTCCTCCCAAGGTCCCTCCTTAATAACCATCTCCTTGAACACCTGAGCTACCTCCACCACTTTGTTCTAGCGACTTTGTCATGCTTATCCCACTGGACACGAATCCAAAAGCAGAAGTCAGCCACCACAAGCTTATGCTGAGGGACAACACTCTCTCCAGGTATGACCTAACAATCTAGTCAAACTGTATATCTTCTCTTCTCGAGAGGATGAAATCAATCTAGCTAGAGTGTTGACCACTACTAAAAGTCACCAGATGTGATTGTCTAAGTACTTCCTGCTATGACCAGCCTTAGTAGGCTTGTGAAACTGTAACCTCCTGAAATAACGAAGCTACTTCGCCTTCAAAAGTGCAGCCCTTGTGAGAATATTAATGAATTGAGAGGTGCTAAAAATTCATCCTTTCACATTTTGACAAAAATCACAAGTCTACCATCAAAACCTAAGCTTCGGAACCAAATTAACTGTATACTAAAATCACTAATACAAGCGTACAGAGACAGTCTAATCGGGAAGTGAACTAATTATATACAAACAGGACACAAATCGTGCCAGCAATTACTCGCTAAGCTGAGCCTACTGGGAAAAGAGGAGCTACAATGGAAACCACTGAGAAGTAGGAGCTCCCACAAAACGATATTCCCCTCTCGCTCGCAGACAGTACTAATCAATCACAATGCTCCCTCAGGAAGCACCGTCACCGCAGAACTCCACGAATCAACACAAGGAAGCATGCAACAAACCAAGGATTTTAGAAGATATCCTCACATCTTATCCGCCTCCCAGTTGGTCTGCGACTGAGACTGAGACTGAGATTGAGACTGCGACATGGCTCCGCTCCCGGCGCCACAACCTAGGAAATCCGGAGGTGCCCACGGAAAAGGAGCCCGGCCAGGATGGTCTTTCCCCCCGACAAGCCACTCCGCCGCCTCCGCCTCTAGGGCGACCTAGGTAGTGGGCGCGGGCAGTGACGCGCTAGCTCCCCGCAGCCGCCGGGGACGGTGGGCGCGCGTATCTCTCCCCGCAGCAAGGGCGAGACCTCAGGGGTGGCTGGGTGGGGGGAGGCGAGAGGAGAAGGTCGGATGCGTCTGGAACGGCGGGACGGGAGGAGAGAGTGGAGCGTAGGCGTAGCAGAGAGAGGTGGGGGAGGAGTGGAGAGGAAAACCGAAAAACGACGGGAGGGAGAGGAGATGGGATTTTGGCCGTGCTGCGTGCACCAGAGACTTGTATGGAACGGATGATGTGTGTATGAAGTGTGGGTCCACGAATATTATTTCCGTCAAGGGGCCTACTGTCAATTCTTAGGGTTGAGGCTTCATAGGATAGGATTATCATAGGGATAGAAAAATTGTAGGAAATGAAATGGCACCTATCTTAAATCCTGTGAGTAGGAATAGAAAAAGAGTTGTTATTTGATTCACATCATAGGAATATTTTCATTGAGTCTAAGCTAACTTTTATTTTTCTTTAAAATATGGAGAATAGGAACCAATCTTATGTAGAAATAGAAATCCATTCCTATGAATCAAAAGGCTTTTTAAAGAAAAAAATCATATAAAACCCCTATCATATAGAATTTATATGAAGACTTCCTTTGGTTCATAGGATAGGAAATGAAATTTATAGGAAGTGAGATGATATGCATCTTTACTTCTTTAGAGAAAAAATTGTCATTTAATGCATAGGATAGAAAGAATCATTGAGTATAGGGTAATTCTTTTTTTCTTTGAAATGTGAAGGGTTGATTCCTATCCCATATAAAAATAAGAATCCATTCCTACAAATCAAAGGGCCTCATAAGACTCATTTTTTTCCTTTAAAAATCCTATGCTAAAATTCCTACAACATTCCTACAAATCAATGGAGGTCAAAATTCCTCCAACCAAAGGAGGCCTCAGCATCGAAACCATTCTTACTCACCACGTACGTATGATAAATCGTGGAGACTCTGGAACACGTGGATTATCTTAGATTTATCTAAATATAGATGTATCAAAATAGACAACTAATTCAGAACAAAGGTAATACAACGACATCATACAACCGGAAAAGTGGACTAATACGAGGCCTTATATATAGTAGCTTTGTGATTGAGATTTGGATTTTAGAACGTTGTAAACGTCAGCATAGAGATAACCGCTTTGAACTGATAGTGTCAATAAAACGCTAATCGTGTGATTTTTTATAGCAGTTAAAAATATATGTTTTTCTGGCAATGTTCTTTCTCTTATTTTTGACAGTATTCGATTAGTCAAAGATAGCTATATGCTACTCCCTCTGTTTCATAATATAAGTCTTTTTAGAGATTTCACTAGAGGACTACATACGGATGTATATAGACATACTTTAGAATGTAGATTCATTCATTTTGCTCTGTATGTAGTCCCTTAGTGAAATCGCTTAAAAGTCTTATATTTAGGAACGGAGGGAGTACGTACTAGTACTAGTAGTTGTTTGTTAGAGAAACCAGGCTCACAGTTACGTGTGTGTACTTATGTGGTTAGTGACATCTTTGTTTGATTGATACGACTGGTAGGTGCTGATCATGAGGGGTCCACTGATTACTCCGAAGACGTGTTCATTAGTCAGTACTACTACGTGTACTTCGAAGCGTAAGAGAAAAATCCAAGCAATATGTTTCTTAAGTTTGTAGAGGAACCCGATCGGTATGTTTAGTTTATCAAATGGACGGAGGTCAAGTGGGTTTGTTGCATGTTGTTCTCTTAAGCAAACATGCCTAATTGATGTCTCTTGGTTCAGTGGCCTCTCTCTCACCCATCATCCCTGAAAGCAATGTGACTTGTAGAGATTGCTTCCCGGGAGTAAAAAGAGATAAACCATTAGGGCCTGTTTAATGCTTCAGTATTTTTTAAGTTTTGCAAAAATACTATAGATTTCAGGATTATCATGGTTTTAATTACTTTGAGTTGTTTGACAACCACTCAAAACTGTGGTATTATGTGACATCCTCAACTTTTGCTACATTATTGAATATAATTAAGCTACAGTGATCCCGCACTAATGATGCCACGTCACCGTGATTCCCCATCGTTGATCTCGCGTTAGTTCAAAACAATTCGAATTCAAAATTTAAAAATAAAATCAAACGGAAAAGTTATCGAATGCAGAAATAAAGATGTCGGGTGAGTTATAAAAATCCCCTAATGATTTATAAAAATAAATCTGGCATTTTTTGAAATTGTTTATAAAACCTATATATTTAAAAGAGAACTATAAAGCGAAAAAAAGTATTTAAAAAAATAAAAAATAAAATAAAATAAATAATAAAAGAAAAAACAACAAAAAGGAAAAAAAATTGGCCCAACTGGTCCTAGTGGCCCAGCTGGCCACCAACCACCGGCCCACCCACGGGGTATAAAGCCCCCTGGGCAAACCCTAGCGCCACACCCCCCGCTCACAGCTCCCGTGCCCGCCGCCACACACTCCCATGCCAGATCCACCCTCTCCAGATCGCTCTCCCCACCCCCCTCGCCAAGCCACCCATCCCTGGCCCGACTCCACCTGCCTCCCCATGACCGAGGCACCCTATCCCATCGCCCCTGCCTCCCCTCGTCTCCCTGGATCCCCGTCGCCCCAGATCCCCTACTCCCTCGCTACGCTCCCTCCTTTCCTGCGCCATCGCGTCGGCCCTCTCCTCCCAGATCTCTCCCCCCACCGCGGATCTCCACAGCGCCGCGCCTCCCTGACCCCTCCTCTCCACCGCGCCTCCTCCACCTCGCCCCTCCACTCCACTCGCCGGCGGCCCTGCCTCCCCCCCCCCCCCCCCCCCCCCGCGAGCATCTCCCACGCGTCGGGCTCTCCTCCCATCGGTGCTCTCGGCCGGGGCCCCTCCGGCCACGACGCCCCGCCACCAGCCACCGGCGGCCGACTCGCCGTTACCACCACCGGCCCCGGGCCCCTCCCCACCGACCGGCCCTCCACCGGCCGCCTCGCCTCCATCGGGGGCTCCTCCTCGCCGGAACCGCGCCGCCGCCCCGTCGACGTCGTCGGCTTTCTCACCTCTTCCCCAACGACCCCATCGAGCCTCGCTGAACCCGCCCCCCTACAACGTGGCTGAGAACGCCCCTCTCCCTCTCCCGGTTCAATTCCGACGATCGTCGCCGTGTTCCGACGTCATTGGGCTACTTTAGGTGTTGATGGAGGTTGCCTCTGTCTGTGTCTCTCTGTTGGCAGAGAGAGGAGCACAGAGTTGGAGATGAGAGATAGAAAAGATGTTAGAAAAGAGAAAGTAAAAAATGTATGTATTATGTACGTAGGTATGTATGTATTATGTAGGTATGCATGTATGTAGAAAACTATACATAGTGTATATGTGTGTATGTGTACACCATGTGCATGATGGATGTGAATATGTATGTGTGTGGCCGATGTGCCACTGCCATGCGGGGCCACCCCCCACTCCCCCCTCTCTAACTGTTAAAGAAAAATGGAAATAAAAATAATGTATGAAAATAATTTTTAATAAATAGTTTAATTAATTAAATGATTAATTAGTGAATTAATTAATTGGGTAATTATAATGATTATGAGCAAATAGATCAATTAGATAATATGTTAATTAGGATAATTAAATTATCCTATTAGAGTATGACACGTGGGTCCCCCACTAAATTAATCTGATTAATTAATATTTAACCCTAATTAAAAACTGAGTCTATGATGCATGGACCCACTGGTCAGTTGACCAGTCAACTGCTGATGTCAGCATGACATCATGCTAATGTCATAAAAGCAATTAATTGAATTAGTTAAATCTGTTTTTAATTCTTAATTATTGAATAAAATTAAAAAAATAAAAATAAATCGTAAGTCAAATCAAAATATTTTCAACATGAAAGTTGATCAGCACAACGAGACGAACCCGGTTACGCGGTCTATTCGTCTGTCACGCGTCCCTAGCATAGCAAACGTGGAACCTTTTCATCGTTTTCAGTCTGACCGGTAGTAGCCACAGACCCGGAAAATATCATCTGATATTCTCCCGACCCGTCTATGATGGATGTTATTGCGTTACCTCATACCTAGTCTGCATCTTGCCATGTCATGCTTAGTGTTGCACATGTTGCTGTTATTTATTGTTTATCCCCCCTCTTCTTACCGGTAGACCCCGAGACTGACGCTGCTGCCGGGTACATCTACGACCCTGTCGATCAGCCTTTTGTCGCAGAGCAGCAAGGCAAGCAACCCCCCTTGATCATTCCTAGAACGCATATGTCTTTTCTTCCTCCTGCTTGCATTAGAATTTTGCTACTGTTATAGTTAGCTCCTATATCTGATGCATAGCCTAATTTTGATGAACTGCTACTTTCAGACCGTACTTTAAAATTGTTTAGTATAGGTGGAGTAGTCATCCCCTCTGACGCCTTAGTCCAGTTGCCCCGCTTAATTGTCAAGTCTCGATCCCTGGTCGACGAGCCAGATCCGACACAACACTTAAACCCCTTAGTTGTGCGACGCTACAGAGATAATATCGGGTACCGAGGGCGACACCTCGCGAAGTACACCTGATGATATCTCTGTAGTACAGCTAGTCGGTCATGGTTATCGAGGGTGATTCCTCTTTCACCATTCCCGACGATGCCTCTGTCGTGCAACCCCTCAAGTGTGGGACCCTCGGGGGTGTTTCCTCTAGGTCCACCTTGATGGTTACATCGTTCGGGATCCAACGAGGGTGATACCTGATGACCCACAAGTATAGGGGATCAATCGTAGTCCTTTCGATAAGTAAGAGTGTCGAACCCAACGAGGAGCAGAAGTTTCTGACAAGTGGTTTTCAGCAAGGTAAAATGTGCAGGCACTGAAATTGTCGGTAACAAGTGATTGTGTGGTGAGATGATTCGTAGCAAGCAACAAGTAACAGAAGTAGCAACAATGCAGCAAAGTGTCCCAATCCCTTTTGTAGCAAGGGACAAGCCTGGACAAAGTCTTATAGGAGGAAAAGCGCTCCCGATGACACACGAGAATTTCTGTCAAGCTAGTTTTCATCATGTTCATATGATTCGCGTTCGTTACTTTGATAGTTTGATATGTGGGTGGACCGGTGCTTGGGTACTGCCCTTACTTGGACAAGCATCCCACTGATGATTAACCCCTCTCGCAAGCATCCGCAACTACGAAAGAAGAATTAAGACAAAGTCTAACCATAGCATTAAATTAGTGGATCCAAATCAGCCCCTTACGAAGCAACGCATAAACTAGGGTTTAAGCTTCTGTCACTCTAGCAACCCATCATCTACTTACTACTTCCCAATGCCTTCCTCTAGGCCCAAATAATGGTGAAGTGTTATGCAGTCGACGTTCACATAACACTACTAGAGGAAAAAACAACATACAACACATCAAAATATCGAACGAATACCAAATTCGCATGACTACTATTAGCATGACTTATCCCATGTCCTCAGGAACAAAAGTAACTACTCACAAAGCATAATCATATTCATGACCAGAGAGGTAATGAGTAGCATCAAGGATCTCAACATAAACTCTTCCACCAAGTAATCCAACCAGCATCAACTACAAAGAGTAATTACCACTACTAACAACCTTACAAGTACCAATCGGAGTCGCGAGATGGAGATTGGTTACAAGTGATGAACTAGGGTTTGGAGATGAGATGGTGCTGATGAAGATGTTGATGGTGAAGAGTCCCCTCCGATGAGAGGAGTGTTGGTGATTACGATGGTGATGATTTCCCTCTCCGGGAGGGAAGTTTCCCCGGCAGGATCGTCCTGCCGGAGCTCTAGATTGGTTCTGCTCAAGTTCCGCCTCATGGCGGCCGCGAATCCATGAAAAAGCTCCTCCTTGATTTTTTTTCTGGATGAAACCCTTCATATAGCAGAAGAGGGGGCAGTGGGCTAGCAGGCTGCCCACAAGCCCCCTGGGCGTGGCCGCGCCAAGCATGCTTGTGGCCACCCGCTGGTGCCCCTCTGACGCTTCTTCGACCCAATATTTTTTATAAATCCTGAAAAAAATCCTCGTTCATTTTTACGACGTTTGGAGTTGCGCAGAATAGGTATCTCAACTTTTCTCCTTTTTTAGGCGAGAATTCCAGCTGCCGGCATTCTCCCTCTTCATGTAAACCTTGCAAAATAAGAGAGAAAAGGCATAAGTATTGTACCGTGAAATGAAATTACAGCCCAAGAAGCGATAAATATCGACATGAAAACATGATGCAAAATGGACGTATCAACTCCCCCAAGCTTAGACCTCGCTTGTCCTCAAGCGAAAGCCTAGCTCAATAAATATGTCCACATGTTTAGGGAGAGAGGTGTCGACAAAACAAGATACGAACATGCATGCATCATGATCATGATCAGAACAGCCATACCAACATATAATATCTCATGCTAAAGTGATAATTCCTTCACAAAGTAAAGCATGGATCAAGAACCTTACCGAGGAGTAACAACCGATAGCCTTTAGTCATTGAAGCAATTGCAATTTGTCACAACATCAGAAAGAGTCAAATAAGAGCTTGTAAAGAAAATCCACATACTCAATCATTCTTTCGTTCTCTACAATTGCTACAACTCACGTGGTACTCATGAGATCAAAGTTTCAACTTGACACAGAGAAAGATAGGGGCTTACAGTTTCGCCTCCCAACTGCTTACCTCAAGGGTAATGTCAACAATAATAATTCATGAATACTTTTCAAGTTGACATATGAATATAGATCTTTCCCAAGCATATGACGTTAGCCAAGATAAAGGCGAAATAAGGAATTGGTGAAGATCACCATGACTCTTTCAAGGGCAAAAAGTAAAGGTACAAGATAGGCCCTTCGCAGAGGGAAGCAGAGGTTGTCATGCGCTTTTGAGGTTTGGACGTGTCTCCTCTTAGTGTGGAGGAATGTCACTTTATATTGCCTCCTGTGATAAAGAACTTTATTATGCAGTCTGTCGCTTTTATGTCTTCCTCATCACAGGTTCGTACAAAGCTTATTTTCCACACACTAATAGATCATACATATTAGAGAGCATTTTTTATTGCTTGCACCGATGACAACTTACTTGAGGGATATTATTCAATCCATAGGTAGGTATAGTGGACTCACATGGCAAAACTGGGTTGATGGTTTATGGATGCACAAGTAGTATCTCTACTTAGTGCGGGAGGTTTGGCTAATGTGAGGTGGAAGCAATCGTCACATGCTAAGGGATCTCTAATCATATAACATTGTTCGGAGCCAAGCAAACACAATTCATTATGTTGTCTTCCTTGTCCAACATCTACTTCTAGGCATGCAATAGTTTAGTGAGTGTTCACAATCATATATGGTGTCACAGATGATATATTTATATGTGAACCTCTCCTTCTTTATCATTTCCTATTAATTGCAACAATGACCAAGGTCTACGTTTGTCTACCCTCAACAAGTTTCAATCATCATTCTTTTTATATGTGAAGCCATCACTTTCCATAAGATCATTACATGATCTTTCATGCTTTTGTTCTATTCTCACTCTTTTGATCATGGCAAGAGGCAAAGCCCTTCAACTAAGACACTCTTTATTATATGGCTCACGAGCTCGAATACATCGGGGGTGACACAAAGCAACACTCAAGACTAAAACACTAAGACTTTTAATCTACAAGAGAAAGAGAAAACTGAAAAGGAAAACTAAAACAAAGGTAAAGGCAAAAGATGTGATGGTGATACGATACCGGGGCAACTCCCCCAAGCTTGGCACAAGCCAAGGGGATTGCCCATACCCATGTTTAGTTGTCTTCCTTTGGTGGTGATGGTGGAGGAGTTGTTGCAACATGGGTTTGATCCTCCGTCTTCCAAGGCATAGGTGCTCCGTCTTGGAAAGATGAACGAGTCTCCGGAATCATCAAATCTGCAGCCAACCGTATTGATTTAAATTTGTACTCATACTCACAGTATTGGTTCTGCAGGTCATAGATATGGCCCTGAAGTTGATCAACCCTATCATAGAGCCTGGATAGGTGCTTCCCAATGTCATTGGCATCAATCATGTGCTTGTTGGTGAACTCTGTGATCATCATGTGGTTGGCGTTGAGTCCACGCTCCGCCATCCCTTGGCACTTGAAGACTTGTTGCTCCATTGCTTCGAGCCTCGTCTCCACGCTTCCGGTCTTCTTGGGCCCCTCAACATCATGGATGTGCAACATCCCCTCACGCATCTCGATAGATTGAGGGTGTTGCAGCACTCCCGTGAGGTAGGGATTGATGACCTTCTCGAAGATCTTGTCCTTCGGAGCTTTTGGGGACGTCATGGCAATCTAGATCTGCAACAGAAACAGGCTCAAAACGAAAACAAAGGAAATCTGCGTGATACAAGGGTCAGACCTTACGGGAGAATATATAATGATTTTTTTCAGACCAGAAGGAGTACCCCACACGAAAACGGAGTCCGGGAGGCGCACGAGGTGGCCACAAGCCCTCTCGGCGCGGCCAGGGGGTGGGCCCGCGTCGGGCAGGCTTGTCGCCTCCTCGCGCACTTTTCGGACTACTTCCAATTTTTATTTTTTTTCAAATATTCCAAAACGGAGAAAATTTCCTACTGGAAAAGTTTTGGACTCTGTTTTCTTACCGAATCACATACCTCTTTGTTTTCGGAGTCTGAAATAGGCTGATAAATATCCCTTAGGTATTCTTCCGGAGTTATGGCATTGATAATATTGCTTTCAACATTTATGGGAGTACGTGAGATATAATGCTTGATTCTCTGCCCATTTACAACTCTCGGACAATTACCTTCCGTGTTGTTGATCTTGATAGCACCAGAACGATATACTTCCTCAACAACATAGGGACCTTCCCATTTAGAGAGAAGCTTGCCTGCAAAGAATCTTAAACGAGAGTTATATAGCAAGACATAATCACCTACATTGAACTCACACTTTTGTATCCTCTTATCATGCCACCTCTTAACCTTCTCTTTGAACAACTTGGCATTCTCATATGCCTGAGTTCTCCATTCATCAAGCGAGCTAATATCAAATAACCTCTTCTCACCGGCAAGTTTGAAATCAAAGTTGAGCTCTTTGATTGCCCAATAAGCTTTATGCTCTAGCTCAAGAGGTAAATGACATGCTTTAGCGTACACCATTTTGTACGGAGACATGCCCATGGGATTCTTATAGGCAGTTCTATAAGCCCACAGTGCATCGTCGAGCTTCTTAGACCAATTCTTTCTAGACCTGTTGACAGTCTTTTGCAGAATTAGTTTAATCTCTCTATTGCTTAGCTCTACTTGACCACTGGACTGAGGGTGGTAGGGAGACACAATTCTATGGTTGACATCGTACTTAGCAAGCGTTTTACGGAAAGCACCGTGAATGAAATGTGAACCATCGTCGGTCATTAGATATCTAGGGACTCCAAATCTAGGGAAAATAACTTCTTTAAGCATCCTAATAGAAGTGTTGTGATCAGCACTACTAGTGGGGATAGCTTCTACCCACTTAGTGACGTAATCAACAGCAACTAGGATATGAGTATACCCGTTGGATTTTGGAAAAGGTCCCGTATAATCAAAGCCCCAAACATCAAATGGTTCAATGACAAGTGAATAGTTCATAGGCATTTCCTGACATTTGCTAATATTACCTATTCTTTGACATTCGTCACAAGACAAGACAAACTTACGCGCATCCTTGAAGAGAGTGGGCCAATAGAAACCTGATTCAATACCTTGTGTGCAGATCTATCTCCCGCATGGTGTCCTCCATAGGCCTCAGAGTTACACTTCTGTAGGATCTGTCCCTGTTCATGTTCAGGTACAGAATGTCTAATAACACCATCTACTCCTTCCTTATAAAGGTGAGGATCATCCCAAAAGTAGTGTCTCAAGTCAAAGAAGAATGTCTTCTTTTGCTGGTACGTGAAACTAGGTGGTATGTATTTGGCAATGATATAGTTTGCATAATCAGCATACCACGGGGCACTACGTGAAGCATTGATGACATTCAATTGCTCATCGAGAAAGCTATCATAAATAGGTTGTGGGTCATCAAGAACGTTCTCCAACCTAGACAAGTTATGTGCTACTGGGTTATCAGCACCCTTCCTGTCAACAACGTGCAAGTAAAATTCTTGTAGCAAGAGAACCCATCTGATAAGTCTAGGTTTAGCGTCCTTCTTCTCCAGGAGGCACTTAATAGCAGCATGATCAGTGTGAATAGTGACTTTGGAATCAACTATGTAAGACCTGAACTTTTCACATGCAAACACGACTGCTAAAATTCCTTCTCCGTAGTAGCATAGTTTCTCTAGGCACTGTCTAGAGTTTTACTAGCGTAGTGAATAACATTCAACTTCTTATCAACTCTTTGCCCTAGAACAACACCAACAGCATAATCACTAGCATCACACATGATTTGAAAAGGTAAGTTCCAATCAGGTGGTTGAACAATAGGTGCAGTTATCAAAGCCCTCTTAAGTATTTCGAAGGCTTCCTCACAATCATCGTCAAAAACGAAAGGAATATCCTTTTGCAAGAGATTGGTAAGAGGCCTAGAAATCTTAGAGAAGTCTTTAATGAACCTTCTATAGAAACCAGCATGACCAAGGAAACTTCTTATACCTTTGATATCTGTGGGATATGGCATTTTCTCGATTGCATCAACCTTAGCCGTATCGACTTCAATACCTCTTTCAGAAATTTTATGTCCTAAGATGATGCCTTCATTAACCATAAAGTGGCACTTCTCCCAATTCAAGACAAGATTGGTGTCTTTACATTTCTGTAAGACTTGATCAAGGTTGTTGAGGCAATCATCAAAAGAAGACCCATAAACGGAAAAGTCATCCATGAAAACCTCGACACTTTTTTCACAAAAGTCAGAGAATATAGCCATCATACATCTTTGAAAGGTGGCAGGTGCATTACATAAGCCAAAAGGCATAGTCTATAAGCAAAGGTACCGAAAGGGCAGGTGAAAGTGGTTTTCTCCTGATCAGATTGTGCAACTGGTATTTGGGAGAAACCAGAATAACCGTCTAGAAAGCAAAAGTGTGTGTGTTTAGACAACCTTTCTAGCATTTGGTCGATAAATGGCAAAGGGTAATGATCTTTCCTAGTGGCTTTATTCAATTTTCTAAAATCGATCACCATACTATAGCCAGTAATAATCCTCTGTGGGATCAATTCATCCTTATCATTAGGGACAACAGTAATGCCTCCCTTCTTAGGGATGCAGTGCACCGGACTCACCCAATCGCTATGAGCAACAGGATAGATAATACCCGTTTCGAGGAGCTTTAGTATTTCTTTTCTTACTACTTCTTTCATCTTAGGATTCAATCTCCTTTGATGATCAGCAACTGGTTTGAAATCAAGATCGGTTTTAATCTTGTGCTGGCATAGAGTAGGACTAATGCCCTTAAGATCATCAAGAGTATATCCAATAGCAGCATGGTGCTTCCTCAGATTTTTTAGCAACTTCTTTTCTTCATGCTCTGAGAGGCTAGCACTAATTATGACATGATATATCTCTTTTTCATCAAGATAAGCATACTTAAGAGTATCTGGCAACTGTTTAAGCTCGAACATAGGATCACCCTTTGGTGGGGGTGGATCCCCAAGCAGTTCAACATGCAAGTTATTCTTAAGGATAGGATATTGTTCTAAGACAACTCTATCTATCTCATCCCTTTCATCCATATGCATATCATTTTCATGCTCAAGCAAGTATTGCTCTAAGGGATCAGTAGGAGGCACGACAATAGAAGCTAGGGCAATAGTTTCATCCTTACTTGGAAACTCTTTTTCATGAGGTTGTCTACCAAACTTGGAGAAATTGAACTCATGTGACACATCTTCAAAGCCAACAGTGACAGTTTGCTTCTCACAATCAATATGAGCATTGACAGTATTTAGAAAAGGTCTACCAAATATGATGGGACAGAAGCTATCTTCTGCGGTAGCAAGAATGAGGAAATCAACAGGATACTTAGTTTTACCACACAAGACTTCAACATCCCTAACAATTCCCACATGGCAGATAGTATCTCTAGTGGCAAGCTGAATAGTGACATCAACAGGTTCTATCTCAACAGGTGCAATCTCGTCTTTAATTTCATCATATAAGGATTGAGGTATTGCACTAACACTAGCACCCACGTCACATAAACCATGATAGCAATGATCTCCTATCTTAACAGAAACAACAGGCGTGCCAACAACACGCCTATGTTTGTCTCTAGCGTGAGGTTTAGCAATTCTAGCAGCATCTTCACAGAAGTGAATATTATGTCCCTCAACATCGTCGGACAGAAGATCTTTGCTAATAGAAATGCTAGGTTAAACTCTAATTTGCTCAGGGGGTGTAGGTGTTCTAATATAGCATCTACGTATCACAGTTGAAGCTTTAGAATGATCCTTTATCCTAACAGGGAAAGGTGGTTTCTCAATGTAAGCACTGGGAACCACATGATCATTATAGGCAATGACTTTCTCTTCAACTAGAGTTGGTTTAACTACATTGACTTCTAAGGGAGGATGATATTTAAACCACTTCTCTTTGGGGAGAACAATATGAGCAGCAAATGATTCACACAATGAAGCTACTATCTTAGAGTCAAGTCCATACTTAGCGCTAAAGTCACTAAAAGTTTTTGTCTCAACAAAGGATTTAACACAATCAAATGTGAAATTCATACCTGACTCCTTACCTTCTTCAAGATCCCAATCTTCAGAGTTGCGTTTAATTCTCTCCAATCAATTCCATTTGAATTCAATATCTCTCTTCATAAAAGAACCGGTACAAGAAGTATCAAGCATGGTGCGATCATCATGAGAAAGCCGAACATAAAAGTTCTGAATGATAATTTCTCTCGAGAGCTCATGATTGGGGCATGAATATAACATTGATTTAAGCCTCCCCCAAGCTTGAGCGATGCTTTCTCTGTCACGAGGCCAAAAATTATAAATATAATTCCGATCACGATGTACTAAATGCATAGGATAAAACTTTTGATGATATTCCAATTTCAACCGATGTAGTCCCATGATCCAGTATCATCACATAGCCTATACCATGTCAATGACTTATCCTTCAAAGATAAAGGAAAGACCTTCTTCTTGACCTCATCCTCGGGAAAACCTACAAGCTTAAATAAACCACAAACTTCATCTACATAGATTAGATGCAAGTTTGGATGTGATGTTCCATCTCCTGTAAAAGGATTAGCCAACAGTTTCTCAAGCATACCCGAAGGAAATTCAAAGCAAATATTTTCAGTAGGTGCAGCAGGTTGAGGAGCAACTACTTGTGCTTCCGTTCGAGGTGAAGATACCCCGAACAAGCCCCTCAAAGGATTAGTTTCCATAGTGACAAGTGACAATAAATTTCAGCACACTATATGAATGCTTCCTTACCAATTTCCACTTACCAAAGGCGCTTCACTCCCCAGCAACAGCGCCAGAAAATAGTCTTGATGACCCACAAGTATAGGGGATCAATCATAGTCCTTTCGATAAGTAAGAGTGTTGAACCCAACGAGGAGCAGAAGGATCTCACAAGTGGTTTTCAGCAAGGTAAAATCTGCACGCACTGAAATTGTCGGTAACAAGTGATTATGTGGTGAGATGATTCTTAACAAGCAACAAGTAACAAAAGTAGAAATGGTGCAGCAAAGTGACCCAATCCCTTTTGTAGCAAGGGACAAGCCTGGACAAAGTCTTATAGGATGAAAAACGCTCCCGAGGACGCATGGGAATTTCTGTCATGCTAGTTTTCATCATGTTCATATGATTCGCGTTCGTTACTTTGATAGTTTGACATGTGGGTGAACCGGCGCTTGGGTACTGCCCTTACTTGGACGAGCATCCCACTTATGATTAACCGTCTCACAAGCATGTGCAACTACGAAAGAAGAATTAAGACAACGTCTAACCATAGCATTAAACTAGTGGATCCAAATCAGCCCCTTACGAAGCAACGCATAAACTAGGGTTTAAGCTTCTATCACTCTAGTAACCCATCATCTACTTACTACTTCCCAATGCCTTCCTCTAGGCCCAAATAATGGTGAAGTGTTATGTAGTCGACGTTCACATAACACCACTAGAGGAAAAACAACATAGAACACATCAAAATATCGAACGAATACCAAATTCACATGACTACTATTAGCATGACTTATCCCATGTCCTCAGGAACAAAAGTAACTACTCACAAAGAATAATCATATTCATGACCAGAGAGGTAATGAGTAGCATCAAGGATCTGAACATAAACTCTTCCACCAAGTAATCCAACTAGCATCAACTACAAAGAGTAATTAACACTACTAGCAACCTTACAAGTACCAATCGGAGTCGCGAGAGGGAGATTGGTTACAAGTGATGAACTAGGGTTTGGAGATGAGATGGTGCTGATGAAAATGTTGATGGTGACGAGTCCCCTTTGATGAGAGGAGTGTTGGTGATGACGATGGCGATGATTTCCCCCTCCGGGAGGGAAGTTTCCCCAGCAGGATCGTCCTGCCGGAGCTCTAGATTGGTTCTGCTCAAGTTCTGCCTCGTGGCAGCGGCGAATCCACGAAAAAGTTCCTCCTTGATTTTTTTTCTGGATGAAAGCCTTCATATAGCAGAAGAGGGGGGGTCAGTGGGCCAGCAGGCTGCCCACAATCCCCCTAGGCGCGACCAGGGGGTGACCGCGCCAAGCAGGCTTGTGGCCACCTGCTAGTGCCCCTCTGGCGCTTCTTCGGCCCAATATTTTTTATAAATCCGGAAAAAAATCCTCATTGATTTTTACGATGTTTGGAGTTGCGCAGAATATGTATCTCAAATTTGCTCCTTTTTCAGGCCAGAATTCCAGCTGCCGGCATTCTCCCTCTTCATGTAAACCTTGCAAAATACGAGAGAAAAGGCATAAGTATTGTACCGTGAAGTGAAATAACAGCCCAAGAAGCGATAAATATCGACATGAAAACATGATGCAAAATGGACGTATCAATACCTCAGATTCCCCCCGATGTTACAACCGCACCGTTACTTTACCATGTTACTGGGATCTTTGATGAATAGATGTTAGGCGGGTGGATTCCCGCGTGTTTGTGTCAATGGCTTAATTAAAATGATAATGGATTTGGGTATTTGATCTGGGTTGGTCGGAAGGCCTTATTACGCAGTAACCCTCTTTGTGGGAAGAATTATGGGTACTCGACGTCGCGGTATCAGCCGAAGTTCTTCAGACGACAGCGATGTAGCGGCGCGCGCCCGAGTGGTCCCAAGATGCATCGCTCTTGTATTAAGGGGTGTTAGGATTGACATCGGCCGCCCTCACATCATGCAGCAGCGCGGAGGGCAAGTGGGCCCACGAACCCTTTGTGCTTAGGAGTTAGACCGACGGGCTGGCCTCTCTGGTGAGCTTAGGTGGGGTTGCGACGTGACAATATTCCAAGGCCGGGCATGACCCAGAAAAGTGTGTCTGGCCAGAGTGTTATCGAGCGCGTCGGGGAATATGTGGTGCACCCCTGCAAGGAAGAACTTATCTATTCGAATAGTTGTGTCCACGGTTACAAGACGACCTGAAGTTGTGCCCTGATCATATACAACTACAATTGTTACTTAACTGGATTTTGTTGCCCTGGGATTGCTTCCTCGCACGGAGTCGAGGAAGGATATCTGGGCGTGACCTCATATTAGTATTGCTGCAACAATATGACTTTTATTTGTGTTACCTCTTCTACTCTCGTCTATTGCTACAAGACCGTGAAGATGCTAGTCTTCGATAGGACTAGGCCTTATCTCTCGATTCTCGCATTGCTGGAGTCAGTCCATATATAAGCCCCGTCTTTGATACTGTTGCATACTTAGCATAGTTCTAATGTAAGACTTGTGAGTACTTTGGATGAGTACTCACTGTTGCCTTGCTCCCCCTTTGTCCCCTTGATCCATTGCTGCGACCAGATGATGGAGCCCAGGAGATGGAGTTTCCTGCCGACGCCTGCCACCCCGATGGTGACTTCTTCATGGAGGCCGCTGAAGACCAGGAGTAGTTTAGAAGGTTCCCAGGCAGGAGGCCTTGCCTCCTTCGACCGTGTTTCTTTTGTGCTAGCCTTCTCTAAGGCACCCTATGTTTATGTGTGTACTCAGATTTTGTTGCTTCCGCTGACTCGCGTGCTTATCGAGCTTCTGTATTCTAGCCCTCGAGGCCCCTGGCTTGTAATATGAAGCTTGTATTGTTTTATTTGTGTCTAGAGTTGTGTTGTGATATCTTCCCGTGAGTCCTTGAGTTTGATCGTACGCATTTGCGTGTATGATTAGCATACGATTAAATCGAGGGCGTCACAAGTTGGTATCAGAGCCGACTGCCTGTAGGTAGCCCCCTTTCCAACTCCTTGGCCGAAGTTGAGTCTAGTGTTTGAAAAACTTACTAACACTGGTGATGTGGCTTACGGGCCCACATCTCAATTGGGTGGTATTAGTATCTTCTACTCCTTTTCTATACTCTCGGCTCCACTCTCTCTTCTCTTTCGGGATAAAGATATTGCTAACTCTAACATTAGGTTCGCGTAAATACTTCCTCCCGGAGAGCCCCCCATGCCAGACGATGGCTTGATTCCTCAGAAGACTCCGAGGATACTCTCTGATGTTCTGTTGAGAACTTGTGCTCATCGCTTCTGCGATTTCCCTTCCTCCGTCAACCCATATGGATGACGACGTACAAATGTCGTCCATACTTTATTTTCAAATTGCTCTTGTTTTACGAGATGCAACGAATTATCTTATCGGGGATTCGTCCATTATGAGTTGTCATGGGTTTCTAAAGTTCTTCGAATTGCTATTCGATCTTTCGGAATTCCATGTAACCCATTGCTCTTGACCTTTCTCACCTGCTTGCATTATGGTTAAATCCATAAGTCTAGCAGCATTCATTAAAATCCGTTGTGATTTTCTTGTGATCTTATTGATTCTACCTTGGTGTGAATTCACACAATCATTTGTTGTGACTCATAAATCATCTTCCGGCTCAGATGTCCTTCCAGACAGAGCTGGTTCTCGACAAATCAACATTGGTTGATTGTCCTTTTTAGTTCATTCAGCTTACTTGTATTTGATCGGAGCATCTGATTATGATACACCAACCTGGAAATCCTAATTCCTTTGGTAACCAAGTATCGATATTTTTCAGATGTTCTATAATCCGATGCCTTGCGTTTTACCCCCTCTGATT
Source organism: Hordeum vulgare subsp. vulgare (assembly GCF_904849725.1). Lineage (NCBI taxonomy): Eukaryota > Viridiplantae > Streptophyta > Magnoliopsida > Poales > Poaceae > Hordeum > Hordeum vulgare. The sequence goes on from NC_058520.1 coordinate 357,409,807, forward strand.
GAGTACCGATACTCACATCAAATCTTTTGTGGACTGCCACACTCATTCTGGGTTATTATCCGACGGCATCCCTTACATTCAAAAATTCTTGTGATATTGTTCCCCTGATACATAATGCCATTGGTAAATTGTGTCTTCTCCATCTGATAAATTGCATCATATGCCCTTGTCAACCTTGCCCTTCAAGCATGTGTTAATTACTCTTGGAGTGTATGGTATATGTTCCTAAGATGCCCCGATGGGTTGAACCTATGCCCTCCTAAATCAATATGACTCGAAAAGTTTTCATGAGTCTTACTCTTCTGGTGCTTTGCCGAATATCCTTTCAAAGATACAACCTGAGAAAAGGCGAGGAGTAAATGCCAGGTGATACATTGATGAAGTGGGAGTCGACCTTGAACTTTGTGTTCATGCCCATGGAAACGACGGTGATCTTACCATAGAAGCTTCTCGTATCAATAATCATTCATTCTGTGGTTCAGTCTGGTATGTGTGATCTTGTACTTTGCAATCATGGTTTCGACCATGTTGTCCTACCTTGATTTCATTCTCAAACGAGTTAAAGTACTTGTCTTCTTCAGATCAATACATCGCTCCAAGCCTTAATGTTGATCTACCTCCGAGTATTATTCCTTGTAGCTCGAGGATATCATGGAGCTATATAACTTCTTGTGAGCTCCTCATCAGCTATGATATTTTTATTAATTCCAGTTTCCTCGTGTTAGAGTTGTTGGATACGCGAGTACGTCGATAACTGAATCGAGTACACATTACGATTCAACAACTTTTTAGTAATCTTCCTTGTTAACGAGTTCGTACTCGATCATGTCATTCCAAGCTGTTAAGCTACATCATCATCGTCATGTTGGAGCTTGACCATGCTATCTATACCCTTCATCCCTGGAACACAATACCAACTGTGCGTTAAGCTTGCATCGAGCCTTCAACATCATGTTGGTTGTCCTAAAAGGCAATCTCAATTCTAAGCTAGCAGTCTTATCTGTGATTCCGACAACCTCTTACTTCATCATTCCCTTGCTTGATGTCGTTGCTGAATGATTACATCTTCGTGAAGCTCCTCGGCAAATGTGTCGTGATCATCATCAGCATCCCGAGCTCTTCCAGGGTATCAATCGAATGCATGATGAGAAATACCATCCTTGCCCCTCGATGATTTGTATTATCATCGACATCCTTGTTTGCCTTCCCTCCAACACAAACGTGTTCATGTTTTGTGTTGTCCCTTAAGTTCCTTGCTATCCAGTTTATGTTATCTTCTACCTTGGAGTATTACAATCTCTATGTCAAGAATGTTGTGAGCATCATTGCACCTCTTAAGAATTCTTGATATAGTGATACTTCTCGCCATCACCGTTCATTCTTGGTCCCCGTGTTGTTTCTAACCGGTATACCGACAAGTGAACTCTGATGTGTGATTCCAATACTTCTGTCAACCCTATCACCTTGAGGTTAACGACTGATAGTTTCATTCTTGGTGTGTCGGATGTCGACTCACCATCCTAGCAATGGTCGTGCTACTCATTCAGCATTTTCGAGTGCAACCTTTGATAAATGTTTAATTGTTGTTGTTCCCTCGAGCATACGACATTATACCATTTGATTTGACAAATGCTATCTCCTTGATATTATAATTTTAGAAATTCATCCCTGCCAAAATCTTGAGGGATTGTTGTTGAGCCCATCAGCCACACCCTCAACTTCTCCATGTTCCACGATGAAGATCTTGAAAGCATTATCCTTGTGCCTAGCTCATGAAGAATATGTTGGATAGAAGAAGTGTATTTCCCAAAGTTCACGTGCACTCTTTTCGCCATGAATACGTGAAAGTTTTGTTTCGCTTCCTTTCGGGAAATACCAAATCATTCACGCATGTGCGAAGTGTTATGTGTTTTGAAGATTTGTTATCTTCACTTCATATAACTTCTCTTAGCACCCCAAGCCACTGACTGGTTTGATCAAGGGAAAATAAGTTCCTTCATAAGAGCTAATTCAGACTTACACATGGTCCTTGATATCTTCGATGATGGTTCTCAAAACGGAACTTGGTTGCATTGAGTTATAAGAATTCCACGTGGGCGCGAATGTTTTGACATTGTGTTCATGTGTGTTACAATCCAACTCATGGTCCAATACTTGCTTCCGTAGCTCATATCATGAGATTCTTGCATGTTCATCTTTCTTCTCAGGCATCTTGAGTCTGAGGTGTCCCGACACCAATCAGATCTGAATCTCGGGCAGATATGATGGTTGGAACATTTTCCCAATAATTATAACTTTGGTCTTTATATAACCTGGTACGATGATGTCTTGTCTGGCACACCGGGCCGAAGGACCTATTGTTATAAATTCCTCCATATGTAAGACTCACCATTCTTCCATGCGGAAACTATATGACTTATTTCATAAGTTGTTCCTCGTGGATCTTTTGTATACCCTAAGTTCGACCTTTACATGATAACCATGTCGATGCTACCTTGAAGCACGGATGTGGTACGTCAAATTTCAACAGGAACATTGGAAGCGCAAAGCTAAATTGTCCTTGATCAATTATCCAAACCGCGTGGTATGGGTAAACATCGTGATTCTCTTTGCCTTTTATTCAAAATGGTTATGTACTTGATGACCTATCATGCATACCATACTCTATGTTTCCTCAGGAATGGTATACTTTAAATTCTTGTGTGTGTGAACACATTCTCATTCCCATTGGTTTGTTTGACTTTCTTGTGGCATAACTTATCTAAACAGTGTTAATTCCCTGCTTAGGTAAAAATATCGGCATACAACTCTGTCAGCAAGACCCTGCTACTACTGTGGATAACATTTCGGTAGCCGCCGGTGCACGAGAACCTTGCCTATTGGTCCGCCTCGTTTCAACGAGCAGGGAGAATGATTCTAGTCGTCCCCCGCCCTTGGTACCGACGTTGTTGCCAACATAACTGACAGGCTATCTGACATGTCTTGCTATCAAGACCATATAATATGTCACCCTTCTACCTACTCTCGGCCCACATGGTGGACCCATAACCCAAAGTTCCACAGGATTGAAACCTGACTCTCCTGTACATCTTTGACTCCAAAGTATCCTTTACACTTGGCTTCGTATGGAATTCCAGAGCCACCGTTCAATGGACCAATCACTCTTTGGTTCGGATATTATACAACATACTGAAGATCAAGTCCACATTATTCATGCGAATCTGAAGGCTGCTCAGTCTCGTCAGAAGATTCAGTATGACCGACATCATCAAGTTATGGTCTATCAACCTAGCGAAAAGGCTTATCTTCGTGTCACACCAATGAGAGGTTCACACCATTTTGCGATCAAGTGCAAGTTAGCTCCTCGCTATACTGGTCCTTTCACTATTCTTGAAAGGTGTGGAAAAGCGGATTGTCAATTGGAACTGCCGGCAAACCTTTCTCAGGTTCACGATATCTTCCATGTGTCTCACCTCTGCAACTGCTTCAAGGATCCTATTCGAGCAGTGGATCATGATATGCTTGAGCTGCAACAAGACCTCTCTTATAAAGAGCACCCGATCCACATTCTCGACCGGGTTGAACGTCAGACTCGTCGCAAAGTCACCAAGTTCCTTAAAGTGTAGTGGTCAAATCATTCTGAAGATGAAGCCACTTGGGACCACGAGGATCATCTTCATGATGAATACACCGAACTCTTTCCTTCTACTCCTTAATTCTCGGGACGAGAATTCTTGTTAGTAGGGGAGAGTTATGACATGCTCAGCTTTTGCTACAGTGTTGAATGTAATTAAGCTGCAGTGATCCCGCGCTAATGATGCCACGTCACCGTGATTCCCCATCGTTGATCTCGCGTTAGTTCAAAACAATTCGAATTCGAAATTTAAAAATAAAATCAAATGGGAAAGTTATCGAATGCGAAAATAAAGATGTCGGGTGAGTTATAAAAATCCCCTAATGATTTATAAAAATAAATCGCGCATTGTTGAAATTGTTTATAAACCCTATATATTTAAAAAAGAAACTATAAAACAAAAAAATAATAAACAAAAGAAAGTATTTAAAAAATAATAAATAAATAAAGAATATAAAAAATAAAAGAAATAATAAAAGAAAAAACAACAAAAAGGAAAAAAAAAACTAGCCCAACTAGGCCTAGTGGCCCAACTCGCCACCAACCACCGGCCCACCCACGGGGTATAAAGCCCCCTCGGCAAACCCTAGCGCCACACCCCCGCTCAAAGCTCCCTTGCCCGCCGCCACACACTCCCATGCCAGATCCACCCTCCCCAGATTGCTCTCCCCACCCCCCTCGCTAGGCCACCCCCTCCCTGGCTCGACTCCACCTGCCTCCCCACGACCGAGGCACCCCATCCCATCGCCCCTGCCTCCCCTCGTCTCCCAGGATCCCCGTCGCCCCAGATCCCCTCCTCCCTCGCTATGCTCACTCCTTCCCCGCGCCACCGCGCCGACCCTCTCCTCCCAGATCCCCTACCGCGGATCTCCACAGCGCCGCGCCGACCTCCCTGACTCCCCTCTTCTCCACCGCGCCTCCTTCACCTCGCCCCTCCACTCCACTCGCCAGCGGCTGATACGTCCATTTTGCATCATGCTTTCATGTTGATATTTATCGCTTTTTGGGCTGTTATTACACTTCACGGTACAATACTTGTGCCTTTTCTCTCTTATTTTGCAAGGATTACATGAAGAGGGAGAATACCGACAGCTCGAATTCTGGCCTGAAAAAGGAGCAAGTTTGAGATACCTATTCTGCGCAACTCGAAAAGCCGTGAAAATCAACAAGGATTTATTTTGGAATTTATGAAAAATACTGGGCCGAAGAAGTACTAGAGGGGAGCCAGCAGGAGGCCACAAGCCTGCTAGGCGCGGCCTCCCCCTAGCCGCGCCTAGGGGGCTTGTGGGCTCCCTGGTGGCCCTTTGGCCCCCCTCTTTTGCTACAAGAAGGGTTTCATTCTAGAAAAAATCAGGACGAGGCTTTCGGGAGGAATCGCCGCCACCACGAGGCGGAACTTGAGCAGAACCAATCTAGAGCTCCGGCAGGACGATCCTGCCGGGGAAACTTACCTCCCGGAGGGGGAAATCATCGCCATCGTCATCACCAACTCTCCTCTCATCGGAGGGGACTCATCACCATCAACATCTTCATCAGCACCATCTCATCTCCAAACCCTAGTTCATCTCTTGTAACCAATCTCCGTCTTCCGACTCCGATTGGTACTTGTAAGGTTGCTAATAGTGTTAATTACTCTTTGTAGTTGATGCTAGTTGTATTACTTGGTGGATGATTATATGTTCAGATATTTGATGCTACTCATTACCTCTCTAGTCATGAATATGATTATGCTTTGTCAGTAGTCACTTTTGTTCCTGAGGACATGGGATAAGTCATGTTATAAGTAGTCATGTGAATTTGGTATTCGTTCAATATTTTAATGTGTTGTATGTTGTTTTTCCTCTAGTGGTGTTATGTGAACGTCGACTACATAACACTTCACCATTATTTGGGCCTATAGTAAGGCATTGGGAAGTAGTAAGTAGATGATGGGTTGCTAGAGTGACAGAAGCTTAAACCCTAGTTTATGCGTTGCTTCGTAAGGGGCTGATTTGGATCCACTAGTTTAATGCTATGGTTAGACTTTGTCTAAATTCTTCTTTCGTAGTTGCGGATGCTTGCGAGAGGGGTTAATCATAAGTGGGATGCTTGTCTAAGTAAGGGCAGTACCCAAGCGGCGGTCCACCCACATATCAAACTATCAAAGTAGCGAACGCGAATCATATGAACATGATGAAAACTAGCTTGGCATAATTTCCCATGTGTCCTCGGGAGCGTTTTACCTCCTATAAGAGTTTGTCCGGGCTTGTCCCTTGCTACAAAAGGGATTGGGCCACTTTGCTGCACCGTTGTTACTATTGTTACTTGCTACTTGCTACGAATCATCTTGTCACACAACTATCTGTTACCGACAATTTTAGTGCTTGCAGAGATTACCTTGCTGAAAACCACTTGTCAGATCCTTCTGCTCCTTGTTGGTTCAACACTCTTACTTATTGAAAGGACTACAATAGATCCCCTACGCTTGTGGGTCATCAAGACTCTTTTCTGGCGCCGTTGCCGGGGAGTGAAGCGCCTTTGGTAAGTGGAATTTGGTAAGGAAACATTTATATAGTGTGCTGAAATTTATTGTTACTTGTCACTATGGAAACTAATCCTTTGAGGGCTTGTTCGGGGTATCTTCACCTCGAACAGAAGCACAAGGAGTTTCTCCTCAACTTGCTGCACCTACTGAAAATATTTGCTATGAATTTCCTTCGGGTATGCTTGAGAAACTGTTGGCTAATCCTTTTACAGGAGATGGAACATCACATCCATACTTGCATCTATTCTTTGAGGGATTTAAGCTTGCAGGTTTGCCCGAGGATGAGTTCAAGAAGAAGGTCTTTCCCTTATCTTTGAGGGATGAGGCGTTGACATGGTATAGGCTATGTGATGATACCGGATCATGGAACTATAGCCGGTTGAAATTGGAATTTCATCAAAAGTTTTATCCTATGCATTTAGTACATCGTGATCGGAATTATATTTATAATTTTTGGCCTCATGACAGAGAAAGCATCGCTCAAGCTTGGGGAGGCTTAATCAATGTTATATTCATTCCCCAACCATGAGCTCTCAAGAGAAATTATCATTCAGAACTTCTATGCTTGGCTTTCTCATGATGATCGCACCATGCTTGCCACTTCTTGTACCGGTTCTTTTATGAAGAGAGATATTGACTTCAAATGGAATTTATTGGAAAGAATTAAACGCAACTCTGAGGCCATGGTGGAGATAGAACTGCTCATAAGGTATTGCAATCAGGTTTCTACTGGCCCACTCTCTTCAAGGATGCCCATAAGTTTGTCTTGTCTTGTGATGAATGCCAAAGAATAGGAAATATCAGTAAGCGTCAAGAAATGCCTATGAACTATTCACTTGTCATTGAACCATTTGATGTCTGGGGCTTTGATTATATGGGGCCCTTCCCGAGTTCCAATGGGTACACTCACATCTTAGTTGCTGTGGATTACGTCACTAAGTGGGTAGAAGCTATCCCCACTAAAAATGTTGATCACCACACCTCTATTAAGATGCTTAAAGAAGTCATTTTCCCAAGATTTGGAGTCCCTAGATATCTGATGACTGATGGCGGTTCACACTTCATTCATGGTGTTTTCCGCAAGATGCTTGCTAAGTATGATGTCAACCATAGAGTTGCTCTCCTTATCATCCTCAGTCTAGTGGTCAAGTGGAGTTGAGTAATAGGGAGATCAAATTGATCCTACAAAAGACCATCAATAGATCTCGAAAGAATTGGTCTAGCAAACTTGACGATGCACTATGGGCTTATAGAACTACTTATAAGAGTCCCATGGGCATGTCACAGTATAAAATGGTTTACGGTAAGGCCTGTCATTTACCTCTTGAGCTGGAACACAAAGCTTATTGGGCAATCAAAGAGCTCAACTTTGATTTCAAACTTGCTGGTGAGAAGTGGTTGTTTGATATCAACTCGTTAGATGAATGGAGGGCCCAGGCATATGAGAATGCCAAGTTGTTCAAAGAAAAGGTTAAGAGATGGCACGACAAACGAATATAGAAACGAGAGTTCAATGTAGGTGATTATGTCCTGCTATACAATTCTCGTTTGAGATTCTTTGCAGGCAAGCTTCTCTCTAAATGGGAAGGTCCTTATGTTATCGAGGAAGTATATCGTTCCGGTGCCATCAAAATCAATAGCATGGAAGGAAATTTTCCTAGAGTGGTAAATGGGCAAAGAATTAAGCAGTACATCTGTGGTACTCCCATAAATGTTGATACCAATATCATCAATGTCATAACTCCAGAGGAGTACATAAGGGATGTTTATCAGCCTGTTTCAGACCCTGAAAACGAAGAGGTATCTGTTTCGGTAAGAAATTGGACTCCAACGCTTTCCCAATAGGAAATTTCCTCCGTTTTGGAATTTTTGGGAAATTAGAAAAATAAAAAGCAGTCCGGAGAGCGCACGAGGCGGCCACAAGCTTGGACGCCGCCACCTACCCCGTGGTGGCGGAGGGAGGGCTTGTGGGCACCTCGTGTGCCTCCCGGACTCCGTTTTCCTGCGTAGCACTCCTTCTGGTCCAAAAAAATCAATATATATTCGCCCGAAGGTTTTGATCTCCGTATCGTGCAGTCTTCCTCTGTTTTCGTTTCGAGCCTGTTTCTGTGGCAGATCTAGATCATCATGACTTTCCCAAACGCTCCTAAGGACAAGATCTTCGAGAAGGTCATTAATCCCTACGTCACGGAAGTGCTGAAACACCCTCAATCTATCAAGATGAGCGAGGGGATGTTGCACATCCGTGATGTTGAGGGGCCTAAGAAGACCGGAAGCATGGAGACGAGGCTCGAAGCAATGGAGCAACAAGTCTTCAAGTGCCAGGGGATGGTGGAGCGTGGACTCAACGCCAACCACATGATGATCACGGAGTTCACTAGCAATCACAAGATGGATGCCATTGACATTGGGAAACACCTCTCCAGGCTCTATGATAGGGTTGATCAACTTCAGGGCCAGATCTATGACCTGCAGAACCAAAACAGTGAGTATGAGTACAGATTTAAATCAATAAGGTTGGCTGCAGATTTGAGGATTCCGGTGACTCGTTCATCCTGCCATGATGGAGCACCTATGCCTTGGAATACGGAGGATCAGACTACTCCAACAACTCCACCACCATCACCACCGAAGGAAGACAACTAAGCATTGGTATGGGCAATCCCCTTGGCTTTTGCCAAGCTTGGGGGAGTTGCCCTGGTATCGTATCACCTTTATATCTTTTTCTTTTACCTTTGTTTTAGTTCTTTCCTTTTCAGTTTTTATTTCTTATCTTAGAGGAATAAGTCTTTAGTATTTAGTTTGAGTCTTTTGCTTTTGTCTCTCCCCCGATGTATTCGAGCTTACGAGCTATATAATAAAGAGTATCTTAGTCAAGGGCTTTGCTTTGTGCCATGATCAAAAGTATGAAAAGAACGATAGCATGGAAGATCATGAGACGATCTTATGGAAAGTGATAACTTCACATATGACACGTATGATGATTGAAACTTGTAGAGAATAAATCAACATAGACCTCAGTCATTGTTGCAATTAATAAGAAGTAATAAGGAAAGAGAGGTTCACATATAAATATATTATCTTAGACACTTTTTACAATTGTGAGCACTCACCAAACTATTACATGCTTAGGAGTAGATGTTGGACAAGGAAGACAACATAACGAATTGTGTTTCCTTGGTTCCAAACAATGTTATATGATTAGAGATCCCTTAGCATGTGACGATTGCTTCCACCTCATATTAGCCAAAACTCACGCACTAAGTAGAGATACTACTTGTGCATCCATAAACCTTCAACCCAGTTTTGCCATGAGAGTCCACCATACCTACCTATGGATTGAATAAGATCCTTCAAGTAAGTTGTCATCGGTGCAAGCAATAAAAATTGCTCTCTAATATGTATGATCTATTAGTGTGTGGAAAATAAGCTTTGTACGAACCTGTGATGAGGAAGACATAAAAGCGACAGACTGCATAATAAAGTTCTTTATCACAGGAGGCAATATAAAGTGACGTTCCTCCGCACTAAGAGGACATGCATTCAAACCTCAAAAGCGCATGACAACCTCTGCTTCCCTCTGCGAAGGGCCTATCTTGTACCTTTACTTTTTGCCCTTGTAAGAGTCATGGTGATCTTCACCAATTCCCTATTTTTGCCTTTGTCTTGGCTACCGTCACATGCTTAGGAAAGATCTATATTCATATATCAACTTGGAGTTGAGTACTTATGCTTTATTATTGTTGACTTTACCCTTGAGGTAAACCGTTGGGAGGCAAAACTATAAGCCCCTATCTTCCTCTTTGTCCAGCTGAAACTTTGACACCATGAGTACCACATGAGTTGTGATAATTGTGGAAAACAAAAGAGATGATTGAGTATGTGGGTTTGCCTTACACGCTCTTATTTGACTCTTTCTGATGTTGTGATAAATTGCAATTGCTTCAATGACTTTGGCTGGTGTTGGTTACTTCTCGGTAAGGTTTTTGCTTCATGCTTTGCTTTGTGAAGGAATTGTTACTTTCCCATAAGAATCTTTATGATGTATTGCTGTTCTATGTGTGATCATGATGCCCTCATGTCCGTATTATGTTTTATCAACACCTTCGTCCCTCAACATGTGGACATGTTTATGGAACTTGGTTTTCGCTTGAGGACAAGCGAGGTCTAAGCTTGGGGAGTTGATACGTCCATTTTGCATCATGCTTTCATGTTGATATTTATTGCTTTATGGGCTGTTATATTACTTTGTGGTACCATATTTATGCCTTTTCTCTCTTATTTTGCAAGGTTTATTTGAAGAGGGAGAATTCAGGCAGCAGGAATTATGGACTGGAAAAGGAGCAAATCTTAGTCCACTATTCTGCACATCTCCAAATGCCCTGAAAAGTTACATGAATTTTTTTGGGATTATATAAAAAATACTGGGCGAAAGAAGTACCAGAGGGGGGCTGCCAGGGCGCCACAAGCCCTGCCACCGTCACCCCCTCGTGGCGGAGGGCAAGCTTGTGGGCTCCCTGATGGCCCACTAGCCCCTCTCTTTTTCTATATGAAGGGTTTCGTTCCTGAAAAAAATCAATCGGGAGCTTTTTCATGGTTTCGCCGCCGCCACGAGGCGGAACTTGAGCAGATCCAATCTAGAGCTCTGACAGGACGATCTTGTCGGGGAAACTTCCCTCCCGGAGGGGGGAATCGTCGCCATGTCATCACCAACACTCCTTTCGTCGGAGGGGAGGCATCTTCATCAACATCTTCATCAGCACCATCTCCTCTCCAATCCCTAGTTCATCTCTTGTAACCAATCTCCATCTCACGACTCCGATTGGTACTTGTAAGGTTGCTAGTAGTGTTGATTACTCTTTGTAGTTGATGCTAGTCAGATTACTTGGTGGAAGAGTTTATGTTCAGATCCTTGATGCTATTCATTACACCTCTGATCATGATTATGATTATGCTTTGTGAGTAGTTACTTTTGTTCCTGAGGACATGGGATAAGTCATGCTGATAATAGTCATGTGAATTTGATATCCGTTCGGTATTTTGATATGATGTATGTTGTTTTTCCTCTAGTGGTGTTATGTGAACGTCGAGTACATAACACTTCACCATACTTGGTCCTAGAGGAAGGCATTGGGGAGTAGTAAGTAGATGATGGGTTGCTGGAGTGACAAAAGCGTAAACCCCAGTCTATGCGTTGCTTCGTAAGGGGCTGATTTGGATCCACTAGTTTAATGCTATGGTTAGACGTTGTCTTAATTCTTGTTTCGTAGTTGCGGATGCTTCCGAGTGGGGTTAATCATAAGTGGGATGCTTGTCCAAGTAAGGGCAGTACCCAAGCGCCGGTCCACCCACATATCAAACTATCAAAGTAACGAATGCGAATCATATGAACATGATGAAACTAGCATGACAGAAATTCCCGTGTGTCATCGGGAGCGTTTTTCCTCCTATAAGACTTTGTTCAGGCTTGTCCCTTGCTACAAAAGGGATTGGGCCACTTGCTGCACCATTGCTACTACTTGTTACTTGTTACTTTTCGCTTGCTACGTTTCACCTTGCTACACCATCAATTGTTACCGCTACTTTCAGTGCTTGTAGTTATTACCTTGCTGAAAACCATTTATCAGAGCCTTCTGCTCCTCGTTGGGTTCGACACTCTTACTTATCGAAAGGACTACGATTGATCCCCTATACTTGTGGGTCCTCAGTATGAAGATCTCTTGCATGGGCTTAGGATAGATAAGGAGATGAACCTTAGTCCGGTCAGATGCTTGGGTGACTCAGATTTGGTGGCTCAACAGGTCTCTGGGACTTGGGACTCAAAGGACCCCCTGATGGCGGCTTATCGACGTGCAATAACCGAGGTGGCACGTCACTTCCATGGCTACAAGGTCGACCACATTGATCGCTGGCATAATGAGGCAGCAAACGCATTGTCATGACTCATATCTCAACGCAAGCCGGTCCCTCCCAATGTGTTCTTGGACGTCCTCCAGACTGCCTCCATGAAATTACCATCTGAGGAGGATATAGCCATCCCTGACTAGGAATCGCAGTTGGTGGCGGCTCTCTGGGTAGTGCCTGATTCAACGGTACCATACTTGGCTTACCTTGCTCGAGGGGAGCTCCCGGCTGAGGAAGTCATCGCCCGACAGATAATATGACGGTGCAAGTATATGACTATTCATAAGGGCGAGTTGCACAAGAGAAGTATTAGCGACATTTTTCAACATTGTGTTTCCCCTAAAGAAGGACGGGGAATTCTCAATGAGATCCATGCTGGCGACTATGGGCACCATGCCAGCTCACGATCTTTGGTGGCAAAAGCTTTCCGTCATGGATTTTACTAGTTAACAGCTCATGCAGATGCACATGATATACTACGCAAGTGCGATGGATGTCAAAAGTTCGCTCGACAAGCCCATGTGTCGTCTCAAGAATTGCGCATGATCCCTATCACTTGATCATTTGCAGTCTAGGGGCTTGATATGGTTGGTCCATTGAAGATGTCCTCTAACAAGAAGACTCACCTACTGGTGGCGGTTGACAAGTTTACCAAGTGGGTTGAGGCAGAACCTGTGAGCAATTGCAAACCAGAGACAACAGTCAAATTTTTAGAAAAGCTGTTTTTTCGTTTTGGTTATCCTCACAGCATTATCAGTGAGAATGGTACCAATTTGTCTAAGGGAGCCATGAAACAGTTTTGTTAGCATGAGCATATCCGTCTTGACGTGTGAGAAGTAGCGCACCCACAGTCCAATGGGCAGGACGAACGAGCTAATCAAGAAATTTTGAGAGGGATTAAGCCCCGACTCATGGTTCCATTGCAGCGTACCCCAGACTGTTGGGTCGAGGAACTCCCCGCAGTACTTTGGAGTATCAGGACATCTCCAAACAGATCCACTGGTTACACCCCCTTTTTGTGGTTTATGGAGCCGAGGCGGTACTACCAAGTGATATACGGCATGAATCTCCTTGAGTCGCCGCTTAAGTTGAAGTAGACAACGAAAAAGCACGTCAAGATTTCCTGGATACCTTGTAGGAAGAGCGTGAGTTGGCTGCGGCGAGATCATTTATATATCAGCAAGACCTATGTCGCTATCATAGCTGTAGATTTAAGAGCCTGACTTTTCACGAGGACGACTTAGTGCTACGATTGATTCAAGATCACACAGGCATGCACAATCTTTCACCACCCTCGAAGGGTCCTTTCGTCATGAGCAAAAGCCTCAACAATGGCTCATATTACCTGATAGACCTTCGACCAGATAAATACACCTCAGAAGAGGAGACAACCCGTCCGTGGAACATCGCTCATGTTCGACCTTATTATACTTAGAGCCATTGGCTCCTCACTTATGTACCTTCCCCAACTTTTGTACATACATTTTTCTTTTTAAATATAATAAAGTCGACACCCCTGAAACTTGGGGTCTTTGTCGTTTCAGCCCATACAATGAGCATGAGTCTTTATTATCAACCTAAGTCGCCCAAGAGAACGAGCCGCAAGGATGCGACCGTTCAAACATGGGTGCCATAAAGCCAAAGAGGACCAGTTGCCATGATGCACGGTTCAAACATAGGCGCCAATTGTGATTAGTGGAATCAAGCCGACTTTATGTGAACCCCAGATGTTTTGTAGTAGAAGCATTGTCTCATGTAATCCTAGGCTGAGCTTTTCCCTGATCATGGGTCATTTAGGGGCTTCCAACTCACTAAGTTTAGCTTTCTCACCCTCTTGGTCCGGTGAAAAATTAATGCCATACGATGGTTAAACCTGATTGTATGCTTGTGCGACTCCAATTAAATGACCCCGTGTACTCTTGACAAGTCAATCCATTGTGGACCCTGAACTTTTCAAGGTTAAAACATCGAGCTGCGTCGCATGAGATCCGGCCTACGGAAAATGGATAAACCATGGGTTATTGTACCCGCTTCACTGAAGCAAGAATTGAGCCTGATCAGCCAGTCTCCTCTCCGAGTCTCATTGAGTCGGCTTATCATACTTACTATTCTTATGGGCTATCACACCCGCCCAATTAAGGGTAAGACTTGAGCCTTGCAAGCCAGTCTCCCTGTCGAGTATCACCGAGCCGACTTATTCAAGGTGACACATTGCCACCATATTTATTTCCTTAACATTTTCAGGGATGATGCAATGTTTATTACCGGCTCATACAGAGCGTTCGAGTTATGCAGCTCTAGTCTTATGATGGCGAGTTATGCAGCTCTAGTCCTATGATGGCGAGTTCAGTCATTTTACGAACAAGTGTGGAAAGATTTCAGAAGGGAGGCCTACATTAACTCGCTCGTCTTGGCTCAAGTCATAGCTCATTGAGCAAGGAATAATAAAGTGCAAGCCACAAGATGTACGATTTCCCAAGCAAAGGTATAAAAGAAGGAGCGACACTTGATTCATATAAGAATCCCTTGACAACTTAAGATGGGGTACAAAAGCTTAAACATGCATGAAGGCATGACACATGCAATAAGTTTACAAACTCATGCTATTACAAGGCTACATGGAGCCCGACGTCTTGGACCAAAATTTATCAAGAGTCATCCACATAACCCGACTATTAGCTTATCCGGGTTAACTTCATCCCGGTTAGCCCTGGGACGACTTCTTGTTTAAGGCGCCTTCGGGTCATCCTGCGCCGAGTCTTTAGGTTCCTGTATCTGAAGGTTGTCCATATCCCAGTTGCAATGGGTTAAGGTGTGGAATTCAACTTCCTCATGCAAGATGGGGGACGGGTAAACATCTGGGGCAAAGATATGCTTACGATGTTGAGGAGTCAGATCCACCGGGCGGCTGAACTCATGAGTTGTTGTCATCATAAGCCGCGTGATATGTCTTCAAATCTGCCTCTATAGCCAAACGACTCGCCAACACTCGAGCGCCTTCACAGAGCGGGCATAGTCGTCTTGTGTGAAATTTGACCCATCATCTTTTAGATGAGGAAATCCTCCCCCATCTCATCAAGGTTAAGTTGTGATGCGTAAGCTAAGGCCCGGCTCAAAGCAGCTATTGCACCCTTACGAGCAGCTGATCTCTTCAACTCTTCAATCTGCTTGGGAATCATTGAGAGGCGCCCGAGCACGCATTTGATGAACTTGGCCAGGTCTTTATCCCCCATATTAGCCTTGATAGTAAACATGCTCCCAACATACAATTACTCAGTTAAGGTGTAAAGAGCTTTCAACTTAATTAAGTTGTTGTCTTGGAGATTGTGAGTCCCGCGACCTGAAAATAGTTGAAGTACGTAAGTCGCGCGGTGAGTCTTTTTATACAAGGTGTTGCTTGTAAACATTATCACAAGCTCATCAAATAATACTTACCAAAGACAGCTTCGCTCATCTGAGCGATATGCCGTTTTAGACCATTTAGCTCTTCAGTAACATGCTTCAGCTGACCTTCAGCATTCTGTGCATGTTTAATCAGGGCGGCTATTTGAGCCTCGGAAGATTCCTTATACGCCTTGAAATCGAGCTTGGTTTTTTCCAGCTCTTCCAAGGAGACCCATAGTTTTTCATCAGCTTTAGCTTGGGCATCTTGCTGCAGTGCCAAATTTTTCCTCAAATCGGTGAAGCTTGACTCGGCCACATTTGAAGCTTCCTGCACAATAAAATTACCAGGTGGATATTATTCAAATCTAAGCTGCCAACAAGGTGCATAATGACACTTGGTGGCTGTAAAGAAGTTTATTACAAGTCTCAAGCAGATTGAAAGCAATATATTTGACACTTGGGGCCAATGTATGTCAGTTTTTACAGCATATAATACTAAAAGACCCGACTCATCTCAAAGAAGATGACTCGGCCCTTGGGGGCTACAGGTGGAATTCTTCCATATAAACATGATAAGTACCGTCTCATTATTTTCATAATGACCTGGCCCTTGGGGGCTATAGGTGGAATTCTTCCTTATAAACATGATAACTACCGGCTCATTATTTTCATAATGACCCAGCCCTTGGGGGCTACAAGTGGAGCTTTTACATATAAGCATAATAAGTACCGCTCATTATGTTCATAATGACCCGGTCCTTGGGGGCTACAGGATGATTCATCAAAATTTTCATATCATCAAAGACCCGACTCATCTTCAAGAAGATAAGCCGGACCTTGGGGGCTACGTAAGGATATATGGAAAACAAGACAAAGTTGAGCGTACCTCATATCTTCTCTTCATCATGCCAACCAGGCTGGCTTCCATATCCCGGCTTGTGGAGAGGCGGCTCAAGTTCAAAATGCAATTCTTCAAAACTAAGCTTTTCAAGATTGGGAAGTTCAAGTTTAGCCTTCTGTTTCTCAAGCAAAGGTGCCTCATCTTTGGTGGTATGCTTGGCCAGCATGGTGTGTTCTTACAATAGAACCAAGTCTTGGCCCATCCTTTAGGATGACTAGGGAGGATAGAGGCAGGAAAATCACAGTCCCTTCGCCTTTGAATTGTGACCCCGCCAAGTTCTAAGCTGGGCCCATCAACACATTTTGTCTGGCGGTTGAGATAAAAGAACTCTCTGAACAAAAGGACAGTAGGCTCCATTTCCATATACACCTCACAAACACTTGGAACTGGCACATGTTGTTTATGGAATTGGGAGATAGGTCTTGAGGGTGAAGATTGTAAAAATGCAAGACGTCTCAGAAGAATTTTGACCCGAGAGGAGAAAAATCCGATTCAAGATGATCTGTAAAAATCACTACTTCTCCTTCGCTGGGTTGTGGTCGTTTTCTCCAAAGGTGGCTTGCCAAGCAATCTTTTATTTAGGTGGCAGATCCCCAAACTCCACATAATCTTGGAGCATAGCTTCGGAAATTTGTGAAGACTCGTGGCTTATTCAAGATAATAGAGCTTCACAAGCATATTTGGCGGGTTATTAAAGGAAAGGCAGATTGTTTGATAAGCGGTATAATCAGACAACGATGTTCTCGTGGCTCTAGTTTAAAGTGACATGGTAAACTATAGCATGTGAGCCGTCCCAAATGGGTCATTGTCTAAAATGAAGCAATTTACGAAGCTCGCGGGTAACTGTCATACTGATGAGCCGGCAGAACATAAATGCGACTTACAACGGTCAAAGATTTCTGGGTTTCCTCCTAAGTGAGGTACAAACAAGTTTCTGCCGAATCGTCTACAATTACGGATTTACAAAATGGGTCGAAAATGAAGTTATTTACTAGCCCTAACAACAAGGTACATAAATAATGGTGATTTAATCTACGGATTTCAAAAGGAATCTAAAGAGTACTATGTGCGAGATGGAACAACTACTTCGGCCGCTGTATTTCTATGAGAGAGGTTCATCGGAACATGCATAGACTAACAATGGCGATGAAACACACGATGAACTCCGATGAGCTCCTATGAACTATGATGAACTAATGCAGATCTAAGAGGAGGAATAGGAACTTACCTGGTGGTTGCTGGCAGTGGCGGAGACGATTTGCTACACCCTCATGAAGTTAGGGGGGGCGTCGCAGTCCCGAAAGAACTCGACCGACGATGGAAGAACGACGACGGCGGTGCGATGAATAGAATGTGCTCGAGCAAGAAGAAGAAACGAGGAGGCAACAAAAAACTGAGGGGCCCCTCGCAAATATTTAAAGGGCGATAAGTATAAGTGTGACCGACCGACACGGGAATCGAGGAGGTATAGTAAATTTCGGAGCCAGGGCGCCTTGATTTTTGGATCAAATGGATACACATAAAGGCTCTTATGATGACATCACCAAACCCCTAGATTTTTGGTGGGTGATGTCACTGATGAGAAAAGCAATCAATTACAAAGATCCTCAAGGTATCATAAGCCGACATTTTCTAACTCAGAGAAGACAAAGGTACGAACTAAAGATAAGCTGCCAAGATCAAGGTAAAAGATATTGATGTGTATGAATTTAAATCAATGTGAGGCCTAATGTTGGGATATAACCCTGAGGTATAACCCACCCTGTTGGGCCAGGTCATATCGTGGCGGCTTTAAGGCTACACTCAAGATGGGCATTGGCGTTCTTGGAACAGAGTTACAAGGCGGCTTATAGAGTAAGCCGACAGGCGGCCCAGGACATGAAGGCAGCGATTCATGGCCCATGAGGTGGAGAGTCGCGAGGAGTTTCCTTGCTTAGGAGGCAAGGTGAGTTAGAGGCACATCGGGTCACAAATCATAGCATGACCCGGACTCTTGTAAACCCTGGGTCTCGACCTATATATAAAGGCGATCCTGTGGGGTCAATAGGATTAAGTTAAAATCCATCGATAGCTAGGTCAAGTGACTCCGCTCCCTTGTAATGATATCATCATCAATAAACACAAAGCAGGACGTAGGCTTTTACCTCCATCGAAGGGGCCAAACCTGGGTAAACTCGTCTCTTGTTCCGATCAACCCCTTTGAGTCGCCCCATAGCTGCGATGGCCTCACCACTAAGTCCTTTCATGAGGACATCTCTCATTACAAAACCACGACAAGGAGGCTAGAAATCAAGGTTCAAATGGTTGGAATGGAATCTCTTGATATCAACACATGAGTAGGTGGCTCTCTCTCTCTCAAAAAAATGTATCTCGCAAGTGTAAGTGTGTTCTCAGTGCTTCCTCTATGAATGATAGGTAGGTGGAGGGATATATATAGACATCCCCCAAAATCCAACCGTTACAATATTATTGCCCAACTCGTTGACACCAAAATTAATCTTCGTGGTACCGAGTTGCACTAAATATGGCAACTTTTGAATTCTTGGTGAGACTGATATATGAATCTCGATGGTACCGATATGATGACCTAGACCAGTTTCCAAAACTCGATGAGACCGATTTCAAACTCAAAAATTCTGATTATTGAAATCTTCTCAACAGAAAGTTGGTCACTGAATCTCGGTGGCACCAGTATGAAAGTTGGTGGTACCGAGATGGTAGCGTTTGGCATAGGATCTGTTAAGTGTAAAATCGGTAGGGGCGAATGGAAATAGTTGGTGGCACCGATTTTGCAGGTTTGGGTTTGTACAGATATATTTTGTGGGAGAATGGGTGTGTATTTTTGGTGGCTACCTCTAAGCACTTGAGCAACCAATTCATCATAATACCTCAGCCCCTTTTAATAGTATTGGCTTTGCTATGGACTCAAAGTGATTTCTCACAAATATAAAATGTAGAGTATTCTTGACTGAAGCTTGAGCCAATCCTATTCCTTTCCTTGCATCAAGGGGCATCTCCTCACAATCCTATAGCCAATGCTCTCTTTAGATTATACCTGAAATATACTAGGTATAAGTGTTAGACCAAGAGACAATATATGTTGTCATATGTAATTGATGACACATACAAACAAAGCTTAAAATAAAGATAAGCATTATAATATGACAACTTTGAAATATACATGACTAGTACAAGCTCCCCCCTAAATATGTGCAATCCCTTTTAAAGGATAGTTGCTTTGGACTGCATGGGCACACACATGGTAGAAGGACAAGACAAGTCATATAGATCTTGGCTAAATGCATCAAACATATGGAATGAAGAACTTCCATGTTCAAGACTCACTCTTGCAAACAATATGTGCAAGAGACAAGAGATCATCATGAACAAGGATATGATGCATATACTTACCTTGAGGTTCTTGAGCATCTTAGCAATAGGAGTACAAATGGGAAAAATGTTATATAACACAAGAGTACGCTATTGTAAAGATGCAAAAAGCTTTAGAAATACCAAGATACTGAAGACATATTGAAAATAGGATTTGATGATAGATATGTCTCCAAGAGAATTTTGAACTTTCTCCCTTAAGAATGAAGAAGTAAGAATTTCCTCCCCCGCTGAACCATAGCATGTACATACTGGGAGTAGGCAGGGTAAGACAAGTTCAATCCAAAGATAGTGGAAAACAAATATATCTGAAAGAATTTTATCTCTCTCCCCCTAAATGGTATTCCCCCCTGAATATGTAAGGTTTGATACATCTCCCCTTTGGCAGACCTCCCCTTAGGCATACCTTCCCTTAGTAACATATATCTCCCCCTTTTGATAACCCCCTTTTTGTGTAAGCTTATTGGAAGCTATGATATTCCTCCCCCTTTGGCACTAATTTCCAAAAAGGTCAGAGGGTAAGGGGTCATTGAGAGAAAGGGATCCTTGATTCTTCTCTCTTAGATAAGGGTTCCTTGAATTTGAATTTTCTCTCCTTAAGAATTGATAAGAGTTCCTTGAACTATCTCCCCCTATGTCAGGGATCCTAGATTCTTCTCCCTCTTATATTGTGGGACCACTAAGGAATTATCCCCTTAGAGAAGTTTTCTCCCCCTCAACTTTTTTGGAAAACAAGATTATATCCTCCTTTGGCATAATTGGAAATGTTCAATAAGATCTTAGGAGATAATAAAACTTGGGATCATTGACAACCTTACCCCCCCCCTTAAGGAATAAGTCCAGAAAAAACCAGAAAATCTTAGGCAGTGATAAATTTTGGAGTCACCGAGGCAATATGGTTTGGTAGAACCAAGAATGATAGTAGGCCTCTCGGAGAAATTGCTTCGACCGAGTTTCCGAGGTCGGTGAATCTGACTTGCAATGAAAATCAACTCCTTAACTTAAAAAGACAGAAATTATCCACATACTTTGAAAAAAGGAAATATACAAAGATTAAAAAGGAAATAAGATAAAACAACATTTTTTTTGAAAATATATACATACATATAGATGAGAATTGAATGGTTCTAAGAAAGCATGCAATGACAAATGCGAACCATACAAGAATCTCCACCCAGATGTGGGGCGGTGACTAAGTCACCTATATTAGAGTATTTGACTTGAGGAGTCAAGAAAGAATGGTTGATCATACGTCATACTAATCGTTAAGTGCAAAATGGGGTTACCATTTTTCGATTAAGATTTTTAATGTCTTCATATCTCTTGAGTTGCTTTACCTCATGACTTGGTGCAAAGCTTTATCAAGGATATGAATACATACCTTCGAATGATGTTGATGACATGGCATGTAGGTGAACTTGTTGTGGATGCTCAAAGTTGATGAAAATCATCTTGAGTTGGGAGCTATCCTTGTCGTTTTGGTTCAATTTTCACCTACATTGGTTAGTCATGCAAGGAAGAACATAATATATCCCAATGACATGAGTGAATTTCATCACCATATAATTTGTCAAGGATATGATTTGTTGTCTTCTTCCTCCATCTCCGAAGAAAGGGATAGTTGATACTTGGACATGTAAAGATTGCTTTTTATGTGAGCTGATGGCAATATTGTGAAGTGTAGTTCTTGCAAGGACCTACAAAAGGATTATGTGCAATACAAGGGAGCATAGTATTCCAAGATATAATATAGTATCAAGTCAATGGCATCATCGAATAGACAATCAAGATCATGCCCTTGCATGCATCCGAGTGGGTCTAGCTCAAGTTTGAAGCATAAATGATGTTCAACTCACTCCTGAAATGACAAAATACTTTCTCATCAAGTTGTTTGGTAAAGATATCACCTAATTGTTTGTAGGTACGAACATGCTTAAGATCTATATCTCCTTTACCAACATGATCATGAATGAAATGATGTCACACATGAATATATTTTGTTCGTGAATTTTGCACAGGATTATAGGCAATTTTAATAGCACTTTCATTGTCACACAATAATGGAACATTTATCACATGAATGCCATAATCCTTAAGAGTTTGAGTCATCCATAGTAAGTGGGCACAAGATGATCTGGCGACTATATATTCAGCTTCAATAGTAGATAAAGATGCCGAGTTTTGTTGCTTGGGTGACCAAGACACAAGAGATATCCCAATAAATTGACATGTACCCGAGGTGGATTTTCTATCAACCTTGTCTCCGGCATAGTCCGAGTCGAAATATCCAACACGATTAAAAGAAGATCCCTTGGGATACCATATGCCAAAGGTTGGTGTATGTATTAGGTATCTCACGATTCTTTTCACAGCCAATAGATGACACTCTTTAGGTGCCGCTTGATATCGGGCACATATGCAAACACTCAACATGATGTCAGAATGGGAGGCACATAGATATAGCAACGAACCAATCATTGATTGATAAACTCTTTGATTAACCGATTTGTCCTCCTTAGTGAGGTTAATGTGTCCACTAGTACGCATGGGGGTTCTCATACCTTTGCACTCTTGCATTTTGAACTTCCTGATTAAGTTCTTTGTGTACTTGGTTTGAGAGATAAACATACCTTCTCTTGATTGTTTGATTTGCAAGCCAAGGAAGAATTTCAGCTCGCACATCATAAACATCTCATACTTATCTGACATCAACCTTACAAATTTCTCACTAAAATGTGGGTTAGTAGAACCAAAGATAATATCATCCACATATATTTGGCACACAAATAGTTCTCCATTAACTCTTTTAGTCAATAAGGTTGCATCAATTTTACCAATTTCAAAACCCTTTGCTATAAGAAACTTCCTTAGGCATTTGTACAAAGCTCTAGGGGCTTGATTAAGACCATATAAACCTTTACAAAGTTTGTAAACATGATTAGGTTTCTTGGGGTTCACAAAGCTGGGAGGTTGTTTGACATAAACCTCCCCCTCAATTTCACCATTTAGAAAAAGCGCTTTTGATATCCATTTGGTAAAGAGTAATGTCATGGTGAATGGCATAAGCGAGAAGAATGTGAATAGCTTAAAGTCTAACACTAGGGGCATAGGTATCACCATAGCCCATACCTTAGACTTGCGTGTATCCTTGGGCTACAAGACGCGCCTTGTTGCATACAACTTTTCCATCTTCATCTTGGTTGTTCTGAAATACCCATCTTGTATCGATGATGTTGTGCTCGTCTTCCGGCTTTTCAACAAGTGTCCACACTTGATTCCTATTGAAGTTGTGTAGCTATTCGTGCTGGGCATTCACCCAATCTGGGTCTTTAAGGGCTTATTCTACCTTCAAAGGCTCAATGCTAGAGATAAATGAATAATGCTCGCAAAAGTTAGCTAAACGAGATTTAGAGCGAGTGATTCTCCCGGTTTGTATGTAACCGAAGATTTGATTCAGCGGATGATCTTTTTCCATTCTTGCTCGAACTCATGACAGTTTCTTCTTGTTGGATGGTGGAGCTTCTTCTTCATCATCTTCTTACATGTTGTTGTTGACGGTGTCAACTCCTTTAGGTGGTGGTGAGGAAGGTTAAGGTGGATCATCACGATGTACTTCTTGCTCTTCTTCATCATGCCGCGTACCACTTGTGGATGCCTCCATGTCGTTTTGTGGTTCGCCTTGATGCGAAGTAGGAGCTTCCACTTGAGTTGATGAAGTACTTTCCTTCACCTCCATGGCATGAATCTTGCCGATAGGTAGATCTTGGATGGATTCCAAAGGTTCCTTGTCTCCTACATCATTTGGCAATTGTTTGACTTGCGAACCATTAGATTCTTCAAACTTCACATCTACTGTCTCTTAAACTTTTCGAGTGAAGCTATTGTAGACACGGTAAGTGCGAGAGTTTGATCTGTAACCAAGTAGGAAACCTTCAAGAGATTTAGGAGCAAATTTAGTGTGATGATGCTTATCAATCATTTAGCACTTAGAGCCGAATACTCGAAAGTATCCAACTTGGGGTTTGTCACCGGTGAGTAGCTCGTATGCCGTTTTACCGAGAAGCTTGTGTAAGTAGAGTTGGTTTATGGCGTGACATGGTGTTTCCACATCTTCTGCCCAAAAGTGTCTTGGTGTCTTGTATTTGTCAATCATCATTCTGGCCATCTCTATGGGAGTTTGGTTCTTCCTCTTAACAACTCCATTTTGTTGAGGTGTGTATCCACTGAGAACTCATGTGAGATACCTTCTTCATCAAGAAAAGTATCCACATTAGTGTTCTTGAACTTCATTACGTTTTTGCTCCGAACTTTGTTGATCTTCACTTAAAATTGATTTTGAGCTTTCTGACCGAAGTTCTTGAAGATATTTTGTACCTGCGACTTATCATCAAGAAAGAATACCCACGTAAATCTCGAAAAATCATCAACAATGACTAAACCATAAGAATTTCCACCGAGGCTCTTGTAAGCATTGGGACCAAAGAGATCCATGTGAAGCAGCTCGAGTGGCCTTATTGTAGTCATGATGTTCTTCATGGGATGACTTCCACCGACTTGCTTTCGTGCTTGACAAGCACTACAAAGTCTATCTCTGTCAAATATAACATCTTTAACACCATGAATATGATCACCTTTGATAAGCTTGTCAAGGTTATGCATACCTATATGTCCTAACCTTCTATGCCATAACCAACCTTTAGAAGATTTTGCAATAAGACATGTACGGGGTTTGGATTTTTTTAGTGAAATCGACAATGTATAAATCACCTTTGCGAAAACCAGTAAATACCATTTTATAGTTATCATGGCGAAACACTTGACAGTCATCTTCACTGTAGTGGTGATGCTCCACATTGTCATCGTCGTACGAAATATCCTCGTCATAAGAAACAAGAATTTCATCACAATTTTGACTATGACAATGTTCATGTTTATGCATGTGAATGGCTTCAACAATGACATTGTTAATGGTAATGACATCTCCTTTAGCACGCATGAGGTCACGAAGCTCAAATAGGCATTTATCAAAATTAGGATTAGTTGGCTTCATTTTGTGAAAGGCAATGCATTTATTGAAAATGATCTCAATATTTTTTAGTGAATAGTCAGGATATCTTTTCTCTAAGGTTTTTTACAAGGTATGATCACACTCGAAATTTTGCAATTGATTAAGAAAATTCTTCCTAGTCCTCCAAGCATATCAAGTTCTTCATCATGAGAAGGATGTAAAGGATCAATGGGAGGCTCATAGGGATGTTCTCCATACTTGCGCAAATGGAATTCATCAAATATATCAATCATTTCATCTTTCCATTGTCTAAAATATCCCCATCAAAAATAGGGACTCTACAACTAATATTCCCCAAACTAGGCACATCCAAATTCCTCCAATGGTGTTTAAACCAAGGTTATGGAGACCTTGATGTGATACCAATTGTGCGATCGATATAAGCGTTGTCTAGAGGGAGGAGGGGGTGAATAAACTACTTGCATAAATTAAAAATCCTAGCCTTTTCCCAATTTAGTGGTTGGTAGATTTTAGCAATTCTAACAAGTCTAGTGCACCCTGCACATGCTAGTTAACAAATTTGGCAGCGGAAAGTAAAGACTTTGCACATGTAGTAAGGAGTAGAGTTTAGGAAGATCAAACGCAAAAAGTTGACATGACAATTTTTGGCATGGTTTCGATAGGTGGCGCTAACGTACGTCCATGTTAGTGGAGACTTCAACCCACGAAGGGTAATGGCTGTGAGAGTCCACAGAGGGCTCCACCCACAAGGGGTCCATGAAGAAGCGGCCATGTCTATTCCACCATGGCTTCCATCCACACATGACTAGCCTCACTCACGGTAGATCTTCACAAAGTAGGCGATCTCCTTGCCCATACAAAGTTCTTGGTTCAACTCCACAACACGAAGTACGAGGCTCCCAAGCGACACCTAACCAATCTAGGAGGCACCATCCTACAAAAGGTAATAGATGCGGTAGAACGATGAACTCCTTGGTCTTGTGCTTCAAAAGACAGTCTCCTCAACACCCAACCACTCTCTCACATATTTGGCATGGGTAGGAGAGATCGATCTTGTGGAAAGCAACCTGGGGAGGTTAGAAATCAAGGTTCAAATGGTTGGAATGGAGTCTCTTGGTCTCAACACATTAGTAGGTGGCTCTCTCTTAGAAAAATGGATGTCGCAAGTGTAAGTGTGTTCTGGGTGCTTCCTCTATGAATGAGAGGTAGGTGGAAGGGTATATATAGGCATCCCCCAAAATCCAACCTTTACAAAATTATTGCCCAACTCGGTGACACCGAAATGAATCTCGGTGGTATCGAGTTGCACTAAATATGGCAACTTCCGAATTCTCGGTGAGACTGATATAGGAATCTCGGTGGTACCGATACGATGACCTAGACCAATTTCCAAAACTCGATGAGGCCGATTTCAAACTTAGAAATTCTGATTAGTGAAATCTTCTCAACAGAAAGTTGGTCACTGAGTCTCAGTGGCACCGATGTGAAAGTTAGTGGTACCGAGATGGTAGGGTTTGGCATAGGATCTCCTAAGTTTAAAATCGGTAGGGCCAAATGGAAATAGTTGGTGGCACCGATTTTGCAGGTTTGAGTTTGTACACAAATAGTTTGCGGGAGAATGGCTGAGTATTTTTGGTGGCTACCTCTAAGCACTTGAGCAACCAATTCATCATAATACCTCACAACCTTTTAATAGTATTGGCTTTCCTATGGACTCAAAGTGATTTCTCACAAATATAAAATGAAGAGTCTTCTTGCTTCAAGCTTGAGCCAGTCCTATTCCTTTCCTTGCATCAAGGGGCATCTCCTCACAATCCTATAGCCAATGCTCTCTGTAGACTATACCTGAAATATACTAGGTAAAAGTGTTATTCCAAGAGGCAATGTATGTTGTCGTGAATTATCAAAACCACCAAGGGAGCATATATGCTTTCAACTTCAATGAAAAATATTTTCCTGTTCATAGGAAACAAGCTTCTTTATAGGAAATGTTCAACTTTGTGCAAATTGAAGAAGAGAATCTCCCTCAAGCTTGGGGGAGGCTTCTCGAGCTACTTAGAGTTGTGCATGATCATCCTCTTAAGAAAAATGAAATACTTGATTTCTTTTATAATGGACTAACTGATACTTATAGGGACTACCTAGATAGTTGTGCCGATTGTGTTTTTAGGGAACAAACTATTGGACAAGATGAAGAACTATTGAATAATTGAAACAACGCGAGACCAACGCTCCAGATACCTTCAAGTTATTTTGAGTTTCGTCGTGTAATTCCTTTGTTTGTCGCATTCATCATTGCATCATTCGCATCATGTGCATAACATTGACACTAGTTTTGAAAACTTGCATCCATTCATAGTTCTCAGTCCTCTCTGTTCTCTTCGTTGACCATTTCTTGACCAACTACACACGCATGCACCGGCGACATCGCAAAAATCTTCTTTTTGAAAGTCATATAAAACTTTATCGGAATGGGTTGAAAGTTAGAGTGCAGCCTTAATTTATTGTAGATAGATCGCCTTCCAAATTTCGTCGCATTTGGAGGTCGTTTGATACCACAACCATTAAATCTTTGGGACACTATGGTTGGTCTAATCATAAACATATTTTGTACGTAAAAAACCATTGCCGGGCTGTCCATCTTCCCCCTCATCTCTGCCTAGCCCCTCTGCACACTTCACTAACCCCTTGTGCGCGTCGGATAACTTCCGTGAACCCGAAACATACGGTCGTGACCGTTGGGTTCGGATCAACCCCGAAATAGCCCAAACATCATCCATTTTTTATTTGGAAATTTATAACCTATTTATTCTCGACCATCCGATCAAATCGGAGGGTCCAAACCTAGTCAAACACTAGCCTCCGGCCCTAGGGATACATGTGCTATAAATATCAGACAAAAACCTAAGTTTTTAGGAGGATGTCCCATCCACCCATCCCATCGCCGTCGCTGCCTCTCCATTTCCTCCTTGTTTCAGCATGGAGCCAACCAGCTTCCTCTCCTCCCAGATCCACCAGTAGCAGCCAGCAACCAGACTCTCGCACGCCCTACACCCGCCCGATCGATCCACCCCAGCGTCGAGCTCCTCAGCCGTCGTCCCAGCGCCTCCCATGGCGCTCCCCTATCCTCGATGAGGACGAGTATGGCAAGTCTTGTCGTCATCCCAAGGTAATCTATTGTCGTTCCTCTCCTTGTTCCCTTCCTTCGGTGCCGCTAACCTCCATCATCGACGTCTTCTTCAGGGTCAGGACCTGCAACACCATCCAAGGCCGCTACCCATGAGCTGCAGCGAGCCACCGGACGTTCCCATGCCTCCCCTCGTCCAGATACGTACCTTCCCCATGCCCCGCGAACCTAGACAACGCCCAGCCCGTGCATCTCCTCCATGTTCAACCTCTCACAACCGGCAAGCTCCCGAGTATCCTCGTGCGGCTTCACCTCGAGGCCACCTTCGCCCGCGTCGGAGTGCACCGTCGCTCGTGACCACCATCTCCCCCTAGAGCTTGTTTTTTCTCACTGGCATTCCCTCCCTCGACCATCACATCTCTTTATTTCCGTGTCACAAAAGGAGCCACCCCCCTTCATGGTGCCCAAAAGAGGCAAGTCATCGTTGTCCGCGTGAGGGCATGTACAATGGTGGCATATGGATACAGATGCCCCATGGCAAAAAGTAACTTGAGGCATTTATATTGATTTTTTCTCTCCAATGCAAGCTACCATTAGTGGGCCTCATCAAAGAATAGAAAATAAAGACTAATGCACATGCATCTCTACTTTTCATTCTAAGTTTTTTTAGCTTTTTACACCAGATAACATTTTTTGTCTTCAAGCACCCACCTCGTGCAAAGGATCCCGCTTCCTCATCTGAACCTACTTTTCCTGACATCCGATCCTACATGTCATACGAGGTACCAGCCTGAGGCTATGCATTGTACATGCCCTGATTCACCAGGTACGTTGTCTCGAGGAAGGATCTGCGCCAGATCCACCGTCAGCCACTTCATCTCAGATCAGTGTGTTGCCGCACGCCGCACCCCCGGCATGATGCGTGTCAGCGACCCCGTGCTAGCTGCGCCACCAGCCATCTACTTTGTTTGAGCTCGTACACGGAATGAACGAGGCACTACCCAGCCGCTTGCGTTGACCATGAACGCCTCCTCGAGAAACACGTCGTCAGGCCCAACCACATCCTTGCACAAGCCAACACAAAGGCCCAGCTCCGCCTCGGAGTGCCTCGCCCCTCTTGGGCTTCTCCACTGAGTGGGCCAAACCCGCAAGGTGAGCCCCGAGCTGCCCTATCGAGCGCCCCATGCGTAGTATTACGATGTTGTGCTCACTCCATTTGGGCCATATTCCAGATTCGGCCCATATAGTATTTTTATTCAGATCCTCTGAATTTGTCAATTTCCAGGGAATAACAATTTTGCAAATAATCTCCTCATCTTCATGCATTTAATAACTCTCGAACCGTGCATCGGTTTAAAATCAATTATATATGAAAAATGATTAGAATTTCATGTAGATTCATAATATGCAACTTTAACACATGATAAAAATGTTTAAAATTGTTGTTTGTTTAAATTTTCATAAATTCCATGTTAAAATGATTTATTTCATAACAAAATAACTGTAGCTTCGATTAAAATGTTCCACATATGCAACTTGACTAGAAAAATGTGTTGAATAACATGGTGCATTTATTTTGCTATTTAACAACTCTAAAATTATGTTTTAGGCAGAACAATATCAAATTCGAAAATTACATATGGGCACTTTCTGGAATTGTTATTCGTTGTTCCGGCCTCATTTAAATTTGCATAAATGTGTAGTATTTTTGTGCTTCACCTATTGCCATCTTTGGAAACATTTAATATTGTTGAGTACATAAACAAGAGTGAACTAAATGAATTGATTGTAGGGTTTCACCAATATGCAATTCATTGCATATTGGGCATCACTTAACGTGTAGAATTTGATGTTGTGTTTTACCATGCCATACATAAATTAAATGGACATGCATCTTATTTGTTTGCGCATCATGTCATAAGTTGTGACGTTTACCATGCCATTTGTTTGTTTCTGGTTTGTTTCTTCTCGATAGAGTTCTGAAACTGATTCAGAGTGTGAGGACTCGTTCGACTACGTTGGTTCGTCTACTTCACGGATTCGTTCTTCTTCCAAGCGGGATCTTAGGCAAGATGACCATCTCCCTGGATACCACTACTATCATTGCCATGGTAGTTTTCTTGTTTCTATCGATATTTCTCGTTACCTACCACTTGAATGTCAAGCCTCCCAACATTGCCATGAAAAGCCTTTAACCCCTCCACATCCTAGCAAACCATTGTTTAGCTATGTTACCGCTTGCTCATCCCTTCTTATAGTGTTGCTAGTTGCAGGTGCAAGTTGTTTCCATGTGACAGCATGGATATCTTGGGATATCATAATATTATAGCTATTTAATTTAATGCACATTTGTACTTGGTGAAAGGTGGAAGGGTTGAACTTTTTCTTGGTGTTTTGTTTTACCTTTGCCGCCATAGTTACTTGTGTACTGGTGTTATGTTCCATACTGAGCGCTCCTAACATGCTTGGGGTTGTTATTGCGACCCCCTTGATTATTCATTTTGGAATAAAACTCTTCTGGCAAGGACCAACATTGGTACTATATTTTCTGAACATAATAATACTGAACACCCTTAGTAATGCATAGGGCATCATGAACCTGTGGATTAATTCAACATAATACAAGGGGGAAAGTGTTGATGGTGTTGGTCCCAATCGTGCAAACTATGGGGCCACCATGGGGAAACTCGTGGTTTGGTTTTACTAGTAGGCTTTCCCATCCGGTCGTGTCCTGAAAACGAGATACGCAGCTCCTATCGGGTTCGTCGACATGTCGGGCGGCCTTGTTGGATTTGTTTTACCTTCCTAGAATATCTTATGCACTCGAATTTCGAGGATACCTTGGGCTATCTCGAGGTCAAGGTTTTCTAGCGCGACTTGTGGCTAGTTTGTGATGGATGAGTTGCAGCACCCCTGTAGGGTTAAATCTTTTGGAAAGCCATGACCGTGGTTATGTGGCAACTAGGGAATTTGTTTAACACCCAGTTATAGAAAACTTGAACTAAACTTAACTAAAATACACCAACTATGTGTGCAACTGTGATCGTCTCTTCTTGTGAGGTTTGAACCAAGAAGGGAACATAGTGGGGTTATGATTGACTCGTAAGTAGGTGTTCAGGATCACTACTTGATCATTATTAGTTTACGTTCGTTTATGTGTAGATCACTCTTCTTATTCTTGTACTCGTAAGTTAGCCACTCAAATAGTTTCTGAGTACTTCTTGCATCCTCACCACCTAACCTTACCTCACCCATTAAGCTTTGCTAGTCTTGATACCTAGGAAATGAGATTGTTGAGTCCCTGTGGCTCACAGATTACTACAACAACAGTTGCAGGTATAGGTTAAGCGATGCTTTGACGTGAGAGCGATGCTTGTTTGATTTGGAGTTCTACTTCTTCTTCTTCTTCTTCGACATCGATCATAGGATGGGTTCTAGGCCGATAACCTTAGATTAGCAAGGATGGATGTCCCTTTTATCATTTAATTTCATTCGTAGTCGGACCCTCCTCTTCTATATGCTGATTGAATGTATTGTTTTATTGAGATGGTAATGATTTAGCTTGTGGCGAGTGTAACCCAATTCCATATGCTCATCTCCTCTTTACATGAACTTGTAGCGATATCCACTCTTGTGAAACAACGAGATGCGCTTCTTTCCCTATCAAGACCCTCGAGCTAAAGTAAGCATAAGGCCGCATCTTGGGTGTTACAATGATATATTGAGAAATGCTGATGATTTGACACTTCGTGAACCACCGCCGAAACCTATTCAAAAGAAAAGAGGTATTGTATTCCTCATCCAAGAAGATATGCAAGTAGCCAAGAGTTATATGAAAGAGAAAGGTAATAAATCTGAAGATGTTTAAGAATCTACCACCTATTGAAGAAGTACACAGACTTGATATCCCTACATAGGTAGCAGAGGTAAATTTTCTCCGTAGATTCAATGAAAATGATATACCTTACACTAAAACTCCTAGTCAATGCATGGATGAATTTGATAATTACATTGTTAAGCAAGAACATGTTAACAATTATGTTAAAATTACAACAAAATGCTATGATGATTGATCACTTGAGTGACTTGATTTTCTTAATTGTTAATGGTATTAAAGGTCTTCCATGGTCCATACTCAACTAGACAAAGTTGCTAAGTCACAAAATCATTTGCTTGCTGAAATGAATAATAACATGAATGATCATGCTCTTACAGTAATGACTAGAGGAGGTAGAATGCCTCAGGACCATCTTTATCCCGAAGGTCATCCTAAAAGAATAGAAGAAGATTCTTAGAGAATTTATGTTGATGCACCTAGTCCTTCTAAAAAGAAAAAGAAAAAGAAACACGATAGGACTATGCATGCTTTTAGTGAACGTGTTATAGAAAAACCTACTGAAATCATAATGATGTTTCTATTTCTCGTGTTGAGACACAATCTGGTAGTGAACATTCACCTAGAGATAATGAAAATGAAAATGATAACAATGATTTTCACGTTGATGCATAACCACATAGTAATAAAGAACCTGATAATGATGCTGAAATAGAACATGGTGAACATCTTGATAACCCACGTCCTAAAAACAAACGTTATGATAAGAAAGATTTTGTTGGTAGGAAACGTGATAGAGAAAGGGAGACATGGGTTTAGAAGCCCATGACATTCCCTCGTAAGCCTTCTATGAGTAAGGACGAGGAGGAGTTTGAACACTTTGCTGAAATGATTAGACCTTCCTTTTTGCGCACTCGTTTAATTGATATTTTGAAGATGCCTCCTTATGCTAAATATATGAAATATATTATTACCAACAAAAGAAAGATACTGGAAACTGAAATTGCCACTATGCTTGCTAATTATTCCTTTTATGGTGGAGTGCCTAAGAAAAGTTGGGAGATCAGGGTATACACACAATACCTTGCTCCATTAAACGATGTTATGTTAAAACTTATTTATGTGATCTAGCAGCTGGTGTTAGTGTTATTCCTTTCTCTTTATATAAAAGACTTGATTTGAATAAGCTTACATCTACTGAAATATCTTGGCAAATGGCTAATAAATCTACTGGTATACCTATTGGAATTTGTGAGGCTATTCCAGTTGTGGGTATAAATGTTACTATCTTAGCACACTTTGTTATTCGCGATATGCCTGAGGATGACAATATGTCGATTATCCTTCGCAGACCCTTTCTAAATACTACAAGGGTTCTTATTGATTGCAACAAAAGCAAGGTTACTTTTCATGTCAATGGTAAACATCATACATTGAACTTTCCAAAGGAGCAAGCTTTAGTGCATAGTATTAATACAGTTGAGCAAGTTGGCACGATTACTATTGGAGGCTTTAAATTTCCTCTTCCTACTACTAAGAATAAATAGGATATTCTTATTGTTGGGGAGATGCAAATCTCCATTGAGGTAACTTAGTGTTATATGAAAATTCTTCGGTTTCATGTCAATCGGAAATGGTTGTTA
Organism: Hordeum vulgare subsp. vulgare; assembly: GCF_904849725.1. Taxonomy (NCBI): domain Eukaryota; kingdom Viridiplantae; phylum Streptophyta; class Magnoliopsida; order Poales; family Poaceae; genus Hordeum; species Hordeum vulgare. The sequence continues at coordinate 357,443,178 of NC_058520.1, forward strand.
ATAAGACTTGATCAACCTTATTAATGGATCCTTTTTCATAGATATGTGGTTGAGGAATTTAGTAAGCACAACTTTAGGTACTCATTTTCTGAGTTATCCATGCAATGAAAAATGGCCCAAAAATAAAAGTGCTCAGAATGTCACAAAAATTTTACATGATTTTTTTGGAGTATTGAAAATTTATGTTGCTGAAAACACCCCTGGGGGTGCACCGTGCACCTGTTGGTGCCAAGACAACAGGGCACGCCCTGATGGTTTGGGGGCCTCACATGGACCCCCTCACTTACCTCTTCAACCCACTCCTTCTCCTACCTCTAGAAAAAATCCTGGTCACTCTCTCACTCACTTTCTTGCTCCTAAACCTGAGATTTTCGACCTCTTTACTTGGAACTACGTTTCTGAAACAATTTTGAGGGATTTTTAATTGGTATGTGACTCTCTCATTGCTCCAAGTATTTTTTGTTTTAGTGGGTTATATTTTGCTGCTCTTGGTGCTACTGAAAATGAGCTTGCATGTTGAAATCTTTAGGTTTGAAGTAATTTGAATGCTTGATCTGGCCTCCAGGCATCTATATGAGTAGTTGTTATCGATTTTACAAAGTTTTGTTGACATAATTTTGTGGTCCAAAAATTTCAAAAATTTGACATCAAGGATATGCACCTTTTTAGGAGGAGCTCTTTGAGGAGACAGTCCTGTGGCGAGTCATCGAGCGAGGGCTTGGTACGACAAGTTTATGTTGAACCAAGGGCAAGTTTAGTGGTTATGGCCAATACTAAATCATGTCGTTGGCCATGCAATGTGTTCATCACTGGTGCCGGTATTAAGGAATAATTTGATAAATATATTTATAATACATACCTTGTTGCCTTCCTTGCACATAATTGTCCCCAACATTACAATCTTACCCATTAGTTCATGCAGAGGTTTGGGTATCACTCTCGTACTTCTAGAGTCTTGTTCCATCTTTATGATAAATCTTATAGTATGATGCTAGATTTTTTTGTGATGCATGCAAATTTACATTTTGGGGCTCACTTGACAAACCGCAAAATTCTGATTATAATTAGTTCCTTGAGAGCCTTTGTAGCGGTGAGTATAGAGGAGTTACATAGGCTAGAATAAAGAGTATCCAATTTCCCTATGCCTGCTGCTTTGCATTGTTTAATGGGAAATGTATTGTGGGCAAGAAAGATTGTGGTGTGTTGTGCACTCCTGATTTGAGCATTATTCATACCACTTTAACCGGTGAGGAGCGATTTAATCTTGGGCAATTGTTGCCTGTAGGCTGCACCTTAATGCAGACAATGGTGACATGTACGGAGGAATATATGACTCTTGTGTGGCCACAAGGCTAAGGGTCTCACCTCAACCTAATGATACCATGTTGCCCGATAAGTAGATTCTGAGACGATGCAACACCATGACTTTATCAAAGACAGGGCTCACACTTATGATTACAACTTAACATTTGATAAATATCGTGATGTCTCTGCTATGTTGTGTGCGTGTGCTCTCTTTGATTTTTAGAACAACCTGGGATATTTCATTTATCAGAGAGAAGCGCATGAGTGCAACAAAATAGTGGAAGTCGCTCGCTTGGCTAAGAGGGTAGCACAGAACGCCTCCACAAGCTATCACTTCAATTATTATCTGGACCAGTACTCGTGATTACCAAGCTAGGCCAAAATCCTAAGCTTGGGGGAGTACGTATTTCTCACCGACATTACATTCATGTCCACACATTTAATATCAATTGTCCGTGTTCATCTCTTCCATTGTATATCCAAGTTTAGTTTTACTTCTGATTTTCTTTTATGCATTTGAAAAACTTTGAAAATCCAAAAATATTTCTCGCTTCTTTTTTTATTTTCTTTCTTGTTTAGTTTGCAGTATTAAAAGAAAACCCAAAAAAATATTTCTCTTGCTTGTTTGGAGTTTTCCCGTGTGAATAATTTTTCTCATTCTTGTTTCTTCTTTGTTTATTTGCTTTCGATGAAAAAACAAAAACTCCAAAAATATTTCAATGTGTTTCTGTGAATTTCTTTTCCTTTTTTTTGAGTCATTGAAAGGAGAAGGCCATGATGAAAATGTTGAGTGGCCCTCATATGCACTATTATTGATCTAACAAAAGAGCCAATATTACTTTGTCTTCTCCTTTGTATAAATTGCTTCACAGATTCCATCTTAGTCCACGATACATTTGCATTATTATTATTATTTTCACATCATTCAGTCTTGCAAATGAAAGGCAGTAATGATGTCATTTGATGAAGTGATCATGGTGAAGGAAGCTGGTATGAACTCTTCTTGTTTTCCGTTTTTGTAAATATGTTTAGCTCGTTCGATCTTGATTTGGCATATTATGAGTAAACATGTTTACGATGACAAATAGAGATTATAGTTGTTCATGCCATGCTTAAGTAGCTAGGAGTGGATAATGATTTATATTATATGTCAACATGCGTTAAAATGGCTTAGATGTGGCATGGTACTATTGATATTTTCCTGTGAGTAATTCGAGCGGATTGACTTGGCCCTTGTTCAAACATCTAGTTGATTCAAAACCAATGCAACCTTCATGATATTGAAATCCAGAGTGTTCGTATCCTACTCATGCGAGTGTTCAATGTTAATTATTCTCAATGCATGATTATGACCGTTTTCTCTATCTAGCTGGTCGCTTCTTAATCTATTGCTAGCCTTCACCTATACTAAGCAAGAATACTTCTTGTGCATCCAAATTCCTAAACCAAAGTTGTGCCAAATGAGTCCATCATACCTACATATATGCGGTATTACCCTGCTGTTCCAACTGAATTTGCATGTGCCACCGCTAAACATTCAAATGAACGTTTGTTTTGTTTGCTCGTACCGCTCATGGAGCGATAGAGTGGTCAATATCTTCCATGCGAAGCGTGTTATTATCAAGATGGGCATTTATCCGCCTGTCATTGCACGAGAGAGACTGGTAAAAAGTATGCCTAGTCCTGCATAATCAAAATAAATTAAACAGAACTCCCAGGATAGTTGAAATGTTGGAGGGAACCCGAGGATTTGGTCATCCATGGCTTGTGTATGTATGGTGGATGGGAGTAAGATTTGTATTTCCGCTTGGGAACAGCCGATAATGTGTTTAGCATGGAAGATATTGAAATCTCTCTTGTGACGTGAACAGGCAAAGCACACCACCCAAAATTACAATTTCATCTTAGTTTTAAACCTTGATCTCCGACACGTGTGCAAATCAATGCTTCCCTCTACGAAGGGCCTTACTATTTAATTTTATGTTATTTACTTTCATGTTATTTTATTTTATTTGAGTCATCATCTTCTCACCAAAGCACCAAACATCAGAGCACTATTGTCATTTGTATGCATTGAGTCTATTTAATGTTGGATGTGAGCATGAGTAAATCTTTTCTACTCTCAATTACGATGTTTAGTCGCTGCTTGAACCTGAGAGGTTCTATGCTATTATGTTTTGCAGTCTCATAAAGGGCTAGAAAAACACCAATCATCATATTACATCATGATTGTTTTGACAAATTATTGTCATGTGAGATATTTTATTATTGCTCGCTAGTTGGTTATGTATTGTAGTGCGTGAATATGACGTTTAATTGTTATCATCAATATGGTTATTTATAATTTATGGTTGTTGGGGCATAGTTTATGCCTAAGTAATTTTTTGGTGATTGATGACAGTACCGTAAAGGACTAACCGTGTGTGTTAAGGTTTCAGATAACACACGTCAACGGCACAAGACGACTCGCCTCCTCATTCATGGAACGGAAGCACGGCGCTCTCTACGATTCTCTTTATTTGAGTCATAGGAAAGCCGTACTATTAAGAGGGCAACCGTAGTGGAAAGGATTGGGTGGAATCTATCTTTGCACGCGCACACTTCACATATTTTCCCTTACCTTCATCTTTGGAGCGGCCCCCGCCACTGTGTTTCTTTCCTCCTTGCAAAATGGTCCCCAGCGGTAGTACCGCTGGAGTGCTAGCGGTAGTACCGCTGCAGCCAGCGGTAGTACCGCTGGCTGGTGGTAGTATCGCCCCTGGTCAGCGGAAGTACCGCTCCAGGAGCTTAGTACCACCTGCCTAGCGGTTGTTCATGGACGGACCTTTTTTGCGAAAACTTTCTTGGCGGTGGTAGTGCTTTTGCACTATCCGGGGCCGAGCGGTAGTACCGCTGGAATGCCAGCGGTAGTACCGCTGCAACCAGCGGTAGTACCGCTAGTCAGCGGTAGTACCGCCCCTGGTCAGCGGTAGTACCGCTGGAGTGCCAGCGGTAGTACCGCTGCAGCCAGCGGTAGTACCGCTGGAGCTCGGGCAGAGAGTGGGAAAACAGTTGGATTTCCCCCCACTATATAAAGGGTTCTTCTAGGTGTGGAACCTCATCTCTTACCTCCCCAAGCTCCATTGTTGCTCCCTAAGCTCAAAAGTGCCCGATCTCTCTCCCTAGCCAATCAAACTTGTTGATTCTTTAGGGATTGGTTGAGAAGGCCTAGATCCACACTTTCACCAAGAGAAAAGTTGATTCCCCCACCAATCCCTTGCGGATCTTGTTACTCTTGGGTGTTTGAGCATCCTAGATGGTTGAGGTCACCTCGAAGCCATATTCCATTGTGGTGAAGCTTCGTGGTCTTGTTGGGAGCCTCCAAGTTTTGTGTGGAGTTTGCCCCAACCTTGTTTGTAAAGGTTTGGTCGCCGCCTTCAAGGGCACCTATAGTGTAATCACGGTACCTTGCATCGTGCAAGGGCGTGAGGAGAATACGGTGGCCTTAGTGGCTTATTGGGGAGCATTGTGCCTCCACACCGCTCCAACGGAGACGTACTTCCTGTCAAAGGGAAGGAACTTCGGTAACACATCCTCGTCTCCATCGGTTCCACTTGTGGTTATCTCTATCCTTTACTTTGTGTATGCTTATGTTGCGGACTATATCTTACTTGTCTTAGTAGCTCTCGTTGTTAGCTTCATTAGGGTTCACCTCATTGTCGTAATATTTGTGAACCCATATGTTGTTTACCTTAACTTGCTAAGTTTAATTAAAAAGTGGTCGTTGTCTATTCACCCCCCCTCTAGTCAACCATATCGATTCTTTCAATTGGTATCAGAGCCACATCTCTTTATTAAGGGTTTAACCACCCAAAGAGTATGGAAGGCGAAGAGGGAATTAACCATGGGCAACCCGAGGCCATGGACTTGACTTCGGTCACAAGGGACGACTTGAATACGGCAATGGCCGCTCTCAAGACTTCCTTGACGAACGAGGTCAAGACCATGCTTAAAGAGTTAATTGAGGGATTTAAAAGTTCACCCGAACCGGCTATAGTGGTTAAACCCACCGTTTCCAATTCGGAGGCCAACTCCTCTAAGTAAGCGGCTAAAGGTATGCAACCTCCCTCATCTCACGAAAAGGATGGGACTGGAACATATGCCTCAGTTCCACCCCCATGGTCTATGGAGGATCCGTTCCCGCACCACGTCTTAATCCTGTTGGTCCTCCTCCTAAGCTTGTGAAAGGTGACTTTGCTAACTGGGTATTTTCTATTAAGTCTCATTTGAATCACAGCTCAACAAACCTGTGGAGAATCATCGAGCAAGGATATTATCCCCATGATCCAAGCAACCTCACTCCAAGAGAAGATGCAGACAATCAATACAATCACTCGCTTTGTTTATCCTCCAGTCTGCAGTGCCACCTGAAGATCTTCCTCACTTGCGTCCCTTCACTTTGGCCAAGGATTGTTGGGAGCATATTATGGTGTTGTACAAGGGAAGCTCTAGCATTCAACGATCCAACTATGAAGTGATACTTGATAAGGCCGATGAGTTTGTGATGAAGGAAGACGAGGACCCTCGTCATCTCTATCGAAGGGTGACTGCTATTGCTGTGTCACTCAAGGATCATGGGAGCAAGGATGTGGATGATACATGGGTCAAGCGCAAGTTCCTTAAAGCCATCATTCCTTTCAACAAAGCCATGTCATCTGTCATTTGTCAGCGGCCAGACTTCCACTCCTTGTCTTCCAGTGAGGTGTTGGATGAATTCATTGCAATGTCAATCATGAACGAAACGGCCGACAATGCACTTGCTCGTGTTCGATCAAAGACAACTTCACCCAACCTTGCGTTGAAAGAAAAAGCAATGCTTGAAGAAGAAGAAGAAGATGAGGAAGAGGAGGGCTGCCCTGAAGAAACAAAGTATGCCTATCATGAGCACATGGCTCTTGCATCAAGGCAATTCTGGGGCAACAAGAGGAACTCAAGACCCTCCTTCACCAAGAACAACTCGAGTGGATTCAAACCCAAACAACGAGTAAGGACATGTTATAACTGTGGTAACGTGAGTCACTTCGTGGCCGAATGTCCTTATGAGAAAAGGGAAGACAACGGAGGCAAGCTCATTTGCAAAGACAAAACCAAATCATTTCCAATCAAGAACAACTTTGTGAAGAAACCTCACCCAAAAGGGATGGTGGCCCTTGAAGAGTACCCTTCAGATGATGATGATGATGATGATACAGTGGCAACGGCAACTGTTGCTATTGCCACTACACCTCCCCAGAAGGTGTCTCTCTTCAACGCCCCCAACGAGAACCACATCACCAAGTGCCTCATGGCAAAAGGTATCAATCAGGTAACTCCCATCATTAAGACCAACGTTACTTCCGCCCCTTCATTGTTAAATTGTGTTGAAGGTAGTGATGTTGGGGAACTTAATGAGCATGATCTTGACAAGTTTCTGTGCACTATTAAGGGAGAACCCAAGAAGCACTTTGTTGCTCTCTTGGAACAACTGGGTGAGGCCACTGACCTCGTTGAGTCTCATGAGGAGACCATCTCCGAGCTTCAGGGACACACTCGTGACTATGCCGATGAAATTGCCGAATTATCTAATGCTCTAGAAAAGGAGCGCACTCTTTGTTTGGCTCTTGAGGAGTCATATAACGATGGCTGCGCTAAAATGCAAAAGAAACTAGATCATGATGTTGTTCTTACTCGTATGCTTAAGTCTGAAAAGTATGCTCTTGAGGTTGGCCATGACAGACTCAAAGAGGAGTTTGACACACTTGACAAGGCCCACAAGGTCTTGAAAGGTGTTCATTTCTCTCTAAAAGAGTCTCATGATCAACTCCAAGCAAAGCTTACCAAGGAGATCTCTACTTGCCCTCCCTTTGTGTTAATTGATAATGCTTGTGCAACTAACCCCTGTTGTGAGCATGTACATCTCGTGGAGGAAAATGCCAAGTTAAAGGAGAAACTTGAGAAGGGCCTTGTGGCATGCATACAAGGCGAGAAGAGTCTAAACGACCTCTTGAGCACTCAAAAGGGTGTTGTAGGAAAGGAGGGAGTTGGACTTACCTCCAAGTCAAAAGGTAAAAGGAGGAACATGAACAAACGATCTCCCACCCTCATGGACATCTTTGTCAAAGAGGGTGAGGGGACTCAGAAGGCGAACGGGAACAAGGTGGACTATGGAAACCTCAAGAAGGGCAAAACCATTCCTACTAACACAGCTGGCAAACTCAATTCTTCTTATGTCTTATGTTGTGCTAGTGATGGGCATGTTTATGCCAGATTTGTTGGTTCCTACGATGAGGATATTGAATGGGATATCTGGGTTCCTAAGACCCTTGTCTCTAACATGAAAGGACCCATTAAAAAATGGGTACCTAAAACCAAGCCTCGATCTATTGCAGGAGTTTTCTTCCGGTGGGGTGTCATGGTTGCTCGATAGTGGAGCAACAAATCATATGACCGGAAGCAAGGACTTAGTGGTGGATGTGCATCCTTCTCCATCTATGGCCACCCATGTCCAATTCGCCGATGCATCCTCTTCAAAGGTATTGGGATTTGGTAAGGTGGTCGTCTCTCAAGATTTATCTATTGAGAAGGTCATGCTTGTTGAGTCACTTGCCTAAAATTTACTTTCGGTTCGTCAACTTGCAATTATGGGTTTTTCCACTTTCTTTAATCTTGATACTGTGGTCCTCCTGAGGAGCAAGACTCTTAAAGTAGCCTATGTTGGATATGTCGAAAATGGTCTTTATGTGGTGAACTTCTCAAAGCGACATACTAAGACTGCGACATGTTTAATGGCTAAAGTTGATGTGGGCTGGCTTTGGCATCGCCGTTTAGCTCATGTCAATATGAGATCTTTGCAAAGCCTTCTGACAGGGGACCATATTCGTGGACTAACAAATGTGAGTTTTGCTAAAGATCGTGTTTGCAGTGCCTGCATTGAAGGAAAGATTCATGAAACTGCTCATCGTCCAACGACTCTTATCTACACTAAGAGGCCATTGGAACTTCTCCATATGGATCTGTTTGGTCCTCCATCATTTGATAGTCTTGGAGGCAGAAAGTATTGCTTAGTGATTGTTGACGACTACTCAAGATATACCTGGGTATATTTCTTTAAAAAGAAGAGTGGGACTCAACAAACGGTCATCAACTTTGCTAATGAAGCGCAACGTCAACATGAAGCAAAGATCTTGATGATTAGAAGTGACAACGGCACCGAGTTCAAGAACTACACCTTGGATGAGTTTCTAGGTGATGAGGGAATAAAACACCAATACTCTGCACCATATCCCCTCAACAAAACGGCATGGCAGAAAGGAAGAACCGGACCTTGATAGATGCTGCAAGGACAATGATGGCATAATTCAAATCTCCATATAACTTCTGGGCAGAGGACATCAACACAGCATGTCATGCATCCAATCAGCTCTATATCCGCAAAGGCTTGAACAAGACTCCGTATGAGATTCTAACTGGAAACAAACCAAATCTCAAGTACTTCCGGGTATTCGGTTGTAAGTTTTTCATTCTGAAGAAAGGTGCACGGTTAGCTAAATTTGATTATAGAGCACATGAGGGTATCTTTGTTGGTTATGCTACAAACTCTCATGCTTACCGTGTCCTCAACAAGTCCATTGGACTAATTGAGGAGACGTGTAACGTAGAGTTTGATGAAAATAATGGCTCCCAAGTGGAGCAAAGTGGTCTGTGTGATGTAGGTGATGAAATTCCTCCCCAAGCCATAAGAAGAATGGGGATTGGTCAAATAATCCCCATTGAGGAACCCCTTGTGGCCGAAGGAGAAGGACAATGCTCTACTCGAGTGGAGCCATCACCACCACAAGCCCCACACGCTTCCGATGAACAAAGAGAAGACTCTCAACAAAATAAACAAGCTCAAGGTCAAGATAAATTGCCCAACAATGATGATGTGTCTCAGGATATTCAAGCACTACCCCAAGACTCCCTACCTGCTCATGATCAAGATCAAGTGCAACCCCGAGATCCAGACCAAGTAGAAGCACAAGATCAAGATCAAGAGCAACCACAAATACAAGGACAAACTAGTGAACCTGCTCAAGTCGAAGGACAAGATGATCAGGAGACTGTCTCACAATTCCCTTCTGGAGCACCAACAACCGGCTAAAGACGCAAGGGCAAGCAAAGTAAACAAGTCGATGCTCCCCCGTTATCTAATGAAGATCTCTTGGAGCGTCGAGCAGCCAAGATTGCAAACAAGCTGAGAGTCAAGTCACATCTTATGAAGAATGTACTTGGCAGTTTAAAAAGGGGAGTATCCACCCGTCAACATATTTGGAATTATTGTGAACGTCACGCGTTTGTTTCATATTGTGAACCTCAACAGGTACAGGAAGCGCTCGATTATGAGGATTGGCTTATGGCCATGCACGAAGAACTTAACAACTTCGAGCGCAACCAAGTCTGGGATTTAGTGCCTAGGCCAACGGAGGAACATAATGTCATCGGGACCAAATGGATATTCAAGAACAAGCAAGATGCCAATGGGATTGTGATTCGAAACAAGGCAAGATTGGTGGCTCAAGTCTACTCCCAAGTCGAGGGTATCGACTACGGTGAAACCTTTGCCCCTGTTGCTCGTCTAGAATCTATTCGCATGTTGCTTGCATTTGCTTCTCATCATAACTTAAAATTACAACAAATGGATGTGGAAAGTGCCTTTCTTAATGGTCCTTTAAATGAGTTGGTCTATGTCAAAAAAACCCCGGGATTCGAACATCCCAAGCTCCCCAATCATGTGTACAAACTTAATAAGGCACTCTATGGCCTTAAACAATCCCCACGCGCGTGGTATGAGTATCTTACTGAGTTGTTACAAGATCATGGGTTTGAAATTGGGAAGATAGATCCCACTCTTTTTACTAAGAGGGTTAAAGGGGATTTGTTCATATGCCAACTATATGTTGATGATATTATGTTTGGCTCTCCTAACATTTCCTCCAATGAAGAATTTGCTGCACTAATGACTGAGAAGTTTGAGATGTCCATGATGGGAGAGTTGAAGTTCTTCCTCGGGTTCGAGATTAAACAAGGTCTAGAAGGGACATTCATCAAACAAGCCAAGTACACTCAAGACATGCTCAAACGGTTCGAGCTCGAAGATGTCAAACCGGTCAAGTTCCCCATGCCAACAAGATGCAAGCTTGACAGTGATCCCAATGGTAAAGCAGTGGATCAAAAGGTATATCGCTCCATGATTGGATCCCTCCTTTACCTTTGTGCATCTAGACCGCATATTATGCTGAGTGTAGGGATATGTGCACGGTTTCAATCCGCACCAAAAGAAAGTCACTACATGGCTGTTAAGCGAATCTTTCAATATTTGGCTCATACCCCAAACTTTGGCCTTTGGTATCCCAAAGGAGCAAACTTCAATCTAGTTGGCTATTCTGACTCAGATTGGGCAGTAGATTGTGTGGAGAGGAAGTCAACGTCTGGAGGATGCCAATTCCTTGGTCTCTCATTGCTAAGTTGGTCGTCAAAGAAGCAGAATTGCGTCTCCTTATCATCCACCGAAGCTGAGTATGTGGCAGCTGCAAGTTATTGTGCACAATTGCTATGGATGAGGCAAACTTTAAAGGATTATGGTGTCACTTGTGACAAAGTGCCTCTTCTATGTGACAATCAAAGTGCTATCAAGATTTCCCTCAACCCAGTGCAACATAGCAAAACCAAACATATTGATATTCGCCATCACTTCATTCGTGAACATATCAAGCTAGGTGATATTGAGGTTCACTTCATCCACACTGAAGAGCAACTTGCAGATATTTTCACTAAGCCTCTAGATGAAGCAAGGTTCCGGGAGTTAAGGCATGAGCTAAATATCATTGATTCAAGTAATGTGGATTGAAACTAGGCATGTTGCACCTCACTTTGCATTCCATCTTGGTCTAGATGTAGGCATGGACATAGGGGTAGTGTTGTTCTCTCAATGAACTTTCCCTCCCCCCATTATGCATAAATCAATCTAGTCTTTCACTTTAGCATTGTCAAATGGCACTTGTGCTTCAAAGACGAGCATTGGTCATAAACCCAAGGATAATTCTTTGCGGTGTCATACCATTGTCTCAAACATAGGTGGCCTCGGCCACCGCCCCTCCCACCTTTCTTTCGTATAGAAGAAAGGATATACAATGACAAGTCAATACATATTTCTAGGATGCTATCTTTTTTTTACTTACTTGTCATTTGCCCAAGTCCTTCTCTTATCCTAGACCGCGTTGTGACATTTGCAGCGGTACTACCGCCAGGGGTAGCGGTACTACCGCCAGGACCCCAGCGGTACTACCACCAGGGGTAGCGGTACTACCGCCAGGACCCCAGCGGTACTACCGCCAGGGGTAGCGGTACTACTGCCAGGATTCCCATCTAACACGACCTGCTAGGAATTTTTTAGGGCTATCTCAAGGGGGAGAGGTACTACCGCCAGGGGGAGCGGTACTACCGCCAGGAGGATTCACTGTGCATTCTTTTCATGTGCTTGGCAATGCGTGTTTATTTTTCTGCTTTTTCTAGTTCATTGCCTTGACTCTTTTTGTCGCTTCTTTTCGCTGTGTGTTTTGTGTCACAGGTGGTTCTCGCCGTTCGAACCCCCCACGGGACACGCAGTCAAAGCACTATCGCAACCCAGAGGCTCCAGAGGGGTCTGCCACTTCAGGTCTGCAACCCAAAAAGCAGTCCTTCAAAAAGACCGCGAACAAGGACAAGGGGATCAATGTCCGCACAATGCCCCCCAAGGACTTTCTGCGATTCCGTACTCAGAACCATTATCTCAAAGAGAGGGCTGTGATCAAGAATGTTGACCATGTTTGGGCAAAGGATCACTGCAGGATCTACCGTGATATTGTCATGCATTTCAAGAAGAACTATGTCCCCGTTCAATGGATTGACCTTGCTCATCTTCAGCGGAACCTGGACTATTTTGGTGATGCCCTCTCTCTGATTGACAAACTGGGCATCAAGGACATCATCACTTTCAGGACAGATTTTGACCCCACTGTTGTTGCCCAGTTCTATGTCACGGTCCACTTCTCTCCTGATGAAGAGCGCTCTATGGTATGGATGACTGGGACTCAGAAGATGACAGGTACCTGGCGTGAATTCATGGCATTCCTCAAGGTTGAGTGCCAGGGGGCTGACACTCCACTTGGGTCGCGTCCTCATGCTGCAGCCCCCACTGATAGGCCCCTAGCCAAGGACAGACTGCAGCAACTCTATGTGAGGAAGGGTGTGCTCCCCAAGCATTTGGACATCATGCATCGGATCTTCCGCAACACCCTCTTCCCTCGCATTGGTAACTTCGACGAGGTTCATGGCTCTTTGGCTGAGATGCTGCTGCTCTGTGAGGAGGCTATGACTAAGGAGTCTGTCCCTCTTGATATTTCTGATGTGATGTTCACGGAGCTCTGGAACTGCATCATAATGCGTAAGGTTCCCATCTACGGGCCCTATCTGTTTGCTTATATTCGTCAGAAGTGGCAAGATACTTATCCGCAGGAGGAGCTCTACATTCAGTCTGACTACATTGTGCACGACCCTGTCAAGCTTCGCGTCAAGGATAAATGGGCCAACCCATCAACTTCCTCTCAACACATGGATACTGACACCGAGACTGCTGCTGACAGAGGAACCGCCTCTCAGTCCCGCTCTTCTGCCATGCCATCTTGGGCCATCAAACTGCAGGATAAGATGAAGACCCTATTCTGTATGCAGACCAAGGGCCAGTACCAGGCGCACGTGGCTCAGAAGGAGAGCTGCCAGAGGCACAAGCGTGTCCAAGGACTCTTGATGTTGACATCTCCAGCGGATCACAGGACGACATCACTCCAGAGGCTACTTGGATGCAGGCTCAAGGGTACCAGTGGTCTGGCGCTGAGGAGGAAGAGGAGGAGCAGGACGATCAGGAGGGTACCGACGAGTCTGGCGATGCTGATGATGAGGAGTAACCACCTGTGGCATTAGGTGTGCCCCTTTTTGGTGTCTTGTGCCAAAGGGGGAGAGAGTCTAGGAGCTGGATTTACTTGCTTTCAGAGTCGAACTTTGCTTTGCTTTGTTTTCTTTCGTGGTTTTCTTCGAACTTGGTTTGCTTCTAGTTAGCTTTCGTTTGTCAGACATGAACTTATGTGAGATTTATTTTCATCATATGCTATGAGTCATATGCCCCGTATTGTCATATATCTCTATCTTTTTGTTCTCATATTATTCTCTGTGCAAATCCGGTATTGTCATCAATCCACCAAAAAGGGGGAGATTGTTGGGGCATAGTTTATGCCTAAGTAATTTTGGTGATTGATGACAGTACCGTAAAGGACTAACCGTGTGTGTTAAGGTTTCAGATAACACACGTCAACGGCACAAGACGACTCGCCTCCTCATTCATGGAACGGAAGCACGGCGCTCTCTACGATTCTCTTTATTTGAGTCATAGGAAAGCCGTACTATTAAGAGGGGAACCGTAGTGGAAAGGATTGGGTGGAATCTATCTTTGCACGCGCACACTTCACATATTTTCCCTTACCTTCATCTTTGGAGCGGCCCCCGCCACTGTGTTTCTTTCCTCCTTGCAAAATGGTCCCCAACAGTGATACCGCTGGCCCCAGCGGTAGTACCGTTGGAGTGCTAGCGGTAGTACCGCTGCAGCCAGCGGTAGTACCGCTGGCTGGTGGTAGTACCGCCCCTAGTCAGCGGTAGTACCGCTCCAGGAGCTTAGTATCGCCTGCCTAGCGGTTGTTCGTGGACGAACCTTTTTTGCGAAGACTTTCTTGGCGGTGGTAGTGCTTTTGCACTAGCCGGGGCCCAGCGGTAGTACCGCTGGGGCCAGCGGTAGTACCGCTGGGGCCAGCGGTAGTACCGCTGGAATGCCAGCGGTAGTACCGCTGCAACGAGCGGTAGTACCGCTAGTCAGCGGTAGTACCGCCCCTGGTCAGCGGTAGTACCGCTCGAGTGCCAGCGGTAGTACCGCTGCAGCCAGCGGTAGTACCGCTGGAGCTCGGGCAGAGAGTGGGAAAACGGTTGGATTTCCCCCCCACTATATAAAGGGTTCTTCTAGCTACGGAACCTCATCTCTTACCTCCCCAAGCTCCATTGTTGCTCCCTAAGCTCAAAAGTGCCCGATCTCTCTCCCTAGCCAATCAAACTTGTTGATTCTTTAGGGATTGGTTGAGAAGGCCTAGATCCACACTTCCACCAAGAGAAAAGTTGATTCCCCCACCAATCCCTTGCGGATCTTGTTACTCTTGGGTGTTTGAGCATCCTAGACGGTTGAGGTCACCTCGAAGCCATATTCCATTGTGGTGAAGCTTCGTGGTCTTGTTGGGAGTCTCCAAGCTTTGTGTGGAGTTTGCCCCAACCTTGTTTGTAAAGGTTCGGTCGCCGCCTTCAAGGGCACCTATAGTGGAATCACGGTACCTTGCATCGTGCGAGGGCGTGAGGAGAATACGGTGGCCTTAGTGGCTTATTGGGGAGCATTGTGCCTCCACACTGCTCCAACGAAGACGTACTTCCTGTCAAAGGGAAGGAACTTTCGTAACACATCCTCGTCTCCATCGGTTCCACTTGTGGTTATCTCTATCCTTTACTTTGTGTATGCTTATGTTGCGGACTATATCTTACTTGTCTTAGTAGCTCTCGTTGTTAGCTTCATTAGGGTTCACCTCATTGTCGTAATATTTGTGAACCCATATGTTGTTTACCTTAACTTGCTAAGTTTAATTAAAAAGTGGTCGTTGTCTATTCACCCCCCTCTAGTCAACCATATCGATCCTTTCAATGGTGAAACGTGAACACTAGCTAACTATATATACAACAAGAACAACAAACGAGTTTGTAAAAGTTTTATTTATCACTTTCAGTTTATCAACTAAATTACTTGAGGACAAGAATGAGTTAAGCTTGGGGGAGTTGATATGTACCAAACATATCTACTTTTTCCAAACACTTTTGCTCTTGTTTTGGATTCTAATTTGGATGATTTGAATGAAACTAACCCGGTCTGACGTTGTTTTGAGAAGAACTGCCATGGTGTTATTTTTGGGCAGAAATAGAAGTTCTCGGAGTTGGATGTAACTTTATGGAGATTTTACGAACAATATAAAAATTATTGCAGAGAAGACCCACCAGAGGGGGACACCTGTTGGTGCCAAGCCAACAGGGTGCTGCCCCCTCGCACGCCTTGTTGGCTTCGGGCCATCTCCTGGCTCCTCCGACCCTTCTCCATCAACACCACCAAGATGCTCCTATGTTCGCCGTCGTCATCATCACCAACCCTTCTGTCGGGACCGCGATCCTAAGCCATAGGAATCCAGCCTGTAACACATCGCATCCCTTTGTGGTCTCACGCACGGTTAACTCCACGGCTACAGCCTTACCTTAGCCGGGACCGTTTGCGTCTTTTGACTCACGTATGCGATAGTGTCGCTAGCAATCCAATGTCAAAGAACCCGGATCGACATGTCTAGTCATAAACCAAAGTTGCAGTACCGCACAAGGACAGGCATACATGACCCAACAAAGCAGGTGTCGGTCATCAGCGAATGTAGACGAGTCGTAGCAAGCTACAAGGACTCTATTACATTGCGTGACATTTCCCCAAAGGGGACAGACACAGCAGCTAAGAAGGACACATGCCGGTCAACCAATGTGTCCGGAGCAGTAGCGAACTACCAAGGCTCGTTGGATCACAAAGGGGCATTTCCTTGTAAGGAGTGCTACTAAAGTTCACGACTAGGTAATCGAACCCCATACATATCAAGTACGACACATGTACGCATGGCATACCGATATGTATAGATACATCGATGGCATCACAACATAACCATAAACATACAACCTTTATTTAAGAGGCTCGGAAGAGCAACACACATAATATTACACATTAAGGTCTCTCGACCCATAATAACAGTCATACAAATACAAGCCAGCGGAAGAGTTATAAACTGTCTGGGTACAGACAGGGCAACTAGAAGGCACATGGCCTGACTATACTACAGAGCCGACATAGGGCCAGATCGTAGCTGGGACACCAGCTACTCGTCGTCGTCGATGTCTACGAAGAACCCTCCATTAGGGTCATTAGCAACCTCTGCAACATTTATTAAGCAAACATGAGTACGAAGGTACTCAGCAAGACTTTAGGAGAACTAACTACTCATGCAAGGTATCAAAAGGTATTGTGGGGTTTCATGCGGAAAGCCAGCATATGACTCGTGGCTAGACAACTTGCATTTTGAAATTAGTTTTGACAACTTGATTTCCCGCATGTGAGTCCACTAACACCACGACAATACACTATCGTGGAATCATTCCGTCTCCGTACGGAAATGCCGTCCACGACACTCACGCTTATCTTGGCAATTTTATGAGTAGCCATTGAAGTTATCTATGAACAACATATGTCTCCAAGTAGTCCATATCCGCGGACGCGGCTATTCGAATAGATCATAACCCTGCAGGGGTGTACTTCGTCACACACGCTCTCGCCACTTATCGCCATGTGCACGTCATGCACCTTGGCAACCTTCAAGCGGAAGCCCAGCGAGGGAGTCGGCCACGACCGTTAACCACACTAGTACCTAGTCCAGGTTTATCGCCTATCTGAGAGTAACCCGTACGGAAGTCCGGCCGAGGTTTACGCCACGGCCTCAAACGATGTGCGCAGGGTTCCCAAGCCCACCATCCGGGTGCCACTTGGTACACCGTGCCACTGCCTACCGCATCACGGCCCACCTCTCAGGTCAGCACCATGCACGGCCTCCAGCATTACTATAAACACCAGAAACTACTTGCAACTCCTGGACCGAGTACTACGCAATTAATAGGCCGAGCGGGGTCATATTTCAGGGCCCAGCATGTGGTAGTATCTAGTCTTGGAATGCATACACGGAACTCAGTTCCTAAGGACGGATCCAATGAAACAACCCGCCATGTACTCCTACACAGCCTTTCACCGGTACCTTTACCAAATCAAGTTCAACACACAACCTTTGCTCACCTAACATATTCCACAATTCTGTTCATCTCCCAGATGACAGACCATACACAACTCTAAGCATAGCATGCATAGCAGGATAAGGCACATCATAGCTCAAGCAACTACCATGTATGCTAGGTTGCAAGGTTCGGCTATTTACCGTGACAAGGTTAAGTCATGCAAAGGAAGTGGGTTCAACTATCATGGTAAAAGCAGTTGAAGCATTTGATCTTAAATGCAATAAATAGGTGCAGGAGCAAGAACATGGGAGTTATCGGGATGATCAAAGGGGTTGCTTGCCTTGTTGCTCAGAGGAGGAACGATATCCGTCAGACGGATATTCGGAGGAATCCGGGGGTGCGGAGCCTACCGAAATGAATGGCAACATTCAATAACAATCATATGCACTCAAAATGATGCATGAGCATGGCATGAGAATGCAAAGTGATAAGTTATTATTTTCAACATGTATTAGGTTTAGAGTTGATTTGAATCACATTCGAATAGCAATTCAAACGGGGTATTCTCGGATACCGGTTTAATTGATTCGACCTGATGCTCAGATCAACTTGATGTTAGCATGCATGAAAATGTCATGTTATGGTACTGATTTGTAATTAGGGCAGTGTGTGATCATTGCATTCCTAATGAAATTTGAATAATTTTCCAAATTCCATTTAAAAAGTAATTATAAGAATTGAATTATTCCTTATTCCACAATTTAGGGTTCTGTAACTTTTTCAAACATGGTTGAAAGTAGCATAATCAGAATCCTTGAATTTTTCTGATACTTTTTCATATATAAATTATTTTCATTGGAGTTACAGATTAATTTCTATGATTTTTACAAGTTTTAGCAATTTCCTGGAATTAGTTTTATACTGGAAATTCTAATTATTGCATCAGACTGACGTCAGCAGGTCAGCCGACCTGTTCAGGTCAAACCTGACAGGGGGGACCCACTAGTCAGCCTCTCTGGGACTAATCCCGCGCTGACCAGCCCTAATTGAGGTTTGACTTGGCCTTGGGCCCACTTGTCAGCGAGTGATTAAGTCCTGAGCTGCTAGGTTAGCTTTGCCACGTCGACCCCCACCGGAGGGTGGTCGCCGGCGACCAGGCCCGCGGCGGAGGGCTCGCCGGAGGCGACCTAAACGACGCTGCACAGCACCAAAACGCACGCGGTTTGCAGCTACGACACGCTGGCGAAGTGGCCGATCTGGCAGGGGCATCAGGGGAGGCTAGGGTCGCCGGAAGAGGCGCCGGCGACGAGCCGGAGCGGCGGCCGAAGCTCGGCCTTCTATGAGGGACGGCTCTAGGGCACGGGGAGGGCAGCTGGACGGCTCGACACGCTCCTGGAGGCTCCAGGAGCTCGAATCCTAGCTCGAGCGTGTGGATCGGACACCACAGCGACGGCGACGACATGGCCGGCGGCGAGGAGCTCTCAGCCTTGGTGGGGAACTAGGCTACGATGCACGGGAGAGCGTGGGGCGAGAGGGGAAAAGAATGATGAGCTCACGGTGGTTCCGATGGTGCTGAAGAGGGGCTCGGGGATGCGCCGGAGGGAACGAATCGACGGGAGAGGTCCGGCGGTCGGAGGTGGAAGACGACGGCGTTGGGGGCAATGCAGAGCTTGGGGAGGCTTCGGCTTCTGCAGAGATGACCAGGGCGACGAGGCGGAGCTAACAGACTACTCGGAGGCGGGATCCCATGGCTAGAGGTGCTGCGGCTCGAGCTCGAGCTCGGCTCCAATGGCGGCAGCAGGAGGGAGGGCGAGATCCGAGAGGTGAGGAAGAACAGTGCTGGGGAATGGATAGGGGAGGCCTCAGGGGGCTTATCCCCGGCCTTGCCAGCGCGAGGCGGCGGCCAGGCAGGCGCACAGGTGCGTGGCCGCGCCGGAGGAGGCGGCGGCCACCTCCTGCTGCCTACTGGCGCGAGGGAGGGGACGAGCGAGGGAGATGGGCCGGGCCAGGCTAGGCGACAGGTAAGGGTTTCCCATTTTTTTTCTGTTTTTGTTTTTTTGTTTTGCTAACTATTGTTTTGCTAATTATTTCAGCTCCAAAACAAAAATTAAAAACTATTTTAGACCTCCTAAAATATTGTTATAACGTTCCCAACCATTTCCAAAGTTTTCAATATTTTTGGAAATTTATAGATTCTGATTTCAATTTTAAAGTTTGAAACCAGTGGCTTTTGCATTAATTTAAAAATGCTTAAGGTGTCAAGAAAATAGTTTTCTCCAATGCTCATTTACTTTCATGATTTATCAGAAAGTTTGAACATTTCTTGAGGCCATTTTTGGTTCATTGATTTGAACTAGTTTGAGATTTTCTTTAATTGAAATAGTGGCTAGGGTTATGAGTTTTTCCTTTGCCACTTTGTTGTTTTTGTTGAAACTTCTTAGATGCAAATGCAAAGAAGACATGAGCACAAGACTAACTTGCTTAAGGGTTAGGGATATTGTGTACCTACACACTACATTACTATAGTTTTTCAATACTTTGATTTTTATAATCCTCGCTATCAAACATAGCCTTACTATCATGATGTCATTAACAAAAAATCGGACCTTTATTTTTTCAAACAAAATACATGAACACAATGTTAAAATTTATAGAAAGCATCGAACACCACTTGACCCTGGTTTTGACATTGTAAAGGGCTAATTCGGCAAAGGGTTTGGCATGGGGGTAACGGTCATTAACCACCAAGGGCCAAGGCTATTGGGAGCTTGGTTGGGTGGTGAAAAATCTCCCGCGCACTGAATGAACAACCCGGACGGGCGTTTGGGGCAGGTATGCGTTTTGAGGTTGTAGATGATCTAAATGTAATTCTGGCGCTCAACTAAAAAAGAAAATACAATTCTTTCCCTCGACTAAAAAATAATCTAATTCTCATGGAAGCAGAGTCGCTTGTCATACTCCTCAATACGGGGGGAGTCGGTCGGCCTAGAAATTTAGGATAGTAAAACTGAGTCTAATCCCCACCCACTCATTACATAAAATGTTTTAACCATTCTGTCGGTCCAATGGAACTAGGGTACCCTGACCCACCTACTGTCAGCCCAGTCAACTACGCGAAGAAGGCCCAGCCATGCAAGCAGCCCTCTGTTGGAGACTAGAACCGCCCCGCGAGGCTCCGACCCTTCAAGGATCTCTCTCTCTCTCTCTCTCTCTCTTCGAGAGGGGCCCATAGGATGTTTGTCCACAAGTTGAGATATGCCCCGTGGGGTCTACCCCGCGAGGCCGCTCCCTGTGAACCCTTCCGCGTGGAGAGGCCATGCAGTGTTGATCAGATGGTCATGTGCCAACCACGTGGGTGACATGGCAAGGCGGCAAGAGCCGCAAGGACGGCGCCAACATGCACGCGAGGGAATCTCCCCCCTTTATGATAAAAGGGCAATGAGAAGATGTTCGTCCCGAAGATGAGTCCCAAGACTTACCTGTTTGGTGCCAGGAGACCAGTGTGACATCAGTCACCACGACAAAGTCACCGGCGAGCCCACGAGCGCGTCATGGACGACGCCTTTGTAGTATGAAGACCAACTTTGTCAGGAAGGATTGGACACTTGCCACCTTCGAGTTACCGGCCTGTGGTTGCCCTTTTCCTGCCAATGTTTTGGGGAAAGAGGCCCGAGGCAAGATAAGACGGACAAGTGACCACCATAAAGAAGGACACGAGCATTCGAGAGCTCACATTCTGTGGAGAGAGTTCACCTTCTTCATCAAAAACTCTGTAGCCCATGTGAAAACAAGAAATCAATCCACCAAGGAGGAGTAGGGTTTTACACCGCAAGGTGGTCCGAACCTGGGTAAATCCGTGCGTCTCTTTCATGCTCTGCTTGCGTAGCTTCATTTCACCCGAGGAGTAGATTGTGCTCAGCTAAGAATAGCCTATGACATTTGGTGCACTAGGTAGGAGAGCTGCTTGCCCATATTCTTCCTCGAGCTCGCTCGACATCGGTATGGCCGAGGCGCGTAGTGAAAGGTATGCCCACAGGGCTCAGATGGCTCGCACGAAGCCTATCATCAACCACAACATCACAAGCGCCTCCCGCCGCTGTCGAGCCCGCGACGGGGGAGGTGCAGGCTTCCCCTAGTCCATGGAGGCGAACCCTCCACCGGCGCGCATCACCATGGAGTCCTCTCATGGTCACCGCGACCAGGCGGCTCCGCGGGCCGCATTCCTAATTGCACGAGAGTTACTTTGCTACTGTAAAACTGATACTTGTGATCTACGTTGTCTTTTTCATGAAGAGGAACGAGTGATGCAACATAGTATAGATAAGTATTTGCCTCAGTGAGAACCAAGGTCATCGAACCAATAGGAGTAACACACAACCCCCATCTTCAGCAACTGCACACAAAGAAGCAAACATTTGCTCCCAATGCAGGCAACAGGGTTGTCAATCCCCTTGGACTCATTGTTTGCAAGCAAATGAAGTGTGTAGATGACAATTGATAACTTCAAAATAAATAAAGGCAACGAGGTAATTATAGCGTTTGTTAATATATAAGTGAAGACCTGGGGGGCATAGTTTTCCCTAGAGGCATCTCTCATGTAGTAAGCATACGGTGGGTAAACAAGTTAATGATGGGAAATTCATAGAAAAACACATAGTATGTGATATACGACAATTGTAGATAGGGCTGTCAATCCCCTTGATCTCGTTATTTGCATGCAAATGAGGTGTATAGATAATTGTAGATAGTTGTCACTTGAAAAATAAATAAAATACAAATAATAACAGCAAGGAAATTATAAGTTCTTTGAATATATAAGTGAATAGACCCGCGGGCCATAGTGTTCTCTAGTGGCATCTCTCATGAAAGAAAAATACGGCAGGTAAGCAAATTACTCTTGTGCAATTGATAGAACAACAGATAGTTAAGCGATTTTCGCTGCAATGATCGTATCACATCCATAGGAAAATAGGTCGAATCGTGCCTGCACCAACTACTATTACTCCACCTATCGACCGCTATCCAGCATGCATCTAGAGTATTAAGTAAAACATAGTAATGCTTGAAGAACAAAGACATGATGTAGATAAAGAGAACTTGATTAATATGAATAACCCCCATCATTTTATCCTTAGTGGAATAGTACAAAGACGTGTCTTGTCCCCTACTATGTCACTAGGATATAGAGCACCGCCATATTGAACCCACTACGACGCACACCTCCCACTGAAGAAAGATTAGTCTAGTTAGCCAAACCAAATCAATAGATCGAAGAGATTTACAAAGCTGTAATAATCATGAAAATAAGAATCAAATATATAATTTAGAGAAGACTCAAATCTTTTATCATGAATAATCTGAATATAAACCCACAATTCATCGGATCCCAACAAACACTCCGCATAAAAGAATCACATGGGATAGATGAAAGCACAATTGCTCCCTAAGGTGGTTTTGGTAATTAATAAGTAATAACAACATATGTGTCATTGAACTAATGATATTATCTAAGTATATTTCAGAAAAGTTCAAAGATGCATTGGCTAAGGATTTTGAGGAGAACCCTTGATGAATGGAAATGAATAGGATTGGCCAAGCTTCAAGCTACAAGACTCTACATTTTATATTTGTGAGAAATCACTTTTGAGTCCATAGGAAAGTCAATACTATTAAAAGGGGGTGAGATATCTATGATGAATTGGTTGCTCAAGTGCTTAGAGATAGCCATCAAAAATACTCACCTATTCTCCCACAAAATTCTCTGTCCAAAAGCCTAAACATCAAAATTGGTGCCACCAATATTTTCCACTCGGCTCTACCGATTTTTCTATAGATAGAACCTATGCCAAACCCTAGAATCTTGGTATCACCAACTTCCATTTTGGTGCCACTAAAACCAGTGATCAACTTTCTGGTTTGTCATCTTCTGGTTAGGTGTAGCTTGGGAGCCTCCTACTTCGTGTTGTGGAGTTTCACCAAGAAGTTTGTAAGGGCAAGGAGGTCGCCTACTTCGTGAAGATCTACCCCGACCGAGGCTAGTCCTTCATGGACGTAAGCCATGGTGGAATAGACAAGGCCGCTTCTTGGTGGACCCCTTGTGGGTGGAGCCCTCCATGGACTCTAACAGCCATTACCCTTTGTGGGTTGAAGTCTCCACTAACGTGGACGTACGATAACACCACCTTTCAGAACCACGCCAAAAATCGCCCCATCAACCTTTGCGTTTGATATTCCTATCCCCACCCTATACTTACATTTGCATGTATTTACTTTCCACTCCAATACTCTTACACTTGCAAGTGTAGGGTGTGCTTGACTAGTTACAATTTCTAAAACTGGCCCATAACTAAAATTAGGAAAAGGCTAAGTATTTTGTCAAGTAGTCTAATCACCACCTCTAGACATACTTTGGATCCTACAGGTGGTATCAGAGCTTTGAGAAGTAGGTGAAAAAGCAAGAGCTCCCCTTAAATTTGTGCATTATTTGAGATTTACGTTTGAATGCAAATGCAAAATCGATTAGGATCATGGGTCACTCTTCCATGTCACATACATCTTGGTGGTGCGCATAAATGATATGAATAAATAGTAATGGACATAACACCAAACAATGAGTGAATGATCATCATATAGATGGCTCAAAGATATAAAGTAGTAGTATCAACAATCAAAGTGTATGATCAAACACAACAAAGATTAAAACATCCAAAAGATCAAAAGTTTTGAAAAGCCAAAGGGAGCAATAAAAAGCAGAAAACTCTCTCTCTCTCTCTCTCTCTCAGCCCTAATGATCTATACCTTTCTCCCCTTTGGCAAAAAGTTACCAAAAAGTTCAAAGGTCTAGAACTAAGCGTCAACCTGGACTCGATCTCCTTCGGTACCTGTTGATGGAGTCGACAAGAGAGAGTCAGCGAAGGCGGCGGCTGAAGTCCACTAAGGTGGAGGTGTTGACACTCGAGGTTGATACCCCAAAATGCATCACTATTTTGTATCATAATTTGTCTCTATTCATTGACATATTTCACAATATGATGTTGTTCTTATAGTCTTTTGGCTTATTTTACATAGTTTACAACTTTCCGGTGCCGAAACAGCAGGCACAGGATGCCGCGGAGAAAATAGCATGAAGAGCTGCCAAATCACAACATCTCCAATTGAGCTGAAATTGACGGGGAAGAAGATTCCGAACGAATCACGAACATAGGCCGAAGAAGGGCCGGAGGGGGGCCACCAGGCACCCAGGCGACCTGGTGGCGCGGGCCACCCCTAGGCCGCGCCCAGAGGCCGCCTAGGTGGTGGGTCCCGCCTCCGATGCTCTCCTTTGGCCTATATGACCCTCTTGACCTAAAAATCCCGAGGACATAAGTTTTTACGGAGTTCCGCCGCCGCTCTGGGGCAGAAACCTACAAAGAAGAGAAGACCTTTCCGGCGGGTAGATTCCACCGGGGAGAATTCCTCCCGAAGGGGGAGATCGTCCTCATCGTCATCACCATTATCACGGGCATCATCGAGATCATCATCACCATCACCCTCAACACCATCACCATCTCCATCTTCACCCCATCTCACTTTACCATCGCAATCAGAGTTGTACCTTGCACTATTCATCCCCTCTACTCTACCGGTGTTGATTACTCTTTTGTGGTGAATGCTATTGAGTATTATTGGAGAATTATTGTTATGACCATATTGTTCATCATATTTTCATCACCTCTTATCATGATCTCTTTTATGCCTTGTGAGTAGTTACTTTAGTTCTTGAGGACATGGGAGAAGTCTAATTGATGGTAATCATATGATGTTGAAGTAATATGTGTTGATTGATATTTAAGTTATGGTGTTATTCTTCTAGTGGTGTTATGTGAACGTCGACTACATAAAACTTCACCTTTTTAATGGCCTAGGAGAATGCATCATGTATAAAGAATGCTTATGGTGGGTTGCCGGAGTGAAAGAAACCTGAACCCCAGTTCTCATGCTTTTGTAGGAGGGAGTATTGGATCCTAAAGTTTATTGCTATGGTTAGGCTTTGCCTTAATTTCTCTCTTGTATTTGCGGATGCTTGGAAGGGGTTTAATCATAAGAGTGTACTTGTCTTAGCCTTGACGGTGCACTACTTAAGATCCACCCACATAACACTTATCAATACAAAACATAGTACTAGACGGAAATATGGCGAAATCACTTGACCATCTCTCCCATATGTCCTCACGAACGCCTTAGTCTTTATAAGTTTAGTCCCTCGGCTTATCCTTTGTGTTCAAAAGGATTGGGCCACTTGATGCACCTTAGGACCATTTACTTTCCCTGCATTTATTTCCTTGTTGCTTATACGAGAAAACCCATAAAAAGTTACCTTTTAGTACTTGCAGTTATTCCTTGCTCAAGATCGCTTGTGAGTACCTTCTGCTTCTCGTTGGGTTCGACACTCTTACTTATCGAAAAAGCTATGATAGATCCCCTAAACTTGTGGGTCATCAAGACTATTTTCAGGCGCCGTTGCCGGGAGTGTGGCGCTATTGGTAAGTGAAACTGGTAAGGAAACCTTTACGCTTTACGTGCTGTTTTTATTTTGCTGTTTACGCTTTTTGTCCCTATGGACGACACTCCTCTTGGTTTGTTGCTTGTGGGGAACTGCCCCAATGCTATTGTCGTGGATAAACCTCCTCCACCTGCGGAAATTGTGCCCTTTAAAATACCAACTGGTATTATTGATTGTGTCTTAGCTAATCGATATGCAGGAGATAGACATCCAGGTGAACACTTGCTATATCTTTCACAAGTATGCTCCTTATTTAAGCTTGCAGGTATATCAATGGTTTTTCTTATGAGAAATCTATTCTCTCTATCATTAATAGATAAGGCTTTGGATTGGTATAGGCTTCTTGATAACTCTCATTTGCTAAATTGGAAAGATCTTATGCCTCTCTTTTATGCAAAGTTTTATTCTGTTCATGAAATACATCAAGACAGGAACTATATTTATAAATTTTGGTCTCGTGACGGAGAAAGCATCTCTCAAGCTTGGTGGAGATTGAAGTCCCTAATGCTCAAATGTCCCAATCATGAGCTCCCCAAGGAAATTATTCTTACAAATGTTTATGCAAGGCTTTCTCGTCAAGATAAAGAGATGCTTGATGCCTTCTCTAGTGGGGAATTCTCCAACAAAAGCACCGAAGATTGGTGGGATCTTATTGAAAGGATCCAGAAGAACACTGAAGATTGGGAGATTGATAAAGGTATTGAACCTGTTATAAATTATGAGCATGATTACATTGAGAGCTATGTGAAACTGATTACTTCAATACCTTTTGTGCTAAGATTGGTCTTGATTCCCAGCTTCTAATTGATTTTTGCAAAGACTTTGCCTCTCATATTGATTCTTCTAAGAAGAGGGAGGATCGACACCATAAACCTTTTAAGGAAGTTCCTGTTGATATCAATGTTGTTGACCCTATCTTGCCTGCAGTTTTATATGAAAAGCCCCCTTTTCCCACAAGGATGAGGGAGCATTCTTTTGTCACATGCATACTAAATAAAAGTGAAAGAACGACTGATGAGCATGAGGACCTGATTAAGGTCAATCCTCAAGTTGCATTAGTCAAGTTTCTTCTTACTAGTAATATTGAGGATTCCAATATAATTTTTTGTGCCGTTTCTACTAACCTCGTTACAGCCAAGAATAAAGGCCCAATTTCAGGTACTCCGGTTGTATGTGTTAAAATAGGATATCATAATTATTACAGGCTATGTGATTTGGGATCCAATGTTATTCCTTTTTCACTTTATCAAGAGATCATGAATGAGATTCTACCATGCGAAATTGAAGACGTTGATGTTACTATTCATCTTGCAAACAAAGAAACTATCTCTCCTATTGGAATTGTGCGAGATGTTGAAGTCCTATTTGGAAAGGTAAAATATCCTACCGACTTTCTAGTACTTGGTTGAGTGTAAGATAGTTTTTTCCCTATTATCTTTGGTAGACCTTTTCTCAAAACTTGTGGAGCTATTATAGATTGCAGGTAAGAAAAAGTATCTGTTGAATTTAATGGTGAGCCATATGAATTTAACTTTTCTAAATTCTCGAAGAAAACTCGTGGTACTGATTTGCCCAGTAATGATAAAATTATTGAAGAGATTACTTTTATCTATTCCTCCTAACGATCCTTTGCGGCAATTTATGGAGGACCACAAGAATGATATGCATATGCAGGAAAGGAATGAGCTAGATGACATATTCTTGAGACAACCTGTTATCCCTAAGCACAACCTTCTAGTTGAGCCTTTGGGAATTCTATCGAAAACAAAAGAAGACCCGGTGTTTGTTCTTAAACCTCTTCCCAATACGCTCAAGTATGCTTATTTAGATGAAAACAAAGTATATCCTGTTATTATCAATGTTAACCTTTCAGGATATGAAGAAGAGCGATTATTGGAAGTCCTTCGTAAACACTGAGGCGCTATTGGCTATACCCTTGATGATCTTAAGGGGATTAGTCCATCTATTTGTCAGCATACAATCAATCTTGAGCCTGATGCTAAACCAGTTGTTGATCATCAGCAATGGTTGAATCCGAAGATGAAGGATGTTGTGAGGACCGAAATCCTCAAGCTTCTAGCCGCAGGTACTATCTACCCTATAGTTGATAGTAAGTGGGTGTGACAGCCCGAGACAGATGTTCCAGAAGATTCCCCTTTCTTTCCGTTTTCGTCGTGTGTCTATTTTCTTTTGTCGCATCATCATCACATAATGCACATCATCAACATTGCATCGGCATCTCCGTTGCCGCCAGCTTTCAAAAGTTGCATCCGTTGTTAGTTGCTGGTTCTCGTCGTTGTCCGTTCTGAGCCCGACTGCACACGCACGCGCCGCAGCATCGTCAAAACCCTGTTTTAAAAGTGTGTTGAAAACTTTCTCTGATGAGGGTGAAACTTGACATGCGGTCGTAATTAGATATAGGTAGGCCACCTGTCAAGTTTCGTCGCGATCGGAGTCTGTCTGGTACCCGAACGGTCGACCGTAGCGGCACCGTATTCGGTCTATCGTCGGACGTGTCCCAGTGTCTTAAATCGCGTTGCCGCGCTGCCCGTTTTCCCTCTAGTCTCCGGATAACCACTCTACACAGCCCACTAGTTCCACCTAGCCACTTTCTCCATTCGTGGTCATCGGATCGCGATCGGACGGACGAGGTCCACCCCACCAGAGACCAACCCTATATAAGTAGCCCCCCTAGAGAGAGCCCTCTCACTTCACTAGGGTTTCCCCTAGTCATTTTTGCAGCCACCCCCTCTTGTCGCACCATGTTTTCAAACTCCTTTCTTTCCTTTTAGTTGAGGCAGATTTAAAAGTTTCTGTTTTGGTTCAAACAAAATGTTTCTCCTCTTCAAAATTTCTTCCTATTCATTGTGGGCTACAACACTCTTTTCTTTGAATTATTTTCCTTTTGGATTTATTCAAAAAAACAGAGCCCCATTTCATTTAAAAGTAATTTATTTTTCTTCTTCTTACATTCCTTACTTATTTCTATAAATAGTGCCAATATTTTAGAATCCCAAAGATAATTTTATTTTGTCAAAAAACCCTTTTTCTTTGGCCCTTGTAGTATTTCAAAGATGCATGTTATGTTTTTTTGTGCAAAAGCTTTTACCAGAGAGAGAGAGAACGCGTCCCAGTACTGTTAGTTTAGGCCCATAGCCCACCAACGCTTTCCTCTTCTTCCCTGCGTTCGTCATCTCTGTATGAACCAGAGAGGCACCATTGATCGTCTCCCACGTCGATCAGACGGTCGTCTAGCTCCGGGTCGAGGAGCATAAGAACCCCAGTGGTTCCCTAACCCTAGTCCGACTCCATTTCCATCTCTTCGTCCCTCTCGCGCCGCCGCTAACCTTCTCCCTCATCTCTTCTTCTTCGTCTGGTAAGAGAACTAGAGTGCGGGAGAGGTTCAGAGGTTGAGCATCACGCCTGTGCCGGACTGTCACCGGAGAGCACCGCTGCGAGCCTCTTTGGTCTAGCAGGGTCGCGTCGTGCTGTGCCTTCTCTCTCCCTCCTCTCTCTTCTTCCTCTCCTCTCACCGCCCTGTCTCTTCTTTCTCCTGCAGGAGAAAAACCATGGCGCCCGAGATTCAGGAAGGTCCATCTTAACCGCCCCTCGTCTTCGTCAAGATCCATTCGGAACTGGTCTGGAGCGGCTGAATCTGTGCCGCCCCTCGCCTCCAGCTCGCCTCTCCTTGGCCGAACACGGAGAAGCTGCTGCCTCGCCCGTTATCAAGGCCGCCTCTTAATGGAGCCAGCGCCGCCTCTGCTTGAGCTGCTCCGCCATTGTGGGTCGCCTCCACCCCGTGTTGGTCGGAATGGGCCTCTACGACCACGCCGGACCTCCGCCTTGCCTCGTTCAGCGCCCTACTCGCCGTCCTGTCCTGTGGCCTCATGGTGAGCTCGTCCAGCCATGGCCGACGAATTCATTTTTTTTTCTCAGATCCGTTTGGGTCGCATGCTGTTTAGACTTGTCCCTGCATTTATTCAGAACCAGCTTTCTAGCCCGTTGGTTGAACCTCGTGTGCACATCCTTGAGGTGCAGGGATCGAATCCCTGTGACCGCACCTTTTGTTTTCTTCTTGTTGTCATTTTTTTCCACAACCACACACCCAAGCGCGTGGGCCGAAAGCTCCCACTGGCTGCAGCCCACTGCACAGTCTTGGCCCATATGTATTTTTTAACCTGCGATTTTATTAATTTCAGAAAATTGCAAGTTTTAAAATCTCGTATCCTTTATTCCGTGCCTCGGATTGCGACAAGTGATATATGTATATCGTGTAGAATTTCGCGTAGATTAATATTTTCCAACTCTCATGCATAATTAAAACTGTTTAGTGTGTTGTTTGCATCGGTGTGCGTGTCGACATGTTGAAACAGTTTAGGTCGTAACTATTTGTCCGTAGCTCCGTTGGATATGTGCCATATATGTAAATGGTCCAGAACGACGAGTAGAATCATGTGATCCACTTTGTTTTGCTGTTTAACAAACTTAAAATGTGATTAGGACAAATCTGGATAGAATTAGAATTTAACACGTGGGGTCATTTCGGAGATGCTATATGTCGTTTCCGGCCTCATTTAAAATGCCTAGCTAGGTAGATTAATTTGTGCTTCACCCCTTGCCATGATAACAACCTTTTCATATAGCCGTGTACCTGAACGGGAGTGAACTAAATAATTAGACGTGGAGTTTCGTTGATATGAAACTCGTTGCATATCGAGCTTCACTTAATGTGTAGTGTTTGATTGTTGTGATTGTCATGCCTTGCATTAGACCGTTCATGCATCATATGTGTCTTGCATCGTGTGGTGAATATCGTGTGTTGATGCTTGTTTCCGTTTCCCTCCGTCTCAATAGAGTTCCGCAAGCGTGTCGGATGTGAGGACCTTTGACTACATCGGTTCGTCTGCTTCACGGAGTCATTCTTCTTCCAAGCGGGATCTCAGGCAAGGTGACCATTTCACCATATACCGTTACTATCATTGCCATGCTAGTTTAAACGCTTCTATCGATTATGTCTCGTTTTGTACCACATGATAAATATCAACCTCTCAACAATGCCATGAAAACCTTCAACCTGTTCGACCTAGCAAACCACTGATTGGCTATGTTACTGCTTGCTTAACCTTGTGTTAGCATTGCTAGTTGCAGGTGCAGTTGCTTCCATGTGAAAGCATGGGTTCCTTGTTATATCACCCTATTAAATGCTATTTAATTTAATGCACCTATATACTTGGTAAAAGTTAGAAGGCTCGGCCTTTCTAGCCTGGTGTTTTCTTCCACCTTTGCCCCCTTAGTTTCGGCTACCGGTGTTATGTTCCATAAATGAGCGCTCCTAACACGATCGGGGTTGTTATGGGGACCCCCTTGATAATTTGTTTTAGATTAAAGCTGGTCTGGCAAGGCCCAACTTTGGTACTACATTTGCCTAAACACCTAATAAAATTGCATAGGGACTTTCCGGACCCCGAGGATAATTTAATCAACCCCCGGGCCAGTGCTCCTCATGAGTGTTGGTCCAAATTGGCAGACTACGGGGCCACCGCGGGGCAACCCGAGGTTTGGTATCTCCTAGTGCGACCCATCCGTCGTGTCCTGAGAACGAGATACGCGGCTCCTATCGGGTTCGTCGACACGTCGGGCGGCCTTGCTGGATTAGTTTTACCTTTGACGAGATATCTTGTGCATCGGGATTCCGGTGATGCTTTGGGTAATCTCAGAGTTGAGGTTTTCCACTAGGGAATCCGACGAGATCGCGAGCTTCGTGATTGAGGATTTCTATGCGGCTTGTGGTAATTTGTGATGGACTAGTTGGAGCACCCCTGCAGGGTTAAATCTTTCGGAAAGCCGTGCCCGCGGTTATGTGGCAACGTGGAAACTTTGTTTAACACTGGTTCTAGATAACTTGAAGTTAACTTAATTAAAATATGCCAACTGTGTGCGTAACCATGACTGTCTGTTTCGTGAGTTCCTTCTCCCATCGAGGACACGGTGGGGTTATGTCTGACGTAGGTAGGTGTTCAGGATCATTCATTTGATCAGCAGTAGTTCACGTCCGTCATGCGTAGATCTTCCCCCTCTTATTTCTTGTACTCGTAAGTTAGCCACCAAATAATGCTTAGCTGCTGCTACAACCTCACCACTTAACCATGCCTCACCCATTAAGCTTTGCTAGTCTTGATACCTTTGGAAATGAGATTGCTGAGTCCCTTGTGGCTCACAAATTACTACAACACCAATTGCAGGTACAAGTAAAGGTTACTTGACGCGAGCGCGTCGATTGTTCATTTGGAGTTGCTTCTTCTTCTTCTTCTTCATCGATCTAGGATGGGTTCCAGGCCGGCAGCCTAGGATAGCAAGGATGGACGTCGTTCTTATTTTTTCTCGTTTGTTTTCGTCCATAGTCGGACCCTGCTCTTACTCTTGATGATTATGTAATGTACTGATATGACTCTGATGTAGCTTGTGGCGAGTGTAAGCCAATTCTATATATATCTCTTCTTTTCGGTACATGTACTTGTAACGATATCCATTCTTGCGACACGACGAGATGCGCTTCTATCCCTGACGGGGCCTTCGTGCCAAATTGAGGATAGGGTCGCATCGGCGTGACAGTGGGTAAGTCCGTTACATTGTGTTCCCAATAAAGGAGGTACGACTGTGGTTCCTAATGATAAGAATGAACTAATACCTCAAAGAATTTTTATTGGATATAGAATGTGTATTGATTACAGGAAGCTGAACAAAGCAACGAGGAAGGACCACTACCTGCTGCCGTTCATCGACCAAATGCTTGAAAGGTTATCCAAAAACACTCACTTTTGCTATCTTGATGGGTATTCTGGCTTCTCTCAAATTCATGTTAACACTGCCGATCAAGATAAGACCACTTTTACTTGTCCCTTTGGTACTTATGCTTATAGACGTATGCCTTTTGGTTTATGCAATGCTCCTGCTACTTTTCAAAGGTGTATGTCTGCTATCTTTCATGGTTTTTGTGAGGAAATTGTGGAGGTCTTCATGGAAGATTTCTCCGTCTATGGAACCTCTTTTGACCATTGTCTCCACAACCTTAATAAAGTTTTGCCGAGATGTGAGGAGACGAACTTGGTACTCAACTAGGAGAAGTGCCACTTCATGGTCAATGAGGGAATTGTTCTTGGCCACAAGATTTCTGAAAAGGGGATCGACGTGGACAGGGCAAAGGTCGAAACAATCGAGAGGATGCCTTATCGAAAGGTCATCAGAGGTATTTGTAGTTTCCTTGGTCATGTTGGTTTCCATAGAAGATTTATTAAAGACTTTTCTAAGACTTCGAAACCCCTCACAAATTTTCTCCAGAAGGATATTCGTTTTGTGTTTGATGAAGATTGTAAGGAAGCCTTCGAAGTTCTTAAGAAAGCCTTGATAACCGTCCCTATAGTCCAACCACCTGATTGGAATTTGGCTTTTGAAATCATGTGTGATGCTAGTGATTTTGTTGTTGGAGTTGTGTTAGGACAAAGGGTTGATAAGAAATTGAATGTTATACATTATGCTAGCAATACCCTTGATAGTGCTCAAACGAATTACGCTACTACCGAGAAAGAGTTTTTAGCGGTAGCGTTTGCTTGTGATAACTTTAGGCCTTACATTGTTGATTCCAAAGTCATCATTTATACTGATCATGCTGCTATTAAGTATCTTATGGAAAAGAAGGATGCCAAACCAAGGCTTATCAGATGGGTCCTTCTTCTTCAATAATTTGATTTGCAGATTGTTGATAGGAAGGGAGCAGACAACCGTGTAGCACACAACCTTTCCAGGATGGAGGACATACCACATGATCCTATTCCGGTCAACGATAGTTTTCGTGATGAACAATTAGCTGTTTTGAAAGTACAATCTAATTCCGATCCATGGCATGCAGATTATGCTAACTTTATTGTTGCAAAGTTTTTGCCTCCAGGTTTAACATTCCAGCAAAGGAAGAAATTTTTTCACGACTTGAGGTATTACTTTTGGATGACCCACATCTTTTTAGAAAAGGTGCAGATGGGATCGTGAGGAGATGTGTACCGGAGCATGAGCAGAAGGATATCTTGAGACAATGTCATATCAACCCCTATGGAGGACATCATGCCGGTGAGAGGACCGCACACAAGGTTCTCCAGTCAGGTATTTATTGGCCTACTCTCTTTAAAGACGCTAGAAATTATGTTTTATCCTATGATAAGTGTTAGAGAGTTGGTAATATTAGTAGGAGAAATGAGATGCCTATGAATTATTCTCTAGTCATTGAGCCTTTTGATTGTTGTTGTTTTGATTTTATGGGTCCTTTTCCTCCTTCACACAAGTACACTCACATCTTAGTGATTGTTGATTATGTGACCAAGTGGGTTGAAGCAATCCCCACTGAAAGTGCTGATCACAAGACATCTTTGAAAATGCTCAAGGATGTAATCTTCCCTAGGTATGGTGTACCTAGGTACCTCATGACCAACGGAGGATCACATTTTACACATGGTGCTTTTAGAAAAGCTCTAGCCAAATATAATGTCAATCATAGAATTGCTTCACCTTACCACCCTCAAACAAGTGGGCAAGTTGATCTCACAAATAGAGAGATCAAGTTGATCTTGCAAAAGACAGTGAACAGTTCTAGAAAGGACTGGTCCAAAAAGTTAGGAGATGCCTTGTGGGCGTATAGAACTGCTTACAAAAATCCCATGGGAATGTCTCCATATAAGATGGTCTACGGCAAGGCATGCCATCTGCCTTTAGAGTTAGAGCACAAAGCTTTCTGGGCTGTTAGAGAGCTTAATGCTGACCTAAAGCTTGCTAGTGAAAAGCGTCTCATGAACTTGACTTCTCTAGATGAGTGGAGAAGTGAAGCTTACGAGAGCGCAAAAATGTTCAAACAAAAGGTAAAGAAGCGGCATGACAAGAAAATTTTGAAACGTGAATTTAATGTTGGTGATAAAGTTTTGTTGTATAGATCTCGTTTCAGGTTTTCTCCGGGTAAATTACTTTCCAAGTGGGAAGGACCATACCATATCGAAGAAGTCTACCGCTCTGGTGCAATCAAGATTAACAATTTTGAAGGCACGAAACCACATGTTGTGAATGGGCAAAGGCTCGAGCATTACATGGCAGGAGATCCCATCAATCTAGAGGTGGATGTGATATAGGTAGCTACTCATGAAGAACATATTGCAATATTGTGTCAGACACGAGCAGAAGCAGAATAAGAATATGTATGAAATACAGTAAGGATACTTCGCGAACATCAATAAAAGTTCTGTGTTCTGTGTTTTTGCAAAATTAGGAAAATTCCGAGCCGAAGCGGAGCCGGAGAGGAGCTCCAGGGGCTCCAGGCGACCTGGTGGCATGGTGTAGCGACCCGACTCAAAACGAGTCAAGCCTCTGTGTTTCTGTGCCATCCCTGGATCAGTATGCTGGCACACACAGTACATCAATGTATATATCAAAGTGCAATCACATGTAAATAGCGTAAAACTGATATATACCTTCAATATTTCAGCGGAAGCAGTCAAGGGAGTGGAGTCCCAATAAACACCAACGGCAAGTTGAGTGTAGACCGTAACCCTGAATCATACTCTTACTCGTCGAAGAAAATATCTGCAACATAAGACGTTGCAGCCGTGTAGGTCAGCATATTGAATATGCCGGCAAGTCACATATGAGAGGGGGTAAAATATCATCTATACTATATGCATATATGGCAGGTGGTGTTGTAAGTTTTAGCATAAAGCAAATTTTCTCCTACAACAAGAGAGGGCTAAAAAGCAAAATGTTACTACATTGTTGGTTGTTAACGAGATGGTTCCGCCAACCAGTTCTCGTACCCGAGTTGTCAATAATTACCCTCATCAAATATATTTAATGGTGTTGAGAAATCCAGATAACTTCAGTTCCTTTGGCTCAAGTTGTCCATGACCGTGGACACGGCTAATCGATTAGGTTTGAGTACTCTGCAGAGTTTTGCACACGTTCCCCACAAGATTTGATCGCCTCCGTGTATGTCCTCGCACTTCAGGGTGTTTGAAGACCGGATGATCAAAACATGGTCTTTCAACGGGTCCCTCTGAATCCCTGTCGGTGCCCATCCATTCCTACCGTTCGTCTACATCTGCTAGCACCGCCTGTCCAGAGTCGCCGCGTTGTCCAACCAAGCCAGAGCCCATAATGACTTGTGGCTGTGCAGGTAAGCCTTGGGTCTTGAAAATATTCGTCCGTCTCTTTGAGCCTGGGTGAAGCTTTCCGCAGGATGTCATGGCCGTCCCCAGCATCCCGGGCATCCACTGGGTTCTCCAGGGAGCCGAACAACCGTCCTTCACCCAGAGTTGCATTGCATCCGAGGTCTTGAAAATCTTGTCTTAACCGGTCTTGATTATTTCATCAACCTCGCATCACTCGTGTTATGCACTCAACCGAAATCCCGTCTACTCAAGCATAGCAATATGAAATTTGTCGTCCCGGGGCCAAGTATCGAGGTTGTTGTGTGCCTACCACATGATACTACAATCTACACTAAAATTTCCAAGTACCTAAGCAGCATGCAATTGGGCATAGGATGGTAGAACTACGATGCATAAAACATAGGTGATAGTATGATCAAAGTGACTTGCCTGGTATTACTTGATGAAGATAGTCGCTCTCAAAATCCTGATAATTCTACTCGCCACACTCCAAGCAATCTATCGTAAACAAATAGCATTCAATAAAAATTCATGCCAAAAAGGAAGAACCAAGAGAACATAAGAACAAAGCATGTCTTGGTACAAAATAACAACGTACTAAGGTTTAATAAAAAAAATAGGGACTTATGGTGTTGTAAAAGGTACGATGAAAGGGGTCAACTCAAAAGAGTCAAAGGATGATCAACTATCGCTATATAAGCTCGACTTGCATACACTATGGGAGATGATCAAAAATATTGGGAGAACAACATGAATGTTGTTTGAAAAATAGTATAAGCCTTAAGAATTTATTTGTAGAAAGAATTTCTTGAAATGGAGCACTACAACACAAGTTATAGCGAATTGAAGTATGAATTAAATTTGCATTAAAAAGGTCAAGAGAAGTTGAACTGAAGTACGATGGTTATGTACAAAAATATATGACATGAGTGTTTAGGGGTGAAATGAATCAATTGAAAAGGTGGTACGATTTGCAAGATAAGATCAAATGAATGTTCGAATACAAATTTGAATCGCTCAAATTCGTAAGGTTCAAAGGTCGAAACTAATGATGCTATTGGATATATGAGATCAATATGAGCGTGTAGAAAAAAGAATTACTAGATTTGAACTAGCGGATCAAAAGATACAAATACGTCAATATAACATTGAATCGGCTTAGAACGATGTGAACACTTTTGGGCACTAATAGATAAATCTGATTTGATCAAAATTATAAGTTGAAAAGTTAAAACTAATGATACAAACGGAAATATTACTTTGATACGAATCCGACGCAATTGAATTCATCTAAAACGGAGCTACGGATAAAAAGATATGATCAAAAGAAGTTTGAATATGAATATGAACAAATTTCGAAATTTGAAAATTTCAAAAAAGTTGATATGATAGGTTCATCGGATAGGTGGGATCAAGACGAAACTCTAGGCGTTGGTTTCATCTAATTCGGATAAATGAGTAAAAAGTTATGGCTATTTGAAAAATCAGGGCCAAACTGTTTTACGGAAGAAAAGTGCTATGTCTAAAAGAATTCTAGTACTAATGTGTAAATACGAAGACTAATTAATATATCTAATTACTCTACCGTATACTAGTGTAGGAATACTAGTCTATAAATAATAAACTACGGGAGTAAAAAAAATACGAAGAAAAATACCTTTAGAATGGAGAGTAAGAATTAATTCCAATGAGGAGACGACTTCGAGAAATCCCGCCGAAGAGAAAAGAATATTTTTATTTAATAAATCTAGTTAAACCAAAAGATTGATTTAACCCGAAATAGATGATTTTTGAATGCTCATATGGGTCTATATTTATAGGTGAAAGGGAGGTGTAAAGGTCCATAGATAAACAATGTAGGACTCAACATATACGTATTGTAGTCAAACTAGAAAAAAAGAGGGAAAGAGAGGTGCCGCATGGGCCAAAATCGGCCAGCCTACATGCACACGGCGCGCACACACGTGCATGGCCACATAAGCTTCTTTTTCGTTTTTTTTGCGAACGAACAATTTTTTTTAAAACAAAGAAGAAAAACGTATAAATGAAAAAGAGAGAACATTTTATATAGACATATTATATATCTAAATTTTTAGAATAAAATTTTCTAAAACATGAACATATTTTCAAAACCAAAAATAATACTTTTAAAAAAATTTATTTTTTTGCAATAACTTTAAAATGAAAAGGAATTTGAATTTCAAATAAATTGCAAATACTTAAAATTTGAATCAAGACATTGACTCTGATTTTGGAGGGTCATTTTCCTCCTCTCGTTTGATTTTTTTTTAATCAAAGGGTTTTGAAAATATTCAAACTCAAAATTGAAAAGGGATTCAAAATAGAAAATTTTGGGAAAGTCATTTTATTCCCTCTCATTTTTTGAGAAGTTTCAAATTCCACTCAAGTTTCAATCACTCAAACAAACAAACAAACAATCAATCTAATAATTATATTAACATTCCAAAATTTATAATTTTGGGATGTTACACGTGGGCTACGTCGTGGCCATGCTAGGAGGCTGCCTGGACCACCCGGAGTCCGTCTTTGATCCCACTTTGGCCTGTTACCTTCCTTTCTATGTAGAAATTGTTGCTATATATTTTCCCGGATCGTCCCGGCTTTGTATCTTGCGATTCTGTGCGTTTTCTTTTCGATCTGTTTGTGCCAGGAGAACTTTCAGCAAGCCTAGGTGCCATGGCTTCCCCAAACTCCCCAAGGACAAGTTCTTCGTCAACGTCATCAACCCTTACCTCGCAGAGGTAAAGAGAACCCTCAAACACTTTGGGTGGAGGATAGTGTCCTCCACAAAGAAGACCTGAAGGGACCTATCAAGGAGGGGAGCACCAAGGCCAGGATGGAAGAAGTGGAGCAAGAAGTCTTCAAGTACAAGTTGACGATCGAGCGTGGTGTCGAGGCCAACTTCGATACCATCGCCGGGCTGAAGAAGCGACATGAGGAGGAGATGAAGGAAGTGCGATCAATCATATCTGCACTAGAAACCAAATTGTTCGAGGTTCAAGGGCACATCTATGACCTCCAAAACCAGAACTATGAGTATGAACTAAAGTTTTTGCGCATGGGCTTATCTGCCGAAAGCAGGATCCTGGAGACTGAAGAATCCTGTGTGGAGGGAGGACCTTTTCCATGGAAGCTTTTCGCTAAGGATTACCTGAGGAACAAGAACAAGGATGAAGAGTGAAATCTTCTTGGGTAATGGCATTCCCTTAGCTTGTTCCAAGCTTGGGGGAGTGCCCGGTATGTTTATCTTTATCATTTATCTTTTATGGTCAAGTCTAGTGCCGTATCATGTCTAGGGAAGTTATCTTATGAAATAGATGTTTGCATTGAGGTCTATTACTCATTTGTGGAGAGTCTTGTATCTGTGAGTGTGCAGTTGTCTATGATGGAATTTTAATGAGAAGTCTATTGGTTTCTTTGCCGCACCTCTTATTCTCTTCATGCAATCGACCTTATATGCTAATTCTTATGGGAGTATTGATCTTACATATCAGGTATGGCTTTGAAAACTTTATTTAATCTTGGCAAACGTAGCATTGGTCATAACAAAAATCATGAGTTTTCCTAGTAGCGACATAGCCAAAACCTTTATGTTCTTATGCTTGAAGTGTTATCCTCACAAGGAAGCCAACTTGATGTTTCATGCCAATTCTTTATGTTAAACTTTATATTGTTTTGCATCTAAGTCAACATCATTTGTCTGCTTTCAAAAGACTTTGCTAGCCAACCCTTGTACTAAGCGGGAATACTGCTTGTGCACCCATACCCTGAAACCTCAACCTTCCCAAGAGTCCACCATACCTTCCCTATATGTGGTATTTCACCGCCACTCCTAAAGTAAATTACTCATGTGCTATCTTTAAACCTTCAAAATATTATTCCCTGTTTTGTGCCTCTGTTTTAGCTCATGAGGAAGTAGTAGATAATTCATGATCTTCTCATACTGGACAAGCTTTATCCTGGGTTTGCATATCTAATCTGCAAACCCCTAATACGAGGAGGGACGGGCATGAGTGCACCCAGCTCATAAAAGATAATATCAACAAACAAAACCTTCTCCATGCTTTGTTTATGAGAAATCAGAAAACTTTGGTAGTGATAATCAAAGGAGACTAAGGGGATGTGATCATCCCCACTTTGGGAGCCGTTCCGCAAAACTTGTCCAGCATGAGAAGTATTGGGCTATCTGCTAGCATTCGTTGACAAATTATGCACCTCTCAAAAGCTTTTTTTCAATCTTATTTATTTCAAAACCTCTAAAAGCTCTAGCACATGAGTTTTCCCTACTTCCCTCTACGAAGGGCTAATCCTTTATTTTTATGTTGAGTCAGTAAACCTACTTCTTTCTATCCTATAAAAGAGCAGACACCTTATGTTGACAAAGATGCATGCATTTATATTGTTTCATTGAGAATTGCCATATCACAACTTTGTTGACAATATCATTAAGATAAGTAAGTTGTTTGTTAAGCCTAGCTAAAGAAAACATCTTCCTTTGTGTTAGCATTTTCACTTCTTGACTAATAACATGTTCTTTCAAAAAAAGCTTCAATTGATCTCATCAAAATATAAGAGGAAGAGCAAAAGTTAAAAGTTGTGTTAGCATTTGCCATGGTTTGATGAGTTTCCTTAGCCCTACTTTTAGTTATAATTGATATTACTCTTTCACATGAGCCTTATGAGTAGAGATTGCTGTTGAGGATGGTTGAGTTTAGTAGAGAAATTATGTCGGGACCCCGATCCTAAGCCATAGGAATCTAGCCTGTAACACATCGCATCCCTTTGCGGTCTCACGCACGGTTAACTCCTCGGCTACAGCCTTACCTTAGCTGGGACCGTTTGCGTCTTTTGACTCACGTATGCAATAGTGTCGCTAGCATTCCCATGTCAAAGAACCCGGATCGACATGTCTAGTCATAAACCAAAGTGGCAGTACCGCACAAGGACAGGCATACATGACCCAACAAAGCAGGTGTCGGTCATCAGCGAATGTAGACGAGTCGTAGCAAACTACAAGGACTCCATTACATTGTGTGACATTTCCCCAAAGAGGACAGACACAGCAGCTAAGAAGGACACATGCCGGTCAACCAATGTGTCCGGAGCAGTAGCGAACTACCAAGGCTCATTGGATCACAAAGGGGCATTTCCTCGTAAGGAGTGCTACTAAAGTTCACGACTAGGTAATCGAACCCCATACATATCAAGTACGACACACGTACGCATGGCATACCGATATGTATAGATACATCGATGGCACCACAACATAACCATAAATATACAAGCTTTATTTAGGAGGCTCGGAAGAGCCACACACATAATATTACACATTAAGGGTCTCACGACCCATAATAGCAGTCATTCAGTTACAAGCCAGCGGAAGAGTTTAAACTGTCTGAGTACAGACAGGGCAACTAGAAGGCACATGGCCTGACTATACCACAGATCCAACGTAGGGCCTGATCGTAGCTGGGACACCAGCTACTCGTCGTCGTCGATGTCTACGAAGAACCCTCCATTAGGGTCATTAGCAACCTCTGCAACATGTATTAAGAAAACATGAGTACGAAGGTACTCAGCAAGACTTTAGGATAACTAACTACTCATGCAAGGTATCAAAAGGTATTGTGGGGTTTTATGCGGAAAGCCAGCATTTGACTCGTGGCTAGACAACTTGCATTTTTAAATAATTTTGACAACTTGATTTCTCGCACACGAGTCCACTAACACCACAACAATACACTATCGTGGAATCATTCCGTCTCCATACGAAAATGCCGTCCACGACACTCACGCTTATCTTGGCAATTTTATGAGTAGCTATTGAAGTTATCTATGAACAACATATGTCTCCAAGTAGTCCATATCCGCCGACGCGGCTATTCGAATAGATCATAACCCTGCAGGGGTGTACTTCGTCACACATGCTCTCGCCACTTATCGCCATGTGCACGTCATGCACCTCGGCAACCTTCAAGCGGAAGCCTAGCGAGGCAGTCGGCCACGACCGTTAACCACACTAGTACCTAGTCCAGGTTTATCGCCTATCTGAGAGTAACCACGGCCTCAAACGATGTGCGCAGGGTTCCCAAGCCCACCATCTGGGTGCCACTTGGTACACCGTGCCACTGCCTACCGCATCACAGCCCACCTCTCAGGTCAGCACCATGCACGGCCTCCAGCATTACTATAAACACCAGAAACTACTTGCAACTCCTGGACCGAGTACTACGCGATTAATAGGCCGAGCAGGGTCATATTTCAGGGCCCAGCATGTGGTAGTATCTAGTCTTGGATTACATACATGGAACTCAGTTCCTATGGACGGTTCCAATGAAACAACCCGCCATGTACTCCTAGACAGCCTTTCACCGGTACCTTTACCAAATCAAGTTCAACACACAACCTTTGCTCACCGAACACGTTCTCACAATTCTGTTCATCTCCCAGATGACAGACCATACACAACTCTAAGCATAGCATGCATAGCAGGAGAAGGCACATCATAGTTCAAGCAACTATCAGGTATGCTAGGTTGCAAGGTTCGGCTATTTACTGTGACAAGGTTAGGTCATGCAAAGGAAGTGGGTTCAACTAACGTGGCAAAAGCAGTTGAAGCATTTGATCCTAATGCAATAAATAAGTGCAGGAGCAAGAACATGGGAATTATCGGGATGATCAAAAGGGTTGCTTGCCTTGTTGCTCAGAGGAGGAACGATATCCGTCAGACAGATATTCGGTGGAATCCGGGGGTGCGGAGCCTACCGAAAAGAATGGTAACATTCAATAACAATCATATGCAATCAAAATGATGCATGAGCATGGCATGAGAATGCAAAGTGATAAGTTATTATTTTCAACATGTATTAGGTTTAGAGTTGATTTGAATCACATTCGAATAGCAATTCAAACGGGGTATTCTCGGATACCGGTTTAATTGATTCGACCTGATGCTCAGATCAACTTGATGTTAGCATGCATGAAATGTCATGTTAAAGTACT
This sequence comes from Hordeum vulgare subsp. vulgare, assembly GCF_904849725.1. Taxonomy (NCBI): domain Eukaryota; kingdom Viridiplantae; phylum Streptophyta; class Magnoliopsida; order Poales; family Poaceae; genus Hordeum; species Hordeum vulgare. The sequence goes on from NC_058520.1 coordinate 357,486,228, forward strand.
GATTTGTAACTAGGACAGTGTGTGATCATGGCAATCATATTGAAATTTGAATATTTTCCAAATTCCATTTATAAAGTGATTATAAGAATTGAATTATTCCTTATTATACATGTTAGGGTTCTGTAACTTTTTCAAACATGGTTTAAAGTAGCATAATCAGAATCCTTGAATTTTTCTGATACTTTTTCGTATATAAATTTTTTTCATTGGAGTTACAGATTAATTTCTATGATTTTTACAAGTTTTAGAAATTTCCTGGAATTATTTCCATACTGATAATTCTCTTTATTGCATCAGACTGACGTCAGCAGGTCAGCCGACCTGTTCAGGTCAAACCTGACAGGGGAGCCCCACTGGTCAGTGACCCAGGGGCTAACCCCGCGCTGACCAGCCCCTAATTGGGGTTTGACCAGGCGTGGGGCCCTCTAGCAGCGACTGAGGGGACGGCAATTACGCCCTAATGGTCGGCCACGTCGACGCCCACAGGAGGGTGGTCGCCAGCGACCAAGCCCGCGGCGGAGGGCTCGCCGGAGACGACCTAAACGGCGCTGCACAACACCAATTCGAACGCGGTTTGCAGCTACGGAACGATGGCGAAGTGGCCGATCTGGCAGGGGCATCAGGGGTGGCTAGGGTCGCCGGAAGAGGCGCCGGCGACGAGCCGAAGCGGCGGGCGAAGCTCGGCCTTCTACGAGCGATGGCTCTAGGGCACGGGGAGGGCAGCTGAGGGGCTCATCACGCTCCTGGAGGCTCCAGGAGCTCGAACCCTAGCTCGAGCGCGTGGATCAGACACCACAGCGACGGCGACGACATGACCGGCGGCGAGGAGCTCTCGGCCTTGGTGGGGAACGGGGCTACGATGCACGGAAGAGCGTGGGGCGAGAGGGGAAACGACGACGAGCTCACGGCGGTTCCGATGGTGCTGCTGAGGGGCTCGGGGGTGCGCCGGAGGGAGCGAATCGACGGGAGAGTTCCGGCGGCCAGAGGTGGAAGACGATGGCGTTGGGGGCGATGCAGAGCTCGGGGAAGCTTCGGCTTCTGCAGAGAGGACCAGAACGACGAGGCGGAGCTAACGGACTACTCGGAGGAATGTTCCCGTGGCTAGAAGCGCTGCGGCTCGAGCTCGAGCTCGTGGTAATGGCGGCAGCAGGAGGAGGAAAAGATCCGAGAGGAGGGAGAGAGCTATCGCTAGGAATGGATAGAGGAGGCCTCGGGGAGCTTATTCCCGGCCTTGCTAGCGCGAGGCGGCGGCCAGGCAGGCGCACAGGTGCGTGGCCGCGCCGGAGGAGGCGGCGGCCACCTCCTGCTCCTACTGGCGCGAAGGAGGGGACGACTCGGGGAGATGGGCCGGGCCAGGCTAGGCGACAGGTAAGCTTTTTTTCCATTTCCTTCTGTTTTATTTCTGTGTTAATTTCTAACATTGATTGCTATTTATTTCAGCTCCAAAATGGTGGTAAAAAATTATTTTAAACACACCTCAATATTTGTTATAATATTCCCAACCATTTCCAAAGTTTTCAACATTTTTGAAAATTTATAGTTTCTGATTTCAAATTTTAAAGTTTGAAACCAGTGGCTTTTGCATTAATTTAAAATGCTTAAAGTGTCAAGAAAATAGTTTTCTCCAATGCTCATTTACTTTCATGATTTATCAGAAAGTTTGAACATTTCTTGAGGCCATTTTGGGTTCATTGATTTTAACTAGTTTGAGATTTTCTTTATTTAAAGTAGTGGCTTGGGTTTTGAGTTTTTCCTTTGCCACTTTCATGTTCTTGTTGAAAATTCTTAGATGCAAATGCAAAGAAGACATGAGCACAAGACTAACTTGCTTAAGGTGTCAGGGATGTGACAACTCACCCCCACTCAAAAGAATCTCGTCCCGAGATTTAGAAGTCGTCGGGAATAACGCAGGATACTCAAGTCGAAGGGGATCCTCTCTTTCCCAAGTTGCCTCCTTTTCAGAATGATTTGACCATTGAACTTTAAGAAACTTGAGGTTTCGACGTCGAGTGGTATGCTCAGCTTGATCAAGAATACGCACGGGGTATTCTCAGTATGAAAGATTATCTTGGAGATCAAGCGTTTCGTGGTCCACTTCACGGATAGGATCCGAAAAGAAACGCGTGAGTTGCGAGACGTGGAAAACATCATGAACCTTGGAAAGATGCGGAGGAAGTTCCAACTGGTAGGCAACTTCTCCTCGTTTGGCAAGAATGCGAAAAGGACCAATGAAACGAGGAGCCAATTTGCCCTTGATACCGAATCGATGGGTACCCTTCAAAGGTGTGACCCGAAGGTAAGCCTTCTCGTCAACTTCAAAGGTCACAACCTTATGATGACGATCATATTGGCTCTTTTGAAGAGACTGGGCTGTTTTCAACTTTTCACGAATAATGCGAACCTGCTCTTCTGCATCCTGGATCATATCCGGGCCAAAGAGTTGCCTCTCTTTGGTTTCTGACCAATTTAGAGGTGTTCGACATCTTCGTCCATAGAGAACTTCAAAAGGGGCTTTGCCCAAGCTTGATTGGTAACTATTGTTATAAGCGAATTCGGCGAATGGAAGACACTTCTCCCAATTCATACCGAACGATATAACACAAGCTCGGAGCATATCTTCTAGAATTTGATTCACTCTTTCTACTTGACCACTTGATTGGGGATGGAAAGCAGTGCTAAAAGATAAGTGAGTCCCCATGGCATTTTGAAAACTTTCCCAGAAGCGAGAAGTAAAGATACTTCCACGGTCCGACTTAATCTCCAGGGGAACACCATGAAGAGACACTATTCGGGAGATATATAACTCTGCTAGCTGGCTAGCTGTTATACTCTCACGAACGGGAAGAAAATGAGCCACTTTGGAAAGACGGTCAATGACCACAAAGATAGCATTATTCCCTTTCTTGGTCTTGGGAAATCCGGTAACGAAATCCATGCTAACTTTATCCCATTTCCATTCAGGAATAGCTAGAGGTTGAAGGGTGCCAGCAGGCCTTTGATGTTCTGCCTTAACTCGACGACAAACGTCGCAGTTAGCAACGAACTCAGCAATTTCTCTCTTCATCCTAGTCCACCAGAACCTCTGGCGTAGGTCCTGATACATCTTAGTACTACCGGGATGAATGGTGAGAGGAGAATCATGAGCCTCCTTAAGGATTAACTGCCTTAGATGTGGGTTCTTAGGAACCACTAAACGATTCTGGAAGAACACAACACCTTGATCGTTCATGGAAAATTCTTTAGCGTTTCCGCTAAAAATATTCTCCTTGATCCGTGATATACCCTTGTCACGCTTTTGGCCAGCTATAATTTGATCCTTAAGAGTAGGCTTCGCCACGAGGGTAGAAAGGAATCCTTGAGGAACAATATGAAGATTCAACTCCCGAAAGTGCTCATGGAGATGTTGTTGACCTTGTTGTAGCATCAAATTGTTACAATAAGATTTACGACTTAGTGCATCGGCCATAACATTGGCCTTCCCCGGGGTGTAAGTTATCCCTAAGTCGTAATCCGAGATCAACTCAACCCACCGTCTTTGCCTGAGATTCAAATCCGGCTGGGTGAAGATATATTTCAGACTTTGGTGATCAGTGAATATTTCGCAACGATTACCCAGAAGGTAATGTCGCCAAGTTTTTAGTGCATGGACCACAGTTGCAAGCTCAAGGTCATGTGTGGGATAATTATCCTCATGTGGATGCAACTGTCGAGATGCGTATGCGATCACATGACGATCTTGCATGAGAATGCAACCTAATCCTTGTCGCGAGGCGTCGCAATAGATAACAAAGTCCTTAGAAAAATCTGGTGGTAGCAACACAGGTGCGGAAGTCAGGCATCTTTTCAGTTCCTGAAAACTATGCTCACACTGTGGTGTCCACTCGAACTTTTTATCCTTCTTGAGGAGTTCAGTTAGAGGCTTTGCAACCTTGGAGAAATTCTCGACAAAGCGGCGACAATAGCTCGCTAGACCAAGAAAACTCCTAACTTGCTTAACCGATTCAGGTTGAGTCCAATCAAGGACAACTTGAACTCTCTCGGGATTGACAGCAATACCCTTACCAGAGATTACGTGGCCTAGATAGGTCACTTCTGGTAACCAGAATTCACATTTTGAAAATTTGGCATAAAGGCGATGCTCTCGAAGTTTCATCAATACCAGCCTTAGATGCTCGGCATGTTCTTGTTCATTCTTCGAGTAGATGAGAATATCATCGAGGTATACCACGACGACTTTATCCAAATACTCCATGAAGATTGAGTTCATCAGTCAAGAGAAGGTGGCTGGGGCATTGGTTAAACCGAAGGACATAACGGTGTACTCATATTGGCCATAACGAGTAACAAAAGCCGTTTTTCGAATGTCCCCGTTCTTAATCTTGATTTGATGGTATCCCAACCTCAAATCCATTTTGGAGAAGACTGAGGATCTAGCGAGCTGATCGTACAGATCGTTGATCCTGGGAGCGGATACTTGTTCTTAATGGTGACCAGATTAACTGGTCGGTGATCTACAACCATCCGATCCGTTCTGTCTTTCTTCTTGACGAAGAGGACGGGACAAGCCCAAGGAGAAGAGCTAGGACGAATGAAACCTTTGTTCAAGGCCTCATCTAATTGCTTCTTAAGTTCGGCTAGCTCCAGGGGTGCCATCTTATATGGTCTTCTGGCTACTGGGACAGTTCCCGGAACAAGATCTATCACAAACTCTACATCTCTGTCAGGTGGAATTCCTGGCAGTTCCTATGGAAAAACATCCAGAAAGTCATGGACTACCGGAATGTCTTCAAGTTCCGGAAGAGGGTTGGCATTTAGGGAATAGAGTTGGCATTTGGCAACTCGAGTAGAGACATTTACTATCTCACCCGAGGGATGGGTAAGCTGGACATTTCTAGAATGAGTATCAATCTTGGCATAGTGAGCTGACATCCAGTCCATGCCCAAGATGATATTAATATCCGAAGATTTCAATGCTATCAATGAGGCTAGAAAAACTAGCCTGTCTACTAGAATTTCATTGTCATAGATTATCCTAGAGGTTTGCCATTTACTACCAGGGGTTTGGACAACCAATGGGATTGGCATATCACAAAAAGACATGTTATGCAACTGTGCATAACTTTCTGAAATGAAGGAATGAGAAGACCCAGTGTTAAAGAGAACGGACGCTTGGTGATGATTAACAAGAAGCGTACCCAGCATGACGTTGGGATCCTCTGCAGCTTCTTCTGCTGACACATAGTTCACACGGCCACGTGCAGGAGTTGGCTTCACATAATAAGCTTTGACCGACTTGGCTTGCCCGACGGACTTTCCGGGTTGCTTGGCACCCACATTCTGAGGACACTCACGGGAATAGTGCCCCGTTTCTCCACACTTGTAGCATATTACCTGGTTGGCACGTGGTGCAGCATTGCTAGCTGGACCACCATAAGCTTTTGCTGGAGGGTTGGCCTGATTCGACTGAGGCGCCAAGTAGGATGGCCTCGGAGTGTATCTTGGCGGCAGAGAACTGTTTGGAACCCACAGCCTGCGTTTTGGAAACGCATAACCACAAGACGAGCCAAAGTCACGGGAATGCTTCCTTGTGGCTTCGAAGTCAGTATGACCAGTCTCGGCACTGATCGCTTTGTTGACCAGGGCTTGAAAGCTTGCACACTCATGGAGGCGCAGGTCACGACGGAGCTCAGGGCTGAGACCCTTACGAAACCTTGCTTGCTTCTTGGCGTCAGTAGACACCTCCTCTATTGCATAGCGGGCGAGGTTACCGAACTCGCGGCTATAGGCATCCACAGACAACTTGCCCTAAGTGAAGGCACAGAACTCCTCTCTCTTTCTGTCCATCAGGCCCTCTAGAATATGGTGCAGATGAAAAGCTGCACTGAAGTCTACCCATGTGGCCACTGGTTCAGCGAGACGCATAGCTTCAAAATTCTCCCACCACAGATTGGCGGGTCCTTCCAGGAAATACGCCGCAAAGGTCACCTTGTCGGCCTCAGACACATTCGCAGAGCGAATCTTGCGTGAGATGCTGCACAACTAGTCATCAGCGTCGAGGGGATCGACGGAATGATGAAACTTTGGAGGATTCAGCTTCACAAAGTCATTGAGGGACACTACGGCATTCCTAGGCTGTCGAGCCGTATTCTGCTCAATACGCTCTAGCAGTCGATTGGTCTCCCTTTTGTTTCTTTCTGCCTCAAGCATCACTTCCACCAGAGAAGGCGGGTGAGGCAGGTCTTCCTGCGACGCTTGACTACCCTCACCTTGCTCATGAGCAGGGGCACGGTTCAACCTGGTGAACACCATCCTGACAAACAAACTCATAGCTTAGACCAATATCATATCAACACTAACTATGGATTAAGAATGTACTGAACACACGGAATGCGGAAATGAATATCCGAACAGCATGGTAACAAGCAATTGCTATATATACACCATGGTTCATACACACCCTTACATAGTTCAGTACAACCTTAACCGAAGAGCAAACTACTGAAATTATGAAACTACTCATCAGAGGCTTACAAGCTTCCTATACATTATTTATCTAGGCCTCCGGAATTCATTTCACATTACATGCATACTTCACAAGTCATGCAGGACTGTGAACGTACGACTACTACCATACTATCCTTCCGCTCACAGCTCAGGCATCCGCATAGAACATCTCGTAGAGATTACCTCCATGACCTGGAAGCTCAACCTGCGGATCAGGAAACACTCTAGCCTGAGATCCCTGGGATCCATAAGGACACGGATGTGGCCTTGGTCCCCTGACTGGTGGTAAGAGGGGTCCCCGAAGAGGTGTGACTCCTCCTATAGCTGGCCAGTCAACGTGGGCCGGAAGATGGTTTCTAACAGCGTTCATCATCTCCATCTCTCCATACCCTGTCTGGACTACCGGTGCCAGCTGCGTCAAAGCTGTCCACAGACGGGCACGGGTAGCATAAAGCTCCATACGGAGAGCACGAGCATCCCTTTCTCTATTCTCTAGCATCTCAACAGTGGACTGCAGTAGTGGATCCTCCATAGAAGGATCAAAATAGACTCCACTGAGGTATCCCTCTTCACCAGGCTGAGATGCCGGAACATAGCAGAACTCTGAATTCTGCAGCAGTGCGTGTCTCGCTCTCATAATGGTCAGCATTGAATAGGAAGCATCTTGTACTGCCATGTCAACAGTGACCCCCAACCCATAGGACCAATGGATTGGCTTCTCCGCTCCAGGGTAATCTGGAAATACCCTAACAGTGCAGATGTACTGGCTCTGGTTGAAGTCTCGGTACTGTTCCTCCACTGTGTACTCGGGGTACCAGCGGTAACCGCACACCGACATCACCCTGACCAGCATGGCCGTATGACCCGGCACATCAATGCACCTGGTCAGACGTACTACCTGACGAGAAGGACGGCCAGGCATCTGTAAATAGAGAGTAATGCAAAAGCATTAGAGCTCCGAATACAAAATTGGGCAGCATAACGGCTGTAAATGCTCAAAAACAAATTTTGAGACAACCCAAAATGGAATAGCGTAACCACTCAACTATCAAGTTCAACTCTCTGATCATCAAACTTACTTCCTGCTTCCTAGGAATAAAAGAAACCAATATCCCTTGACCCGTAGTCCTATAATCTACCGATCAGAAACACGAGCCTAGGAGAAGATGAGTAACCTAGTCCTTAATTCCCGCAGAAAAGACGAGAATGACCAGAATAGAATAACTTGAGTAGTGAACAAGAGTCTTACGTTCCCTTCCACAAACAATTCCCTTATATATAACTAAAGCAATTCTAGACTCAACTTCGACCAGTTTGGCTTAGTAATCCTACAGTCAATCAGGCTCTGATACCAACGCTGTCGGGACCCCGATCCTAAGCCATAGGAATCTAGCCTGTAACACATCGCATCCCTTTGCGGTCTCACGCACGGTTAACTCCTCGGCTACAGCCTTACCTTAGCCGGGACCGTTTGCGTCTTTTGACTCACGTATGCAATAGTGTCGCTAGCATTCCCATGTCAAAGAACCCGGATCGACATGTCTAGTCATAAACCAAAGTGGCAGTACCGCACAAGGACAGACATACATGACCCAACAAAGCAGGTGTCGGTCATCAGCGAATGTAGACGAGTCGTAGCAAACTACAAGGACTCCATTACATCGCGTGACATTTCCCCAAAGAGGACAGATACAGCAGCTAAGAAGGACACATGCCGGTCAACCAATGTGTCCGGAGCAGTAGCGAACTACCAAGGCTCATTGGATCACAAAGGGGCATTTCCTCGTAAGGAGTGCTACTAAAGTTCACGACTAGGTAATCGAACCCCATACATATCAAGTACGACACACGTACGCATGGCATACCGATGTGTATAGATACATCGATGGCATCACAACATAACCATAAATATACAAGCTTTATTTAGGAGGCTCGGAAGAGCCACACACATAATATTACACATTAAGGGTCTCACGACCCATAATAGCAGTCATTCAGTTACAAGCCAGCGGAAGAGTCTAAACTGTCTGAGTACAGACAGGGCAACTAGAAGGCACATGGCCTGACTATACTACAGATCCAACATAGGGCCAGATCGTAGCTGGGACACCAGCTACTCGTCGTCGTCGATGTCTACGAAGAACCCTCCATTAGGGTCATTAGCAACCTCTGCAACATGTATTAAGCAAACATGAGTACGAAGGTACTCAGCAAGACTTTAGGATAACTAACTACTCATGCAAGGTATCAAAAGGTATTGTGGGGTTTTATGCGGAAAGCCAGCATTTGACTCGTGGCTAGACAACTTGCATTTTTAAATAATTTTGACAACTTGATTTCTCGCACACGAGTCCACTAACACCACAACAATACACTATCGTGGAATCATTCCGTCTTCATACGGAAATGCCGTCCACGACACTCATGCTTATCTTGCAATTTTATGAGTAGCCATTGAAGTTATCTATGAACAACATATGTCTCCAAGTAGTCCATATTCGCGGACGCGGCTATTCGAATAGATCATAACCCTGCAGGGGTGTACTTCGTCACACACGCTCTCGCCACTTATCGCCATGTGCACGTCATGCACCTCGGCAACCTTCAAGCGGAAGCCCAGCGAGGGAGTCGGCCACGACCGTTAACCACACTAGTACCTAGTCCAGGTTTATCGCCTATCTGAGAGTAACCACGGCCTCAAACGATGTGCGCAGGGTTCCCAAGCCCACCATCTGGGTGCCACTTGGTACACCGTGCCACTGCCTACCGCATCACAGCCCACATCTCAGGTCAGCACCATGCACGGCCTCCAGCATTACTATAAACACCAGAAACTACTTGCAACTCCTGGACCGAGTACTACGCGATTAATAGGCCGAGCGGGGTCATATTTCAGGGCCCAGCATGTGGTAGTATCTAGTCTTGGATTACATACACGAAACTCAGTTCCTATGGACGGTTCCAATGAAACAACCCGCCATGTACTCCTACACAGCCTTTCACCGGTACCTTTACCAAATCAAGTTCAACACACAACCTTTGCTCACCGAACACGTTCTCACAATTCTGTTCATCTCCCAGATGACAGACCATACACAACTCTAAGCATAGCATGCATAGCAGGATAAGGCACATCATAGCTCAAGCAATTATCAGGTATGCTAGGTTGCAAGGTTCGGCTATTTACTGTGACAAGGTTAGGTCATGCAAAGGAAGTGGGTTCAACTAACGTGGCAAAAGCAGTTGAAGCATTTGATCCTAATGCAATAAATAAGTGCAGGAGCAAGAACATGGGAATTATCGGGATGATCAAAAGGGTTGCTTGCCTTGTTGCTCAGAGGAGGAACGATATCCGTCAGACGGATATTCGGTGGAATCCGGGGGTGCGGAGCCTACCGAAAAGAATGGTAACATTCAATAACAATCATATGCAATCAAAATGATGCATGGTCATGGCATGAGAATGCAAAGTGATAAGTTATTATTTTCAATATGTATTAGGTTTAGAGTTGATTTGAATCACGTTCGAATAGCAATTCAAACGGGGTATTCTCGGATACCGGTTTAATTGATTCGACCTGATGCTCCGATCAACTTGATGTTAGCATGCATGAAATGTCATGTTAATGTACTGATTTGTAACTAGGACAGTGTGTGATCATGGCAATCATATTGAAATTTGAATATTTTCCAAATTCCATTTATAAAGTGATTATAATAATTGAATTATTCCTTATTATACATGTTAGGGTTCTGAACTTTTTCAAACATGGTTGAAAGTAGCATAATCAGAATCCTTGAATTTTTCTGATACTTTTCCATATATAAATTATTTTCATTGGAGTTAGAGATTAATTTCTATGATTTTTACAAGTTTTAGCAATTTCCTGGAATTATTTCTATACTGATAATTCTCTTTATTGCATCGAACTGACGTCAGCAGGTCAGCCGACCTGTTCAGGTCAAACCTGACACGGGGGCCCCACTGGTCAGTGACCCAGGGGCTAACCCCGCGCTGACCAGCCCCTAATTGGGGTTTGACCAGGCGTGGGGCCCTCTGGCAGCGACTGAGGGGAGGGCAATTACGCCCTAATGGTCGGCCACGTCGACGACCACCGGAGGGTGGTCGCCGGCGACCAAGCCCGCGGCGGAGGGCTCGCCGGAGACGACCTAAACGGCGCTGCACAACACCAATTCGAACGCGGTTTGCAGCTACGGAACGCTGGCGAAGTGGCCGATCTGGCAGGGGCATCAGGGGTGGCTAGGGTCGCCGGAAGAGGCGCCGGCGACGAGCCGAAGTGGCGGGCAAAGCTCGTCCTTCTACGAGCGATGGCTCTAGGGCACGGGGAGGGCAGCTGAGGGGCTCATCACGCTCCTGGAGGCTCCAGGAGCTCGAACCCTAGCTCGAGCGCGTGGATCAGACACCACAGCGACGGCGACGACATGACCGGCGGCGAGGAGCTCTCGGCCTTGGTGGGGAACGGGGCTACGATGCACGGAAGAGCGTGGGGCGAGAGGGGAAACGACGACGAGCTCACGGCGGTTCCGATGGTGCTGCTGAGGGGCTCGGGGGTGCGCCGGAGGGAGCGAATCGACGGGAGAGTTCCGGCGGCCAGAGGTGGAAGACGATGGCGTTGGGAGCGATGCAGAGCTCGGGGAAGCTTCGGCTTCTGCAGAGAGGACCAGAACGACGAGGCGGAGCTAACGGACTACTCGGAGGAATGTTCCCGTGGCTAGAAGCGCTGCGGCTCGAGCTCGAGCTCGTGGTAATGGCGGCAGCAGGAGGAGGAAAGATCCGGGAGGAGGGAGAGAGCTATCGCTAGGAATGGATAGAGGAGGCCTCGGGGAGCTTATCCCCGGCCTTGCCAGCGCGAGGCGGCGGCCAGGCAGGCGCACAGGTGCGTGGCCGCGCCGGAGGAGGCGGCGGCCACCTCCTGCTCCTACTGGCGCGAGGGAGGGGACGACTCGGGGAGATGGGCCGGGCCAGGCTAGGCGACAGGTAAGCTTTTTTTCCATTTCCTTCTGTTTTATTTCTGTGTTAATTTCTAACATTGATTTGCTATTTATTTCAGCTCCAAAATGGTGGTAAAAAATTATTTTAAACACACCTCAATATTTGTTATAATATTCCCAACCATTTCCAAAGTTTTCAACATTTTTGAAAATTTATAGTTTCTGATTTCAAATTTTAAAGTTTGAAACCAGTGGCTTTTGCATTAATTTAAAATGCTTAAAGTGTCAAGAAAATAGTTTTCTCCAATGCTCATTTACTTTCATGATTTATCAGAAAGTTTGAACATTTCTTGAGGCCATTTTGGGTTCATTGATTTTAACTAGTTTGAGATTTTCTTTATTTAAAGTAGTGGCTAGGGTTTTGAGTTTTTCCTTTGCCACTTTCTTGTTCTTGTTGAAAATTCTTAGATGCAAATGCAAAGAAGACATGAGCACAAGACTAACTTGCTTAAGGTGTCAGGGATGTGACAAATTATGATGCTTCTTGTCCATATTCTTATTTATCGACACTTCACTCTCTAAACTTGTGGACAGGTTTACCGAGCTCAGTATTCGCTTGGGCACAAGCGAGGTCTAAGCTTGTGGGAGTTGATATGTCCAAAATGCATCACTATTTTGTATCATAATTTGTCTCTACTCATTGATATATTTCACAATATGATGTTGTTCTTATAGTGTTTTGGCTTATTTTACATAGTTTACAACTTTCCGGTGCCGAAACAGCACGCGCACGATTCCACGGAGAAAATAGCATGAAGAGTTGCCAAATACGAACATCTCCAATTGAGATGAAATTTACGGGGAGGAAGATTCCGAGCGAATCACGATGACAGGCCGAAGAAGAGCCGGAGGGGGCCCACCAGGCACCTAGGCGACCTGGTGGCGCGGGTTACCCCTAGGCCGCGCCCAGAGGCCGCCTCGGTTGTGGGTCCCGCCTCCGATGCTCTCCTTTGGCCTATATGACCCTCGTGACCTAAAACTCCCGGGGACAGAAGTTTTTCCGGAGTTCCGCTGTCGCTCTGGGGTGGAAACCTACATAAAAGAAAAAACCTTTCCGGCGGGAAGATTCCACCGGGGAGAACTCCTCCCGGAGGGGGAGATCGTCCTCATCGTCATCACCATCGTCACGGGCCTCATCGAGATCATCAACACCATCACCGTCAACACTAGCACCATATCCATCTTCACACCATATGACTTTACCATTGCAATCGGAGTTGTACCTTGCACTATTCATCCCCTCTACTCTATCGTTGAGGCGCAGCAGTTGACTGGACATCTAGGGGTAAAGCACTGTTTTTTGATTACTCTTTTGTGGTGAATGCTATTGAGTATTGTTGGAGAATTATTGTTATGACCATATTTTTCATCATATTTTCATCACCTCTGATCATGATCTCTTTTATGTCTTGTGAGTAATTACTTTAGTTCTTGAGGACATGGGAGAAGTCTAGTTGATGGTAGTCATATGATGTTGAACTAATATGTGTTGATTGATATTTAAGTTATGGTGTTATTCTTGTAGTGGTGTTATTTGAACGTCGACTACATAACACTTCACCTTTTTAAGGGCCTAGGAGAATGCATCGTGTATAAAGAATGCTTATTGTGGGTTGCCGGAGTGACAAAAACCTGAACCCCAATTCGCATGATTTTGGATGAGGGAGTATTGGATCCTAAAGTTTATTGCTATGGTTAGGCTTTGTCTTAATTTCTCTCTTGTATTTGCGGATGCTTGCAAGGGGCTTAATCATAAGAGTGTACTTGTCTTAGCCTAGACGGTGCACTAGTTAAGATCCACCCACATAACACTTATCAATACAAAACATAGTACTAGACGGAATATGGCGAAATAACTTGACCATCTCCCCCGTATGTCCTCAGGAACGCCTTAGTCTTTATAAGTTTAGTCCCTCGTCTTATCCTTTGTGTTCAAAAGGATTGGGCCACTTACTGCACCTCAACACCATTTACTTTCCCTGCATTTATTTCCTTGTTGCTTATACCAGAAAACCCATAAAAAGTTATCTTTCAGTACTTGCACTTATTCCTTGCTCAAGATCGCTTGTGAGTACCTTCTCCTCCTTGTTGGGTTCAACACTCTTACTTATCGAAAAGCCTACGATAGATCCCCTACACTTGTGGGTTATCAGAGATGCACGAGCTGGTGGAGCTGTTGCTTGGGCCGATGAAGACTGTGTGGCTTTTGGAACTGGCATAGGTGCAGATCTAGCCCGAGTCCTGAACCGAGTAGTAGTGGGAAGAGACATATCATCCTCATCATCACTGCTAGAGCAAGGTGTATGCACTACATCAACTTCATGCTTTAGCTATTCAACTGTGGTTGCCAACTCTGTTACTTTGGTGTCCAGGTCATGGAACTTTGTCTCCGTGATCCTCTCAAGACTCTTCTGGTTCAACAAAATTTCTATATTTTTCTTATCCATCCCATGGATGGTGCTCACAAGGAATGCCATTTGTTCCTCTCTGGTTCTCAACTATGGAGATGGAGCTGCTGTGGCTACCTCTGCCTCTCATGGTGCCTCTGCCCATTCACGAGCTGTACCTGAACTAGGATGGCTGGGATCCATCACAACTTCATTGTCTTCAGATTCAGGCTTGCCTGGCAGGTGTGGACGATCAAGCAGATATTTTTTCTTTTCCATGTTGGAGTTGATCAACATATGTATGTACGCAACATATCGACAAGATATCTTCTGATCAGCAGTTATCCTTCTGACTATCTCAACTATCATATTGTTGGGGAACGTCGCATGGGAAACAAAAATTTTCCTACGCGCACGAAGACCTATCATGGTGATGTCCATCTACGAGAGGGGATGAGTGATCTACGTACCCTTGTAGATCGTACAGCAGAAGCGTTAGTGAACGCGGTTGATGTAGTGGAACGTCCTCACGTCCCTCGATCCGCCCCGCGAACAATCCCGCGATCAGTCCCACGATCTAGTACCGAACGGACGGCACCTCCGCGTTCAGCACACGTACAGCTCGACGATGATCTCGGCCTTCTTGATCCAGCAAGAGAGACGGAGAGGTAGAAGAGTTCTCCGGCAGCGTGACGGCGCTCCGGAGGTTGGTGATGATCTCGTCTCAGCAGGGCTCCGCCCGAGCTCCGTAGAAACGCGATCTAGAGGAAAAACTATGGAGGTATGTGGTCGGGCAGCCGTGAGAAAGTCGTCTCAAATCAGCCCTAAAACCTCCGTATATATAGGTGGGAGGGAGGGGAGGAGGCAGCCTCAAAACCTAAAGGTTTGGCCGAAATTGGAGGTGGAGGAGTCCTACTCCAATCCTACTTGGAGTAGGATTCCACCTTCCCACTTGGAAACTCTTTCCACCTTGTGTTTTTTCCTTCTCAAACCTTATGGGCCTTAGTGGGAACTTATTCCAGCCCACTAGGGGCTGTTTTATCTCTTCCCATAGCCCATGAGACCCCTTGGGGCGTGACACCCCTCCCGATGGTCCCCGACACCCCTCCCGGCACTCCCGGTACACTACCGATGAGCCCGAAACTTTTCCGGTAATGCACGAAAACCTTCCGGTAACCAAATGAGGTCATCCTATATATCAATCTTCGTTTCCGGACCATTCCGGAAACCCTCGTGACGTCCGTGATCTCATCCGGGACTCCGAACAACATTCGGTAACCAACCATATAACTCAAATACGCATAAAACAACGTCGAACCTTAAGTGTGCAGACCCTGCGGGTTCGAGAACTATGTAGACATGACCCGAGAGACTCCTCGGTCAATATCCAATAGCGGGACCTGGATGCCCATATTGGATCCTACATATTCTACGAAGATCTTATCGTTTGAACCTCAGTGCCAAGGATTCGTATAATCCCGTATGTCATTCCCTTTGTCCTTCGGTATGTTACTTGCCCGAGATTCGATCGTCAGTATCCGCATACCTATTTCAATCTCGTTTACCGGCAAGTCTCTTTACTCGTTCCGTAATACAAGATCCCGCAACTTACACTAAGTTACATTGCTTGCAAGGCTTGTGTGTGATGTTGTATTACCGAGTGGGCCCCAAGATACCTCTCCGTCATACGGAGTGACAAATCCCAGTCTTGATCCATACTAACTCAACCAACACCTTCGGAGATACCTGTAGAGCATCTTTATAGTCACCCAGTTACGTTGCGACGTTTGATACACACAAGGCATTCCTCTGGTGTCAGTGAGTTATATGATCTCACGGTCATAGGAATAAATACTTGACACGCAGAAAACAGTAGCAACAAAATGACACGATCAACATGCTACGTCTATTAGTTTGGGTCTAGTCCATCACATGATTCTCCTAATGATGTGATCCCGTTATCAAGTGACAACACTTGCCTATGGCCAGGAAACCTTGACCATCTTTGATCAACGAGCTAGTCAACTAGAGGCTTACTAGGGACAGTGTTTTGTCTATGTATCCACACAAGTATTGTGTTTCCAATCAATACAATTATAGCATGGATAATAAACGATTATCATGAACTAAGAAATATAATAATAACTAATTTATTATTGCCTCTAGGGCATATTTCCAACAGTCTCCCACTTGCACTAGAGTCAACAATCTAGTTCACATCACCATGTGATTCCAACGAATCCAACACCCATATAGTTATGGGGTCTGATCACGTCTTGCTCGTGAGAGAGGTTTTAGTCAACGGTTCTGAAACTTTCAGATCCGTGCGTTCTTTAGAAATCATTACGTCATCTTATAGATGCTGCTACTATGTGCTATTCGGAAATAATCCAAATATCTACTCTACTATACGAATCCGTTTCACTACTCATAGTTATCCGGATCAGTGTCAAAGCTTGCATTGACGTAACCCTTTACGACAAACTCTTTAACCACCTCCATAATCGAGAAAAAATTCCTTAGTCCATTAGTTACTAAGGATAAATTTCGACCGCTGCTAGTGATTCAATCATGGATCACTCTCTGTACCTCTCAACATACTTTGAGTCAAGGCACACTTCAGGTGCGGTACACAGCATGGCATACTTTAGATTCTACGGCTAAGGCATAGAAAACGACCTTCGTCTATTCTCTTTATTCTGCCGTGGTCGGGTTTTGAGTCTTACCCAAATTCACACCTCACAACGCAACCAAGAACTCCTTCTTTGCTGGTCTATTTTGAACTCTTTCAAAAACTTGTCAAGGCATGCATCTTGTTGAAACTTCTATTAAGCGCTTTCGATCTATCTCCATAGATCTTTGATGCTCAACGTTCAAGTAGCGTAATCCAGGTACTCCTTTGAAAACTTCTTTCAAACAACCTTGTATGCTTTACAGAAATTCTACATTACTTCTGATCCACAATATGTCAACCACATATACCTATCAGAAATTCTATAGTGCTCCCACTCACTTCTTTGGAAATACAAGTTTCTTATAAACCTTGTACAAACCCAAAATCTTTGATCATCTCATCAAAGTGTATATTCCAACTCCGAGATGCTTGCACCAGTCCATTGAAGGATCACTGGAGCTTGCATACTTGCTAGTATCTTTAGGATCGACAAAACCTTCTGGTTGTATCACATACAATGTTTGCTCAAGGAAACCGTCGAGTAAAACAATGTTTTGACATCCTACGTGCAATATTTCGTAAATAATGCATCAACAACTAACATAATTCTAACAGAACTTTAGCATCGCTACGAGTGAGAAAGTCTCATCATAGTCAACTGTTTGATCTTGTCGAAAACATCTTTGCGACAAGTCGAGCTTTTCTTAATAGTGACTTATCACCATCATCGTCTGTCTTCTTTTACAGATCCATTTTTACTCAATAGTCCTATGACCATCAAGTAGTTCTACCAAAGTCTACACTTTGTTTTCACACATGGATCCTCTCTCGGATTTCATGGCTTCCAGCCATTTGTCGGAATCTGGGCCCACCATCGCTTTCTCCATAACTCGTAGGTTCACTGTTGCTCAACAACATGACCTCCAAGACAGGGTTACCGTACTACTCTGCAGCAGTACGCGACCTTGTCGACCTACGAGGTTTGTAGTAACTTGATCCGATGCTTGATGATCACCATTATTAGCTTCCACTTCAATTGGTGTAGGCGCCACAGGAACAACTTCCTGCTCCCTGCTACACACTGGTTGAAGTGTTGGTTCAATAACCTCATCAAGTTCCACTACCCTCCCACTCAATTCTTTCGAGAGAAACCTTTCCTCGAGAAAGGATCCGTTTCTAGAAACAAACACTTTGCTTTCGGATCTGAGATAGGAGATGTACCCAACTGTTTTGGATATCCTATGAAGATGCATTTATCCGCTTTGGGTTCGAGCTTATCAGACTGAAACTTTTTCACATAAGTGTCGAAGCCCCAAACTTTCAAGAAACGACAGTTTAGATTTCTCTAAACCTCAGTCTATACTGTGTCATCTCAACGGAAATACGCGGTGCCCTATTTAAAGTGAGTGCGGTTGTCTCTAATGCATAACCCATAAACGATAGTGGTAATTCGATAAGAGACATCATAGTATGCACCATACCAAATAGTGCGTGGCTATGACGTTCAGACACATCATCACACTATGATGTTCCAGGTGGCATGAACTGCGAAACAATTTCCACATTGTCTTAACTGCGTACCAAAACTCGTAACTCAGATATTTATTTCCATGATCATATCGTAGACAGTTTATCCTCTTGTTACGACGAACTTCACTCTGAAACGGAATTGAACTTTTCCAACATTCCAGACTTGTGATTCATTAAGTAAATACTCCTGTATCTACTCAAATCGTCAGTGAAGTAAGAACATAATGATATCCACTACGTGCCTCAGCACCCATTGGACTGCATACATCAAAATGTATCACTTCCAACAAGTTACTATCTTATTTCATCTCAATGAAAACAAGGCCTTGCTCATGTGGTATGATTTGCATGTCACTTAGTGATTCGAAATCAGGTGAGTACAAAGATCCATCAGCATGGAGCCTCTTCATGCAATTTATACTAACATGACTCAAGCGGCAGTGCCACAAGTAAGTGGTACTATCATCATTAACTCGTATCTTTTGGCACCAATGTGTAACACTACAATCGAGAATCAATAAACCATTGAAGGTGTTTATTCAAGCAAATAGAGTAACCATTATTCTCCTTGAATGAACAATCATATTGCAATAAACACGACCAATCATGTTCATGCTTAACGCAAGCACCAAATAACAATTATTTAGGTTCAACACCAATCCCGATGGTAGAGGGAGCGTGCGACGTTTGATCATATCAACCTTGGAAACACTTCCAACACGTATCGTCACCTCGCCTTTAGCTAGTCTCCGTTTATGCCGTAGCTTTCATTTCGCGTTACTAATCACTTAGCAACCGAACCGGTATCCAATACCCTCGTGCTACTAGGAGTACTAGTAAAGTACACATCAACATTATGTATATCAAATATACTTCTCTCGACTTTTGCCAGCCTTCCTATCTACCAAGTATCTAGAGTTGCTCCGCCTCAGTGACTGTTCCCCTCATTACAGAAGCACTTAGTCTCGGGTTTGGGTTTAATCTTGGGTCTCTTCATTAGTGCAGCAACTATTTTGCCGTTTCACGAAGTATCCCTTCTAGCCCTTGCCTTTCTTGAAACTTAGTGGTTTTACAAACCATCAACTATTGATGCTCCTTCTTGATTTCTACTTTCGCAGTGTCAAATGTCGCGAATCGCTCAAGGATCATTGTATCTATCCTTGATATGTTATAGTTCATCACGAAGCTCTCAAAGCTTGGTGGCAGTGACTTTTGGAGAACCATCACTATCTCATCTGGAAGATTAGCTCCCACTTGATTCAAGTGATTGTCGTACTCAGACAATCTGAGCACACGCTCAACGATTGAGCTTTTCTCCTTTACTTTGTGGTCAAAGAATCTTGTTGAAGGTCTCGTACCTCTTAACAAGGGCACAAGCATGAAATCACAATTTCATCTCTTTAGAACATCACTTATGTTCCGTGACGTTTTAAAACGTTTTCGGTGCCTTGCTTCTAAGCCATTAAGTACTTTGCACTGAACTATCGTGTAGTCATCAGAAACGTGTATGTCGGATGTTCACATCATCCACACACGACGCTCGAGGTGCAGCACACCGAGTGGTGCATTAAGGACATAAGCCTTCTGCGCAGCAACGAGGACAATCCTCGGTTTTACAGACTTAGTCTGCAAAGTTTGCTACTATCAACTTTCAACTAAATTTTCTCTAGGAACATATAAAAACAGTAGAGCTATAGCGCAAGCTACATCATAATTCGCAAAGACCATTAGACTATGTTCATGACAATTAGTTCAGTTAATCATATTACTTAAGAACTCCCACTCAAAAAGTACATCTCTCTAGTCATTTGAGTGGTACATGATCCAAATCCGCTATCTCAAGTCCGATCATCACGTGAGTCGAGAATAGTTTCAGTGGTAAGCATCTCTATGCTAATCATATCAACTATACGATTCATGCTCGACCTTTCGGTCTCATGTGTTTCGAGGCCATGTCTGCACATGCTAGGCTCGTCAAGCTTAACCCGAGTGTTCCGCGTGCGCAACTGTTTTGCACCCGTTGTATGTGAACGTTGAGTCTATCACACCCGATCATCACGTGGTGTCTCGAAACGACGAACTGTAGCAACGGTGCACAGTCGGGGAGAACACAATTTCGTCTTGAAATTTTAGTGAGAGATCACCTCATAATGCTACCGTCGTTCTAAGCAAAATAAGGTGCATAAAAGGATTAACATCACATGCAATTCATAAGTGACATGATATGGCCATCATCACGTGCTTCTTGATCTCCATCACCAAAGCACCGGCACGATCTTCTTGTCACCGGCGCCACGCCATGATCTCCATCAACGTGTTACCATCGGGGTTGTCGTGCTACTCATGCTATTACTACTAAAGCTACATCCTAGCAAAATAGTAAACGCATCTGCAAGCACAAACGTTAGTATAAAGACAACCCTATGGCTCCTGCCGGTTGCCGTACCATCGACGTGCAAGTCGATATTTCTGTTACAACATGATCATCTCATACATCCAATATATCACATCACATCGTTGGCCATATCGCATCACAAGCATACCCTGCAAAAACAAGTTAGACGTCCTCTAATTTTGTTGTTGCATGTTTTACGTGGTGACCATGGGTATCTAGTAGGATCGCATCTTACTTACGCAAACACCACAACGGAGATATATGAGTTGCTATTTAACCTCATCCAAGGACCTCCTCGGTCAAATCCGATTCAACTAAAGTTGGAGAAACCGACACTTGCCAGTCATCTTTGAGCAACGGAGTTACTCGTAACGATGAAACCAGTCTCTCGTAAGCGTACGAGTAATGTCGGTCCAAGCCGCTTCAATCCAACAATACCGCGGAATCAAGAAAAGACTAAGGAGGGCAGCAAAACGCACATCACCGCCCACAAAAACTTTTGTGTTCTACTCGAGAAGACATCTACGCATGAACCTAGCTCATGATGCCACTGTTGGGGAACGTCGCATGGGAAACAAAAATTTTCCTACGCGCACGAAGACCTATCATGGTGATGTCCATCTACGAGAGGGGATGAGTGATCTACGTACCCTTGTAGATCGTACAGCAGAAGCGTTAGTGAACGCGGTTGATGTAGTGGAACGTCCTCACGTCCCTCGATCCGCCCCGCGAACAATCCCGCGATCAGTCCCACGATCTAGTACCGAACGGACGGCACCTCCGCGTTCAGCACACGTACAGCTCGACGATGATCTCGGCCTTCTTGATCCAGCAAGAGAGACGGAGAGGTAGAAGAGTTCTCCGGCAGCGTGACGGCGCTCCGGAGGTTGGTGATGATCTCGTCTCAGCAGGGCTCCGCCCGAGCTCCGTAGAAACGCGATCTAGAGGAAAAACTATGGAGGTATGTGGTCGGGCAGCCGTGAGAAAGTCGTCTCAAATCAGCCCTAAAACCTCCGTATATATAGGTGGGAGGGAGGGGAGGAGGCAGCCTCAAAACCTAAAGGTTTGGCCGAAATTGGAGGTGGAGGAGTCCTACTCCAATCCTACTTGGAGTAGGATTCCACCTTCCCACTTGGAAACTCTTTCCACCTTGTGTTTTTTCCTTCTCAAACCTTATGGGCCTTAGTGGGAACTTATTCCAGCCCACTAGGGGCTGGTTTATCTCTTCCCATAGCCCATGAGACCCCTTGGGGCGTGACACCCCTCCCGATGGTCCCCGACACCCCTCCCGGCACTCCCGGTACACTACCGATGAGCCCGAAACTTTTCCGGTAATGCACGAAAACCTTCCGGTAACCAAATGAGGTCATCCTATATATCAATCTTCGTTTCCGGACCATTCCGGAAACCCTCGTGACGTCCGTGATCTCATCCGGGACTCCGAACAACATTCGGTAACCAACCATATAACTCAAATACGCATAAAACAACGTCGAACCTTAAGTGTGCAGACCCTGCGGGTTCGAGAACTATGTAGACATGACCCGAGAGACTCCTCGGTCAATATCCAATAGCGGGACCTGGATGCCCATATTGGATCCTACATATTCTACGAAGATCTTATCGTTTGAACCTCAGTGCCAAGGATTCGTATAATCCCGTATGTCATTCCCTTTGTCCTTCGGTATGTTACTTGCCCGAGATTCGATCGTCAGTATCCGCATACCTATTTCAATCTCGTTTACCGGCAAGTCTCTTTACTCGTTCCGTAATACAAGATCCCGCAACTTACACTAAGTTACATTGCTTGCAAGGCTTGTGTGTGATGTTGTATTACCGAGTGGGCCCCAAGATACCTCTCCGTCATACGGAGTGACAAATCCCAGTCTTGATCCATACTAACTCAACCAACACCTTCGGAGATACCTGTAGAGCATCTTTATAGTCACCCAGTTACGTTGCGACGTTTGATACACACAAGGCATTCCTCCGGTGTCAGTGAGTTATATGATCTCACGGTCATAGGAATAAATACTTGACACGCAGAAAACAGTAGCAACAAAATGACACGATCAACATGCTACGTCTATTAGTTTGGGTCTAGTCCATCACATGATTCTCCTAATGATGTGATCCCGTTATCAAGTGACAACACTTGCCTATGGCCAGGAAACCTTGACCATCTTTGATCAACGAGCTAGTCAACTAGAGGCTTACTAGGGACAGTGTTTTGTCTATGTATCCACACAAGTATTGTGTTTCCAATCAATACAATTATAGCATGGATAATAAACGATTATCATGAACTAAGAAATATAATAATAACTAATTTATTATTGCCTCTAGGGCATATTTCCAACACATATCAATGACTTTAATCCTCGTGTGGGTGTCTATGTGGTGCAACATGTTGATGGAATACCCTCTGATCATCTTATCATCTCCTGAATTAGGCATCAGGGTGTACCTCATAATGATGTTTGTAGTGGGTATTCCTGCTTGCAGGAAATAGACAGAGCCAAACTTGTGTGTCTTCAAGTATTTGTGGGAAACTGTACTGTACATATTAGCCATAGAGTTGTGATTCATTTTTTGCTAAGAGTACACATCCAAGTCACCCTCTTGGATCTTTGGAGAACCTATGATGGTTGCCCACTCCTCAACAGTTGGCTCATATCTTTGACCTTGAGTCATCCATACAATTCTACGATCTTGAGAGAAATGTGCAGTGGAGTAGAATTACATGATCATCTCATCATTCCACGCAGTCATATCTCTGCCAACAAAATCTTCAATATCAATTGCCCTGAAATTTTCTCTCACATGAGGGAAGTAGTCCTCATGTTCTATGATGTAGTCCGAGTCTACATATCTCATATCACTCACTACACGACCCTTGTCCAATAGCACCATCTCATAAAAATCTTGTTGATCCTTGGTATGAAAGCGAGCATCAACAATTGTTATTCTCGTAACATCATAGGGATATGCATCTCTCCACAATCTCAGACCTTGATCTCTCCTCTCCTTAATGTCCTCTACAACAGGATGAACATCATTATGCAATGGCAGGTTGTAAGAGCCCAATTTCTCCTAAGTAATTTTGGTGGTTGATGACGATACCCTTAGCGGACTAATAGTGTGCGATATGCTTTCACAGAATTATCGCGTGGCACGAGATAGTTAAATTCCCCTCAGTAAGTGAAAGTGAAGACGGTGCTTAGCTATTGATTTAGGGTTGGTGGACTCGAGTCATAGATAATGTTGTACTATCAAGAGGGGATCCGCGTTTGAAAAAATTGGTTGAAACACTATCTCTCATTATTGCTCCCCATCCCTTTTCTGGAGCAAAGGAGCTGCCCTGGAATAGTGGCCAGGAAATTGCAGAAGCACTAGTACCGCTCTGGTGAGCGGTAGTGTAACGACTAAGATGAGGCAATTTCCTTATTTGGGGGCGAGGCCTCAAAAGGGGAAAGAGTCGCATCTAAGCGTTTCACAAGTAAGATAAACATTGCTATACAAAATAGATGGAAGAGTAATAAGATTTGGCTTACACTCGCCACAAGCTAAATTACAGAGTCACACGGTCATACATTATTCAAATGGAAAACAGGGTCCGTCTACGGACAAGATATATGACAAAAGCCAATGCTATCCCGCCTTGCTAGGCCCACGACCAGGACCAAGTGCCTCTAGTCCTCGGGATACGCCACATATAACGTGCCAGTGTCCTCGTCAAACTCCCCACGTCAGCTGGGTACCCTTGGAAGCATCTGTATCTGAGGTACCTGTACCTGTGGGTGGTTGTAGTAATATGTGAGCCACACGGACTCAACAATCTCATGACCTTGGTATCAAATCTAACTAAGTCGTTAGGTGAGGATGGGGTATGTGTTTGAGTTTGCAGCAAACTAAACATTTATGGTGGCTAACTTGCGGAAAACAAGAATTAAAGATATAGTGGTTTACGCATGACGGTCGTGAACTAAGAATAATCATTAAGTGATCTTGAACCCTTACTTACACCATTCATAACCCCACCGTGTTCTCGATCAAAGAAGGAACTCTGAAGGAAACACTCATGGTTACGCACACAGTTGGTAGGTTCTAATTAAGTTACTTCAAGTTATCTAGAACTGGATATTAACAAATATCCATGATTGCCACATAACCGCGGGCACGGCTTTCCAAAAGATTTAATCCTGCAGGGGTGCTCCAACTAATCCATCACAAATTACCACATGCCGCATAGAAATCCTCGTTCATGGTACTCGCGACCTCGTCGGATTCCTTAGTGGAAAACCTCAACTGTGAGAAGACCCAAAGTCTCACCGGAATCCCAATGCAGAAGATATATCATTAAGGTAAGACAAGTCCAGCAAGTCCTCCCGACGCAGCGACGACCCCGATAAGAGCCGCGTATCTGAGTCTCAAGACACGTCGGATTGTCCAAACTTCCGATAGGCCAATCACAAAGTTTCCCATGGCGGCCACCGGCGGTTGACAGTTTGGACCAACAGTCATGAGGAGCACTGGCCCGGGGAGTGATTAAGTTCCTCGGGGTAGCTATTCCCTATGTTTTTTATTCAGTTGTTAGCAAATTTAACACCAAAGTTGGGTCTTGCTAGACAAGCCTTAACACTAATGATTTACCAAGGGGGTCCCCATAACAACCCCGAACGTGTAAGGAGTGCTCAGTTAGGGAATAAAACACCAGTAGCCGAAACTAAGGCGGCAAAAGCGGAACAAATCACCTGGCAAAAGGTCAGGCCTTCCGCTCTTTAACAAGTATATATGTGCATTAATTAAATAGCATTTGAGTAAGATGATAATCAAATTTCCCATGTTATCACATGGACCAACTTGCACCTGCAATTGGCAACGTGAATAAAATGGTTTAGCAAGCCTAACCTAGCCAAACAATATTTCCAAGGAGGGGAAGTGTTAGAGGTTTCATGGCAATGTTTGATGTCCTATATATCAGGTGGTAGGCAACACATAATAACGATGGAAACGAATCAACTATGCATAACAAAGCTAGAAACGGTGTCAAGGTCATGATCATCTTGCGTGTGAAATCTTTAGAGTGAAACTGTTCTTGATCTTCCTGCACGAACTCACCGGACTCCTCGAACTCGTTTCCAGACCCCGTAGCTACCCAAAAGAAACAATCACCCAAGAAACACCAACAAGTGATAATGCAACAATCAATATGATGCATGTATGCACAAACTTCAAAATATGCAGAGAAACAATCCTCAAATGACAAAGTTGAAAAGACCTCGATGACGCCTAGAGGGGGGTGAATAGGCTATTTAAAAGCTTCTTCATATTTGGCTTGAACCTAATGCGGAAATAAACTAAGAGGGTACTTGTCAAGCACAAATCCTAAATGCACTAGGCACTGCAACGTGTATCAACAACACGATCTACCAAGATGGACACAATACAGTTACTAACAAGCACAAGTAAGTTACACAAACTTACTTGAGCTATATCACACGACAAGTAGGTGAACAACACAAGATACTAGATCACACTATATCAACACAATATATCAAGGGCTGCAAGTATGAACGTGTGGATATAGAGGGTATGCTTGAATGATTAATCTTGTACAAGAAATGGCCAACACAATATAATGAGCACAAGCAATATGCAATGTATGTATGCTCAAATAACACAAGTAAACCACAAGTAAGGAGTTAGGGTTAAGGATAACCAAGGTCACTGAGACGAAGATGTATCTCGATGTTCACTTCCTTGGAGGGAAGCTAGTCACCGTTAGAGAGGTGGATGTTACCACGAAGGCACACCAACGCCACGAAGGCTCACCCTATTCTCCCTTTGAGATAACACCACAAAGGCGTTTCTCAACCACTAGTGGTAAGCCTTTGAGGTGGCTTCCAAACCCTCACAAACTTTTCCGGGGGAAATCACACGGATTGATTCCTCTCCGAAGAACTCCTACCGCCTAGGAGTCTCCAACCTCCAAGAGTAACAAGATCACGGGGAATGCTCAAAACTTGCTCAAATAACAAATAGCTTGGGTTGAGAGAAGGAGAGGGAGAAGATCTATCTTTTGATTGGAACAACTCTCAAAGGGGCTCACAAATGCTCTTGGGATCTAAGATTTGGAGTGAGCAAATGTGTGTGAGGTGGAAGTGTGTTCTTATGAGGATAAGGCTGTGTTAGGCAACCCTCTCACGAAGTGGGAGGGGGGTATTTATAGTGTGGAGAGAAAAAGAGCCGTTGGGGACACTTTAAGTCACACAGGGTCCGGACGTCCGACAGTTGTCGGAAGTCCGGGCGTCCGTGAGGGACCGGACGTCCGACCAGGGTCGGACATCCGAGACCTTTAGGCATGACTGGAACTCTTCTGAATTCATCAGCGGCCGGACGTCCGAGAAGGGTCGGTCGTCCGAGGCCTGTAGATGTGCCTGAACATATTTGAATTTATCAGCATACGGACGTCCGGAGAGGACCGGAAATCCGAGTTATACAACTCAACTTCTACTGGTGGTAGGTTCCGGATTTCCGACGGGTGTCGGACGTCCGGCGCTCGGTCTTCCGGAGGGAGCCGGATTTCCGAGATATATAACTCAACTTCTACTGGTGCAGGCTTCCGGATTTCCGGGACTTGGCCGGACATCCGGGCCTCGGACGTCCGGAGGTAGCCGGAAGTCCGAGTTATATGGCTCTGATTTCTCTGGTATAGGATTCCGGATTTCCGAACTAGTCAGTTGTCCGGTCCTCGGACGTCCGGAGAAAGCCGGATGTCTGAGGCACTGGTTCTGTTTTCAGATAACAACAAAACAGTGGAGATGTGGTGTGAGCAGAAAGTGATGATGTAGTTTGAGCAAGTTCATCGCAAAACCTGTGATCCCCTCTTAATAGTGCGGGATCCTTAAGGACTCAAGTATCATAAAAGAGTACCGATGATCCATACTTGAGTGTATACTTTTATTCGCTGATCATCACTCCGCACAACTAACGTCAAAGGAACTGATACCTTTGAGTTAGCCCTTTCACCTGAGCTTGATATTGTTGTTCCTTCTTGGCTCAAGTTGAAAGCAAGACATGATGAAGTCTTCAAGTAGCTTTCCCATACACAATGCGGAAAGCCTAGCTTATGTATTTATCTTCATTTGTCCACCATGTGTGAACATCCACAAGAATCAAGTATGTAGTTCTCAAGAGTGCTTATCTTGATCTTGTCCTATACACCATGTGAACATCCACAAGAATCAAGCATGTAGTGCTCAGGAATGCTTATCTTGATCTTATCCTTGTTAGCACATGATCATTGACAATAGTTTCAATGATATATTCGTGCTGATCCACTTGAACTTGCACACCACAATCTTGATGACGATTACCACTTGACGTCATCCTTCATGGGTTGTATGAGATCTTCCTTTTGACGCAAGTCCAATGGAAACACACCTAACCCCCACATAGGAGTCTCACAAAGACCATGGGTTAGTACACAAACACGTAATGGACAATGCTTACCTTACCATGGGATCACTTGATCCCTCTCGGTACATCTTATACGCTTTGTGTGTTGATCATCTTGATTTACTCTTTGTCTGAGATCTTGATCAACCTAGTGTTTCTACGACCATTCTTTGGATAATAACTTGAATAACATCTTGGTCAACATATAAACTCCTTGAACCCAACAGATGGACTTCAAGAAGTGCCTATGGGCAAATTGCAATAAAAGCAATGTGTTGATCATCTTGATTTACTCTTTGTCTCAGATCTTGATCAACCTAGTGTTTCTATGACCATTCTTTGGATAATAACTTGAATAACATCTTGGTCAACATATAAACTCCTTGAACCCAACAGATGGACTTCAGGAAGCTCCTATGGACAAATCCTATAAATATAACTTAAGGCAACCATTAGTCCATAGGAATTGTCATCAATTACCAAAACCACATATGGAGATATATGCTCTAACAATCTCCCCCATTTTGGTAATTGAAGACAACCACTTGAAGAGAGTTTATATAAGGAAATAAGCATAACTAAGGGCACACATACAAGGTAATAATGCATGTGAGCAAGATGTAAATGCTTACGCAATAAAAGCAAAACCCTCTAAACATATCCAAAGTAAACTCTCTAAAGTTCTCCCCCATTGGCATCGATTGCCAAAATGGACGAACAGTTTAGAAGGCAAATATAGTAGGTGGTCCTCCAAAAAGTGTGTACTTCTCAGCAAATGAGTGCAGAAAAATATACAAATACAATGATAAGTAGTTGGAGGAAAACAAACTATATTAAGGACCCAAAAATTGCAAAAAGAATCTTATGCCACAAAGACATACAAAGATAGAGGCAGGCAATCAAAGGATTCCAGATCGAACAAACAATCATATGGTCCTTCGAACCACATGAATAAAAGATATTATGATAAAGGCAACATAGTGCTTTATCAAAAACTAGAGAAGCTCCCCATGATTTGTGCACTAATATGATATTATTGTATTTGACACAGGTGCACAAAATAGGATCGTTGCTCCCCAGAATTTATAAAACACACAACGAGTGCAAGAGGATAGATGAGACAATAAGCATATCAATTGCACAAAACAAATGTTTGAGCAACATGTAATAGAAGCAACTTAAGAATAGGCTCAAACAAAGTAATGTGTACGAGTCATGGCAAAGCACTTGAGAATACTAAGATAGGGATGAACATTTCTCATCAACATAGTCTTGATGAAATGAGATACAAAGTGCAAGACATATCATTCCCACACACACATACTAGAAAATGGGTTCACAAGCTTACTAATAAACAAAATAAGAACCAACGCTTGTGACAACCCATTGTGAAGATAGGAAGTAAGAACCTTGTCAAGAGGAGGGATACTAATTGAAAATGGCAAAACCCTCATCAAGACAAGCATGAGGAAAAATAATCTTCACTGCCAAAGAGTGCATCAAGATGTAGAAATAAGATGCGCACACAAAACAAATCCTTTCACGAAGCCATAAAAAAAAACTTGAAAGAGGAAATGCAACGATGGACGTGAAAGAAAAGAGGATATCAATTAGAGATGTAACTTCTCTCATGTGTAAAAGATTCTAAGTGGAAGACAATCATGATGATATTTGTCCACAAAGAAGGATATACACACAAAATGGTTACAAGAAGGAGCAAACTAGATATCCAAAGGAAGTCATAAATATATCAACGAAATCTTTTGCTTGGAAGCATAGCACATGGCCTAATATTTTCTTATTGTATAATATGAACTTCCAACATACGAACATCAAAGACATCCCAACTAGTAGTAAGACATCATCGTTCGGATGCTTTGAGAAGGCAAACAAGTACTACAAGAACGAATCAAGAGATTCATGCCATGATGCAACCTGGAAAAGAAAAGACAGGTTGGGTCCTTTGCAAGAAAAGAATGCATGATGTGGATACTTGTTACTGAGACAACATTGGATTGATGTAGTAGATGGTTGTTCTTTGATCATCCTAACTTGGCTCCAATAATCACATGGTCTCAACATCTTCCTTATGGTGAGCCGAGCATCCAATGCATGTCCAGTTGTTCCTGGAATAACAAAACAAACAAAATGGTGCCCAAACTCATTGGGACCAAAGAGTTAGAAAACCAGCAATACATAGGACAAACTCCACATACATATGTGCATATAGATATGAATTTGAATTTCATGCACACTTTAGCCAATTTATGACAAGGTGGAATTTCCCCTATATATTGGGTCAAAGAAGGAAAGCAAGCAAAAGAAGTTGTATATAGTAGATATGATACGCATGCTCAAGACTCTTAAGAATCAACTCAACACAAAGTTGATAGGTCACCAAAAGACAAGGTATCAAGTAATAATAAGACCCTAAAACAAAAAGAACTATCACTTGAAGGATATCAATTAAAAGATACCTCAAGGAATGAGATATCCATTGAAACATGCCAATTAGACGGCAACAAGAAACCAATTGAAGGAAAACAAACACGAGGTATCTAGTTTCCAAGAGAGAGCTAGGTTCCAACAAACAAAGCCCTCTACAAATTTTCATGATGGCACAAAGCATCATAAAGAGCAAGACTTGCCTCCCATCAACACACACTTGATGGGGATCAAATGATTTTATGATGGGTGAATAAAGAGAGTGTTTTAAAGAGAATAGGATAGCTCCCCCAAGGGACGTGCATTATATAGAAGTTGCATTTGAATACACAACGCACACGATGGGATCATCACTTTCTCTATATCTATAACCACACTAGACATGTTAAAAATAGATTCATGAGAGGCAAGAAAGACACAAAACACAAAATCCAATGTAAAGATGATTATCAATTTCAATCACATGATGGGAATACCAATTGTCAACGACAAGAAGTATTTTTGAAATGATACTCATTGGTAGATCACAAATATATCCAAGATCATCTTTACCCATAAAACACAAGCAAATGACACTTGTAGAGATAACATGCCACCTAGGAATAGGATAATTTACAATATCAACACTAAGTGGCAACACCTCAAATGTACACATTTTCTAGGTTCATAATATGCACATAGCATATTACTCCCCCATAATGTGATAACCAACAATATTAACAAGTGGAAAATTGAAACCAACAAGAGATAATTAATGGACCATATAGAATTTGAATGTCTCATGAGTAAGACATACCACATAGAAACTAGATAATCTTGAAATATCAAAACTAAGTGGTATTCCCCATGTATACACATTTATAGGATTGAGAGGTGTGCAAAGCACATCACTCCCCCACAATAGGATAATCCATTAATCTCTCACAAGGGCCAACAAAAATACAGACAAGATGCAAATAGGCTCAATACAAGACTCACATGTACATGATGTGCAAACCAACATACACATACTTGATTACTCAAGATAGGCAAGTTGGAAGCACACCATATACAAACGCATGCAAGGTACAAAACCACAACATGCAAAAGGGGCAAGCACCTAACAATGTAAAGAGTTTAAGTATAAGTTACCGTAAGGAGGCACATTGGATATAAGATAGAAACTCGATAATCCAAATGACTTGGCTTGAGATAATATGAATGATGAAGACCCCTTAATTCTTCATTATGTATCCAAGTCTCTAATGTCCTCCATAGTCACCTATTAATCAAGTTTGAGCTTGTTGGTCCCCAACTACGTTGGGTCCTAAGAGATTAATCACAATAGGTTGGCAACCCAAATGGTTCTTTTCTTGACACCATTTTGAGTACCAACAAACTTGGCAAACACATTGCCACCCTTATCCTTCCCAAGGGAATAGATATCAACAATAGTGATTGGGTTGGATAAGTTACCTCTTGTGCAAGACGAAGCGACGTGACCCTTCTCACGACATAAGTAGCAACATCTACCCTTTGCTTTCTTCCCAGTTGATTTCTCACCTCGGGGAGTGTTGGCTTGGGTCTTATTGGGAAGAGGCCTTCCTTCAACTTGTAGTTGACTATGTGATTGAGTTTGTGGCCGCTTCCCTTGTTGCTTGTGACTTTGAGACTTCGTCTTCAGAGGGCAAGATCTAACATGGTGCCCTTTAACTTTGCACTTGAAGCAAATGATTTTGGCCGAATTCTTGACTTGTTCTAGGCCCCTCTTGTTCTTGTTTGAGTTTACTCCAAACTCATTTTTGTCATTCGGAGATGTTTGCTCACACAAGACGTTGTTGAGTGTGGGCATCCCTTCATGACACTGTTCCAAGTCTTTCTTCAAAGAAGTGAGTTGGGCCTTGAGCTCTTTGATTTCCTCTGCATGGTTAGTATCAATGCAAGTACTAGAGGAAGTGTAAGCTTCAATGTTAGAGCAACAAGGCAAGGAAAGTAATTCATCGCACGAGGTAGCAACATTATGAGTAGACGAATTACGAGGACTAGCACATGGAAATATAGTACTTTGACTAGAAGTAGTGCCATTGTCCACATGAGGCTCGCTTGATGTTACCTTGGTGATGATAGCCTCATGAGCTAACTTTTGCACATTATGGGATGTTAGAAGATCGGCATGAGAGCTTGTGAGCATTACATGGTTTTCTTCCAACTTCCCATAATTGCTAGTTAGTAAATCAAGTTGAGCACGTAGCTCAACATTCTCCTTCAATGTTGATACTTCAAGAGAGGTAGAGTTAGATGTACAAGTATCATCAACAATATGAGAGGAGTAAGTAGCAAATAGAGACTTCTCATGAGTAGATTGAAGCTCCTCATAGATCTTAGAGGTTTTGATGAGCTCTCCCTTGACATTATTGCATTCAAGGAGAAGGACCCCAAAATCCCTTTTAAGTTTATCATGAGCAACTTCAATCTCTCCTTTTGAAGATCTTAAGTCTCTACATGCTTGATGACTCTTCTCAAGTTCATGTTCAAGTTGTTCACTTTTAGCTTGTTCATGATTAAGTGAATCATTACAGTTTTCAAAGTAAGCAAGAACATCTTGAACCTTTGAAGAGAGTTATTTTTAGCTTTATGAAGAATTTTACTGATCACATAGATATTTTCAGTCAAGTCATCATCATCATCCTCATCGCAAATATCATCGTTATTGCACAGGAAAGATGATACCCCATTATTACCTCTTGCCATGAGGCACATGTGAACTGGAGGAGTTGATGATGATTCTTTTGGTGAATCAGATTCTTCATTAGTCAAAAGTACTTCATATTTCTTGATTTCCCTTAAATGGTTAGTCATAGAGCAACTAGGGAGAAACAAGATATTTTGATCAAGAGGACACGAGGAAGCAGGCATATCACCACAGACATTTGTCAAGGAATCTTTAGGTGAAATGCATGACCTATCAGCACAATAACTTACACTATGTGTGGTGCTAGATATGCTCTTGTCCATAGAGGCTATGCCATTTTCATCAACATATATTTCTTCACTCACCATGTCATTACCTTGTGAGATTGAAGATGCTGAAGTGTGCAAGCAATCGGATATGGGTGTAGTGGTGGACTCTTTAAGATCGAAAAGAGTGAAGAGCTCATGCACCAACTCCTTCATCATAATACCGTCTTCATCAAGATTGGACCCACCATATATATCTTCAAGTTTAGTCAAAACTTCATGAGCTGACTTGCAAGTCGAGATAGACTTGAACACTTCAGGACTTTTGGTTCGATGAATGGCAAGAAAGGCCTCACAATCAAGATACATTTCATTAGTAGATGAAGATGCATCATCCTTTTTGTCGGCAATCCCTACAAGAACAATTCGTAAAGTATTTGGGCCCATGGCCCGAAAGTAATGAAGCATACGAATTCTCCATAGGGTATAATTTGTGCCATCAAAGTCAAAGATGCCATTGTGCACTAATCCAATAGTCGACATTGATACTCTCTAGGTCGTGAAACCTAATTAAAGAGAGACCTAGCTCTGATACCAATTGAAAAGACCTCGATGACGCCTAGAGGGGGGTGAATAGGCTATTTAAAAGCTTCTTCAGATTTGGCTTGAACCTAATGCGGAAATAAACTAAGAGGGTACTTGTCAAGTACAAATCCTAAATGCACTAGGCACTGCAACGTGTATCAACAACACGATCTACCAAGATGGACACAATACAGTTACTAACAAGCACAAGTAAGTTACACAAACTTACTTGAGCTATATCACATGACAAGTAGGTGAACAACACAAGATACTAGATCACACTATATCAACACGACATATCAAGGGCTGCAAGTATGAACGTGTGGATATAGAGGGTATGCTTGAATGATTAATCTTGTACAAGAAATGGCCAACACAATATAATGAGCACAAGCAATATGAAATGTATGTATGCTCAAATAACACAAGTAAACCACAAGTAAGGAGTTAGGGGTAAGGATAACCAAGGTCACTGAGACGAAGATGTATCCCGATGTTCACTTCCTTGGAGGGAAGCTAGTCACCGTTAGAGAGGTGGATGTTACCATGAAGGCACACCAACGCCACGAAGGCTCACCCTATTCTCCCTTTGAGATAACACCACAAAGGCATTTCTCAACCACCAGTGGTAAGCCTTTGAGGTGGCTTCCGAACCCTCACAAACTTTTCTGGGGGAAATCACACGGATTGATTCCTCTCCGAAGAACTCCTACTGCCTAGGAGTCTCCAACCTCCAAGAGTAACAAGATCACGGGGAATGCTCAAAACATGCTCAAATCACAAATAGCTTGGATTGATAGAAGGAGAGGGAGAAGATCTATCTTTTGATTGGAACAACTCTCAAAGGGGCTCACAAATGCTCTTGGGATCTAAGATTTGGAGTGAGCAAATGTGCGTGAGGTGGAAGTGTGTTCTTATGAAGATAAGGCTTTGTTAGGCAACCCTCTCACGAAGTGGGAGGGGGGTATTTATAGTGTGGAGATAAAAAGAGCCGTTGGGGACACTTTAAGTCACACAAGGTCCGGACGTCCGACAGTTGTCGGAAGTCCGGGCGTCCGCGAGGGACCGGACGTCCGACCAGGGTCGGACGTCCGAGACCTTTAGGCATGACTCGAACTCTTCTGAATTCATCAGCGGCCGGACGTCCGACAGGGGTCGGTCGTCCGAGGCCTATAGATGTGCTTGAACATATTTGAATTTATCAGCATACGGACGTCCGGAGAGGACCGGAAATCCGAGTTATACAGCTCAACTTCTACCGGTGGTAGGTTCCGGATTTCCGACGAGTGTCGGACGTCCGGCGCTCGGTTGTCCTGAGGGAGCCGGATTTCCGAGATATAGAACTCAACTTCTACTGGTGCAGGCTTCCGGATTTCCGGGACTTGGCCGGACATCCGGGCCTCGGACGTCCGGAGGTAGCCGGAAGTCCGAGTTATATTGCTCTAATTTCTCTGGTATAGGATTCCGGATTTCCGAACTAGTCAGTCGTCCGGTCCTCGGACGTCCGAGAAAGCCGGATGTCCGAGGCACTGGTTCTGTTTTCAGATAACAACAAAACAGTGGAGATGTGGTCTGAGCAGAAAGTGATGATGTAGTTTGAGCAAGTTCATCGCAAAACCTGTGATCCCCTCTTAATAGTGTGGGATCCCTAAGGACTCAAGAATCTTAAAAGAGTACTGATGATCCATACTTGAGTGTATACTTTTATTCGCTGATCATCACTCCGCACAAGTAACGTCAAAGGAACTGATACCTTTGAGTTAGCCCTTTCACCTGAGCTTGATGTTGTTGTTCCTTCTTGGCTCAAGTTTAAAGCAAGACATGATGAAGTCTTCAAGTAGCTTTCCCATACACAATGCGGAAAGCCTAGCTTATGCATTTATCTTCATTTGTCCACCATGTGTGAACATCTACAAGAATCAAGCATGTAGTGCTCAAAAGTGCTTATCTTGATCTTGTCCTATCCACCATGTGAACATCCACAAGAATCAAGCATGTAGTGCTCAGGAATGCTTATCTTGATCTTATCCTTGTTAGCACATGATCATTGACAATAGTTTCAATGATATATTCGTGCTGATCCACTTGAACTTGCACACCACAATCTTGATGACGATCACCACTTGACGTCATCCTTCATGGGTTGTATGAGATCTTACTTTTGACGCAAGCCCAATGGAAACACACCTAACCCCCACATAGGAGTCTAACAAAGACCATGGGTTAGTACACAAACACGTAATGGACAATGCTTACCTTACCATGGGATCACTTGATCCCTCTCGATACATCTTATATGCTTTGTGTGTTGATCATCTTGATTTACTCTTTGTCTGAGATCTTGATCAACCTAGTGTTTCTACGACCATTCTTTGGATAATAACTTGAATAACATCTTGGTCAACATATAAACTCCTTGAACCCAACAGATGGACTTCAAGAAGTGCCTATGGACAAATTGCAATAAAAGCAATCTGTTGATCATCTTGATTTACTCTTTGTCTGAGATCTTGATCAACCTAGTGTTTCTATGACCATTCTTTGGATAATAACTTGAATAACATCTTGGTCAACATATAAACTCCTTGAACCCAACAGATGGACTTCAGGAAGCTCCTATGGACAAATCCTATAAATATAACTTAAGGCAACCATTAGACCATAGGAATTGTCATCAATTACCAAAACCACATATGGAGATATATGCTCTAACAAAAGTGCCACCTCATCAGAAAATTGCTCTTTTGCAGAACTGATCAAAACTGAAATCCAATGCCACCATTGGATTCCTTGGTTTTTTCTACCCCAAATCCATATATCATACTGCTATACTTGCATGCAGGAAAACACCACAAAATAGTAAGGAAATCTACCCCGAATCATAAACCACTATATATCAAAATGAGGGGCTGATATTGGATATGCCAGATTTGGCCTATTCCATCTTTGGAATATTCCAGATAAGGAAATAACACCCAACTAAAAAAAAATGTCCTCAGAATATAATTTAACAATGGGGGCACTAGTCATAGGCACCAGGGCCGAGTGCATGAGAGGTGGGCTCTATGGCCCACTATCAGCCTCTAATCTACAGTACACAAGAATTAACACAGAAACTAAAAAAGGGGAAGAGGGGGGGGGTCGAACCCACAACCTCCCTAGTGCAAAACCCAACCCCCACCACTGGGCTACACTCGTGTAGCTGCACTAACCGGGGTAGTAATACATATATGCTGTCTCTGCAACTTAGCAACAGAAGGAAAACAATAACCCAAAAGGGGTGTCCGCAAGGGGACTCGAACCCACTACCCCATGCACAGTTGTGGCTCTGTTGCCACTACGGTATGATGTTTCTGTTGGTCTAACAGAGGAATCAAACAAGGCAACATATCACAAACTACCACATCACCGAAGGAAAAGCGAAGGAAATAAACAGGGAGCGCTGGGTTTCGAACCCATGACCTGGTGCTGCTCAGCAAACCAGTCGGGCTAGGAGGGGGATCTACTCTAAGAGGGGATCCACCCTAGCGGAAATCGAAATAGGGCATCTTCCATGCTGGAGCAGAGGGACGCCAACGACGAACCTGCTGGTGCCACACATCACACTACGCACGGCGGCAACACGGCTATGCGGGGATCTACCCTATCTACGCTATTCTGCGGCGCAGGGGGGTCACGGTCGCGATGCAGAGGGTTGCAACCCATGCACGCGCGCATGCATGTGCGGCAACAACGCTACACACTCCTGCCGGTGCAACTCCAGCATGGCAGCAATCAACGATGCAACGACGCGCTAGCGGAGGGGAGATGCGGAGGAGAGCGGGGCTGCGCTCACCTAGGGGGCAGATAAGAAGACCCGACGCGTTGGAGAGGAAGAAGCGCGACGAGCCGGTGCAGAAGAAGCTCGCCGGAGGTCGAGGAAGAAGCCGGGCATCATGGACATTGTGGAAGAAGCTCTCGGCGCCCAATCTTCGCAAAAATGGAACGCCACCGTGCACTGCGTGCTCCTGGTGCTACTGGGGAAGAAGGGGGGGGCGCTGCCTATGCTGGTGCCAAGCTCGAGCAGGAGGCATCCATGGCATCGACGACGTCGGGTGGCTCGCCCCGACGACACTAGGAGGGAGAGGAGGAGAAAAATGGGTGTAGGAGGAACCCTAGGGCGCATGCATGGCTAAATAGGCCGGGGGCGGCTCTGGTGACCGTGTGATGGAGGAGGAGGTCGATCTCGTGGTGGAGGTGGGGTCGTACACAGGTGACGTCGAAAGGAGGAAGAAGGGACGCGATGGCTCGGCTCTGGTCCGGTTGCAACAATGCCTGGGCCTGACTCTCTCTCTCACTAGTTAAAAGTTTTTCCCAAATAAAAGATCAGGGTTTTGGTTAAATTCCACGGGCTAAAATTAATAGAGTTTAAACAAAACAAAAGTACCTTTGGTCTTCTAAAATGTTGCCATTATTTATAAATATAAGTAAGGAGTGTTGCACCCCACAATTAATAGGAAGACATTTTGAAGAACAAAATAAATTACTTTTAGTTGAAATGGGGCTTTGTTTTTAAATAAAACCAAAACGAATTTTTTTCAAATAAAAGAGTGTTGCACCCCACAATTAATAGGAAAACATTTTGAAGAGGAGGAACATTTTTATTGAGGCAAAACTGAAACTTAGAATCTGCCTCAATATACTTGGAAAGGAGGGAGTTTTTGAAATCATGGTGCAACAAGGGGTTTGAGGTGTAACTTGTTGCACCCAACCACATTCAAACACCAAGTCACATCCACACATGCACTCACTCCATAGCAATGTGTAACACAAAAAACAAAAGACAAGACAAAGAAGTGATGATATGCATGATGCCAGATACAACATAAAATGATGACACAATTGGGCTCAACCACTTATCATTAACATAGCAAGGTTTCCATACAAGGAAAGATTTACAAGAGGGGAAGGAATTGCATTGGGGCTGTCACAGGTAGTACCGCTCCAGCGGTACTGCCGCCCACCAAAGTCGGGCTATCTACCGCTTGTTTTATTTGTTTGGTGTTTGGGGACGTTTTCTTTGTTTGGGTGGAAGTATCGCCCATGGGGAGCGGTAGTACCACTCCAGCGGTACTGCTGCCCTGTTCTGCCGTGCCCACTTCCGCTTAGTAATTTCCTCTTGTGTGTTACCTCTCCGCAACCAAGCTGAGTGGAAGTACCGCTCCTATAGGACGATAGTACCACCCCAGCGGAAATACCGCCCTAGTGCATGGTACTACCACTTAGCTGGGCCAGTAGGGGTTGATAACGGCCAGATTCCCCCACTATAAATAGGGGACTTCTTCTCCGAGTAGATCTTACCTTTTCCGCTCCAGCTCCATTGTTCCTCCAAAAGCTCAAACTTGCTCGATCTCTCTCCCTAGCCATCAACTCTTGTTGATTCTCTAGGGTTTGGAGGAGAAGGCCTTTCCCCACACTTCCACCAAGAGAAAAGTTGTTCCCCCCATCAATCCCTCGCGGATCTTGTTACTCCTGAGTGTTTGAGCACCCTAGATAAAAGAGGTCACCTCGAAGCCATATTCCATTGTGGTGAAGCTTCGTGGTTTTATTGGGAGCTTCCAATTAAGTTTGGCAATTTCCCCAACCTTGTTTGTAAAGGTTCGGTCACCGCCTTCAAGGGCACCACTTAGTGGAATCATGACACCCTGGCCTTAGTGGCATCTTGGGGAGCATTGTGCCTCCACACAACTCCAACGGAGACGTACTTCCCCTCAAAGGAAAGGAACTACGAAAAAACATCCTCGTCTTCATTGGTTCCACTTGCGGTTATTTCTTACCTTTACTTGCATTTGATTCTTGCTTATTATTGTTGTTGTTATCATCATATAGGTTGCTCACTTAGTTGCATATCTAGACAACCTATTTGTTGCTAAATCTAATCTGTTTAAAGAAAAGTTTAAAATTTGTTACTTGCCTATTCAACCCCTCTAGTCAACCATATCGATCCTTTCAATTGGTATCAGAGCCTCGTCTCTTTATTAAGGGTTTCACCAATCAAAGAGTATGGCTGACGATGAGGACCGGGTTGAGGAGGTGCCCGAGGGAGTATTCCAGAAAAAATATATAAAAAATTAGCGAAACAAAAGCTTCCGGATCACCAAAGATGCTCTAGTTGGGGGCCACGGGCCTCCCAGGCGGCCTACTGGCCCGACCAAGCCCTAGGCCGCGCCAGGAGGTCGCCTGGGTGGGTCCCACCTCGTCCGGTGCCCTCCTTTGGCCTATATTTAGAATCCCGAGAGAAAACCCTTACAGACTTTCTAGAATAGCAAAATTCTCCATCATTCTGCCGCCGCAGCGCTTAGGAGATCGGGAGCGTCAGGAGACCTCTTCCCGGCACCCTGCCGGAGGGAGGATTGACCTCCGGGAGCTTCTTCACAGCCATGGACGCTTCCCGAACATGCCGTGTGTAGTCCTCCTTGGACCATGATTCCATGACCAGTAACTATGTGATGTCTTCTCTCCAATCTTGTGCTTCAATGGTTAGTCCTCGTGAGCTACCCTACATGATCAAGGCATCTATGTAATTCTCTTGCTATTGCTATGCTCGGTTTGTTGGGATCTGATGGATTATGAGATTATGTTAAGATTGTTATGAGTTATATATTTGATTATCCTTTTATATTATGTTCCTTAGTGATTCATGCATGTTCTCTGTTGCTATTTATTGCTTTGGCCGAGTAGTAGATTGTAACTCCAAGAGGGAGCATTATGCATGATTGTGGGTTCATGCCCCTCGATGTATAGCTTGAGTGAAAGAAACATGAGACTAGGGGATGTGCTTGTTGCCACCAGGGAGAAAACAACGGTGCTTGTGACCACAGTTGCAAGGATTGTTTAACTTACGCATAGTTCGTTAATGCAGCTGTCCGTTGCTTTGAGTTTACACTTTGGGTGTGGCTCGCAACTTAATAGCGGAGAGATGTTCTGTATAGATATCTCAAGGTGGATGATTAGTAAGTAGATGCTGATGAATAAACGGTCTACTTGTCTTGGCGTACTGCCCATTACTATTGAACCTCTAACTATCAAGTAGCATAATTAGCAATGCGGTGCGATCATAATTCTGTCAATTGCTCAACTGTGATTTGTTTACCAAGCATAGTTGTTTATCGTCTTTTGGGAGAGAGACATCACTAGTGAACATCATGTGACTCCGGTCCATATCACCATCATTGTTTACACCTCCATCATTTACCATTTTCATTTACTTTTCCGATGCAATCACTATTACTTTCCCGCTTGTGTTTTGATCCTTTGCAAACTACAAGGCCAGAGAGATTGACAACCTCTCTATACTCGTCGGGAGCAAATTTATTTGTTGTGTGTGCAGGTCCACGTCTTCTGCTAGCACCAGGCTGGAAGACACCTACTTGTTGAGGCTAGGAGTCCTCCTGGTTCGATAAACCTTACAGTCTCTGTGTAAGGGAAATCTGCTGCTGACTACATCTCCACCTTCTACTTGGGGTAACCAACGAGGGGGAGAAGTATATCCTTCAACTCGTCATCAAGGAAATTTTTGGTGCCGTTGCTGGGGACTCCAGTCTTCAAGATAGGGGAGTTGCACACTATCCTTTACCTTTGCTTTTTAGTCTTGTTAGTTTGCTTTTTTGCTTTAGAGTCTTATACCAAAAAACCAAAAAAATAGTTACTTTGCTTTTAGTTGTTAAACATGTTAAGGTTTGATGCTTGGAAGGAATCTGGGGTCCTAGATTTCCATCAAAGGAATGGAGAAAATATGAAGGAAGCATGGGATAGAATTTTTTAAGCACACAATAGAATTATGCCTTGGATACCTATCAAAATTGTGCTTGGAAATTTTTATCATGGTCTCTTTATATGGTGCAAACACTCTCTTGATATTATAGGTAAAGGAGATTTTTTATAGTGGGATGAGATAAGAGCTCTTGATATTATACATGGTCTATCTAATAATCTTGTTTATAATCATGGTTATGACACTATTATTGATAGACTTGCTACTATTGAAAGGAAAATAGAGGCTCTAGACTTAAGAGAAAGATAGAAACCCATGGTTTATAAGGACCAAATTTTGAAATTAGATGATGACCAGGAACCTTTTGTTAGAATTAGAATCTCTAACCAAGACTTCCTTGCTTATTGTGATATTGGATCCATGGTTTCTACAATGCCAAAAGTTGTTTATGATTCTCTCTGGTTAGACATGGATTTTTTTATCTTATCGTGAACATGCTAATGGTGATATTTCTGAAATCTAGGGAGAGGTAAAGGATGTACAGGTTACATTCTCTAAAAGGAATGCAACGGTTGATTTCTTCATCATGGAGCCCAACAAAGGGAATATAGTGCTTGGAAGGGACTTCCTCCGAGCCATGAGAGGCTTCATTGATATAGGTAAAGGACACATACGCTTACGTGGGAAAGTGAAAGGTACGTACCCGTTCCCTAGGAAAAATAAGGATGAACTTGTTGAGGATCTGTTTGAAGGTTTTATAATTCCGATGACCTCGGAGAATCTTGATCCTCCTTCTTGCATTATGCCTAGCTCAAACGCATAAAAGAAAGCGCTTGTTGGGAGGCAACCCAATTTGTTTTTCCTTTCTATTTTAGTGGTCTTGATGCTTGTTACTACTATAGCAACATCATTGTATCTTTATTTTTAAGCTTTGTGCCAAGTTATAGCCTCCGATTGCAAGAAAGTTCAAAAATTGTGACATGCTGTCCAGAAACAGATTCTGTCTGCTTGACGGAGAAATTCGCCAAAAATCACCATATCATCTTTCTGATATGAGTTTTTTGACAGCATGCTCTATAATTTCCTTTCTGGTATCTGTTCTGAGTTTTTTGATTTGAGTTGCAGAAGTGCCCCAAATAAATTATTTACTACCTGTTGTTCTATTTTTCACATATTCTGCCATGTTTTGCGTTTTCATTGTTTTGCACATCCTAAGCTTACTTTTTATTTGCAAAAACCTTTTGGCATTCATAAGAAGTAGTAGCTTTTCATGTAAATCTTTATTTACAGAAGGTAATGAATAATTTTATTAAGGGAACTAACAACTCTAATCAGCTTATGATGAGTTTTGTATGAAGGGAGTTTTCCAGTATGCGATGGAAGATGATGAAAGAAGATACATGAGTGTCAAACGCTCAAGATTGGGGATGCCCCCGTGCACCCCAAGAAATATTCAAAGGAGACTCAAGTGTGTAAGCTTGGGGATGCCCTCGTGCATCCCCTTCTCTATCAACAATCATCGCTTCGGCCATCTCCATGCTATATGTTTATCACTTCATATGATATGTGCTATGCTTGGAGCGTTCCGCTCTTTACTTTTTAGTTTTCTTTAGTTTTTCTTGCTGTTCATAACAAGTCGGAATCTAGCCTACCTTGTTTGGGAGACACACACGCTCCATTCCACTCTAGAACACAACATAAGTTTTCAT
Source organism: Hordeum vulgare subsp. vulgare (assembly GCF_904849725.1). Classification (NCBI taxonomy): domain Eukaryota; kingdom Viridiplantae; phylum Streptophyta; class Magnoliopsida; order Poales; family Poaceae; genus Hordeum; species Hordeum vulgare. The sequence continues at coordinate 357,529,621 of NC_058520.1, forward strand.
GCTTATCCTTTTTGTGTGTTCTTCATCTTTTCGTAGCTACTGTCATGCTTAGCTCTTAGTTTTCATGCTTATCTTTTTAAGAGCTATTATTTAGGTTTCTTCTAGAACTCTCTTGAGTTATCATGCTTATCTTGTCTAGAGAGTTGGCTCGTTGCACTGACTTGTGTGTCTTGCATGAGTAGGTAACTGAGGTTGCTATTTAAGCATAGTAGTAACTTTCAATAGTTTTGAGGTATTGATTTGAGTAATGTTTGGACTATTGGTGCCAAGAGATTGAGCCTATTAGTGATAGGTGTCATATTTTGGGAAATCCGTGTGTTTTTCAAAAACTGAAATTAGTTGAGAATTCTAGCTACTAAATTGATCGCTAACCTCTGGAGGGGTTGGAATATATAGAGTACCCTCACCTTACAATGAGTCGAGGATGCGCAAGGACAACCAAACCCCCAAACACTCCTCCTCGGGGTACTTGTGTGACATCCTCGACTTTTGCAACAGTAATTATTGTAATTAAGCTACTGTGATCAACCGCTAATGATGCCACGTCATCGAATTCCCATCTCAGACCCACGTTGATTCAAGTCTGTCCGATCCAAAATTTGAAAACAAAAGAAAAGTATTTTATAAATTCATGTTAAATATTAAAAGAATATGTATATGAAAGAGAGAATTAAAAGTATGTATAATAAATTGTAAAAGAAAGTATAATAAAAGAAAGTATTTAAAAAGAAAAATCAAATAGTAAAATAAATAATAAAAGAAAGAAAAGAAATTAGAAAGAAAGAAATAATAGAAAAAAAGGAAAAGCCCCCCCCCCACCCCCCTGGCCGAGCTGGGCCAAGAGGCCCAACTGGCCAGCCCACTCCTAACCCTAGCGCCCCCCCTGGCGAGGGAGCCTCTCCTCGCTACTCCCTCCCCTCCTGGGCGCCGCCAGCCTCCCCCTCGTGGGGGGCCCCACCCCCCACGCTCTCTCTCTCTCCCGTAACCCTCCCCCACGAGAGCCCCCACCCCCACGCCAGATCCCCCACACCCACCACCACGAGCCCTCCCGTACCTCCCGTCACCCCCTCTCAGATCCACCCCTCCCAGGCCGGCGCGCCTCCCCCCCCCCGCAGCCCCCCCACGGCCTCCCTCCACCGGCCCTCCTCTCCACCCCTCACTCCCCGCCGGCGGCCCCCCTTGCCTCTCCTCACTGAGGACCGTCCCAACACCTCCGGCGGCCGAGGCCCTCCCGGGATCCTCCCCGTCGCGCCCTCCCCTTCCTCCCGCTCGGTCCAGGAGGGACCGGGCAGGGAGACCGGCCCCCTCGGCCCCTTCACCACGCCGGCGAGCCCCTCCCCCACCGGGCCTCCCCTACGCCTCTTCCTCGCCGGAGCAGCGCCGTCACCGTCACCGCCTCGTCCTCCTCCTCGCCGTCACCTCCGCTTCCCGCGAACTCCGGCTTCACCGGCCCCTCCCGTCAACGTCGGTGAGCCCCTCCTCGGGCTCCTCCCACCATGTCGATCTCCTCACCACCGCGGTTCCGTTCCGGCAAACGGGACCCCGATCCGTCGACGGTAGACTCCGGTAGGAAGGATTGAACTTTTGGTTCTTCTAGGTGGAGTTAGCAAAGAACCTGTGTGTTTATTTGTCAACAGAGAGAGGGAAATGAGAGTTTTGAGAGAAAATAAAAATAAATAAATGATGTATTAGATGCGTATGTATGTATGTATGTATGAGATGCGATGTATGTATTTGCGTATATGTATATTTAGAGGAATACGACATTTGTATGGTTATGTATTTGTGATTAATAAAATGAGTAAATGGCCTTAGGCCACTTACCGGTGGGGCCAACGCACCCGCTGTCTATGACAGGGAGGCCCCACGCGATAGTTAAAATAAAAATAAAAATAATGTTTTTATTAAATAAATAAATCTGATAAATCAATATTTAATCGATATTAAAACTTGTGCCTATGACGTTCGGGACCCGCTGGTCAGTTGACCAGTCAAATGTTGATGTCAGCATGACATCGCGATGATGTCATAATAGGACTTTATTAAAATAGCTAAATCTGTTTTTAGTTCCTAAATAATTAATAAAACTTTGAAAATTAATATTAAATAATCCGTAAGTCAGATCAAAATAATTTCAACATGAAAGTTGATCAGCAGAACGAGACGAACCCGGATACACAGCCCGTTCGTCTGTCACGCGTCCCTAGCATAGCAAACTTGGAACTTTTCCTTCGTTTCCTGTATAACCGGTAGTAGCCCGAGACCCGGAAAAATATCGTCAGATATTCTTCCGACCCGTCTATGACGGATGTTGCTGCGTTAGCTCATGTCTAGCCTGCATCTTGCCATGTCATGCTTTGTGTTGCATCGGTGCTATTATTTATTGTTTCTTCTCCCTCTTCTTACCTGTAGACCCCGAGACTGACGCTGCTGCCGGGTACATCTACGACCCTGCCGATCAGTCCTTTGCCGCAGAGCAGCAAGGCAAGCAAACACCCCTTGATCATTCCTATATCACCTATGTCTTTCTTCCTACTGCTTGCATTAGTATTTTGCTACTGTTGTAGTTAGCTCCTATATCTGATGCATAGCCTGTTTTTGATGAACTGCTACTTTCAGTCCTGTATCTTTAACCTGCTTAGTATAGGTGGAGCAGTCATCCCCTCTGACCCCGTAGATCAGTTGCCCCGCTTGTTTTCAAATCTCGATCTCTGATCGACGAGCCAGACCCGGCACCGCACATTCACCCCCTTCGTTGCACGAGCTACAGAGATACTATCGGGTACCGAGGGTGACACCTCGCTAAGTACTCCTGATGACATCTCTGTAGTATAGCTAGTCGGTAGTGGTTATCGAGGGTGATTCCTCTTTCACCATTCCCGATGACGCCTCTGTCGTGCAACCCCGCGAGTGTGGACCCCCGAGGGTGATTCCTCTAAGCCCACCTTGACGGGTACATTGTTCGGAATCCAACGAGGGTGATACCTCGGATTCCCCCCGATGTTACAACCACACAGTTACTCGACCATGTTACTGGGATTATTGGTGATTAGTTGTAAGACGGGTGGATTCCCGTGAGACTGTGTTGCTGGCCTAATTAAAATGTTAATGGATTTGGGTATTTGATCTGGGTTGGTCGGAGACCTTTTCGCACTAACAGGCTACGCGGGAAGAATTATGGGTACTCGGCGTCGCGGTATCAGCCGAAGCTTTTCAGATGCCAGCAATGTAGCGGCGCACGCCCGAGTGGTCCCGAGATGCATCGCGCTTGTGATTAAGGGATGCTAGGACTGACGTCGGCCGCCCACGCCACGTGCAGGAGCATGAAGGGGAACTGGGCCCATGAACCCTTTGTGCTTAGGATTTAGACCGGCGGGCTGGCCTCTCTGATTAGTCTTAGGTGGGGCTGCGACGTGTTGATATTCCGAGGCCGGGCAGGACCCAGAAAAGTATGTCCGGCCAGAGTGTTATCGAGCGTGACGGGACATGTGGTGCACCCCTGCAGGGATGAAAATTAACTATTCGGATAGCCGTGTCCACGGTTACATGACGACTTGGAGTTGTGCCCCGATCTTTTACAACTACAATTGTTACTTAACTTGGATTAGTTTGCCTCGGGATTGCTTCCTCGCAGGGAGTCGAGGGAGGATCCTTAGGCGTGACCTCACTTTAATATTGCTGCAACAATATGACTATTAATGTTTTACCCCTGTTCTACTCTCGTCTATTGCTGCAAGACCCCTGAAGATGCTAGTCTTCGATAGGACTAGGCCTTCTCTCTCTATTCTCGCATTGCTGCAGTCAGTCCACATATAACCCCCTTCTTTGATATTGATGCATAATTAGAATAGTCCTGATGTAAGACTTGCGAGTACTTTGGATGAGTACTCACCGCTGCTTTGCTCCCCCCTTGTTCCCTTGATCCGTTTGCTGCGACCAGATGATGGAGTCCAGGAGATGGAGGTTCCCGCCACCGACGTCTGCTACCCCGACGGTGCCTACTACTACGTGGAGGCCGCTGATGATCAAGAGTAGTTAGAAGGTTCCCAGGCAGGAGGCCTCGCCTCGTTCGATCGTTGTATCTTTTGTGCTAGCCTTCTCTAAGGCACCCCATGTTTTATGTCTGTACTCAGATATTTGTTGCTTCCGCTGACTCGTGTGTTTATCGAGCTTTCGTATTCTAGCCCTCGAGGCCCCTGGCTTGTAATATGAAGCTGATGTTATTTTCATTTGTGTCTAGAGTTGTGTTGTGATATCTTCCCGTGAGTCCTTGGGTTTGGTCGTACGCATTTGCGTGTATGATTAGCGTACGATTAAATCGAGGGCGTCACAAGTTGGTATCAGAGCCAACTGCCTGTAGGTAGCCCCCTTTCCAACTCCTTGGCCGAAGTTGAGTCTAGTGTTTGAAAAACTTTACTAACACTGATGTTGTGGCTTACGGGCCCACATCTCAATTGGGTGGTATTAGTATCTTTTACTCCTTTTCTATACTCTGGGCTCTACTTTCTCTTCTCTTTCGGGTCAAAGATTTTACTAACTCTAACATTAGGTTCTCGAATCACATCGATCCGGAGCACTGGACTATCTACTCTTTTTCTCCTGAATATGTATTACACACACTGTCATTGACATCCGTCAATCTTATTTTCAGATGCGTCCCGCAAGACAGCACGTGTGCCTGACACAGGCCACTGAGACGACTGGGTTCCTGGCCATTTTGGTCGATCTCCTGACCAGGCTGGGATATCGTTTGTACCCCGAGTACACTGTGTTCGAGGATTTCCGCGAGTACAACCAGTACCAGTACCAGGCTGAGGTTCGCATCTTCGACCAGAGGGGCGGCGAGACCCTCGAGCGCCACGTGTTCTGTGGTATTGGAGTGTCGGTCGAGATGGCTGCCCATGATGCGGCCTACATCGCCATCACCCGTCTCCGTGGACCGTACCCTCACCTGGAGGAGAGCCCTTTCAGATACATCCCGCATGCTCCTGCTGGGGATGAGACTGGGTCTGATCTCACTGCCTACACTTCTGACATTCGGGAGCGCAGCGACCGTTCCTACGTCGCTGTCTGCGCCCCCTACGTGACGCGTCGCTACGACGCGCGGGTTCTGGTGCAGTACACTGAGGCAATGGATCGTGCTTTCCGAGCTCTGACTGTGGAGCTGTATGATACGCGCGCTCGTCTTTACGACGCGTTGACAGAGCTACAGCCATCACACTGTCCGAGGGTTCCACCTATGCGCATCCGTGAGCCGAGCAGGACAGAGCTACCATCAGCTCTCGAGTGGACTGATGTTGGGGGTAGAACCCCTGCACTTGGACCTCAGCTCCTCGACTGGATGCGGTACCGTCACCAGAGTCACAACGGGACACAGGGTCCTGTCCCTACCTTCTATCACCGCCAGCTACCAGGATTCGATCGTCCTCTCCGACGTTGATGTAGCCTTATCGCTACATCTCGTTGTGGTACTCTTCCACCGCGTGCCTGCGCGCCGCCTAGTGAGTCCAGGGTATCGTCAAATGCGTCCGGGCTATCGCCAAATTTCGAATTTGTAATCGTTAGTCTATAATCGAACTTATGTATGGGTCTGTATGTCGAACTCAACTACTATGGAGTATCTATCGCATTTCCCTTTCATTATGCTTGATTACTTCCTGAATGCGTGCGATGCCTTTCAATTACTTTAAGCTAAACTACCCCTGCTAGAAATTTAACAGGATGGTTAGACCAGCTGGCCGCCCGCGTGGCCCTGCCAACGATGCACCACCCCCGCCTCCTGAGTATATGGCGGGGATGATCCAACAGTTTCAGCTGAACCGCCAGTTTATGCAAGGGCTCATGGATCAGTTCCAAAGGCCGAACATGAACCAACCACAAGGCGTGACACTGCAAGACTTCTGCCGTCTCAACCCTGCGATCTACCGCAGCTCAACTCAGCCTCTAGATGCTGATGACTGGCTCCGTGACATTTCCTATGAGCTAGAGTCTGCCAATGTGCCCCTGGCGAGCTATGTCAACTTTGCCGCCTACTTTCTGAAGGGTCCCGCTGCTCAATGGTGGGACAGCCACAGGCGCTCTCAGCCCGTTGGAACTATCATCACTTGGGCAGAGTTCAAGGCTGCTTTCCATGCTCAATACATTCCCTAGGGAATCATGGACCGGAAGAAGCGTGAGTTCCGTAACTTGGTCCAGGGCAACAAGACTGTGGATGCTTATCAGCGGGAATTTCTGGAATTATCTCGCTATGCTGAAGAAGACATTGCGACTGATGCACGCAGGCAGGAGAAGTTCCATGAAGGCCTCCACCCTGATATCAAGCTGACACTCCTCGTTCAGGGCTATGCTGATTTCGCCACCCTCGTGAACAAGGCTATTCAGGTTGAGACTGGTCTGCAGGAATACAAAGATAGCAGCAAGCGCAACCATGACATGGGCTCATCTTCGGGCTCATCTGCACAGAAGCGGAAGATCTGGATTCCCAACAACATGTACCATGCACCTGCTCCTACTCAGAGGCCGTCCTATGCTGCACCTCGCCTGCCTCCTCCACCACCTAGGCAGCCGAGGCTTCCAGCTCCACCACCTCGAGTTCCTCCTTCTCGTCCTGAGGACGGGCTGTGCTTCAAGTGTGGCCGTCCAGGTCACCGTGCTAGAGACTGCAGGCAGAATCCGAATCAGCTGACACTTCCGGCAACTGGCAGTGGCAACAACCAGAACCGCAACTTCAACACTAAGCCTGCTTATGTTCGTGGTCAGGCCAACAACATTGATATGGGTCAAGCTCAAGACCAGCCTGCTACCGTGATGGGTACACTTCTCGTTAACTCAGTACCTGCTTCTGTATTGTTTGATACAAGAGCATCGCATTCCTTTATTTCGGAAAATTTTGCATACATGCATGACATTAGGAGCGAAGAGATGAACATCCCGATAGTGGTAAACACCCCTGGGGGCGAATGCCGAACCTCTGTGGTTTGCCCCCATGTTCCAGTTGAAATTGAAGGATTAGAATTCCTTGCCAACCCCATCCTACTAAAGTCATCCAACATTGATCTCATATTGGGGATGGACTGGTTGAAAGCTCATACGGCATCGATCGTTTGTGCCACCAAGACCGTCCACCTCCTACACCCTTCAGATGAAGTAATAAGCTACCATGCACATCTCGTCCGTAATGCTGAGGCACGACTGTATGCTTTGAATGCATTAAATGCGTCGCCTCTTGAAGGGATTGAAAACATACCAGTGGTCCGAGAATTTCAAGATGTCTTTCCAGAAGAACTTCCGGGAATTCCCCCTGCTCGAGCTGTCGAGTTTGTCATTGACTTGGTACCCGGTACCACTCCTATTGCCAAGCGTCCTTATAAAATGCCACCACATGAACTCCTTGAACTTAAGCAAGAAATTGACAACTCGCTCCGTCTGGGTTTCATCTGTCCGAGTTCCTCTGCTTGGGGAGCACCTTCTCTCTTTGTTAAGAAGAAGGATGGGACAAATCGATTGGTTCAAGACTATCGTCCTATCAACCAGGCCACTATTCAAAACAAATATCCTCTCCCTCGGATAAATGATTTGTATGATCAACTTGCTGGTTCCACCGTTTTCTCTAAGCTCGACTTGAGATTGGGATACCACCAGATCCGTGTTCGCAAGGAGGATATTCCAAAGACCGCCTTTGTTACTCGATATGGATCATACGAGTACACCGTCATGTCCTTCGGCTTAACCAATGCACCGACAACTTTCTCTCGATTGATGAATTATATATTCATGGACTACCTCGACAAATTTGTGGTGGTATATCTGGATGATATTCTGGTGTTTTCGAAGAACAAAGAAGAGCATGCTGAACATCTTCGTCTTGTACTGGATATGCTTCGGGAGCATAAACTCTATGCGAAGTATTCCAAATGTGAGTTCTGGCTAGACGAAGTGACTTACCTTGGTCATGTGATTTCCAAGGATGGTATTGCGGTCAACCCCGAACGAATTCAAGCTATTCTTGACTGGACTCCCCCGAAGAATGTCAAGCAAGTCAGAAGTTTTCTCGGACTCGCCAGCTATTGCCGTCGATTCGTCGAGAACTTCTCCAAGATTGCGAAGCCCTTAACCAACCTCCTTCACAAAGGTGTTAAGTATGAATGGACTGATAAATGTCAGGAAAGTTTCCAGGCACTCAAGGACAAACTGACGTCTGCTCCAGTACTTGCTCCTCCAGATACAAAAAGGGATTTTGTCATATACTGTGATGCTTCTCGTCAAGGAATAGGTTGTGTCCTAATGCAGGATCGCAAGGTGATCGCTTATGATTCACGTCAACTGCGTGCTCATGAAGAGAACTATCCAGTTCATGATCTCGAGCTTGCCGCAGTCATTCATGCATTGAAGGAATGGCGACAATACCTTGTCGGTAATCGCTGTGAAATCTACACCGACCATCAAAGTCTGAAGTACTTGTTCACTCAACCGGAGCTGAACCTGCGTCAACAAAGATGGATGGAGCGTATAGCAGACTTTGACTGTAGTATATCATATACCCCTGGCAAGGCTAATGTAATGGCTGATGCCTTAAGTCGCAAGTCATACTGCAACCACCTCCAGGTTCATCAGGTTCACGATCGTCTGCAAGAGGAATTCCGTAAGCTGAACCTCCACATTGTTCCTCAGGGTTACCTTGTTCCCCCTCCTGAAGAGTTTCAAAAGATGAACCTTCGTGTTGTTAATCAGGGTTCCCTCAGTAACCTAGTGGTTGAACCTGATATTGTGAGCTCCATAAAGAATCTGCAAGACTTTGACGATGATGTCGACAGGATTAAGAGCTATATTGCGAAGGGTAAACCCTCCTTTTTCACTATTGATGAAGGTGGCGCCTTGTATTTCAAGGGTCGCCTATTCGTCCCAAATAAGAAGGAAAATCTCAGGATGACTGGGAAGGTGATGGAAGAAGCTCATGACACACCATTGTCTATTCACCCGGGTAGTACCAAGATGTACCAAGACATCCGGCAAAGATTCTGGTGGCCCAATATGAAACAAGATATTGCACGCTATGTGGCAGAATGTGATATATGCCGGCGTATCAAAGCAGAACACCAAAAGCCTGCTGGAACTCTGCAACCTATCTCTATTCCCGAGTGGAAATGGGACCACGTTGAAATGGACTTCGTCACTGGTTTTCCCAGATCTCAGAAAGGTAATGATGCTATTCTTGTCGTCATTGATCGACTGTCCAAAGTTGCACATTTCCTGGCCGTCAAAGAAACGATTAATGCTAGTCAGCTGGCAGATCTTTATATGTCAAGAGTTGTTTCACTTCACGGTATTCCGTTGGTAATCAGTTCGGACCGTGACAGCTTGTTCACTTCAAAATTCTGGGAAAGTTTTCAGAAGGCTATGGGGACTCATCTGTCCTTCAGCACTGCATTTCATCCTCAATCCCAGGGACAAGTTGAACGAGTCAACCAAATTCTCGAGGACATGCTTCGAGCTTGTGTCATTTCTTTCGGTAAGAAATGGGAGGAATCTCTCCCGTATGCCGAGTTCTCTTACAACAATAGCTATCAAGCTAGTCTGAAGATGGCCCCTTTCGAAGTATTGTATGGGCGAAGGTGTCGAACTCCTCTGAATTGGTCAGAAACTGGGGAACAATCACTCTTCGGTCCGGATATTATTCAACATGCCGAAGATCAAGTCCGCATTATTCATGAGAATCTGAAGGCTGCTCAGTCTCGTCAGAAGAGTCAGTATGACCGTCATAATCAAGATATGGTCTATCAACCTGGCGAAAAGGCTTATCTTCGTGTCACACCAATGAGAGGTGCACACCGTTTCGGAATCAAGGGCAAGTTAGCTCCTCGTTATATTGGTCCTTTCACTGTTCTCGAAAGGCGTGGAAGAGTGGCTTATCAATTGGAACTACCGGCGAACCTTTCTCAGGTTCACGATGTCTTCCATGTTTCTCAGCTCCGTCGTTGCTTCAAGGACCCTATTCGAGCAGTGGATCACGATATGCTTGAACTACAACAAGACCTCTCTTACGAAGAGCATCCGGTCCGCATTCTCGACCAAGCTGAACGTAAGACTCGTCGCAAGGTCACTAAGTTCCTTAAGGTGCAGTGGTCAAATCACTCTGAAGATGAAGCCACTTGGGAACGCGAGGATCATCTTCGTGATGAATACCCCGGGCTCTTTCCCTCTACCTCTTAATTCTCGGGACGAGAATTCTTGTTAGTAGGGGAGAATTGTGACATCCTCGACTTTTGCAACAGTAATTATTGTAATTAAGCTACTGTGATCAACCGCTAATGATGCCACGTCATCGAATTCCCATCTCAGACCCGCGTTGATTCAAGTCTGTCCGGATCCAAAATTTGAAAACAAAAGAAAAGTATTTTATAAATTCATGTTAAATATTAAAAGAATATGTATATGAAAGAGAGAATTAAAAGTATGTATAATAAATTGTAAAAGAAAGTATAATAAAAGAAAGTATTTAAAAAGAAAAATCAAATAGTAAAATAAATAATAAAAGAAAGAAAAGAAATTAGAAGGAAATAAATAATAGAAAAAAGAAGAAGGAAAAGCCACCCCCACCCCCGTGGCCGAGCTGGGCCAAGAGGCCCAACTGGCCAGCGCACTCCTAACCCTAGCGCCCCCCCTGGCGAGGGAGCCTCTCCTCGCTACTCCCTCCCCTCCTGGGCGCCGCCAGCCTCCCCCTCGTGGGGGGGGGCCCCACCCCCGCATGCTCTCTCTCTCTCCCGTAACCCTCCCCCACGAGAGCCCCCACCCCCACGCCAGATCCCCCACACCCACCCCCACGAGCCCTCCCGTACCTCCCGTCACCCCCCTCTCAGATCCACCCCTCCCTGGCCGGCGCGCCTTCCCCCCCGGCAAGCAGCCCCCCCACGGCCTCCCCCCGTCGCGCCCCCCCTTCCTCCCGCTCGGTCCAGGAGGGACCGGGCAGGGAGACCGGCCCCCTCGCCCCCTTCACCACGCCGGCGAGCCCCTCCCCCACCGGGCCTCCCCTACGCCTCTTCCTCGCCGGAACAGCGGCGTCACCGTCACCGCCTCGTCCTCCTCCTCACCGTCACCTCCGCTTCCCGCGAACTCCGGCTTCACCGGCCCCTCCCGTCAACGTCGGTGAGCCCCTCCTCGGGCTCCTCCCACCATGTCGATCTCCTCACCGCCCCGGTTCCGTTCCGGCAAACGGGACCCCGATCCGTCCACGGTAGACTCCGGTAGGAAGGATTGAACTTTTGGTTCTTCTAGGTGGAGTTAGCAAAGAACCTCTCTGTTTATTTGTTAACAAAGAGAGGGAGATGAGAGTTTTGAGAGAAAATAAAAATAAATAAATGATGTATTAGATGCGTATGTATGTATGTATGTATGTATGCATGTATGAGATGCGATGTATGTATTTGCATATATGGATATTTAGAGGAATACGACATTTGTATGGTTATGTATTTGTGATTAATAAAATGAGTAAATGGCCTTAGGCCACTTACCGGTGGGGCCAACGCACCCGCTGTCTATGACAGGGAGGCCCCACGCGATAGTTAAAATAAAAATAAAAATAATGTTTTTATTAAATAAATAAATAGATATATTAGTTAAATTAATTAATTAGAATAATTAGAGTATGACACGTGGGTCCCTCATTAAATTAATCTGATAAATCAATATTTAATCAATATTAAAACTTGTGCCTATGACGTTCGGGACCCGCTGGTCAGTTGACCAGTCAAATGTTGATGTCAGCATGACATCGTGATGATGTCATAATAGGACTTTATTAAAATAGCTAAATATGTTTTTAATTCCTAAATAATTAATAAAACTTTGAAAATTGATATTAAATAATTCGTAAGTCAGATCAAAATAATTTCAACATGAAAGTTGATCAGCAGAACGAGACGAACCCGGGTACACGGCTCGTTCGTCTGTCACGCGTTCCTAGCATAGGAAACTTGGAACTTTTCCTTCGTTTCCTGTATAACCGGTAGTAGCCCGAGACCCGGAAAAATATCGTCAGATATTCTTCCGACCCGTCTATGACGGATGTTGCTGCGTTAGCTCATGTCTAGCCTGCATCTTGCCATGTCATGCTTTGTGTTGCATCGGTGCTATTATTTATTGTTTCTTCCCCCTCTTCTTACCGGTAGACCCCGAGACTGACGCTGCTGCCGGGTACATCTACGACCCTGCCGATCAGTCCTTCGCCGCAGAGCAGCAAGGCAAGCAAACACCCCTTGATCATTCCTATATCGCCTATGTCTTTCTTCCTACTGCTTGCATTAGTATTTTGTTATTGTTGTAGTTAGCTCCTATATCTGATGCATAGCCTGTTTTTGATGAACTGCTACTTTCAGTCCTGTACCTTTAACCTGCTTAGTATAGGTGGAGCAGTCATCCCCTCTGACCCCGTAGATCAGTTGCCCCGCTTGTTTTCAAATCTTGATCTCTGATCGACGAGCCAGACCCGGCACCGCACATTCACCCCCTTCGTTGCACGAGCTCCAGAGATACTATCGGGTACCGAGGGTGACACCTCGCTAAGTACTCCTGATGACATCTCTATAGTATAGCTAGTCGGTCGTGGTTATCGAGGGTGATTCCTCTTTCACCATTCCCGATGACGCCTCTATCGTGCAACCCCGCGAGTGTGGACCCCCGAGGGTGATTCCTCTAAGCCCACCTTGACGGGTACATCGTTCGGAATCCAACGAGGGTGATACCTCGGATTCCCCCCGATGTTACAACCACACAGTTACTCGACCATGTTACTGGGATCATTGGTGATTAGTTGTAAGACGGGTGGATTCCCGTGAGACTGTGTTGCTGGCCTAATTAAAATGTTAATGGATTTGGGTATTTGATCTGGGTTGGTCGGAGACCTTTTCGCACTAACCGGCTACGCGGGAAGAATTATGGGTACTCGGCGTCGCGGTATCAGCCGAAGCTTTTCAGATGCCAGCAATGTAGCGGCGCACGCCCGAGTGGTCCCGAGATGCATCGCGCTTGTGATTAAGGGATGCTAGGACTGACGTCGGCCGCCCACGCCACGTGCAGGAGCGTGAAGGGGAACTGGGCCCACGAACCCTTTGTGCTTAGGATTTAGACCGGTGGGCTGGCCTCTCTGATTAGTGTTAGGTGGGGCTGCGACGTGTCGATATTCCAAGGCCGGGCAGGACCCAGAAAAGTATGTCCGGCCAGAGTGTTATCGAGCGTGACGGGACATGTGGTGCACCCCTGCAGGGATGAAAATTAACTATTCGGATAGCCGTGTCCACGGTTACATGACGACTTGGAGTTGTGCCCTGATCTTTTACAACTAGAATTGTTACTTAACTGGAATTAGTTTGCCTCGGGATTGCTTCCTCGCAGGGAGTCGAGGGAGGATCCTTAGGCGTGACCTCACTTTAATATTGCTGCAACAATATGACTATTAATGTTTTACCCCTGTTCTACTCTCGTCTATTGCTGCAAGACCCCTGAAGATGCTAGTCTTCGATAGGACTAGGCCTTCTCTCTCTATTCTCGCATTGCTGCAGTCAGTCCACATATAACCCCCTTCTTTGATATTGATGCATAATTAGAATAGTCCTGATGTAAGACTTGCGAGTACTTTGGATGAGTACTCACCGCTGCTTTGCTCCCCCTTGTTCCCTTGATCCGTTTGCTGCGACCAGATGATGGAGTCCAGGAGATGGAGGTTCCCGCCACCGACGACTGCTACCCCGACGGTGCCTACTACTACGTGGAGGCCGCTGATGATCAGGAGTAGTTAGAAGGTTCCCAGGAAGGAGGCCTCGCCTCGTTCGATCGTTGTATCTTTTGTGCTAGCCTTCTCTAAGGCACCCCATGTTTTATGTCTGTACTCAGATATTTGTTGCTTCCGCTGACTCGTGTGTTTATCGAGCTTTCGTATTCTAGCCCTCGAGGCCCCTGGCTTGTAATATGAAGCTGATGTTATTTTCATTTGTGTCTAGAGTTGTGTTGTGATATCTTCCCGCGAGTCCTTGGGTTTGGTCGTACGCATTTGCGTGTATGATTAGCGTACGATTAAATCGAGGGCGTCACAACTTGTCTCTTTGTGAATTTCATAACTAGATAGAGGGTTACCGATAATAAGTGTATGAGTTCTTCAGACTAATGTGAGTATTCGATTGTTGGCACTTCCACCATCCATATTTTGCTCGCTTCTTCGGTACCGTGCATTGCCCTTTCTCACATTGCGAGTTGGTGCAAACTCCGTCGGTGCATCCAAACCCATTACATGATACACTCTGTCATACATAAGCCTCATTATATCTTTCATCAAAACATCCACCATACCTACCTATTAAGGCATTTCCATAGCCTTTCCGAGATACATTGCCATGCAACATCCACCATCTCATGACTTGATCTTCATGTCATACATTCTTTTGCTTGTCCGAGGAGCCGCATGCTAGTTGGGCCTTGCCCTTATTACTGCTACATGACGCGCTAGTATCATTGCATATCCTGCTACACTAACAAAGGCATACATTTGCATACATCATGATAGTTTCACTTATCTTTATGTTGATTACTTCTTATAAAGTGTGATGATTTTTCTTTTTATTCATGGAAAACATAGAGTGTTGCCCTTAAGTGAGGAAAAGATCCCAAAGAGGACAAACAAAAGATCCCAAAGAGGATAAATGAGAGATAAAAAGAAAGCCAAAGAGGCCAGAAAAATAAATAAAAAATAGAGAGAAAAAAGAGAAATAAAAAGAGAGAAGGGGGCAACACTACTATTCCTTTTGAAAGATCCACACTCGTACTCCATTACTATATTGGTACAACATAGAGATTATCATTCATGCATAACTATGTGGGGACCCTTACACTATAGAACTTGGTTTGCATATTCCAATAATGAGCCTCCTCAAATGAGCTCTAGGTCTTCATGAGCAAACAAGTTGGATGAACCCCACTAGTTCCATTAAAGAGCTTACTTTAGCTCATATGTGCATCCGTTACATGGCAATCCCTACTCCTCATATCATATCTATCATTTGGCTTTCTCTCGCCTATGGTTGTACTCATTGATGTGAGCCTTTCACACCTTTT
This sequence comes from Hordeum vulgare subsp. vulgare, assembly GCF_904849725.1. NCBI lineage: Eukaryota > Viridiplantae > Streptophyta > Magnoliopsida > Poales > Poaceae > Hordeum > Hordeum vulgare. The sequence goes on from NC_058520.1 coordinate 357,544,723, forward strand.
TGTCTTCCTTCCCCATCATTATTCTACTTTCCATCCTAAGTGCCAACATATCTTGCTTACGCTCATCCATTACATGAGTGCTCAAAATCGAAAGGGAGAGGATCATTTTGATTTGTGCCTGACTAGTGGTACGGGGATGAGTCAAAATAAGATTCCGAAGGAGACTAAGTGTGAAATTTTAGTAGATTGAGTTCCCAATTAAAATATATTTTATGATCTCAACCCATCTCCCACTTCTTGCACGCAAACACCATTTGGAGACATTCGAGTAACGGAGAGCGAGAGCTCTTGCACCTTTATGTTCTTACTTTGCTAAACTCAATACTAGATATAGACTCTTGCTTATTATTGTCTTGACTTGAATTGCATATCTCACTTGCTTTACTTTGAAGTTCTTATATGTGTGTTAGTATGTCACCACACAAATTATTGTGTTATCATTTATCTACTCGAGGACGAGCAAAAATTAAGCTTGGGGATGTTGATACGTCCCAAACGTATCTATAATTTTTGCTTGTTCCATGATCTTTTGGGTGACATTGTTATATGTTTTGCCACACTTTTATATCATTTTACACATATTTGGACTGACCTACTAACTTAGCGCAGCCAGTGCCAGTTTCTGTGTGCTGATGTCTATTTTGCAGGGGCTTTTACCCAATTTTCTGAGGCCCGAAAAAATCCAGAAAAAATATATAAAAAATTAGCGAAACAGAAGCTTCCGGATCACCGAAGATGGGCGAGAGAGGGACCAGGTGCCTCCCTGGCGGCCTGCTAGCGTGGCCAGGCCCTAGGCCACGCCAAGAGGTCGCCTGGGTGGGTCCCACCTCCTCCGGTGCCCTCCTTTGGCCTACATTTAGAGTCCCGAGAGGAAACCCTTACAGACTTTCTGGAATCACGAATTTCTCCATCGTTCCGCCGCCGCAGCGCTTTCGAGATCGGGAGCGCAGGAGACCTCTTCCCAGCACCTTGGCGGAGGGAGGATTGACCTCCGGGAGTTTCTCCACTGCCATGGACGTTTCCCGGACGTGCCGTGAGTAGTCCTCCTTGGACCATGAGTCCATGTCCAGTAGCTATGTGATGTCTTCTCTCCAATCTTGTGCTTCAATGGTTAGTCCTTGTGAGCTACCCTACATGATCAAGGCATCTATGTAACTCTCTTGCTATTGCTATGCTCGGTTTGTTGGGATCCAATGGATTAAGAGATTATGTTTAGATTGTTATGAGTTATATATTTGATTATCCTTTTATATTATGTTCCTTAGTGATTCATGCATGTTCTCCATTGCTATTTATTGCTTTGGCCGAGTACTATATTGTAACTACAAGAGGGAGCGTTATGCATGATTGTGGGTTCATGCCCCTCGATGTCTAGCTTGAGTGGCAGAAACATGAGACTAGGGGATGTGCTTGCTACCACCAGGGAGAAAACAACGGTGCTTGTGACCACTGTTGCAAGGATTGTTTACCTTACACATAGTTCATTAATGCAGTTGTCCGTTGCTTTGAGTTTACACTTTGGGTGGGGCTCGCAACTTAATACTGGAGAGATGTTCTGTATAGATATATCAAGGTGGATGATTAGTAAGTAGATGCTGATGAATGAACGGTCTACTTTTCTTGGCGTACTGCCCATTACTATTGAACCTCTAACTATCAAGTAGCATAATTAGCATTGCGGTGCGATCATAATTTTTTCAATTGCCCAACTGTGATTTGTTTACCCAAGCATAGTTGTTTATTGTATTTTGGGAGAGAGACATCACTAGTGAACATCATGTGACTCCGGTCCATATCACCATCATTGTTTACACCTCCATCATTTACCGCTTTCATTTACTTTTCCGTTGCAATCACTATTACATTCCCGCTTGTGTTTTGATCCTTTGCAAGCTACAAGGCCGGAGAGATTGACAACATCTGTGTACTCGTTGGGAGCAAAGTTATTTGTTGTGTGTGCAGGTCCATGTCTTCTGCTAGTGCCAAGGTGGAAGACACCTACTTGTTGAGCATAGGAGTCCTTCTGGTTCGATAAACTTTACAGTCTCCGTGTAAGGGAAATCTGTTGCTGACTACATCTCCACCTTCCACCTGGGGTAACCAACGAGGGGCGAGAAGTATATCCATCAACTCCTCATTAGGGATCTGCCTTGAACTCGGTCACCCGAGAAGAATTAAATGAGGTCATGCCCACATTTAAATCCTTAGTGGCTACCGAAGTCAAGAATATGCTTAAGGATTTCCTTGATATTTACAAACCATCTACTGACGCACTGTTGGTGGCTAATCCCACAACTTAGGATATGGGGGTCAATTCCGAAAAGGAAAATTATAGTAGTGAAAAAGATAAATTGCCTCAAGGAACAAGTGGAGCAAATGCTTTTGCCTCGGTTCCTCCTCCCATGGTCTATGAAAGACCGGTCCACCCACCGCATATTATTAATCTAGGTCCTCCACCAAAGCTTATTAAGAATGATTTTGCTAACTGGTTTTTTCCAATAAAGTCTCATTTGAATCACAGCTCAACACACCTTTGGAGAATCATCGAGCAAGGCTACTACCCTTATGATCCAATAAACCTCACTCCAAGAGAAGAGGTTGACAATCATCTCAATCATTCAGCCCTATTCATCCTTCAAGCAGCTATTCCCATTGAAGATCTTGCACATTTACGTCCCTTTACTCATGCCAAAGATTGTTGGGAGCACATCATTTCCATGTACAAGGGAAGTTCTAGTATTCAACGGTCAAACTATGAAGTGATACTTTATGAGGCCGATGAATTTGTTATGATTGAGGATGAAGATCCTCGTGAGCTATATCAAAGGGTGACGACTCTTGCTGTCGCTCTTCGAGATCATGTAAGCAAGGATGTGGATGACAATTCGATCACGTGTAAGTTTCTCAAGGATATTATGCCCTTCAACAAATCCATGTCCTCCATCATTCGTCAGATGCCAGACTTACACTCCTTGTCTTCAAGTGATGTGTTGGATGAGTTTATTGCCATGAACATATTGAACAAGACCGCTGACAATGCTCTTGCTCGTGTTCAATGGTCAAGAAAAGACTCTCCCAACCTTGACTTGAAGTCCAAGGCTGAATTGGAGGAATACGAGGAAGAAGAAGATGAATTCTGCCTGAAGACACCAATTATGCTTATCACGAGCATATGGCTCTTGCATCAAGACAATTTTGGGACAACAAGAGAAACTCAAACCAAATTTCTCCAAGAACAACTCAAATGGGCCCAAAGGCAAGCAACATGTGAGGACTTGCTACAACTGTGGTAATGTGAGTCACTTTGTGGTTGATTGTCCTTATGAGAAGAGGGAAAACAATGGTGGCAAACTTATTAGAAAAGCCAAAGCCAATTCCTTCCCCAACAAGAACAACTTCTACAAGAACAAGCCTCAAAAGGTGTTGATGGATCAAGAAGAGTACTGATGTCAGTTGTGCTTCCCTTGCAATGGCGCCAGAAATTGTCATGTTGATGACACCAGGAATCATTCAGCTGCGGCTACGCCTTAAGGGACTTCCTAGGCAAGTAGGCAAAGGATTTCCCCCGTGGCCTTGGAGCCTTGCGTTCGTGTTCCCTCGAAGCAGAAAGGGTGATGTAGCACAGCGGTGGTAAGTATTTCCCTCAGTTTGAGAACCAAGGTATCAATCCGGTGGCGGAGTATCACAAGATCCTGCATAAACACAAAAGCTTGCTCCCAACGCTATGAAGGGGTTGTCAATCCCTTATAGATTGTTTGCCAAGTGAGAACTGAAAGCAACAAAGTAACAAAGCAAAGTAAAAGCGGAGGTGTAAACGATGGATGTGAATAGACCCAAGGGATGTAGTGTTTACTAGTGGCTTCTCTCATGAAAGCAAGTAGACGGTGGGTGAACAAATTACTGTCGAGCAATTGATAGAACCGCGCAAAGTCGTGACGATATCTATGCAATGATTATTTCTATAGGCATCATGTCCAAAACAAGTAGACCGATACTGTTTGCATCTACTACTATTACTCCGCACGTCGACCGCTATCCAGCATGCATCTAGTGTATTAAGTCTATAAGAACAGAGTAACGCCTTAAGGAAGATGACATGATGTAGAGGGATAATCTCAAACCAATGATAAAAACCCCATATTTTTACCCTTGATGGCAACTACTTGATGCGTGCCTTGCTACCCCTACTGTCACTGGGAAAGGTCACCACATGGCAGAACCCAAAACCAAGCACTTCTCCCATTGCAAGAATCATAGATCTAGTTGGCCAAACAAAACCCAAGACTCGGAGAGACTTAAAAGGACATCAAATCATGCATATAAGAAATCAGCAAAGACTCAAATATATATCATAGATAATCTGATCACAAATCCACAATTCATAGGATCTCGACAAACACACCGCCAAAGAAGATTACATCGGATAGATCTCCATGAAGATCATGGAGAACTTTGTATTGAAGATCCAAGAGAGAGAAGAAGCCATCTAGCTACTAACTACGGACCCGTAGGTCTGAAGTGAACTACTCACGAGTCATTGGAGGGGGGATGATGATGATGAAGAAGCCCTTGAACTCCAAAGTCCCCTCCGGCAGGGTGCCGGGAAGGGTCTCCAGATGAGATCTCGCGGAAACGGAAGCTTGCGGCGGCAGAAAAGTATTTTCGAGGCTCCCCTGATTTTTTGCGGAATATTTGGGAATTTATAGGCCAAAGATCTAGGTCAGGGGGCGGACAGGGAGGCCACAAGCCTGCCCACCGCCGCCTCCCCCCTGGTGGCATGGTGGGAGCTTGTGGGCTCCCTGGAGCCCACCTGGCTTGGCACAGAGGCCCCCTGATCTTCTTCCGTTCGGGAAAAATCATTTCGGGTTTTTTATTCCGTTTGGACTCCGTTCCAAAATCAGATCTGAAAAGAGTCAAAAACACGGAAAAACAGGAACTGGCACTTGGCACTGAATCAATAAGTTAGTCCCAAAAAAGATATAAAAGGTACATAAAACAACCAAAGAAGACAAGATAACAGCGTGAAACCATAAAAAATTATAGATACGTTTGAGACGTATCAAGCATCCCCAAGCTTAATTCCTGCTCGTCCTCGAGTAGGGAAGTGATAAGAATGAATTTTTGATGCTTTCGTGCTACCTAGCATAGGTGTCCTTTGTAATTCCTCTTATGTGATGTGAATGTTGAGATCCATTAGATTCAAAACATTAGTTTGCTATTGACGTGGAAACAATAATAATTCAAGCAAACTAGCAAAGTAATCACGAACTTTCAAAATAACAAGGCCAAAAGAAAGTTATACCTACAAAAGCATATAGTGTGGCTATGCTCTATCATGATTGCACAATGAATTTAAATCATGCACAACCCCGGTATTGGCCAAGTAATTGTTTCACACCTTTACTTTCTCAAACCTTTTCAACTCTCACGCAATACATGAGCGTGAGCCATGGTTATAGCACTATAGATGGTGTGGAATGTGGTGGAGGTTGCAAGACAAAAAGGAGAAGATAGTCACATTAACTAGGCATTTCAATGAGCTGTGGAGATGCTCATCAATAGATATCAATGTGAATGAGTAGGGATTGCCATACAATTGATGCACTAGAGCTACGAGTATGTGAAAGCTCTTTAAAGAAAACTAGTGGGTGTGCATCCAACTTGCTTGCTCACGAAGACCTAAGGCAATTTTGAGGAAGCCTATCATTGGAATATACAAGCCAAGTTATATAATGAAAATTTCCCACTAGCTATATGTTGGTGACAAAACGAGAGACTCTCAATCATGAAGATCACGGTGCTTAATATGCACAAGTGTGGAAAAAGTGGTAGCATTGTCCCTTCTCTCTTTTTCTCTCATTTATTTTTATTTTGGTGGGATCTTTGGCCTTTTTTTGTTTTTTTGGTGGGCTTCTTTGGCCTCTTTTATTTCCTCACATGGGACAATGCTTAATGATGATCATCACACTTTCAACTCAAAACTTAGAGTAACGATGACTCTATATGGAAAGCCTTCGGTAGTGTACCGTGGCAATGATCTAGCATGGCATAGACATCAATGGAAACATCATGCTAGCTATCTTACGATCATGCAATGGAAATGTAGATGTGGTGGCACATGTCATGGTGGTAGTTGCATGGCAATATATCTCGGAATGACTTTGAAAAAGCCATAGTATGTAGGTATGGTGGCTGTTTTGAGGGAGGCTAATGGTGGGTTTTGTGCACCGGCGAAAGTTGCACGACACTAAGAAGATAGTGATGGTGGAAGGTGAAAGTGCATCTAAACCATGGACTCAACATTAGTAATGAAGAACTCATATACTTGTTGCAGAAGTTTTATTAGTAATCGAAACAAAGCATTCAACGCATACTCCTAGGGGAAGGGTTGGTAGGTATAAACCATCGCGTGATCCCGACCGCCACGCAAAGGATGACAATCAATAGACTAATCATGCTGAGATTTCATCACATAGCGGTTCAGCATACATGCATGCTACGGGAATCACTAACTTCAACACAAGTATTTCTAGATCCACAACACCTTACTAGCATGACTTCAATATTACCATAACCACAACTCAAAACTAATTGAGATGAATCAAACTTCTCTAACTATTCAATGCACATGAAGGTGGAAGTTTTCGTATCCCTTTGGATAACTACCCCTTTTGAGACTACTTTCAAAGCATAGATCAACTACCAAGCCACGCACCGCTGTGCTCTAAAAGATATAAATGAAGCACTTAGAGCAAAAGTATCTAGCTCAAAAGATATAAGTGAAGCACATGTGAGCTGAATTGTCTACCAAAAGATATAAGTGAAGCTCGACAAAATCATGGTGTGTGCATGTCTCTCTCTCTAGGTGTGCAGCAAGGATGATTGTGACACAACAAGAATAAAAGACTCCTACGATACAAGACTCTCCAAGCAAAAACACATAACACGTGGTGAATAAAAATATAGCCCCAAGTAACGTTACCGATGGATTGAAGACGAGAGAGGGGATGCCTTCCCGGGGCATCCCCAAGCTTAGGCTTTTACAACATCCTTGAATCTCTTGGGGTGACTTGGGCATCCCCAATCTCGAGCTCTTGCCATTCTTTATCTCTTTGTCCATAAGAACTTCACCCAAAACTTGAAAACTTCACAACCCGAAACTTAAACAGAAACTCGTGATAACATTAGTACAAGAAAGCAAACCACCACTTCCTTAGGTACTGTAGCAAATTTAAATTCTACATGTGCTGATGTTGGGTTACTGTACTTTCAATCTTCCATGGTTAATACCCCCCGATACTATCCATAGTTTCATCAAAATAAGCAACCAACACAACAAAAAAACAGAATCTGTTAACAACAGACCAGTCTGTAGCAATCTGTATATTTCGTATACCTCTGCTACTTCAAAAATTCTGAAAAATTACGACAGTCTGAAGAATTTGCGTAGCAATAAGCAGCAGAAAGAATCAACTCAAAATCTCTTACATAAAAAAAATGAAAATTCTTTTCGTGAGCAGAAAGTTTCTGTCTTTTCTAGCATGACCAAACGATCATCCCCAAGACTAATCATAATGGTTTTGCTTGGCACAAACGCAAAAAGAAACACAAAAAACACAATCATAACAGAATTATGAAAGTGTGGAAAACACAAACAGAAATAAAAAAGATAGATTCATTGGGTTGCCTCCCAACAAGCGCTTTTGTTTAACGCCCTTAGCTAGGCATTCAATGATGCTCTCACAAAAGACAAGAATTGAAGCACAACGAGAGCATCCTAAAGCATGTGAAAACCAGATCTAAGTCTAACCTACTTCCTATGCATAGGCATTTTATAGGAAAACAGATTGTCAAGACAACCAATAGTTGCCATATGCAAGGAAGAAGAAAGAGACAATAGCAATCTCAACATAACGAGAGGTATTTTGGTAACATGAAAGTTTCTACCACAATATTTTCCTCTCTCATAGCAATTACATGTGGGATCATATTCAAATTCAACAATATAGCTATCCCATAGGATATTCTTTTCATGATCCACATGCATGCAAAGTTGACGCTCTTCAAAAATACTGGGATTATCATCAACCAAAGTCATGATGTCTCCAAACCCACTTCCAATATTATTGCAAATATCATATTCATCATGGGGTTTGAAATTTTTTTCAAGATCATAAGAAAGATCATCACCCCAATCATGATTACTGCAACAAGTAGTGGTCAAAGCAAAACTAGCATCCCCAAGCTTAGGGTTTTGCATATTTTTAGCATGATTGTCACTAATAGAATTTATAGTGAAACCATTGCAATCATGCTTTTCATCCAAGGAGCCCTCGTGAATCACTTCATGAATTTCTTCCTCACAATTTTCAGATTCACGCATCTTAAGCAAAACTCCATAGAAATAGTCAATAGCCCTCAACTCACTAGAAATTCGTTCCACATAAGTGGGTCTCTTAAAGAGATTAACAAACAAAGATGCAAGCATATTCAAGGCACATGGCACACAAGCGAACAGAAAGCAAGCGAGAAAAAGGGTGAACGAAAAAGGCAAACGAAAACGGCAACGGAGAAAGGCAAATGAAAACGGCAAATGTGAAGTGGGGGAGAGGAAAACGAGAGGTAACTGGCAAGAAAAGTAAATGCAAGATATGAGTTTGTGAGACCTACTTGGATAGATCTTGATTTATCCTCCCCAACAACGGCGCCAGAAATACATCTGATGTCAGTTGTGCTTCCCTTGCAATGGCGCCAGAAATTGTCGTGTTGACGGCACCAGGAATCCTTCAGCTACAGCTACGCCTTAAGGGACTTCCTAGGCAAGTATGCAAAGGATTTCCCCCATGGCCTTGGAGCCTTGCTTTGGTGTTCCCTCGAAGCGGAAAGGGTGATGTAACACAGCGGTGGTAAGTATTTCCCTTAGTTTAAGAACCAAGGTATCAATCCGGTGGATGAGTATCACAAGATCCTGCACAAACACAAAAGCTTGCTCCCAATGCTATGAAGGGGTTGTCAATCCCTTATAGATTTTTTGCCAAGTGAGAACTGAAAGCAACAAAGTAACAAAGCAAAGTAAAAGCGGAGGTGTAAACGATGGATGTGAATAGACCCGGGGGCCGTAGTGTTTACTAGTGGCTTCTCTCACGAAAGCAAGTAGACGGTGGGTGAACAAATTACTGTCGAGCAATTGATAGAACCGCGCAAAGTCGTGACGATATCTATGCAATGATTATTTCTATAGGCATCACGTCCAAAACAAGTAGACCGATACTGTCTGCACCTACTACTATTACTCCACACGTCGACCGCTATCCAGCATGCATCTAGTGTATTAAGTCCATAAGAACAGAGTAACGCCTTAAGCAAGATGACATGATGTAGAGGGATAATCTCAAACCAATGATAAAAATCCCATCTTTTTAACCTTGATGGCAACTACTTGATGTGTGCCTTGCTGCCCCTACTGTCACTGGGAAAGGTCACCACATGGCAGAACCCAAAACCAAGCACTTCTCCCATTGCAAGAATCATAGATCTAGTTGGCCAAACAAAACCCAAGACTCGGAGAGACTTACAAGGATATAAAATCATGCATATAAGAAATCAGCAAAGACTCAAATATATATCATAGATAATCTGATCACAAATCCACAATTCATCGGATCTCGACAAACACACCGCCAAAGAAGATTACATCGGATAGATCTCCATGAAGATCATGGAGAACTTTGTATTGGAGATACAAGAGAGAGAAGAAGCCACCTAGCTACTAACTACGGACCCGTAGGTCTGAAGTGAACTACTCACGAGTCATTGGAGGGGCGATGATGATGATGAAGAAGCCCTCCAACTCCAAAGTCCCCTCCGGCAGGGTGCCGGGAAGGGTCTCCAGATGAGATCTCGCGGAAACGGAAGCTTGCGGCGGCGGAAAAGTATTTTCGAGGCTCCCCTGATTTTTTGCGGAATATTTGGGAATTTATAGGCCAAAGATCTAGGTCAAGGGGCGGCCAGGGAGGCCACAAGCCTTCCCACCGCCGCCTCCCCCTGGTGGCGTGGTGGGAGTTTGTGGGCTCCCTGGAGCCCACCTGGCTTGGCCCAGAGGCCCCATGATCTTCTTCCATTCGGGAAAAAATCATTTCAGGGTTTTTATTCTGTTTGGACTCCGTTCCAAAATCAGATCTGAAAAGAGTCAAAAACACGGAAAAAACAGGAACTGGCCTGGCACTGAATCAATAAGTTAGTCCCAAAAAAGATATAAAAGGTACATAAAACAACCAAAGAAGACAAGATAACATCGTGAAACCATAAAAAAATATAGATACGTTTGAGACGTATCAAGTACCTTTTCGATGAGGATGAGTATGATGATGCCAGTGGTTAAGTGATGGGGATGGCCACCATGGCCATTGCATCCTATTCTCCAAGCAAGGTGCCCCTCTTCAATGCCCACATCGAAAACTGCATTGCCAAGTGCCTTATGGCCAAGGCGTCCAACAAGGTAACATCCAACTTTAAAACTTCCAATCTCAATGCTACCATTTCCACTACCTCTGTTAGTGGTGATGAAATGGAAAAGGTAGACGAGGAGGAAAACTCCTTTGATAAATTCATGAGAAAACTCAAGGGTAAATCCAAGGAGCATTTTGTTGCTCTCTTGGAACAACTTGGAGAGGCTAATGACCTCACTGGATCTCATGAAGAAACTACCTCTACATTACAAGGTCATGGTCGTGACTATGTCGATGAGATTGCGGATCTTTCTATTCCTCTTGAAGAAGAGCAAGGACTTTGTTTGACTCTTGAGGAGTCACATAACAATGACCTTGCTAAGTTAAAGAAATATCTTGATCATGCTCTTGTTCTTACCCATGTGCTTCAACCCGAAAAGAGTGCACTTGGGCTTGATCATGTTAGACTCAAGGAGAGCTTGCAACACTGGACAAGGCTCGAAAGGCCTTGAAGAGTACTCATGTTTCTTTAAAAGAGTCTCATGCTCAACTCCAAGTAAAACTCACTAAGGAAATAACCACTTGCTCTCCATTTGTTTTAATTGATAATGTCAATGCTACTAACCCCTATTGTGAGCATGCACATCTTGTGGAGGAGAATACCAAATTAAAAGAGCAGCTTGAGAAAGGCCTTATGACATGGATGCAAGGTGAAAAGAATCTTAATGACCTTTTGAGCAGTCAAAAGGAAGTCGTTGCAAAGGAAGGAGTTGGGTTTGCACCCAAGTACAAGAACAAGAAGAATAATAAGACCAAGCAACATCCCCAGGTTATGGAAACCTTTGTTAAATCTGGGGAGGGTACTCATGAGAAAAAGGACCAAGTTAAGGGTGGTAATGCCATGAAGGGCAAAACCCCTCTACCCAACACAGCCGACGACTTTAACCCCTCTTATGTTTTGTGTCATGACAGTGATGGGAATGTTTTTGCTAAGTTTGTTGGTTCTTATGATGAGTACATTGAATGGTATATTGGGTTCCTAATACCCTTGTTACTAACCTGAGAGTACCCATTAAAGAATGGGTACCTAAATTCAAGCATCGATCTTATGCAGGAGTTTGCTTCCAGTGGGGTGTCCTGGTTGCTTGATAGTGGAGCAACAAATCATATGACCAGAAGCAAGGACTTGGTGGTGGACGTTCATATTGACCCATCCATTTCCACCCAAGTCTCCCTTGGTGATGATGCGATTTCAAATGTATTGGGTCTCGGCAAGGTGGTAATTTCTCTAGAACTTACCATCGAAAATGTTATGCTTGTTGAGACCCTCGCATACAATTTACTTTCCGTTCATCAACCTTCACTTATGGGCTTTAGTACCTTCTTTGGCATTGACTCTGTGGCCCTTTTGTGGAGCAAGACTCTTAAAGTAGCCTTTGTTGGGCATGTCGAGAACGGTCTCTATGTGGTTAAATTTTCAGAGTGACCCACTAACACTGTGACTTGCCTAATGGCTGAAGTTGATGTGGGATGGATTTGGCATCACCGGCTAGCCCATGTCAATATGAGCTCTTTGCAAAGTCTCCTCAAAGAGGATCACGTTCTTGGACTAAAAAATGTGAGTTTTGCCAAAAATCGTGCTTGCAGTGCATGCATTGAAGGAAAGTTTCATGAGACAGCTCACCGCCCCACGACTACTATCTACTCAAAAAGGACCTTGGAGCTCCTCCGCATGGATCTCTTTGGTCCTCCATCCTATGATAGTCGTGGGGTAAGAAAGTATTGATTGGTGATAGTGGATGGTTACTCAAGATATAACTGGGTATACTTTTTCAAGAGAAAGAGTGAGACTCAACAAATCGTCATCGACTTTGCTAATGAAGCTCAACGCCAACATAATGACAACATATTGATGATTAGAAGTGACAATGGCACCGAGTTCAAGAATTACACCCTAAGTGAATTTATGACTGATGAAGGAATCAAGCATCAATACTCTGCACCTTACACTTCTCAACAAAATGGTGTGGCGGAAAGGAAGAACCGTACATTGATGGACGTGGCAAGAACCATGACGGGGGAGTTTAAATCTCCGTATAACTTTTGGGATGAAGCCATCAACACCACATGTCATGCACCCAATCGGCTCTACCTTCGCAAAGGCTTGAACAAGACTCCATACGAAATTCTTACCCGCAACAAGCCCAACCTCAAGTTCTTTCGGGTGTTTGGCTGTAAGTGTTTGATTCTTAAGAAAGGTGCTCAATTGTCTAAATTTGAACCTAGAGCACAAGAGCGCATATTTGCTGGTTATGCTACAAACTCTCGCGCTTACCGTATCCTCAACAAGTCCTCAGGACTAATTGAGGAGTCGTCTAATGTGGAGTTTGATGATAATAATGGCTCCCAAGTGGAGCAAAGTGGTCTTTGTGATATAGGTTACGAAACTCCTCCCCGAGCCATAAGAAGAATGGGCGTAGGACACTTCCTGCGTGTTGATGAACCCCTTATGGCTGAAGGAGAAGGACAATGTTCCACTCATGTGGAACCTGTTGGAAATATGCCCTAGAGGCAATGATAAAATAGTTATTATTATATTTCCTGTTTCAAGATAATAGTTTATTATCCATGTTATAATTGTATTGAATGAAAACATAAATGCATGTGTGGATATATAGACAAACAATGTCCCTAGTAAGCCTCTAGTTGACTAGCCAGTTGATCAAGGATGGTTAAGGTTTTCTGACCATATGCAAGTGTTGTCACTTGATGACTGGATCACATCATTGGGAGATTGATGTGATGGACAAGACCCAAAATATAAATGTAGCATGTGATCGTGTCATTTTGTTGCTATTGTTTTCTGCGTGTCAAGTATTCATTCCTATGACCATGATATCATGTAACTCACTGACACCGAAGGAATACCTTGTGTGTATCAAATGTCACAACGTTACTAGGTGACTATAAAGGTGCTCTACAGGTATCTTCGAAGGTGTCCGTTGAGTTAGCATTGATCAAGACTAGGATTTGTCACTCCGTGTGATAGAGAAGTATCTCGGAGCCCACTCGGTAATACAACATCGCATATAAGCCTTGCAAGCAATGTGGCTAATGTGTTAGTCACGGGATCTTGTATTACGGAACGAGTAAAGAGACTTGTCGGTAACGAGATTGAAATAGGTATAGGGATACCGACGATCAAATCTCGGGCAAGTAACATACCGAAGGACAAAGGGAATGGTATACAGGATTATATGAATCCTTTGCACAGAGGTTCAACCGATAAGATCTTCGTAGACTATGTCGGATCCAATATGGACATCCAAGTCCCGCTGTTGGATATTGACCGGGGAGTGTCTCAGGTCATGTCTGCATAGTTCTCGAACCCGCAGGGTCTGCACACTTAAGGTTCGGTGACGTTTCGGTATAGTTGAGTTATAGGTGTGTGTGACCGAAGGTTGTTCGGAGTCCCGAATGAGATCACAGATGTCACAAGGGTTACTTGAATGGTCCGGAAACGAAGATTGATATATAGGATTGTTTCATTTGGCCTCCGGAAAGATTTCGGGCATTACCGGCAGTGTATCGGGAGTGACGAATGGGTTTCGGGTCTTTACCGGGAGGGGCCCACCCACCCGGGAGAGAACCCAATAGCTCAAGGGTGATGCACCAGCCCTTAGTGGGCTGGTGAGGCCAGCCCAAGTGGGCTATGTCGGCTAGAAGGAAAAAATCAAAGGAAAAAAAGAGGGAGGTGGGAAGGAAGGAGGGGACTCCTCCTTCCCAAACCGAATTGGAGTTGGAGTCCTCCTCCTCCTCTCTCGGCCAGCTCCCTTGGGGCTCTCTTGAGCCTCAAGGACAGCCCCTCTCCTCCTCCTATATATACTAGAGGTTTTAGGGTTTTTGAGACACAACTTTGCCACGTGCAACCCTAAACCTCTACTTCGTAGTTCTTTCTTTAGATCGGTTTTCTGCGGAGCTCGGGCGGAGCCCTCCAGGAATAGATCATCACCATCACCGGCGCGCCGTCACGCTGCCGGAGAACTCATCTACTTCCCCATCTCTCTTGCTGGATCAAGAAGGCGAAGATCGTCATCGAGCTGTACGTGTGCCGAATGCGGAGGTGCCGTCCGTTCGGTGCTAGATCGAAACGGATCATGGGACGACGGTGATTTGAATCACGAGGCTGTACGACTACATCAACCGCGTTTCTTAACGCTTCCCGATTAGCGATCTACAAGGGTATGTGGATCCGATCTCCCTCTTGTAGATGAAGATCACCATGATAGGTCTTCGTGTGCGTAGGATTTTTTTTGTTTCCCATGCAAACGTTCCCCAATAGTGGCATCATGAGCTAGGTTCATGCGTAGATGTAATCTCGAGTAGAACACAAAAGTTTTTGTGGGTGTTGATGTTTGACTTTCTGCCCTCCTTAGTCTTTTCTCGATTCGGCGGTATTGTTGAATTGAAGCGGGCCGGACCAACATTACTCGTACGCTTGAGAGACCGGTTTCATCGGCTAACATGAACTTGTTGCATAAAGATGACTTGCGGGTGCCTGTTTCTTCAACTTTAGTTGAATTGGATTTGACCGAGGCGGTCCTTGGAGAGAGGTTAAATAGCAATGTGCACATTTCCGTTGTGGTTTTGCATAAGTAAGATGCGATCATACTAGATACCCATAGCAGCCACGTAAAACACGCAACAACAAATTAGAGGATGTCTAACTTGTTTTTGGAGGGTATGCATGTGATGTGATATGGCCAAAGACATGATGTGATATATTGGATGTATGAGATGATCATGTTGCAATAGTTAAATATCGACTTGCACGTCGATGCTACGGCAACCGGCATGAGCCATTGGGTTGTCTTTAAACTAACGTTTGTGTTTGTAGATGCGTTTACTATATTGCTAGGTTGTAGCTTTAGTAGTAATAGCATAGATAGCACGACAACCTCGATGGTGGCACAATGATGGAGATCATGGTGTGGCGCTGGTGATGATGAAGATCATGCCGGTGCTTTGGTGATGGAGATCAAGAAGCACAAGATCATGGCCATATCATGTCACTTATGAATTGCATGTGATGTTAATCCTTTTATGCACCTTATCTTGCTTAGAACGATGGTGTCATTATAAGGTGATCCCTCTCTAAATTTCTAGATAAAATTGTGTTCTCCCCGACTTTGAACCGTTGCGACAATTCGTCATTTCGAGACACCACGTGATGATCGGGTGTAATAGACTCAACGTTCACATAAACAGGAGCAAAAAAGTTGCACACGCGGAGCACTCGGGTTAAACTTGACGAGCCTAGCATGTGCAGACATGGCCTCGGAACACAAGAGACCGAAAGGTCGAGCATGAATCGCATAGTTGATATGATTAGCATAGAGATGTTTACCACTGAAACTACACTCAACTCACGTGATGATCGGACTTGAGTTAGTGAATTTGGATCATGCCACACTCAAGTAACTAGAGGGATGTCTATTTGAGTGGGAGTTTATTAGTAATTTGATTAGTTAAACTCTAATTGTCTTGAACATAGTCTAAGTCCACTTTGCAATATTTTATGTTGTAGATCAATGGCTCACACAGTAGCAACCCTGAATTTCAATACGTTCCTAGAGAAAGCTAAGCTGAAATATGATGTAGCAACTTTGTAGAATGGGCTCGTAATCTTAGGCTCATCCTACAAGCTGGGAAAAAGAATTATGTCCTTGATGCTGTGCTAGGATATGAACCACCCGATGCGTCTGATCAAGATGTTTTGAACGTTTGGCAAGCACGTAAGGAGGACTACTTAGTAGTTCAATGTGCAGTCTTGTATGGCTTAGAACTGGGACTTCAACGATGCTTTGAACGTCATGGAGCATATGAGATGTTCGAGGAGTTGAAGTTTATCTGTAAGAAGAATGCCCGGATCGAGAGGTATGAGACCTTCGATAAACTCTATGCTTGCAAAATGGAGGAGAATTCGTCTCTCAGTGAACATGTGCTCAAAATGTGGGGGTACTCAAACCGTCTAGCTGATTTGGGAGTTGAACTTCCGCAAGATGCTATCACTGATAGAATTCTTCAATCACGGCCACCTAGCTACAAGAGCTTTGTGTTTAACTATAACATGCAAGGGATGAACAAGTCACCTGGGGAGTTATTCGTGATGCCGAAAGTCGCAGAGTCAGAACTCCGGAAAAAACATCAAGTGTTGATGGTCAATAAGACCACTGGTTTCAAGAGAAACGACAAAGGCAAGAAGGGTAACTCCAAGAAGAGCGGCAAAACTGTTGCCAATCCGATGAAGAAACCCAAGGCTAGACCTAAGCCGGAAACAAAGTGCTATTATTGCAAGGGGATGGGTCACTGGAAGCGCAACTGCCCCAAGTATTTGGCTGATAAGAAGGCGGCCAACGCCAAACCAGGTATATGTTATATACATGTTATTGATGTGTACTTAACCAACTCTCGTAGTAGTGCCTGGGTATTTGATATCGGTTCTGTTGCTCATATTTGCAACTCGAAGCAGGAACTGCGGAATAAACGAAGCCTGGTGAAGGATGAAGTGACGATGCACGTGGGAAATGGTTCCAAGGTTGATGCAAACACCGTCAGCATAGTCTCATTTCAGTTACCATCATGATTAGTTACGAACTTAAATAATTGTTATTTAGTGTCTGCGTTAAGCATGAACATTATATCTAGATCTTGTTTATTGCGAGATGGTTACTCATTTAAGTCAGAGAATAATTGTTGTTATATTTTTATGAGTAATATATTTTATGTTCATGCACCCAATGTGAGGGGTTTGTTCATATTGAATCTTGATTGTGATGATACACATATACATAACATTGAGACCAAAAGATGTAGAGTTAACAATGATAGCGCCACCGTTTTGTGGCACTGCTGCTTAGGTCATATTGGTATAAAGCGCATGAATAAACTCCATGTTGATGGGCTTTTGGAGTCACTTGATTTCGAATCACTTGACACGTGCGAACCATGCCTCATGGGCAAGATGACTAAGACTCCGTTCTTCGGAACAATGGAGCGTGCAAGTGACTTGTTGGAGATCATACATACTGATGTGTGCAGTCCAATGAGTGTGGAGGCGTGCGGTGGATATCGTTATTTTCTCACCTTCACTGATGATTTGAATAGGTATGGATATATTTATACTTGATGAAGCATAAATCTGAAACGTTTGAAAAGTTCAAGCAATTTCAGAGTGAAGTTGAAAATCATCGTAAAAAGAAGATCAAGTTCCTACGATCTGATTGAGGGGGCGAATATCTAAGTTTCGAGTTTGGTGCTCACTTAAGACAATTTGGAATCGTTTCACAGTTGAGACCGTGTGGAACACCACAACGTAATGGTGTGTCCGAACGTCATAATCGTACTTTGTTAGATATGGTGTGATCTATGATGTCTCTTACCGATTTGCCATTATTGTTTTGGGGTTATGCATTAGAGAGAGTTGCATTCACTTTAAATAGGGCACCATCAAAATCCGTTGAGGCGACACCATATGAGCTATGGCATGGCAAGGGGCCAAAGTTGTCGTTTCTTAAAGTTTGGGGTTGCGATGCTTATGTCGAAAAGCTTCAGCCTGAAAAGCTGTAACCCAAAGTGGAAAAGTGCGTCTTCATAGGTTACCCAAAGGAGACAGTTGGGTACACCTTCTATCTCAGATCCGAGGGCAAAGTGTTTGTTGCTAAAAACAGAGCTTTTCTTGAGAAGGAGTTTCTCTCGAAAGAATTGAGTGGGAGGAAGATAGAAATTGATGAGGTTGTGGAACCTCTACTCCAATAGGATGGTGTTGCAGGGCAGAGAGAAATCTCTGTCGAGGCAACACCAGTTGAGGAGGAAGCTAATGATGATGATCATGAGGCTTCAGATCAAGTTGCTATCGGACCTCCAGGTCGACAAGATCACGTACTGCTCCTGAGTGGTACGAGAATCATGTCTTATCTATCATGTTGTTAGACAACAATGAGCCTGCGAATTATGAAGAAGCAATGGTGGGCCCGGATTCCAACGAATGGTTAGAGGCCATGAAGTCCGAGATAGGATCTATGTATGAAAACAAAGTGTGGACTTTGGAAATATTACCTGAAGGTCGCAAGGCTATTCAGAACAAATGGATCTTTAAGAAGAAGACAGACGTGGACGATAATGTGACCGTTTATAAAGCTCAACTTGTGGCGAAGGGTTTTTCACAAGTTCAAGGAGTTGACTACGATGAGACATTCTCACCGGTGGCGATGCTTAAGTCCGTCCAAATCATGTTAGCAATAGCTACATTTTTCGATTATGAAATCTGGCAGATGGATGTCAAAACGGCGTTCCTTAATGGTTTTCTTAAGGAAGAGTTGTATATGATGTAACTCGAAGGTTTTGTCAATCCAAAGAATTCTAACAAAGTATGCAAGCTTCTGCGATCCATTTATGGACTGGTGCCAGCATGTCGGAGTTGGAATAAGCGCTTTATGAGGTGATCAAGGCATTTGGGTTTATACAAGTTGTTGGAGAATCTTGTATTTACAAGAAAGTGAGTGGGAGGTCTGTAGAATTTCTAATATTATATGTGGATGACATATTGCTTATTGGAAACAATACGGAGTTTTTAGAGAGCGTAAAGGATTACTTGAACAAATGTTTTTCAATGAAAGACCTAGGAGAAGCTGCTTACATATCAGGCATTAAGATCTATAGGGATAGATCGAGGCGCTTAATAGGACTTTCACAAAGCACATACCTTGATAAAGTTTTGAAAAAGTTCAAAATGGAGCAGACCAAGAAGGGGTTCTTGCCAGTGTTACCAGGTATAAAGTTGAGTAAGACTCAGTGTCCAGTAACTGCGGAAGATAGAGAAAAGATGAGTACCGTCCCCTATGCTTCAGCCATAGGGTCTATCATGTATGCAATGTTGTGCACAAGACCGGACGTCATCCTGGACATAAGTATGGCAGGAAGGTTTCAAAGTGATCCAGGAGAGGAACACTAGGCGGCGGACACGAATATTTTGAAGTACCTGAAAAGGACTAAGAGAATGTTTCTCGTTTATGGAGGTGACAAAGAGCTCGTCGTAAAGGGTTACGTCGATGCAAGCTTTGACACTGATCCGGATGACTCTAAGTCTCAAACCGGATACATATTTATTCTCAATGAGGGTGCAGTAAGCTGGTGCAGTTCCAAGCAAAGCTTCGTAACAGATTCTACATGTGAAGCGGAGTACATGGCTGCCTTGGAGGCAGCTAAGGAGGGTGCCTGGATGAAGCAGTTCATGATGGATCTTGGAGTTGTGCCGAGCGCACTAAATCCAATAACTCTGTTCTGTGACAACACTGGTGCCATTGCTCTAGCAAAGGAACCAAGGGTTCACAAGAAGACCAGACACATCAAACGATGTTTCAACCTCATCCGCGACTATGTCGAAGGAGATGACGTAAATATTTGCAAAGTGCACACGGATCTGAATGTTGCAGATCCGTTGACTAAACCTCTTCCACGAGTGAAGCATGATCAACACCAGAACTGTATGGGTGTTAGATTCATTCCAATGTAAATCACATAGCAATGTGAGACTAGATTATTGACTCTAGTGCAAGTGGGAGACTGTTGGAAATATGCCCTAGAGGCAATGATAAAATAGTTATTATTATATTTCCTGTTTCAAGATAATCGTTTATTATCCATGCTATAATTGTATTGAATGAAAACATAAATGCATGTGTGGATATATAGAAAAAACAATGTCCCTAGTAAGCCTCCAGTTGACTAGCCAGTTGATCAAGGATGGTTAAGGTTTTCTGGCCATATGCAAGTGTTGTCACTTGATGACTGGACCACATCATTGGGAGAATGATGTGATGGACAAGACCCAAACTATAAATGTAGCATGTGATCGTGTCATTTTGT
This sequence comes from Hordeum vulgare subsp. vulgare, assembly GCF_904849725.1. Classification (NCBI taxonomy): domain Eukaryota; kingdom Viridiplantae; phylum Streptophyta; class Magnoliopsida; order Poales; family Poaceae; genus Hordeum; species Hordeum vulgare. The sequence continues at coordinate 357,565,098 of NC_058520.1, forward strand.
TGCTATTGTTTTCTGCGTGTCAAGTATTCATTCCTATGACCCTGAGATCATGTAACTCACTGACACCAGAGGAATACCTTGTGTGTATCAAATGTCGCAACATTATTGTGTGACTATAAAGTTGCTCTGCAGGTATCTCCGACGGTGTCCGTTGAGTTAGCATTGATCAAGACTGGGATTTGTCACCCCGTGTGATGGAGAGGTATCTCGGGGCCCACTCGGTAATACAACATCACATATAAGCCTTGCAAGCAATATGGCTAATGTGTTAGTCACAGGATCTGGTATTACGGAATGAGTAAAGAGACTTGCCAGTAACGAGATTGAAATAGGTATAGGGATACCGACGATCAAATCTCGGGCAAGTAACATACCGAAGGACAAAGGGAATGGTATACAGGATTATATGAATCCTTCGCACAGAGGTTCAACCGATAAGATCTTCATAGAATATGTAGGATCCAATATGGACATCCAAGTCCCGCTATTGGATATTGACCGGGGAGTGTCTGAGGTCATGTCTCCATAGTTCTCGAACCCGCAGGGTGTGCACACTTAAGGTTCGGTGACGTTTCGGTATAGTTAAGTTATAGGTGTGTGTGACCGAAGGTTGTTCGGAGTCCCGAATGAGATCACGGACGTCACAAGGGTTTCTGGAATGGTCCGTAAACGAAGATTGATATATAGGATTGTTTCATTTGGCCTCCGAAAAGATTTCGGGCATTACCGGCACTGTACCGGGAGTAACGAATTGGTTCCGGGTCTTTACCGGGTGGGGCCCATCGACCCGGGAGAGAACCCAATAGCCCAAGTGTGGCGCACCAGCCCTTAGTGGGCTGGTGAGGCCAGACCAAGTGCTCTATGTCGGCTAGAAGGAAAAAATCAAAGGAAAAAAAAGAAGGAGGTGGGAAGGAAGGAGGGGACTCCTCTTTCCCAAACCGAATTGGAGTTGGAGTCCTCCTCCTCCTCTCTCGGCCGGCACCCTTGGGGCTCTCTTGAGCCTCAAGGCTAGCCCCTCCTCTCCTCCTGTATATACTAGAGGTTTTAGGGTTTCTGAGACACAACTTTATCACGTGCAACCCTAAACCTCTACTTCGTAGTTCTTTCTCTAGATCGGTTTTCTACAGAGCTCGGGCAGATCCATGTAGGAATAGATCATCACCATCAGCGGGGCACCATCACGCTGCCAGAGAACTCATATACTTCCCCATCTCTCTTGCTGGATCAAGAAGGCGGATATCGTCATCGATCTGTACTTGTGTTGAACGTGGAGGTGCCGTCCGTTCGGTGCTAGATCGGAACGGATCGTGGGACGACAGCGCTTTGAATCAAGAAGCTGTACCACTACGTCAACCGCGTTTCTTATCGCTTCCCGCATAGCAATCTAGAAGGGTATGTGGATCTGATCTCCCTCTCGTAGATGAACATCACCATGATAGGTCTTCGTGTGCGTAGGAATTTTTTTGTTTCCCATGCAAACGTTCCCCAACAGAACCATCACTGACACAAGACCCACATGATTCCGAAGAACACTTTGAATGCCCTCATCCCCGTGATCTCGATCAAGGAGAAGATCAACCTCAGGATGGTCCTGCACCAAGTGATGTCCTTGATCTAGCTCACCCCTCTCAAGATACTCAAGATCAAGAGAAAGCTCAAGATCAAGAGCAAGCGTAAGAACAAAATCAAGCTCAAGATCAAGGGCAAACTCAAAAAGGCGGTAAAAGTCTCAAATAGGCTCCTCAGCTTACCCCTGAGGAGATTCAAGAAAGACGTGCTGCCAAGACTATCAAAATGCTCAAAAATAATTCTCATGTGCTGGAGAATGTCTACGGGAGCTTACAAAGAGGGGTAACCACACGTCGTCAATTATCAAACTTTAGTGCATCATGCATTTGTTTCTTGCATTGAACCACTAAAGGTACAAGAGGCTCTCGAAGACATGGACTGGGTTGAAGCCATGCATGAAGAACTCAACAACTTCGAGAGCAACAAAGTGTGGTGACTAGTGACAACACCAAAGGATAACCACAATGTCATTGGGACAAAGTGGATCTTTAAGAACAATCAAGATGCGAACGGTGTCGTCACTCGTAACAAGGCAAGATTGGTATCGCAAGGCTACTCCCAAGTCGAGGGCATCGACTACGGTGAAACCATTGCTCATGTCGCTCGCCTTGAATCTATTCGCATGTTGCTTGCATTTTCTTCTCATCATAACTTCAAATTATGCCAAATGGATGTGAAGAGTGCATTTAATAATGGTCCCCTTAAGGAGTTGGTTTATGTCAAGCAAGCCGTGGGGTTCGAGGATCCCAAGTTGCCTAATCATGTGTATGTTCTCGATAAGGCGCTCTATGGCCTTAAACAAGCCCTACGTGCGTGGTATGAGCACCTTACCGAGATGTTACATGACCATGAATTTGAAGTTGGGAAAATTGACCCCACTCTTTTTACTAAGAAGGTCAAGGGGAGCTTGTTCGTATGCCAACTATATGTTGATGATATTATCTCTAGTTCTTCTAACAAAGCTTTTAATGAAGAATTTGCCGCACTAATGACTAAAGAGTTTGAGATGTCTATGATGGGAGAGTTGAAGTTTTTCCTTGGATTTGAAGTCAAGCAACGAAGTCAAGGAACCTTCATCAATCAAGAAAAATACACTCAAGACATGCTCAAAATGTTCAAGATGGATGATCTCAAACCAGCCAAGGCCAACACTCCCATGCCTCTCAACTGCCATCTTGACCTCCATCCCAATGGTAAAGCTGTGGATCAAAAGGTATATCACTCTATGACCGGCTCTCTGCTTTATCTTTGTGCATCTAGACCAGATATTATGTTGAGTGTGGGAATTTGTGCACAATTTCAATCTACACGTAAGGAAAGCCACTATGTGAGAGTCAAGCAAATCATTCGATATTTGGCTCAGACCCCAAACTTTGGATTATGGTATCCCAAAGGTGCTTCATTTGATCTCATAGGATATTCGGACTCGGATTGGGCGGGACACCGTGTAGATAGGAAGTCAACTTCCAGAGGTTGCCAATTCCTTGGTCGCTCTCTGGTATGTTGGTCTTCAAAGAAACAAAATTGTCTTCCTCTCTTGTCCACCAAGGCCGAATATGTAGTTGCTGCCTGTTGTTGTGTTCAGTTGCTCTGGATGAGACAAACTTTACAGGATTACGGTGTCACTTGTGACAAAGTGACTCTTTATTGTGATAATATTAGTGCTATCTCAACCTACAACAAGCCTCTTCCGCATTCAAGATGAAGCATATCAGTATTCGCCACCATTTCATCCGGGAGCATATCAAACATGGGGAAATTGATCTCATTTATCTGAACACTAATGATCAACTTGTAGATATATTCACAAAGCCTTTGAATGAAGCAAGATTTCACGAGTTAAGACATGAGCTAAATATCATTGATTTGAGCAATGTGCATTGAAATTAGGCACACCCCACCACTCTCATCATTCTATTTTGTTTAGATGTAGGCATGAATTTAGGGGGGAGTTTTCTCTCAATGAACTCTCCCCCCTATGATGCATAAATCCATCAGGTCTTTCACATTAGTCAGTGATGGTGATACGTGTGCTTCAAAGACGAGTTTTGGTCATGGGCCCAAGGTAAAAATCTTCGCGATGCCATACCAACTGACTCAAACATAGGTGGCCTCGGCCACCACCCCTCTTCCACACAAGTTCTTTTCGTTAATTGCATGAACGATCACTCCACAATGCGTTCTACTTCTAGTTTTGCATTCTTTTAAGGTGGAGTACCTTCTTGATTTTGTGCCTTTATTCTCTCCTCTGTGTAGTCAAATAGATCCATTTTGTGCCTTCATTATCTCCATCTTTTAAGGTGGTTGTTGCTTGGGTCGCAGGCAGTACTACCGCTCCTAGGCCAGTACCGCTCCTAGGCCAGAACTACCACTCCAGCAGTACTACCATGCTGATGAGCGGTACTACCGCCTTGGGGAATTTGTGGGGAGTTAAGATCGGGGCGGGGGGAGTTCCAACTCCCCCATACCCATTCCCTCCCTCTCCCATTCCTCTCCCTCTGTGGGGCGACCAAGAACATCCCCGGAGGCCGGTTTCGAATCCCTCTATCCATGCCACCCTCCGCTTTTTCGTCCGGAGGGATCTCTATCTCGTACCATGGAACCCGGTATTGCCCTCGATCCCTGTCTCTCTCATGGTATTTTGTTGGATCTTGATCTAGGGCAATGCGTGTGGATTCCCTATTTAGTTTATTTTTCCATGGCATGCGTAGGATGTGTGGATGATCTTTTGTTGCAATAATTTTGGTACTTGCATTAGAGACTTGTGGGATGGAGAGATCTAGCACTTCCGCCTCCATTGACAGCAGTTGTCTGCTCCACGACGGGACTATCGCCCATGCATTACCGGTACTACCGCTTTGGCGGAAGTACCGCTCCTGCACAACGGTACTACCACTGCGGCGGAAATACTGCTCTTGCACAGCGGTACTACCAACCTGGCACCTGCACCCACTTTCTGTCCTGCATCTGCCCATCTTTGCTTTGGTTTCCTATTTGACTATTGCAGTCTGTCTACACACGTTTTCTTGCCATTCTTCTTGTGAGTTCTAGGTGATGGCTCTGGTCCTATGACTCGACGCATGAACCCCAAGAGTGGCCCCAATTGCCCACGTGCATATGAGGAGGCAACTGCTAGTTCCAGTGCTCAGCCACAAAAGCAGCCTATGAGGAGGACAGAAAGCAATAAGAAGGGACCCAAAGAGGCCCAAGATTTGCTTCAGGAAGAGTTTGCTGCGCTTCACAAGAATGATCCATATTGTCTGCCTCAGGAGGATGCTCTTGTTGGGCATCCGTTTTGGAACAAGACTCAATCTCTTATCTATTCCAAGATCATCAAGACAAAGACCAATCTCTTTGTGGATGTCAAGAACATTGATATGGGGCACATGACCTCTAAACCCCATACTGCTTATTTTGCTGAAGCTTATGCTCTCTGTGAGAAGTGTGGTCTCGGTCCTATCATTGGCTTCAACAAGGACTTCGACAGCAAGATCGTGTCTCATTCTATGCCACTTTTCACTTCCATGAAGGTGATGAAAGACGCTTGAATTGGATGACTCGTGCATGTGTGCTACACTCTGATTGGAAGTTGTTTATGAACTCTCTGGGCATTGCTGACAGGGGTCTAGATGTTCCTATTGGCCCGAGGCTTCACAGTGAGAGTGTTCCTGCTATTCACAAGTCCAAGCTCATTCATCACCCGAGGATTGTGAAGACTGCCAGGGGTGACCGTACCAAGCTCATTCCTTTTCTGGACATCATGCACATGATGTTTCGCAACACTCTGTTTTCTCGTGTTAGGAACAAGGACCAGGTGCACTCTTATCTTGTCAACCTCCTTCTTTTCTACCAAAAGGAGCGGGACCGCCAGTCCACCTTGTTGTTTCCCACATTATGTGGACGGAGTTGAGGTTTGCTATGTTTGACAAGAAGAAGGTGCCCATCTATGCTCCATATATGTTCAACCTGATTGAGGACACCTGGAATGGTGCCTTTCCTACTAAGCTATTGGTGACCGATCACATGGTCACTCATGGTGTGCTCAAGCTCCGTGTGAAGGAGAATTGGGCCATTCCACCTGCTATTTGAGAGATTGCTTCTACTGACTTGGATGACGAGCCTGAGCCCGGTTATGAGTTTGTTCCCAGATCCAAGTCTGAACCTTCTTGGGCCTCCAAGCTCAGAAAGAAGATGAAGGCTCTTTTTTGCTTCCAAGCGAAGGGTCAGTACAAGGCACGTGTCGATGCCAAGAAGGCGCGCAGCCGTGACAAGATGATCATGCGGAAGATTGGCCTTGATGTCCATAGCGATTCAGAGGACAAGATCACTAATGAGGTGGACTGGATAAAGGCCAACTGCGAGTTGACGGAGTCTGAGGAGGAGGTGTTCGCTGAGGAGGCATCTGCTGCTTTAGATGAGTCTGAGGGAAATGATCACGAGGACTATTGAGCTTCTCCTGTCTCCTCTTTTTGGTGTCTTGATGCCAAAGGGGGAGAAAGTATCTTAGTTTAAGCTGGATTTGCCTTGCTGAGTCAAGAGTGTATTTATTTGTAGTTGTTTTCTCTATCTCATGAACTCATTTATTGCTTGCTTTGGTTTGCGTTTGTCCAAGACTTGTGTGAACTTATGTATGGTGTAAGACATATGCTACCTTATTTATCATGTCATCTCTTTACCTTTATGATATGCTTGCTTACCTATTTTACTATATATCTTTGTCTAGAAAATATAGGGGGATATTGATCCTAGTGTGTGCTCTTTGCATTCCAAAAGCATATTCAAATAGAGCACACATCTAGGGGGAGCCCGCCTATATGTTGTAGGTTTTGGCAATGCCTAAGACTTCTTAGTTCATTTTTTGAAAAATTCCGTATTGTCATCAACCCACCGAAAAGGGGGAGATTGCAAGAGAACAATTTCTCCTAAGTAATTTTAGTGGTTGATGACGATACCCTTAGCGTACTAATCGTGTGCGATATGCTTTTAGAGAATTATTAGGTGGCACGAGATGGTTATATTCCCCTCAGTAAGTGAAAGTGAAGATGGTGCTTAGCTATTGATTTAGGGTTGGTGGACTTGAATCATAGATAATTTCGTACTATCAAGAGGGGTCCGCGTTTGGAAAAGTTGGGTGGAACACTATCTCTCATTCTTGCTCCCCATCCTTTTTCCACAGCAAAGGAGCTTCCTTGAAATAGTGCCCAGGAAATTGCAGAAGCGGTAGTACCGCTCCCGCGGTACTGCCGCCCACCAGAGCCGAGCTCTCTACCGCTTGTTTTATTTCTGTGGTGTTTGGGGGCGTTTTTCTTTGTTTGGGCGGGAGTACCACCCAGGGGGAGCGATAGTATCGCTCTAGCGGTACTGCTGCCCCCTTTTGTCGCACCCACTTCCACTTAGTAATTTCATGTCATGTCCTACCTCTCCTCGACCAAGCTGAGCGAAAGTACCGCTCCTACAGGACGGTAGTACCGCCCGAGTGGAAGTACTACCCTAGTGCACGGTACTACCGCTTAGCTGGGCTAGTAGGGGCTGGTAACGGCCAGGTTCCCCCCACCATAAATAGGGGTCTTCTTCCTCGAGGATATCTTACCTTTTCCACTCCAGCTCCATTGTTCCTCCAAAAGCTTAAACTTGCCCGATCTCCCTCCCTAGCTGTCAACTCTTGTTGATTCTGTAGGATTTGGAGGAGAAGTCCTTCCCCCACATTTCCACCAAGAGAAAAGTTGTTCCCCCCATTAATCCCTCGTGGATCTTGGTACTCTTGGGTGTTTGAGAACCCTAGATGGAAGAGGTCACCTCAAATCCATATTCCCTTTTGGTGAAGCTTCATGGTCTTGTTGGGAGCCTCCAATTAAGTTGTGGAGATTGCCCCAACCTTGCTTGTAAAGGTCTGGTCGCCGCCCTCAAGGGCACCACTTAGTGGAATCACGACACCTCGCATTGTGTGAGGGCGTGAGGAGAATACGTTGGCCTTAGTGGCATCTTGGGGAGCATTGTGCCTCCACACCGCTCCAACGGAGATGTACTTCCCCTCAAAGGGAAGTAAGTTTCGAAACACATCATCCTCTTCATTGGTTCCACTTGTGGTTATTTCTTACCTTTACTTGTATTTACTTCTTGCTTATTATTATTGTTGTTTGCATCATATAGGTTGATCACTTAGTTGCATATCTAGACAACCTATTTGTTGCTAAATCTAATTTGTTTAAAGAAAAGTTTAAAATTTGTTAGTTGCCTATTCACCCCCCCTCTAGTCAACCATATCGATCCTCTCACACGTGAGCTCTCAACTTCGTATGAATAGTAAGATATTCTTCCTACTCTGAAGTAGTATGTCTAGATGGAGAGCCTTTGTTCTTCTCTGATGCATGAATATTCCTAGTAGTCTTCTTGGGTTTAGGAGCTACTGGCTCTTTGGACTTGGAAGTAGTTGGTTTTGTCTTTGGTGAAGACTTGGTGGGCATAGCATCTCCCATCAGTTTCTTCTTCTTGTAAGGAGGTGGATTAGCAAGTTCCTCTTCCTCAGCAACTTCTGCTGGAACTTCATACATAGATGTTGGCCTTCCGACAACATGCACAACTGTCTTCCTATCTCTCTTCTGCCCTGGTTTCTTAGCTTGCTTGGAGGAGGGGTTCTCAAGGGTGAGCTTCATCCCTTCCTGAGCAGTCTCTGGAGCTCTCATAGTATTAGTCTTGGCGTACTCCTTTCTCACTGTTTTCTTGACTATGACCCTGTCCCTTTGCTTGTGCGGAATGCTTTCTTTTGGAATGAAATCAGCATCCTGTTCATTCGAGTTCATCTTCTTACTGTACCTTGTAGCTGCCTTGGGCATATCATGAGAGTTTGGAGTACCTGGATCAGAAGCAGTATTTTAAGGACTAGTGCTTGAGTCCATTTCCATAGTTGTATCTCTCTAATCATTCTTGATATATTCAAACCCTAACATGCTGCCAAACTGACAAATAAACAAGCTGACCTTGTGAATAGTAGTAGAAGAGCAGGAGTGGATGAGCGTCACAAAACATAGATATTTTCAAACGTTGAACTCCAAATTTTAGTTCTACGTATTAGTTTTTGTGAGTTCCGGTTCCACCGAGATGAAAAACTCGGAGCTTCTGAGACCGACCATTTGCTCAAGAGAGACTTGGCCACACTTTTTGGTAGCACCAAAAAGTGAGACTCGGTCTCACCAAGATGGTTATGAGAAACCCTAGTACAGGAATCGGTGGCACCGATCCCTTTCATCCGTGACACCAAGACGTAGGAAAACGGAGACCTAACCCTAAAATTCATCATTCGTCTATACTACATGATTTGGTTTGTGGATGAATCAATCACATATTATGGCAAGATTTGGAATTGAGCCTAATGCGCATGAATAGGATACACAGAGGGGTGAGATCTTTACCCTACTCTTGGTGAAGATCTCCTACGATAGTGACGGCCTGACGGGAGGAGAGATTTACGTCGGCAGCAGGGCAGGGATCCCTACGGTGAGGGTACACGGGAGATGAAGGGCGATGTCCTGGAGACAAGAGCACAATAGCAGGGGATTGCAGGAGATGATATTTGAGAGTGAATTTCAAAAATCGGGCCGTTGATATATATATATATATATATATATATATATATATATATATATATATATATATATCCCCTCGCAGTTGGTGACACCGAGTTGGAAATGGCGGTGCCACCGAGTTCCATAACTGTCATGTGATAGTGAAACTCAGTGATGCCGAGATGTACCAATCAGTGGTACCGAGATCATAAAACCAGATCGACCCTATTGCTTCTGTGGGACCGAGATTTTGGAGTTGGTCACACCGAGTGGCACATCTCAAGTTTTGGAAGTTAGCTCTTGTTGAGATGGATCTTCGAGTGCTCCTCACATAGAGTGTCCCTAAAGTGTTTGCTCAAATTTTGTGATGTAGCATGAATAAAATTTGAGACGAGAAAGCATATACAACTAGATAGGGGTAATTATGCATTCTTGTATATCCAATTGGGAAAATAAAATGGAAAGCCAAATAACAACAATTGTATATCCTGGAATGAGCAATTATATGCATACCAACATTGACACGATAAGATGTCAAATAAACATGTCAAACATGCACAAACACTCTAGTATGTACCAATCACTTTGGCGATGATGAAGTCATCTATATATGAGCATTTGACTTAGGATCCAAGCAAGAATACTTGATCATAGGTCATACTCATCATTTAAGCACAAGGGGCGTTGCCACTATTACATAAAGCTTTCAATGTGTTCACACCTTAAGAGATGCTTTAACTCAAGTATTAGAGTAAAGCTCCTCCTTGATGTGACAACCCCCTAAGAGGTATAGACTAACCTTGGCGTTGTCGTAGAAGACTTCATGTAAGTGTGGTAGTGGTGGATGCTTATTGTTGATGAAGATCATCTTGAGTTGGGAGCAATCCTTGTTGTTTCTTACTCTTCTCATGTACATGGGTTAGTCTGAAACACAAGGAACAAATACAAGGATATCTATGGATATGGAATGATGTACATATGAGACAAAGTCCATTGATGCATTCATTACCTTGTTCGTTGCGTACCTTTGAGGGAATGTGTGACTCCTTGAACTAATGCATATGGTTGGTTTGATTGCATATAGTTCTTGATAAAATGAATAAGAGTGAATTTCATTGGCGGAGTCACCCCTCAAGAACTTCTCTAGTTCTTCTTCTTGGGGACCCACATCAACTTGATGGGAATCCTTGGATTTGTGGTAGCACTTGATGAAGTAGAGTTAGTAGTGGCCTTGGGAATCCACTTGATCATGACTTGAGGTTCTTCCTCAAATGAGTCAATCTCCTCTTGAAGCTCGTCCTTGTGTCAGGACCCCGATCCTAAGTAAGAAGAACCCAGCCTGTAGCACATCACATCACTTTGCGGCCTCACGCATGGTAAACTCCACTGCTGCCACCTTACCTTGGCCGGGACCATTTGCGTCTTTTGGCTCACTTATATGAATGTGTCACTAGCATTCAAACGACAAAGAACCCAAGTCGACATGACTAGTTATAAACCCAAGTGGTACATCCGTACAGGGACAGGCATACATAACCTAGCAAAGCAGGTGTCGATCATCAGCGTGTGTAGACGAGTCGTAGCAAGCTACAAAGACTCCATTACAGCGCGTGACATTTCCCCGAAGGTACAGACACAACAACAAAGAAGGATACATGTCGGTAAATCAATGTGTCCGGAGCAGTAGCAAAGCTACCAAAGCTCGGTGGAAGCACAAAGAGGCATTTACCCATAAAGAGTACTACTAAAGGCACACAACTAGGTGTCGAATCCCACACATATAATGCATTTCATAACATACACACAATATGCACGATATGTGTAGATACAACATGGCATCACAACATAACTCTATGACTCAAGCTTTTATTAAGGACTTATAAGAGTCAACATAGTATGATATTACAAATAGGGGTCTCGTGACCCGATAGTCAAGTCATACAAACAACAAGCGGAAGCAAAACATGTCTGAGTACACACATCTACTATAAATGGCTAGAGGAGCCTGAAAAGCTACAACGACCCTACGAAAGGAACCAGACCTCTGTCTGGGATTTCCAAGCTATTCCGGTCAAGATCAATCACATCGCGTAGAAACCTTTAATGAGACTAAAATCTTCTCTACAAAAACATAAATTAAGCAAACGTGCGTACAAAGGTGCTCACCAAGACTTACATCATAACTATCTGCATATGCATCAGTATCAATGAAAGGATTGTGGGGTTTGATTGCAGCAAGCCAGCTTTCACTCTTGGCCAACCTGTACTACGACTACAAGTTCTTTCTTTGAGGTGGGATAGCGCACACGAGTCCACATATTCACCAATCAATACACCACCATAGATCCACTCTCGTCTCCCTACAAGAAGGCCATCCGTAACACTCACACTTATCTTGCATATTTTAGAGTATCCATCTAAATTGTCTATGTACCACGTAATGTTTCCAAGTAGTCCATATCCGAGGACGCGGCTATTCGAACAGATTGATTCACCCTGCAGGGGTATACTTCTTCACACATGCTCTCACCACTTAGCACCATATGCACGTCATGCATCTCGGCAACCTTCAAGCGGAAGCACTCGTGTGGGTGTCGGCCACGACCGTTAACCACACAAGACCCTAGTCTAGGTTTATCGCCTATTTGAGACTGAAACCCGCAAGGAAGTCCGGCCGAAGTTTCCTTAACGGCCCCAAACGATGTGCACAGGGTTCCCAAGCCCACCATTCGGGTGACACTTGGTACACCGTGCTGCTACTGCAACAAAAGACCTTCCAACGGCGCCAGAAATAGGCACGTCGACGGGAGAATACTTGGCTTGATTTTTCTGCTGCGGCTACGCCTTAAGGGACTTCCTAGGCAAGTATGCAAAGGATTTCCCCCGTGGCCTTGTAGCCTTGCGTTGGTGTTCCCTCGAAGCGGAAAGGGTGATATAGCATAGCGGTGGTAAGTATTTCCCTCAGTTTGAGAACCAAGGCATCAATCCAGTGGAGTTGTATCTCAAGATCCTGCACAAACACAAAAGCTTGCTCCCAATGCTATGAAGGGGTTGTCAATCCCTTATAGATTGTTTGCCAAGTGAGAACTAAAAGCGACAAAGTAACAAAGCAAAGTAAAAGCGGTGGTGTAAACGATGGATGTGAATAGACCCGGGGTCCGTAGTGTTTACTAGTGGCTTCTCTCATGAAAGCAAGTAGACGGTGGGTGAAAAAATTACTGTCGAGCAATTGATAGAACCGCGCAAAGTCGTGACGATATCTATGCAATGATTATATCTATAGGCATCACGTCCAAAACAAGTAGACCGATACTTTCTGAATCTACTACTATTACTCCACACGTCGACCGCTATCCATCATGCATCTAGTGTATTAAGTCCATAAGAACAGAGTAACGCCTTAAGCAAGATGACATGATGTAGAGGTATAATCTCAAACCAATGATAAAAACCCCACCTTTTTACCCTTGATGGCAACTACTTGATGTGTGCCTTGCTGCCCCTACTGTCACTGGGAAAGGTCACCACATGGTAGAACCCAAAACCAAGCACTTCTCCCATTGCAAGAATCATAGATCTAGTTGGCCAAACAAAACCCAAAACTCGGAGAGACTTACATGGATATCAAATCATGCATATAAGAAATCAACAAAGACTCAAATATATATCATAGATAATCTGATCACAAATCCACAATTTATCGGATCTCGACAAACACACCAGCAAAGAAGATTACATCGGATAGATCTCCATGAAGATCATGGAGAACTTTGTATTGAAGATCCAAGAGTGAGAAGAAGCCATCTATCTACTAACTACGGACCCATAGGTCTGAGGTGAACTACTCACGAGTCATTGGAGGGCGCGATGATGATGATGAAGAAGCCCTCCAACTCCAAAGTCCCCTCCGGCAGGGTGCCGGGAAGGGTCTCCAGATGAGATCTCGCGGAAACGGAAGCTTGCGGCGGCGGAAAAGTATTTTCGAGGCTCCCCTGAATTTGTGCGGAATATTTGGGAATATATAGGCCAAGGATCTAGGTCAGGGGGCGGCCAGGGAGGCCACAAGCCCTGACACCGTCGCCTCCCCTGGTGGCGTGGTGGGAGCTTGTGGGCTCCCTGGAGCCCACCTGGCTTGGCCCAGAGGCCCCCTGATCTTCTTCCGTCCGGGAAAAAATCATTTCATGGTTTTTATTCCGTTTGGACTCCGTTCCAAAATCAGATCTGAAAAGAGTCAAAAACACAGAAAAAACAGGAACTGGCACTTGGCACTGAATTAATAAGTTACTCCCAAAAAAGATATAAAAGATACATAAAACATCCAAAGAAGACAAGATAACAAGATGAAACCATCAAAAATTATAGATACGTTTGAGACGTATCAAGCATCCCCAAGCTTAACCCCTGCTCGTCCTTGAGTAGGGAAATGATAAAGAATGAATTTTTGATGCTTTCATGCTACCTAGCATAAGTGTCCTTTGTATTCCTCTTATATGACGTGAATGTTCAGATCCATTAGCTTCAAAACAATAGTTTGCTATTGACGTGGAAACAATAATAATTCAAGCAAACTAGCAAAGTAATCATGAACTTTCAAAATAACAAGGCCAAAAGAAAGTTATCCCTACAAAAGCATATAGTCTGGCTATGCTCTATCATCATTGCCCAACGAATTTCAATCATGCACTACCCCGGTATTGGCCAAATAATTGTTTCACACCTTTACTTTCTCAAACCTTTTCAACTCTCACGCAATACATGAGTGTGAGCCATGGTTATAGCACTATAGATGGTGTGGAATGTGGTGGAGGTTGCAAGACAAAAAAGGAGAAGATAGTCACATTAACTAGGCAGATCAATGAGCTGTGGAGATGGTCACCAATAGATATCAATGTGAATGAGTAGGGATTGCCATACAAATGATGCACTAGAGCTACAAGTATGTGAAAGCTCTTAAAGAAAACTAGTGGGTGTGCATCCAACTTGCTTGCTCACGAAGACCTAAGGCAATTTTGAGGAAGCCTATCATTGGAATATACAAGCCAAGTTATATAATGAAAATTTCCCACTAGCTATTGATGGTGACAAAACGAGAGACTCTCAATCATGAAGATCATGGTGCTTAATATGCACAAGTGTGGAAAAAGTGGTAGCACTGTCCCTTCTCTCTTTTTCTCTCATTTTTTTTTATTTTGGTGGGCTCTTTGGCCTCTTTTTTTATTTTGGTGGGCTTATTTGGCCTCTTTTATTTCCTCACATGGAACAATGCTCCATTAATGATGATCATCACACTTTCAACTCAGAACTTAGAGCAACAATGACTCTATATGGAATGCCTTCGGTAGTGTAATGTGGCAATGATCTAGCATGGCATAGACATCAATGGAAACATCATGCTAGCTATCTTACGATCATGCAATGGCAATGTAGACGTGGTGGCACATGTCATGGTGGTAGTTGCATGGCAATATATCTCGGAATGGCTTTGAAAAAGCCATAGTAGGTAGGTATGGTGGCTGTTTTGAGGGAGGCTAATGGTGGGTTTTGTGCACCGGCGAAAGTTGCACGTCACTAAGAAGATAATGATGGTGGAAGGTGAAAGTGCATCTAAACCATGGACTCGACGTTAGTCATAAAGAACTCAACTTGTTGCAAAAGTTTTATTAGTAATCGAAACAAAGCATTCAACGCATACTCCTAGGGGAAGGGTTGGTAGGTATAAACCATCGCGCGAGCCCGACCGCCACGCAAAGGATGACAATCAATATACTAATCATGCTCAGATTTCATCACATAACGGTTCACCATATGTGCATGCTACGGTAATCACTAACTTCAACACATGTATTTCTAGATCCACAACACCTTTCTAGCATGACTTCACTATTACCATAACCACAACTCAAAGCTAATTGAGATGAATCAAACTTCTCTAACTATTCAATGCACATGAAGGTGGAAGTTTTCGTATCCCTTTGGATAACTACCCCTTTTGAGACTAATTTAAAAGCATAGATCAAACACCAAGCCACGCACCGTTGTGCTCTAAAAGATATAAGTGAAGCACATAGAGAAAAAGTATCTAGCTCAAAAGATATAAGTGAAGCACATGTGAGCTGAATTGTCTACTAAAAGATATAAGTGAAGCTCGACAAAATCACGGTGAGTGCATGTCTATATCTCTAGGTGTGCAGCAAGGATGATTGTGACACAACAAAAATAAAAGACTCCTACGATACAAGAGGCTCCAAGCAAAAACACATAACATGTGGTGAATAAAAATATAGCCCTAAGTAACGTTACCGATGGATCGAAGATGAGAGAGGGGATGCCTTCTCGGGGCGTCCCCAAGCTTAGGCTTTTAAGGCATCCTTGAATCTCTTGGGGTGCCTTGGGCATCCCCAAGCTTGAGCTCTTGCCACTCTTTATCTCTTTGTCCATAAGAACTTCACCCAAAACTTGAAAACTTCACAACACGAAACTTAAACGGAAACTCGTGATAACATTAGTACAAGAAAGCAAACCACCACTTCCTTAGGTACTGTAGCAAACTTAAATTCTACTTGTGCTGATGTTGGGTTACTATACTTTCAATCTTTCATGGCTAAGACCCCCCGATACTATCCATAGTTTCATCAAAATAAGCAACCAACACAACAAAAACAGAATCTGTTAACAGCAGACTAGTCTGTAGCAATCTGTATATTTAGTATACCTGTGTTACTTCAAAAATTCTGAAACATTACGACAGTATTAAGAATTTGCGTAGAAATCAGCAGCAAAAAGAATCAACTCAAAATCCCTTACAGAAAAATATTGAAAATTCTTTTTGTGAGAAGACAGTTTGTGTCTTTTCCAGTATGACCAAACGATCATCCCCAAGACTAATTATCACGGTTTTGCTTGGCACAAACGCAAAAGGAAACACAAAAAACACAATCATAACAGAATTATGAAAGTGTGGAAAACAAAAAACAGAAATAAAAAGGATAGGTTCGTTGGGTTGCCTCCCAACAAGCGCTTTTGTTTAACGCCCTTAGCTAGGAAAAATGTGATGGAATCACGTATAGTCATCTTTGGTGCTCAAGCCATAAGTAGCCCTCATCATAGATTCATAAGGAAATCTTATTTCCTTTCTAGGAAAGTGCTCCATGCCCTTCTTTAAAGGAAATTGAAATATAATATTCCCTTCCTTCATATCGATGATAGCACCAATAGTCCTTAGGATAGGTCTACGAAGAATAATGGGACATGAAGGATTGCAATCTATGTCAAGTACAATGAAATCCATGGGTACATAGTTATTATTTGCAACAATAAGAACATCATCGATCCTCCCCGTGGGTTTCTTGACAGTAGAATCCGCAAGATGCAAATTAAGAGAACACTCTTCAATCTCATGAAAACCAAGAATATCACATAAAGACTTTGGAATCGCGGAAACACAAGCACCCAAATCACACAAAGCATTGCACTCATAGTTTTTGATCTTGATTTTCATAGTAGGTTCCCACTCATCATGAATTTTTCTAGGTATAGAGACTTCTAGTTCGAGCTTCTCTTCAAGAGATTTCGTCATAGCATCTACGATATGCGCGGTAAAGGCTTTGCTTTGTCTATAAGCATGTGGAGAGTTTGCAATGGATTGCATCAAAGAAATGCATTCAAACAAGGAGCAATTATCATAATTGAATTACTTGAAATACAAAGTGGGAGTTTCATTACTACCCAAAATTTTGACTTCTTCTACTCCACTCTCCACACCTTTATCATCAAGATAGGTGGTCTCCGAATCATTGGGGCGTTTTTCAACCAAAGTGGATTCATATCCAGCCCCTCCATAGATAGGTTTGACACGCGAAAACAAAGATTCAAGAGGAGAAACACCAAGCACTTTAAGATCCTCGTGATTTGCATCACAAATTTCAGGATTAGCTGCCATCTTATTGACTAAGGTAGCCTGCTTGTCAGAAATTTGGCCCACCAATTTTTCAAGATGAGCAAACTGGGAATTAAGTGCAAGGAAATCATTGGCCATATCATCGACCTCTTTATTCAAGCAGACCAAAAAGGAATTTGCTCTTTTAATTCCCTACGGAAGTAACTATTTTGGTCAAACTGTGAAGACATGAAACCTTTAACATTAGTTTTAATCTCCTCCAATTTTCTGAAATAGTTTGGTTTGGCCATGAGGAAAGGTCTCTCATGAACAAACCTAAGAGCAGGCGGGCGAAAGGGAAAGGCAAAAAGCAAAAGAAAACGGCGAAGGAGAAAGGCAAATGAAAACGGCAAATGTGAAGTGGGGGAGAGGAAAACGAGAGGCAACTGGCAACAAAAGTAAATGCAAGTGAAGAGTTCGTGAGACCTACTTGGATAGATCTTGATTTCTCCTCCCCGGCAACGGCGCCAGAAAAACTTCTTCCTACTGCAACAAAAGACCTTCCAACGGCGCCAGAAATAGGCACGTCGATGAGAGAATACTTGGCTTGATCTTTCTGCTGCGGCTACGCCTTAAGGGACTTCCTAGGCAAGTATGCAAAGGATTTCCCCCGTGGCCTTGGAGCCTTGCGTTGGTGTTCCCTCGAAGCGGAAAGGGTGATGTAGCGTAGCGGTGGTAAGTATTTCCCTCAGTTTGAGAACCAAGGTACCAATCCAGTGGACGAGTATCTCAAGATCCTGCACAAACACAAAAGTTTGCTCCCAACGCTATGAAGGGGTTGTCAATCCCTTATAGATTGTTTGCCAAGTGAGAACTGAAAGCAACAAAGTAACAAAGCAAAGTAAAAGCGGAGGTGTAAACGATGGATGTGAATAGCCCCGGGGGCCTTAGTGTTTACTAGTGGCTTCTCTCATGAAAGCAAGTAGACGGTGGGTGAACAAATTACTGTCGAGCAATTGATAGAACCGCGCAAAGTCGTGACGATATCTATGCAATGATTATATCTATAGGCATCACGTCCAAAACAAGTAGACCGATACTTTATGCATCTACTACTATTACTCCACACGTCGACCGCTATCCAGCATCCATCTAGTGTATTAAGTCCATAAGAACAGAGTAACGCCTTAAGCAATATGACATGATGTAGAGGGACAATCTCAAACCAATGATAAAAACCCCATCTTTTTACCCTTGATGGCAACTACTTGATGTGTGCCTTGCTGCCCCTACTATCACTGGGAAAGGTCACCACATGGTAGAATCCAAAACCAAGCACTTTTCCCATTGCAAGAATCATAGATCTAGTTGGCCAAACAAAACCCAAGACTCGGAGAGACTTGCAAGGATATCAAATCATGCATATAAGAAATCAGCAAAGACTCGAATATATCATAGATAATCTGATCACAAATCCACAATTCATCGGATATCGAGAAACACACCGCCAAAGAAGATTACATCGAATAGATCTGCATGAAGATCATGGAGAACTTTGTATTGAAGATCCAAGAGAGAGAAGAACCATCTAGCTACTAACTACGGACCCGTAGGTCTAAAGTGAAAGACTCACGAGTCATTGGAGGGGCGATGATGATGATGAAGAAGCCGTCCAACTCCAAAGTCCCCTCCGGCAGGGTGTCGGGAAGGGTCCCCAGATGAGATCTTGCGGAAACGGAAGCTTGCGGTGGCGGAAAAGTATTTTCGAGGATCCCCTGATTTTTTGCAGAATATTTGGGAATATATAGGCCAAGGATCTAGGTCAGGGGGCGGCCAGGGAGGCCACAAGCCTTGACACCGCCGCCTCCCCCTGGTGGCATGGTGGGAGCTTGTGGGCTCCCTGGAGTCCACCTGGCTTGGCCCAGAGGACCCCTGATCTTCTTCCGTTCGGGAAAAAAATCATTTCAGGGTTTTTATTCCGTTTGGACTCCGTTCCAAAATCAGATCTGAAAAGAGTCAAAAACACAGAAAAATAGGAAGTGACACTTGGCACTAAATTAATAAGTTAGTTCCAAAAAAGATATAAAAGGTACATAAAACATACAAAGAAGACAAGAGAACAAAATGAAACCATCAAAAATTATAGATACGTTTGAGACGTATCACGTATGCCCCTGAGCTCAAAACCTAAGAAATAGCCGCCGGTACCCCGAGATGAAAGATGACGGGTCAGAATTCACCGAGGTGGAATGTCACCGAGTTATCGTAGAATCTCGCTATGTGGCGACTCAACTGGCAGCCAGTTTAGATCTGAACAAATACCAAGCCGCCTATGACGAGAAGAAAAAGAAGGTGACACCTCCTTCATATGAAACTGCTACCTGGTTCCTAGTCGGCCCAAGAATCCTTTTGATCTTGACATGGACCTATCTCTCTTCCTTGATGCTGGAGACGTGTTCGTTGCCTTGTCCAAGTGTAACTAGAAGCTGGGCGACTTATGAATCGAAGGCGGGGAGAGCTCAAGGCAAGGTGACTCGGCGGCAGCCTGATTCGCCCATGGATCCTTCCTTCACTGGGGGATGACACCCATTCTGGCCATGCGATCCATGTAATAGCCTTGTTAGTGTGTGTGAAACACCAAGTATGCCGTATTATTTTTTGATGGAACCACTGGTAGTCCTTGAATCTATACATGACTCGCCTGCAATTTTGATAAACCAAGGAATGTCTCAATGTGACAAACAAATTTTTTCATGGTGTATTAGGAAAAACAGCAGCCGGGTCAGTAAGTGCATGGCCAGGAATAAACTAGCCCCCTGGATCATGGCAAGAAATAAATTAGCCCCTGGGGTATGGCGAGAAATAAATCAGCCCCCGGGTTATGGCGAGAAATATGAGTCGGGGCGAGTTATAATCAAAGTCGGCTCAAAGGTATGTTAAAAAACCTTGTGATCTTGTCATCAAGAAATAAAAAATTTATCGACTCAGTGAGTTTCGATAGGATAAGACGAGTTTGCAAAACTCTAGTGTTACCCTTAGGAAGCTTTTGCAAAAAAGCCTTGTTGTTTTAGGCCGGCTGATCAGGCGCGAGTCAAGCTTCTGTGAAGCAGGTTCAATGAACCAATGGTTTCTCTATTTCCCATGTGTGACTCTGGCCGGTACCTTTTATGTTTTAACCAAGGTGAGTTCAGGGTCCAAATAACAGATTGACTCGCCTTGAGTACATAGGTCCATGTGGCGACTTGTTCAACACACAGTCAAGTATAACCATTTGTAATGCGGTAATTTTCGCTAGCCAAAAGGGTATTCAGGCTGAACTCAATGAGTGGAAGCCCCCAAGTGACCTATGATTTAGGAAGAAACCAGGCATAGGATTACAGAAATGTATGCGCTCTTACTGCAAAACGACTTGGGGACTAGTAGCCCCCAAGTAAGCCGGCTTAATTCTCAAAACCATATAAGGCGCCTATGTTTGGACCATGCGACGTGGCAACGTTGGTCCTCTTTGGCTTTTATCAAAGCCCAGTTTTGAAGCAAGTGCAGCATGGCGACTTACACTCTTTGACTTTAATAGCGTTCATGTTTGGGCGACTTATAGAACAATAAAGACTCATGCTTTCAAAAGCTGAAACGGGAAAGGACCCCAAAGTTCGTGGGTGCCGGCTTTATTGCTTTCATAATTCATGGATTACAATTTGCTGAAAACTGATAAAGAAAAAAAGGGGAGCTCATGGCTCTAAGTGTAGTAAGGCCGCAGATGGGCTATGTTCCAGGGGGGAGTTGTCTCAACCTCTGTAATTGGCCGATCTGGGCGAAGATCCATCAAATAGTATGAGCCGTTCCGAAGATTCTTGGTGACGACAAACGGTCCTGCCCATGGAGGTGATAGCTTGTGCATACCAGTACGATCTTGAGTCAAACGGAGCACCAAGTCACCTTGTTGGAAAGCTCGGCTCTTGACCCAGCGACTATGGTAACGTCGCAAGTCCTGTTGGTAAATCGCCAATCGTGACGCGGCCAAGTCACGTTCCTCCTCCAAGGCATCCAACGAGTCTTGTCGCGCCAACTCGTTCTCCTGCTCCATATAGACGGCGACTCGTGGGGAATCATGTTTGATGTCACTTGGTAACACCGCTTCTGCCCCATAGACCAGAAAGAAAGGAGTAAAACCCATGCAGCGGTTTGGAGTTGTCCTGATACTCCACAGTACTGATGGAAACTCCTCGACCCAACATCCTGGTGTGCGTTCCAAAGGTACCATGAGCCGAGGCTTAATCCCCCATAATATTTCCTGATTCGCCCTCACTGCCTGTTCATTGGACCGGGGATGTGCAACCATGGAAACATCAAGACAGATATGCTCTCGTGAACAGAACTCTTGCATTGCACCTTTGGATAGGTTAGTACCATTGTCAGTAATGATACTATGAGGATATCCGAATCTGAAAATTAGTTTCTTCAAGAATTTGACGGCTCTATCAGCGTCACAACTGCTAACAGGTTCCGCCTCCACCCACTTGGTAAATTTGTCAACCGCCACCAATAGGTGAGTCTTTTTGGTGGAAGACATCTTGAAGGGACCGACCATATCAAGACCCCAGACTGCAAACGGCCAAGTGATTGGTATCATCCGCAATTCCTGAGCCGGCACATGCATGTGGCGTCCAAACTTTTGGCAGCCATCACATCAGCGAACGATCTCCTCTGCGTCTGCGTGAGCCGTCAACGAACAAAACCCATGTCTGAAGGCTTTAGAAACCAAGGATCGGGACCCAGGATGATGACCACAGTCGCCCGCGTGAATCTCATTGAGGATCATACATCCTTTTTCAAAAGAGACGCATCTTTGAAATACCCCCGAGGTGCTTCTTTTGCGTAATTCACCATTGTGTATGACCAGGGATTTACACCGACGGACGATTTGGCGAGCTAGCAACTCGTCGGCTGGTAACTCGCCTCTGGTGAGGTACGCCATGTAGGGAATCGCCCAGTCTGGAGTAGCATGAAGAGCCGCCACGAGTTGAGACTCAGGGTCCGGTACCGCTAAATCTTCCTCCGAAGGCAGTTTCACTGAAGGGTTATGTAATAAATCCAAAAAGACATTGGGAGGAACCGGCTTACGCTGCGAACCAAGGCGGGAAAGTGCGTCCGCTGCTTCATTAAGCCGTCGGTCGATGTAATCCACTTGATAGACATTGAAGTGACCCGCCACATCTCACACGGCTCATCTGTAAGCCACCATCAGAGGGTCTCATGAATCCCAGGTGCCAGAAACCTGCCGCGCCACCAGATCTGAATCGCCCAAACATCTCACTCATGTGAGATTTATCTCTTTGGCGAGTCGCAAACCATGGAGCAAAGCTTCATATTTTGCTGCATTATTGGTACATGGGAACATGAGCCGAAGGACATAGCAAAACTTGTCACCTTGAGGCGAAGTTATCACCACACCAGCCCCCGAGCCTTCCAACTGTCTGGACCCATCGAAATAGATGGTCCAATACGTGAGATCTGGTCTCTCCTCAGGGATTTGTAACTCGGTCCAATCATTGATGAAGTCCTCGAGTGCTTGAGATTTGATGGCTGTCCGAGGCGTATATCGCACCTGATGGGATCCAAGCTCGATGGCCCACTTAGCAATCCGTCCAGTAGCCTCTCGATTCTGTATGATGTCGCCTAGGGGGGCGGAGCTGACGACCGTGATCGGGTGTTCCTGGAAGTAATGTTTCAGCTTTAGACTCGCCATGAACACCCCAAAAATCAACTTTTGCCAATGTGGGTAGCGTTGCTTGGAGAGGGTGAGGACCTCGCTGATGAAATACACCGGTCGCTGGACCGGGTACTCCTTTCCTTCTTCCTTTCGCTCGACAACTATTGCCACGCTGACCACTTTGGAATTGGCTGCAATGTACAGGAGCATAGGTTCCTTGTCTGCCGGAGCCGCCAACACTGGCGGGTTAGCTAATTGTTGCTTCAAGTCTTCGAAGCTTCATTGGCCTCGTCTGTCCATATGAAAGGATCAGTTTTCTTGAGCAGCTGGTAGAGAGGAATGGCCTTCTCCCCAAGGCAACTTATGAAGCGGCTCAAGGCCGCGATTCGACCCGCCATATGCTGCACCTGGTTAGCGTTGGCTGGTTTCCCAAGTGAGGTAATTGCCTCAATCTTGTCCGGGTTGGCCTCAATGCCATGCTCTGATACCAAGAAACCCAATAACTTCCCCACAGGGACACCAAAAACACATTTGGTGGGGTTAAGCCTCATCTGGTAAACGTGCAGGTTGTTGAAGGTTTCTTTGAGATCCTCCAAGAGCGACTCCTTGCGGTGAGACCTGACCATGATGTCGTCCACATAAGCATGGACGTTACGGCCTATCTGACTGTGTAAGCAGTTTTGGATGCAGCGCTGGTAAGTCGCCCCGGCACTCTTGAGCCCAAACGGCATGGACACGTGACAGAAAGCTCGGAATGAGGTTATGAAGGATGTCTTCTCCTGATCCGCCACCGCCATCTTTATCTGATGGTATCCTGAATAAGCGTCCAAGAAACACAGACGTTCATAACCCGCCATCAAATCAATAATTTGATCAATGCGGGGAAGGGCGAAAGGATCCTTCGGGCAGGCTCTGTTAAGGTTAGTGTAATTGATGCACATGCGGAAAGTGTCGTTCTTCTTGAGCACCAGGACCGGGTTAGCCAGCCATTCAGGGTGGAAAACCTCGATGATGAACCTAGCGGCAAGGAGCCAGGCTACTTCCTCCCCGACCGCCTTAGGGCGTTCTTCATTAAACCTGCGAAGGTACTGCCGCACCGGCTTAACTTTAGGGTCAATATATAGATGGTGCTCAGCGAATTCTCTCAGTACACCCGGCATGTCAGAAGCTTTCCATGCAAAGATGTCCCGATTGTCACGGATGAATTCAATGAGCGCGCTTTCCTATTTGGGGTCGAGACCCGCCCCAATAGTGAACTGCTTGGTGGAGTCGCATGGCGTAAAGTCGATGACCTTGGTGTCGTCCGTTGGTTTAAACTTGAGAGGCGGCTCAGAATCGATAGTCGGCCTTTTGAGCGGCGTCATGTCCGCCGGGTCGACGCTGGATTGGTGAAACTTGAGCTCCTCAGCCGCGCAAGCCGACTCGGCATAAGCCGCATGTCCTTCACACTCTTGGGCTATCTTCGTGTCGCCATGGACGGTAATAGGACCTTAGGTCCGGGCATCTTGAGCTTGAGATAAACATAGCATGGGTGGGCCATGAACTTGGCGTATGCCGGCCATCCAAACAGCGCATGATAGGGGCTCTTGATTTTGACCACCTCGAACAGGAGGGAATCGCTCCTGTAGTTCGACTCCGTGCCAAAAGCCACGTTAAGCTTAATCCGCCCAATCGGGTATGACGACTTACCAGGGACAATGCCGTGGAAGACCGTGGATGATGGCATCATGTCTTTCTCCAAGAGGTTCATCCGCCAAAAAGTGTCGAAATATAGGATGTTGATGTTGCTGCCCCCGTCCATGAGGACCTTGGATAGGGTGTATCCCCCGACTTGGGGAGCCACGACCAGGGCTAAGTCGCCAGGGTTGTCCGCTCGGGGTGGATGGTCTTCCCTGCTCCATGTTATGGATTACTTAGACCAGTGAAGGTATCAGGGGAGCGCCGGCTCAACTATGAAAGTTCTATGCTTCACCTTACGATCCCACTTACAGGTGTTGGTGGTGAACACGTGGTACTGCCCGTTGTTCAATTGTTTGGGGTTATTTTGGAACCCGCCTGGATCCTCCTGCCGCTGGGGGTCTCCTTGCGGGGGGTGGGGGGGTTGTTGGAACACTCATGGCGGGTGGTACTGTTTGTTATGAACTTGGTATTGGCCAGCATTGGGCTGTGACCCGCCCTGTGGTCCTTGGTTAGGAAAACCCCCGAACGTGACCTAGCGTGACCCGGACGTGCCGGGTTGTTCCTGTTGCTGGCCCTGCTCGCCGCCTTGACTTCTCGTGAGCGCCTCGGCCCGAAACTCTTGCATCACGTAGCAATCTTCCCACGAGTGAGTCGTCGGTCCTTCGGCCGTGGCGTGCTGCGGGAACGGGCCTTTAAGCATTTCATGGTAATTACGTGGTTTATTCCCACTAAAGCCTCAGTTCTTCTGACATGGGTTTGCGTTGCCAGTATTAGTATTAGCCACAAATTCCGTGGGACCTTCCTGTTGCCTCTTCTTGCCATGCCCGCCATGGTGGTGATTGACCCGGCTTTGAAACTGGGAATGGTCCTTATGTAACTCGCCCTTCCTGGCGGTACTAATTTTGTCGTCGCCCTCTCCTGGATCCTTGGTGTCGTCCGACTCAACATATCTGTTAAGGGCGTCCATTAACTCGCCCATGTCCTGTACCTTTCGCTTAAGTCTCCCTAGCTTCAGTACCAAAGGTTCGTAATGGCAGTTCTTCTCCAGGATCAACACTGCCTGAGCCGCCGAAATGCTTTCCAATGAATGAATAATTTCCGCGACTCGCCAGGTCCAATGGTGGGCCGACTCGCCCGGCCGCTGGATGCAGTGTTGTAGGTCGACGATAGTCATTGGGCACTTGCAGTTCCCTCTGAAGTTCTTGATGAAGCGCTCCTTCAGCTCGGCCCAAGTGTTGATGGAGTTGGGGGTGGATTTTTCAGCCACGTGCGTGCTGTCCCTTCAAGCATCATAGTGAAGTATTTAGCACAGACCGCCTCGCTTACATCAAGCATATTCATCGCGAGTTCGTA
The DNA here is from genome assembly GCF_904849725.1 of Hordeum vulgare subsp. vulgare. Lineage (NCBI taxonomy): Eukaryota > Viridiplantae > Streptophyta > Magnoliopsida > Poales > Poaceae > Hordeum > Hordeum vulgare. The sequence goes on from NC_058520.1 coordinate 357,590,848, forward strand.
GCTCTCGATCCATGACCCGGGTTCGAGATCCGACGAGTAGTTGGGAACCTTCCTAGGCCCTTTGAAGTCCTTCGGCATGCACTCTTTGCACGAAACTAGCGCGAGACACGATACCCCAATGTGCTTGCCCCCAACGTCTAGGGGCGCGGGAGGTGACGGTATGTAAACCTGACCCGCCAAGGTCGTTGGCTCCATGTGTCGTGCGGCTCGCGCTGCATCCACAATATCCCGGGCTCGCGAGTCGGGCATCCCGAGCGGGTCGTGTTGAGGGAGTCGTCGTGGCCTGCTACGGCAACAAAAGACCTTCTCTGGCAACGGCGCCAGGAATCCTTCTGCTACGGGCTACGCCTATAGGGACTTCCTTGGCAAATATGCAAAGGATTCCCCCGCGGCCTTGGAGCCTTGTGTTGGTGTTCCCTTGAAGAGGAAAGGGTGATGTAGCACAACGGCGGTAAGTATTTCCTCAGTTTGAGAACCAAGGTATCAATCCAGTAGGACGATCGCGTCAAGTCACAAGTATCTACACAAACACAAAGAGCTTGCACCCAACGCTATGAAGGGGTTGTCAATCCCTTATAGATTATTTGCAAAGTGAGAATTGAAAGAAAAAAGTAAACAAAGCAAAGTAAAATTAAAAGTGGAGACGATAGTTGTGAATAGACCCGGGGGCCGTAGTGTTCACTAGTGGCTTCTCTCATGAAAGCAAGTAGATGGAGGGTGAACGAATTACTGTTGAGCAATTGATAGAACCGCGCAAAGTCATGACGTTATCTATGTCAATGATCATACATATAGGCATCACGTCCAAAACAAGTAGACCGATACTTTCTGCATCTACTACTATTACTCCACACGTCGACCGCTATCCAGCATGCATCTAGTGTATTGAGTTCATAAGAACAGAGTAACGCCTTAAGCAAGATGACATGATGTAGATGGACAATCTCAAATCCATGATGAAAGCCCATCTTGTTACCCTTGATGGCAACAACACGATGCGTGCCTTGCTGCCCCTTCTGTCATTGGGAAAGGTCACCGCACGGTATGAACCCAAAACCAACACTTATCCCATTGCAAGAATCATAGATCTAGTTGGCCAAACAAAACCCAAGACTCGGGGAGACTTACAAGGATAACAAATCATGCATATAAGAAATCACCAAAGACTCAAATATAATTCATAGATAATCTGATCACAAATCCACAATTCATCAGATCTCGACAAACACATCGCCAAAGAGGATTACATCGGATAGATCTCCATGAAGATCATGGACAACTTTGTATTGAAGATCCAAGAGAGAGAAGAAGACATCTAGCTACTAACTACGGACCCGTAGGTCTGAAGTAGACTACTCACGAGTCATTGGAGAGGCAATGATGTTGATGTAGAAGCCTTCCAGCTCCAAAGTCCCCTCCCGCAGGGCACCGAGAAGGGTCTCCAGATGAGATCTCGCGGAAACGGATGCTTGCGGCGGCGGAAAAGTGGTTTCGTGGACGCCCTGAATTTTTTTTGGGATTTTAGGGAATATATAGGCCGAAGAGCTAGGGAAGGGGAGCTCCAGTGATGCCACAAGCCTGGTCGCCGCGGGCCCCTCTGGCCGCGGCGTCAGGGCTTGTGGGCTCCCTGTGGGCCTCCTGCCTTGGCCCTCAAGTCCCCCGATCTTCTTCTGTTCTGGAAAGATTTATTTCTGGGATTTTATTCCGTTTGGACTCCATTCCAAAATCAGATCTGAAAAGAGTCAAAAACACAGAAAAATCAGGAACTGGCACTTGGCACCGAATTAATAAGTTAGTCCCAGAAAAGATATGAAAGGTATATAAAACATCCAAAGGTGACAAGATAACAGCATGAAACCATCAAAAATTGTAGATATGTTTGAGACGTATCAAGCATCCCCAAGCTTAACTCCTGCTCGTCCTCGAGTAGGGAAGTGATAAATAATGAATTTTTGATGCTTTCATGCTACCTAGCATAGATGTCCTTTGTAACTCCTCTTATGTGACATGAATGTTCAGATCTGTTAGATTCAAAACAATAGTTTGCTATTGACGTGGAGACAATAATACTTCAAGCAAACTAGCAAGGTAATCATAAACTTTCAAAATAACAAGTCCAAAAGAAAGTTATCCCTACAAAATCATATAGTCTGGCTATGCTCTATTATCCTTGCACAACGAATTTAAATCATGCACAACCTCGGTATTGGCCAAGTAATTGTTTTCACACCTTTACTTTCTCAAACCTTTTCAACTCTCATGCAATACATGAGCGTGAGCCATGGTTTTTAGCACTATAAGTGGAATGGAGTGTGGTGGAGGTTGCAAGGCAAACAAGGAGAAGATGGTCACATTGACTAGGCATATCAATGAGCTATGGAGATGCTCATCAATAGATATCAATGTGAATTAGTATGGATTGCCATACAAATGATGCTCTAGAGCTAAGAATAAGTGAAAGCTCTTTAAAGAAAACTAGTGGGTGTGCATCAAACTTGCTTGCTCACGAAGACCTAAGGCAATTTTGAGGAAGCCTATCATAGGAATATACAAGCCAAGTTATATAATGAAAGTATCCCACTAGCTATATGGTGGTGACAAAATGAGAGACTCTCAATCATGAAGATCATGGTGCTTAATAAGCACAAGTGTGGAAAGATAGTAGCACTATCCCTTCTCTCTTTTTCTCTCTTTTTTTGGTGGGCTCTTTTGCCTCTTTTTTGGTCATCTTTGGCCTCTTTTTATAAATGGGCTTTGCTGGCCTCTTTTATTTCCTCACATGGGACAATGCATCATCAATGATGATCATCACACTTACAACTCAAAACTTAGAGCAATGATGACTCTATATGAAATGCCTTCGGTAGTGTACCGTGACAATGATCTAGCATGGCATAGACATCAATGGAAACATAATGCTAGCTATTATGATCATGCAATGGCAAGGTAGAAGTGGAGGCACATGTCATGGTGGTAGTTGCATGGCAATATATCTCACAATGGCTTTGAAAAAGCCATAGTAGGTAGGTATGGTGGCTTTTTTGAGGGAGGCTAATGGTGGGTTTTATGCACCGGCGAAAGTTGCACGGCACTAAAGAAGATAGTGATGGTGGAAGGTGAAAGTGCATCTAAACCATGAAGTCAACATTAGTCATGAAGAACTCATATACTTGTTGCAAAAGTTTTAGTAGTAATCGAAACAAAGCATTCAACGCATACTCCTAGGGGAAGGGTTGGTAGGTATAAACCATTGCGCGATCCCGACCGCCACACAAAGGATGACAATCAATAAACTAATCATGCTCAGACTTCATCACATAGCGGTTCACCATACGTGCATGCTACGGGAATCACTAACTTCAACACAAGTATTTCTAGATCCACAACACCTTACTAGTATAACTTCAATATTACTACAACCACAACTCAAAACTAATTGAGATGAATCAAACTTCTCTAACTACTCAATGCACATGAAGGTGGAAGTTCTCATATCCCTTTGGATAACTAACCCTTTTGAGACTACTTTCATAGCATAGATCAACTACCACGCCACGCGCTTCCGTGCTCTAAAAGATAGAAGTGAAACACACAGAGCAAAATCAACTAGGTCAGAAGATATAAGTGAAACACATGTGAGCTGAACTGTCTAACCAAAGGATATAAGTGAAGCTTGACAAAATCACGGTGAGTGCATGTCTCTCTCTCTAGGTGTGCAGCAAGGAAGATTGTGACACAACAAAAATAGAAGACTCCTATGATACAAGACGCTCCAAGCAAAACACATAACATGTGGTGAATAAAAATATAGCCCCAAGTAACGTTAACGAAGGATTGAAGACGAAAGAGGGGATGCCTTCCCGGGGCATCCCCAAGCTTAGGCTTTTTCGGCATCCTTGAATCAACTTGGGGTGCCTTGGGCATCCCCAAGCTTGAGCTCTTGCCACTCTTTATCTCTTTGTCCATAAGAACTTCACCCAAAACTTGAAAACTTCACAACACGAAACTTAAACAGAAACTCGTGATAGCATTAGTATAAGAAAGCAAATCACCACTTCCTTAGGTACTGTAGCAAGCTTAAATTTTGCTTATGTTGATGTTGGGTTACTGTATTTTCAATCCTCCATGGCTAATAACCCCCGATACTATCCATAGTTTCATCAAAATAAGCAACCAACTCAACGAAAACAGAATCTGTTAACAGCAGACCAGTCTGTAGCAATCTGTATACTTCGTATACTTCTGGTACTTCAACAATTCAGAAACATTACGTCAGTCTGAAGAATTTGAGTAGCAATCAGAAGCAAAAAGAATCAACTCAAAAGCTCTCACAGAAAAAAAATGAAAAATATTTTCGTGAGCAGAAAGTTTCTGTCTTTTCCAGCATGATCAAACGATCATCCCGAAGACTAATCATAACGGTTTCACTTGGCACAAACGCAAAAGAAACACAAAAAACACAATCATAACAGAATTATGATAGTGTGGAAAACACAAAATAGAAAGAAAAAGGATAGATTTGTTGGGTTGCCTCCCAACAAGCGCTACTGCTTAACGCCCTTAGCTAGGCATTGATAATTCAATGATGCTCACACAAAAGACAAGAATTGAAGCACAACGAGAGATTCATAAAGCATGTGAAAATCACATCTAAGTCTAACATACTTCCTATGCATAGGCATTTTATAGGAAAACAGATTGTCAAGACAACCAATAGTTACCATATGCAAGGAAGAAGAAAGAGACAATAGCAATCTCAACATAACGAGAGGTGATTTAGTGATATGAAAGTTTCTACCGCCATATTTTCCTCTCTCATAATAATTACATGTGGGATCATATTCGAATTCAACAATGTAACTATCACATAGGATATTCTTTTCATGATCCACAAGCATGCAAAGGTGACGCTCTTCAAAAATAGTGGGATTATCATCAACTAAAGTCATGACTTCTCCAAACCCACTTTCAATAATATTGCAAATATCATATTCATCATGAGGCTTAAAAAAATTTTCAAGATCATAAGAAAGATTATCGCTGCACTCATGATCATTGCAACAAGTAGTGGACGTAGCAAAACTAGCATCCCCAAGCTTAGGGTTTTGCATATTTTTAGCACGATTATCACTAATAGAATTTATAGTGAAACCATTGCAATCATGCTTTTCATCCAAGGAGCCCTCGTGAATCACTTCATAAATTTCTTCCTCACAATTTTCAGATATACGCATCTCAAGCAAAACTCCATAAAGATAGTCAAGTGCACTCAACTTACTAGCAATTGGATCAACATAATTGGATCTCTTAAAGAGATTAGAAAGTGTATAAGGATCCATATCACTAGATTTTCAGCAAGCGAAGATGCAAGCATATTCAAGGCACATGGCACACAAGAGAACAGAAAGCAAGCGAGAGAACAGGGCGAACGAAAAAGGCAAATGAAAAAAGGCAAATTGGTGAAGTGGGGGAGAGGAAAACGAGAGGCAACTGGCAAACAAAAGTAAATGCAAGAGATGAGTTTGTGACACTTACTTGGATAGATCTTGACTTGATCTCTCCCCGGCAACGGCGCCAAAAATACTTCTGCTACGGCAACAAAAGACCTTCCCTGGCAACGGTGCCAGGAATCCTTCTGCTACGGGCTACGCCTATAGGGAATTCCTTGGCAAATATGCAAAGGATTCCCCCACGGCCTTGGAGCCTTGCGTTGGTGTTCCCTTGAAGAGGAAAGGGTGATGTAGCACAACGGCGGTAAGTATTTCCCTTAGTTTGAGAACCAAGGTATCAATCCAGTAGGAGGATCGCGTCAAGTCACAAGTACCTGCACAAACACAAAGAGCTTGCACCCAACGCTATGAAGGGGTTGTCAATCCCTTATAGATTGTTTGCAAAGTGAGAACTGAAAGAAAAAAGTAAACAAAGCAAAGTAAAAGTAAAAGTGGAGACGATAGTTGTGAATAGACCCGGGGGCCGTAGTGTTCACTAGTGGCTTCTCTCATGAAAGAAAGTAGACGGAGGGTGAACGAATTACAGTCGAGCAATTGATAGAACCGCGCAAAGTCATGACGTTATCTATGGTAATGATCATACATATAGGCATCACGTCCAAAAGAAGTAGACCGATACTTTCTGCATCTACTACTATTACTCCACACGTCGACCGCTATCTAGCATGCATCTAGTGTATTGAGTTCATAAGAACAGAGTAACGCCTTAAGCAAGATGACATGATGTAGATGGAGAATCTCAAATCTACGATGAAAGCCCATCTTGTTACCCTTGATGGCAACAACACGATGCGTGCCTTGCTGCCCCTTCTGTCACTGGGAAAGGTCACCGCACGATATGAACCCAAAACCAAGCACTTCTCCCATTGCAAGAATCATAGATCTAGTTGGCCAAACAAAACCCAAGACTCGGAGACACTTACAAGGATATCAAATCATGCATATAAGAAATCAGCAAAGACTCAAATATAATTCATATATAATCTAATCACAAATCAACAATTCATTGGATCTCGACAAACACACCGCCAAAGAGGATTACATCGGATAGATCTCCATGAAGATCATGGAGAACTTTGTATTGAAGATCCAAGAGAGAAAAGAAGCCATGTAGCTACTAACTACGGACCCGTAGGTCTGAAGTAGACTACTCACGAGTCATTGGAGAGGTGATGATGTTGATGTAGAAGCCCTCCAGCTCCAAAGTCCTCTCCGGCAGGGCACCGGGAAGGGTCTCCAGATGAGATCTCGCGGAAACGGAAGCTTGTGGCGGCTGAAGAGCTAGGGCAGGGGAGCTCTAGGGAGTCCATAAGCCTGGTCGCCGCGGGCCCCCCTGGTCGCGGTGTCACGGCTTGTGGGCTCCCTGTGGGCCTCCTGCCTTGGCCCTCAAGTCCCCCGATCTTCTTCTGTTCTAGAAAAAATTATTTTGGGGATTTTATTCCGTTGGGACTCCGTTCCAAAATCAAATCTGAAAAGAGTCAAAAACACAGAAAAAACTGGAACTGGCACTTGGCACTGAATTAATAAGTTAGTCCCAAAAAAGATATCAAAGGTATATAAAACATCCAAAGTTGACAAGATAACAGCATGAAACCATCAAAAATTGTAGATACATTTGAGACGTATCACGGCCCACTGGTTACTACGGGGAAGTCCTCATGGCGACTTCTGGTGTGACTCGCCTGAGGCGTGGAGTGTAGCCGATCAAGGCTATGGGAATACTGCGCGTGCTGAACCACAACCGTCTTTAGCATCTCGATGGTGTTTCTGGCTTCTTTCTCGGCCGGGATGTCCACGGGAGGGACTCCAGGTGGCGGGTCGCTGCGAGCACATTGTCCACGGGATTCGAGAAGTGACCCCTTGACGTCTGGAACCGAGTCGCATGGGCATCCATTGGCTGAGGCGGCGGCGGATTGGGTGGTGGAACCGCTCCTCCCTTCGGGACGGTTTGTAAAGGCCGATCAGGACCTGCCCCGGGGGTGCGCGGAGTGTCAAAAATGCGAGTTGGGTGTAAGTCGGCCGGGATGCACCCATTGTGCCTCCTTTGGTGAACGGCGTCAGACGCGCGCTACTGTCTCTCGAGCCGCCAGCCTTCGGTGTTCAGTCGCTCCGTCTTTGCTGCGACCGCGGCTAGCTGCGTCTCAATCCTAGCGGCTTCTGCTTCCATGTCCTGCTGTGCCTTGGCCATTACCTCCCGCAACTTAGTTAGCTCGGCATTGACAGACTCCTTATTTTCAAACGTGATCGTGGTTTCCATGAGGCTGGCGATCTCCGCCGCTAGCTCCGTCATGGTTTGCGCTGGGGGTTTGGATGTTCCCCCGGTCTCCTTATTCCCAGTTGGATTCTGCTGAGGCTGCGCTGACCCCGCCATGTAGATGGCGATTTGCCGGCGAGACCTCTCGAAGACCTCGGGATCCATTGCCAACGACATCCCCCCGAGTTGTACTTCCTTAAGAGGGTGGATCGATTCCGTCTCACCCATGGATGACTCGCCGTCAGAATTGACACGGGTGATCTCCTGGCCCGCCACTTCATCTTGCGCGTCGTCTCCGTGCGTAAAACCGACGAAAACATGGCGACTCCTGTTCCGCCGTGTAACGGGGAGGACGTACCTGGCCAGCTCGACGATGTCGGTGGAGCTGTACGGCTCAGGCACAGGCGTCTCGATCATGCTGATGAAGACGTTGATCTTGCCGAAGGGGACTCGGTAGCCAGATTCGACGGAATCGGCTCCGGCTACCACAACGAGTTGTCGATGTAGTAATTCCCGTGGCGGCTCTTAGTCATGATGCCGACCGCATAGCTTTCTAACCCTGGTAGGGCTCCCTTCGAGAACTCAACTCCACCGTGCGCCAGCCCCATGGTGGGCGCCAACTGTCGTGGTTTTGTCACGGCAGATGTCCTCATGAAAGGACTTAGAGATGGAGCCATCGCACCTTGGTGGTGACTCGAAGGGAGTGAGCGAAAGCGAGACTCAGATTTCCCCAGGTTCAGCCCATCATGAGGAGGTAAAAGCCTACGTCCTGCTATGTATGGATTAATGGTGGTTTTGATTACAAGGAGGGCGTAACTCACGTGACCTAGCGCTCGATTCTCTCTAACTCGCCCGACCTCTCCCTAGGACTCGCCTTTATATACAGGTTGAGGCCCTAGGGTTTACAAAGTCCTGACATTCTACTCTTTGTGATCTTCCTTATCTCTAAGTCGCCTTGTCCCCCACGACCAGGAGCTTTCTTGGTAATCCATCATCTGCACGACCCCTCGAACCGCCATTAGCATCTAGGCCACGGGACGCGTAGCTAATGGTGAGTCGCCCCTTTGGTGACCTGGCCCACTAGGGGCGGGTTACCCATAGGTAATATTCCCAACAGACGTGATGCTTATATGTATGATCATTGCCTTAGATATCGTCATGACTTTGCGCGGTTCTATCAATTGCTCGACAGTAATTTGTTCACCCACCATAATATTTGCTATTTTGAGAGAAGCCTCTAGTGAACACTATGGCCCCCGGGTCTACTTTACAGCATATTTTCAGCCTTACACTTTTACTTCGTTGCACTTTCCGCCGTCAGATCTCACTTTGCAATCAATCTTGAAGGGATTGAGAACCCCTTTATAGCGTTGGGTGCAAGATCTTTTGTGTTTGCGCAGATACTCTAGACTTGACGCGATTCTCCTTCTGGATTGATAGCTTGGTTCTCAAACTGAGGGAAATATTTACTGCTCCTGTGCGGCACCACCCTTTCCTCTTCAAGGGAAAAACCAACGCAAGCTCAAGAGGTAGCAACAACCTGTTCTCTATGAATGTTGTCCATGGAAAGAATTTCAAGAAAGGTGCAAGCACTAACAATTATGCAGTTATGATGGCTACAAATGTTGTGGAGCTGAAGCCTTGCAAGCCTGATTGGTTTGGTCTTACAAAGACTCAAATCATTCGACTCGTCACTTCTTCAGACAGTGTCTCTACTGTCGATGTCAGTGCTACTGAAGCTCCCAAACGTGGTGCGAGTGGTTCTGCTTGAGGAAATGCATAAGGTGTTGGTGTTGCTGAAGCTCTAAAAGACAGCAAATTATCTGTTTTATGTCTAATAATATATCTATTATATGAATATATATATATGTCATGCCAAAGATGCGACCCTATCCTCAATTTGGCATGTAGGCCTCATCAGGGATAGAAGCGCATCTCATCGTGTCACAAGAATGGATATCGTTACAAGTACAAGTACTGAAAAGAAGAGATGTATATATAGAATTGGCTTACACTCGCCACAAGTTACATCAGAGTCACAACAGTACAATACATAATCATCAGGAAGAAGAGCAGGGTCCGACTACGGACGAAAACAAACGAGAAAAGAAGAACGATGTCCATCCTTGCTATCCCAGGTTGCCGGCCTGGAACCCATCCTAGATCGATGAAGAAGAAGAAGAAGAAGCAACTCCAAATGAACAATCAACGCACTCGTGTCAATAACCTTTACCTGTACCTGCAACTGGTGTTGTAGTAATCTGTGAGCCACAGGGGACTCAGCAATCTCATTTCCAAAGGTATCAAGACTAGCAAAGCTTATTAGGCGAGGTATGGTTAAGTGGTGAGGTTGCAGCAGCGGCTAAGCATATATTTGGTGGCTAAACTTACGAGTACCAGAAATAAGAGGGGGAAGATCTATGCATAACGGACGTGACTACTGTTGATCAAATGAATGATCCTGAACACCTACCTACGTCAGACATAACCCCACCGTGTCCTCGATCGGAGTAAGAACTCGCGAAAGAGACAGTCACGGTTACGCACACACTTGGCATATTTTAATTAAGTTAACTTCAAGTTATCTAGAACCAGTGTTAAACAAAGCTTCCACGTTGCCACATAACCGTGGGCACGGCTTTCTGAAAAGATTTAACCCTGCAGGGGTGCTCCAACTAGTCCATCACAAATGACCACAAGCCGCATAGAAATCCTCAATCACGAAGCTCGCGATCTCGTCGGATTCCCTAGTGGAAAACCTCAACTCTGAGATTACCCAAAGCATCACCGGAATCCCGATGCACAGGATATCTCGTCAAAGGTAAAACTAATCCAGCAAGGCCGCCCGACGTGTCGACGATCCCGATAGAAGCCGCATATCTCGTTCTCAGGACACGACGGATGAGCTAGATGTCGGGATCGCTAAACCTCTTGGTGACCAGAGGGGCGCCGTACATTGCTCAGGCGGGACCAACACTCATGAGGAGCACTGGCCCGGGGGTTGATTAAATTATCCTCGGGGTCCGGAAAGTCCCTATGCAATTTTATTAGGTGATTAGGCAAATGTAGTACCAAAGTTGGGCCTTGCCAGACCAGCTTTAATCTAGAACAAATTATCAAGGGGGTCCCCATAACAACCCCGATCGTGTGAGGAGCGCTCAGTTATGGAACATAACACCAGTAGCCGAAACTAAGGGGGCAAAGGTGGAACAAAACACCAGGCTAGAAAGGCCGACACTTCCACCTTTTACCAAGTATATAGGTGCATTAAATTAAATAGCATTTAAATATGGTGATATAACAAGGAACCCATGTTTTCACATGGAAGCAATGCACTTGCAACTAGCAACGCTAACACAGGGTTAAGCAAGCGGCATCATAGCCAATCAGTGGTTTGCTAGGTTGAACAGGTTGAAGGTTTCATGGCATTGTTGAGAGGCTGATATTTAACATGTGGTAGGTAACGAAACATAATCGATAGAAGCGATAAAACTAGCATGGCAATGATAGTAATGGTATCTGGGGAAATGGTCATCTTGCCTGAGATCCCGCTTGGAAGAAGAACGACTCCGTGAAGCAGACGAACCGACGTAATCGAACGGGTCCTCACTATCCGGCACGCTGTGGAACTCTATCGAGACGAAGCAAACGTGAAACACAAATCAACACACGGAATTCACCACACGATGCACAACACAAATGATGCATGAGCAGCTAAATACATGCAAGTCACGGCATGACAATTCACACAAACAGATACTACACATTAAGTGAAGTTCAATATGCAACGAGTTGCATATTGACGAAACTCCACGTTAATTATTGAGTTCTATCCCGATTTGGTACACGTCAATATTAAATGTGGTTTAACATGGCAAGAGGTGAAGCGTATTTTAAACTACCTATCTAGGCATTTTAAAGGAGGTCGGAAATGACATATAGCATCTCCGAGACGACCTCACATGTTAAATTCTAATTCTGTCCAGATTTGTCCTAATCACATTTTAAGTCTGTTAAACAGCAAAACAAAGTGGAGCACGTGATTCTACTCGTCGTTCTGGTCCATTTCCATATATGGCACATCTCCAACGGAGCTACGGACAAATAGATACGACCTAAACCGTTTTCAACACTTCGACACGCAAACCGATGCAAACATCACACTAAACAGTTTGAATTATGCATGAGAGTTTGAAAAATATTACCCTACGCAAAATTCTAGTCAAAAACCATATATAACTTACTCCGATCTGATGCACGGTTTAGAAACTACGCTCTTTTGAAAATCAATGCATTTTTCTGAAAGTAAATAAATCCCAAACCAAAAATAAATCTACGAGGCCTAATCTACTAACAGGCCGAGTCTGGCAGCGGCGCAATTCCTAAAAAAATACTATGCATGGATGGGGATTTGATCCCTGGACCTCGTGGTGGGAAAACCTGCCGCGCTAGCCAACTAGACTACTACTCTGTTTATGAAATAGAATAGGATTCTAAGCATACGTAGTAGCACTTCCACGGGATGCAGGTTAACACAAAAGTGTAAAATTATATTGGCACAACTGTGATTCGAACCACAGACCTGTGGGAAGAAGCCTAGCGTTGCTAGCCGACTTGGTTGTGCTTGTCGGTTGGAACTAGGAGTAGAGCAGAACTACAAATACTAATGATGCTGCAGTTTTTACTTCTACACGAACGCGCAGAGGCATACGCGGTGCAAACAAGGCTACAGACCTGCAACGAACGGGGATTCGCGGGGGTGGCGCGGGCGGAGGAAATCGAAGGCCAGCAGGTCCACGGCGGCGGCGGATCGGCCGAATCTAGGCATGTGGTGGCCGGATTGACTCGGCTGCATGGAGATGACCGATGGCTCCATGCCATCTCCTGTTACCTGAAGAAATAAGAAGAGAGACAGAATCAGAGGGGAAGCAAGGCAACATGCATAGCAGCGCAAGCTCCGGCCAGTCCTTGCCGGATCTGGTGGATGCGGTGGCGGGCATGAACAGATCTGGGCCGCGGGGTTCCATTCCTGCCTCTAGGAGCTCGATTTGGAGCTGGGGACGACCGCGGCATGAGCTGCGAGCTAACATTCCACGGCGGGGTGGAGCTGTTCCTGTTAGACAAAGAGAGAGAGACGAGGTGAGAGAGGGAAGAGGGAAGGGAGAAGGAGCAGGGTAGGCGGGTTGACCCAGGTGGTCGACGGCGGGGGGCTGCTGGCTGCTGCTGCTTGGGGAGCTCTGCGCTGTCCTGGGCTCGGTCAACGGCACGCTCCCGACGAGCTTCGTTCCTGTTGGAGACCCATGTCTTTCGTTCCTGGTACTGCTGATCGACGCGGCTGCAAAAGGCGCTCGAGGCACGAGCGAGCTCCATTGGTCGGCATGCAAGACGAGGGACGCGGTCGGGCACAGGAGAATTTTGGATCTGGGAAATCTCAAGAGAATGGGTGGTGGCAGCGCTGGACACGGGAGGAATGATTGATGGGACAGGGGTCCTAGGTTGTAGGGTTGGACGCTATATATAGCTAGGTTAGGGGTCATCTGATCCCTCCGATCTTAATCAGATGGTCCAGAAAAGTTAGGCTAGGGGATCCAATTGACAAATCGATGACAGTTTGCGGTAAAACGGGGTTGATCCGGACCCCACGGTCATGATCGTTGGGTTCGGGTTCCGGGAGGTTTTCGGACTGGGTTGCACGTAGGGTTGGTGCACTGTGCAAAGCGGCTAGGTGGAGATGAGAGGGAAAACGGGAAAACTGTCATCGGGTTTTAAAATATCGAAAGACATCCGACGATAGACCGAATACGGTGCCGCTACGGTCGACCGTTCGGGTACCACACGGACTCCGATTGCGACGAAATTTGGCAGGCGGCCTACCTATATTACAATTCAACCGCACGTCAAATATCGACCCAAACAGAGAAAGTTTTACGCACACTTTTAAAACAAGGTTTCGACGATGCCGCGGTCGCGTGCGTGTGTGAATGGGCTCAGAACGAACAACGACGAGAACCGGCAACTAACAACGGATGCAACTTTTGAAAACTGGCGGCAACAGAGATGCCGATGCAATGCAGATGATAGGCATGATGCGATGATGATGCGACAAAATAAAATAGACACACGACGAAAACGGAAAGAGAGGGGAATCTTCTGGAACGTCGGCATCGGGCTGTCACAACTCTCCTATACTACAAGAGGATCTCGCCCCGAGATACAAGAATGAAAGCGGGAGAGGATGAGAAAAGCAAAAGGTAAAACTTAGTCGCTTCTTTGACAAACGAGTGACACCAACAATCCTTGAAGGTTGCAAAGAGATGAGGAATGATATGAGAAAGAAACAAGAATTCACAGAACACTTCGGCAGCACTTCGGTAGGAAAATGGGACAAAAAATTCGATAAGAAGGAAGAATTAGACAATATTCATAACAAACAACTAAATAGAGCAAGGGAACACCATGATCTTGATAGAACAACAAAATAGACCCAAAAGAGCAACATCACAATGCCTCCGGAACAATAGAAGAGGAACTAGCTCATACGGAATAAGAGAATGAAGGGAGAATGACAACTACTAACTCCAATGAACTTGGCAAGCATCCTTGCAACAAGAATTGGACGGAGTTGTAGGAAAAACAACAACGAAAAGAACAAAATAGTAGTGGGCTTATGGAAACCTGTTCAAGCTAATGAAGTGACAACCAGCCACTAACAGAACAAGGATTGTTTGGGAGAAACAAGATATGAAAACTTTCTTACACCAAGAGGATACATTGAGAACTTGGATTAATGGCAAGCACCATAATAGCAACAATCCATATGAAAAGCTTTAGGTGAAATCTAAACCAAGATAACTCAAAGAAAAACTCATGGGTTAAAAATATCTCATGATCATAGAATTGGTGGGATTATTTATATCATTCTTGAAAGGAAATCTCTTCGAGGCTCCTACGCTAACAAGAATGCTATAATACCACTTCAAAGGATAAAGGAAGAACAAATGCACTGAAATGCAAGGGAAAGAATGCTTAAGGTTCTCCAACAAGAATCTTGAAGAACACTTGAGAATGGATTGAAACCTTGATGAACCACCAAGAAGGACCTCCGTATACGAATGAATGATGCAAAGATATCAAGGTAGAAAAGAATAAGATTATGACCTTACCGAGATTTAGATTAAGCCTCACAAAGAGATACTTAAAGAACTTGGAACTCCGAAAAAGAAATATAGGCACTTGAGAAAAGAATTGATATCATGAGCCCTCCGGAAGAAGAATTGAAATCTCTTGGAAGAAGGAAGGACAATAATAAGAATTATGTTATGCTCATCCTTCGTCAAATTAAATTGATGACAAGCAACGGATCTAGCATACAACTTATTCTTCTTGAAAGAACCTTGAAGAGATAGAGAGATAAGCACCGCTTGAAGTATAAACGAAGGAAGCACCGGTAAGAATTCACAATTAAATGGGAACACCACGAATTAATGGAGATACATGAGAATGAAGAGATCATAAGCCACCTGAGCGAAGAAAACTTAAACAAGGCACCGGATAATCGAGAGACGAACGAAGAGACAACAATTGAGAAGAATTAGAGAACGAAAGCTGAAAGCTGAGAACGAAGAAGTCTTCTAAAATGATGGCCTTCGGAGGATCGAGAATGAAAAACAAATCAGAAAAGCACCGGATAGCAAGAAAGGGATTGCTCATGACTGACAACAATTAAGAAGATGGCACCAAGCTGAAATGATGAATCTCCAAGAGAATGAACCAAGATTGAGAGAAACACTCCTTCGGATCTTCAATGGAGAAAATGACGAGAAGAACCTCACCAAGAATAACTGAGACACTCCGAAATAAAGAAGAATGCAAGGTTGAGCCAAATATGAGAATTAACTTAAATAGATCTTGAAGAAGTAATATAACTGATGGAAATCATTCTTACGTCATAGTTAAAAGAATTAATGATCTCCGAGAAAAGATTAAAAGAGCCATGAAAGATCCTGGGAAAGAACATGTGGGTTATGGGCCCACTCAAAGAAACCACCGTTGAAAAGATTGAAAGAAAGATTGAATGCACCGGTACAAATGGAAACTAGATGAGGTTAGCACCCTGAAATAAATGAAAGAATTGAAAACAAGAATTTCTGAGATAACTTCAGCACTCTGGATAGACTAGAGAGAAATGAATAACAAGAAAGGCTGATAAGAATATCCAACATAGGAAACAATTACAAGGATGAATAAGATATAATGAATACGGACAACTGAATTAAATTCATCAGAAAAGATGACAAGAATGAATAAAGATGAACATGAAACTCCTGAGAATCTTCACAATGAATCACCGGGTAAGAGAGAAAAGAACAAACAGCGGAAGCACAATGAAAAGAAAACTCTTGGATGAAAATTGAATCACTGAAGAAAAGGTGGGAGGGCGGGAAAAACAAAGACAACATGGGACAGATGAGTTGAACTCCGGAATAAAATGAGAGAATGATCTTGCAAAATTGGAGAGGATAGAATTCAGTTGCAGAGAAGCACACCGGTTGGAAAAGAATTGATATGACAACTTCGGTAGACAAGAATTGATAAGACGATCTGATTGAGCAAAGAATTGCATTCACATAAAAATATGAGAACACAGATTAGGAAAGATCTGAAATCACCATTGAGATCGAAGCAACTCGCATTACCATAATCAACAAGACAAAGGGAAAGGCTTATGAATCAAGCCAGAACAAACTCATGAGAAAGATTTCGTCCGATATTTTCGTGGACAGGATCGCACGGGCTCGATTTTACAGTAGCCATCAAGTGCAAGGCAGTGCACCCGACATACGAAGCGTCCCCGAGTCGTAGCAAGCTACAAGGACTCTTTAAGACACAACGTGTACCGTTGTAAGTCGACCGTGAACAAACGAAACCACTAGATGTCGAACCCCAACCTAACATCATGCATTTGTTGGAAGATTGTCCTATAAGTAACTACTTGAATTCCCACCTAAGAATTCCCGAAATATCTGGTCATGCAATCTGGTACACGGATACAAGGAGTAATAATCACACAACTCCTATACTAACCCGTCACCTGTATCACATCCGTCAACACACAACCAGAATCTCGGACCTTCATCTACAAGAGACCCTCGTGATCACAATGATACAAAGTATGGCAGTACTCCCGAACAATCTGCACCAGTACTGGGACATTGGGGTTATCTCGCCACTACTAGTATTGAAGAAATTAAGAACATCCTTCATTCTGAGATACTAAGAAATCTGAATGATAACGATGTGCTCAAGAATCCCCTGGAGCTCAACTCCCCTGAAACTCAAAGCAGATAGGAGGCACCAAGACAGAACTCCGTCACATCGGCATCATATAGATCCCAAAAATATCTGCGTGATCCTAAATTTGTTTGGGTGAGAAGAGGAGTAGAATTAAATTATTACGTCAAGATTCCTCACCAGAGCATAGAAGAGGAGAAAAAAGAATCCTACTCTCCGATATATAACTAGACTCAAAGCAGTTTTTACTAGACTCGACTCGGCCAAGTTCGATCAATCAAGGGGGTCCTAGGTCGGTACTGCTCTGATACCAACTTGTCACGCCCAAGATGCGACCCTATCCTCAATTTGGCACATAGGCCTCATCAGGGATAGAAGCGCATCTCATCGTGTCGCAAGAATGGATATCGTTACAAGTACAAGTACTGAAAAGAAGAGATGTATATATAGAATTGGCTTACACTCGCCACAAGCTACATCAGAGTCACAGCAGTACAATACATAATCATCATGAAGAAGAGCAGGGTCCGACTACGGACGAAAACAAACGTGAAAAGAAGAACGACGTCCATCCTTGCTATCCCAGGCTGCCGGTCTGGAACCCTTCCTAGATCGATGAAGAAAAAGAAGAAGAAGCAACTCCAAATGAACAATCAACGCACTCACGTCAATAACCTTTACATGACCTATAACTGGTGTTCTAGTAATCTGTGAGCCACAGGATACTCAGCAATCTCATTTCCAAAGGTATCAAGACTAGCAAAGCTTATTAGATGAGGTATGATTAAGTGGTGAGGTTGCAGCAGCGGCTAAGCATATATTTGGTGGCAAAACTTACGAGTACCAGAAATAAGAGGGGGAAGATCTACGCATAATGGACGTGACTACTGTTGATCAAATGAATGATCCAAAACACCTACCTACGTCAGACATAACCCCACTGTGTCCTCGATCGAAGTAAGAAGTCGCGAAAGAGACAGTCACGGTTACGCACACAGTTGTCATATTTTAATTAAGTTAACTTCAAGTTATCTAGAACCAGTGTTAAAAAAAGCTCATACGTTGCAACATAACCGCGGGCACGGCTTTCTGAAAAGATTTAACCCTGCAGGGGTCCTCCAACTAGTCCATCACAAATTACCACAAGCCACATAGAAATCCTCAATCACGAAGCTCGCGATCTCGTCGGATTCCCTAGTGGAAAACGTCAACTCTGGGATTACCCAAAGCATCACCGGAATCCCGATGCACAAGATATCTCATCAAAGGTAAAACTAATCCAGCAAGGCCGCCCGACGTGTTGACGATCTCGATAGGAGCCGCGTATCTCGTTCTCAGGACACGACGGATGAGCTAGACGTCGGGATCGCTAAACCTCTGGGTGACGAGAGGGGCGCCGGACATCGCTCAGGTGGGCCCAACACTCATGAGGAGCACTGGACCGGGGGTTGATTAAATTATCCTCGGGGTCCGAAAAGTCCCTATGCAATTTTATTAGGTGATTAGGAAAATGTAGTACCAAAGTTGGGCCTTGCCAGACCAGCTTTAATCTAAAACGAATTATCAAGGGGGTCCCCATAACAACCCCGATCGTGTTAGGAGTGCTCAATTATGGAACATAACACCGGTAGCCGAAACTAAGGGGGCAAAGGTGGAACAAAACACCAGGCTAGAAAGGCCGACACTTCCACCTTTTACCAAGTATATAGGTGCATTAAATTAAATAGCATTTAAATATGGTGATATAACAAGGAACCCATGTTTTCACATGGAAGCAATGCACTTGCAACTAGCAACGCTAACACAGGGTTAAGCAAGCGGTATCATAGCCAATCAGTGGTTTGCTAGGTTGAACAGGTTGAAGGTTTCATGGCATTGTTGAGAGGCTGATATTTAACATGTGGTAGGTAACGAGACATAATCGATAGAAGCGATAAAACTAGCATGGCAATGATAGTAATAGTATCTGGGGAAATGGTCATCTTGCCTGAGATCCCGCTTGGAAGAATAACGACTCCGTGAAGCAGACAAACCGACGTAGTCGAACGGGTCCTCACAATCTGGCACGCTGCGGAACTCTATCGAGACGAAGCAAACCGGAAACACAAATCAACACACGGAATTCACCACACGATGCATAACACAAATGATGCATGAGCTTCTGAATACATCCAAGTCACGACATGACAATTCACACAAACAGATACTACACATTAAGTGAAGTTCAATATGCAACGAGTTGCATATTGACGAAACTCCACATTAATTATTTAGTTCTATCCCGATTAGGTACACGTCAATATTAAATGCGGTTTAGCATGGCAAGAGGTGAAGCGTATTTTAAACTACATATCTAGGCATTTTAAAGGAGGTCGGAAATGACATATAGCATCTCCGAGACGACCTCACATGTTAAATTCTAATTCTGTCCAAATTTGTCCTAATCACATTTTAAGTTTGCTAAACAGCAAAACAATGTGGAGCACGTGATTCTACTTGTCGTTCTGGTCCATTTCCATATATGGCACATCTCCAACGGAGCTACGGACAAATAGATACGACCTAAACCGTTTTCAACACTTCGACACGCAAACCGATGCAAACATCACACTAAACAGTTTGAATTATGCATGAGAGTTTGAAAAATATTACCCTACGCAAAATTCTAGTCAAAAACCATATATAACTTACTCCGATCTGATGCACGGTTTAGAAACTACGCTCCTTTGAAAATCAATGCATTTTTCTGAAAGTAAATAAATCCCAAACCAAAAATAAATCTACGAGGCCTAATCTACTAACAGGCCGAGTCTGGCAGCGGCGCAATTCCTAAAAAAATACTATGCATGGATGGGGATTTGATCCCTGGACCTCGTGGTGGGAAAACCTGCCGCGCTAGCCAACTAGACTACTACTCTGTTTATGAAATAGAATAGGATTCTAAGCATATGTAGTAGCACTTCCACGGGGTGCAGGTTAACACAAAAGTGTAAAATTATATTGGCACAACTGTGATTCGAACCACAGACCTGTGGGAAGAAGCCTAGCGTTGCTAGCCGACTTGGTTGTGCTTGTCGGTTGGAACTAGGAGTAGAGCAGAACTACAAATACTAATGATGCTGCAGTTTTTACTTCTACACGAACGCGCAGAGGCATACGCGGTGCAAACAAGGCTACAGACCTGCAACGAACGGGGATTCGCGAGGGTGGCGCGGGCGGAGGAAATCGAAGGCCAGCAGGTCCACGGCGGCGGCGGATCGGCCGAATCTAGGCATGTGGTGGCCGGATTGACTCGGCTGCATGGAGATGACCGATGGCTCCATGCCATCTCCTGTTACCTAAAGAAATAAGAAGAGAGACAGAATCAGAGGGGAAGCAAGGCAACATGCATAGCAGCGCAAGCTCCGGCCAGTCCTTGCCGGATCTGGTGGATGCGGTGGCGGGCATGAACAGATCTGGGCCGCGGGGTTCCATTCCTGCCTCTAGGAGCTCGATTTGGAGCTGGGGACGACCGCGGCATGAGCTGCGAGCTAACGTTCCACGGCGGGGTGGAGCTGTTCCTGTTAGACAAAGAGAGAGAGATGAGGTGAGAGAGGGAAGAGGGAAGGGAGAAGGAGCAGGGTAGGCGGGTTGACCCAGGTGGTCGACGGCGGGGGGCTGCTGGCTGCTGCTGCTTGGGGAGCTCTGCGCTGTCCTGGGCTCGGTCAACGGCACGCTCCCGACGAGCTTCGTTCCTGTTGGACACCCATGTCTTTCGTTCCTGGTACTGCTGATCGACGCGGCTGCAAAAGGCGCTCGAGGCACGAGCGAGCACCATTGGTCGGCATGCAAGACGAGGGACGCGGTCGGGCACAGGAGAATTTTGGATCTGGGAAATCTCAAGAGAATGGGTGGTGGCAGCGCTGGACACGGGAGGAATGATTGATGGGACAGGGGTCCTAGGTTGTAGGGTCGGACGCTATATATAGCTAGGTTAGGGGTCATCTGATCCCTCCGATCTTAATCAGATGGTCCAGAAAAGTTAGGCTAGGGGATCCAATTGACAAATCGATGACAGTTTGCGGTAAAACGGGGTTGATCCGGACCCCACGGTCATGATCGTCGGGTTCGGGTTCCGGGAGGTTTTCGGACTGGGTTGCGCGTAGGGTTGGTGCACTGTGCAGAGGGGCTAGGTGGAGATGAGAGGGAAAACGGGAAAACCGGCATCGGGTTTTAAAATATCGAAAGACTTCCGACGATAGACCGAATACGGTGCCGCGACGGTCGACCGTTCGGGTACCAGACGGACTCCGATTGCGACGAAATTTGGCAGGCGGCCTACCTATATTACAATTCAACCGCACATCAAATATCGACCCAAACAGAGAAAATTTTACGCACACTTTGAAAACAAGGTTTCGACGATGCCGCGGGCGCGTGCGTGTGTGAATGGGCTCAGAACGAACAACGACGAGAACCGGCAACTAACAACGGATGCAACTTTTGAAAACTGGCGGCAATGGAGATGCCGATGCAATACAGATGATGCGCATGATGCGATGATGATGCGACAAAAGAAAATAGACACACGAAGAAAACGGAAAGAGAGGGGAATCTTCTGGAACGTCGGCATCGGGCTGTCACAACTCTCCTACACTACAAGAGGATCTCGCCCCGAGATCCAAGAATGAAAGGGGTTGAGGATGAGAAAAGAAAAAGGTAAAATTTAGTCGCTTCTTTGAAAAACGAGTGACACCAACAATCCTTGAAGGTTGCAAAGGGATGAGGAATGGTATGAGAAAGAAGCAAGAATTCACAGAAAATTTCGGCAGCACTTCGGTAGGAAAATGGGACAAAAAATTCGATAAGAAGGTAGAATTAGACAATATTCATAACAAACAACTAAATAGAGAAAGGGAACACCATGATCTTGATAGAACAACAAAATAGACCCAAAAGAGCAACATCACAATGCCTCCGGAACAATAGAAGAGGAACTAGCTCATACGGAATAAGAGAATGAAGGGAGAATGACAACTACTAATTCCAATGAACTTGGCAAGCATCCTTGCAAGAAGAATTGGACGGAGTTGTAGGAAAAACAACAACGAAAAGAACAAAATAGTAGTGGGCTTATGGAAACCTTTTCAAGCTAATGAAGTGACAACCAGCCACTAACAGAACAAGGATTGTTTGGGAGAAACAAGATATGAACAATTTCTTACGCCAAGAGGATACATTGAGAACTTGGATTAATGGCAAGCACCATAATAGCAACAATCCATAGGAAAAGCTTTAGGTGAAATCCAAACCAAGATAACTCAAAGAAAAACTCATGGGTTCAAAATATCTCATGATCATAGAATTGGTTGGATTATTTATCTCATTCTTGAAAGGAATTCTCTTCGAGGCTCCTACACTAACAAGAATGCTATAATACCACCTCAAAGGATAAAGGAAGAACAAATGCACTGAAATGCAAGGGAAAGAATGCTTAAGGTTCTGCAACAAGAATCTTGAAGAACACTTGAGAATGGATTGAAACCTTGATGAACCACCCAGAAGGACCTCCGTATACGAATGAATGATGCAAAGATATCAAGGTAGAAAATAATAAGATTATGACCTTGCCGGGATTTAGATGAAGCCTCACAAAGAGATACTTAAAGAACTTGGAACTCCGGAAAAGAAATATAGGCACTTGAGAAAAGAATTGATATCATGAGCCCTGCGAAAGAAGAATTGAAATCTCTTGGAAGAAGGAAGGACAATAATAAGAATTATGTTATGCTCATCCTTCGTCAATTAAATTGATGACAAGCAACGGATCTAGCATACAACTTATTCTTCTTGAAAGAACCTTGAAGAGATAGAGAGATAAGCACCGCTTGAAGTATAAACGAAGGAAGCACCGGTAAGAATTCACAATTAAATGGGAACACCACGAATTAATGGAGATACATGAGAATGAAGAGATCATAAGCCACCTGAACGAAGAAAACTTAAACAAGGCACCAGATAATCGAGAGACGAACAAAGAGACAACAATTGAGAAGAATTAGAGAACGAAAGCTGAAAGCTGAGAACGAAGAATTCTTCTGAAATGATGGCCTTCAGAGGATCGAGAATGAAAAACAAATCAGAAAAGCACTGGATAGCAAGAAAGAGATCGCTCATGACTGACAACAATTAAGAAGATGGCACCAAGCTGAAATGATGAATCTCCAAGAGAATGAACCAAGATTGAGAGAAACACTCCTTCGAATCTTCAATGGAGAAAATGACGAGAAGAACCTCACCAAGAATAACTGAGACACTCCGGAATAAAGAAGAATGCAAGGTTGAGCCAAATATGAGAATTAACTTAAATAGATCTTGAAGAAGTAATATGACTGATGGAAATCATTCTTACGTCATAGTTAAAAGAATTAATGATCTCCGGGAAAAGATTAAAAGAGCCATGAAAGATCCTGGGAAAGAACCTGTGGGTTATGGGCCCACTCAAAGAAACTACCGTTGAAAAGATTGAAAGAAAGATTAATGCACCGGTACAAATGAAAACTAGATGAGGTTAGCACACCGAAATAAATGAAAGAATTAAAAACAAGAATTTCTGAGATAACTTCAGCACTCTGGACAGACTAGAGAGAAATGAATAACAAGATAGGTTGATAAGAATCTCCAACATAGGAAAGAATTACAAGGATGAATAGGATATAATGAATACGGACAACTGAATTAAATTCACCGGAAAAGATGACAAGAATGAATAAAGATGAACATGAAGCTCCTGAGAATCTTCACAATGAATCACCGGGTAAGAGAGAAAAGAACAGACAGCGGAAGCACAAAGAAAAGAAAACTCTTGGATGAAAATTAAATCACTGAAGAAAAGGGTGGGAGGGCAGGAAAAACAAAGACAACATGGGACAGATGAGATGAACTCCGAAATAAAATGAGAGAATGATCTTGCAAAATTGGAGAGGATAGAATTTAGTTGCAGAGAAGCACACCGGTTGGAAAAGAATGGATATGACAACTCCCGTAGACAAGAATTGATAAGACGATCTGATTGAGGAAAGGATTGCATTCACATAAAAATATGAGAACACAGATTAGGAAAGATCTGAAATCACCATTGACATCAAAGCAACTCGCATTACCATAATCAACAAGACAAAGGGAAAGGCTTATGAATCAAGCCAGAACAAACTCATGAGAACGATTTCGTCCGATATTTTCGTGGACAGGATCGCACGGGCTCGATTTTACAGTAGCCATCAAGTGCAAGGCAGTGCACCCGACATACGAAGCGTCCCCGAGTCGTAGCAAGCTACAAATACTCTTTAAGACACAACGTGTACCGTTGTAAGTCGATCGTGAACAAACGAAACCACTAGATGTCGAACCCCAACCTAACATCATGCATTTGTTGGAAGATTGTCCTATAAGTAACTACTTGAATTCCCACCTAAGAATTCCCGAAATATCTGGTCATGCAATCTGGTACACGGATACAAGGAGTAATAATCACACAACTCCTATTCTAACCCGTCACCTGTATCACATCCGTCAACACACAACCAGAATCTCGGACCTTCATCTACAACAGACCCTCATGATCACAATGATACAAAGTATGGCAGTACTCCCGAACAATCTGCACCAGTACTGGGGACATCGGGGTTATCTCGCCACTACTAGTATTGAAGCAATTACGAACATCCTTCGTTCTGAGATACTAAGAAATCTGAATGATAACGATGTGCTCAAGAATCCCCTGGAGCTCAACTCCCCTGAAACTCAAGCACATAGGAGGCACCAAGACAGAACTCCATCACATCAGCATCATATAGATCCCAAAAATATCCGCGTGATCCTAAAATTTTTTGAGTGAGAAGAGGAGTAGAATTAAATTATTACGTAAAGATTCCTCACCAGAGCATAGAAGAGGAGAAAAAAGAATCCTACTCTCCGATATATAACTAGACTCAAAGCAGTTTTTACTAGACTCGACTCGGCCAAGTTCGATCAATCAAGGGGGCTCCTAGGTCGGTATTGCTGTGATACCAACTTGTCACGCCCAAGATGCGACCCTATGCTCAATTTGGCACATAGGCCTCATCAGGGATAGAAGCGCATCTCATCGTGTCGCAAGAATGGATATCGTTACAAGTACAAGTACTGAATAGAAGAGATGTATATATAGAATTGGCTTACACTCGCCACAAGCTACATCAGAGTCACAACGTACAATACATAATCATCATGAAGAAGAGCAGGGTCCGACTACGGACGAAAACAAACGAGAAAAGAAGAACGACGTCCATCCTTGCTATCCCAGGCTACCAGCCTGGAACCCTTCCTAGATCGATGAAGAAGAAGAAGAAGAAGAAGCAACTCCAAATGAACAATCAACGCACTCACGTCAATAACCTTTACATGTACCTATAACTGGTGTTGTAGTAATCTGTGAGCCACAGGATACTCAGCAATCTCATTTCCAAAGGTATCAAGACTAGCAAAGCTTATTAGGTGAGGTATGGTTAAGTGGTGAGGTTGCAGCAGCGGCTAAGCATATATTTGGTGGCTAAACTTACGAGTACCAGAAATAAGAGGGCGAAGATCTACGCATAACAGACGTGACTACTGTTGATCAAATGAATGATCCAGAACACCTACCTACGTCAGACATAACCCCACCGTGTCCTCGACCGGAGTAAGAACTCGCGAAAGAGACAATCACGGTTACGCACACAGTTGGCATATTTTAATTAAGTTAACTTCAAGTTATCTAGAACCAGTGTTAAACAAAGCTTCCACGTTGCCACATAACCGTGGGCACGGCTTTCCAAAAAGATTTAACCCTGTAGGGGTGCTCCAACTAGTCCATCACAAATTACCACAAGCCGCATATATAGAAATCCTCAATCACGAAGCTCGCGATCTCGTCGGATTCCCTAGTGGAAAACCTCAACTCTGGGATTACCCAAAGCATCACCAGAATCCCGATGCACAAGATATCTCGTCAAAGGTAAAACTAATCCAGCAAGGCCGCCGGACGTGTCGACGATCCCAATAGGAGCCGCGTATCTCGTTCTCAGGACACGACGGATGAGCTAGACGTCGGGATCGCTAAACCTCTGGGTGAAGAGAGGGGCGCCGGACATCGCTCAGGTGGGCCCAACACTCATGAGGAGCACTGGCCCGGGGGTTTATTAAATTATCCTTGGGGTCCGGAAAGTCCCTATGCAATTTTATTAGGTGATTACGCAAATGTAGTACCAGAGTTGGGCCTTGCCAGACCAGCTTTAATCTAAAACGAACTATCAAGGGGGTCCCCATAACAACCCCGATCGTGTTAGGAGCGCTCAATTATGGAACATAACACCGGTAGCGAAAACTAAGGGGCAAAGGTGGAACAAAACACCAGGCTAGAAAGGCCGAGCCTTCCACCTTTTACCAAGTATATAGGTGCATTAAATTAAATAGCATTTAAATATGGTGATATAACAAGGAACCCATGTTTTCACATGGAAGCAATGCACCTGCAACTAGCAACGCTAACACGGGGTTAAGCAAGTGGTATCATAGCCAATCAGTGGTTTGCTAGGTTGAACAGGTTGAAGGTTTCATGGCATTGTTGAGAGGCTGATATTTAACATGTGGCAGGTAACGAGACATAATCGATAGAAGCGATAAAACTAGCATGGCAATGATAGTAATGGTATGTGGGGAAATGGTCGTCTTACCTGAGATCCCGCTGGGAAGAAGAACGACTCCGTGAAGCAGACAAACCGACGTAGTCGAACGGGTCCTCACAATCCGGCACGCTGCGGAACTCTATCGAGACGAAGAAAACCGGAAACACAAATCAACACACGGAATTCACCACACGATGCACAACACAAATGATGCATGAGCAGCTGAATACATGCAAGTCACGGCATGACAATTCACACAAACAGATACTACACATTAAGTGAAGTTCAATATGCAACGAGTTGCATATTGACAAAACTCCGCGTTAATTATTTAGTTCTATCCCAATTAGGTACACGTCAATATTAAATGTGGTGTAACATGGCAAGAGGTGAAACGTATTTGAAACTACATATCTAGGCATTTTAAAGGAGGTCGGAAATGACATATAGCATCTCCGAGACAACCTCACATGTTAAATTTAATTCTGTCCAGATTTGTCCTAATCACATTTTAAGTTTGTTAAACAGAGAAACAAAGTGGAGCACGTGATTCTACTTGTCGTTCTGGTCCATTTCCATATATGGCACATCTCCAACGGAGCTACGGACAAATAGATACGACCTAAACCATTTTCAACACTTCGACACGCAAACCGATGCAAACAGCACACTAAGAAGTTCTAATTATGCATGAGAGTTGGAAAAATATTACCCTACGCAAAATTCTAGTGAAAAACCATATATAACTTACTCCGATCCGATGCACGGTTTAGAAACTACGCTCTTTTGAAAATCAATGCATTTTTCTGAAAGTAAATAAATCCCAAACCAAAAATAAATCTACTAGGCCTAATCTACTAACAGGCCGAATCTGGCAGCGGCGCAATTCCTAAAAAAAATACTATGCATGGATGGGGATTTGATTCCTACACCTCGTGGTGGGAAAACCTGCTGCGCTAGCCAACTAGACTACTACTCTGTTTATGAAATAGAATAGGATTCTAAGCAGATGTAGTAGCACTTCCACGGGGTGCAGGTTAACACAAAAGTGTAAAATTATATTGGCACAACTGTGATTCGAACCCCAGACCTATGGGAAGAAGCCCAGCGTTGCTAGCCGACTTGGTTGTGCTTGTCGGTTGGAACTAGGAGTAGAGCAGAACTACAAATACTAATGATGCTGCAGTTTTTACTTCTACACGAACCCGCAGAGGCATACGCGGTGGAAACAAGGCTACAGACCTGCAAAGAACGGGGATTCGCGGGGGTGGCGCGGGCGGAGGAAATCGAAGGCCAGCAGGTCCACGTCGGCGCCGGATCGGCCGGATCTAGGCATGTGGTGGCCGGATTGACTCGGCTGCGTGGAGATGGCCGATGGCTCCATGCCATCTCCTGTTACCTGAAGAAATAAGAAGAGAGACAAAATCAGAGGGGAAGCAAGGCAACGTGTGTAGCAGCGCAAGCTCCGGCCAGTCCTTGCCGGATCTAGTGGAGGCGGTGGCGGGGATGAACAGATCTGGGCCGCGGGGTTCCATTCCTGCCTCCAGGAGCTCGATTTGGAGCTGGGGACGACCGCGGCATGAGCTGCGAGCTAACGTTCCACGGCGGGGTGGAGCTGTTCCTGTTAGACAGAGAGAGAGAGACGAGGTGAGAGAGGGAAGAGGGAAGGGAGAAGGAGCAGGGTAGGCGGGTTGAACCAGGTGGTCGACGCCGGGGGGCTGCTGGCTGCTGCTGCTTGGGGAGCTCTGCGCTGGCCTGGGCTCGGTCAACGGCACGCTCCCGACGAGCTTGGTTCCTGTTGGACACCCATGTCTTTCGTTCCTGGTACTGTTGATCGACGCGACTGCAAAATGCGCTCGAGGCACGAGCAAGCTCCATTGGTCGGCGTGCAAGACGAGGGACACGATCGGGCACAGGAGAATTTTGGATCTGGGAAATCTCAAGAGAATGGGTGGTGGCGGCGCTGGACACGGGAGGAATGATTGATGGGACAGGGGTCCTAGGTTGTAGGGTTGGACGCTATATATAGCTAGGTTAGGGGTCATCTGATCCCTTCGATCTTAATCAGATGGTCTAGAAAATTTAGGCTAGGGGGATCCAATTGAGAAATCGATGACAGTTTGCGGAAAAACGGGGTTGATCCGGACCCCACGGTCATGATCGTCGGGTTCGGGTTCCGGGAGGTTTTCGAACTGGGTTGCGCGCAGGGTTGGTGCACTGTGCAGAGGGGCTAGGTGGAGATGAGAGGGAAAATGGGAAAACCGGCATCGGGATTTAAAATATCGAAAGACGTCCGACGATAGACCGCATACGGTGCCACTACGGTCGACCGTTCGGGTACCAGACGGACTCCGATTGCGACGAAATTTGGCAAGCGACCTACCTATATTACAATTCAACCGCACGTCAAATATCGACCCAAACAGCGAAAGTTTTACACACACTTTTAAAACAAGGTTTCGACGATGCCGCGGGCGCGTGCGTGTATGAACGGGCTCAGAACGAACAACGACGAGAACCGACAACTAACAACGGATGCAACTTTTGAAAACTGGCGGCAACGGAGATGCCGATGCAATGCAGATGATGCGCATGATGCGATGATGATGCGACAAAAGAAAATAGACACACGACGAAAACGGAAAGAGAGGGGAATCTTCTGGAACGTAGGCATCAGGCTGTCACAATATATTAGTGAACTACCAGCTACCTCTTCTTTTTTAGTTGTTAAATGTAATGTCGTAGGTTCTGAACCTTATTTGAATTGAATGTGTGGAAACTATGTTTTTATCAACATGGTCTTTGAAGTTTGTAATGTTCCTCTTTTCTTTCTTATTTTTGTTAATTTTTTTGAACCTGAAACACATGTGTGTTTGTAGGACTTGTGAAGTAGATTTTTTGTAATAACAGTTGTAGAACTATTTTTCCTTGCCAAAGAGAAATAAAACATTACTTGCAACAAAGAATAGGTGTGTGAGTTAAACTTACACAGGACACAAGCAACAAATAATACTTATGTTTTTTCAAGTGAGTTATCTAATCTGCTTCATGGACCTAAGTACTGGACCTACCGCGTACGCAATCGTGGACCTATCGCGTACGCACCCGTGCGTCTACCTCGCGTACATCTGTGGTTTTTGTTTTACATCACCGAAGTTCCTGGCAAAAAAACCCGAACTTTCGTGTTTCCTCTAGCACACGCACGCTCGTGGACCTACCACGTACGCACCCGTGTGCTTACCTAGGGTACATCCATGGTTTTCATTTTACATCACCAAAGTTCCCGGCAAAAAACTCAAACCTCCATGTTTCCCTCCAGCACACGCACACCCGTGGACCTACCGCGTACGCACCCGTGCGTCTACCTAGGGTACATCCGCGGTTTTCGTTTTACATCACCGAAGTACCTCGCAAAAAACCCAAACCTTCGTGTTTCCCTCCAGCACACGCACACCCGAGGACCTACCGCGTACGCACCCATGGTTTTCGTTTTACATCACCGAAGTTCCTGGCAAAAGACCATCCCTATTAACTTCAAGACGCGTGGACGGAGTGGTCCCAAATTAGCACCACTTCATCTCATGCTTAGATTCTTACATCCATACAAAGCATGCAAAATAAAAAAAGTACGTACTACGTAGCTACTCCTCATCGAAGATGTGAACTATCTCAGCAACCTCCGACGGGTACATATGTGTCACCTGCAGCTCGGCACCCTCTGGCACCTCCTCCTGTTCCGCTTCACCCTCCTCTACCGCCATCTTTGTGTCAAGTTCGTCGAAGAGAGCGTCCAGCTCCGCCTGCTTCTGCCGGATAACTTGCTAGTATGCATCCACCTCGGCATCATCCTGGATGGACTCCATGATGGCCTGTTTCTCCACCATCATCTCAACTAGGGCGACGGAAAAGTATGTGTCTTACTCCTCCATGTTGAGCATCGGAGAAGGCTGCTCCGCTTCGTCCTCCTCCTGAAACGCCACCTCCATTAGCTTCGGCAGCTGCCCTCCTTCCTCGTCTTCCGTCCGGTCCTTCACATCCTCCTCCTGCTCCGGCGAGTTCGGAGGCAAGCTGGCAGCGACGCGGGCATCGCCTACCTTGGATCTCCGCCTCAATCTGCATCCGGCACTCAGGAGTGAGCATCGCGTAGGTGGCGATCTTACGGTGGACCATGATGATGCTGGAGAGCTTGCGAGATCGGTGTTTAGAGGAAACAGAAGGGCTCGGGTGGCGGGTGGAGACGAAAGAGGTGGGTGTTATAGGTCTTGGGAATGTCGGCCGGCTTAAATTGAGAGACTTGGTGTCGGACGACGAGCCAGAGGGGTGACACACGGTGTTAACAACACGGTGGCGGAAGAAGCATCCTTCTGTATTCTGAGAGTGAAAATGCCGACGAACGAGTCGGTGCTTGACCCCATAGTCCGAGCGACGTGGCCCTAGCCCCTCTCTGCAGGCTCCACTCGTGTGCCTGTAGGGGCTTCACTCCCGTGCATGTAGAGGCTTCAATATAGTGACTACACGGGCTGCACTACCGTGCCTATAGGGGCATCACTCCCGTGGCTGTAGAGACATCACACGTGTGCCTGTAGGGGCTTCGCTCCCGTACCTATACAGGCTACAATCCCGTGGCTATAGGGGATGCACTACCGTGTATGTAAGGGCCTCCCTCCCATGTCTATTGGGGCTTCACTCCCGTGGCTGTAGGGGCTTCACTCACATGCCTGTTAGGGGCTGCACTCCCATGGCTATAGTGGCTGCACTCCCGTGGCTATAGAGACTTTAAAACTCTTTTCAAACCACACTTTTGTGTATGCAGAGGGTGTTGATACCAATGCCTCAAGAACTCCACGTGCGTGACTATAGAGGACTCACTCCCGTGCATGTAGGGGTTTCAATATCGTGGCTGTAGAGGCTTCACTCGCGTGCATGTATGGGCTTCCGTTCTGTGCCTCTAGGGGCTTCAATCTTGTGGCTATAGGGGATACACTCACATGCATGTAGGGGCATCACTCCCGTGTATATATAGGCTTCCCTCCCATGCCTGTAGGGTCTTCACTCACGTGGCTATAGATGTTGCACTCCCGTGGCTATAGATACTTTAAAACTATCTAACTCGATATTCAGATGCATGACACTGCTACCACACTTTTGTGTATGCAGAGGGTGTTGATAACAGTTCCTCGAGAACCCTACGTGCGTGACTGTAGAGGCCTCACTCCAGTGCGTGTAGGGGCATCACTCCCATGGCTGTAGAGGCTCCACTTCCGTGCATGTATTGGCCACACCCTCGTGTTTGTACTGGCTTCACCCCCATGGCTATTGATGCTTCACTCCCGTGCTTGTATGGGCTTGACTCTCGTGCCTGTAGTGGCTTCAATCCCCTACATGTTCCTGTAGAGGCTTCACTCCCGTACACGTTCGTGCATATCGCTTGTATAAATCCATGCTTCATATTTTACTCTCTGTTGAAATGTTTATCAGGCAAAACAAGGATGAGACTACTTCATGCAGCTAATGTATGACAGTTCGAATGAACCAACGACGTTTGCAATCTAATATATATTATATGAACAGCATGTCATGGGTCTTTTGGATCTCCATTAATATTGCAATATAACATTCATATCTAGAACACTACAACTACACGGCCTCCATGTCCAATCATAAATATATACCAGACGAATAGTTTTCCCAATGTTGTCCAATCAAGAGGACACCTAACAATCATTCTTCAAGAATTTCATTTATCGTGAGAAGCTCGTACCTATTCGCACAGCCTTTCTCAACAAGACCAGAGATGACGGTTTCCATCTTCTTCTTATTCCCCTTCCGCATATTCACCTCCTCCTCCAGAAAATCTCTGTCCAGCTTGGTATCATCTCTCTCCTCCTCAATATTCTGAAAAGCACCCTGGAGACAGGCATGAATGGACTTGAGCTCTTTATGATCGATGTCGATTTGCTTCTTCTGCCTTTCAAGGTTCATGAGCTTAAGGTTCAATTGTTTGATGTCCCTTTTAAGCTTGCTTATCTCTTCTTTTTGTTCATGGCGTTCGCTATTACCCTTATGCAAGAACTTCCAAAGCTTGAGTAGGTACCTCTGCATTATAAGAGGCCAAGGTTGATCAACCGATTTCATGATTCCACAGTTCGCACCTCTCTACACGGGAAAAAGGGACAAAACAAATGGGAACAAAGATAATTAACGTACTACATAGTATTTAAAATTGCACTAACTTTCTTCTAAAGAGCCTCAATTAATTGCGGCTGGCAAAGATACAAATTTTAACAGCCAACACTTGTAAAACTAACTTATTTAGAAAGTATGCATTAAGTTAGAAATTTTCTTAGTACAATTAATATGTTTTCCTGAAGAAACTAGCGAACGTT
Source organism: Hordeum vulgare subsp. vulgare (assembly GCF_904849725.1). Lineage (NCBI taxonomy): Eukaryota > Viridiplantae > Streptophyta > Magnoliopsida > Poales > Poaceae > Hordeum > Hordeum vulgare. Next base: position 357,623,972 of record NC_058520.1, read on the forward strand.
AAATGGTAGCCTGGTAGAAAGCTAGATATAATAGGCAGTGACTTTTAAAAGTAGTAAGATAGATACAATAAACAACGACTTTAAAATTTTGTTTTTAAATGCCTCTTATAATGGTTCCAACTAAAAAGAGTGTTCATCACTTTTTTTTGTAACTATGTCTCCTATTTGAAACCAATTTGATGTAACAAAGAAGTAATGGGGATTACTAAAGTGGGTGAACAGCCAACACCAGTAAAACTAACTTAGTTAGAAAGTATGCATTAAGTTAGAAATTGTCTTAGTACAAGTAATATGTTTTCCATAAGAAACTAGCGAACGTTAAACGGTAGCCTAGTAGAAAACTCGATATAATAGGCAGTGACTTTTAAAAGTAGTAAGATAGATACAATAAACAACGACCTTAAAATTTTGTTTGTAAATGCCTCTTATAATGGTTCCAACTAAAAAGAGTGCTCATCAGTTTTGTTTGTAACCATGTCTCCTATTTGCAACCAATTTGATGTAACAAAGAAGTAACAGGGATTTCGAAAGTGGCTAACTTTGACAGCACAGCCGTAGAACCTCCTTCCGGTGTCACTTCCTTTGGAGGCCACACACCTAAGAGGCTTGGTGTCGTGGAGCACACAGTATAGAGGAAGGTCTCCCTCTTTACCATGAAAATATTGGTCTACGATTGTATCAGGGTTCTCCTACAAGTACACAAGTACCTTTTGAGGTCAAATCAAATATTCCCAAAAACAAAACACCAACATTAGAAATGCCCATGTAAGCGGAAATCTCTTACATAGAAATTGAAATCCATGTCATGGAAGTACATCTCTTCATTCTTCATCTCTTTGTTGATCTTAGATGTCGACATGGTACAACGGCTGTGGGAAGAAGCGGCGCCGTCTTAGTCGTCGTATCAGTGAATATACAAGACGGTTGGGGTGGTTTGGAGAGAGGGAGAAACAAAGCTAAGGACGCGGTGATACACGAAGAAGGCACCGCACAGGGCACGAGATCCTCACCCATTTGGCACCCTGCCGTTTTGGCACTCACACGTGGGTCCGTTGGGAACCTGACCCACATGTCAGTATCCCAACCCTCATAGGGAGTTTTCACATGGTCCCACTCCACCAAACATCTATCCGGTGATGAAAGATCCCACCTACTTACCACTTTTTTCTGGTATTTTTCTTGCGCCGGGAGGAGTACTTGGCGTGAATAAGCGGCATCTACAGAGGGAAATAATGGGGTGAACTTGCAGAGGTTACTTCTAGCTCTCGCATCTCTCTATATCCCTATCTACCTCTCCCTCTCTCTTATTATAGAGAGTTTTTAGTTTCATCAAGACATCCATTTGTCCAATAATTACTCCATAAATACGAGGATGTGTGTATCTTGTAAACAGAGTTACTTGCTCTTCCACTTTATCCTCACATATGGTTCTTTCACTTTAGCGTGTTCCCCTCTTTCTATCTATGGTTCGTTTGTCTTACTTTGATCTCCACACTTTTTAGAGTGTTTTTCAGTTATCGTGTGTCGGATTCCTGCATATGTTACCTCTTTTAAGTATTTGGGCAAACAATCTTGAGGGAATGGAGTTAGTTGTTTTCCGCTAGTCTCTGCCACTCGTAGTAGATGTGTGAATTTTTCTTTATATAGACACTAACATCAAAGGATATATATTACTTTGTCTTTTCTCATTAGATTGAGTATATAACACCGATGCATAGTATTTTAACTGTCTCTTGGCATAAATGGTTACACATATTGTCATAGATCTATATAGTCTTTTTCCAGATGTGATGCATCTCGGTCTTATATATTGTTTTATATTCGTAGACAGCGATGAACTGCGATGTTTGCGAGAACCTCGGTTGTCAGTGTGGTGAATCCGCTGTTGACCACTCTTTCTTGATTGTCCCTTTGCCTCGTTGTTATGAGTCGTACCTGGTAAATTCTGGGTACCAGTAACAAGAACATTTGTTTTGTGCCTTTGCTTCTACCGTTCTTACATAAGGAATAATATTAATTGAGCAATATAAGAGATATAAATAATGACGCATAATCATTCTTGTTAGTAGCTTTTTGGCATGGTTGTTTTGATCTATGAATCATACTTATTTTTTCTTCTTATTTGGCAGTATGTCCCTTGCTATTACGGGAAGCAGGTCCTCTCTTTGATTTCTTTATGGAATGAAGAAGCTTTAGATGATGATTTTGGAGAATATGGTTTGAACCTTGTGTTTGGCACCGATGAGGAGTTGCCATACAATATTAAGTTTACTCATTGCACTGACAGGCCAAGTTTCATGGTCCTGGGTGGGAAAAGATGATACACGACTATGATATGTGTTACGGTGATATTATTAAACTAGATTTGCAAGGCGGAGATTTCTTCTTTCACATTGAAATGCAGTTGAATGAAGCTCGAGGGAGTCACGAAGCCATTCCCAAACCTTATGTTCGTATGTTAGACTCGCCTATCAAAAGACCATGTGATCTGAATTTCGACAAAGATCGTCGGACTAAATATTTCTTTTTAACATGTAGTGTAAGATTTATCCTTCATAGTGACCCCGTAGTCAATATTTCTAAGTATACCTTAATTAATTTTCAATTCATTCTGACATATTGATTTACCATGCAGCCACCATATTTTTCTTTAGACATGTTGACTTATAGATGATTTTATTGTTCAGCTCTTGAAGATCTTAGTATACCCCAGAGAAGCTACATAGGCAAGACTGTCTACACGCGAGGCATAAAATTTTCCTATACTGAAATGGTGTGCGTGACCAACCTTGTTTTAAGTGCTAAGGACATCCCAGTGATTGCCTTCGTGCATTGTCTAAATTTTAGCAATGTTCAGAAAGGCCGTTTGGTTAGTCATTTTTTTCTTTCTACAAGCCAACCTCCACATTTCATTCCCCTTGATGCAATGCCACAACTTACAATGATTTGTTTTTGTACAGAAAATACCTACTGTTGTTGCCAATGCTCTCAGGATGAAGCTTAGATAGGGCAGCACCAGACTTGTTGAACTTTCTAGTTCCGTCGATTTGCCTCGCACATACTTCTTGCACAAAGATGGAAGGTTGGCAATATCCGGGTTTTCTACTTTGACAAATGAAGTTATGTTGACAATAGGCTTGGTTGTGCTCTTCACAATCCTCAAGGGAGCCGTGGCCAATAAGGAGTTTCTCTCATTTGTAATTGTTGGTCTCTACAAGAAAGCTATCTGAAGTGTGGCGCTTGCAGCAGGGCTCGGTTGCACAAATAATCATTCAACTTTTGCATCGTTTGTAAGCTAGATACACAACTGTAGGTAGGACTAAGAAATCGTGGCTCTTTTGTATTAAACCCGTGCATATTCTTAATGAAAAGACATGCTTATGTTGGTCGTGCGGCCGTGATTCTCAGAGTGAACGTGTCAGCGCAATTTTCTATGATATGCATTACCCAGGCACGGCCGTCCAAGGGTGTACAATTCAGCAGAAATGCTTGCAAGGTGTGGATTCGTACCTTTGACAACAACTATGTGGCTGGAAACATTCGAAATACTATAACTAAAAATGACATATTAACTCTTATACGTTTACACTAGTTCATATTTGTTGTACCATAGAACTACAATAAACTTGTTTGATCTATAAGAAAATGCATGATTAGAACGAAAACTACAATGACAAGAAAACCTATGTTTAGAAAAAGCAAACAACCTACTTGATGTAATGTAAAGCAAATGTGATCAGGAATCTAAGATGACTAGAGACCAATCCATCATTTTCATGGCCGGCACCATCCAAATCTGCACCACGCGTAGTCTCCCCAGGTCCTTTCACGCTTCTTGGACTTCTCGAGCTTTGCACAGTGAAGTCCTTCCTGAGTGAAGGTGATGCGGCTCCATATCTCGTATGCGGTGTAAGCGTCCTTTGTTGTGTACTCGGCATGCTTCATGGACAGGGGCATGCACTCCTAGTGCCTCTGATATGCGTTGGTCAGCTTCTACTTCATGGTCATGTAGTAGTCACCAATGAGCATGCTGGAGACGTCACCAAGCGAGTCCATATACTTGATGCTTTCGGGCACCCTCCATTCTTTCTGGATGTCAACGAAGTGCGTGATCTGCGGGATCACACGCTCCAGCTTCTCGATATCCCGATCGATGGAGAAGCCAGCAAAAGTGTACCTTGAGTCGAGGAGGAAGTTGTCGAACCCCGTGCACCTGTCTTCCGCGGTGCTCAGTGGGAATAGCAGCACCGGCTTGGTCTTGTCGACAGAGGGCTGGATGACGGCGGCCTTATGCTTGTGTGCTTCCTCGTTGGTGTACTCAATATCAACTTCGACGATCTTGTTGCGTTGTATCTGGAGGTGCTGCTCATACTGATTGACGATGGTCTCCACCTTCTGCACGAGTCATGCCTGGCGTGTCGTTGTTGTTGTTGTTGTATGAGTCGTGCCTGTCGCACGCTCACCCATGGATCTACTGCGTACACACCCATGCATGCCTGTAGTATAAAATCATGCTTCATATTTCCATATACCACATGCTCACCTGTGTATTTACTACATACACACCCGTGCATCTGACCCCTCACCTACCCCCTCCCCACTCAAGCCTTTCATGATTTTTTCTTGCATCCGTGCAGCGAATACCTAAACGACTTTCTAGATATACCTCATAGAGCTTTGCTCAGACCTCGGAGGCAGCGCCACACCCCGACAAATGGAAATGGGGATAAAGATGAATATGGAGATGAAGATGAAGAGGAGGATGAAAATGGAGATGGAGTCCGCTGCCTCTAGCAGCAATAGGACGCCATCCTCTCTGGTTTTGACGGTGGTCGAAGGGGCGAGAAGCGGCGACGCCCCTTGAACCGAGGAACAAGAAGATGAATCTAGTCCGGACATCATCAGTGCCATCCTAGACACAATCCTAAGTCAGATCGTCTCCCGTTGATCAAAAGACTTCCTGTATCGAGAGTTGGAATCCAATAGTGCAATGACCTACATGATCAACCACTGCTCCCCTGATCTGGAGTGATTGTTCCTTGAACCCTTTGAAAATCACATGTATCTACGAATAAACTCACAAACCCTTTCAACATTATGCATTCCTCACGGAAAAAGAGGTGATCTCATCAGTGAGACGACCATGCAACTCGCTGGTCGTTATCCTCTGCAAGATCACTCAGTAGAGAGTAAAATGTTTTTGCTTACTACACATAACTCGAGAGTATAAAATGTTGTTGCACCAAGATAAAAGGAGACTAAGTAGTTTGGTTTTGGCAATTGCGAGCTCCTTCATGGGTGCACAACATAATAACAATGTTGTTAATAAGGTTACAGATTCAGCAAAAGGTACATGCATTGTTTCAGCATAGTAACAATGTTGTTAACAAAGTAATAGATTCAGCAAAAGGTACAGGCAATGTTTCACCAACCTAGACAGAAAAGTGGCGGCAATATCTAGCCCCAACGTTGTTTCAACAGTTACAAGCAAAGTTGTCAGAATCGTGACTCAAGTCTTAGAATCGTACGATCCTACGATCCAAACTAGCCCCTCCGATTCTACGATTTTGCTCGTAGAATCTAAGTTTCTACGATCCTGATAGTTAAGATTCTACGATTCACAATCCTATCAACGGAGTTCCGATCCGATTTAGAATCGCGATTCTGACAACTTTGGTTACAAGTGAATGGATCCGATAAATCCGGGTGCTCAAAGCGTGTGTGTCTTAAATCCAGGTGCTTGTGGTCGCAACTTGTCGACAACCTAAGGAAAGCATATTTAGAAACCTTTTTGTCCCACTGAAGCACCTCCCATTGTTGTTTGTAAAATCCTTCCATGAAGTCTTCGTGAGAAAGAAACTTAAGCCTGATAGTCTCAAGTTGTCTTGCGTTTAGGATAAATAATGTTGCAAATTGAATGCTTTTCTCGCATTGTATATAGCCTAAAAGCGTCACAGACTTCAAACGAACGTCGTAATGGTGCTTACAAGAACAATCATTTGTAAGACTTTCCTCATTAGAGACTCCTCCCTATATAGGCACAAAGATTTAAAATGCTTAAGTTCTATAAAGAAAAAATCTATTGAAACAACAAGTGAATGATTAGTTCTAACTACCTCCGTTCTGATAAAAGTTTTTTTTTACTTTTTGTCTAGACACACATGTGTCTAATACATACATATTTGTACATGATATACAAATCTAAGACAAGCCTTTTTAGATGAATGGAGTAGTACACCATGCATGGTGATACGCACCAACGTATCTATAATTGTTGATTCTTCCATGCTATTATATTATGTGTTTTGGATGTTTTATATGCATTAATATGTTGTTTTATATTATTTTTGGGACTAACCTATTAGTCTAGAGCCTAGTGCCACTTTCTGTTTTTTCCATGTTTTTGAGTATTGTAGATAAGGAATATGAAATGGAGTCCAAACGGAATAAAATCTCTGGAATGATTTTTCTTGGACCAGAAGAAACCCAGAAGACTTGGAGTAGGGGCAGTGCACCTGCCGGGAGGCCACAAGCATGCAGGGCGTGCCCTAGGGGGGTGCGCCCCCTTGCTTGTGGGTCCCCGTGAGGTCTCCTAACCCTATTCTTAGGCCTATAAATTCCCAAATATTCCCCCATCGCTAAAGAGAGCCACGAAAATACTTTTCCCAGCCGAGAGCCTCTGTTCCCATGAATAACAATATGGGAGCCTTTTTCGGTAATCTGCCGGAGAGGGAATTGATCATGGGGGGCATCTACATCAACTCCATTGCCCCTCCGATGATGCGTGAGTAGTTCACCACAGACCTGCGGGTCCATATCTAGTAGCTAGATGGCTTCTTCTCTCTTTTTGATCTTCAACACCATGTTGTTCATGATCTTCATGGAGATCTGTTCGATATAATACTCTTTTGCGGTGTGTTTGTCGTGATCCGATGAATTGTGAGTTTATGTTTAGATTATCTATGGATATTATTTGAATCTCTTCTCAATTCTTATATGCATGATTTCATATCTTAGCAAGTCTCTTCAAGTTATTGGTTTGGTTTGGCCAACTAGATTGGTAATTCTTGCAATGGGAGAAGTGCTTAGTTTTGGGTTCAATCTTGCAGTGTCCTCACCCAGTGACATAGTAGGGGTAGCGAGGCACGAATTGTATTGTTGCCATCGGGGATAAAAAGATGGGGTTTTCATCATATTGCTTGAGTTTATCCCTCTACATCATGTCAACTTACTTAATGCATTATTGTGTTCTTCATGAACTTAATACTCTAGGTACAGGCAGGAGTCGGACGATGTCTGGAGTAATAGTAGTAGATACAGAAACGTTTCGGTCTATTTAACATGGACGTGATTCCTATATGCATAATCATAGACTTGGATATCTTCATAATTATTCGCTTTTCTATCAATTGCTCGACAGTAATTTGTTCACCCACCGTATTATTTTCCTTTATGAGAGAAGCCTCTAGTGAAACCTATGGCCCCTGTGTCTATTTTCCATATTATACTTTCAGATCTATAAACCAAAAATACCAAAAATATCTTGCTGCAATTTATTTACTTTTGTTTCCACAATCGTTTATATCTATCTTTCTTAGATCTCATCCTTGCAAATAGATGGCCTCTGAAGGGATTCACAACCCCATTTTAGCGTTGGGTGCAAGTGTTTGATTGTTTGTGTAGGTACTATGATTTGGGCCTTGCTTGTTCCTCCTACTGGATTCATACCTTGGTTCTCAGCAAACTGAGGAAAATAATTACCTACTTTGCTGCATGACCCTTTCCTCTTCAAGCGAAAACCAACGCAAGCTCAAGAAGTAGCAAGAAGGATTTCTGGCGCCGTTGCCGAGTCGGCTACATAACAAGATCAAGCCTACCAAGTACCCATCACAAACTCATCTAATGCATTTACTTTATTTGCCATTTGCCTCTCGTTTTCCTCTCCCTCAGTTCTAAAATGATTTTCAGAAAATACCAAAAACATTTTCCTTTTTATTCGCCATTCATCCGCTCATATTTTTTGTTTGTTCGTTTCCATGGCTCAACCCTAAAGTTTTGATTCGTATCTTAAGAAGTTGGAAGATATTGAGAATAATCCTAAGGGGTTCATGTCGCCCCAATTTGACCATACTAGTTTCTTTAGGAACGAGCTTAAAGAACAAAGGTTTATGCTTGATTACATGAATAAATAACTTGATGATATGGCCAAGGAATTTTGTGGTTTGAAATCTCAGTTTGCACCTCAAAAATTTAGTAGCCCAAATTTCTGATAAACAAGCCACCTTAGTTAATAAAATGGTCGCGAACCCAGAATCTTTAAGCATTGATGAAGATCTTAAAGTGATTAATGTGACTCCTATTGTATCTTTTTTTTCTAGTATAAATCTTGAAAAGGATGGGACTGGAGATGAGTCAACTTTAGTTAAAAGGTGTCCCAATGATTCGGGGTTTATAGATCTTAATGATAAGATTGATAAAAGTGGGTTGGAAGAGGTCAAAACTTTAAATAGCAATGAGCGCACTCTTTTGGATTTCAAGGACTTCAATTATGATAGTTGCTCGTTGATTGATTTTGCTTCCTTGTTGCAATCCATGTTGAATTCTCCACACGGTTATAATCAAAATAAAGCTTTTACTAAACATATTGTGGATACTATGATGAAATCTTTTGAAGAAAAACTTGAGTTGGAAGTTTCTATACCTAATTTTTTTTATGATGAGTGGGAACCTACTATTAAGATTAAAATTAAAGATTATGAGTGCCATACTTTGTGTGATTTGTGTGCTAGCATTTCCACGATTCCAAAAACTTTACGTGATGTGCTAGGATTCCATGAATTTGATGATTGCTCTTTAAATTTGCATCTAGCGGATTCTATAATTAATAAACCAATGGGAAGGATTAATGATGTTCTTATTGTTGCAAATAGTAATTATGTGCCCATATATTTCATTGTTCTTGATATAGATTGCAATCCTACATGCTCTATTATTCTTGGTCGACATTTCCTTAGAACGATTGGTGCAATTATTGATACGAAAGAACGAAATATTAGATTCTAATTTCCATTAAGGAAAGGCATGGAGCACTTTCCTAGAAATAAAATAAGATTACCTTATGAATCTATTATGAGAGCTACTTATGGATTGCATACCAAAGATGACAATACCTAGATCTATTGCATTATGCTTAGCTAGGGGCGTTAAACAATAGCGCTTGTTGGGAGGCAACCCAATTTTACTTTTATGTTTTGTTTTTGCTTATGTTTTTGAGTTATTCAGACATTATTACCTCTGTAATAATTGTGTTTTCCTGTTTTAATTGGTGTTTGATCCAAATAAGACCTTCAGAATGGTCTACGGTGTTTGCAAGTTGATTTTGCTGAAAAACAGAAACTTTTGCTCTTAGTCCAAGAATTTTGTAAATTCACTGGAACGTGATTTTGCTCTGAATTAGTTAAACCAGATTTATTTACGAATTGCGCAGATTTTCCTAATTTATCATAACTTTTGGAGTTACATAAGTATTTGAAGTAAACAGATTACTACAGACTGTTCTGTTTTTGACACATTCTGTTTTCTTTATTTTGTTTGCTTATTTTGATGAATCTATGGGTTGTATCGGGGGGTATGAACCATAGGGAAGTTGAAATACAGTAAATATTATATAAATATAAATAAATAATGAGTTCACAACAGTACCTAAAGTGGTGATTTATTTTTCTTATACTAAGGGATCTCATAAGTTTTCTGTTGAGTTTCGTGTTGTGTAGTTTTCAAGTTTTGGGAAAAGCTTTGATGTACTATGGAATAAGGAGTGGCAGGAGCCTAAGCTTGGAGATTCCCAAGGCACCCAATACATATTCAAGGATAACAAAGAGCCTAAGCTTGGGGATGCCCCGGAAGACATCCCCTCTTTCGTCTTCAATCCATTGGTAAATTTACTTGAGGCTATATTTTTATTCACCACATGATATGTGTTTTTCTTGGAGCGTCTTGTATGATACGAGTCTTTACTATTTAGTTTGCCACAATCATCCTTGCTGCACACATATTTTGAGAGATACATACTTTATCGTGAATTAATTAGAATACTCTTTGTGCTTCACTTATATCTTTTGAGCTAGGCAATATTGCTCTAGTGCATCACTTATATCTTTTAGAGCATGACAATGTTTTATTTTATAGAAATTACTAAACTCTCATACCTCACTTATATTATTTTAAGAGTTCTTTAAACATCATGATAATTGGTTTAGGTTATGAATTTAGTCCTAATATAATGGGCATCCAAGAGGCATATAATAAAAACTTTCATATTAAGTGCATTGAATATGATGAGAAGTTTGATTCCTTGCATATAGTTTTGAGATATGAATGTGGTAATATGAGAGTCATGCTAGTAAGTAATTGTGAATTGGAAGAAATGCTTGTGTTATAGCTTGTGATTCTCGTAGATGCACGTATGGTGAACTATTATGTGATGAAGTCGGAGCATGATTTGTTTAATGATTGTCAACCTTTGTGTGGAGGTCGGGATCGCGCCATGGTTAACTCCTACCAACCCTTCCCCAAGGAGCATGCGTCTAATACTTTGCTTTGATAACTAATAGGCTTTTGCAATAAGTATGTGAGTTCTTTATGACTAATGTTGAGTCCATGGATTATATGCACTCTCACCCTTCCACCTTTGCTAGCCTCTATAGTACCCCGCAACTTTCGCCGGTACATTAAACCCACCTTCCTCAAAATAGCCACCATATATTTTCCTCAAATCAGCCACCATATCTACCTATTATAGCATTTTCATAGCCATTCCGAGATATATTGCCATGCAACACCACCGTCCCGTTTTTTATGACACGCACCATCACTTCCGATATCAAGTTGTAATCTTTGAGTTGTAAGTAAATAAAAGTGTGATGATTTGCATTATTATAGTATTGTCCCGTGTGAGCAAAGGATGATGGAAGCTATGATTTCCTTTCCTCACAAGTTGGGATGAGTCTCCGGACTTTACAAAAAAATAAAAGAGGCCAGGAAGCCCATAAAAAATAAAAGAGGCCAAAGAAGCCCACCAAAAAAGAAAAAAAGAAAATAAAAAAAGGGATAAAGAGAGAAGGGACAATACTACTATATTTTTCCACGCTTGTGCTACCAAGTAGCACCCTGTTCTTCATAAAGAGTCTCCTATTTTGTCACTTTCATTTAACTAGTGGAATTACATCTTTTCCGCAACCACTTAGTTTCCTTTTTGAGCTTTCATACACTTATAGCTCTAGGGCATTTGTTACATGGCAATCCCTACTCAGTCAGATTGATATCTATTAATGGGCATCTCCATAGCCCGTTGATATGCCTAGTTGATGTGAGACTATCTTCTCCTTTTTTTGCAACCTCCACCATACTCTATTCCACCTATAGTGCTATATCCATGGCTCACGCTCATGTATTGCATGAGAGTTGAAAAGGTTTGAGAACATAAAAAGTGTGAAACAATTGCTTGATTTTCATCGGGGTTGTGCATGATTTAGATAATTTGTGTGGTGAAGATGGAGCATAGCCAAACCATATGATTTTGCAGGGATGACTTTCTAAGACCATGTTATTTCGAAAGGAAGCAATTTGCTTATTAGTATGCTTGAAGTATTATTGTTTTTATGTCAATATTAGACTTTTGTTTTGAATATTATGGATTTGAATATTCATGCCACAATAGAGAATATTACATGGATAAATATGTTACGTAGCATTCCACATCAAAAATTCAGTTTTTATCATTGCATCTATAGTTTTTGATTGTTCGATGCTATTATATTATCTATTTTGGATGTTTTATATGCATTAATATGTTGTTTTATATTATTTTTGGGACTAACCTATTAATCTAGAGCCTAGTGCCAATTTGTGTTTTTTCATGTTTTTGCTATTGCAGATAAGGAATATTAAACGGAGTCCAAATGGAATAAAATCTCCAGAATGATTTTTCTTGGACCAGAAGAAACCCAGACTACTTGGAGTAGGGGGAAGGACACCTGTCGGGAGGCCACAACCCTGCAGGACGCGCCCCAGGGGGCGTGCCCCACTGGCTTGGGGCCCCTGCAAGTCTCCTAACCCTATTCTTCGGCCTATAAATTCCGAAATATTCCTCCATCACTAAAGAGAGCCACGAAAATACTTATCCGCCGCCCAGAGCCTGTGTTCCCGTGAGATCCAATCTGGGAGTCTTTGCCGGTAATTTTTCGGAGGGGGAATTGATCACGGAGGGCTTCTACATCAACTCCATTGCCCCTCTGATGATGCGTGAGTAGTTCACCACAGACCTAAGGGTCCATAGCTAGTAGCTAGATGGCTTCTTCTCTCTCTCTTTGATCTTCAATACCATGATCTTCATGATCTTCATGGAGATCTATTCGATGTAATACTCTTTTGCGGTGTGTTTGTAGAGATCCGATGAATTGTGAGTTTCTGTTCAGATTACCTATGAATATTATTTTAATCTCTTCTGAATTCTTATATACATGATTTCATATCTTAGCAAGTCTCTTCGAGTTATTGGTTTGGTCTGGCCAACTAGATTGGTAATTCTTGCAATGGGAGAAGTGCTTTGTTTTGGGTTCAATATTGTGGTGTCCTCACCCAGTGACACAGTAGGGGTACTGAGGCACGTATTGTATTTTTGCCATCGAGGATAAAAATATTGGGTTTTCATCATATTGCTTGAGTTTATCCCTCTACATCATGTCATCTTACTTAATGCATTACTCTGTTCTTCATGAACTTAATACTCTAGATGCAGGCAGGAGTCGGTCAATGTGTGGAGTAATAGTAGTAGATGCAGAATCATTTCGGTGTACTTGACACGGGCGTGATGCCTATATGCTTAATCATAGCCTTGGATATCTTCATAATTGTTCGCTTTTTCTATCAATTCCTTGATAGTAATTTGTTCATCCACCATATTATTTTCCTTTATGAGAGAAGCCTCTAGTGAAACCTATGGCCCCCGGGTCTATTTTCCATATTATACTTTCAGATCTATAAACCAAAAATACCAAAAATATCTTGCAGAAATTTATTTACTTTTGTTTCCGCAATCTTTTATATCTATCTCTATCAGATCTCATCCTTGCAAATAACTCTGAAGGGATTCACAACCCCTTTTTAGCATTGGGTGCAAGTGTTTGATTGTTTGTGTAGGTACTATGATTGGGGCCTTGCTTGTTCCTCCTACTGGATTAGTACCTTGGTTCTCAACAAACTCAGGGAAATACTTATCTACTTTGCTGCATCACCCTTTCCCCTTCAAGGGAAAACTAACGCAAGATCAAGAAGTAGCACATGGTATGTGTTTTCATTGTGTGTGAGAATGATCACCTCGATATACAAGTTTTCCAAGCTTCTGAAGCATTATACGAAGGCAATGACCGCGCCCACATTATAATCCATATTGATAAGCAACGTCTTGACAGATTGTACCTCTGTGGATGTGTTGACCGCCGGCAAACACTTCATGAACACTAAAACATAATATTAATACATAATAAAGATTGGATTACATGGAACTTGCTTTGTTCGAATGAATGCAACTAAAAAATATTGTGGAAAGTCAATACCTGAATAACTATACGGTGTTGTGTGATGTTGGATTCATCAAAAATATCAGATAATTTGCCCAAGACATCCAGTTTAGGTGCAGAGATAATAACTATCTGCAAGTTCTCGCTATAATCATCACAAATCAACCGTTGAAGTGAGGAGGCATCCTATATAACAACTTTGCCATGGTGACCACAAATGCCAATGTTATAAGGTTAGGTGAGTTTATTCTGATGCAATGGCTCTTGATTGTCCAAACAAGCATCGGGCATTTGTGTGCAGGGAAACTGCTACCGTCGATTATGCTTTGTAATGAGACTTCGGATATATCAACATCCACAAGCGATAGTCTCCCGAGCAGTGGTAGTTTAAGCGCCCGTACATAATTTTCTGGGAACTTGCAAAGAGCAAAGGTGATGGTGTGGAGAGAAGAGGAAATCTGAGTGTTGAATGCCAGTGGTGATGGCATAAGCAAAGGGCACGAGAATTGTAGTATGTCGCGTTGTCTCATAAATCGTGGGAACATGCAGTAAAACTCAAGCACTTGGAGATTGTTCAATCTGGGGATTCGAGCCATGCATCGACGGTTGAGGGTCTGCATTGGAGGTAGAACGCCGGTATACATAGGTTGTGAATTGCGCCCTCATGGCCTGAGAAGATGGCCTCTGGAATGTTCAAATCAACATCACCGACAGGTTCTCCACTAAAAAACGTTCCAGTGTACGTTATGCAGACGAGCTCCCTTGTTATGGCGAAGTAAGAGGAAATCAACTCAAAATCTGCTTTTTCAAGGGGGTTAAAAACTCAAGGGAGAGGGATGCCACGGCAGTCCAGATTCAGAGGAGCGGTGCGCCAAAGAGGGCGCCGCGGGGTTGAGAGGATTTGAGTGCGGATGCCCTCCTTAGTGGAGAGATGGGAGATGATCTCACCGAGGATGGCGTGCTGGAGGTCGCTGATGCGGTCCGAACTAGACTCCTCTTCCTGATCCTCGGTTCCAGCAAGGGCACCCACGCCGCTTCCAGCCACTACCGCCAAACCCCCAAAGGAGCGCGTCGTCGGTGGCGCGGGCCTCGCCATCTTGGTGCTTGGGGCACCGGGCTGGATCTCCACCTTCGTCTCCATTGCTTGGTTCGCGTCGCCTACGAGAAGCGCTCTATGCGGTGTGGATCTGGACACACGGTTAGGTCTTCACGGCGCGCAGATCCAGACGGCTAAAAATATATATAACTCTGTTTTTTTTAATGTTTGGATTTACACATTTCCATGCCCTTGTGTGATGGAGATTGTTGAGCTGCACATGCACGGTTCCATGTGTAGTAAATCCATGACCATGTGACTGTGCACGGGCTTGTAGCCTCTGCGTGCACGGTTTTGCAAGCATTATCATAGTAACAGGGTTTAACCTCTTATCTTAGGTGAGAGGCGACATTCATGGCTCTCCCGCGGTGCACGTCTTTCGTCGGTGAAACTCAACGGGGGCATTGATCTTCAGACCTCCGGGGCACGCTTCTTCAATGGGAAGGGCCACGCGCGTGCCCCTGTGTGTTGGAAATCATTGCGATGTGACCCCGTTTCCGTGTGTGCACTGGTTGTACAGGCACGGTTCCGTGTGTACCAAAGCCACGAACGTGAGCTAGAATATTAATAGTGATTGTGCAGGGGCATAGGAGAAGAACAATGAGCACTGCTTTGTCTTCGGGCAGAAGCATTTCCGTTCAACATAGTGACAATAGCACTTATGAGTTTAGTTGTGAGATCAAACTGTCCACATAATTTTTGTAGTAGTGTCACGAGATGGTGTTGAAACATCTCTCAAATTCGCAGATAACATCCAAAATGAATATTTCTAATTCACCACAGTTATATATAATAAAGTGATGAAGGTAAACATTGGATTGTTTTTAACTCTAAATTCACACCACTGTCTAGTTGGACATGATTATATATTTAGTATATACGACCACCTCCTATCATAATTATATAGTAAAACGCATCATGCAGTCTGCTAGGTAGGACACTACCAGGACACTACTCCGGAGATATCATTAATTATAAGGCGCAGTAAGCTCATATCTCGCATTCTTGGCCAGTGCTTTTCAATCGTGATCAGGACTATTGAGCCAACCCTCAGCTGAGATTCTTCTGCAAAATCCGAAAACCCTATTACTTCCATTCTTCCGTTAGCTTGTATCGAGTAAGTCATCTTAACGTCGATTTCTTCATAGATCTGTACAAGTCTTACATCGCCTCTTGGTGGAAGGTAGACAAGCTTGGCCTTCATTGTTTTTACAACAGCTGATGTAATTCTATGCAAATTGCTATGACGGAGAAGCAGCTATTTTTTAGCATGCACACAGAACAACTTAATTACTAGTGAATTTTATTAGTAGGTCAAAACAAAAAAAAATCACTTACTAGCCTGTCAGTCATGATATTTGTGACGTTGAGATGGTGGACAAATGGTATTGTTGGGAAGTCATGGGCGTCGAAGAGAAAGTAGATAAGGTCTCCCATTTGTCTATATGACAGTTCTAACCCTCGTGTATGGACTATCATGTTGATGTATTATTTTTCCAAAGCATCAAGTTCATCTAGAGCTAAATAAATAAAAAATTGTTATGCCAATTTGCCTAAAGTAATAATGGCATGGAAAAGTACATGAAGTTATACTGAGAGAGAATCTTTGGATTCAGTTAGTGCAGTTAAAGGCATAGCCGATAGTATTGCTAATGTTTTATTTAAAATCACAAGTAGCTTTGAATAGTTGTGTGAATAGTTTTGTGTATATAAAATTTAAACAAAGGGGTAGGATCATTAATATTAATTGAAACAAGGTACATTGCCGAAAGAAAAATCATAACACAAATCAGAAGTTGTTGTAGGGGTAGATGAAAACCATACCAACTGATAGTTTTGGTTGTGCTCTGTGACCTCCTCGACATTCACTAAGCCTCAGATCAATTCGAATAGAGAGACCTTAGCGATCTAAGTTTATGATGATGATATCTTGCTGGCGAAGGTCATAATCACTCATTAACTTTGTCTAGCCAGGTCCATGAATTTTAGACTTGACAATTTCATTAGTGATGTTTAATTCATATGAGAGATTTTCATTTGTCAAAAGCACGGGATTCTTAATTTTGCCTTCTTCTTCCAGAGCTCGTTGCTTCCATTGGTTCACTAACGAAACCACGTGCTCCCTGCAATAAAATTAAAATGCTTTAATCAGTAAGAAGCAATTCTTGAATTAGTTAAAATGCAGGATTTTCCCGATTCCTAAAAAATGCTTCACGCGGTAGTCTAGCATTTGGTAAAAGATCTTCTTTGAAAAATGCAATCATTTTGCTGATTGTGCACATATGCTTGTAATGGGATCACAAAATCTTCTAGTTTGTCCCATGAGAAACGTAACATGGTAGTAATTTATTTGCATGTCGTGCCAAAACTTTTCTACTTACAATGCATGTCTCGTAACATAGCGGCACGTGAAGTGCTATAGTAGTACATCAACCGTCTGTTTCTAATCCAGGGCAATTGATGTTTTTACAGGTTTTGCAACTCATAATTCTCCTACAAATTATATAGAAAATGTATAAGAAGTTATATGTGAATTTTGATATGCATGAAATTATCAACACAAGCATGTTCGAGTAAAGAGACGTTTACACGCAAAGTACTGAAAAGACATGTGCAACCACTTGATTTATGACAGCTCAGTTCATGCAGTAGTTATAACAGGAAACTAGTGTTTACTTTGTTGCCAATGCAAATATGTATGCCGAGCTAGTTATGGAAGTACCATTGCGAGATATATGTTTCCTGAAAATTTATCTAAGTAATTATGTGTGGTATTAGCCAGTTGCATTGTATTACACACATCTATCTAATAATACGTCAATTTTGCATCCACATGCTCGGATCTCCTTTCTAATTCTAGCACATTCCTCAACTGATGATCTATCAGTGTCATCTACGCACCCACGACCACTCTAACCACACCGTTGTCAGTAAGGGATACCGCGCAACGCCTCCTCCACTTTCCCCTTTAACCTCCGCCCACACCGTTTTTAGTCACAGTGCTACTGGGTTTTCTCTAACGTTCACCTTTAACCTCCACCCACACTGGTGGAGTTTATTTGTCTCCTACGTCTCGTATGTCGTACCTCGCTCGCGGTTGTAGAGCTTTCTCCTGCTCCGACGAGGTCGTTGATGTTGGATATTGACAGCATGCAAAGCTTCGTTCTCGCATTTAGCGGATATGTATGATATCACCGCAAAATTTTAGTCGTAATAGCATAGATCTATCGATTTACTACACGAAGAAACAAAAATCTCCAATATGGAATAGATCATACAAAAAAGTTGATGCGAAAATAGCGAGATAATGTACGAATCGTAGTGAGTTTGAGGACCGAAAGAGAAGAGAGGGCGAGAGAGGAATAGTGAGTGTTATACAGTGGGTTAGTCGGATATTGTTTTTATAGTAACGAGGGGTTTGTACTTGGGGCCACCAAAGAGAATGATGAGGTTTTAGATTTGCACGTAGAAAGCTTCAGTTGCCTCAGGAATCACGGTCGTGCCTTTGTGCTTCGAAATATTCTGGTTGAATGTTCACTTAAACAACCATGATTTTACAATCCAAGGGGGCACGTCTGTGCGAATCAGTTGCAAATGTTTTAATTAACCGATGGAGTATGAGAGGGTCCATTGACACTCTAGTTGAGGCACGAGACTACATGAAGTGTAGGCACGATGTTCAATTTGGTTCCTTAAATGTTTCCCGTGACAATAGATTCAGTGAGAGAGACAGGGGCACAGATCTAACTCTGGGTAAAGCACGTTCGTGTGCGTGTGAATGAGATATTATGTCTAACGGAAAATTCAATGAGAGTAGGCATGGACTACAGAGGCATGGTATTGTGTCTCTATTCACTCTATCCGTTCAATCTAGTTTGAGTGTCGTAGGCATAGGCTTGAAGCCACGAGAGATGTGGAGGCACAGACAACATCATATTCCCCCACATGCGGCAGTGCATCAAAATTAGATGCTAAATGACTGATAATAAGAGGATAAGAAACTAGGTTTGTTTTTTAGCATGCTCAACCCTTTTTTTTGTTAAGCCCTCCATGGTTGCACAAACACGTAGTGAACATGATAAGAGAAAGCACAGTATTGATGTCATTATTATTGCTTCTACTAAACACAAGCTATTAGTGTGACAAGTTTTACACGAGACCTCTATGCTTTACACAGTAATTAGAAGATGACAACTGCATCTCCCAGGCCCTAATTTCAGCATTCGCAAATGAATGGATTTGACAATTCCAAATACTCGACGCGTGTGTTTGCTAAATCCAGATGCATTTGCTCGCAACTTGTTGTTAGTTCAATACTAGCACACTTAGAAGCCCTTTTGTGCATCTGAAGCACCTTTTCTTGCTGTTGGTAGAATTTACCCGTGAAATCTTTGTGCAAGCTGAACTTGAGCTTGATGGTTTGTAGTATGCTTGCATTCTGAATAAAAAATGTCACAAACTCAATGTTTGCCCTTGTGTCTTCATATTATTCAAGTGTTATTGTCTTCAAGTAAATCCCATGAATCTTCAAAAACACCTAGTGCTTTTGGCACCATTCATTTGTTAAACCTCTGTGATCCCATCATGTTGCCTAGATATACAGGAAGACTGAAAAATAGTTAATGTCTAGAAAACACCTAAAATACCGCCAATAATGTTCACTTGTTGTACAAACACAAAATAAAAAAAATATATATATATATATAAAGAGCAACTAAAACCGTTATTGCATTACTGTTATGTATGGGTAAGCCCATGGGATACCACGTATGTGAAGGCCATAGAATACTATGTATGCTACTGTGGTACGGGTTCTCATTGTGTGTTAGATGATCACCTAGATAAATAGGTTATGCATGCATCTAAAGCATCAAAACAAACCAACAAACTCATCTAGTTTAAAACATGTCTGCGAGATATATAAGGTCTTGACGGAATCCATCACTCTTGGTATGTTGTGTATGGACAGATCATTCATTTTATATGGTAGATTATGTTATTACTTTGTGTTTATGAAAGTGAATGCGGCACAATGTATTGTGCAATACCAATACCTGAATAACTGTAGAACCAAAGACGACCTTTGATTCATCGGATAAATCTGAATTTTTTGCCAAGGTGTCCAATTTAGGTGCAGAAACAATAGTTATTTCCAACCGTGTATCTATAGAATCATGGAGCAATCTTTGAAGTGAATGTGCATCCTCGATGTTGAGATTCCCTCTGTCACAATGAATGGCGGTGCTGATAAGATTAGGTGAGTTTATTCGCAGGTAGCATAATTCCTTGTGGCAAACAAGCAGCAGGTATGGCACGGCAGGGCAACGGGAGTGGATCATGTTGTGTAATGAGACCTCCGATATGTAAACTTCCACCAGTGAAAGTCTCTTGAGTACTAGGATGCGAATTGTTTCTACTAGATTGTCTGCTAGTTTTTGGAGGGTGAATGTGACCGTGTGGACTGTGGAGGGAGGAGTAGAACCTCGAGATGGACATCGGTGCTGAGGGCATATATGAAGGGCATCGGTGTGGTTGGTTGACGGCCCGATGGCAGAATTTTGGGAACACATGGTAGAACTCAGTCACTTGGATTTTGTCCAGTTTTGCAAATTGGAGCAACTCATCGATGGCACTGGGTTGGGACTGGAGGTATATCGTTGAGATGCAGAGGCGATGAACGGACCCCTCGTGGCCCGACAGAATGGCTCTAGGAAGGATAATATCGTTAGCGGCAGATTCTAAACGGCAGTCGATGTCGAGAGGTTGGAATTGAGTTCCGGCGTGAGTGGACTCGACTACCTACTTTGTGGGAAGAATGCAGATAATTTCACACCTAATTGTTTCCAGACTGTTAAAGACACGAGTGACCGGGATATCACGACAGTCGAGGTTCAGCGAAGCGGTGCGCCATGGATTTTGCCACCGAGAGGCCACGGCTTGTGTGTGGATGCCATCCTTGATAGGCATATGGTAGATGATCTAGCCAAGGATGGCGTCTGGGAGGTCGCTGATGAGGTCCTTAGAAGATCCACCTTCTTGTTTCTTAGATCCACCTTTTTGTTGCCCAGACCCACTTGTGCACTCGACCCACCTGTGCATGCTCCTAGGGAGCGTACACTCTCCCGTCCTGTCCTTGCCCCTAGTGGAAGGGCACACTGCCCTCCTCGTCTGCAGATGTACAACCGACCTCCATGGTGGCACGAACCTCATCTTCTTGCTGCTGGAGGCAGCCGATTCCATGTCCATTGTGGAGTTTGCGATGCCTTTGCTGAAGCTCTTTGTGTGCTAGATCTATAAAGAGTGTTAGGGTTTTATGATATCGCCCTTTTATTTTCAAAGTACCGTATGTATACATAAAACAATTAATGACACTAGTTTTGATGCAATGGATTGATGGGTGGACGAGACATGCTTGCAATGAAGCAGAGGCATGTCATCAGCGAGCAATAAGCTTATTTTTAGGTGTATCCAGAGGGTGTTGATACCAGTGCCTCGACAACCCCACGTCCATGCCCGTAAAGGCTTCCCTGCGGTACTCGTATGGGCTTCACACTCGTGCCGGTATAGGTTCACTCTCGTGCCTATAGGGGCTTCTAACCCGTAGCTATATAGGCTTCCCCATCATGCCTATAGAGGCTTCAATCTCGTGGGTGTAGAGGCTTCACTCCGGTTTGTGTAGTGGCTTCACTCCCGTGCCTGTACGGGCTTCACTCAGTGCATGTAGAGGCTGCAATCCCGGGGCTATAGTGGCTGCACACCGTGCCTATAGGGGCCTCACTCCCGTGTCTACAAAGGCTTCCCTCCCGTGCATGTACGGGCTTCACTCCCGTTCCTGCTAGGGGCTTCACTCACGTGGCTATGGAGGCTGCACTCACGTGGCTATATAGACTTTAAAACTCACTAACTGGGTATTCGAACGCATTCCACTACTACCACACTTTTGTGTATGTAGGGGGTGTTGATACCAGTGCCCCGAGAATCCCAAGTGCGTGACTGTAGACGCTTCCCTCCCGTGCATGTAGGGGTTTCAATCTCGTGCCTCTAGATGCTTAAATCCAGTGCGAGTAGGGGCCTCACTCCCGTGCCTGTAGGGGCTTCACTCCCATGCATGTAGAGGCTTCAATCCCTTGGCTATAGGGGCTGCACACCCGTGCATGTAGGGGCCTCACTCCCGTGGCTATTGAGGCTTCACTCCCGTGCCAATAGGGGCTTCACTCATGTGCCTCTAGAGGCTTCAATACTGTGGCTATAGGGGCTGCATATCCGTGCTTATAGGGGCCTCACTCTCGTGTCTACATAGGCTTCCCTCCCATGCCTCAAAGGGCTTCACTCCCATGCCTGTAAAGGCTTCAATATCGCGGCTATAGGGGCTGTACACCCGTGCTTGTAGGGGCCTCACTCTCATGTATGTACAGGCTTCAATCCCGTGGCTATAGGGGCTTCACATACGTGCATGTAGAGGCTTCAATCCCGTGGCTATAGGGGCTGCCCACTCGTGCCTCTAGGGGCCACACTCCCGTGTCTATAGAGGCGTCACTACCATGCATGTACGGCCTTCACTCCCATGTCTGTACAGACTTTTAAACTCTCTAGCTGGGTACTCTGACACATACCACTGCTACCACACGTTTGTGTATGCAGAGGGTGTTAATACTAGTGCCTCGACAACCCCACGTGCGTGCATGTACAGGCTTCACTCCCGTGGCTATAGAGGCTTCTCTCTCGTGCCTGTAGGGGCTTCAGTACCGTGGATTTAGAGGCTTCATACCCATGCCTCTAGAGGCTTCACTCCCATGGTTGTAGAGGATTCCCTCCCGTGCCTGTAGGGCCTCACTCCAGTGCATGTAGGGGATTCACCCTCATGGCTGTTGTGACTTCACTTCCATGCCTGTTAGTGGCTTCCCTCACGTGGCTATAGAGGTTGCGCTCCCGTGGCTATATAAACTTTAAAACTCACTAACTGGGTATTCGGACGCATGTCAGTGCTACCACACTTTTGTGTATGCAGCGGGTGTTGATATGAGTGCCTCGAGAACCCCAAGTGCATGGTTGTAGAGGCTTCCCTCCCGTGCCTGTAGGGGCTTCAATCACGTGCATCTAGAGGCTTAAATCCAGCGCCAGTAGGGGCCTCACTCTCATTCCTGTAGGGGCTTCACTCCCATGCATGTAGAGGCTTCAACCCCGTGGCTATAGGGTGTGCACACCCATGCCTGTTGGGGCCTCACTCCCGTGGCTACAGGGCTTCACTCCCGTGCAAATAGGGGCTTCACTCCCGTGCATGTAGGGGCTTCACTCCCGTGCATGTAGAGGCCTAAATACCATGGCTATAGGGGCTGCACATCCGTGCCTGTAGGGGCCTCACTCCCATGTCTATAGAGGCTTCCTTGCCGTGATTCTAAGGGATTCACTCACGTGCCTGTAAAGGCTTCAATACCGCGGCTATAGGAGCTGGACACCTGTGCCTGTAGGGGCCTCACTCCCGTGCGTGTACATGCTTCAATCTCGTGGCTATAGGGGCTTCACATACATGCGTGTAGAGGCTTCAATCCCGTAGGGGCCACACTCCCGTGTCTATAGAGGCTTCACTCCCGTGCATGCAGGGGCTTCACTCCCGTGCGTGTACAGACTTTAAAACTCTCTAACTCAGTATTCTGACGCATGCCACTGCTACCACACTTTTGTGTATGCATATCTACTTGATCGTCCCCATCTACCTCTTCAGCCAGAGTTTGAAGACAATAAAATTGTAATGGATGAAAATGATCCCAACTCGGCTGCGACAAGAATGGCAGCAGAGGCAGCAGAAACCGAGGCTGCTAGAAATAGGCCACCACCAGTTCCACAACTCAGAACTCAAGCTGAGCAAATGGCATTTCTAGTTAGCATTGTTCAAGGCATGGATAAGAACATTCAGGAGATACTGCAAAGTCAGAAAAGCCTTGAGAGAGTCATGGAAACTAAGTCAGAGAGCCCAGTAGTTATATACTTGTCAGGTGATGACGGAGTCGACAGTAAAGAACTCAAGCTGAGCAAAAGCCTTCGTGAACGCTCTTCTGTCGACTCCGTCA
The DNA here is from genome assembly GCF_904849725.1 of Hordeum vulgare subsp. vulgare. Classification (NCBI taxonomy): domain Eukaryota; kingdom Viridiplantae; phylum Streptophyta; class Magnoliopsida; order Poales; family Poaceae; genus Hordeum; species Hordeum vulgare. The sequence goes on from NC_058520.1 coordinate 357,647,716, forward strand.
TCAGCTGTCCACAGAGCCAAGTAGTTATATGCTTTTGAACTTTATGGTAACTTGTTGCCAAAGGGGGGAAATGTATAGATCATAGACTTGGTGAGAGAGAGAGCTTTTGACCTTAATTGCTATCGCTTTGTTTTAAAAACTTTGGTCTTTTTCGATGATTTTATCCTATCTGTGTGATTGATCATATGCTTTACCTTATGTGTTGCTACACTATTATGTCTGAGCTATCTTTGTGATGATCACTCACTTATCTTGTTGGTGCCATGTGTGTTGGGGATATTATCTATTGGATAACCCGCCCTAGTTGGGCCGGGTCACCAAAGCTGGCGACTCATCTAAATGTGGTTCGGGCCTTGGCCTGGTAAGGCCGAAAGTTGTATGGCGGTTTCAGACTATCGGAAGGAGTCCATAGTAGGGAAGGTCTCCAAGCCTTGGAAAGATGGCGACTTAGAGATCGCAAGAGTCACGATTTGTGTAAAGTAAATGACCCTTGTAAACCCTAAGGACTCGACCTGTATATAAAGGCGAGTCCCAGGGAAGAAGAGGGCAGGTTAGAAATCATCGAGTGCTAGGTCAGGCGAGTTACGCCCTCCTTGTAATCGAAACTCCATCAATACAACACAAACCAGGACGTAGGCTTTTACCTCCTCACGAGGGGCCGAACCTGGGTAAATCTCTGTCTCGCTCCCGTTCAACCCCTTTGAGTCGCCACCAAGGTGCGATGGCTCCAACACTAAGTCCTTTCACGAGGACATCTGCCGTGACAAAACCATGATAGTTGGCGCCCACCGTGGGGCCTGCGCACGGTGGAATTGAGTTCTCAAAGGGAGCCCTACCAGGGTTTGGGAGCTATGCGACAGGGCTCATGACCCGAAGCCGTTGCGGGAAGTACTACATCAACAACTTGCTATGGGGGCCCGAGGCGGATTCGCTCGAATCTGGTTACAGGGTCCCCTTTGGCAGGATCAGCGTCTTCACCAGTATGATTGGATCGCCCGTGCCTGAGCCGGACACCTCCACCGACATCGTCGCGCCGGCCAGGTACGTCCGCCCGGTCGTGACGCCAAACCTAACCTGCCCGGTCTTTGTTGGATTCACGCAGGGGTCCGAGGAACCAGAACACTCAGCGACCCAGGAAACCATGCTGGTCAAAACTGATGACGAATCGTCCATGGGCGATTCAGATTCAATCCAGTCTCTACACTGGGGCTTCCTTGGGTGCTTGTCACTGGACATGGACCCCGAAGTTCTTGACCGGACTCGCCGTCAGATCGCCGTTTACATGGCAGGGGCGACTCAACCCTCGCCAAACCCGGCAGGCGGAGATGCAACTGGCGAGACGTCTAGAAGCCCGGCCGTGATTTTGGTGGAGTTAGCAGCGGAAATAACAAGGCTCATGGCGACCCCCATCACATCGGAAAACCAAGAGGCGGTAAACACGGAATTGACGAAGCTAAGAGAAGGGGTGGCAAAGGCTCAGCGGGATGACGAGGTGGAGTCCGCCAGGATCGAGACCCGGCAAGCTCAAATTACCGCTGAGATAGCTCGCTTGAATACCGACAACTGGCGGCTCAAAAGACACCAGCGCGCATCTGACGCCGTCCATCAGCGGAGGTACCAGGGTCGCCTGCCCCCTGATCTCAACCTGACCCGCCTGTTCGACACTCCGCAAACTCCCAGGGCGGGAGCCGCCTCGGGGGGAGGGCCAGGCCAGCCACCGAACCCGCCCATTCAGCCAGCTGTGGATCGCGTTCCCCGATTCCAGACACCTCAAGGTCACTTTTCCAACCCGGTGGATAACGTCCTTGCCGCAACTCGCCATTTGGAATCCCTTCCGATTCACGGCAACACTCCTGCCGAGATAAAGGCGAGGAACGCCATTGAGATGTTGAAGACGGCGGTGGTTCAAAATGCCCAGTTCTCACACAGCCTTGATAGGCTGCATTCCACTCCCCGGGCAAGCCGCACCAGGAGTCGGCCAGAGGACCAGCCCGCTATAACCAGCGGACCGCGGCCCTTCCCCCAGGGTAACTCGCCTGATCATCGAGACCCGCCAGGTCGGGATCACCCGGACACCCAAGTCGCCCCAGCACCTCTTGTTCGGAGCGGCAGACAAGTGGGGGTGCCGTGCTTGGCCCCCGCCCTTCACAATGAGCGAATGCCCAAGGATTTTAAAGGGCCAAGAAAGGTGCCGAACTACACTCCGGACCTTGAGCCGGCGTCGTGGGTCGAGAGTTATGAAATCGCCATGGACATGCTCGATGTAAGCGAAGCAGTTTGCGCCAGATACTTCACAATGATGCTCGAAGGGATGGCGCGTACTTGGTTAAAGAACTTGCCCCCAACTCCATCCAGACTTGGGCTGAATTGAAAGAGCATTTCGTCAAAAACATCCGAGGAACCTGCAAGCGTCCGATGACAATAGTCGATCTACAGCATTGCATTCAACGCCCAGATGAGTCGGCCCACCACTGGTCGTGGCGGGTCGCGAAAATCATTCACTCGTCAGACGGTATTACGGCGGCTCAGGTTGTGCTGATTCTCGAGCAGAATTGCCACTACGAGCCTTTGGTGCAGAAGTTGGGGCGACTCAAGCGAAAGGTCCAAGACATGGGGGAGCTAATGGACAGCCTCACTAGGTACGCTGAGGCGGACGACACCAAAGATCCCGACGAGGATGGTGGTCAAACTAACTCGCCAAGGAAGGGCGAGTCATCCAAAAATCATACCCGGTTCCAGGGACGCGCCCGCCATAATCAGGGAGCGAATAGCAAGAGAAGGCAGCAGGAAGAATCTTCGGACTTAGTCGCCAACACCAACACCAATAACAGCAACCAGCGCTAGAAGAAAGCTAGGGGTTACAATGGAAAAAGGCCGCGCAACTATAATGAGTTACTCAAGGGCCCCTGCCCGCACCACGCCAGGGCAGACGGACTGGTGACTCATTCCTGGGAGGACTGTTACGTGATGTGGGTGTTTCGGGCGGAGGCGATCAAAAAAGTGCAAATCGGTGACCCGGACCAACGGCAGGAACAGTTCGGCGCACCTAATCAATGCCAAAACCCTTTCGGCGGTTTCCCCGAACCTGGGGCTCAGGGTGGATCGCAGCCAAGCAGTGGCCCGTATCCGCTGCATCACCAGTGACGGTATAACCCGCCTGGAGTTTTTCAGCAACCACCCCCACAGGGGGCTTCACAGGGGCAGGATGATAATGGCGGCTTCCGCAACAATCCCAAGCAGTTAAGCAATGGGCAGTACCACGTTTTCACCACCAATGCATGCAGGCGTGATAAAAAGGTGAGTCACTGAGCGTACAGTGTATCTGAGCCGGCACTCCCTAGATACGTCCACTGGTCCGAGCAGACTATATCATGGAGTAGGGAGGATCACCCGCCAAGAGTTGACAACCCCGGCGACTTAGCGTTGGTCGTGGCTCCCCAAGTTGGGGGATATACCTTGTCAAAGGTACTGATGGATGGTGGCAGCAGCATCAACATTTTGTACTTCGACACTTTCCAAAGGATGAACCTGTTGGAGAAAGATTTGATGCCCTCAACCACGGTATTCCACGGGATCGTCCCAGGCAAATCAGCGTACCCCATAGGCCGAGTCAGGCTCACAGTTGTGTTTGGAACAGCATCTAATTACAGGAGTGAGTCGCTGATGTTTGAGGTGGTCAAGTTAAAAAGCCCCTATCATGCGCTGTTTGGGCGGTCGGCTTACGCCCGGTTCATGGCTCGCCCATGCTATGTTTACCTTAAACTCAAGATGCCTGGCCCTAAAGGACCCATCACGGTAGATGGTGATAGGAGGATTGCAAGAGAATGTGAAGAAGGGGATGCGGCTTACGCAGAAGTCGCCTGTGCTGCGGAGGAGCTCAAATACCACCAGGCCAATGTTGATCCGGCTGATATGTCACCCCTAAAAAAGCCAACGACAGATGCTGAGTCGCCACTCAAGTTGAAACCAACAGATGACACTAAAACGGTGGATTTCGTCCCTGGCGACTCAACCAAGCAATTCACTATTCGGACGGGTCTGGATCCCAAATAGGAAAGCACGCTCATCGAATTCATCCGTGAGAATCGGGACATCTTCGCATGGAAACCTTCTGACATGCCTGGTGTGCCGAGAGAATTCGCTGAGCACCATCTTAATGTTGACCCAAAGGCAAAACCTATCCAGCAATATCTTCGTAGGTTCAATGAGGAACGACGCGAGGCAATCGGGGAGGAGGTTGCCCGTATCTTGGCCGCCGGATTCAACATAGAGGTCTTCCACCCCAAATGGTTGGCTAACCCGGTCTTGGTGCTCAAGAAGAATGGTACCTTCCGTATGTGCATTGATTACACGGACCTTAACAGAGCTTGTCCAAAGGATCCTTTCGATCTTCCCCGCATCGACCAAATTATTGATTCAGTGGCAGGATGCGAACGTTTGTGCTTCCTGGACACTTATTCTGGATATCACCAAATCAAGATGGCCGTGGAAGATCAAGAGAAAACAGCTTTTATAACTCCCTTTGGGGCTTTTTGCTATGTGTCCATGCCATTCAGACTCAAGAGTGCAGGGGCGACTTATCAAAGCTGCATCCAAAATTTCCTCCGTGGCCAAATCGGACGCAACGTCCATGCCTATGTCGATGACATTGTGATTGAAACCCACAGGAGGGAAACGCTATTGGAAGATCTCAAGGAAACCTTTGATAATCTGCGGGTATATCAGATGAAGCTGAATCCCACCAAGTGTGTCTTTGGCATTCCCGCAGGGAAGTTGTTGGGCTTCCTGGTGTCTGAGCGCGGCATCGAAGCTAACGCGGACAAGATCGAAGTGGTTACCTCCCTTGGGAAGCCAGCAAATGTTAATCAAGTCCAACGGATGGCGGGTCGTATTGCGGCCTTAAGTCGCTTCATAAGCCGCCTGGGAGAAAAAGCTATTCCCCTTTATCAATTGCTAAAGAAATCTGACCATTTTGTTTGGACAGATGAAGCCGATGAAGCTTTCAAAGCCTTAAAACGGCAACTGGTCAACCCGCCGGTCTTGGCCGCCCCGACCGAGAAAGAGCCCATGCTTTTATATATTGCGGCAAACTCCAAAGCAGTGAGTGTGGCGGTGGTCGTCGAAAGGAAGGAGGAAGGAAAGGAATACCCTGTGCAGCGCCCGATGTATTTTATCAGCGAGGTGCTAACTCTTTCCAAGCAACGATACCCACACTGGCAGAAATTAGTGTATGGGGTGTTTATGGCAAGCCGGAAGCTTAAACATTATTTTCAAGAGCATCCCATCACGGTGGTTAGTTCCACTCCCCTCGGGGACATCAACCAGAATCGGGAGGCGACGGGGCGGATTGCCATGTGGGCGATTGAACTTGGGCCGCACCACGTGTGGTACACCCCTCGCACGGCTATCAAATCTCAGGCCTTGGTTGATTTCGTCAATGATTGGACCGAGTTACAGGTCCCGGAAGACAGGCCTGACCTTACATACTGGACTATTTATTTTGACGGATCTAGACAGTTGGAAGGCTCGGGGGCTGGCGTGGTGCTGGTATCTCCTCAAGGAGACAAATTCTGTTACGTCCTCCGACTCATGTTTCCATGTACCAACAATGCTGCGGAATACGAAGCTTTACTTCATGGCTTGCGACTCGCCAAAGAGATGAACCTTACGCGGGTCAGATGTTTTGGCGACTCTGATCTGGTGGCTCAGCAAGTTTCAGGCACTTGGGATTCTCGGGACCCCGTGATGGCGGCTTACAGGAGGGCTGTGTCCGATGTGGCGGGTCATTTCCATGGCTATCAGGTTGATCACATTGACCGGCGCCTTAACGAGGCAGCTGATGCCCTTTCACGTCTTGGTTCCCAGCGAAAACCGGTTCCCCCCAATGTTTTTCTCGATACTTTGCATAATCCTTCCGTAAGTTTGCCTTCAGAGGAGGAGTTGGCAATACCAAATCCTGAGTCCCAGTTCATGGCGGCTTTCCACATTACGCCGGATTGGGTTCTTCCGTATCTGGCCTATCTCGCCCGAGGCGAGTTACCTACGGATGAAGTGTTGGCTCGCAAAATCATTCGGCGAAGCAAATCCATGGTGATCATCAATGGCGAACTATATAAGCGAAGCACTTCCGGGGTTTTTCAAAGATGTGTCTCCTCCGAAGAAGGGTGCATAATTCTAAATGACATTCATTCCGGAGATTGTGGGCATCACGCTGGGTCACGCTCCTTGGTTTCAAAGGCATTCCGTCATGGTTTCTTTTGGTTGACGGCCCATGCAGATGTAGAGGAAATAGTTCATCGATGTGATGGATGCCAGCGTTATGGGCGACAGGCCCATGTGTCGGCTCAAGAACTAAGGATGACACCCATCATTTGGCCTTTTGCGGTCTGGGGGTTAGACATGGTTGGCCCCTTTAAGATGTCATCCAACAAGAAAACCCATTTGCTGGTGGCGGTTGATAAGTTCACCAAGTGGGTTGAGGCAGAGCCTGTTGGAACTTGCGATGCGGAGACAGCGGTCAAATTCTTGAAAAAATTGATCTTCCGGTTCGGATATCCGCACAATATCATTACTGATAATGGTACTAATCTATCTCAAGGGGCGATGCAGGAGTTTTTCCGTCGTGAGCACATCCGGCTTGATGTTTCTGCGGTTGCTCACCCACAATCTAATGGACAGGCGGAGCGGGCGAACCAGGAAGTTTTGCGGGGAATCAAACCCCGACTCATGGTTCCCTTGGACCGAACCCCAGGGTGTTGGGTTGAGGAGTTGCCTTCGGTACTATGGAGCATCCGGACCACCCCGAACCGGTCTACGGGTTTTGCCCCTTTCTTTCTGGTCTATGGAGCAGAAGCCATTCTTCCCACTGACATAAGGCATGACTCGCCTAGAGTCGCCGCTTATGTGGAACAGGACAACGAACTGGCGCGTCAAGACTCTTTGGACGCCTTAGAGGAAGCGCGCGATTTGGCTGCAGCCCGATCGGCCATTTATCAGCAAGACTTACAGCGTTATCACAGCCGCCGGGTCAAGAGCCGAAACTTTCAGGAAGGCGACTTAGTGCTTCGGCTGATACAAGATCGTACTGGCATGCATAAGTTATCACCACCATGGGAAGGACCGTTCGTCGTCAGCAAAAACCTTCGCAACGGGTCTTACTATCTGGTGGATCTACGGCCTGATCGGCCAACCACGGAGGCTGAGTCAACTCGCCCCTCGAACATTGCCCACTTGCGGCCTTATTGCACTTGAGCTATTAGCTCTACGTTTTGTAAGTTTTTCATTTCTTATAAAGCAATAAAATTAAACGCCTCCCGACTTGGGGGCTTTCCTGCTAATTCATCTTATTGAAAGGTATGGATCTTTATTCTTTCATCAACAAGTCGCCCAAACATGGATGCTATCCATACCAAAGAGCTTAAGTCGCCACGATGCGCTTATTACAAAACTGGGTATTGATAATCCAAAGAGAATCAAAGTCGCTACAAGCGCGCGATTCAAACATAGGCGCCTTACGTGATTCTGTGGATTGGACCGGCTTACTTGAGGACAATGTGTTCCCAAGTCGTTTTGTGGTAATAGCGTATACGCTTCTACAATCCTATGACGGTTCTTTCCCTTAATCATAGGTCACTTGGGGGGCTTCCTCTCACTGAGATCAGCCTTACTACCCATTTGGCCTGCGAAAAATTACCACATTACAAATGGTTATACTGGACTGTGTGTTGGCCGAATCGCCATATGGACCCGTGAACTCTTGGCGAGTTATTCCGTTCATGGACCCTGAACTCGCCTTGGTTAAAACATGTTTGGTACCGGCAAGGGCCTCACATGGAAAATAGAGAAACCATTGGTTCATTGAACCCGCTTCACTGAAGCTTGACTCGTGCCTGATCAGCCGGTCTAAATACTTGAGCTTTTGATACAAAAGTCTCCCTTGGGTGGCGCTTGAGTTTATTTAACTCGCCCTATCCCGCCGCGACCTGATGAGCCGATGAAATTTCTATTTTTTACCTTCCTGGCACTGCCACAAGGTTTTTTAGACTTTTTTCTGACTCGCCTCAAAATATCTTGGGCCGATTGCTATTTATTATCACCCATTACTCAGTGAGATGGTTTGATATATGTTTTCAAGCTTAAAACAGGTTGATGGTCAAGATCGCTCTAGCCATGGCGGGTCAAGCATCATGAAAACGCCTCAATGGCGGGTCAAGCATCATAAAAACGCCTCAAACGGCAGATCAAGCATTTCAAAACGCCTTAAGGGCAACATAAGGATTTTTCGAGATATCACAGAAGCAGGTTGATTCCTAAAAAGACTTATTACATGGCTCTCATGGCCAAATCTATGAAGTTTTATTCTGCTGATGTCCTTGGATCAGCCTGCTGCGAGCTTTGGCCGACTTCAAATTACAAGTCGCCCAGTACCCGGTTACATTTGGATAACGCGGCGAACTCATCTTCATCGTTCAGCACTGATGAGAGATCCGCTTCCAAGTCAAAAGGATTCTTGGGTCGACGCGGAGTTAAGCTGGTCGTCACAAAGGTTGGCGGTTTAACTTTCTTGTTCTTGTTCTCATAGGCGGCTTGGTATTTTGATAAATCCAAGCTTGCAGCAAGTTGAGTCGCCACCAAACGGGATTCTTTGACAACACGCTGGTAGTCTTCTTCAGCAAATTCTGACCCGTCATCCTTGAGCTGGGAAAAGCCCGCCGCTACTTCTTCTGGGTTAATTTCTGGAGCATACGACAAACACCAACTCAGTGTAGTCAGTGCTCCTTTTCGGGCGGCTGACCGAGTTAGCTCGCCAATTTGAGGAGGAAGAGTAGATAAGCAGCCAAGCATCTTCTTTATTGATGTTATAGGTTCCTTGGCGCCCATCACTGCTTTCACGGTCAGCACACTTCCGGTATACAGTTGCTCCGTCAACGTATAAATCGCCTTCAGCATCAGGACGCAATCATCCTGAAGGTTGGTGGCTCTCGGACCTGTATAAGAGGTAATGATAGTCAGCGATTTATACAAAGCTATTTGTTTACAAAGGTCAAGGGTTGGTTTTTGCCAAAGAAAGCTTGCGCCATGTTGGAGATATGTCGCTTTAAGCCGGACATCTCTTGTTGCACAATGTCCAACTTGGCTTCAGCTTTCTCTGCTCGCTTTATTAAGGCATCTTGATCAGCTTGAGCCCTTTTTAAATCGGCTTTTAGCTTCTCCATCTCAGGTAAGATCAGTTGATACTTCTCTTCTGATTTTGCCCGGGCATCCTGCTGATCAGTTAAACTTTTCTTCAAATCGCCAAATGCTGATTCAGTTTGGATAAGTGATTCCTATCGAAATATATAGTCAAGGGGCAAGTCTCAGAATTATTGCAAGCAACATCCCTGACACTTGGGGGCTAATGTATAATTTTTTAGACAAAATTATACAGTATCAAGACCCGACTCATCTTTTTACAGATGACCCGGCCCTTGGGGGTTACAGGTCGAAAGTTTTTTCTTCAATTATCAAGACTCGGCTCATCTTTTTACAGATGACCCGGCCCTTGGGGGTTACAGGTCGAAAGCTTTTTCTTCAATTATCAAGACCCGGCCCATCTTTTTACAGATGACTCGGCCCTTGGGGGTTACAGGTCGAAAGTTTTTTCTTAAATTATCAAGACCCGGCTCATCTTTTTACTGATGGCCCGGCCCTTGGGGGTTAATGAGGACAATACAATGTGCAATAAGACGTACCTCATGTTTGTTCTTCAGCAATCGAAGCAGGCTTTTCTCCATCTCATAACTCGCCTCTAGGCGACTTGCAAAGCCAGAGAAAAGTTCTTTGAATTCGAGATTCTCATATTGGGATAGCTTAGCCTTGGAAAGTTCATGCTCAAAAACAGGTTGAGCTGATGATGATACATGCTTCGATAAAACCGTTGTGGCCATCTTAGAGAAGTGAGTACCAGTGATAACTACAGCGTCTGGGTCTTCTATTGTTTTCAATGGACTTGGCGGGTTAGGCGTTTCCATGGTTTCCTTCGGCGAGCTGGGGAGATCCACCTGATCTTCAAGCTTGTCTTGGTCTGGGTTATCCTGGATCAGCGCTGATTTTTCAATAGGCTCCAAAGCTGTAAGGGGAGTTGACCCGCCGGTTTTCCTTTTCTTCGCCTGTGCCCTAAAAAGAGAAGGGGGTGCGTTTAAAGGAGTTGATGTTACCACCATCAGAAAAAGGTAAATATTGTCAAAGGCTTACCCGGGGACACGGATCATTGGTGGAAGTGCCGACATCACTAAGTCGCCAGATGTGGGAGGAGAACTCTGCAAAAATTATACTTCGAAGATATGAGCGAGTTACAAACGTGATCCAAAAGGACCTGAAGAAGTGTTATTAATAGATACCTCATTTTGCCTTTTCTTGTTTCTCGTTGGTAACCCGGACACCAGGTCTCCAGAATGACTTCGAGTTTTCCGATTTGAGGCATGTTGTACTTTCTTCAGAAGGAAATTTGGATCTAAACAAGCATTTGGGTGTGAGAAGGGAACTTTCCCACAAATTTTCCTGGCCGGCTTAGGTGGAGAAGAAGATGAATCGGAGGAAACAGAAATTACCTCTACGGAGTCTTCCTGGCTTTCATTGTCCTCATTCTACACAAAAGATATAGGTATAAACACAAAACTATCAGTAAATGGATGGCGAGTTAAAGAAGATGGATTTTTTTTACCTCTGAAAGTACATCGCCGACTTGGGATTCATCAGCTTCAGATGGCTCAGTAACAGCGGCTTTGCCCTTGCCCTTGGACTTCTTCTTTGGAGGCGGCCTAGCTTGCTTCATGGCCGACTTCTTTGGCCTCTTGGACCAGAATTTATCACCTTTCTGAAATGGCATATTTTATAAGAGGTCATAGTTCAAGTAAGACGAAAGGAATAAAAACAAGAGGCGGGTTAATTTATTTACCTTTGGTGCCGGGTTGATCTTGCAGAACGGCTTAAGACCTATTTCGCCGCATTTTGCCGCCGGTTTGCCGGTCAACTTCTTAATGATGGTTACGATATTACTCTCTGTCAGAGCCGTGTGGAAGTAGCACTGAGGGTGATCCAGGGTACCGTCAAAATCACACATTAATCCGTCCCGGCGACTTAAAAGGAGGATGCGCCATTCGACCCAGCAGCGGATCAAGTCAATCCCAGTAAGGCCGTTGTTTGTCAGAGATCTTAACTCGGACAATACTGGGATAAAGTCTGACTCCTCTTCTTCGGTGAGCTTGTCTGGGAGTTTAAAATTGGTTGGAAGGCGATCTGCCCTATAACCGAGAAGCTTGTTCTCGCCCTCAGGCGAAGTCTCCTGGCAGTAAAACCAAGACTCGCCCCAGCCTTTGGGATGGCTTGGCATGGCGAGTGATGGGAATGGACTATCCCTACGGCACTGAACATTGACACCTCCAAGCTCCAGACTAGGGCCATTGTGAAATTCTGTTTGGCGATTCAACTGGAAGAAGTACCAGAATAAAGGAACTCAGGGTTCCATCCACAAGTAAGCCTCACAAAACACTTGGAACTGGCATAGATTGCTTATCGAGTTGGGCCCTAAATCCTGGAGGCAGACATTCATAAAGGTCATGGCGTCTCTGAGGAATTTCGATCCGGGCGGCTTAAAGCCCCGTTCAAGGTGTTCAACAAAAAACAACTATCTCCCCTTCCTTCGGATTGGGGACTTCTTCGCCTAACTCGGTGCGCTAACCGATAACCTCTTGAGGGTCCAGATTCCCCGTTTTCACATAGTCATTAAGTATGGCATCATTGACCTTGGTTGGGAGCTAGTCACTTTTGAAAACAGCGCCCATGCTACAAAGGGATAAAATTACGCGTAAATCAACACGCCAAGCATCTACTGAAAATGGTGAAACTAAGTTCATTTGACTCGCCAAACAATTTGCCTGATGGCTGGGGGAGTTTTTTGACCCACCAACGAAGGTCCGGGTCAGGCTGCCAGGGCGACTTATGAAACTCTTACTACTTAAAGGAGGGGCGTTTCAGAGCATCAGTAGTATTTTGACAAGATGGTGAAGCATGAGATTATAAACAGATTTCACTTGACAAGCGATAGATTATGGATCTACCGGACAGACAGAAATGAATGCGAAAAAGGTCTGATAAAGCGGCCTGCGACTAAGATGGGAGCAATACTGTTGATCTGGTGAAACCTTTTCTAAGTATGCAAGTCAAGGCCGAACAAATAAAGGTATGAAAAAAATTGTTGTGCTCGCTATCATCACCGCCAACTAATCAGGAATTACGAAGCCGTTTGGGAGGTACCAAGAACACAGTAGGTATGAACCTTGAAAAAACTTGGATCTGCTCTCAATGGCGGAAAGCTGACCTGATGGATATGGCTGGAGACGTCCGAGGAGGGGTTCGCCGCGAGCGTTGCGCGGACGGCGACGAAGATCTCGGGCGGACGCGAAGATATCGGGCGGCGACGAGATGCTTGACGGCAACAAGGTGCTCGATGGCGGCGAGGCGTTCGACGGCGACGAAATGCTCGGCTTCAACGAAGTGTTCAGCGACGACGAAGTCTTCGGGCGGCGCCGAAGCTTTCGGACGACGACGAAGTCTTCGGGTGGCGGTGGAGCTCTCGGGTAGCGATAAGGTTTTCACTGTGACGGCGAGGAAGAGAATGGCGACAAGACGGGTAGGTGAAATGCGCCCACTCCCTTCCTCCCGCCTATTTATCAGATCGGGCGCTAGAATCGAGGCGACACGAGCGGGAACTGCCAAAAGATAAAGATTCGCCATGATGGTGCCCCGAAATTTTTGGGATAACGATATCGAAGGATCCGTTGGGGATTACGTCATTATCTTTTCCGGGATTCAAGGGATAAGGAGGTGCCAACAAGAAGTGGTTTGGCGACTCAAGTTTTTCCGCAACAGATGGCGGTTTAAGTGCATGGTGCATAAGAGGAGTGAAGATGAATCGCCCCTAACTGAGTAAGGATATTGGCGTGAAGGAAATTCAAGTCAATCTGGGGCCTAATGTTGGGGATATTATTTGTTGGAAAACCCACCCTAGTTGGGCCGGGTCACCAAAGCTGGCGACTCATCTAAATGTGGTTCGGGCCTTGGCCTGGTAAAGGCCGAAAGTTGTATGGCGGTTTCAGACTTTCGGAAGGAGTCCATAGTAGGGAAGGTCTCCAAGCCTTGGAAAGATGGCGACTTAGAGATCGCAAGAGTCACGATTTGTGTAAAGTAAATGACCCTTGTAAACCCTAAGGACTCGACCTGTATATAAAGGCGAGTCCCAAGGAAGAAGAGGGCAGGTTAGAAATCATCGAGTGCTAGGTCAGGCGAGTTACGCCCTCCTTGTAATCGAAACTCCATCAATACAACACAAACCAGGACGTAGGCTTTTACCTCCTCACGAGGGGCCGAACCTGGGTAAATCTCTGTCTCGCTCCCGTTCAACCCCTTTGAGTCGCCACCAAGGTGCGATGGCTCCAACACTAAGTCCTTTCACGAGGACATCTGCCATGACAAAACCACGACAATGTGTATTGCTATTCATTCCTTTTTTTGATATGCACCACCAAGATGTATGTGACATGGAAGAGTGACCCATGATCCTAATTGATTGTGCATTTTCATTCAAACGCAAATTTGAAGTAACGCACAAATTTAGGGGGAGCTCTTGCTTTTCACATACTTCTCAAAGTGTCGATGTTAATCATTGATTATATCTGTTGTTGAAGCGTTGATATATATGTTGTCATCAATTACCAAAAAAGGGGGATATTGAAAGCACAATTTCTCCCTAGGGTGGTTTTGATAATTGATCACAACATATGCATCATTGGACTAATACGTTTTCCAAGTATATTTTACAAAAAGTTCAAAAGATGCTATGGCTTGAGGTTTATGTTGAGATTCCTCCGTATGCAAGAAAGTAATAATATTGGCTCAAGCTTCAATCTAGAATACTCATCATTTTATATTTGTGAGAAATCACTTTTGAGTCCATAGGAAATCCAATACTATTAAAAGGGTATGAGGTAGTAAAATGAACTCATTGCTCAAATGCTTAGAGTTAGACACCAAAACACTGAGTCATTTTTCCCACATATCCACTCTGTCAAGATCCACATTCACAAATTTGGTGTCACCAACATTTCCATATCGGACCCACCGACTTTGACCTGAGACAGAAACCCTAGCCATTCCCACCAAATCTGTGCAACCGAAACCAAGTCGGTGCTACCGAGTTCAGTGTGACCAACATTCTGTTGCCAAGATACACAAAATCGGAATTTTCGAGTTTGAGTATCGGTGCCATCGAGATTGGCCATCTGACCGTTAGTCACCTTTGAAGTGCTACCGAGTTTCATATATCGCTCTCACCGAGTTTCAAAAGTTTACGCCTTTGTGCTATTCAGTACCACCGAGTTCTCAATTTCGGTGTCACCGAGTTTGCCCTTTTGTGTGTAATAGTTTGATTTTGGCTGCTGCCTATATATACCCCTTCACCCACCTCTCATTCAGGGGAGAAGCACTCAGAACACACACTTCACTGCCAGGTCCATTTTCTGAGGGAGAGCCACCTACTCATGTGTTGAGACCAAGATATTCCAATCCACTCATTCTAAACTTGATCTCTAGCCTCCCCAAACTGCTTTCCACCAAATCAACCTCTCCTACACATGCATATTCTGTGAGAGAGTGATTTGTGTTGAGTAGACTAACTTTTGAAGCACAAGAGCAAGGAGTTCATTGATCTACCACATCTATTACCTTTTGGTGGGTGGTGCCTCCTAGATTGGTTAGGTGTCGCTTGAGAGCCTCCTACTTCATGTTGTGGAGTTGAACCAAGATGTTTGTAAGGGCAAGGAGATCGCCTACTTCGTGAAGATCTATCGTGAGTAAGGTTAGTCCTCCGTGGACGGAAGCCGTGGTGGAATAGACAAGCCGCTTCTTTGTGGACCCTCCGTGGGTGGAGCCCTCCATGGACTCTCACACCTGTTACCCTCCGTGGGTTGAAGTATCCACTAACATGGACATACGATAGCACCACCTATGGGAACCATTCCAAAAATCGCCATGTCAACCTCATGCGTTTGATCTCCCTACCTTACTCCTCTACTTTACACTTGCATGTTTTACTTTTCGCTGCTATACTATTAGACTTGCACGTGTAGGGTGTACTTGACCTGCTATGACTGTCGTAGTTTTTTATCAAATAGAATTGGGAAAAGGCAAAAAATTTATCTTGTTAAGTAGTCTAATCATCCCCTCTAGACATACTTTCGATCCTACAAGTGGTATCAGAGTGTTGGTCTCCATTTCATTGGTTTAACAACCTAGCAGAGTATGGCATATTGTGAGGTAAATCATCATTGTAGAGGTCCATATTTGGATGGCACTAATTTTGCTAGTTGGAAGCATAAAATGAAAATGCATATTCTTGGCTTCAATCCTCATGTTTGGGTTGTTATTCGTGTTGGTGTGCAAGGTAATTTCTTTGGAGAAGGGCATGAGCCAGATGGTGATGCGACAGCTAATGAACTGAAGATGTTGCAACTTAATGCTCAAGCCTGCGACATCATCTTCAACTGCCTATGCCCTGAAGAATTCAAAAAAATCGGTTATCTTGAGAATGCAAAAGAGATTTGGGATACTTCTGTTGATATGCACGAAGGTACTGATTTTGTCAGAGAATCTAAGTTGGATGTGCTTCAAAGTCAGCCTGACAAGTTCAAGATGAAGGATGGTGAAGGTGTCGCTGAAATGTACTCTAGGCTAGCTCTCATTACCAATGAGATTGACGGCTTAGGAAGCGAAGAGATGACCAATAAATTCATCATCAAGAAGATACTTAGAGCTCTCGATGGCAAGTATGACACAGTGTGCACATTGATCCAAATGATGCCAAATTACAAATATCTCAAGCCAACTGAAGTCATGGGTAGGGTTGTTTGTCATGAGATGTCACTCAAGGACAAAGATGAGCTTCACAAATAGTCAAGAGGTGCTTATAATGCTTCATGTGATTCTCCCGCTACTTCAAAGAACAATCTTGTCACTCATCAAGAGATAAGCCTCATGGTCAGAAAAATCAACAAGTTCTATAAGAGTAGAGGCAAAGAGAGAAGATCAAGCTCGAGACATGAAGATAAGTGTTTGTCCAGTTGTGACCGAAACTGCTACAATTGTGGGAAGCCCGGACACTACTCAAATGAGTGCTCAGCTCCCCATAACAGAAGGGAAGAGTCATCTCGAAGACGAAGCTCAAGAGATGAGACACCTTGCGGAGAGAGAAGGAGTATAGAAGATCACTATGAACGAAGACACTCACGGAGAGGCAAGGAATCGGAGAAGAAGGACACATACACCAAGAGCAGTTCAAGAAGAAGACATCAAGCTCATGTTGGTGAATGGGTGTCTAGCTCCGAGTCTGATCACCACTCCGAGAGAAGCTATCACTCCCACTTCGACTATAGTCAAGATGAAGGTGTTGCCGGCATTACACTTGTTTCCACCAACTCTTACGACTTATTTGATTCATCAAACGAGGGAGTCAGAAACTGCTTCATGGCTAAAGGCCTCAAGGTATCACATCCCGGGTGTCTTGATTTTAATAGTGATGAGGATGACTTATTAGGAGAAGATGACTTGCTTCTTGATAAAACTAGTGATTGCACTTAAAATGAACTTGCTAATTATCATGCTAGTCAAGAGAAATCAAATGATGATGATAATAAAGAAATTGAACAACTAAATCAAGAATTAAAAACTCTTAAGTTATCTCATGAGACTACTCTAGAAGATCATAGAGAGCTTGCAAGAACCCATTAGAAACTACGCTTCGAGAAGCTCAACTTGGAGCAAGAGCATGAGTTCTTAAAAGCGATCAATGATGATCTTATAAAGAAGAGTTCTTCTTATCTAGCCAAATGATTACTCTTGTCCAACTTTGTTCCACAAGTTAAACATAGGGACACTAGTAACAAAGGCAAGAAGGTTTCTTCATCTAGTAACAACCATGCTAAGGGTAAATCCAATAATGTTTTTGCTAGTAGCTCTATTGATTCCACTAACGATTCTCTTAGCCAAGTGAGCAAGAAAATGATCTATTGAAAGCGATTATAGAGAAAGGTTTCTTCAAGAGCCTTGTCGGAAGTAAACAATTCGAGGAAATTGTGCGCAAGCAAGGAGGAGATCGGAAGAAACAAGGTCTTAGTGATGACCCAACAGTATAGGGGATCTATCGTAGTCCTTTCAATAAGTAAGAGTGTCGAACCCAACGAGGAGCAGAAGGATCTGACAAGTGGTCAAGGAAAAATCTGCAAGCACTGAAATTGTCGGTAACAAGTGATTGTGTGGTGAGATGATTCGTAGCAAGCAACAAGTAACAAAAGTAGCAACGGTGCAGCAAAGTGGCCCAATCCCTTTTGTAGCAAGGGACAAGCCTGAACAAAGTCATATAGGAGGAAAAAAGCTCCCAAGGACACACGGGAATATCTGTCATGCTAGTTTCATCATGTTCATATGATTCGCGTTCGTTACTTTGATAGTTTGATATGTGGGTGGACCGGCGCTTGGGTACTGCCCTTACTTGGACAAGCATCCCACTTAT
The DNA here is from genome assembly GCF_904849725.1 of Hordeum vulgare subsp. vulgare. Lineage (NCBI taxonomy): Eukaryota > Viridiplantae > Streptophyta > Magnoliopsida > Poales > Poaceae > Hordeum > Hordeum vulgare. Next base: position 357,665,318 of record NC_058520.1, read on the forward strand.
GATTAACCCCTCTCGCAAGCATCCGCAAATACGAAATAAGAATTAAGACAAAGTCTAACCATAGCATTAAACTAGTGGATCCAAATCAACCCCTTACGAAGCAACGCATAAACTAGGGTTTAAGCTTCTGTCACTCTAGCAACCCATCATCTACTTACTACTTCCCAATGCCTTCATCTAGGCCCAAATAATGGTGAAGTGTTATGTAGTCGACGTTCACATAAAACCACTAGAGGAAAAAAATATACAACATATCAAAATACCGAACGAATACCAAATTCACATGACTATTATTAGCATGAATTATCCCATGTCCTTAGGAACCAAAGTAACTACTCACAAAGCATAATCATAATCATGATCAGAGGTGTAATGAGAAGCATCAAGGATCTGAACATAATCTCTTCCACCAAGTAATCCAACTAGCATCAACTACAAAGAGTAATCAACACTACTAGCAACCTTACAAGTACCAATCGGAGTCGCGAGACGGAGATTGGTTACAAGAGATGAACTAGGGTTTGGAGATGAGATGGTGCTGATGAAGATGTTGATGGTGACGAGTCCCCTACGATGAGAGGAGTGTTGGTGATGACGATGGCGACGATTTCCCCCTCCGGGAGGGAAGTTTCCCCAGTAGGATCGTCCTGCCGGAGCTCTAGATTGATTCTGCTCAAGTTTCGCCTCGTGGCGGCGGCGAAACCACGAAAAAGCTCCTCCCTGATTTTTTCCTCGACGAAACCCTCCATATAGAAAAAGAGGGGGCCAGTGGGCTGCCCACAAGCCCCCATGGCGTGGCCTGGGGGGTGGTCGCGTCGTGCAAGCTTGTGGGAACCCCCGTGGTGCCCCTCCGGCACTTCTTCGGCCCAGTGTTTTTTATAAATTGGGAAAAAAAATCTCCGTTGATTTTCACGGCGTTTGGAGTTGCGCAGAATAGGTATCTCAACTTTGCTCCACTTTCAGGCTAGAATTCTAGTTGCCGGTATTCTCCCTCTTCATGTAAACCTTGCAAAATAAGAGAGAAAAGGCATAAGAATAGTACCGTGAAGTGAAATAACAGCAAAAGAAGCGATAAATATCAACATGAAAACATGATGCAAAATGGAAGTATCAGTTGGCTACTTCAATGTCAACTGAGAGGTTTGGGAAGAAGGTCCATGTCCCAGTCCTAAATTTGTTACCCAAGAGGAGAAGTGTGATTCTACTCCTCCCAAAGGAACAAGCTCACGAGATGGCCTTCTACCACAAGACCACAAACGCAAGCGAAAGCTTGAAGATAACATTGACCTATTTGAAGAAGAACCCCAAGCCAAGGTCAGGTGGGTTCCCAAGGACACTACTAGCTCTACCTCAACAAGTGCTACCACAACTCCAAGGATTCCCATCAATTTGATGTAGATCCCCAAGAGGAAGAACTAGGGAAGTTCTTGAGGGGTGACTCCGACAATGAAATTCACTCTTATTCATTTCGGCAACAAATATTTGCAATCAACATCAACCATATGCATTAGTTCAAGGAGTCACACATTCCCTCAAAGGTAAGCAAGGAATAAGGTAAGTAATGCATCTTTGGACATCATCCCATTTATGTTTCACTCTAGGTCCATAGATATTCATGTATTTGTTCCTCATGCTTTGGGACTAACCCATGTAGGTCAGAAGAGTATGAAAACAACAAGGATTTCTCCCAACCCAATATGATCTTCATAAACTTTGAGCATCCACCACTACTTCACCTACTTGAAGTCTTCAACGACAAAACCAAAGGTTAGGTTATCCCTCTTAGTGGGGATGACATATCAAGGGGGGGGCTTTACTCTAAGACTTCAGTATAAGCATCCCCTAAGGATATGAACACATTAATGCTTATGTAAAAGTGGTAACCCCACTTGTGCTTAACGATGAGTATAACCTATGATTCGGTATTCTTACTTGGCTCATATGTTAATATACTCGTATATAGATGACTTTGTCATTGCCCAAGTGCTTGATAGCTGCTAGAATGTTTGTGCATGTTCACCATGTTTTTCTCTATCATTCTTACTATGTGAGCATGTTGGTCTGCATGTGTTTGATCGTTCGAGAACATCCAATTGTTGTTATTTGTCTCTTGATTTATCTAATACCAATTGGATGAACAAGGATGCCTAGGAATCTTCTCTAGCTATCTATGCTATCTCATCTCAAGTTGTATTCATGCTTCATCACTTAACTTGAACAAGCACTTGTTGATCCCTCTGTGTGAAGGAGCACTCGGAGGTCCATATAATCAATGATTGACCTCCAAAACCTCTCTCTGAAAGAACTCGATGAAACCAACTTCACAAACTCAGTTCCACCGAAGTCCAGAGTTGATCTAGGTTTTCCATCTCGGTACCACCGGAATCACAAACTCGGTTACACCAAGTTTCCCTATCAACTGATAGTAGAGGAACTCGGTAACACCTATTTCATAATTTTGGTGACACTCACAGCGAACGAGTATATATTCCAGCGGACAGGTTCTTCGATTTCCAATCATCAAAGCTGTTTCGCCTCAAACCCTAAGCTGCCGCCTGGACCCCTGGTCATCGCGCTTGAGTTCACGTGCTTCTCCGCCGCTGGAATCACCGCCGCCAAAGGAATCTTCACCGCCATCGCCGTCGTGGACGGACCACCGCCAAGCTAAAGTATGGTTCGGATCCCCTCTGCGTTCCTCTATCTAATTCATACGCAATGGGAAATTTTTATCCACAAGCCACTGTGTGCAACCTCTCTATCCACTAGATGAATCCCGTAGATTAGAGAACTAGGAAGTTTTTAGGGTTAATAGTCCACAAACCCCATCTCGGTGACTCTGAGTTGTAAAACTCGGTGCTACCGGTTTTGAACCTAGGGTTCCTGAGAATGGACTTGGTGAGACCGAGTTGTCATTTTTGGTTCCGCCGGAATGATGACCAAGTTTATGTTAAGGAGTTCATGTGTCTCGGAGACTCCGAAAGTTCAAACTCGGTTCCACCAATATGTGTTCTGCAGAAAGTCAAAACTAAGGATTTCTTTGTTCAAATTTTCAAAAACATCTGAATTTTGTGATGCTCATCCTTTTTGTCTTTCCTATATCCACTACACACGATTTGTTGTTTGCTACTGAGATTGTGCTTGCCTGTCAGAAATGTACGGTTCAGAAGATAGTTAGAATGACTTCAAAGAGCAGAGTGTTGAGATGGACTCATGCACTAGTCCAGAGAAGTTTGCTTCAGACCCAAGTTCTCCCAGCTCTCATGGTTTGCCCAAGGCAGCCACAAGGCAAAGCAAGAAGCTAGTTTCTGATGAAGAGGACTCAGATTTTATGCCAGAGGAAACTTCAGCTCCTTCAAAGGCTCCAAGGAAAACTGTCAGGAAAGTAACTGCTACCCTTGCTGATGTGAGAGCACATGAATATGCCAGGAAGAGCAAAACACTTTCCAAGGATGCACCTACCAAGAAGGCTGGTATGAAGAGGCCGAGGAAGAGAACTGTTCATCTTGTTGGGAGAAAGACTTCAATGTTTGAAGACCCAGAAGATGTCGAGGAAGAAGCTCCTGAGGAGATCCCAGTTCCTCCCAAGAAAAAGAAGCTGATGGCTGATGCAATGAAATCTGCTCCTAAGCCTCCTGCCAAAGCATAGAAGGTTGTAGCTCCCAAAAGAACTACCAATGACATACCTGCACCTGCCAAGACTAAAGGTTGTGCATCCAGTGCCTATGCTGCAGAGGAGGAAGGAGATGAGAATAAACCAATTCTCAGGAAGCTCAGACCAACCCTTCCTATTCACAATCCTGCTCATCCAATAGCAGAAGATATGAAGAAGAGGAAGGATGCCGGACTAAGAAAGTGGAGAGCTAATGATCCATATGTTGTCAGAAGAAGAACTGTTGTTGATCCAAGGTTTCACACCAAGGAACAACAAGATTTTTATGAGACTGTCATGTTTGACAAGAGTCTTGTTGTCAGTGATATGAGGTATGTCGACTAGGCATATATCAAGGAAAATGAGAATTTCTTTCCCCATGTCCAAGAGAACTTCAGGCTAGTGGACATTGAAAGGTTTGTTGGCAAAGTGATGACCCCATGGAATGATGAGTTGATCATGCAATTATATGCAACTGTTCATTTATATGATGATTCTTTAGTCTGGATGACTGATGGTCACAAGTATGAAGCCACAATTGTTGAATGGGTTGCTATCATTGGTGCCCCCAAGCAGTAAGATCGAGATGTAGATGTGTATGCAGAAGCAAAGCGGAGTCACAACTCAACGGCCAATATATACAAGACAATTCCACACAAGTACTTGGCTAGTCACAAGATGGGTTCAGTGTACTTTCGACAAGCACGCATTCCTACAACAAAGACTATTCTGAGATACACCCTAATGCCTAAATCAGGAGATGAAAAGATGAAAAGAGGACATTCCATCAACCTGCTGCACCTCCTAGACACTCATACCATATTCAGAGTAATGGATTTGATAGTAGAGACTATCTGGAGAATTTCTGCAGATCAGAAGAGATCATGTGGATATGCTCCTTACATTCAGATGCTTATCAATGCCAAGCTAGGCAAGCATGCATATGTACTTGATCGTCCCCATCTACCTCTTCAGCCAAAGTTTGAAAACAATGAAGTTCTAATGGATGAAAATGATCCCAGCTCGCGTGCGGCTAGAATGGCAGTAGAGGCAGCAGAAACTGAAGCTGCTACAAATAGGCCACCACCAATTTCACACCTTAGAACTCAAGCTGAGAAAATGGAATTTCTAGTGAGCACTGTCCAAGGCATGGAGAAGAAGATTCAGGAGATACCGCAAAGTCGAAAAAGCCTTGTGATAGTCGTGGAAACTAAGTTTCATGACATGGATGTGAAGGTTTCTGAGTTGACAAGTATAGTCAAACAGCTTCAACATGAAGTTGACTCAATGGAGATCCCATGCTCAGAAGATGAAGATGATGATGAGGAGGAGGAGGAGGAGTCTCCTCCTCCGACTACTACTCAGTTCAGCACCAGGCCTAGGTCAGCTGTTGTTCCTGCTCAAGAGACAAGACACACATTTTTTGCACAAGCTTCAGCACCTTCAGCACCAGCTCCAGCTCAAGCTCCTTCAGTATCAACTCCTCCAGCTCCAGGACATTCAGCAGAAGCCTTCGCGGACGCTCTTCGGTCGACTCTGTCATCAGCTGTCCAGAGAGACGAGTAGCTCTATACTTTTGAACTTTTTGGTAACTTGATTCCAAAGGGGAGAAATGTATAGATCATAGACTTCGTGTGAGAGAGATCTTTTGACCTTATTTTCTCTCTTTTGGTTTTAAAATTTTTGGTCTTTTTGGATGAATTTATCCTATCTGTGTGATTGATCATACGCTTTACCTTTGTGTGTTGCTCCCGTATTATCTCTTAGCTATCTTTGTGATGATCACTCACTTATCTTGTTGGTGCCATGTGTATTGCTATTCATTCCTATTTTGTATACGCACCACCAAGATGTATGTGACATGGAAGAGTGACCCATGATCCTAATTGATTGTTCATTTGCATTCAAACGCAAATTTTAAATAATGCACAAATATAGGGGGAGCTCTTGCTTTTTACATACTTCTCAAAGCGTAGATGCTAATCATTGATTATATTTGTTGGCAAAGCTTTGATCTATATGTTGTCATCAATTACCAAAAAGGGGGAGATTGAAAGCACAATTGCTCCCTAGGGTGGTTTTCATAATTGATCACAACATATGCACCATTGGACTAATATGTTTTCCAAGTATATTTCAGAAAAAGTCAAAAGATGCTATGGCTTAAGGTTTATCTGGAGATGCCCATGGATGCAAGAAAGGAATAGTATTGGCTCAAGCTTCAAGCTAGACGACTCTTCATTTTATATTTGTGAGAAATCACTTTTGAGTCCATAGGAAAGCCAATACTATTAAAAGGGGATGAGGTAGTAAAATGAACTGATTGCTCAAATGCTCAAAGTTAGCCACCAAAACACTCAGTCATTTTTCCCACATATCCACTCTGTCAAGATCCACATTCACAAATTCGGTGTCACCAACATTTCCATATCGGACCCATCGAGTTTGACCTCAAACAGAAACCCTAGCCATTCCCACCAAATTGGTGCAACTAAAACCAAGTCGGTGCCACCGAGTTTAGTGTGACCAACATTCTATTGCCAAGATACACAAAATTGGAATTTCCGAGTTTGAGTATTGGTGCCAGCGAGTTTGGCCATTTGACCGTTAGTCACCTTTTCGGTGCCACCGAGTTTCATATATCGATCTCACCAAGATTCAAAATTTCACACCTTTGTGCTATTCGGTACCACCGAGTTTGCCCTTTTGTTTGTAACGGTTGGATTTTGGCTGCTGCCTATATATACCCCTTCACCCACCTCTCTTTCGGGGGAGAAGCACTCAGAACACACACTTCACTGCCATATCCATTTTTTGAGAGAGAGCCACCTACTCATGTGTTAAGACCAAGATATTCCAATCCAATCATTTGAAACTTGATCTCTAGCTTCCCCAAACTGCTTTCCACCAAATCAACCTCTCCTACACATGCATATTCTGTGAGAGAGTGATTTGTGTTGAGAAGACTATCTTTAGAAGCACAAGAGGAAGAAGTTCATTGATCTACCACATCTATTACCTTTTGGAGGGTGGTGCCTCCTAGATTGGTTAGGTGTAGCTTGGGAGCCTCCTACTTCGCGTTGTGGAGTTGAACCAAGATGTTTGTAAGGGAAGCGAGATCGCCTACTTCATGAAGATCTACCATGAGTAAGGCTAGTCCTCCGTGTATGGAAGCCGTGGTGGAATAGATAAGTCCGCTTCTTTCTGGGCCCTGCGTGGGTGGAGGCCTCCATGGACTCTCGCAGCCGTTACCCTCCATGGGTTGAAGTCTCCACTAATATGGACGTACGATAGCGCCACCTATCAGAACCATGCCAAAAATCGCCGTGTCAACCTCATGCGTTTGATCTCCCTACCTTACTCCTCTACTTTACACTTGCATGTTTTACTTTCCGCTGCTATACTATTAGACTTGCAGGTGTCGGGTGTACTTGAAATGCTATAACAGTCGTAGTTGTTTCTCAAGTAGAATTGGGAAAAGGCAAAAAATCTACCTTGTCAATTAGTCTAATCACCCCCCCCCCCCTCTAGACATACTTTCGATCCTACAAGGGGCCTCACTCCTGTGTCCGTAGAGGCTTCAGTTCCATGGATGTACGGGCTTCACTCCCGTGCGTGTAGTGGCTTCACTCCTATGCCTGTTAGGATCTTCACTCACGTGGCTATAGAGGTTGCACTCCCGTGGCTATAGAGACTTTAAAACTATCTAACTTGGTATTCAGATGCCTGCCACTGCTACCACACTTTTGTGTATGTAGAGGGTGTGGATACTAGTGCCTCGAGAACCCCATGTGCGTGACTATAGAGACCTCACTCCCGTGCCTATAAGGGCTTCAATTCCATGGCTATAGGGGATGTACTTTCGTGCTTGTAGGGGGCCTCACTCCCGTGTCTATAGAGGCTTGCCTCCCATGCATGTAGGGGCCTCACTCTTTGCATGTTAGGGGCTTCAGTCACGTGGCTATAGAGGTTGCACTCCCGTGGCTATAGAGACTTTGAAACTATCTAACTGGGTATTCGGACGCATGCCACTGCTACCACACTTTTGTGTATGCAAAGGGTGTCGATACCAGTGCCTCGATAACCCCACATGTGTGACTTAGAGGCCTCACTCACATGCCTGTAGAGGATTCACACCCGTGGCTGTAGAGGATTCACTGCCGTCCCTGTATAGGCTTCACTGTGTAAAGCACTGGTGTGTTGGTCGTGCAGCGTGCAATCGCCTAAACGTAAAGTGTATGAGTCGACAAAGGCATGTGTTTGAATTTTCTAGACACATGATTCATGAGTCTCTGGAGGCACGTTTGTGAATCTTCCAAAGGCAGATTCTTGAAGAGGCATGGGATCAAGCCGTCGACAGAGCCACGTGTGTGAATTTTCTAGACAAACGATTCACGAGTCTTCGTTTACATATACAGATGGAGATGGACTTCGTTTACATGCTTTCAATTACATGTTTACATGTTTACATTGGGAAAACAGCTAACGTGACTGTTTCACCGTGCCGATTGACAAGTATTACTCTTCATCCTTGTTTAAAATCTTTCAAATCTGTTGATCCATCGCATCAGGCCTGACTTCATTTTCTTCACTGAGTAGTAGCATGTATAGTGCTTCCGCCTTCTAGATTTCTAGTTCATCCTACAAAAATTCACCAAGAATAATGAAATAATATGTAATCTTGGCACTAGTGCATAAGTAAAAAAAATATTCCAGTTTTTTTATATGCTCCTAGCACAGTGTACAGTGTGAGGGAAAACTTACGTCGAAATGATATATGTCTTCAACAAAATTTATGCCATTGTACAAGAATGCAAGCTTCAGAGCAACATATGTTGATTCATCATTGTAAACCATTAGAATGTCTTCTACGAACTTTACTTGTCAATTACCCTTCTGTTTGGTTTCCATATCTCTGTGATGTACCACGTCAAAAACTGCTTTAAACCTAGGTACCTGCAAGTATAGTTTTTTTTGTTTTCAAGAAATCAGGAAGTGGAATTTTTTGAATTGGATATTTTTGTATTTAGGATACTTACAACTTTCAATTTGTGTTTGTGGTAGGCATCAGAGTCTCTTTCCCTTTTCTTCTTTCTTACATAAAAATGTCAAGCAACTTATTTGCTTCCTCATCGATCAAATTGTTAAAGTTTGGATCACCTTCTTCCTGTATTTCCTGGCGAGATACTTCGTGAGGATCGATGATGTGGAATTTGTTCGTGTATTTGTCCAGCATATATATGGTGTAATGGCTTTCCTTCTCCATCATTAAGAATATATGCGAACACGGAAGTTTTTTTATTATTTAATGCTATATGAAGGAATTTACAGAAACACATATTTTGATTGCGTCTTGGAGAAAGGACTTTTCCCATATTTGTAGTTGAGAGATTCTTTTGTTGATGTTCATTCAGGTATACGAGAATCAATTGTTTCTTCTCTTTATCCAATTCAGCTTTAAACTTGCTAACACCTAGAGTGTGATTCTTTATTTTCAGTATATGTTGCACCAAAAAGAAATAAACTGTTATCGACATGAAACATGCAAATTTAGAAGGGTGCGCGTGCTTTTTTAAAATTTACCACTACAAAGGAAGGGCCTAATATTATTCTGTATTGATCACTTTCTTGTGAAGGTTTTCTGCTTTCCGAGATATGTGCTATTTCGTTGAGCACCCTCTTGTCAATGCGAGCTTTGTTCAGCCCTAGTGCTGGTCCAAATGTTGCCTTTAGTTGCACTCCAGTTAAAATTGATTATGCGGAGTCTCCATGTTTCCGCTTACATAGATTTTTGTTGTGAGAGAAAAAAAAGAACTATTGATGTGGGGCGGTCTACAAAAAGTATCTTGAGGTATTTTTCTACGTGCATGAGTAAACAAGTCATTTTTTGAATTCATTCCACCAACTATTTTTCATGATTATTTGGAGGACCTGGACTGCATCGTCCGTGTGCTCGAAGCGTGGTGCTTCATGTATTGGATATGTCACGCTGCTTCGTTGTTTGCCCTTGTTTTTGCTACTTGTCTTTATCAAAGCGGGTAAAAATTAATGGTCATTGTTTCTATGCTAGAAAATATATGTCAAACCGTTTGGTCACAGCTTGTCCACGTGTGTCATTCCAGAAAAGTCATCTTACCTTCCTTGGTTGAAGAAAAGTTTGAATCCGTTGGTTTGAATTCTTGTATTCGTGCACGCAGTTGGTCCCACTTTAGCTTGTTGCTTTTACCGAATACCACTACGAATAGGAACTTTGGTTTCCATTCGTCATCCACCTTACCATGTTGCAGTCATGATATCCGAATACTTATTACTTTCATGGAAACAATGATGCGGAAAAAAAATTGAATTGTTCTATTGTTAACTTACATGGAGTTCATCATCGTCCTTCACTAGTGATTGGTCGTTCCAGTATTTTGCAAATTGGACAATGAGCATTGTGTATCCCTTTGTTTTGGTGTGGAAACTCTTTTAGGCCTGGGTGCTAGTTGTCCCCAATTTGGTTCATCGTGGGCTTTTAGTGCCGCTTCCCCGTAATGCCTCCTGAGCAGTACATACATCATTTCAATCTGTGATTTCATTTTTGTTTTGCTGTTAAGAAAAGTAACCATACCGTGTTATCAGCAGAGAGATAACAAGTCTTAATACCCACATAACAGTTCTTTATGGCTTCTATGGTGATCTCTCCATGTCATCTTAATATACATCTTGTAGTTTAGCGAATCCAGAATGTAGTCTATTCTCATACTTGTTCAGGACATACAACGTGTGGTGTGAAGCGGTGTTATGAGGTATCATGATCTGCATTGGGTGACAGAGAGAGTCAAATGTCATGTGAACATGCGGGCTTAAGATGGAGAATAACTGATGTGAAGTGATCTTACCAACTTCTTATCTAGAAGGTTTTATCCTTTCATGATTGTTTTGAACTCTTGTAGTGATTCATCCTCGTTGAGCTCTTTTAGTCCTCCATCTTCGTATTCGAAGCCGAGTACAAGCTGCAATAAAAAAAGAGTGTTTGTTTAGCCAAACATTTTTTGATCGATTATGTGATCGAAGTGCCTTCGTGGAAGAGGGTTCTACAAACATTTACGAATTTTGATGTGAGTATAGCTTTATCGCTTGTGTTGTACTCTTTCTGTTCTGTCCATTCTTCGAACAATGTGTTAAACATGGTGGCCTCCATTTGTCCCTTTGTTCCTTTCTGGAGCTGGTCTAGCATGAGTCCTCCGGTAATACAATCTTCACGATTTGCGCTTTTATACACGGGTGCTCTGCAAAGCAAAAAGGTTTACACAAAAAATAGAGTCACTGGTTAGGTAGGTTCACTTGTCTTTCTTTTTTCAGGGCAGAGAGGCTACTTACTTTATGCATTCCTCCTACCCTTCGTTGCTCATTAGATAGTCATTAAGGGCTTTGGCTTTGTCCATGTGAATGAAGGATTGATGCTCAAATGTTGGAACATTAGTTATGTCGTAGAGCCTGGTTGACCGTTTTATCGGCCTCTAGATAGATATTATGTTTGCTGGCGTGATCTTGGATGACTAACATGTTGAGGTATTTGGGGAATCTGACTGCAACCTTGCCAGGCGCCCCGCCTGTTCCTTGTAAAATTTGTCATCATTAGCCATGGTTAACGTTGTTGTGAAATCTTGAAAATTCATTTCTCCTCGAACTACAAGTTCATCGTAACTTTCTAGTTGAGTAGGTGTAAGGCCCTTAAGAAAGCGTGCCAGTTCTTTTTCGGGGTCTAGCGTTTTTGGAAGTAAGAAGTCCAAAGACTGGCATGTGCATGATGTGTTTCTTACTGCTGGGTTTTTTTCAATTTTCTCTTGACACCTTTGTTTGCTTCTTTACGAACAGACATGGCAGCATCACGTTTCCGCTATTCAACCATCATGTGTTCAGTATCTTTCTCTTCTCGTTGATGTTTTATTTTTCACTCATCTCCTCGGTTGGGACGGGGGGTCGATATGATTTTATTGGAGGATCCTTTCATTCATGATCCCTCTGCAAACCAGCACCTTGTTGCTCATGTTGCGCTCTGTAAGTTTCCTTGATGTATTGGTTAAGTCCTTTCTCTTGACTGCAAGTATTGTTGTCTTGTTTGTCTTCTTCGTCTTCACTATCCACTACTTCAATAACTTGTGTCTCTCGAATGCATATCTCTATTTCCTCAGGAGATTGAGGAATTTCTTCTTCAATCATGCCACATTCGACTTGTTTCATTTCTCTGTCTTTGATTACAACTTTATGTTGCAGCATATCTCGATCAAAACAAAAAAAATGTGAGGCTTTGCTTGTAAAAACTACCTCTCAGCGAAGAATTAGTTTTTTGTTTTTTGAAAGAGAAACCTATCGTACAGTTTAGCAATACTAGGTTTGTATTTCCCATGTGTTCGCTCATTAAATGATACATAATTCTCTTCCTCAACTCATGGACTTGTTCTTCTGTCAGTGAGTGGGTTGTTCCTTCTTGGGAGTAGTGGTTGAGGTACATGTACATGTAGAATGCACAGTCTAGTCTATGAGTTGGGAGAATGATTCGTCAATACTGTTGGCCCCTTGGTATGAAAATACTTTCTATATTTTTCATGTTCAACTGTCTCAACGAGCTATTTTAAGGATTGGAAGAAATAAATGTTAGATAAAAGATAAAGAACAAGGATGTTAGTAGTGTTTACGTGTTTGGTCCCTGAAGTGGCATGTCCACATTGAGCTTCTTGAAATGGTCAATGGTACTTGGTGAAAGTTGAACCTTTGAGCTTAGTTATTTCCAGATCCTCTTTATATTTCTTGCTACAACATTGAAGAATCGTCTTGGCTTGCTATTATCCTTTATAGAGTCAAGTAGCTCAAAGCGTTGTTTTTTCATGTTGAGTGCTATGGTCATGTAGTGACCGATAGTTTTGTGTTTCGTGAACCCCCCTATGGCAGTTGGCAGAAGAAACTGAAACGGACAATAATGAACATAAACATTTGTAGCATAAACGTAAGCATTTGTAATCGTTCTTAGGTATGGTAGTTTGTTCTGTTTACCATGTCATAATCTTGGATATGTTCTCCTTCTTTGATATCAAAAAACCTCCTAAGCTGCCCGGGCAGAATTTTTTGTTTTATCTTTTTGTCATCGTAGTCTCTAAAGTTCAATGGATCTTTGCTATAGGCTTGGTGTATTGCATGTTGCTTGTTTTGTGATGCGTACATATAAAGAATTTGTCAGTCCACATGTACACAGGCTAATATTCATTTACTGAAAACATGAAATTGTGCCAGTTTTTACTTACAGTGTTGTTTACTATTAGGATCTTCCTCCGTGTCCCCTTGAATACATTTTGTAGGACCAGTAACATGGGCTCGATGATTGTATTGTTGATCGCATTACCATCTCTGAAGCTTCTAGCAGCGTCTCCAATGTTGGTAATCACATTTTCCATTATTATGAAATCACCATTTCTGCAATATATATATATATATATATATATATGAGAGATAGAGATAAAGGATATATAAGTTCACAGGAAAACACATTGAAATAATTTATTCTGTGGAAGTTACATGGACTTACTTTTCTTCAACCGTCCATTCCCTGTTGTATAAAGTGTTGTATATTTTTCCGATGGTTTCTTTCATGTGCTCACTGTCATTGCTGCCTCTTGTAACTAAAGAGGTCGGGATTTTAGGTTTAATTAGTATCGTAGTAGTTGGTACTTTGTGATGTTCTTACAGGAGTTGAAATAATAATTTTAATTTGCATGATTTGCTGCTACGAGTTGTACCTTGTCCTTTGTCGTCACTTTCATGTCTTGGTGTGTCATGAGGTGCCTCAATTTGTGTATGTGTGAGATCTGAAGATTTGTCATCAATTTCCTGTTCAGTTTCTGTTGCATCCTCGTTTTTGCCCAGAACACTCTGAAGATTTGCTTCAATTTGTATATGTACGGGCTCATGTTCTTGTGCTTTCTGTATTATCATGGAGATGTGTAGTTAAATCAAAATAAAACTGCAATATTTAATTTTACATAACTAGCTTGTGGAATACCACCTCTTCGGATGTTGTCACCGGTGTCATGTCCTGTGCTCGTGTAGTTTGTTCCTCATTGCGAGTGTGCTGTTCTTTATCTTGCGGATGTTCAAAGAAAGAGTTAGTTCAAACTGTTAGTTCATTTGTGCGTGCGGAGCTATTTTTTAATTTAAAGAAGCAATTTACCTCTTCAGATCTTGTTGCCGTTGTAGTCGTCGATACTTCTTTTTCGCTCTTTGAATGTTTTGGAATGATATGTTTGTTGACCTCTTGTGGTTGCATGCTTACGTGTACAATGTCGGTACTATCCTTTGTATCATGTTGTTGTTCAAACTAAAAAGTAATTATTAGGGACTGTATTTCTTCTTTGACCGCCAATTATTTTTTAAATGTTGTAGAAACAGTAATTGTTGGTTGGTTGTGTTGACCTCTTGAGTGTTTGTGAGCTAAGTTGTGCCTTGTACTCTTGTTTCTTCTTCCTCGTCTACTGAAGTTCATGGGTCTGTTTTTTGCAAGTCTTGTTCTTGGTCTGGGGTGACAACACTGTCTTGCCGTTCTATGTCAATGCTTTCGTTCATTTCTTTTTCCTGTTTGATGAACCAAAAACGTAAATAACGATGGAACTTCATTTGGAATGTGCGATCTCTTATAGTTGTTGTCCAACTTTACCTCTTTAGTCATTGGTGCTTGTGGGATCACTCCTAGTTTTCTTGTGTCAAGTGAAGATTGCTCTTAGATTACAACACTTGGTCATGTTGTATTCACAAGTTCCACTAATTTTTTGGTTTCCTCATGTCGTGTTTCTTGTTGTTCTTATGCAGCAGTGGTGTTGTTTGTCTCCTGCGTCCATTCAGATAAAATGTTACCATAATTAACCGGATCCCAGGATAAATCTTCGAGATAGATTTTTTCTTGTCGTTCTATTTTACCTGTTTGTCGATCATTGTGGCGTTTCTCTCTGTGTGCACTGCTATTTCTTTTTGAGGTAAAAGAGGTTCCAGGAGCTTGTCATCAACTGCCATCTTTGAGGCTTGTATCGCCATATCAGGAGCAACTTCATCTTGAGTGTAGCTTTGATGTGACTTAGATTCATCATGCGATCCGACTTCGACCTGGGTTGCATGTTGTCTTTCCTTCTCTTGTAGTACCTGCAGATGAAAGAAGGTGAGTTTAGCGGTTCATTTTTCTTTGGAAGTGATGTGACTACAATATGTGTACAACATCGGTAATCTCCTTTGTTTCTTATGGCTATTGAAGCTAAAAACTAATTATTAGGGATTGTATTTCTTTCCTAACTACCAATTTTATTTAAAATAATGTGTTTGTTGAAGCAAAAAAGTAAGTAACAATAAAAATTCATTTGGAATGTGTGATCTCTTATAACTCTTGTCCAACTTTACCTCTTCAGTCATTGGTGCCTGTGGGATATCTCATAGTTTCTGTGTGTCAAGCGAAGGTTGTTCTTCTCTTACACCAATTGATTCTGTTGTACTCACAAGCTCCCCTGAATTTTTGGTTTCCTCGTGTTCTGTTTCTTGTCGTTCTTTCGCAGCAGTAGTCTCGTTCGTTTCCTGCGTACATTCTGATAAAAAATGTTACTGTAATCAACAGGATCCCAGGATAAATCTCCGAGATAGGATTTTTCTTGTTGTTTGATTTTATGTGTCCGTCGGTCGTTGTGGTGTTTGTCTCTGTATCCACTGCTATTTATTTTTGAGAAAAAATAGTTTTGAGCTTGTCATCAACTGCCATCTGTGAGGCTTCTACCTCTGTATCAGGAGATACTTCGTCTTGACTTTGGCTTTGCACATCATGCTCTAGTATTTCCTGTTCTTGTAATACCTGGGTATGAAACATGGTGAGTTTTGTGGTACATTTTGTTTAGACATGTTGTATGTGGGTAAGTTGGTTATGGAAGGTTACCTCATTACTGTTTTCTTTTTGTTGTTTTTGTTCATCTTGTGATATGTTGCTGCTTGAGCCCATCTGTGTTGGACTTGTTTGTTGTTTCTTCTCCAGCGGAGTCTACATTTTGGCACAGGTTTGTTAGCTTGTAAAACACGTACGTATCCAGCTTTCAAGAGAAAAAGGTTGTTTATACTCACTTCTTGGCTGGTTACGATGCCCGAGAATGAGCCTTTCCTTCTCAGTTCTCTCGTATCTATAGAGATGATATGTGATTTCTTCTTTGGATGCTTGTGCTTACTATTGTTGCCATTGTCATGCTCGCGCTCCTGGTCTTGCTTGTCTTTTGGCTTCTTCTTATTTGTTCTGGCTCGGTTTTCATCTGTCGTCTTTTGTGTTCTCGTTCTTTTCATTCTCTCTACTTTCTCTTCTTCTTCATTAGTTATTTTTCTCGTTCTTCTCGGTGGTTCTTCTACTGTTTTCACTATCGCTGTGAGGTTCCTATTGTGAAACATGCGCTGATGGGCATTGTGTTGTTTGCAAGTATCAATCAGTGACACCGTTTGGTCTATCAGTCTTTGTCTGGCTAATTGGTCGTAATTTGCCTCATCGTCAGTGCATCCTACCACATTATTCCGCCTTAACGCGGGTAATTGTGTTGCTTCATCAAGCACTTTTTCCAACATTTTGTTGATCTTTTTGAAGGCTTCTTCAGATCCTTTGTCGGTGCTTGTCTCATGTTCGCTTCTCGTTCTGGTGCTGGCCATTGCTTCACGCCTAAGCTTGGGTGGATCTAGTAGCAGTTGTGTAGTTTGCTGGTCATGTCTCTTACTCTGTCCTGGTACCACTTGCAATGAAGTTGAAGGTGATCCTGTGTTTCCATGACCCCGTGTAGAATATCCTATTTGTTGTCCCTTTCCATGTCTGCATTGTTTTGATAAGACAAAGTCTGTTAGAATGAACAGTGATTTTACACAGTATGAGGAATTAATAGACAACAGAGATACCTTTATCTTGCCAAATTCATAGTCATCTGGACGTCCTTTTCCATCCTTCTTCATGTCTTCTTTAGCTATCTTCTTTAGATCCTTCTCGTGAAGATAGTTCGCTCTTGGCGTTGAAGTATTGTTCATTCTCTTACATATTCTGTTCATTTCTCTTGTGTTTGGTAACAACAGGGAGTCGAGGTACAAGATTACTGGTCCCTGCGTCAAGCCGTAGAGGTGGTCTTGGTTTCGTTTTTCACCCTATTTCATTTTTTGCCAATCAATGGCTCCAGCGTGGACTGTTTCGATGATGACCAGGCAGAAATCCATCTACGCCATATCTTTATAATTCATATCCCTGACCATTATTGCTTGTCTGGTCTAGCGAGGGAAGGTTGTCTCACAGACGACCTTGTTGAAAAATATGAGGAAAAATATTTTGGCATCCTTGATGTTTTCTTCTTCTCGGTCTATTTCTACAAGCTCATTTAGTTTCTTAATCAGGTCTGAATGTTTGAACTCGGTATTTCCGAAGCCAAGGTTTGACTGGAGGCCCTTCATTGATTCGTTGCAATTCATTGGACTTGGTGTTGTCTTTTTGTTATCGTTTGGGTACCCAAAAACTTTATAGATGCCTTCCTTGGTAATCCTTATTTCCTTGTCTCCATCGCTGTCACCGAAGCTTATCGTCATGTTGTGTGTGTCCATATTTTTGTAGATGTATGTTGTGAGTTTCCTGTTGATTGACCCCATTAATTTGCAGTCCTCTATGCTGCCAAAGCCAGCCGTCTTAACATCTTCTAGGTGACATTCTTTGAAAATTGCCCATGCTTGCTTGACCTATAGAAATCTAGCTCGAGTCTTTATTTGACATTTTTCGTTAGTTTCTGTTTTATCTGCTTCCTTGGCTATCATCGGTGGCGATTGTTTTCCGCTTGTACTTTTCCTCTTTCTCCTCTTTTGGCTTGTATTCCCCTGATTCATAAAAATAGAAACAAATGTTTTGTTAGCACTACAGGAATCACGGAATTTGCCATCTGCCTGATCTTTGTCGTCTGCTCGCAGATGGCAAAGAAGCTCTTTGCCGTCAGCTATAAAAAAACAAACGACAAAGAGCTGGTTGATGGAAATATACACTTTGTCATCAGTGCGTTCTTTGCCATTGGCTGGCAGACGACAAAGATGGATCGGGCTAATGGCAAAGCACGGGCTGATGGCAAAGATAGTCCAGGCACACGGCAAAGAGTCACCGCAGCTGGAGCCGTCCCCTTTTCCATCAAGGCCATCTTTGCCGTCTGCACAAACCTCCTTTGCCGTCTGTCTCGACCTCTTTGTTGTCTGCTTGATACCCAGCGGACGGGAAAGAGGACGGCCACTAATGGCTGGCGTCCGATCTCCCCACTCCTCATCTGCCCTCTCCCCCAATCCCCACTCTCTCCCCCCAATCCACACCTATCCACCTCTCCTCCCCGCGTTGCCACACCACCACCACCACCACCACGTCACCCCGCTCCCGGCAGCTCCCCGCTCTACCGGAGTAAAAAACACCCCCCTGTGACAAGGTCCCTTGGGCCACCTTCGCGTCCAGCATCCTCCAACCTCCCTCCCCTCCCTCCCAGTCTCCCAGGCCCAATCGAGAGAGCCCGATCCCTCCATGGCATTGGAGATCGAGGTCCTCGAGAGCAGGTCAGGAGGCGGCCATGGCTCATCCATATGGGCGAGCGCCGACATCGTCGGTCTCCTCTGCTCCCAGCGTCGGATCCACCTCAGGCGGGCCCCATATGCACATCTAGTGACCTCTCCTCCCCACTAACCACCATGGACGAGGTTATCAACGCGCCCCGTTGCGCAGCACCTGGTGCCTCCACTTCCATTCCTCCTCGTGCTGTTGTCGGCTGATACGTCCCCATCGTATCTACTTTTCCAAACTCTGTTGCCCTTGTTTTGGACTCTAATTTGCATGATTTGAATGGAACTAACACGGACTGACACTGTTTTCAGCAGAATTGCCATGGTGTTGTTTTTGTGCAGAAATGAAAGTTCTCTGAACGTCCTGAAAATTTACAGAGAATATTTCTGGAAAATATGAAAAATACCTGCGCAAAGATCCACCAGAGGGGACGGGCCAGTGGGCCACAAGCCCTCTAGCCGTGGCCTCCCCCCTGGCCGCGGCTACGAGGCTTGTGGGGCCCACGTGGCTCTGCCGCCCCCAATTCCAGTGATATTTATTCCCTTTCATCCCGGAAAAAATCAAGAGAGAAGAGTTCATCGCGTTTCACGATCCATAGGCGCCGCCACATCCCGTTCTTGCCTTGGAGGGCAGATCTGGAGTCCGTTTTGGGCTCCGGATCAAGCAGATCGTCGACATCGTCATCATCAACCTTCTTCCCTCTCCAATTCCATGAAGCTCTTCATCGTTCGTGAGTAATCTATTCGTAGGCTCGCTGGGCGGTGATGAGTAGGATGAGATCTATCATGTAATCGAGTTAGTTTTGACGGGGATTGATCCCTAGTATCCACTATGTTCTGAGATTGACGTTGCTACTACTTTTCCATGCTTAATGCTTGTCACTAGGGCCCAAGTGACATGAATTCAGATATGAAATTATTATGTTGTCACCAATATTGTGTGTTTTAGAACCGATCTTGCAAGTTGTAGTTACCTACTATGTGTTATGATCCGGCAACCCCGGAGTGACAATAACCGGAACCACTCCCGGTGATGACCATAGTTTGAGGAGTTCATGTGTTCACCAAGTGCTAATGCGTTGGTCCGGTTCTTTATTAAAAGGAGAACCTTAATATCCCGTAGTATCCATTTGGACCCCGCTGCCATGGGAGGGATGGACAATAGATGTCATGCAAGTTCTTTTCCCTAAGCACGTATGACTACACACGGAATGCATGCCTACATCACCATGACAAACGGGAGCTAGTCACATATCTCTCCGTGTTATAACGGTTGCATGATGAATGTCATCCGACAAATCACCGATCCATTGCGTACGAGTTTGTCCCACTACCATTGTTACTTGCTTTCTCCTTCTCCTGCTGCCACTACTGTTGCTACTACTGTTACTTGCTGTTGCTGCTACTTGCTATTGTTGCTACTTGCTACTGTTGTCACTATTCCTGTTCCTTGCCACTGTTGTTACTCGTTACACTGCTACTACTTGCTACAATACTTTTCTGGCGCCATTGATACTTCAGTTAGGAATAATCTGCCGCCAACAGATTCTTTCCTAGCATCGTTGCTATCATACTACCTTTGTTGCTTATATCCTGCTTGCAGATACTAATCTTTCAGGTGTGGTTGAGCCGACAACTCAACTGCTAATACTGGAGAATATCCTTTCACTCCCATCGTGTCGAACCAACAAATTTGGGTTGAATACTCTACCTTCGAAACCTGCTGCGATCCCACATGCTGGTGGGCCATTGCGAGATAATTGCTAATTGTTGAGCAACTGGAAGAAACTCTTTTCTAGCGCCGTTGCCGTGGAGGCATCAAGTCAGGAATAGTTGCACGTCAACAGCTCTTTTCTGGCGTCGTTGCCGAGGAGGATAGCTATATTCTATGAGTCACTTGGGATTTATATCTGCTGATCACTATGAAGAATCTGAAAGATCCAAGAACCAAAGTCTTGCCCTCAACTACGAGGGGAGATAAGGAACTGCCATCTAGCTCTGCACTTGATTCACCTTCAGTTATGAGTAAGTTTGCGACACCACCTCCTGCTAGAAACATTGATAAGTCGCATGTGCTAGATGATGCTAGAGATGCTACTGCTATTGATGATGCTTATGATGCTACTATGCCTGATACTGCTAGAGATGCTATGCCTGATACTGCTAGAGATACTATGCATGATACTGCTAGCCATGATGCTATGCTTGATACTGCTTTGCCTGATGATGCTAGAGATGCTATTTTTCCTGATGATGCTATGCTTGATACTGCTAGAGATACTACTTTGCCTGATATGCCACTAGGGGTATTCCTTGATGCTCATATTGCTAGAGTTACTGCCAATGCTTGTGATGCTTCTGAAACTGCCGATACTATTGAGATAGAACCTGCTTTTGCTCCTGCTAGATCTAGCTCTCCTAGATATGAATTGCCTGATATACCTGAGGGTTATGTTATGGAGGGAGAGATAGCTGAGGATTTTCTTGCGTTTAAGGATGCCTATGACGCTGAGAAATTACTTCTCAAGTGGAAGGAAAAATCTTTGAAAGCTAGGATGAAATACGACCCGAAGTTTTCCACTTCACCTATCTTTATCACCGATGAGGATTATGAATTCTCTGTCGACCCTGAGATAATCTCTCTAGTCGAATCTGATCCTTTCCACGGTTATGAGTCTGAGACGGTCGTAGCCCATCTTACCAAACTACATGATATAGCCACCCTTTTCACTAGTGAGGAGAAGATCCGCTACTACTATATCCTTAAGTTGTTTCCTTTCTCCCTAAAGGATGACGCTAAAGCCTGGTTCACTTCTCTTGCTCCTCGATGTGTGAGTAGTCCCCAGGATATGGTCTGTTACTTCTGTGAGAAATATTTCCCTGCCCATAAGAAGCAAGCTGCCTTGTAGGAAATATACAACTTTGCTCAACTCAAAGAAGAGAGTCTCCCACAAGCTTGGGGGAGGCTCATCCAGCTACAGAATGCTTTGCCTGATCACCCTCTTAAGAAGAATGAGATACTTGATATCTTCTATAACGGACTTATCGATGCTTCTAGAGACCACCTAGATAGTTGTGCCGGTTGTGTCTTTAGGGAACGAAGTATAGAACAAGGTGAGATTCTACTGAATAACATCTTGATCAACGATAATGCTTGGACTATTCCCGAACCACCTCCTAAGCCAACTCCTAAGAAAAGAGGTATTCTATTCCTCAGTCCCGAAGATATGCAAGAAGCCAAGAAATCTATGCAAAAGAAAGGCATTAGATCTGAAGAAGTCAAAAATCTACCGCCCATCAAAGAGATCCATGGTCTCGATAACCCGATACAAGTAGTAGAGATGAATTCTCTAGGTAGATTCAATGAGAGTGATATTCCTATTGACAAACCTGCTAGCCTATGCTTTGATGAATTTGACAACTTTGTTGCCAAATAACAGAGTTTCAATGATTATGTTAGCAAACAATTGGAACAAAGTACTCGTATGCTTAGTCATTTAAGTGCTTGTGTAGACAAAAATGTGAATGATGTGAAGCTTCTGAGTAAACATGCCTCTTTGATTACTACTCAGGTAGAACAAGTACTTAAAGCTCAGAATGACTTGCTCAATGAATTAAATGACAATTATGTCACAGTCATTACTAGAGGAGGCAAAATGACTCAGGAACCTTTGTATCCTCAAGGCCATCCTAAGAGAATTGATCAAGATTCTCAAGGAATTAATGCTGATACACCCAATTATCCTAACAATAAGAAGAAAGATGATAGGAACGAGCACGCTAGCAACCCTGTTACTGTCACACCTGAAGAACCAAATGATATTTCTGCGTCTGATGCAGAAACACAATCTGGTGATGAACATGAACCTGGTGACAATATGGACAACGATGTTCATAATAATGCTCAACCTAGCAATGATAAGGGTGTGGAGATTGAACCTAAGGTTAATCCTGATAACCCACAACCTAGGAGATACGATAAGAATGACTTCACTGCTAGGAAGCATGGTAAAGAAAGGGAGCCATGGGTTCAGAGACCTATGCCCTTTCCTCCTAAGCCATCCAAGAAAAAGGATGATGAGGATTTTGAGCGCTTTATTCAAATGTTGAGACCCGTCTTTCTGCAGATGCGGTTAATTGATATGCTCAAAATGTCTCCATATGCCAAGTACATGAAAGATATCGTGACCAATAAACGGAAGATACCAGATCTTGAGATCTCCACCATGCTTGCCAATTACACTTTCAAAGATGGAACTCCTAAGAAACTTGGTGATCTCGGAGTGCCCACTATACCTTGCTCCATTAAAGGAAACTACGTAAGAACTTCCTTATGTGACCTTGGAGCCGGTGTTAGTGTTATGCCTCTCTCTCTTTATCGTAGACTTGAACTGGATAAGTTGACACACACTGAAATTTCTCTGCAAATGGCCGACAAATCAACTGCTTTCCCTGTCGGCATTTGCGAGGATGTGCCTGTTGTGGTTGCTAACAGCACTATCTTAACAGACTTTGTTATCTTGGATATTCCCGAGGACGATGCCATGGCTGTCATCCTCGGAAGACCCTTTTTAAACACTGCAGGGGCTGTTATAGATTGCAACAAAGGCAATGTCACTTTCCATGTCAACGGTAATGAGCATACAGTGCACTTTTCAAAGAAACGATATGAAGTACATTGCATCAATGCTATCGAAAAAACTTCATCGATTCTTATTGGGAGCTTTGAATGCCCTATTCCTCGTGTTAAGATGAAGTATGATTTGCTTGTTGGGGAGATTCATATCCCCATTGAGGTGACTTAGTGGCTATTCGACAATTCTCCGTTTCCTTTTGCGATTTGAAAAAGTTTTGTCATGAGGATTTGATCAACCCCATTGACGGATTTCTTTAGATGACCATGAAATGGATGAATCAAGGAGTCACATACCTCTATTTTAAGCTTTCACTTTATGTTGCTTAGAAGAAAAATGATAGATTTAGTTTAGTTTTTCCTGTTTTCTGTTTTAGCGTCCCGGAGAAAAGTACCCCGAAAATAAAAGTTCTCCGATGGTCTTGAAAATCAAATATGATTTTTTCTAGATTTTTTAAAAAATACTGGGACTGAGAGCTGGCCTGGGGGCCACACCAGTGGGCCACAAGCCCTGTAGCCGCGGCCTCCCCCCTAGTCGCGGCTACCAAGCTTGTGGGGCCCACAGGGACCCCCTCCACTCATTCCAGCTCCCATCCTCTTCTTCTACCTCAAGAAAAAATCGTTTCGCAGCTCAAACCCGTGTTCTTGCTCATTTGGCTGTGATTTTCGATCTCCTTGCTCAAAGCACCATTCTCCGAACTGTTTTGGGGAAATTACTCCTTGGTAAGTGAGTCCTCCATTGGTCCAATTAGTTTCTACTCTAGTGCTTTATCCTTCGCGTATTCTTGCGACCTTGGTGACCCTGTTCTTGAGCTTGAAATGTTGATTTTAGCTGGTCCCAAGTAGTTTTAGCACGTGATACGGTCTCTCGGCACTAGTAGGAGTAGTTGCTACGAGTTGGGGTAATCCTTACTCACTTTTCTTTTGAAGTCTCTAAAAATTTCAGAATTTTTCAGAGTTAGAAAAGGGAAAAGATGAGGAGGTTCTTGAGAGGCTCTTCAAGCCGTAACCCCAAGGAGGATGAGAAGAACCACCCCAAGGACATGGTTCCTCGAGTCACAGAAGTTCGAGTGTGCGAGTGGCCAAGTGATGAATTTTTGCGCACCGCTGGGCTTTATGAAGACTTTTATTACTTGGTGGAGGACGCAGGTCTTACCGCGTTCGTTGAAGATAAGTGCCCACAATACCTCCTCCTCACCAATATTTTCGTTCAAAGCTTCAACTTTTAACCGAGGAAGAATCCTCCTATTGTTGAGTTCAAGTTATACGATATCCCCTGGCGCATGATACTACAGGATTTTTGCAATGTGTGCAAATTACCTTATGTTGGGGATATTCATGATCCTCGTCCACGGGACTTGGAGGATTTCATAGGTACTATTGTTGTGGGAGAGGAGAGAGGAGTGTCTCGCGCTAGAATTTCTAGCATACATTTTTCCTTTGCTTCGGTACTTCTCATTATTTGTGGGAAAATGTTTGATTGTCCGTGGGGAGGCTGGATCACTTAGCTCTCCAGACCTTGCGGTTTTGCGCGAAGGCCTTTATAACAATAAGACTTATAGCCTAGGTGCTATAGTAGCTCATCGGTTGAACACAAACCGTTCCAAAGGTGTCGTCTATGGAGGTATCTATGCTACCCGTCTTGCCAGACACTTTGAGATACCCGTTAGACTGAAGGAGGAAGAAGAAATGCTTCTTCCCGAGAGATATCTGGATTATGACAGCATGGTTCGCCATGATTTTCTGGATAGAGATGCTAGTAGACGGATGATTTATAACCTGGTATTTAGTCAGGGTACTCGAGAGACTATTACTTTGCGTGCTCCTTCTTTGTTCAACCTTTATGCAGGCAGGTACATTATTATGCCCTCGGACATCTACTCGTATTGGGGCTTGGCCCAACCACAGGTGCCCGTGCCCGAGCCACCAGTCGAGTACCAGACGCCAGTTTATCAGTGGGAGCCGGAGGAGCTCACATAGCAGTGGCATCCACAGTCCGCTCTGGAGTATCCCGGAGCTGGTTATTTCCCTCCTTGGGAGTAGAGCAAGCTAGGCCAAAAGCCTAAGCTTGGGGGAGTACGTGTTTGCACCAACTTTACATTCTTGCTTATGCTTTCACTTTGATAGTCGATGTTTACATTTTGCCACTCTATTATCCATGCTAGTTTATTTTTGTTTTCTTGTTTTCTTATTTTGTGTCCTTTTGAGAAAACCCAAAAATATTTTCCTTTCTTCTTTTGCTTGTTGGCAGCTTTCTCGTGTAAATAGTTTTCTTTTTCTTTGAGTCGAGGTAGAAGACCATGGTTACAATGTTTAGTGGCTCTCGCATGCATACCTGTTCATTTGTTAAAGATCCATATTACTTTGTCTTCTCCTTTGAGTTTGCCTGCAGATTCAGCTTAGTCCAATGCACGAGCACTCTTATTATTGTTCACATCGTTCGATCGTGCAAGTGAAAGACAATAATGATGATATATGATGAAGTGACTGAGACTGGAAAAGCTGGTATGAACTCTATCTATTTTGTTTTTGTAAATATGACTAGCTTGTCGTCCCAGATTCAGCTTTGTTGAGAGAGAACCATGTTTGCAATGACAACTTAGAGATCATAGTTTCTCATGCCATGCTTAATTATCTAGGAGCTTATAATGGTTTGTCTTGAATGCCAACATAGATTTTGAGATGACTATGATGTAGTATGATAGGATGGTATTCTCCTTTGAATGATTCAAGTGGCTTGACTTGGCGCATGTTCATGCATGTAGTTGAAACAAAATCAACATAGCCTCTATGATGTTCGTGTTCATGGTGATTTATATCATGCTCATGCTTGCACTCAATGTTAGTCAAACTCATTGCATCTTGATGACTGTTGTCGCTCTCTAGTTGGTCGCTTCCCAGTCTTTTTCTAGCCTTCACTTGTACTAAGCGGAATACTGCTTGTGCATCCACTTCCATAAACCCAAAAGGTTTTCCATGATAGTCCACCATACCTACCTATTTGCGGTATCTACCTGTCATTCCAAGTAAATTTGCATGTGCCATTCTCTAAACCTTCAAGAAATAATCTATTTTGCTTGCCCGAACTGCTGATGTGGTGACAGGGGGCTATTGGTATCTTCCATGTTAGGCGTGTTATCCTCGACATGTGTTTATTCACTGTCATTCACAAGAAAGGGGCCAGTAATTGGAATGCCCAGTTCCACGCTTAAATCAAAAACATAAATGTAAAACAAGACTCCCCCCGGATTGATGTTAGTATGGACGGTACCCGAGGATTCGGCTAGTCGTGGAGTGTGATTGATTGGTGGTGGGGGAGTTAAAACTTTACTTTTCTATTTGGGAACCGCCTATAGCATGAGTAGCATGGAAGATATTGAGAACTCTTGGTCATTGCGTTGACAATGAAAGCATGCCACCCAAAATTATTATCTTTGTTTTCAAAGCTTGAGCTCTCGCACCTCTGCAAATCAATGCTTCCCTCTGCGAAGGGTCTGTCTAATTATTTTCCTGTTGAGTCATCCTCTCCTTATATAAGCACCAATTAGAGAGCACCTCTGTCATTTTTATTCTTTGCTTTTGATTGATATTGAGTACGACTATGACTGGATCTTCGTTGCTATGAATTACAATGTTTAGTCATCCCTTGATCTTTGAAAGTGCTCTGCATTTATGTTTTGCGGTCTCAGAAAGAGCTAGCGAGATACCACCTATTCATATTGCTTCATGCTTGTTTTGATTGAATTGTTGGTATCTGAAACTCATTATTATTTTCTCTCTAGCTGTTTATGCCATTGATATTAGTTTACCGTGAGACCTATGTGTCACTTGCTTATGTGGTTGACTAGTGATCTTGCTGAAATTCTGGTTATGAGTTAGACATAGTCGCAACAACAAGATCAAACAGAGTTTGTCAAAGTTTTTCTTTCTCTTTCAGTTTGTCAACTGAGTTGCTTGAGGACAAGCAAGGTTTTAAGCTTGGGGGAGTTGATACGTCTCCATCGTATCTACTTTTCCAAACTCTTTTGCCCTTCTTTTAGACTCTAATTTGCATGATTTGAATGGAACTAACCCAGACTGACGATGTTTTCAGCAGAATTGCCATGGTGTTGTTTTTGTGCAGAAATGAAAGTTCTCGGAACGTCCTGAAAATTTACAGAGAATATTTCTATAAAATATGAAAATACCTGCGCAAAGATCCACCGGAGGGGACGGGCCAGTGGGCCACATGCCGTGTAGCCGCGGCCTCCCCCTGGCCGCGGCTACCAGGCTTGTGGGGCCCACGTGGCTCTGCCGCCCCAATTCCAGCGCTATTTATTCCCTTTCGTCCCGGAAAAAATCAGGAGAGAAGAGTTCATTGCGTTTCACGATCCAGAGGCGCCGCCACATCCCGTTCTTGCCTTGGAGGGCAGATCTGGAGTCCGTTTTGGGCTCCGGATCAAGGAGATCGTCACCATCGTCATCATCAACCTTCTTTCCTCTCCAATTCCATGAAGCTCTTCATCGTTCGTGAGTAATCTATTCATAGGCTCGCTGGGCGGTGATGAGTAGGATGAGATCTATCATGTAATCGAGTTAGTTTTGACGGGGATTGATCCCTAGTATCCACTATGTTCTGAGATTGATGTGGCTACTACTTTGCCATGCTTAATGCTTGTCACTAGGGCCCAAGTGCCATGAATTCAGATCTGAAATTATTATGTTGTCACCAATATATGTGTGTTTTATATCCAATCATGCAAGTTGTAGTTACCTACTATGTGTTATTATCCGGGAACCCCGGAGTGACAATAACCGGAACCACTCCCGGTGATGACCATAGTTTGAGGAGTTCATGTGTTCACCAAGTGCTAATGCGTTGGTCCGGTTCTTTATTAAAAGGAGAACCTTAATATCCCGTAGTATCCATTTGGACCCCGCTGCCATAGGAGGGATGGACAATAGATGTCATGCAAGTTCTTTTCCCTTAGCACGTATGACTACAAACGGAATGCATGCCTACATCACATTGACGAACGGGAGCTAGTCACATATCTCTCCGTGTTATAACTCTTGCATGACGAATGTCATCCGACAAATCACCGATCCATTGCCTACGAGTTTGTCCCACTACCATTGTTACTTGCTTTGTCCTGCTGCTGCTGCCACTACTGTTGCTACTACTGTTACTTGTTGTTGCTGTTACTTGCTACTGTTGTCACTATTGTTGTTCCTTGCCACTGTTGTTACTCGTTACACTGCTACTACCTGCTACAATACTTTTCTGGCGCCATTGATACTTCAGTTAGGAATAATCTGCCATCAACAGATTCTTTCCTAGCACCATTGTTATCATACTACCTTTGTTGCTTATATCCTGCTTGCAGATACTAATCTTTTAGGTGTGGTTGAGCCGACAACTCAACTGCTAATACTGGAGAATATCCTTTCACTCCCATCGTGTCGAACCAACAAATTTGGGTTGAATACTCTATTCTCGAAAACTGCCGCGATCCCACACGCTGGTGGGCCATTGCAAGACAATTGCTAATTGTTGAGCAACTCGAAGCAGCTCTTTTCTGGCGCCGTTGTCGGGGAGGCATCAAGTCAGGAATAGTTGCACGTCAACATCCGCTCCCTTCAATTACATGCACGGCTGCTCCTCAGGCCTAGAGCACTACCCAGAAGGAGGCGTTGATCCCCTTGTTTACTTCTTGTGCATGCCTAGCATGAGAAGACCGGATCGATAGGTGGTTGCGGTGGAGGTCGTGGAACCGCATCAAGGTCTTACCCCTCTCTCTCCCTCTCTTCCTTTTTATTTTACTGTTTCTTGTGTTCATCAGTTGATTTTTTTAATGAGTTACTGGGACTTACTCTATATTTTGTTCCTATTGATGTATAGGTTATACTAATGAAACTTCACTTATCTAGGATGTATCATATATTTACAAAGTAATACTAATAGTTAGCTCTTTGTTGTCCAATACTTCTAAATCCGGATTGGTTGCTCCACTTCATGTTACTGCATGAGAGGTGGGCTCAGATTTCCTGTTCAGTTTATGTGTTTCAAGAAAGATATATGGATAATTTGATATTGTCATTTATATTTGGCTCCTTCATTCTTCTATACACGTATATTCCAACAAAGAACTGGATTATTGCTATGATTGGGTTCATTCACACATATTCTGTCTTGAGTGGCTTTCACCTTGGGCAAATCAAGCAATGGAAGGTATTTTTTCAGTGATATTGAAGCACATTGACACTGTTATATGATGCCTCATGAGTTTTCTGATCCGACTCTGTTTACGTTCAAAAAATTATTTGTTTATTTCTACTTTCTGAGGTATATAACAGGAGAAAGCTCTTTTGTTGAAAATCCATTAAAGAGACAGAAGATAAAATTATTTGCAATCAAGTCTGATATGCATACTAAGGAATGCCAATATTTATGCTAGATCTTTGATTAGTTAAATGTCCACTATATAAAGCGGTGAAGTGAGAGCATGTAGTAAAGGTAGGGTAGGTATAATTTTAAATCAAGTTGTGTGTGAAACATCCTAGCAGGGCAGGATTCAGTTTTCTCCTCTGAATCTACCCTCTGAGTTAGCTCTCAACACCTGGGAGTCCTGATAGAGGTATACTATCTCACATCAAAAATTTCTATGCAAGGAGGCGCTAGAGTCACGGGCTTCTTATGATCTACTAATTAGGTTTCTGCATAAAATTGCTATCTCTTTGGGTAGCGCTGATAGAAGACATATGTCTTCTAGTTTAGCAATGCCAAAATTCCATAGTTGGATGATGTTTAGGATTGTCCCAGTTGTATCATTCTGCGCGCATAACAGAAGGGTGGTTTTCCTTTCTGGTTTTTATCTTGGATCATGTGATCTGTTTTCGTTAGTCTGTATGAGCAATGAGTGAACTGCACTACAATTCTTAAACCTTCACTTTATCATGTATGCAACATTGATATGGCTATGAGTGTTACCCCAAAATAGGCAGCAGTGCAGCACAGTAATGTGAAATCTGATCATTATGGGGTTGCACTGCCTATGGTGTTTAGACTCTCATTATTTCCCCATATGTTACATATATATAATCGCGCTAAACCAAATCTACCTATGTACCAAAATAATTACACTTAGTGTGTGAGGAGCTCTGTATATTGCTCACTTGGAAAGTATAGAATACTTCTTTTCCATATACTTAATATTTATCTCTGTATATCCAGAACATTATTAGGCAATAATCATAAAACATAGTTCCTACAGTAATGTTGTATTTCTTAGTAACAACTTTATATTAGGTCTGCAAACTAATTACTATTTCAACTATGCAACCAGCAGCACACCCTATCAGGTTAATCACAAGCCATGGAGCAGAATTGATGTGAGCCAAC
Source organism: Hordeum vulgare subsp. vulgare (assembly GCF_904849725.1). Classification (NCBI taxonomy): domain Eukaryota; kingdom Viridiplantae; phylum Streptophyta; class Magnoliopsida; order Poales; family Poaceae; genus Hordeum; species Hordeum vulgare. Next base: position 357,695,582 of record NC_058520.1, read on the forward strand.
AGAAACAACTATTGCAGACTTGGCTGGGCTAGACCCCTCTCACATCATGGTAATATGTAATGCTCCTAACAATAATATCATCTCCATGCTTACCTTTACGTTTTTTAAGTATGATGGTTTTCTGTGTTAGTTCACCTCTTTTACACATTGTGATTTGAATACCTATATCTTGGACAAACAAATATGGGAAATAGTGTCATTTGTTGTTAAGCTTGATACGAATGTCATTTACCCCCAGGTTTGTCTTCCCCATCAAATAACTAAGATCCATAAATATGTGTCTATGTGTTTGGCATTTTATTTAATTATAGACTTCAATCTGAAGTTTTTGAATCACTACTAATTTGTATGCAAGGAACATCATATTCTGTTTAAACCTAATTATTATCGCCTTGCTGTAAGCTTTGGTGCATAAGTTAGTGCTCATGTAAACTAATAAGCAGGGTTGTCACTACTGGTCACCATATTGTTAGTATCATAGATTATATCCTCAATTTTCAGTATATGAAATCAATAATGATATTTTTACTGTACGTATAGGTCGAGTTGCAAGAGTACCCTCTCATGACCTATTTCAGTTGCAAACTTGCATCAAGATTGCAAGAGTACCCTCTCATGACATTTTACTGTACATATAGGTCGTATTGTAACCATTGTATTTTACCATCCATTTATCACTACCGATCTACCGTTGCCTCTATGGGCGCGGCGTGTCGCCGCGCTTTTTGGTGCTAGTTGATATGATTCCTACTTCTGTTAGTGCTCTAAGTGGTTATCTAAAGTTCTAAGTTTCAGCTACTAAAATCATGTCGAACTGAATAGTCCTACTGCACTACTTGCCGCAACACTTTTGTTTATTTTTTGGTATTAAGACATGATTGGTTGGTCTATTTGATAAGATTTCTGGGCCAAACAACAGCCAAAACGTACTTGAAGCTACAGTTCTGTTTATAATGTCCTTGTACCATGTTTAGTTTCCTTCCTGGACATGATATGGTCTAAGTGATGCTTGTATGGTAAATGGTGTGGTTCCTATATACTTGCTACTGTTTGATGCTCTTGTAGTTAGGATTCTACTCCTGGAAGTGATGCTTGTAGAAATTTTTTAGTTTTATATGGTGAAAGGTTGTGCATTAATTAGTCTTTTCTTCTTCTTCTTCTTCTTCTAACTTTCTTAATTACTCTATTTTTTGCAGATTTGAATCATTTCATGGAAGCTAGCATTGATGGATTGCTAGTGTTTAGTTTTTTTTCATCTGTATTGACGAACAATGTAAAACTTATGTATGTATATATAGATGAACTATGTGAAACTATGTATTGTGCTAGCTTATGTGTTCTCTAGCTTGTTAAATATTTCATGATGATGTTGGAAATATATATGTTGTGAAATATATGTTTCGAAGATGTATGAAATATATGTTGTGAAATATATATGTATGTATGTATATTTGTGGTATGAAAATGCAGGGAAATAAAAGAAAATGGACAAAAAAGAAGCAATACATGCTCTTTGCCATCTGCCAGCACATGGCAAAGCCCTTTGCCATCAGCCAGCAGACGGCAAAGGGCTGCCCCCGGCAGATGGCAAAGCCCCCCCGGCAGACGGCAAAGGGCCGACCCTCGGCAGATGCCAAAGGCTCCGTTAGCTATCTAACAGAGTCGCCCCAACCGGCTTCCGTCTAGCTTCCTTTGTCGTCTGCTAGCTATGGCAGGCAGATGGCCAAGCCCTTTGCCATCTGCTTCCTACCGGCAGACGAGAAAGAAGGTGTTGGAAGTATGCCCTAGAGGCAATAATAAAATGGTTATTATCATATTTCCTTGTTCATGATAATCGTCTATTGTTCATGCTATAATTGTATTAACAGGAAACAGTAATACATGTGTGAATAAATAGACCACAATGTGTCCCTAGCAAGCCTCTAGTTGGCTAGCTCGTTAGTCAATAGATGATCATGGTTTCATGGTCATGGGCATTAGATGTCATTGATAACGGGATCACATCATTGGTGATGGACAAGACCCAATCCTAAGCGTAGCACTAGATCGTATTGTTCGTATGCTAAAGCTTTTCTAATGTCAAGTGTCTTTTCCTTCGACTGTGAGATTGTGCAACTCCCAGATACCGTAGGAGTGCTTTGGGTGTATCAAACGTCACAACGTAACTGGGTGACTATAAAGGTGCACTACGGGTACCTCTGCAAGTGTCTGTTGGGTTGGTACGAATCAAGATCGGGATTTGTCACTCCGCGTGACGGAGAGGTATCTCTGGGCCCACTCGGTAGAACATCATCATGAGCTGAATGTGACTAAGGAGTTAGTCACACGATGACGTGCTACGGAACGAGTAAAGAGACTTACCAGTAACGAGATTGAACAAGGTATAGGTATACCGATGATCGAATCTCGGGCAAGTTCTATACCGACACACAAAGGGAATTGTATACGGGATTGATTGAATCCTTGACATTGTGGTTCATCCGATCAGATCATCGTGGAGAAAGTGGGAGCCACCATGGATATCCAGACCCCGCTGATGGTTATTGGCCGTAGAGGTGTCTTGGTCATGTGTGTCTGTCTCCTGAACCCGTAGGGTCTACACACTTAAGGTTCGATGACGCTAGGGTTATAGGGAATTGTTATACGAGGTTATCGAAAGTTGTTCGGAGTCCCGAATGAGATCCCGGACGTCACGAGGAGCTCCGGAATGGTACGGAGGTAAAGATTGATATATAGGACGGATGGTTTCGGACACCGAAAGTGTTTCTCGCGTCACCGGTAGCGTACCGGAACCACCGGAAAGGGTTCCGGAGATCCATCGGGAGGGGCCACCAGCCCCAAAAGGTGACATGAGCCAAAAGGTGGAAGGCAACCAGCCCAGAGTGGGCCGGTGCGCCTCCCACCAGGGGCCCAAGGCGCAGGGGAGTGGGAAGGGGGCAAACCCTAAGCCAGGTGGGCCTAAGGCCCACCAGGGGTGCGCCACACCCCTCCTCCCCTCCTGGCCGCCACCTCCTGGCGCAGATGGGGGCTGCCGCACCCCTTGGGGGTGGGAACCCTAAGGGCTGCTCCCCCTCCCTCTCCCCCTATATATAGTTGAGGTTTGGGTCTGTTTTGAGACACGGTTTTCCCTCTCCCTCGGCGCAGCCCTGCTCTTCTTTCTCCTCCTCTCTGCCGGTGCTTGGCGAAGCCCTGCCGGGAGACCTCGTCTCTCCATCGACACCATGCCGTCGTGCTGCTGGAGATCTTCCCCAACCTCTCCCTCCTCCTTGCTGGATCAAGGTGCGGGAGACGTCATCGGGCTGCACGTGTGTTGAACGCGGAGGTGTCGTAGTTCGGCACTAGATTGAAATCACACTGCGATCTGAATCGCCACGAGTACGACTCCATCAACCGCGTTCTAGTAACGCTTCCGCTTAGCGATCTTCAAAGGTATGAAGATGCACTCACCCCTCTCTCATTGTTGGTCTCTCCATAGGAAGATCTGAATATGGCGTAGGAAAATTTTGAATTTATGCTACGTTACCCAATAGTGGTATCAGAGCCAGGTTTTCTATGCGTAGATTCTATGCACGAGTAGAACACAAAAAGTTGTGGGCGATGATTTGTCAATTTCTTGCCGCTACTAGTCTTATTCTTTTCCGACGGTATTGTGGGATGAAGCGGCCGGGCCGACATTACATGTACGCTTACGTGAGACTGGTTCCACCGACAGACATGCACACCATGCATAAAGGTGGCTAGCGGGTGTCTGTCTCTCCTACTCTAGTCGGATTGGATTTGATGAAAAGGGTTCTTATGAAGGGTAAATAGCTTTGGCATATCATCGCTGTGGCTGTCACGTAGGTAAGAAAGCATTCTTGCTAGAAACCCAAATCAGCCACGTAAAACATGCAACAACAATTAGAGGACGTCTAACTTGTTTTTGCAGGGCTTGACATGTGATGTGATATCGCCAAAGTTGTCATGTTGCATGTATGATGTATGAGATGATCATGTTATTGTAATAGGTTTCACGACTTGCATGTCGATGAGTATGACAACCGGCAGGAGCCATAGGAGTTGTCTTAATTTATTGTATGAGATGCAACGCCATGTGCTTACTACTTTTACTTCACTGCTAACGGTTAGCTATAGTAGTAGTGATAGTAGTAGTGATAGTAGTAGTTGGCGTGACGACTTCACGGAGACACGATGATGGAGATCATGATGATGGAGATCATGGTGTCACGCCGGTGACGATGATTATCATGCGATGCGTGAAGATGGAGATCGAAAGAGCAAAGATGATAATGGCCATATCATGTCACTATATGATTGCATTGTCATGTTTATCATGTTTTTCATCTTATTGCTTAGAACGACGGTAGCATAATAAGATGATCCCTCTTAAAATTTCGAGGATGTATTCCCCTAAGTGTGCACCGTTGTGAAGGATCGTTGTCTCGAAACACCATGTGGTGATCGGGTGTGATAGATTCTAACGTTCGCATACAACGGGTGTAAGCCAGATTTACACACGCGAAACACCTAGGTTGACTCGACGAGCTTAGCATGTACAGAACTGACCTCAAATACAAGAGACCGAAAGGTCGAACATGAGTCGTATGGTTGAATACGGTCAGCATGAAGTTGCTCACCATGGTGACTAGTCTGTGTCACGTGATGATCGGACACGGGTTAGTCAACATGGATCATGTATCACTTAGATGACTAGAGGGATGTCGACTTAAGTGGGATTTCATACTTAATTTGATTAAATGAACTTAATTGTCATGAACTTAGTCTAAAAGTTGTGTTTATAAATATTGTAGATGGCCAACGTCAACCTCAATTTCAACGCATTCCTAGAGAAAAACAAGCTGAAAGATGATGGTAGAAACTATGTGGACTGGGTTCGCAACTTGAAGCTTATCCTTGAAGCAGCTAAAAAGGCTTATGTCCTTGATGTGCCGCTAGGTGACCCTCCCGCTCCCGCAGCAGCCCAGGACATTTTGAACGTCTGGCAAACGTGGAGTGATGACTACTCTCTGGTTAGGTGTGGCATGTTATACAGTTTGGAAACGGGGCTCCAAAGGCGTTTTGAGCAACGCGATGCATATGAGATGTTCCAAGAGCTGAAGCTAGTTTCTCAAGCTCATGCCCGTGTCGAGAGATATGAAGTCTCCGACAAGTTCTTTAGCTGTAAGATGGAGGAGAACAGTTCTGTCAGTGAGCACATACTCAAAATGTCTGGGTTACACGGTCGTCTGACTTCACTTGGAGTCGAACTTCCGGATGATGCTATAATTGACAGAATCCTCCAGTCTCTCCCACCAAGCTACAAAGGTTTTGTGCTGAACTACAACATGCAAGGGATGGAGAAAACCATTCCCGAGTTGTACTCGATGCTCAAGTCTACAGAAGTAGAAATCAAGAAAGAGCATCAAGTGTTGATGGTCAACAAGACCACTAGTTTCAAGAAGGGCAAGTGTAAGAAGAACTTCAAGAAAGACGGCAAAGCCATTACCGCGCCCGGTAAGCCAGATACCGGGAAGAAGAAAAAGAATGGACCCAAGCTTGAGACTGAGTGCTTCTATTGCAAGGGAAAAGGCCACTGGAAGCGGAACTGCCCCAAATACTTAGCGGACAAGAAGGCCGGCAACGTTAAAGGTATATGTGATATACATGTTATTGATGTGTACCTTACCAGCGCTCGTAGTAGCTCATGGGTATTTGATACCGGTGATGTTGCTCACATTTGCAACTCAAAGCAGGAACTGCAGAATAAGCGGAGACGGGCCAAGGACGAGGTGACCATGCGCGTCGGGAATGGCTCCAAGGTCGATGTGATCGCCGTCGGCACGCTACCTCTACATCTACCATCGGGATTAGTTTTAAACCTTAATAATTGTTATTTAGTACCGGCTTTGAGCATGAATATTGTATCAGGGTCTTGCTTAATGCGAGACGGATACTCATTTAAGTCAGAGAATAATGGTTGTTCTATTTATATGAGTGATATGTTTTATGGTCATGCTCTGCTGGTGAATGGTTTATTCTTGATGAATCTCGATCGTGATGTTACGCATATTCATAGTGTGAGTACCAAAAGATGTGAAGTTGATAATGATAGTCCCACATACTTGTGGCACTGCCGCCTTGGTCATATCGGCGTTAAGCGCATGAAGAAGCTCCATACTGATGGACTATTAGAGTCTCTTGACTTTGAATCATTTGACACATGCGAACCGTGCCTCATGGGAAAGATGAATAAGACTCCATTCTCAGGAATAATGGAGAGAGCAACCGACTTATTGGAAATAATACATACTGATGTGTGTGGTCCAATGAACGTTGAAGCTCGCGGTGGCTATCGTTATGTTCTCACTCTCACCGATGATTTGAGTAGGTATGGGTATATCTACTTGATGAAGCACAAATCTGAGACGTTTGAAAAGTTCAAGGAATTTCAGAGTGAGGTCGAGAATCAACGTGACAGAAAAATTAAGTGTCTGCGATCTGATCGTGGAGGAGAATACTTGAGTCACGAGTTTGGCACACACCTAAGGAAGTGTGGAATCGTTTCACAACTGACGCCGCTTGGCACACCGCAACGCAATGGAGTGTCTGAACGTCGTAATCGCACTTTATTAGATATGGTACGATCTATGATGTCTCTTACCGACTTGCCGCTATCATTTTGTGGATACGCATTAGAAACTGCAGCATTCACTTTAAATAGGGCACCGTCTAAATCCGTTGAGACGACACCGTATGAACTATGGTTTGGCAAGAAACCTAAGTTGTCGTTTCTTAAAGTTTGGGGCTGCGACGCTTATGTGAAGAAACTTCAACCAGAAAAGATCGAACCCAAAGCGGAGAAATGCGTATTCATAGGATACCCTAAGGAAACTATTGGGTATACCTTCTATCTTAGATCCGAAGGTAAAACCTTTGTTGCCAAGAACGGATCCTTTCTAGAGAAAGAGTTTCTCTCGAAAGAAGTAAGTGGGAGGAAGGTAGAACTTGATGAGGTAATTACACCCCCTCTCGAACAGGATAGTAGCGCAGCGCGGGAAGTTGTTCTTGTGGCGCCTACACCAACTGAAGAGGAAGTTAATGATAATGATCATGAAGCTTTGGATCAAGTTACTACTGAACCTCGAAGGTCCACAAGGGTAGGCTCCGCACCAGAGTGGTACGGCAACCCTGTAATGGAAATCATGTTGTTAGACAAAGGTGAACCTTCGAACTATGAAGAAGCGATGGCGGGCCCGGATTCCAACAAATGGCTTGAAGCTATGAAATCCGAGATAGGATCCATGTATGAGAAGAAAGTATGGACTTTGCTGGAATTGCCCGATGACCGGCGAGCCATAGAAAATAAATGGATCTTCAAGAACAAGACTGATGCAAACGGTAATGTAACCGTTTATAAAGCTCGACTTGTCGCAAAGGGTTTTCGACAAATTCAAGGGATTGACTACGAAGAGACTTTCTCTCCCGTAGCGAAGCTGAAATCAGTCCGAATCAAGTTAGCAATTGCCGCCTTTTATAATTATGAAATTTGGCAAATGGACGTCAAAACAGCGTTCCTTAACGGGAACCTTAAGGAAGAGTTGTATATGATACAACCAGAAGGTTTTGTCAACCCTAAGGGTGCTAACAAAGTGTGCAAGCTCCAGCGCTCCATCTATGGGCTGGTGCAAGCATCTCGGAGTTGGAACATTCGCTTTAATGATGTGATTAAAGCGTTTGGGTTCATGCAGGTTTACGGAGAAGCATGTCTATACAAGAAAGTGAGTGGGAGCTCTGTAGCTTTCGTCATATTGTATGTGGATGACATATTATTGATGGGGAACAATACAGAAATGTTGGAGAGCATAAAGGCCTATTTGAACAAGAGTTTTTCAATGAAGGACCTTGGAGAAGCTGCATACATATTAGGCATCAAGATCTATAGAGATAGATCGAGACGCCTCATAGGTCTTTCACAAAGTACATACCTTGACAAGATATTGAAGACGTTCAATATGGAAAACTCAAAGAAAGGGTTCTTGCCAGTTTTGCAAGGTATGAGATTGAGTAAGACTCAGTCGCCGACCACGGCAGCAGATAGAGAGAAGATGAGTTATGTCCCCTACGCTTCAACCATAGGTTCTCTTATGTATGCCATGTTGTGTATCAGACCTGATATAAACCTTGCCATAAGTTTGGTAGGGAGGTACCAAAGTGATCCCGGTATGGAACACTGGACAACGGTCAAGAATATCCTTAAGTACCTAAAAAGGACTAAGGAAATGTTTCTCGTTTATGAAGGTGATGAAGAGCTCGTCATAAAGGGTTACGTAGACGCTAGCTTCGACACAGATCCGGATGACTCTAAGTCACATACCGGATACGTATATGTTTTGAATGGTGGGGCAGTGAGCCGGTGCAGCAGCAAGCAAGAAGTCGTGGCAGCATCTACATGTGAAGCGGAGTACATAGCTGCTTCAGAAGCGGCTCATGAAGGAATTTGTATGAAGGAGCTCATCACCGACCTTGGAGTGGTTCCAAGCGCGTCGGGTCCAATGACACTCTTCTGTGATAACACTGGGGCCATTGCCATAGCCAAGGAGCCCAGGTTTCACCAGAAGACAAAGCACATAAAACGCCGCTACAATTCCATCCAGGACCATGTCCAGAGTGGAGTGATAGAGATTTGTAAAGTACATACGGATCTGAATGTTGCAGACCCGTTGACTAAACCTCTTCCACGAGCAAAACATGATCAACACCATAATGATATGGGTGTTCGATACATCACAATGTAACTGGATTATTGACTCTAGTGCAAGTGGGAGACTGTTGGAAATATGCCCTAGAGGAAATAATAAAATGGTTATTATCATATTTCCTTGTTCATGATAATCGTCTATTGTTCATGCTATAATTGTATTAACAGGAAACAGTAATACATGTGTGAATAAATAGATCACAATGTGTCCCTAGCAAGCTCTAGTTGGCTAGCTCGTTAGTCAATAGATGATCATGGTTTCCTGGTCATGGGCATTAGATGTCATTGATAACGGGATCACCTCATTGGGAGAATGATGTGATGGACAAGACCCAATCCTAACCGTAGCACTAGATCGTATTGTTCGTATGCTAAAGCTTTTCTAATGTCAAGTGTATTTTCCTTCGACCGTGAGATTGTGCAACTCCCGGATACCGTAGGAGTGCTTTGGGTGTATCAAACGTCACAACGTAACTGGGTGACTATAAAGGTGCACTACGGGTACCTCTGGAAGTGTCTGTTGGGTTGGTACGAATCGAGATCGGGATTTGTCACTCCGCGTGACTGAGAGGTATCTCTGGGCCCACTCGGCAGAACATCATCATGAGCTGAATGTGACTAAGGAGTTAGTCACACGATGACGTGCTACAGAACGAGTAAAGAGACTTGTAACAAGATTGAACAAGGTATAGGTATATCGACAATCGAATCTCGGGCAAGTTCTATACCGACAGACAAAGGGAATTGTATACGGGATTGATTGAATCCTTGACATCGTGGTTCATCCGATGAGATCATCGTGGAGCAAGTGGGAGCCACCATGGGTATCCAGACCCCGCTGACGGTTATTGGCCGGAGAGGTGTCTCGATCATGTCTGCCTGTCTCCCGAACCCGTAGGGTCTACACACTTAAGGTTCGATGACGCTTGGGTTATAGGGAATTGTTATACGAGGTTATCGAAAGTTGTTCGGAGTCCCGGATGAGATCCCGGACGTCACGAGGAGCTCCGGAATGGACCGGAGGTAAAGGTTGATATATAGGATGGATGGTTTCGGACACCGTAAGTGTTTCGGGCGTCACCGGTAGCGTACCGGGACCACCAGAAAGGGTTCCGGAGGTCCACCGGGAGGGGCCACCAGCCCCAAAAGGTGACATGGGCCAAAAGGTGGAAGGGAACCAGCCCAGAGTGGGCTGGTGCGCCTCCCACCAGGGGCCCAAGGCGCAGGGGAGAGGGAAGGGGGCAAACCCTAAGCCAGGTGGGCCTAAGGCCCACCAGGGGTGCGCCACACCCCTCCTCCCCTCGTGGCCACCACCTCCTGGCGCAGATGGGGATTGCCGCACCCCTTGGGAGTGGGAACCCTAAGGGATGTGCCCCTCCCTCTCCCCCTATATATAGTTGAGGTTTGGGGCTGTTTTGAGACACGGTTTTCCCTCTCCCTCGGCGCAACCCTCCTCTAATTTATCCTCCTCTCTGCCGGTGCTTGGCGAAGCCCTGCCGGAGACCTCGTCTCTCCATCGACACCACGCTGTCGTGCTGCTAGAGATCTTCCCCAACCTCTCCCTCCTCCTTGCTGGATCAAGGTGCGGGAGACGTCACCGGGCTGCACGTGTGTTGAACGCGGAGGTGCCGTAGTTCGGCACTAGATCGGAATCACACCGCGATCTGAATCGCCGCAAGTACGACTCCATCAACCGCGTTCTAGTAACACTTCCGCTTAGCGATCTTCAAAGGTATGAGGATGCACTCACCCCTCTCTCGTTGCTGGTCTCTCCATAGGAAGATCTGAATATGGCCTAGGAAAATTTTGAATTTATGCTACGTTACCCAACATAAGGCCCTTTACCGACGAAAGCTATCGTATAAATTTTGTTTTCCACTGGCGGACGGCAAAGGTCTTTGCCGTCCGTGGAGTGCCCCTTTGCCGTTCGCTATGACAGATGACAAAGAAGCTGATTCCTGTAGTGTAGGAAGTACCGTTCTATTTTCAGTAGCAACAAATACTTGTAGAGAAATCATCTGTGACATGATCATTGTCGTCCTCTCCGGCATCACTGTCGTATGCAGGATTCAAATCTTCGCCACTTTTTGTGTTGGCGCTGGCACCACTGGACTGCTCTGAAACTCTGTTTTTTGAATCCTCTCCTTCTTCCTGTCGATTTGTTTTTTGTTTGCGGATGGTGTTGCTTGATTATGAGGTGGTGGGGTTACCATTAGAGGCGCTGGTTGTTGCTTCAAGGTATCAGTCATGACCAAGAGCTCATTGCTTTTCTTTCTCTTATGTGTCTTTTCCACAAGATTAGTAACATCTGTTCTTTTTGGTTGTCTCTTTGCTTTTTGCATGCAATAAGTTACCGTGATTTTCTGTGGCTGTGGTACGGCGACAGCTTGCTTGGTCCCGTCCTTGTTCCTGGTTGGCCAGGAGAGATGTTGTGTCTATCTGGAAATTCTATATTAATTTGAGAGATGATTTTTGAAATATCGATGTCTTCATGCCCTGCTTAATTATGAGTTAGCAGATAAGGTTTGTGACAGAATATTTACTATAAACAGTAAGACATAGTTCTAAATCATACTGATGGATTATACATGAGATATACTGCCTTTTGCTGATATTAAGGTACTATGCAAGCATTTTAAAAGGGTTGTCATTGGAATGCAGTATCTCTTTGTCATTGGAATGCAACATCTCATTGGAATCACGGTACAAGAGAAAAGAGCTGTTACTTAGAATCACGATAACAGTTATCTTGATTGACTAAATGTTGTGCATGTATGACTGTTGAATCAACAATATTACCTATTTTCTCTTGCTCATTTTCTACGAAGTCCTTCGCACCAGCCATTTCTACATGTAAAACGACGTGTTGTGAGGGACCTAGTTGGATTTGACACCAAATTAGGTGCCCATGGTGTGAAAAATGATATAACCTGTATAGGCACGGTTTGTTTGATGCTTGAAGCACGTAATTTCTACACATGGAGCATGGATTTTGAAAATCAGGTCACGTAATTTGAAATCCATAAGATGTAGGTTAGGTATGTAAACAATCATGGGTAACTATTTTTCTACGCTACTTCTACTTGTTAGATAAGTTGAGACAAAGTATTCAAAAACAGATTTGGTGTGGCTGCTAGGGTTTCTGTTCGTCCAACGCGGGGAAATGGATACTACGAGCGACCTCGTGCAACAGGATGTAATGCATAAATGTTTACCTTCGATTTCGCATGTGGGACTCCTCAAATCCATCCGCTCGTTCTTCCATTGCTCATTGTTGTTATTTCCACCGTTGTTTTTGCAACCATAGTTCTTGCTCGATGGTTGCTGCCGGTGGGAGGAGATCTTGTGGCGGGCACCTTTCGAGTGCTTGTGTCGAAGAGGAGGGCGGTTGGCGAAGCATGGCAGCGGTTACCGGCGAGGCTAGCGGGTGATTGAAATTTCGCGTGCTTGAGAAGGAGAAGAGCAGAGCATGCGCGAGGGGAAGTGTATGAGATTTTTGATTTGGGGAAGGAGAAGCAAGGCAGTAGTAGAGAGAGCGAGGGAACCTATGACAACCCGAGACCGACGCCCTAGAAAATTCCCCCTTTATTCCGTTTTCGTCCTGTGGTTATTTTATTTGTCGCATCAACATCGCATCATGCGCATAATCGTCATTGCATCGGCACCCCGTTGCTGCCAGTTTTCCAAACTTGCATCCGTTGTTACTTGCCGATTCTCGTCGTTGTCCGTTCTGAGACTGACCGCACTCGCACGCGCACGCGGCATCGTCAAACCCTGTTTTAAAAGTGTGTGTAAAACTTTCTCTGATTGGGTTGAGATTTGACGTGCGGTCTTATTTTTTATATAGGTAGGCCGCCTCTCAAATTTCGTCGCGATCGGAGTCCGTCTGGTACCCGAATGGTCGACCGTAGCGGCACCGTCTTCGGGTATTCGTCGGACGTTTGTCGGTGTTTTAAAATCATTGTCGGGTGCCCTTTTTTCCTCTCATCTCCTCCTAGCCTCTCTGCACAGTGCACCGACCCTACGCACAGCCTAGTACGAAAACCTCCCGAAACCCAAACCGGATGCTCGTGACCGTTGGGTCCGGATCAACCCCGTTTTACCGCAAACTATCTTTGGTTTGTCCAGTGAACTTCCTAACCTATTTATCTCGACCACCCAATCTAAATCGGAGGGTCGAGATGAACCTACAACTAACCTGCTAGCTATATATTTAGACTGTAGACTAATCCACCCAAAACCTAGTTTCTAGGGATCCTTCCCCTGTCCCAACCGCCGCCGCTAACCCCTTGACCCATCTCCTTCCTCGGGATCTCTCGCGATCCATCCCCTAGCCCCACCTTACTTTCCCCACCATGCCAACCAGCAATGAGGGCCCGAGCCGAACCACTATAGCCAGCCGCCCGATGGCTACCTCACCCTGTTGTCCCTGGACATGCCCAGCGACCAGAGCCCGCAGCTCCTTCGTCGTGTGCCTGCCGGACCTCGCCACGTCCTGCCGCAGCCAGAGCACCATGAGGGTGTGTTCCGATAGCCTAGCGCCCTCCTCCTCTCTCGGCTCTCTCTCTCCCTGATCTCCTCTCTCTCGGTTCTCTCTCTCTCTTAGGGACCTCTGCAGCTAACGCCGCCATGGGCGGATCTCGCTGCCTTGTAGCTCGCCGGCCGTCTCCGTGACCTAGGCCAGTGCCTCGCCCAACCTTCTTCTTCCCTGTGCTCTCCTCCTCTCTCTCTCGTAACCCCCCTTTCTCCGTGTCTCTTGGTCTCCGAGCAGGAGTCCCGAGCCAAGCTGCTGCATGGATAGGATCATGTCGCTGCCTCGGAGTTCCACCACCGGCCAGATGTGGTGCCCCGAGGGTCGGATCTTCCCATCCCCGCCGTCCTCGACCAGCAGGTCCCCAACGCCAACTCCTCCAAGCAGCCTCCTACTCCAGCGCCTCCCTCGGCCGCCTCTGTATCGCCATGAACCTCGGTCTCTGTTTCCCCGATGTGAGCCCGTTTCCTGTAACAAAAAAAACTCAGTTTTGTCCTAGATCCGTTTTGCTTGATGAGGTTATATTCTGTCGTAGTTGTTATCTGCCACACGTAGTTTATTAGCGCGTTGGTTAGCGCAGCAGTGCTACCTCCTGGAGGACTAGGGATCAAATCCCCACGACTTCATAATTCTTCTTCTTTTTGTCTTGAGACTAGCAAGTTTGCCACTATTATTGCATATGCAGCCATTACCCTTTGTAATCACTAGCATCTGCATGTCATTCTGGTTACCCTGTCAATCCACATGCAAGAGGTCCTTGGGTCAAATCCCATAGAGGCCGAATTATTATGTTCCTGTTTTTTTTCTTTCTTCTTTTTCTTTTCCTTTTCTTCTTGTAGTATTTTGTTAGTTGCAGATACCCCATAATCTGCCTCCGGCACATGGGAACCCGGTAACCCGGAATCGCCCCATCATTTTTTTGAATGTTATGCACACACTCCCAATTCGTTGGCACTAGTACCTCGCCGAGTTATCGGAACCGGAACATGTTGTGACTGTCATTGCATGCATGTTGCGACCATGGCATACGATATTATGTTGCTCGTATCTTTTAGATCGTAACTCCGTTGGAATTGGTCCATATATGTAAATGGACTAGTATGACACGTAGTTTCACGTGAACCACTTTCCTTTCCGGTTTAACAAACATAAAAAGTGATTAGGACAAATCTGGACAGAATTAGATTTGAACGCGTGGGGTCGTCTCAGAGATGCTATATGAAGTCTCCGGCCACATTTAAATGCCTAGATAGGTGATTATATTGTGCTTCACCCTCGTGCCATGTTTACCAACATCTAATATTGTCGTGTACCTAAAACAAGAGTGAACTTAATAATTCGTATGTGGAGTTTCGTCAATATGCAACCCGTTGCATATTGAGCTTCACTTAATGTGTAGTGTTTGCGTGATATAAATTGCCATGCTATGCCTTGCATAATTTTAGCTGTACATGCATCATATTAGGTAGTGCATCATGTTGCGCATGTCCCGTGGTGAATATCTGTGTTGATTCTTGTTTCCGGTTTGTTCCGTCTCGATAGAGTTCCGCAAGCGTGTCGGAAAGTGAGGACCCGTTCGACTACTTCGGTTCGTCTGCTTCACGGAGTCATTCTTCTTCCAAACGGGATCTCAGGCAAGCAAAGTTATCAGAATCATGACTCAAGTCTTAGAATCTTACGACTTTACGATCCAAACTAGCCCCTCCGATTCTACGATTTTTCTCATAGAAACTATGTTTCTACGATCCCAGTAGTTATGATTCTAGGATTCACGATCCTACCAACGAAGCTCCGATCCGATTCAGAATCACGATTCTGACAACCTTGCAGGCAAGATGACCATTTCCCCAGATACCATTACTATCATTGCCATGCTAGTTTTATCGCTTCTATCGATTATGTCTCGTTGCCTACCACATGTTAAATATCAGCCTCTCAACAATGCCATGAAACCTTCAACCTGTTCAACCTAGCAAATCACTGATTGGCTATGTTACCGCTTGCTTAACCCTGTGTTAGCGTTGCTAGTTGCAGGTGCAGTTGCTTCCATGTGATAACATGGGTTCCTTGTTATATCACCCTATTAAATGATATCTAATTTAATGCACCTATATACTTGGTAAAAGGTGGAAGGCTTGGCCTTTCTAGCCTGGTGTTTTGTTCCACCTTTGCCCCCTTAGTTTCGGCTACCGGTGTTATGTGCCATAATTGAGCGCTCCTAACACGATCTGGGTTGTTATGGGGACCCCCTTGATAATTCGTTTTAGATTAAAGCTGGTCTGGCAATGCCCAACATTGGTACTACATTTGCCCAACATAATAATTTTGTTAATACTGAAAGCATAGGGCGTCATGAACCCGAGGAGTAATTTTACGTAATACAGGGAGGGCCAGTGCTGATGGTGCAGGTCCAAAACAGAGCACCGTGCGGGGCCAACCTGGGGCAACTCGAGAGATTTCTATGAGGCCACTGTACGCTTTGCTTATCCGTCGTATCCTGAGAACGAGATACGTTGCTCCTATCGGGATCGTCGACACGCCGGGTGGCCTTGCTGTATTAGTTTTACCTTTGACAAATGTCTTGTGCATCGGGATTCCGGTGATGCTTTGGGTACTCGCAGAGTTGAGGTTTTCCACTAAGGAGTCCGACGAGATCGCGAGCTTCGTGATCGAGGATTTCTATGCGGCTCATGGCAATTTGTGATGGATTAGTTGGAGCACCCTTGCAGGGTTAAATCTTTTCGGAAAGCTGTGCCCGCGGTTATGTGGCAACGTGGAAACTTTGTTTAACACTCGTTCTAGATAACTTGAAGTTAACTTAATTAAAACTTGCCAACCGTGTGCGTAACCGTGACTGTCTCTTTCGTGAGTTCCTTCTCCGATCGAGGACACGGTGGGGTTATGTCTGACGTAGGTAGGTGTTCAGGATCATTCAGTTGATTATCAGTAGTTCGCGTCCGCTATGCATAGATCTTCCCCCTCTTATTTCTTGTACTCGTAAGTTAGCCACCAAATATATGCTTAGCCGTTGCTGCAACCTCACCACTTAACCTTACCTCACCCATTAAGCTTTGCTAGTCTTGATACCTTTGGAAATGAGATTGCTGAGTCCCTTGTGGCTCACAGGTTTCTACAACACCAGTTGCAGGTACATGTAAAGGTTATTTGATGCGAGCGTGTTGATTGTTCATTTGGAGTTGCTTCTTCTTCTTCTTCATCGATCTAGGATGGGTTCCAGGGCGGCAGCCTGGGATAGCAAGGATGGACGTCGTTCTTATTTTCTCGTTTGTTTTCGTCCGTAGTCGGACCCTGCCCTTCTTCATGATGATTATGTATTGTACTGATATGACTCTGATGTAGCTTGTGGCGAGTGTAAGCCAACTCTATATATATATATATATATATATATATATATATATATATATATATATATATATATATATATATATATATATATATATATATATATATATATATATATATATATATTCTTTTCAGTACATGTACTTGTAACGATATCCATTCTTGCGAAACGACGAGATGCGCTTCTATCCCTGACGAGGCCCTCGTGCCAAATTGAGAATAGGGTCGCGTCTTGGGCATGACAAGTTGGTATCAGAGCAGTACCGACCTAGGAGCCCCCTTGATTGATCGAACTTGGCTGAGTCGAGTCTAGTGAAAAACTGCTTTGAGTCTAGTTATATATCGGAGAGTAGGATTCTTTTTTGTCCTCATCTATGCTATGGTGAGGATTCTTGATGTAAGATTTTAATTCTACTCCTCTTCTCATTCAAAAAATTGTTAGGATCACGCGGATATATTTGGAATCTATATGATGCCGATGTGACAGAGTTCTGTCTTGGTGCCTCCTGCCTGACTTGATTTCTTCCAGGGAGTTGAGCTCCAGGGGATTCTCGAGCACATTGTTATCATTCAGATTTCTTAATATCTCAGAACGAAGGATGTTTGTAATTGCTTCAATACTAGTAGTGGCGAGATAACCCCGATGTACCCAGTACTGGTGCAGATTGTTTGTGAGTACTGCCATACTTTGTATCGTTGTGATCACGAGGGTCTGTAGTAGATGAAGGTCCGAGATTCTGGTTATGTGTTGACGGATGTGATACATTGGACGGGTTAGTATAGGAGTTGTGTGACATAATACTCCTTGTATCCGTGTACCAGATTGCATGACCAGAAATTTCGAGAATTCTTAGGTGGGAATTCAAGTAGTTACTTATAGGACAATCTTCCAACAAATGCATGATGTTAGGTTGGGGTTCGACATTTAGTGGATTCGTTTGTTGACGGTCATCTTATAGCGGTTCTTGTTGTGTCTTAAAGAGTCCTTGTAGCTTGCTACGACTCGGGGACGCTTCGTATGTCGGGTGCACTGCCTTGCACTTGATGGCTACTGTAATATCGAGCCCGTGCGATCCTGTCCACGAAAATATCGGACGAAATCTTGCTCATGAGTTTGTTCTGGCTTGTTTCATAAGCCTCACCCCTTGTGTTGTTGGAATATGGTAATTCAAGTTGCTTCGATGTCAAGTGGTGATTTCAGATCGTTCCTAAGTGGTGTTCTCATATTTTTATGAGAGTATTAATTATGTTTCTCAAATCAATGTCTTTTCAATTTCTTGTCAACCGGAGTCGTCATATCAATTCTTTTCCAACCGGTGTGCTTCTCTTCAGTCAATTCCATCCTCTCCAATTTTGCAAGATCAATCTCTCATTTCTTTCCGGAGTTCATCTCATTTGTCCCAAGTTGTCTTTGTTTTTCTCCGCGCTCCCGCCCTTTTCTTCGGTGATTGGATTTCATCGAAGTGCATTTCATTTCATTGTTGCTTCCGCTATTTGTTCTTTTCTCTCTTACCCGGTGTTTCATTATGAAGATTCTCAGGAGCTTCATGTTCATATTTATTCATTCTTGTCATCTTTTCCGGTGAATTCAGTTCAAGCTATCCATGTTCTTTATATCCTATTCATCCTTGTAATTCCGTCCTATGTTGGAAATTCTTATCAAGTCTTCTTGTTGTCAATCCTCTCTTTTCTATCCGGAGTGCTGAAGTTGTCTCAGAAGTTCTTGTTTTCAATTCTTATATTATTTCAAGGTGCTCATCCTCATCTAGTTTTCATTTGTACCGGTGCAATCTCTCTATCTATTCAATTGTTTTCAACGGTGATTTCTTTGAGTGGGCCCATAACCCACAGGTTCTTTCCCATGATCTTTCCTGGCTCTTTTAATCTTTTCTTGGAGATCATTAAATCTTTCCAGCTATGATGTAAGTATGGATTTCATCAGTCATATTCTTTCTTCAAGATCAATTTGTATTAATTCTCTTATTTGGCTCAACCTTTCATTCTTATTATTCCGGAGTGTCTCAGTTATTCTTGGTGGTGTTCTCCTCCTCATTTTTAGCTTAGAAGACCGACAGAGTGTTTCTCTTAAATCTTGGTCCATTCTCTTGAAGATTCTTCATTTCAGCTTCGTGTTATCATCTTGGATTGTTCTCGATCATGAGATACCCCTTTCTGTCTATCCGGTGCATTTTAGTGTTGTTTTTATTTATTGATTCTCCGAAGGCCATCATTTTAGAAGAATTTTTCGTTCTCAGCTTTCAGCTTTCATCCTCAAATTCTTCTCAATTGTTGTCACTTCGTTTGTCTCTCAATTATTCCGGTGCCTCATTCAAGTTTTCTGTTAGGTGGCTCATGATCTTTTAGTTCTCATGCCTCTCCTTTAACTCTTGGTATTTCCATTCAATTGTGAATTCTTACCGGTGCTTCCTTCAATTATGCTTCATGTGGTGCATATCTATCTATCTCTTCAAGTTTCTTTCAAGAAGAATAAGTGGTATGCTAAATCCATTGCTTGTCATCAATTAAACTTGATGAAGGATAAGCATAACATAAATCTTATTCTTGTTCTTAGTGATACAGATCTGTATTCTTCTTCCGGAGTGGCTCATGATATCAATTATTTTTCCCAAGTGCTCATGTTTTCCTTTCCGGAGTTCCAAGTTTTCTCATGTCTCTCTTCGTGAAGCTTCATCTAAGTCATGGAGGGCCTGAATCTGATTCTTTTCATTCTTCATATATTTGCATCTTTCTTTTGTAAACGGGGGTTCGTCTTGGTGGTTCTTTAAGAATTCATTTATTCTCTATGTGTTCTTCAAGACTCTTTTTGGAGTTCCTCAAGTATTCTTTCTCTTGCATTTCCATGTGCAATTCTCCCTCCTTATCCTTTGAGGTGGTTTTATAACGTTCTTGTTAGTGGAGGAGTCCCGAAGGGGAGTTATTTCAAGAATGAGATAATTAAACCCACCAATTCTTTGATCATGTGTTATTTTCAACCCGTGATTTCTTCATGGAGCTATCTTGGTTTGGATTTCACCTAAAGCTTTTCCTAAGGATTGTTGCTATTATGGTGATTATCATTGATCCAAGTTCTCAATGTATGCTCTTGCGGAAAGAAGCTTCCCTTCTCTAGTTTCTCCCAATCAATCTTTGTTTCCGTTAGTGGTTGGTTGTCAACTCATTGTTAGAGATGGTTTTCATAAGTCCACTACAAGCTTGTTCTTTCGTTGTTGATTTTCAACAACTCCATTTAATTCTTCTGTTAGGCTGCTATTCAATTCAATTGTGATAGTAGTTGCCATTCCCTTATTCATTCTTTCTTCCCAATGATCTAGTTTCTATTCTCTTATTCCGGAGGCGTTGTGATGTTGCTCATTTGGATCAATCGTCTTGTTCTATCAAGATCGTGTTCTCTCATTGCTTTCAATTTAGTTGGGTTGTTGTGAATCTTCTCAAGCTCTTTTCATCTTTTCAAAAAATTTATCATCAATTTCCTACCGTAGTGTTGCCGAAATTTCCCGTGAATTCTTGCTTGTTTCTCATATCATTCCTCATCTCTTTGCAACCATCAAGAATCGTTGGTTTCACACGTTTGTGAAAGAAGCGACTAAGTTTTTACCTCTTGTTATTTCTCATCCTCTCCCCCTTTCATTCTTGGATCTCGGGGTGAGATCCTCTTGTAGTGTAGGAGAGTTGTGACAGCCCGAGACCGACGCCCCAGAATATTCCCCCTTTATTCCGTTTTCGTCGTGTGGTTATTTTTATTTGTCGCATCATCATCGCATCATGCGCATCATCGGCATTGCATCGGCACCCCGTTGCTGCCAGTTTTCAAAACTTGCATCCGTTGTTAGTTGCCGGTTCTCGTCGTTGTCCGTTCTGAGACTGACCGCACTCGCACGCGCCCGCGGCATCATCAAACCCTGTTTTAAAAGTGTGTGTAAAACTTTCTCTGATTAGGTTGAGATTTGACGTGCGGTCTTATTTTTTATATAGGCAGGCCGCCTGTCAAATTTCGTCGCGATCGGAGTCCGTCTGGTACCCGAACGGTCGACCGTAGCGGCACCGTCTTCGGGTATTCGTCGGACGTTTGTCGGTGTTTTAAAATCGTTGCCGGGTGCCCTTTTTTTCCTCTCATCTCCGCCTAGCCTCTCTGCACAGTGCACCGACCCTACGCACAGCCTAGTCCGAAAACCTCCTGAAACCCAAACCGGGTGCTCGTGACCGTTGGGTCCGGATCAACCCCGTTTTATCGCAAACTGTCTTTGGTTTGTCCAATGAACTTCCTAACCTATTTATCTCGACCACCCGATCTAAATCGGAGGGTCGAGATGAACCTACAACTAACCTGCTAGCTATATATTTGGACCGTAGACTAATCCACCCAAAACCTAGTTTCTAGGGATCCTTCCCCTATCCCAACCGCCGTCGCCAACCCCTTGACCCATCTCTTTCCTCGGGATCTCTCCCGATCCATCCCCTAGCCCCACCTTGCTTTCCCCACCAGGCCAACCAGCAACGAGAGCCCGAGCCGAACCACTGTAGCCAGCCGCCCAATGGCTACCTCACCCTGTTGTCCCTGGACATGCTCGGCGACGAGAGCCCGCAGCTCCTTCGTCGCGTGCCTGCCGGACCTCGCCGCGTCGTGCCGTAGCCGGAGCACCATGAGGGTGCGTTCCGACAGCCTAGCGCCCTCCTCCTCCCATAGCTCTCTCTCTCTCCCTGATCTCATCTCTCTTGGTTCTCTCTCTGTCTCTCACAGGGACCTGTGCACCTAACGCCGCCATGGCCGGATCTCGCCGCCTTGCAGCTCGTCGGCCGTCTCCGTGACCTAGGCCAGTGCCTCGCCCGGCCTTCTCTTTCCGTGTGCTCTCCTCCTCTCTCTCCCGTAACCCCCCTTTCTCTATGTTCTTTGGTCCCCGAGCAGGAGTCCCGAGCCAAGCCATTGCATGGACAGGAGCCTGTCGCTGCCTTGGAGCTCCACCACCGGCCAGATGTGGTGCCCCGAGGGCCGGATCCTCCCATCCCCGCCGTCCCCGACTAGCAGGTCCCCAGCGCCAACTCCTCCAGGCAGTCGCCTCCTCCAGCACCTCCCTCGCCCGCCTCTGTATCGCCATGAACCTCGGCCTCTATTTCCCCGATGTGAGCCCGTTTCCTGTAACAAAAAAAAACTCAGTTTTGTCCTAGATCCGTTTTGCTTGATGAGGTTATATTATGTCGCAGTTGTTATCTACCGCAAGTAGTTTATTAGCAAGTTGGTTAGCGCAGAAGTGCTACCTCCGGGAGGGCGAGGGATCAAATCCCAACGACTGCATAATTCTTCTTTTTTTATGTCTTCAGACTAGCAAGTTTGCCACTTTTATTGCATCTGCAACCATTACCCTTTGTAATCACTAGCATATGCATGTCATTCTGGTTACCCTGTCAATCCACATGCAAGAGGTCCTGGGGTCAAATCCCATAGAGGCCGAATTATTATGTTCCTATTTTTTTCTTCTTTTTCTTTCCTTTTCTTCTTGTAGTATTTTGTTAGTTGCAAATACCCCATAATCTGCCTCCGGCACATGGGAACCCGGTAATCCGGAATCGCCCCATCATTTTTTTTGAATGTTATGCACACACTCCCAATTCGTTTGCACTGGTATCTCGCCGAGTTATCAGAACCGGAACATGTTGTGACTGTCATTGCATGCATGTTGCAACCATGGCATACGATCTTGTGTTGCTCGTATCTTTTAGATCGTAACTCCGTTGGAATTGGTCCTTATATGTAAATGGACTAGTATGACGCGTAGTTTCACGTGAACCACTTTACTTTGCGGTTTAACAAACATAAAAAGTGCTTAGGACAAACCTGGACAGAATTAGATTTTAACGCGTGGGGTCGTCTCGGAGATACTATATGAAGTCTCCGGCCTCATTTAAATGCCTAGATAGGTGGTTATATTGTGCTTCACCCTCGTGCCATGTTTACCAACATCTGATATTGTCGTGTACCTAAAACAAGAGTGAACTGAATAATTCGTATGTGGAGTTTCGTCAATATGCAACCCATTGCATATTGAGCTTCACTTAATGTGTAGTGTTTGCGTGATGTGAATTGCCATGCTATGCCTTGCATAATTTTAGCTGGACATGCATCATATTAGGTAGTGCATCATGTTCTGCATGCGTCGTGGTGAATATCTGTGTTGATTCTTGTTTCCGGTTTGTTCCGTCTCGATAGAGTTCCACAAGCGTGTCGGAAAGTGAGGACCCGTTCGACTACTTCGGTTCGTCTACTTCACGGAGTCATTCTTCTTTCAAGCGGGATCTCAGGCAAGATGACCATTTCCCCAGATACCATTACTATCATTGCCATGCTAGTTTTATCGCTTCTATCGATTATGTCTTGTTGCCTACCACATGTTAAATATCAGCCTCTCAACAATGCCATGAAACCTTCAACCTGTTCAACCTAGCAAACCATTCATTGGCTATGTTACCGCTTACTTAACCCTGTGTTAGCATTGCCAGTTGCAGGTGCAGTTGCTTCCATGTGATAACATGGGTTCCTTGTTATATCACCCTATTAAATGTTATCTAATTTAATGCACCTATATACTTGGTAAAAGGTGGAAGGCTTGGCCTTTCTAGCCTGGTGTTTTGTTCCACCTTTGCCCCCTTAGTTTCGGCTACCGGTGGTATGTTCCATAATTGAGCGCTCCTAACACGATCGGGGTTGTTATGGGGACCCCCTTGATAATTTGTTTTAGATTAAAGCTGGTCTGGCAAGGCCCAACATTGGTACTACATTTGCCCAACATAATAATTTTGTTAATACTGAAAGCATAGGGCGTCATGAGCCCGAGGAGTAACTTTACATAACATAGGGAGGGTCAGTGCTGATGGTGCTGGTCCAAAACAGAGCATTGTGCGGGGCCAACCCGAGGCAACTCGGGAGATTTCTATCAGGCCACCGTACGCTTTGCTTATCCGCCGTGTCCTGAGAACGAGATACGCGGCTCCTATCGGGATCGTCGACACATCGGGTGGCCTTGCTGGATTAGTTTTAACTTTGACGAATGTCTTGTGCATCGGGATTCCGGTGATGCTTTGGGTACTCTCAGAGTTGAGGTTTTCCAGTAAGGAGTCCGACGAGATCGCGAGCTTCGTGATTGAGGATTTCTATGCGGCTCGTGGCAATTTGTGATGGATTAGTTGGAGCACCCCTGCAGGGTTAAATCTTTTCGGAAAGTCGTGCCCGCGGATATGTGGCAACGTGGAAACTTTGTTTAACACTCTTTCTAGATAACTTGAAGTTAACTTAATTAAAACTTGCCAACCGTGTGCGTAACCGTGACTGTCTCTTTCGTGAGTTCCTTCTCCGATCGAGGACACGGTGGGGTTATGTCTGACGTAGGTAGGTGTTCAGGATCATTCAGTTGATTATCAGTAGTTCACGTCCGCTATGCGTAGATCTTCCCCCTCTTATTTCTTGTACTCGTAAGTTAGCCACCAAATATATGCTTAGTCGTTGCTGCAACCTCACCACTTAACCTTACCTCACCCATTAAGCTTTGCTAGTCTTGATACCTTTGGAAATGAGATTGTTGAGTCCCTTGTGGTTCACAGGTTTCTACAACACCAGTTGCAAGTACATGTAAAGGTTATTTGACGCGAGCGTGTTGATTGTTCATTTGGAGTTGCTTCTTCTTCTTCTTCATCAGCGATCTAGGATGGGTTCCAGGTCGGCAGCCTGGGATAGCAAGGATGGACGTCGTTCTTATTTTCTCATTTGTTTTCGTCCGTAGTCGGACCCTGCCCTTCTTCGTGAAGATTATGTATTGTACTGATATGACTCTGATGTAGCTTGTGGCGAGTGTAAGCCAATTCTATATATATATATCTCTTTTTTTCAGTACATGTACTTGTAACGATATCCATTCTTGCTAAACGATGAGATGCGCTTCTATCCCTGACACGACCCTCTTGCCAAATTGAGAATAGGGTCGCATCTTGGGCGTGACAGAACCTTCCTGAATCTTGCATCAAGATTGGTGAAGAGCCAGTTTGCTTTTTTGCTTTATTCTCAACCGTCAGGGGGCATGACGCTATAATCACGAGTGTGTCGCACCTCATGCATGGGTTCTAATAGACATTTAGATAGCCAATGTGTAAATCACAGGTGTGTAGGCACAAGAGTCACTGGAGAGTAACGTAATAGACATTTAGATAGTTGTTCGCACTCCGACCTATGACCCCACTTCAAGATTTATAGGAATGCTAACCTAGCCGAAGGCGAGCTAGTGTTGCGTCATCGAATGCGTCGTTTGCACGCTGCACGACGAAACACGCACTCCAACCTATGACCCCCCTTCAAGATTTATATGAATGCTAACCGAGCCGAAGGCGAGCTAGTGTTGCGCCGCCGGAGGAGCCGTTTGCACGCTGCACGACGAAGCATGCACTCCGACCTATGACCCCCCCCCCCTTCAATATTTATATGAATGCTAACCGAGCTAAAGGCGAGCTAGTGTTGCACCGCCGGAGGCGCCGTTTGCACGCTGCACGATGAAACACGCACTCTGACCTATGACCCCCCTTCAAGATTTATATGAATGCTAACCAAGCCGAAGGCGAGCTAGTGTTGCGCCGCCGGTGGCGCCGTTTGCACGTTGCACGATGAAACACGCACTCCGACCTATGACCCCCGTTCAAGATTTATATGAATGCTAACCGAGCCGAAAGCGAGCTAGGATTGCGCCGCCGGAGGCGTCGTTTGCATGCCGAGGATTCATGAACCATGGCTCTGAATATTGATGAAACATGTCTCTAAAGATTCATGGACCGAGGCTATATTGAATGATGAACCATGGCTCTAAATATCGATGAAACGTGGCGCTAAAGATTCATGGACCGTGGCTATATTGATTGATGAACCATGGCTTTGAATATTCATGAGGCGTGCCTCCTCTGCTTGCATAAGGGTTGTGAAACTTGAAAGTTGAAAGTTGTACAACCGAGTTGAAAATTGACATTTGACCATGTTGAAAGCCCCACCCGTAATTTCCCCTGAAATCTCAACTTCTCGGAAATATAATGATAAAAAGTTGAAAAGGCAAACAGGGAACCAGCGTACGTTGTCGCGAAAGGGAAAACTGAAAACGAAAATAGTTTAAGGGGTTAGCTAAAAAATGTAAGAATCGAGAAACCGGAAAGGAAAAACCAGGAATCTTCGAGGGTCCGCTCCGCGCGTGACACTTATCGCGCGGAGGGAGCGCTAGTCAACTAGTTGCTCTTCATGCCTTAAGGCTTAGTAGATGTGGAAAAAAAACATGTAGTTTTACTGAGCCCCATTAGTCCGTTAAACATGGACCTCACGGCCCTTACGCTTTTTATCTTCGCTTCCGAGGCCCATTAGTCCGTTAAACATAGACCTCACGGCCCTTACCCCTTTATCTTGGCTTCCCAACTCCATGGCACGACACCGCCAT
This sequence comes from Hordeum vulgare subsp. vulgare, assembly GCF_904849725.1. Taxonomy (NCBI): domain Eukaryota; kingdom Viridiplantae; phylum Streptophyta; class Magnoliopsida; order Poales; family Poaceae; genus Hordeum; species Hordeum vulgare. Next base: position 357,721,707 of record NC_058520.1, read on the forward strand.
GGCTCCGCTTCCTCTGCCCCTTCCCGCCACTCCCTACCCACCCAAACCCCATGAGTCCCCGCGACCCGCCTCTCTCCATGCCGCGCTCGCCTCCCTCTCCCAGCAAGGCAGCGACCACGGCAGCTTACGCGACGCCTTCGCCCTCGTCTCCCGCGCCGAGCGCCAGTCAAGCCCCGGCGCTGCCGTTGCCGTCGGCCCGGAGGTGTATGTGTCCCTCCTGCAGTGCTGCGTCGCCGCGGGGTCCCTCCGCGCCGGACGCCAGGTGCACGCTGCCGCCGTCAAGCGCGGGCCCTACTACTGCCGCCACGCCTACATCGGCACCAAACTTGCGGTCTTCTACGCCCGATGCGGCGCGCTGGCGGACGCCGAGCGCGTGTTCGACGCGCTACCCAAAAAGAACGCCTTCGCCTGGGCCGCCGTCATCGGATTGTGGAGCCGCGCCGGACTGCACTCCAGGGCCCTCGACGGGTACGTCGACATGCTGCAGGCGGGCGTCCCCGTGGACAACTTCGTCGTGCCCAACGTGCTCAAGTCATGCGCAGGGATCGGGATGGTCGGGACCGGAAGGGCGCTGCACGGGTACGCCTGGAAGGCGGGGTTCAGGGAATGCGTATACGTGTTGAGCAGCCTGGTGGACTTCTACGGGAAGTGCGGCAAGGTGGATGATGCGCGGGAGGTGTTTGATGCAATGACGGAGACGACCGTGGTGACATGGAACTCCATGTTGATGGGGTATATAAACAATGGGAGAATCGATGATGCCGTGGAACTGTTTTATCAGATGAGGGTTGAGGGCGTGCTGCCGACGAGGGTCAGCCTTCTTAGCTTTCTGTCTGCATCGGCGGATTTCGAAGCTCCTGATTGGGGTAGGCAGGGCCATGCCATGGCCGTATCGGGCGGCTTAGAGATGGATGTGATTTTGGGGAGCTCAATAATCAACTTTTACTGCAAGGTTGGGCTGGTCGAGGCTGCGGAGGCCGTGTTTGAGCAGATGGTTGAAAGAGACGCTGTTACATGGAATTTGATGATTGCTGGGTATTTGCAGGATGGGCAGACCGACAAGGCTTTTATCACTTGTCGAAAAATGCTCGAGTCTGGCCTTAGGTTTGATTGTGTTACGTTGGCGTCCATTATCATGGCTTGCATGACATCCTCTAGCATGGAGATGGGCAGAGTTGCTCACGGCTATGCAGTTAGAAACAACCTTGAATCAGACAAAGCGGTTGCTTGTGGTCTGATAGAGTTATATATGAGTAGTGAAAGGACTGAACATGCACGCGGGCTGTTCGATGTTATGAGTGGTAGAGACATGGTCATGTGCAAAGTGATGATTTCTGCTTATGCAGATCGTGGGATGAGTTGTCAGGCTCTCGAGGTTTTATATCAGATGCAACATGAGGGGATATCTCCAACTGCAGCATGCTGGGATTCAGTTATTTCAGCTTTTATGAAGAATGAGCAGATTGATGAGGCCCTAGAGATCTTCAGTGAGATGCTACTAACAAAAACACGCCCCAATCTACGCACATGGAGCCTGTTAATTAGTGGCTTGTCTCGAAATGGTATGCACTGCGAGGTAATGAATCTGTGCTGTAAGATGCATGAAGTTGAGCCAGCACCAAGTCCAACAATTTTCTCCGCGGCACTTGTTGCCATGAAAGCTGCAGCTTCAGTGCAATATGGAAAGGCAATGCATGCGTGCATTGTAAAGAAGGGCCTATTACTGTCCAAATCCGTGATACAGTCGCTGCTAAACATGTATGGCAGTTTCAGTGACACAGGCACGGTAGAAAGTTTACTAGGCTTGCTTGCTGCTGCACAGTAAATATCGCTGCTGCACATAGTTCCATTATATAGCGTTTGCACATAGCATCAACTTGCGCATATTCATCAACAGATGGCTATTCTTGGAGCAGAAGGTTCCAATCAGAAAAATGAGCGAGTAAATAGTGCTACTGTTGGCAAAAAGTGTACAGTTTGGGTTTCTGTGACCATGGATTGGACGCCGAGAGACATGTTACACCTCTGGTGTCTCCCTAGTTTGCTCTTTTTTGTAGATTAGAATGTTTGAGCCTCTGGCCCTTTGGGGGATTTGTGAGAGGACACGACATGGTCTAGATTTGCTGGGCAGATAAGATTATTGCTTCAGTTCTTGCTACAGTACTTTTCCTGAAATGATAAAAAAAGTTCTGCTTTGTACGTTTACTTTTACTGAAGGAACTCTGATATAAACATCATCTATGTGCATCGATCACTGTCTGTAATCGGTCAATGCTTTTGTTTGCAGAATGTAAAGACGACGGGGACAAACAAATGATCAGTTTATCCTTGGCAACTTACCCGATCGACACCACATGATTAGGCTGCCAACTCTCATCCATCGACAAGGCATGATGCTCCCGACGATCCCAATCCAAGGCGCGGCAATGGCGGAAAGGCGGGGGGACGCGATCCGGCTTTAGCAAGGCAGCCACGTGAGAAGTGGGCACGCTCACTTCATGCCACAACGAATGATGGAAGGATGGGAGCCCACAACCGAGTGCACCGCCACCATGTGTCTTCACCAAAATTCCCATCAACTGTCTTTCTGTTCAATTCCCTACCTATCTTGGAGGATTAGACCCTGTTTAGGACCGCTCTACTTCATCAAAAACAGTTCCGCTTCACCAAATTCATTTTGAAACAGTTTCTTACATGAGTTGTAGCTCTTTTATCCAGCTCCAGCTTCACGAATGGAAAATTTGGTGGAAAGAATCTATTTGATTGGATGAGAGGGGAAAACGAAGGGGTATCCATTTATTGATGGTAGTGCTGGATAACTTTGCTCTAACTTCAGCTTGCACAATTTTATGAAGCACCTCGAGGAAAGCTTCTTAAAAACAAGAAGTTGGATTTCAGGCTCTAGTTTTTTATGGAGCTGTAAATCGTGAAGCTATTCCGTTTGACTTATGTTTTCTAGAGTGAAGTTGAATTTTCTGAAATAGGGCAGTCCCAAACAGGTCCTAGTCTGTGCTTCGATGCAATTATGTCATGTTCTGCTGCAGGGTAGAGCGTCGGCTGAGTTCTTTTTTAGCACAACCCACCAGGTTTTATAGGTTTTATTTACCATCAGAATTCAAAGAATATCATGCGGGGGACCAAGCCATGTGTCTCGCGGATCTAGAATAGTAGTGAACCTAGTTAGATTGTGGGCTTCATAATTTGGACTCCTTTTTACATGAAAGAAATTACATACTCCTAAGAACAAGTACTATACTAAGGCCATCTCTAGTTAGATTGTGGGCTTCATAATTCGACTCCTTTTTACATGAAAGTTAACAAAGTAAAACCCTTAGTGAAGTATATATACGCCACTATTTTTTTGCCGTTTCTAGCCGATCCCCTATATTTAACGAAGTAAACTTCAATTTGATCAAATTCAAAGCAATTTGAATCAAAAGCAGCATTCATTCAAACATAAACATAGATAGTATTACACAACCGGACATAAAACATAAATTTAAGCTAACCTAAGCAACTAAACTACTTTCGGGCGAAGGTGAGGTCGAGCCAATCCTTCCTCGTGACGTATGGTGTGCCGCGATTTGGGTTCGGGGCGGTGTCCTCGTCTTCATCGTCGAGGAAGACATTCCTCCACTTGTCGACGTCGAGCTCTTCGTCCTCGCCGCCCACCTTGTTGCCCTCCGCACCAACGTACTCGTCGCCTTCGACCTCCTCGTTGGAGGAGATAACAATAACCTCGCCACCGACGTTGTCAAGGATCATTCACTCCGCCTCCACGAGCTCCTGGTGCTACCGACGAAGCTCTTGCATGTAGGCCTTGTCGGTGGCCTCGACCTCGAGGCGCTCCCTCTCCTCACGGTCCTCCCGCGCCATAGGCGATCTCACCACCCCCGGCTCCGGCGGGACACGGTGAACCGGAGCCATGCCGAAGGAGAAGTTGAGCTGGGCCACCGCGCCGTGGTAGCGAACCAGCCAACGGTCGTACTCCATGGCCGCGAGCTCGGCCGTATGGAAGCTCCCGAGCCATCACCGGGTTTGGGTCTCCTGATCCGTGATTTCGTCCACCGACGTCCCCCACCACCGCTGTCGGACCCCGAGGTAGGTCCTCGTCGGCGGCTGAGCCCGAGGGAGGATGGTGAAGTCCTCGAACCGGTATAGGGGCACAACGGCTCATACGTCCATTTTTCATCATGATTTCCTATCCGTATTTATAGTATTCTTATATGATACAATTCTTATGCCTTTTATCTCTGAATTTATAAGGTAAATCATAAAGAGGGAAATTGTCGGGAACACGAATTCTGGACCTGAAAACCAAGAAAAAGGGTGAAAATTAATTGGACTCGAAATGATCTGAAACTCCACGGAGGAATTTTGTGGAATATATGAGAATTTATGAGTCAAAAATATACCAGAGGGGGGGGCACCTGCTGGCCACAAGCCAACAGGGTGTGCCGACCACCGCTCGACGCGCCCTGTTAGCTTCTGGGCCCCTCGCAGGTGCCCCGGCCTCCTTCTTCTACTATAAGATGGGTTTTGACCTAGAAAAAAATAAGAAGATACTTTTGGGATGAAGGGCCGCCATCTTGAGGCGGAAACCTGAGCAGAGGCCCTTTTGCTCTCTAATAGAGTGATTCTGCTCGGTAAATTTCTCTCCCGGTGGGGGAGATCGAAGCCATCGTCATCACCAATGTTTCCTCCTTCGTGGGAGAACCAACTTCATCAACATCTTCACCAGCACCATCTCATCTTAAATACTAGTTCATCTCTTGTATTCAACCTTTGTCTTCAAACCTCACATTGGTACATGTGGGTTACTAGTAGTGTTGATTACATTTTGTAGTTGATGCTTGTTGGTTTACTTGATGGAAGATATGATGTTCACATCCTTAATCATCATTATAACATCTATAATCTTGAACATGTTGATGTGTGTGTAGTTACTTTTGTTCCTGAGGACTGTTGGGGAACGTAGCATGGAAAACAAAAAAATTCCTACGCACACACAATACCTATCCATGGTGATGATCATCTATGAGAGGGGAGAGTAAATCTACATACCCTTGTAGATAGCTAAGCAGAAATGTATATAACGCGGTTGATGTAGTGGAACATCTTCTTGGTTCAAATCGCAGCCCGTCCTGCGATCTCATCGCGATCCGTCCCGCGATCCCATGACGATCCATCCCGGTCTAGTGACGAACGGACGGCACCTGCGCGTTCAGCACACGTACAGCTCGATGACGATCTCCTCCTTCTTGATCCAGCAAGAGGGGCAGAGAGGTAAGTGAGTTCTCCAGCACAGTGGCGTGGTGGTGGTGGTGGTGAACTAATACAGCAGGGCTTCGCCTACACACTGTCGAACTAGACTAGAGGAGAAACAGATCTAGAGAGAGAGGCAGTTGTGTTGATTTCTGTGTTGACCAAAAACACTCAATACCTCTAGTATATATAGGAGGAGGGGAGAGGAGTCATCCTTGACCCCTACTCCAAGGAGAAGGGGTCACTCGACCCCTAAAGGAAGAGTCCACTTTCCCACAACGGGGTGGACTACTTTGGGAGGACTCCTCCTTCCTTTCCTTTTAAAGGACTTTTGCCTTTTATCTCCACTTCTAGCCACATGGGCTTTTGAGAGAGGCTTCCGCCAGCCCACCAGGGGTTGGTCCACCTCCTCTCACAGCCCATAAGGCTCTTGGGTCGTCACACCGCTCCCGGTGGTCCCCGGGCACCCTCCCCGCACTCCCGGTATACTACCGATGAGCCCAAAACTTTTTCGGTGACGAAAACAGTACTTACAATATATCAATCTTTACCTCCGGACCATTCTGGAGCTCCTAGTGACGTCTAGGATCTCATTCGGGACTCCGAACAACCTTCGCACCAACACCTATAACTCAACTATACCGAAACATCACCGAACCTTAAGTGTGCACACCCTGCGGGTTCGAGAACTATGCAGACATGACGTGAGACACACCCCGGTCAATAACCAATAGCGGGGCCTGGATTCCCATATTGGCTCCTACATATTCTATGAAGATCTCTATCGGTTGAACCTCTATGTCAAGGATTCAGTTAATCATGTATGATGTTCCCTTTGTCCCTCGTTATGTTACGTGCCCGAGATTCGATCGTCGGTATCTCTATACCTAGTTCAATCTCGTTACCGGCAAGTCTCTTTACTCGTTCCATAATACAAGATCCCGTGACTAACTCCTTAGTCACATTGCTTGCAAGGCTTATTGTGATGTTGTATTACCGAGTAGGCCCCGAGATACCTCTCCGTTACACGGAGTGACAAATCCCAGTCTTGATCCATGCCAACCCAATAGACACCTTCGGAGATACCTGTAGAGCACCTTTATAGTCACCGAGTAACGTTGCGACGTTTGATACACACAAGGTATTCCTCCGGTGTCCGCGAGTTGCATGATCTCATGTTCATAAGAACAGATACATTGACATGCAGAAAACAGTAGAAATAAACTGACACGATCATATGCTACGTTTATAGTTTGGGTCTTGTCCATCACATTGTTCTCCTAATGATGTGATCCCGTTATCAAGTGACAACACTTGTCTATGGCCAGGAAACCTTGACCATCTTTGATCAACGAGTTAGTCAACTAGAGGCTTACTAAGGAGAGTGTGTTGTCTATGTATCCGCACATGTATTTGAGTTTCAATCAATACAATTCTAGCATGGATAATAAACAATTATCATGAACAAGGAAATATAATAATAACCAATTTATTATTGCCTCTAGGGCATATTTCCAACAGGCTCCCACTTGCACTAGAGTCAATAATCTAGTTCACATCACTATGTGATTGTAATGAATCTAACACTCATACAGTTCTCGGACTTCATCATGTCTTTCTTGTGAGAGAGGTTTTAGTCAACGGGTCTGAACCTTTCAGATCCGTGTGTGCTTTACAAATCTCTTTGTCATCCTATAGATGCTGCTACAACATGCCATTTGGAACTATTCCAAATGATTGCTCCACTATACGAATCCGTTTACTACTCAGAGTTATCCGGATTAGTGTCAAAGCTTGCATCGACATAACCCTTTACGACAAAATCTTTAATCACCTCCATAATCTAGAAAAATTCCTTAGTCCACTAGTAACTAAGGATAACTTTGATCGTTGTTCAGTGATTCAATCCTCAATCACTCTTTGTACCCCTTGACGGACCCATGGCAAGGCACACATCAGGTGCGGTACACAACATGGCATACTTTAGAGCCTACGGCTAAGGCATAGGGGACGACCTTCTTCCTTTCTCTTTCTTCTTCCGTGGTCGAGCTTTGAGTATTACTCAAATTCACAGCTTACAATATAGTCAAGAACTCCTTCTTTAACTGGTCCATTTTGAACTCTTTCAAAAACCTTGTTACGATATGTATTCATTTGAAAGTTTTATCAAGCGTCTTGATCTATCTCCATAGATCTTGGTGATCAATGTTCAAGTAGCTCAATCCAGGTTTTCCTTTGAAAAACTCCTTTCAAACAACCCTTCATGCTTTGCAGAAATTCTACATTATTTCTGATCAACAATATGTCAACCACATATACTAATCACAAATTCTATAGTGCTCCCACTCACTTCTTTGGAAATACAAATTTCTCATAAACCTTGTATAAACCCAAAAGCTTTGATCATCTCATCAAAGCATATATTCCAACTCCGAGATGCTTGCTCCAGTCCATAGAAGGATCGCTGGAGCTTGCATACTTGTTAGCATCCTTAAGGATCGAAAAAAACTTCTGATTGTATCACATACAATCTTTCCTCAAGGAAACCGTCGAGGAAACAATGTTTTGACATCCTATCTGCAAGATTTAATAAATAATTGTAACGACTAAGATGCGGTCCTTTCCGATTTGAGGAACGAGGCCCCGAATTGGAAAGAAGCGCATCTAAGCGTTTCGCAAACATGGTAACATAGCACATACATAATAATAGAGGAATGACAATAAGGGATTCAACTGTCATCTCATAAATATATTGGAGTTACATCACGCATCCAAACAAGGTAGTTCCGCTACGGACTACAAAACATGAGAAATGACTATGCTACCCTGCATGCTTGCCCACGATCACGACCACGCCTCAATCTTCGGGATAGTTCATGTACAGGCGGTCGCTCTCCTCATCGTACTGCCACGCCAACTGCGTGCCGTCGGGATCACCTGTCTCGGGGGTACCTGAACCTGTTGGTGTTGTGAAGAAATCTGTGAGCCACGGGGACTCAGCAATCTATGACCTCGGTGCCTGAACTAGTCAAGTTATTAGGTTGGAAAGGTGGAGTATTTAGGTTGCAGCATCCTAAGCTTTATATGGTGGCTAACTGTAACGACCAAGATGCGGTCCTTTCCGATATGGGGGTCGAGGCCCCCGAATAGGAAAGAAGCGCATCTAAGCGTTTCGCAAGCAAGTAAACATAGAACTTAATAATAATTACAGTAGACAATCTGGGATTCAACTGTCTTCTTATTAATAATACAGAGTACAACGCAGATACAAACAAGGTAGTTCCGGTACGGACTACAAAACAGGATAAATGCTATGCTACCCGCTGCAGGCCAACGATCACGACCACGGCTCAGTCCTCTGGATAGTTCACGTAAAGGAGATCTGTCTCCTCGTCGTACTGCCACGCCAGCTGGGTGTCGTCGGGATCATCAGTCTCTGGGGTACCTGTACCTGCTGGGAGTTTCGGAGGAATCCGTGAGCCACGGGGACTCAGCAATCTAGGACCTTGGTACCAAAACTAGTCATGTCATTTGGGTAAGGAAGGGTTGAAGTGTTTCAGGCTGCTGCAACCTATGATTGAATAAGTGGCTATCTTACGCAAAAGAGAAGTGAAAGTGGTCTACATTAACGATCGGGAATACTTGATCAGAAAGTGATCCTGAACACCTACCTACGGCATTCATAACCCCACAGTGTTCCCGATCGAAGAGAGATCTTCGAAGGGACAGTCACGGTTACGCACAGAGTTGGCAATTCTATTAGTTTATGTTTAAGTTCTCTAATACCGGATGTTAACAAATTATTCCAAGTTGCCACATAACCGCGGGCACGGCTTTCCGAAAGATTAAACCCTGCAGGGGTGCTCCAACTAGTCCATCACAAACGAACACAGGCCGCAAAGGCATCCTCTACCACGAATCTCGTGATCTCGTCGGATTCCTTAGAGGAAAACCTCAACTATGGGTGAAACCAAAGCTTCACTGGGATTCCTATACGCAAGATATACCGCTAAGGCAAGACAAGACTAGCAGGACCTCCCGACGTGTCGACGACCCTGATAAGAGCCGCGTATCTCAGTCTCAGGACACGCCGGATGAGCGATGGTTACCACGCCAAAACACCGAGTTGCCCCCGGGAGCGTAATAAGCTGCTCTGGTTTGGACCAACACTCATGAGGAGCACTGGCCCGGGTTGTTGATTAAATTCCTCGGGGTAGCTATTCCCTATGCATTTTATTATTAGGTGATTAGCAAATAGTACCAATGTTGGGTCCTGCCGGACAAGCCTTAACACTACGCGATTTATCAAGGGCGTCCCATGACAACCCCGAACGTGTTAGGAGCGATCATTATGGAATCAAACACCGGTAACCAGTAACTAAGGCGGCAATAACGGAACAAGACACCCGGCAAAAGGCTAGGCCTCCCGTCATTTACCAAGTATATAGATACATTAATTAAATAACAGAAATTAATATGATGATATCAAGCTCATGTCATCACATGAGTTTAAAACACCTGCAACTAACAATGCTAACATTAGTAGCTGAGCAAGCCTACCTAGCCATGCAAGTTTGCTAGGAAAGAGTAAGGTGTTTAGGCTCATGGCACATGAAGAGGAAATATATTTTCAGTGGTAGGCAGCGAGAAATTTGACATGGAATCGAAACTAACATAACAAGTCTAGAGATGGGATCAAGGTCATATCATCTTGCCTGTGATATCCTCAGCTTGGAATGGTTCTGGATCGTCCTGCACGTACTCTCTTGACTCCACGTATTCGTTCTCCTCTCCCGGTGCTACCCAACATAAGAATAACAGCCAATGAACAGCAACACCACAAAATGCAACAATCACATGATGCATGAGATGAAAGTTGAGCATGCACCACTATTTCTATCACTAGCATAAGCAAAATAAACCACAACAAGTTTCTGGACAAACTTTGCACTAACTATTTGGACATGCATGGGAATGATATGAACAGATGCAGCTCGTAAAAACGGTGCAAAACCATATAAAGAACTTTGCAAACGGAGCTACGGATCAACGGGAATCAGCGATACAAGATATGAAGCTCTACGTGAAAGATTCAACACCTCACACACATTTGGCACAAATCTGGTATTCCCAGATTTCCAAGACATATATTAATCCAACATGAATGAAATGGAGCAAGGTAGAACACCACAACAACAATTAAGCACAAACTTTGAACAAAATGGCAAAACTACGCAATCTGCCAGTTTTTGCATCTTAGCTGTTTGTGAGCAACATGCAACATAGCTACAGGTCTTCAAATATGACAAATAATATATGTGGTTGTTGCCAACCAAGAACACTACAAGTCCCAGCAAGAATCACAGCCAAAGGAATTAAACTCTAGAAGACACAAGGCCACAAACTTTCCCAAAACCATCAGATCTCACGGACTTGGTGAAAATTCCTGCACCTGAGTTTCTGTTTCTGTTCTGAAGCTTTTGACAGCAATCCAAACACAAGCTACTGGACTCCAAATGACTTGAAAATGGACAGGAAGCTTCGCAAACATACCAGGTTCAAAATACTAGCACTGAACTAAGTCCAGTTCTCAACAGAATGACCAGCACATCCTCATCTATAGGGGAAGAAAATGTTTCCAGCATTCCAGACTTAGTGAAATTTTTAGAGTTCAAAAATCTGGAATTTTCCAGCCACATGCCCACTATTTCTAGGCATAGTTTGCACACACATGTCACCAAGAGGTGTTTGACACCACTATGGTGTTGAGCTCAAACCCCTACTACTAACACACAAGGATCGATGCCCTTGGGCTCCATCTATACCATGGAAACAAGCCCAAGCTTTCAACAAAATGTAAATGCAACTCCATAAGGTATGCTTCTAAGATGACAATTACATAGGTGAGTTTTATGTGCACAATGACAAAGTGACATGGGGGTTTGAACCCCATGTTTGTGTCATGCACATCAACAACACCAACACACACAATACCTCACAAGCACTAGCATCAAGCTCAACACAAAATAACTCTAAGTTAACAAGAGAGTATGCACACCCCCACATATGGGCATGTGATGGTGCACACTCTCACAAGCATCACTAGGATCACTCTAGGAATCATGTCATACTCAAGGAGCAACCCCCCACAACATTCTACTCTAGCTTAACTAGTAAGCTCCACCTACACATGCTAACAAGATAGCCACCTAGTGCAACTCATCACCTCAAGTACATGTGGTGAAGGGGAGGCATCCACCCCACTAAATCCATGCAAACAATTTAAACTACAAGATCAACTTAGCCCACTCCAAAGTTCAAAAGTTGGGGCTATACAAGATTAGCTAGTGCAACTTTCCACCTCAAAGCACAACACACACAAATAGCAAGACATCTAGCATCAACCCCTATCAAGGGTAACTCCACTTCACTAAGGTGCAACCACCATAAGCATCACAAGGGTAGCAATATCATCTATCACCACTTAGTGTGCAAAACACACACACAATATTATCTACTCTAACTATACTAACAGGAACAGGAACATAATACCACTATAAAAAGAGTTAATTAACAGCAGAATTAACAAAACTGACAGCCACTTTGTGTAGCAGTTAGGAATTCAGAAAATAAATAGGCAGGAAAAAGGAAAGGACGCAAAAAAAGAAACAAGGGCTCATGGGAATCGAACCCAGAACCCCTGGTGTCCAGCAAAAACAACAATCCACTGCGCTGCTGCACTAGCTGTTGCCAGGAGAAGAGAAAATGCAAGGTAAGATGCCTGCAGGCCACTGAACCGAAATAATCAAAACCATCTAACAAAAAGGCGCCGAGGGGGGGACTCGAACCCACGCCCTCCTACAGGCGCATGCATATGACAGTGCAATACTACCATCAGGCTACGGCTCGATGACTGGCTAGAACGGGAAGGGAAATCAGAAAAACCAACTCCACTGCATAGGAGAGCTCCGCCGGCGGCCGGACCATAGAGAGCTGGCGGCGTCACTCCCGTCTACCACCGGCAGGGGGAGCTCTCGGCGGGGGACGCGGGATCCTCAGGGGTTCCATTCCCGCCCCAAGCACGGGAAAAGGTTCCCCCTTGGCTGCCTGGACTGCACCGGCGTTTCTCTGCTGCTGCTGCTGCTGCTAAGTCTGCACCGGCGGTGTTGCTGCTGCTACTGCTAACGCTGGCAACCGGCTGCTGCTGCTGCTACGCATGCTACGCCGAGAGGGGGAGCAAAGGAAGGGCACCGCAGCTCACCTAGCTCATCGACGGGGACGACTGGAGAGGAAGGAGGGGGAAGCGAAGGCGATGCAGAGGAGGAGGTCGGCCGGGGAAGACGCGGACGACGAGGACGTCGAGGAAGTCGAGGACGCCGTCGTGGGGTGCGGGAACGCGGCTTCCTTGGCCACCGCGTCTTCCTGGCGCTGCTGACGGGACGAGGCGGCGACTCCTGCTGCCTCTACGCGCCCAGCGAGGTCCGAACCATGGCGCCTGCGGCTCCTGTCCTGGCGGCGCGAGGGACGAGGGGAGGGAGAGACTGGCGGCCTAGTGTTGCGAGGAGGAGGCTAGCCCCTTATATGGTCTCGGGAGGCGAGCTCGAGCCACTGGATCAAGGGGGAGGCGATCGGGAGGTGGAGCTTTGGTCGTACGAGGGTGACGTCGGGAGGAAGAAGAAAACGACCCACCAGTGGGCTCTGTCGCCAGGGTTACGGGCCAAGGAGGAGGAGGTGACTCGCCTGGGCTGCACTGGACAGGGGGAGCATGGCCACCGAAGGGAGGAGGCCCATGTGGTGCCAGGCAAAAAACAAAATGCTGGGAAGGGTTTTCTATTTAGCTTAAAACACACAGAGAAAAAATAAACCACAAGATAAGCTGTTGTGACAAAAATCAAAAGGAAATATCTGCTCCACATAAGGAATTATGGCCCATTAGAATAAAATAGGAAAGCAATATTTGGAGCCTTTTGAAATAAATGCAAAACATAAATTAATTTACTGTTTTGGGTTTATTTGCACCTTTAAAAAATCAAATAACAAGTCAGCAAAAATACTCCTCCTCATAACCACAATTTAATCTAACCACCAGACATTTTAGAATCATTTTTGGGAAGAAGGAATTTTGACATGGAATAATAGGAGGGAAAAGGATTTTAAATAGCAAGAGCTTAAAATGGCTAGCACTCACTCCTACATTACACACACCATTATCACATGAGCATCAACACAAAATATTACTAAACCACACACTCACACCTATCAAGATCACATGCATTATCTCACCACAATACTAACTCCTAGTAAGAACATATGCCACCATGATCATGACATGCAATCATAAAGTATGGCGTAGAATCAAGGCATGGCAAAGATGGCATGGCATGGATACATTCGTGCAAAGAAAACTAAAAATAAGAGTCACATGAAATCACAAGATCAAGGAGATGACATGTTATGTTATGCTAAGCATGCATGCAAGGACGATATGCAAGGGACACAGGAAATCATAGACACAAGTGACATCAACATATATTTGACAGGGTGGACCCACATGCAACAGGTTCAAAATAGGGAAGGTTCCACACTTGGGGCATTACAAACTCTCCCACACTACAAAGAAGATCTCGACCTCGAGATCTAAGACTGAAAGAAATCGGGAAATTCGGAACGGAGGTGATCCTTGCGTTCCCACGTAGCCTCTTTATCGGAATGGTGTGACCACTGCACTTTGAGAAACTTGACAGACTTGTTATGGGTCTTGCGCTCAGTCGTCTCGAGAACCGCAACTGGATGCTCGCGATAAGAGAGGTCAGGCTAAAGATCGATATCTTGAAGATGCACAGTGCGCTCGGGGTTCTTGAAACACCTCCGAAGCTGAGAAACATGGAACACATCATGGACATTTGCAAAGGTTGACGGAAGCTCGAGCTAGTACGCGAGGTCGCCCCTCTTGCCAACCACTCTGAATGGACCAACAAACGAGGCACAAGCTTGCCTTTGGTGCCAAAACGCTGCATACCCTTCATAGGCGACACCTTGAGATAGACAAAATCATCAAGCTCATACGACATGTCACGGTGCTTGCTATCGTAATAGCTCTTCTGGCGGGACTGAGCTGCTCTGAGGTTGTCGCGAATGATCCGACACATCTCCTCAGCTTCTTCTATCATATCATTGCCAAGGATCTGACGCTCGCCTGTCTGGGACCAGTTGAGCGGAGTACGACACTTCCTGCCATAGAGAACTTCAAACGGAGCCTTGCCAGAACTAGCTTGATAACTGTTGTTATACGAGAACTCCGCGAAAGGCAGACAATCCTCCCACTTCATGCCAAACGAGATAACACAGGCTCTCAGCATGTCCTCAAGAACTTGATTCACCCTCTCCACTTGACCACTAGTCTGAGGATGGAACGCTGTGCTGAAGCGGATCTTTGTGCCCATAGCAGACTGAAAAGAGTCCCAGAACTTGGAAGTGAAGATACTCCCACGATCTAATGAGATCATCATAGGTACACCGTGCAACGAGACAATCCTCGAGGTGTACAACTCTGCCAGCTGAGCTGCTGAAATGGACTCCTTGACTAGAAGGAAATGCGCCACTTTACTCAACTTGTCGATGACGACGAAGATAGCGTCATTACCCTTCTTGGACTTCGGAAACCCTGTGACGAAGTCCATCTCAATGTGATCGAACTTCCACTCGGGAATCGGCAAAGGCTGCAAGAGGCCCACTAGTCTTTGATGTTCTGCTTTCACCCTTCGACATACATCACACTCATTGACGAATTGAGCAATTTCACGCTTCATACGGGTCCACCAGAACGACTGCTTCAAGTCATGGTACATCTTGGAACTTCCCGGATGAATAGAAAGCAGAGAATTATGAGCTTCTTCCATGATCACCTTCCTCAAATCACCTTTCGGGACGACAAGACGGTCCTCAAAAAACAAAGTGTCCCTGGCATCAACAGTGAAACACTTATACTTGGGAAGACTCTTTCCCCCACCAATCTTGACCTTCTTCACCATAGTATCAAGTAGCTGAGCTGCTCTGACCTGATCTTCCAAGGTAGGAGAGATCTGAAGGTTCGCAAGAAAACCCTGAGGAACCAGCTGAAGATTGAGCTTCCTGAAAGACGCAGAAAAACCCGGCTGGAGAGGTAGTAGAATCAGACTGTTGCAATATGCTTTCCTGCTCAATGCATCTGCCACAACATTTGCCTTGCCTGGCGTGTACTCAACACTCGGATTAAAATCCTGGAGCATTTCCACCCAACGTGTTTGCCGAAGATTCAAGTTAGGCTGAGTGAAGATATACTTGAGGCTCTTGTGATCGGTGAAAACTTCAACCTTACGTTCCAACAAGAGATGTCTCCAAGTCATCAAGGCGTGCACAACAGCTGCTAGCTCGAGATCGTGCACCGGATAGTTCTTCTCCGCATGCTTCAGCTGCCTAGAGGTATAAGCAACCACCTTTCTATCTTGCATCAAGACTACACCAAAACCCTGGAGAGAAGCATCGCAAAAGACCTGGTACGGCTTGGAATCATCCGGAGGAGCCAATACCGGAGTGGAGGTAAGCTTCTCTTTGAGTGTATCGAAATCCAGTTGACACTCTGGAGACCACACATACTTGACACCCTTATGAAGAAGACTAGAGAGCGGCTTGGCGATTTTGGAGAAGTTCTCAACGAATCTTCTGCAATATCCGGCAAGACCGAGAAAGCTTCAAAGCTGCTTCACATTCTGCGGAGGTTCCCATTCAACAATGGCTTGAACCTTGGACGGGTCAACCTTAATTCCCTCGGCAGAGATAATATGCCCAAGATACACCACTTCTTTCAGCCAGAACTCGCACTTGGAAAACTTGGCATACAGCTTGTATTCTCTCAGTTTATCAAGCACCAACCTGAGATGTTTCTCATGTTCTTCCTCATCCTCAGAAAAGACTAGAATGTCATCGAGATAGAGCAAGACAAACTCATTCTTGAATGGCGAGAAAATATAGTTCATCAATCGGCAAAAAGTCAGAGGAGCATTCGCCAGACCAAAAGACATGAACATATACTCATACGAGCCAAAACTGGTCCTGAATGCCGTCTTTGGAATGTCTTCCTCGCGAATGCGGATCTGATGATAGCCCATTCTGAGATCAAGCTTGGAGAATACTTTAGCACCTTTCAGCTGCTCGAACAACTCATTTATGTTCGGAAGCGGATATTTGTTCTTGATTGTCTTCTTGTTCAATGGGCGGTAATCGACACACAGCCATTCCGTACCATCCTTCTTCTTGACAAACAAAACACCACATCCCCACGGAGACGAGCTTGGTCTGATCAAACCCATACGCTCCTGCTCATTGAGTTGCCTCTTGAGTTCCTTCAACTCTTCTGGACCCAGCTTGTACGGCCGCTTGCACACTGGCTCTGTGCCTGGCTCAAGCTCAATGACGAATTCCACTTCACGGTGCGGAGGCATCCCTGGCAGCTCTTCAGGGAACACGTCTTGATATTTGCAGACTACTGGAACTTGCTCAATGGGATTGATCTCACCCTTTTCATTCAAGGAGAACAAGCGGATTGTGTCATCGCGCGCCGCGAATATAATCACATCCTCCGAAGAGTGGGTCAGTTTCACTTCTTTAGCTTCACAATCAATTGATGCCTTATTCATGGCCAACCAGTCCATACCAAGGATCAAATCAATGTCGGACTTCCCCAAGACAATAGGAGATGCCAGAAAAGCATAATTGTCCATCTTGATAGAAACATCCGGAACCCTCATGAACGAACTCATGCGCATGCCCGGAGAAACCACACGGAAGGGGCTATCCAAATGAATTGCAGGAATATCATGCTTAGCTAGGAAAGGCTTGGAGATGAAGCAATGCGAAGCACGAGAATCAAACAAGACTTTAGCAGGAAAATCATTAACTAAGAGATTACCCATGATCACATCCGAAGAATTTTCTGCCTCAGCTGCATTCACCATGTTGACTCGAGCTGATCTGGGGTTGAACTTCACAAGAGCGTTGCTAGGAGGTTTGCCTGGAGGAGGAGGCGGCAGACGGAGCTGAGAAGTGCATTTGTTGGCATAGTGACCCTTCTGCCCACATTTGTGACAAGTGACCTCTGCTGGCTGCTGGAACTGAATCTGAGGAGGCCCTTTGCTTCTGTTGCTGATATCTCTGCTGGAATCCAGGGCTAGGTGGGCGGGAAGAACCACGTCCACCTGAGTGCTTCGGCTGCTGAGAGTACCGAGGAGGAGGAGGAGAAACCCAAAACCTCTGTTGCTTCTGAACCACCTGAGTCGAGGAAGAGCTGGAATCTCTGAAATGTTTCTTGGAGTTCTCCACCCTCAGCAAGGCTGCCTCTGCTCTGAGAGCTAAGTTGTAGAATTTTTCAAACTCCTCAGGATCGTGCAAAGCGAGTGCTAACTGCAAATCCTCCTTCAAGCCACCCCTGAACTAGTATATCTTGCTCTTCTGATCCGGAACATCCTGCAATGCGTAACGGGCCAGCTCGTGGAACTCAACATTGTACTTGTACACAGAATTGCTGCCCTGCTTCAAGCGCCTGAACTTCTCGCGCATCTCCTCAACAAAACTGGAAGGGATGTAGTGGGACCTGAAGTCACGACAAAACTCGTCCCAAGTCATCACCCTGCCACCTCTGGAGTCCTTAAGATGCTGCCACCAAATAGAAGCCTGCCCCTTCAACTGGAATGTTGCAAACTTGACATAGTCCTCTGGACGCACATTGCTACACTCAAAATGCTTGTTCATATCACGGATCCAATCTTCCGCATCAAACGGCTGGTCGCAAGAAGTGAACGTCTTAGGCTGGTTTGACAGGAACTGACTCAGACTGGCGAAGTGATTGCCACCCTGCTGGAAATTGCCCTGCTGATGATTGGCTCTCTCATGGATCAACTGCAACAGCATCTGAGTATTTGCATTGGTAGCTGCCATCATCGCCTGCCAAGCCTCTGCAGGAGGAGGCGGCGGCGGTGGCGGAGGAGGAGGTGGAGGCGGCATATCCTCACGCGCTGGGGTCTGACGAGTTGGTGGAGCCATCCTGAAGACGGACAACATATTAGTCCACAGAATAATTGAAGATATTGCTGAATCAAAAGACAGAATATCTGAATAGAACTTAGCATTGCACTCGAACAACATAGCAAGAGTGCATTCTCAAAGTAACAGACGACAAAATTCCGATAAGGCCACAGCAAACAAGTGTGAGCTAGAACTGCTCGGAACAAACATATGATAGAGATTTCCCAAACCTCAATCAAGCGTCTGTAGGAAGATAGTCCTATAAGATACTACCAGATATCCCACCTATGAATTCCCGAAATAACTGGTCATGCAATCAGGCACCCGGATACAAGGAGTATTTCACACAACTCCTAAACTAAGCCGTCACCTGTATCACATCCTTCAACACACAACCAGCATCCCGGACCTTCGTCTATAACAGATCCTCGTGATCAAAACGATACAAACTGTGGTAGTACCCCCGAACAATCTACACCAGTACTGGGGACGTCGGGGTTATCTCACCACTACCCGTATTGAAGCAACAACGAACACCCTCCATTCTTAGATACTCAGAAATCTGAATGATGGCGATGTGCGCGATAATCCCGGGAGCTCAACTCCCCTGATACTTAGAGCAGATAGGAGGCACCAGGACATGATTCCGTCACATCGAAATCATATAGATTTCACAAATACCCGCGTGATCCTAAAAAAATTTTGAGCGAGAAAAGGAGTAGAGTTAAAGATTTCCTAAGACGGAAGCCTCACCAGAGCAAAGAAGAGGAGAAAAAAGAAACCTACTCTCCGATATAACTAAGACTCAAAACATTTACTAGACTCGACTCGGCCAAATACGATCACACAAAGGCTCCTATGGTCATAAGGCTCTTATTACCAACTTGTAACGACCAAGATGCGTTCCTTTACGATCTGGGGGTCGAGGCCCCCGAATAGGAAAGAAGCGCATCTAAGCGTTTCGCAAGCAAGTAAACATAGAACTTAATAATAATTACAGTAGACAATCTGGGATTCAACTGTCTTCTTATTAATAATACAGAGTACAACGCAGATACAAACAAGGTAGTTCCGGTACGGACTATAAAACAGGATAAATGCTATGCTACCCGCTGCAGGCCCACGATCACGACCACGCTCAGTCCTCTGGATAGTTCACGTAAAGGCGATCTGTCTCCTCGTCGTACTGCCATGCCAGCCGGGTGTCGTCGGGATCATCAGTCTCTGGGGTACCTGTACCTGCTGGGAGTTTCGGAGGAATCCGTGAGCCGCGGGGACTCATCAATCTAGGACCTTGGTACCAAAACTAGTCACGTCATTTGGGTAAGGAAGGGTTGAAGTGTTTCAGGCTGCTGCAACCTATGATTGAATAAGTGGCTATCTTACGCAAAAGAGAAGTGAAAGTGGTCTACACTAACGATCGGGAATACTTGATCAGAAAGTGATCCTGAACACCAACCTACGACATTCATAACCCCATAGTGTTCCCGATCGAAGAGAGATCTTCGAAGGGACAGTCACGGTTACGCACACAGTTGGCAATTCTATTAGTTTATGTTTAAGTTCTCTAATACCGGATGTTAACAAATTATTCCAAGTTGCCACATAACCGCGGGCACGGCTTTCCGAAAGATTAAACCCTGCAGGGGTGCTCCAACTAGTCCATCACAAACGAACACAGGCCGCAAAGGCATCCTCTACCACGAATCTCGTGATCTCGTCGGATTCCTTAGAGGAAAACCTCAACTCTGGGTGAAACCAAAGCTTCACTGGGATTCCTATACGCAAGATATACCGCTAAGGCAAGACAAGACTAGCAGGACCTCCCACGTGTCGACGACCCTGATAAGAGCCGCGTATCTCAGTCTCAGGACACGCCGGATGAGCGATGGTTACCACGCCAAAACACCGAGTTGCCCCGGGGAGCGTAATAAGCTGCTCTGGTTTGGACCAACACTCATGAGGAGCACTGGCCCGGGTTGTTGATTAAATTCCTCGGGGTAGCTATTTTATTATTAGGTGATTAGCAAATAGTACCAATGTTGGGTCCTGCCGGACAAGCCTTAACACTACGCGATTTATCAAGGGGGTCCCCATAACAACCCCGAACGTGTTAGGAGCGATCATTATGGAATCAAACACAGGTAACCGGTAACTAAGGCGGCAATAACGGAACAAGACACCCGGCAAAAGGCTAGGCCTCCCGTCATTTACCAAGTATATAGATACATTAATTAAATAACAGAAATTAATATGATGATATCAAGCTCATGTCATCACATGAGTTTAAAACACCTGCAACTAACAATGCTAACATTAGTAGCTGAGCAAGCCTACCTAGCCATGCAAGTTTGCTAGGAAAGAGTAAGGTGTTTAGGCTCATGGCACATGAAGAGGAAATATATTTTCAGTGGTAGGCAGCGAGCAATTTGACATGGAATCGAAACTTACATAACAAGTCTAGAGATGGGATCAAGGTCATATCATCTTGCCTGTGATATCCTCGGCTTGGAATGGTTCTGGATCGTCCTGCACGTACTCTCCTGACTGCACGTATTCGTTCTCCGCTCTCGGTGCTACCCAACATAATAATAACAGCCAATGAACAGCAACACCACAAAATGCAACAATCACATGATGCATGAGATGAAAGTTGAGCATGCACCACTATTTCTATCACTAGCATAAGGAAAATAAACTACAACAAGTTTCTGGACAGAACTTTGCACTAACTATTTGGACATGCATGGGAATGATATGAACAGATGCAGCTCGTAAAAAGGTGCAAAACCATATAAAGAACTTCGCAAACGGAGCTACGGATCAACGGGAATCAACGATACAAGATATGAAGCTCTACGTGAAAGATTCAACACCTCACACACATTTGGCACAAATCTGGTATTCCCAGGTTGCCAAGACATATATTAATCCAACATGAATGAAATGGAGCAAGGTAGAACACCACAACAACAATTAAGCACAAACTTTGAACAAAATGGCAAAACTACGCAATCTGCCAGTTTTTGCATCTTAGCTGTTTGTGAGCAACATGCAACATAGGTACAGGTCTTCAAATATGACAAATAATATATGTGGCTGTTGCCAACCAAGAACACTACAAGTCCCAGCAAGAATCACAGCCAAAGGAATTAAACTCTAGAAGATACAAGGCCACAAACTTTCCCAAAACCATCAGATCTCACGGACTTGGTGAAAGTTCCTGCACCTGAGTTTCTGTTTCTGTTCTGAAGATTTTTGACAGCAATCCAAACACAAGCTACTGGACTCCAAATGACTTGAAAATGGACAGGAAGCTTCGCAAACATACCAGGTTCAAAATACTAGCACTGAACTAAGTCCAGTTCTCAACAGAATGACCAGCACATCCTCATCTACAAGGGAAGAAAATGTTTCCAGCATTCCAGACTTTGTGAAATTTTTAGAGTTCAAAAATCTGGAATTTTCCAGCCACATGCCCACTATTTCTAGGAATAGTTTGCACACACATGTCACCAAGAGGTGTTTGACACCACTATGGTGTTGAGCTCAAACCCCTACTACTAACACACAAGGATCGATGCCCTTGGGCTCCATCTATACCATGGAAACAAGCCCAAGCTTTCAACAAAATGTAAATGCAACTCCATAAGGTATGCTTCTAAGATGACAATTACATATGTGAGTTTTATGTGCACAATGACAATTACATATGTGAGTTTTATGTGCACAATGACAATTACATAAGGTATGCTTCTAAGACAACAACAATCCACTGCGCTGCTGCACTAGCTGTTGCCAAGAGAAGAGAAAATGCAAGGTAAGATGCCTGCAGGCCACTGAACCGAAATAATCAAAACCATCTAACAAAAAGGCGCCGAGGGGGGGACTTGAACCCACGCCCTCCTACAGGCGCATGCATATGAAAGTGCAATACTACCATCAGGCTACGGATCGATGACTGGCTAGAATGGGAAGGGAAATCAGAAAAACCAACTCCACTGCACAGGAGAGCTCCGCCGGCGGCCGGACCAGAGAGAGCTGGCGGCGCCACTCCCGTCTACCACCGGCAGGGGGAGCTCTCGGCGGGGGACGCGGGATCCTCAGGGGTTCCATTCCCGCCCTGAGCACGGGAAAAGGCTCCCCCTTGGCTGCCTGGACTGCACCGGCGTTTCTCTGCTGCTGCAGCTACTGCTAAGTCTGCACCGGTGGTGTTGCTGCTGCTACTGCTAACGCTGGCAACCGGCTGCTGCTGCTACGCATGCTACATCGAGAGGGGGAGCAAAGGAAGGGCACCGCAGCTCACCTAACTCACCGACGGGGACGACCGGAGAGGAAGGAGGGGGAAGCGAAGGCGATGCAGAGGAGGAGGTCGGCCGGGGAAGACGCGGACGACGAGGACGTCGAGGAAGTCGAGGACGCCGTCGTGGGGCTGCGGGAACGCGGCCTCCTTGGCTACCGCGTCTTCCTGGCGCTGCTGACAGGGTGATGCGGCGACTCCTGCTGCCTCTACGCGCCCAGCGAGGTCCGAACCATGGCGCCTTCGGCTCCTGTCCTAGCGGCGCGAGGGACGAGGCGAGGGAGAGACTGGCGGCCTAGGGTTGCAAGGAGGAGGCTGGCCCCTTATATGGTCTCGGGAGGCGAGCTCGAGCCGCTGGATCAAGGGTGAGGCGATCGGGAGGTGGAGCTTTGGTCGTACGAGGGTGACGTCGGGAGGAAGAAGAAAACGACCCACCAGTGGGCTCCTGTCGCCAGGGTTACGGGCCAAGGAGGAGGAGGTGACTCGCCTGGGCTGCACTGGACAGGGGGAGCATGGCCACCGAAGGGAGGAGGCCCATGTGGTGCCAGGGAAAAAAGAAAACGCTGGGAAGGGTTTTCTATTTAGCTTAAAACACACAGAGAAAAAATAAACCACAAGATAAGCTGCTGTGACAAAAATCAAAAGGAAATATCTGCTGGACATAAGGAATTATGGCCCATTAGAATAAAATAGGAAAGCAATATTTGGAGCCTTTTGAAATAAATGCAAAACAGAAATTAATTTACTGTTTTGGGTTTTTTTGCACCTTTAAAAAATCAAATAACAAGTCAGCAAAAATACTCCTCCTCATAACCACAATTTAATCTAACCACCAGATATTTTAGAATCATTTTTGGGAAGAATGAATTTTGACATGGAATAATAGGAGGGAAAAGGATTTTAAATAGCAAGAGCTTAAAATGACTAGCACTCACTCCTACATTACACACACCATTATCACATGAGCATCAACACAAAATATTACTAAACCACACCCTCACACCTATCAAGATCACATGCATTATTTCACCACAATACTAACTCCTAGTAAGAACATATGCCACCATGATCATGACATGCAATCATAAAGTATGGCATAGAATCAAGGCATGGCAAAGATGGCATGGCATGGATACATTCGTGCAAAGAAAACTAAAAATAAGAGTCACATGAAATCACAAGATCAAGGAGATGACATGTTATGTTATGCTAAGCATGCATGCAAGGACGATATGCAAGGGACACAGGAAATCATAGACACAAGTGACATCAACATATATCTGACAGGGTGGACCCACATGCAACAGGTTCAAAATAGGGAAGGTTCCACACTTGGGGCATTACACTAACTTACGTAGAACATGTATTGAAGGTGGTCTATTCTAGCGATCGATGATTAACTGATCACTAAGTGCTCCTGAACACCTACTTACGTCAGTCATAACCCCACCGTGTTCCCATTCGAAGATTGAACTTCGAAGGGGACAGTCACGGTTACGCACACAGTTGGCAATTTTATTAGCTTATGTTTAAGTTGTCTATTACCGGATGTTAACAAATATTCCAAGTTGCCACATAACAGCGGGCACGGCTTTCCGAAAGATTAAACCCTGCAGGGGTGCTCCAACTAGTCCATCACAAACGTACGCGGGCCGCAAAGTTATCCTCTATCACGAATCTCGTGATCTCGTCGGATTCCTTAGAGGAAAACCTCAACTCTGGGGAGAACCAAAGCTTCACCGGGATTCCTATACGCAAGATATATCGCTAAGGCAAGACAAGACTAGCAGGACCTGCCATCGTGTCGACGACCCCGATAAGAGCCGCGTATCTCAGTCTCACGACACGACGGATGAGCGACGCGTACAGTGGCCTGATAGAAATCTCTCAAGTTGCCCCGAGTTGGCCCCGCACAGTGCTCTAGTTTGGACCAACACTCATGAGGAGCACTGGCCCGGGTTGTTGATTAAATTCCTCGGGGAGGACATTCCCTATGTAGATTATTATTAACTGATTAGCAAATTAACACCAAGGTTGGGTCTTGCCGGACAAGTCTTAACACTACGCGATTTATCGAGGGGGTCTGATAACAACCCCGAACGTGTTAGGAGCGATCAATATGGAATCAAACACCGGTAGCCGGTAACTATGGCGGCAATAACGGAACAAAACACCCGGAAAAAGACTAGGCCTTCCATTATTTACCAAGTATATAGGTGCATTAATTAAATAACAGAATTAAGATAATGATATCAACTCATGTTATCACATGAGACAAAACACCTGCAACTAGCAACGCTAACATTAGTAGCTGAACAAAGCCTACTTAGCCATTCAAGATTTGCTAGGAAGGGATAAGTGTTTGGGTTTCATGGCAACTCAGGAGGCAATTATTTCAGTGGTAGGTAGCGAGCATAATATGGAAGAAACGTAATCTAGCATAACAAGTCTAGAGATGGAATCAAGGTCATATCATCTTGCCTGTGATATCCTCAGCTTGGAACTGCTCTTGTTCGTCCTGCACGTACTCTCCCGAATCCACGTACTCGTTCTCCGATCCCGGTGCTACCCCACATAAAAAATAGCATCCAATGAACAACAGCACCTCAAGATGCAACAAGCACATGATGAATGAGAAGAATATGAACATGCATCTCTATTTCTATCACTAGCATAATCATGAGAAGTAAATACAAGTTCCTGGAAAGGAATGCACTCTAAGCTATCTTGACATGCATGAGAATGACATGATCAAATGCGTCAAGTGAAAACGATGCAAAAGCATATAAAGAACATTACAAACGGAGCTACGGATCAACTGGAAACAACGAAACAAGAAATGAAGTGCTACATGTCAAATACATCACAACACACTCCAATGGCATAACTCTGGTATTTCCAGGTTTCCAAGATATAAAACAAACCAACATGGATGGGGTGGTGCAAAGAATATCACCACACCATCAACTATGCACTCACAATCATCAAAACACCAAAACTACACAATCTGCCAAAAACAGCATCATAGCCTTTTGAGAGCTACATGCAAGGCACCTACATCCACCCAAACATGAAAAATAAAATATGTGGCAGTAGCTATCCAAGAGTACTACAAGCACAAGCAAAAATAAAATGCAAAGGAGTTTCACACAGGAAGTTACACAGCTGATAACTTGGCCAAAAATATCAGATTTCAGGGACTTAGTGAAAATTCCAGATTGCCACTAGTTGTTTATGCTCTGAAGCATTTTGACAGCACCCCAAACAATATCTACAGGACTCTAAATGGAATGAAAATTTTTTTAGAGCTAGACAAACATAAAAGCTACAACTTCCCAGTTGAAAGCTAAGGCTGAATCACAACACATGGACCTGCACAAGCTCATCAACAGGAGAACAAAATATAAACAGATTCTCACACTTAGTGAAAATCACAGATTTTCACTAATCTGGAATTTCAGCCACATGCCTACTTTGACTAGGCACAACTTGCACATAAGAATTCCTAAGCATGAAACAAAAGTAACAAGTGGTAGAGGGGGTCACCCTCTACTGCCACAACCAAGAATCAAACTCTTGTGCTCACCACATCTCATGGAACCAAGCTCCAAACATAGAACAAAACTGAAATAAGTCATCTCCAGAAAGTGTTCCAATGGAAAAGCTGACTTCACCAATGATTCTACCCCAAAAACATATATAATACCTATGCACTTGTATAGAACAAATGGGCACAAACTATGAAATAAATCTTGCATAGAATCACATGTAGTGAATAGTGCATCATCACATGTGCTATTCACTAGATCTACACCTATACAAGCTCTTGCACATGACCACAACATCAAGGGGGCACATGAGGGGTATACCTCATGCCCATGTGCCTTGGCACACCACCACACTTTCACATGAATCAATCACAACACAATAAAACACCTACACATGATATTGACGGTACACACACTAGTGACACCATAGATTCTATACCCCTACTATATAAGCATGCTCATGAGATCAGCAAGGCCCTCCATGCTTTGGGCGTGTATGTCGACACACACACACCAACATCACACTCACAACACCAAAGCATCTACATAGGACACACACACAAGGTATGTGGGGGAACCCACACACACACATCACCACACTTTCACACACTAGTGCATCAACTCCTCCCAAAGAGGATGAGCTGCTCATACACACACAACTCTAGGCTAGTGCAAAGCCCACAAGGTGCACACACACACCATCCACTCATGAGACAATACTTACATGTATGCAAAACAACCCACACAAGCCTACACCAAAGTATTCACAAGCTAGCAAAATCACCAAGCACCACATGTTGTTTTTAGGGAAGATAAAATTCCCCCATGGTGCAAGCACACCACAGCAAAATATACAACAGCCAAAGGGAAGAGTGCATAGAAAAGAAAAAGGAAAGAAAATAACAGGAGGGGTAGGATTCGAAGCCTAGACCTCGTGGATCCAACACTGCAACAATGCCACTGGGCTGAGATGCCCTGGTTCGACAGAGAAGGCATCTAAGCAGGTTAAACTGTTGTGCAACTGCAAATGCTACTGTACCGAAAATAAAATGCAAAAGAGTGCCGAGGGGGGAATCGAACCCACAACCTCCAACTAGCACCAAAACCACCCTACCACTGCGCTACTACTTCGGAGCTTAACATGAGAGGGGAGTTTACTCTTTTGAGTAATCCCTCTCGGCAACCCCTGTGCCCGACGGTGGCCAGAACAGGGGACGATGCTCGCCGGCGAGATACTGCAAATTCAGCTACGATTCCTAGATGGAAGGGAAAACAAGTCCCCACGGTTCCATTTCTACTCCTATCTCTGCCGGAGAGGCTCTGCTACGACGCCTCGACGTAACGCGGCGGCTCCGGCGACAGAGAAGAAACGCCGACGACCCTATGGCCTGCTACTCGAGATCTGGGACAGGGAGGAAGGGGAGATGGCTCTACCTCACCTACGGAACGAGTGGGAGCTTCGGCCGGAGAGGAAGTAGAGGAAGGAGCAGGAAGTAGCCAATCGGTGAAGCTCGTCGGGGAAGGAAGTCGCCTCGTGGAGGAGAGGAAGCAGAGCCGATCTTGACGTCCTAGCCACGGGGATGGATTCGTGGAGGGTCCCGCGTGCTCGCCGAGGCGTCGGAGGGGACGAAGAGGCACGGGCGCGACGGCGAGGAGCTCCTCAACTCTTGGCCATGGCGGAGGAACTTATCCCCTTACCTGGAGTTCGTCGACACAGAGGGAGATGGCGAGGGAATGGTGGTGGCGGCGCGACAGGGAAACCCTACCTTGCACGGACGCCAAGGGGGCTCCTTTTATGGAGGAAGAGGGGAGAGGGACGCTCCTCGACGTCCGTGACGGCGTCTGTTGCCATCGCACTGTTCCTGCAACTCTGAAGAAGAACTGACGGAGGAAGGGGGGAACAAGACGACGTCTACACGATAAGTGGGCAGCTGGGCTGCGATAGAAAGAGAGGAGGGGGAAGATGGGCCTGCTAGTGGGATTAAGCCCACTAGTGGCGCTAGATTGATGGAAATAAATCCCTCGGGCTTTTCCAAAATAAAAAATACTGAGAGAGAGAAAAGAAAGCCAAGACAAATCTGTTGGGGATTAAAAAAACAAAAAAGCCCCTCGTCATGATAAATTATGACCTATTTGAACAAATTGGAAAAGAATTATTTGGAGCTTCTAAATATTTACAAAACAAAATTATAGGGCCTTTTTTGTAATTGTTTGCACCATTTAAAAAACATATTCAAAACAGCAAAACCACATCTCCAATCCACCACAAAACAAAGCTAACACATGGGCAATTTTAAAACAAGGAAGGATCAAAGATATTTGGGCTTGAGATAAATAGGAGGGAGAGAGTTTTGAAGGCTATGCAAACCACAAGGTGACCTATTAGCACTTTCACCACTCCACTTAGCACACCTACCACAATACATCCCAACTCATATCAACACCACACCACAATGATCACAAAGCAAGAACACAAGGTCATGGAATGATATGGCATGTATGCATGCAAAGTAAGAATAAACAAGGACATCACTTGAAATCATAAGCATTGGACTCTCTCATATCAATGACAAGGTGGACCCACATGGGAAGGTTCCAAAAAGGTAAAGATACACACTTGGGGCATTACAATAATGCAGCAACTGCTAACATAATTCCAATAGACTCTTAGCATGGCTACGAGTGGCAAAGTCTCATCGTAGTCAACTCCTTGAACTTGTGCGAAACATCTTTGCGACAAGTCAAGCTTACTTCATGGTGACTTTTCACTACCATCGACTGTCTTCCTTTTAAAGATCCATCTGTACCTAACAACCTCACGACCATCAAGTAGTTCTTACAAAGTCTACACTTTGTTTTCACACATGGATCCTACCTCGAATTTCATGGCGTCTAGCCATTCGTCGGAATCCAGGCCCACCATCGCCTCTCCATAGCTCGTAGGTTCATTGTTGTCCAACAACATGACCTTCAAGACAGGGTTACCGTACCACTCCGGAGCAGTACGTGACCTTGTCGACCTACGAGGTTTGTAGTAACTTGATCCAAAGCTTCATGATCACTATCATCAGCTTCCACTTCAATTGGTGTAGGCGCCACAGGAACAACTTCCTGCGCCCTGCTACACTGGTTGAAGTGACGGTTCAATAACCTCATCAACTTTCCACCATCCTCCCACTCAATTCTTTTGAGAGAAACTTTTTCTTGAGAAAGGATCCGTTTCTAGAAACAAACACTCTGATTCCATATCTGAGATAGGAGGTATACCCAACTGTTTTGGGTGTCCTATGAAGATGCATTTATCCGCTTAGGGTTCAAGCTTATCACGCTGAAACTTTTTCACATAAGCGTCGCAACCCCAAACTTTTAAGAAACGACAACTTAGGTTTCTCCAAACCATAGTTCATATGGTGTCATCTCAACGGATTTACGTGGTGCCCTATGTAAAGTGCGGGTGTCTCTAATGCATAACCCAAAAACGATAGTGGTAATTCGATAAGTGACATCATAGTATGCACCATATCCAATAGGGCGCGGCTATGACGTTCGGACACATCATCACACTATGGTGTTCCAGGTGGCATAAGTTGTGAAACAATTTTCACATTGTCTTAAATGAGTACCAAACTCGCAACTCAAATATTCATCTCTATGATCATATCATAGAAATTTTATCCTTTTGTCACGATGGTCTTCAACTTCACTCTGAAATTACTTGAACCTTTCAATAATTCAGACTCGTGTTTCATCAAGTAAATATACCAGTATCTACTCAAATCATCAGTGAAGTAAGAACATAACGATATCCACGGCGTGCCTCAGTACTCATTGGACTGCATACATCAACATGTATTACTTCCAATAAGTAAATTTCTTGTTCCATCTAACTAGAAAAATGAGGCCTTTAGTCATCTTGACCATGTGGCATGATTTGCATGTCTCAAGTGATTCAAAATCAAGTGAGTCCAAACGATCCATCTGCATGGAGTTTCTTCATGCGTTTATACCAATAGGCATGGTTTGCACATCTCAAACGTTTTTCCAAAGATCCATTAGCATGCAGCTTCTTCATGCGTTTTACACCAATATGACTCAAGCATCAGTGCCACAAGTAAGTGGTACTATCATTACTACTTTGTATCTTTTGGCATAAATGTCATGAACATGTGTATCACTATGATCGAGATTCAATAAACCATTGAAGGTATTTATTCAAGAAAATAGAATAACCATTATTCTCTTTAAATGAATAATCGTATTTCAGTAAACACGATCTAATCATGTTCATTCTCAACGCAAACATCAAATAGCATTTATTAAGGTTCAACACTAATCTCGAAAGTAGAGGGAGCGTGCGATCGTGATCACATCAACCTTGGAAACACTTCCAACACACATCGTCACCTCACCTTTAGCTAGTCTCCATTTATTCCGTAGCTTTTATTCCGAGTTACTAACATTTAGCAACCGAACCGGTATCTAATACCCTAGTGCTACTAGGAGTACTAGTAAAGTACACATCAAAATCATGTATATCCAATATACTTTTGTCGACTTCGCCAACCTTCTCATCTACCAAGTAACTAGGGTAGTTCCGCTCTAGTGACCGTTCCCCTCATTATAGAAGCACTTAGTATCGGGTTTGGGTTTAACCTTGGGTTTCTTCACTAGAGAGACCACTGGTTTGCCTTTCTTGAAGTATCCCTTCTTACCCTTGCCCTTCTCAAAACTAGTGGTTTTACTAAACATCAACACTTGATGCTCCTACTTGATTTCTACCTTCGCGGTGTCAAACATCGCGAATAACTCAAGGATCATCATCTTCATCCCTGATATGTTATAGTTCATCACGAAGCACTGTAGCTTGGTGGCAGTGAGTTTCGAGAACTATGCCAATCACTATCTTATCTGGAAGATCAACTCCCACTCGATTCGAGCGATTGTAGGACTCAGACAATCTGAGCACATGCTCAACGATTGAGCTTTTCTCCCTTACTTTGTAGATAAAGAATCTTATCGGAGGTCTCGTACCTCTCAACACGGGCACGAGCTTGAAATCCCAATTTCATCTCTTGGAAAATCTCATATATCCCGTGATGTTCAAAACGTCTTCGGTGCCTCAATTATAAGCCGTTAAGCATTACACACTGAATTATCACATAGTCATAAAAACGTGTATGTCAGATGTTCGCAACATCCACAAACGACGCTCGGGGTTCAGCACACCGAGCGGTGCATTAAGGACATAATCCTTCTGTGCAGCAATGAGGACAATCCTCAGTTTACGGACCTAGTCTGCATAATTGCTACTATCATCTTTCAACTACATTTTCTCTAGGAACATATCAAAAACAGTAGAGCTACACCGCAAGCTACAACATAATTTGCAAAGACCTTTTGAGTATGTTCATGATAATTGAGTTTAGCTAATCATATTACAAGTAAACTCCCACTCAAATTGACATCCCTCTAGTCATTCGAGTGTCGCATGATCCAAATTCACTAACTCAAGTCCGATCATGACGTGAGTTGAGTATAGTTTCAATGGTGAACGTCTCCATGTTGATCATATCAACTATATGATTCATGCTCGACCTTCGGCCTCTTGTGTTCTGAGGCCATGTCTGTAGATGCTAGGCTCGTCAAGTTTAACCCGAATGTTCCGCGTGTGCAACTGTTTTGCACCCGTTGTATGTGAATGTTGAGTTTATCACACCCGATCATTACATGGTGTCTCGAAACAACAAACTGTCGCAACCGTGCATAGTCGGGGAGAACACAATTTTATATTGAAATATTAGTGAGGGATCACCTTATAATTCTACCATCGTCCTAAGAAAAACAAGGTGCATAAAAGGATTAACATCACATGCAAATCGTAAGTGACATGATATGGCCATGAACTTGTGCTTCTTGATCTCCATCATCAAAGCACCGGCATGATCTCCATCGTCAACGGTGCCACACCATGATCTCCATCATTGTGCTGCCATCGAGGTTGTCACGCTAACTCTGTTGTTACTACTAAAGCTACTACTAGCGATAAAGCAAAGCATCACCAAGTGCAAAATAATTAAAGACAACCCTATGGCTCCTGCCGGTTGATGTAGCATCGACGTGCAAATCGATATTTAACTATTACAACATGATCATCTCATACATCCAATATATCATATCATGTCTTTGGCCATATCACATCACATGCATACCCTGCAAAAACAAGTTAGACGTCCTCTAATTTGTTGTTGCAAGTTTTATGTGGCTGTTATGGGTATCTAGTATGACCGCATCTTACTTACGGAAAGCCACAACAGTGATATGCAAGTTGCTATTTAACCTTCTCCAAGGATCGCCTTGGTCAAATCCGATTCAACTAAAGTTGAAGAACAGACACCCGCCAGTTATCTTTATGCAACAAGTTGCATGTCAGTCGATGAAACCGGTCTCTCGTAAGCTTACGAGTAAAGTTGGTCCGGGTCGCTTCAATGCAACAATACCGTCGAATCAAGAAAACACTAAGGAGGGCAGCAAATTGAACATCAACGCCCACAAACTCTTTTGTTTTCTACTCGAGATATCATCTACGCATGAACCTAGCTCATGACGCCACTGTTCGGGAACGTAGCATGGGAAACAAAAAGTTTCCTACGCACACACAATACCTATCCATGGGGATGATCATCTACGAGAGGGGAGAGTGAATAAACATATCCTTGTAGATTGCTAAGCAGAAGCGTATATAACGCGGTTGATGTAGTGGAACATCTTCGCATTCAAATCACAGCCCGTCCCGCGATCTCATCACGATCCGTCCCGCGATCCCATCACGATCCATTCCGATCTATTGCCGAACGGACGACACCTCTGCGTTCAGCACACGTACAGATCGATGACGATCTCCGCCTTCTTGATCCAGCAAGAGGGCGGAGAGTTAGGTGAGTTCTTCAGCACGGCGGCGTGGTGTTGGTGGTGAACTAATCCAGCAGGGCTTCGCCTAAGCACTTCCGAACTAGACTAGAGGAGAAACAGATCTAGAGAGAAGGCAGCCATGGCTGATTTCTGTGTTGTCCAAAAACCCTCAATACCTCTAGTATATATAGGAGGAGGGGAGAGGATGCATCCTTGGCCTCTACTCCAAGGATAAGGGCTAAACCCTAAAGGGAGAGTCCACCTTCCCACAAGGGCGGTGGACTAGTTTGGAAGGACTCCTCCTTCCTTTCCTTTTAAAGGACTTTTGTCTTTTATCTCCACTCCTAGCCGCATGGGATTTTGAGAGAGGCTTCGGCCAGCCCACCAAGGGCTGGTCTACCATCTCTCACAACACATAGGCTCTTGGGTCGTCACACCCCTCCCGGTGGTCGCCCAGCACCCTCCCGGCACTCCAGGTACACTACCGATGAGCCCGAAACTTTTCTGGTGACCAATACAGTACTTCCTATATATCAATCTTTACCTCTGGACCATTCCGGAGCTCCTTGTGACGTCCAGGATCTCATCTGGGACTCCAAACAACCTTTGGTCACAAACACCTATAACTCAACTATACCGAAATGTCACCGAACCTTAAGTGTGCACACCCCGCGGGTTCGAGAACTATGCAAGCATGACCTAAGACACTCCCCGGTCAATAACCAATAGTGGGGCCTGGATGCCCATATTGGCTCCTACATATTCTATGAACATCTCTATCGGTTGAACCTCTATGTCAATGATTCAGTTAATCCCATATGTTGTTCCCTTTGTCCTTCGTATGTTACTTGCCCGAGATCCGATCGTCGGTAGCTCTATACCTAGTTCAATCTCGTTACCGGCAAGTCTCTTTACTCGTTCTGTAATACAAGATCCCATGACTAACTCCTTAGTCACATTGCTTGCAAGGCTTATTGTGATGTTGTATTACCAAGTGGGCCCCGAGATACCTCTCTGTTACACGGAGTGACAAATACCAGTCTTGATCCATGCCAACCCAATAGACACCTTAGGAGATACCTGTAGAGCACCTTTATATTCACCTAGTAACGTTGCAACGTTTGATACACACAAGGTATTCCTCCGATGTCCGGGAGTTGCATGATCTCATGGTCATAGGAACAGATACATTGACATGCAGAAAACCGTAGCAATAAACTGACACGATCATATGCTACGTTTATAGTTTGAGTCTTGTCCATCACGTCATTCTCCTAATGATGTGATCCCGTTATGAAGTGACAACACTTGTCTATGGCCAGGAAACCTTGACCATCTTTGATCAACGAGCTATTCAACTAGAGGCTCACTATGGACACTGTGTTGTCTATGTATCCACGCATGTATTTGAGTTTCCAATCAATACAATTCTAGAATGGATGCTAAATGATTATCATGAACAAGGAAATATAATAATAACCAATTTATTATTGCCTCTACGACATATTTCCAACAAGGACATGGGAGAAGTCTTGTTATAAGTAATCATGTGAAGTTGGTATTCGTCCGATATTTTGATGATATGTATTTTGTTGCTTCCTTTAGTGGTGTCATGTGAACGTCGACTGCATGACACTTCATCATCTAATGGGATTGAGGAAGGCATTTTGCAGTAATAAGTAGATGATGGGTTGCTAGAGTGAGAGAAACATGAACCCTAGTTTATGCATTATTTCATAAGGGGCTGATTTGGATCCATATGTTTCATGCCCTGGTTATATTTATCTTAATTCTGTTGGAATTATGCCCTAGAGGCAATAATAAATATAGTTATTATTATAATTCCTGTATCAAGATAATTGTTTATTATCCATTCTATAATTGTATTGAATGAAGACCTATATACACGTGTGGATACATAGACAAAACACTGTCCCTAGCAAGCCTCTAGTTGGCTAGCCAGTTGATGAAAGATAGTCAGGGTCTTCTGACTATGTACAAGGTGTTGTTGCTTGATAACTGGATCACGTCATTAGGAGAATCACGTGATGGACTAGACCCAAACTAATAGACGTAGCATGTAGATCGTGTCATTTTGTTGCTACTGTTTTATGCATGTCAAGTATTTGTTCCTATGACCATGAGATCATATAACTCACTGACACTGGAGGAATGCTTTGTGTGTATCAAACGTCGCAACGTAACTGGGTGACTATAAAGATGCTCTACAGGTATCTCCGAAGGTGTTCGTTGAGTTAGTATGGATCAAGACTGGGATTTGTCACTCCGTATGACGGAGAGGTATCTTGGGGCCCACTCGGTAATACAACATCACACACAAGCCTTGCAAGCAATGTAACTTAGTGTAAGTTGCGGGATCTTGTATTACGGAATGAGTAAAGAGACTTGCCGGTAAACGAGATTGAAATAGGTATGCGGATACTGACGATCGAATCTCGGGCAAGTAACATACCGAAGGACAAAGGGAATGACATACGGGATTATATGAATCCCTGGCACTGAGGTTCAAATGATAAGATCTTCGTAGAATATGGGGGATCCAATAGGGGCATTAAGGTCCCGCTATTGGATATTGACCGAGGAGTCACTCGGGTCATGTCTACATAGTTCTCGAACCCGCAGGGTCTGCACACTTAAGGTTCGACATTGTTTTATGCGTATTTGAGTTATATGGTTGGTTACTGAATGTTGTTCGGAGTCCCGGATGAGATCACGGATGTCACGAGGGTTTCCAGTGGTCCGGAAACGAAGATTGATATATAGGATGACCTCATTTGATTACCGGAAGGTTTTCGGAGTTACCGGGAATGTACCGGGAATTATGAATGGGTTCTGGGTGTTCACCGGGGGGGGGGGGCAGCCCACCCCGGGGAAGCCCATAGGCCTTGGGGGTGGCGCACCAGCCCTTGGTGGGCTGGTGGGACAGCCCAAGAAGGCCCTATGCGCCATAGATAGAAAATCAAAGAGAAAATAAAAAAAGGGAGGTGGGAAAGAAGAGAAGGACTCCACCTTCCAATCCTAGTTGGACTAGGATTGGAGGAGGACTCCTCCTCCCTTGGTGGCGCAGCCCTTGGGGCTCATTGAACCTCAAGGCAAACCTCCCCTCCCCTCCTCCTATATATATGGAGCTATTAGGGCTGATTTAAAACGACTTTTGCCACGGCAGCCCGACCACATACCTCCACGGTTTTACCTCTAGATCGCGTTTCTGCGGAGCTCGGGCGGAGCCCTGCTGAGATTAGATCACCACCAACCTCCGGAGCGCCGTCACGTTACCGGAGAACTCATCTACCTCTCCGTCTCTCTTGCTGGATCAAGAAGGCCGAGATCATCGTCGAGCTGTACGTGTGCTGAACGCGGAGGTGCCGTCCGTTCGGCACTAGATCGTGGGACGGATTGCGGGGCGGATCGAGGGACGTGAAGACGTTCCACTACATCAACCGCGTTTCTTAACACGTCTAATGTGCGATCTACAAGGGTACGTAGATCGGAAAATCCCCTCTCGTAGATCGACATCACCATGATAGGTCTTCGTGCGCATAGGAATATTTTTGTTTCCCATGCGACGTTCCCCAACAGTGGCATCATGAGCTAGGTTCATGCGTAGATGTCTTCTCGAGTAGAACACAAAAGTGTTGGAAATATGCCCTAGAGGCAATAATAAATTAGTTATTATTATATTTCTTGGTTCATGATAATCGTTTATTATCCATGCTATAATTGTATTGAATGAAGACTTATATACATGTGTGGATACATAGACAAAACACTGTCCCTAGCAAGCCTCTAGTTGGCTAGCCAGTTGACCAAAGATAGTCAGGGTCTTCTGATTATGAACAAGGTGTTGTTGCTTGATAACTGGATCACGTCATTAGGAGAATCACGTGATGGACTAGACCCAAACTAATAGACGTAGCATGTTGATCGTGTCATTTTGTTGCTACTGTTTTCTGCGTGTCAAGTATTTGTTCCTATGACCATGAGATCATATAACTCACTGACAACGGAGGAATTCTTTGTGTGTACAAACGTCGCAACGTAACTGGGTGACTATAAAGATGCTCTACAGGTATCTCCGAAGGTGTTCGTTGAGTTAGTATGGATCGAGACTGGGATTTGTCACTCCGTGTGACGGAGAGGTATCTCGGGGCCCACTCGGTAATACAACATCACACACAAGCCTTGCAAGCAATGTGACTTAGTGTAAGTTGCGGGATCTTGTATTACGGAACCAGTAAAGAGACTTGCCGGTAAACGAGATTGAAATAGGTATGCGGATACTGACGATCGAATCTCGGGCAAGTAACATACCGAAGGACAAAGGGAATGACATACGGGATTATATGAATCCTTGGCACTGAGGTTCAAACGATAAGATCTTCGTAGAATATGTAGGATCCAATATGGGCATCCAGGTCCCGCTATTGGATATTGACCGAGGAGTCTCTCGGGTCATGTCTACATAGTTCTGAACCCGCAGGGTCTGCACACTTAAGGTTCGACGTTGTTATATGCGTATTTGAGTTATATGCTTGGTTACCGAATGTTGTTCAGAGTCACGGATTAGATCACGGACGTCACGAGGGTTTCTGGAATGGTCCGGAAACGAAGATTGATATATAGGATGACCTCATTTGATTACCGGAAGGTTTTCGGAGTTACCGGGAATGTACCGGGAATGACGAATGGGTTCCGGGTGTTCACCGGGGGCAACCCATCCCGGGGAAGCCAATAGGCCTTGGGGGTGGCGCACCAGCCCTTAGTGGGTTGGTGGGACAGCCCAAGAAGGCCGTATGCGCCGTAGGAAGAAAATCAAAGAGAAAAGGAAAAAAAGGAGGAGGTGGGAAAGGGAAGAAGGACTCCACCTTCCAAACCAAGTTGGATTCGGTTTGGAAGGGGAGACCTTCCCCCCTTTGGCTCGGCCGACCCCCTTGGGGCTCCTTGAGCCCCAAGGCAAGGTCCCCCCTCTCTCACCTATATATATGGAGGTTTTAGGGCTGATTTGAGACAATTTTTCCACGGCAGCCCGACCACATACCTCCACGGTTTTTCCTCTAGATCGCGTTTCTGCGGAGCTCGGGCGTAGCCCTGCTGAGATAAGATCACCACCAACCTCCGGAGCGCCGTCACGCTGCCGGAGAACTCATCTACCTCTCTGTCTCTCTTGCTGGATCAAGAAGGCCAAGATCATCGTCGAGCTGTACGTGTGTTGAACGCGGAGGTGCCGTCCGTTCGGCACTAGATCATGGGACGGATCGCGGGACTGATCGCGGGACGGGTTGCGGGGCAGATCGAGGGACGTGAGGACGTTCCACTACATCAACCGCGTTCACTAACGCTTCTGCTGTACGGTCTACAAGGGTACGTAGATCACACATCCCCTCTCGTAGATGTACATCACCATGATAGGTCTTCGTGCGCGTAGGAAATTTTTTGTTTCCCATGCGACATTCCCCAATAGTGGCATCATGAGCTAGGTTCATGCGTAGATGTAATCTCGAGTAGAACACAAAAGTTTTTGTGGGCGGTGATGTGCGTTTTGCTGCCCTCCTTAGTCTTTTCTTGATTCCGCGGTATTGTTGGATCGAAGCGGCTCGGACCGACATTACTCGTACGCTTACGAGAGACTGGTTTCATAGCTACGAGTAAATCCGTTGCTCAAAGATGACTGGCGGGTGTCAGTTTCTCCAACTTTAGTTGAATCGGGTTTGACCGAGGAGGTCCTTGGATGAGGTTAAATAGCAACTCATATATCTCCGTTGTGGTGTTTGCGTAAGTAAGATGCGATCCTACTAGATACCCATGGTCACCACGTAAAACATGCAACAACAAAATTAGAGGACGTCTAAATTGTTTTTGCAGGGTATGCTTGTGATGTGATATGGCCACCGATGTGATGTGATATATTGGATGTATGAGATGATCATGTTGTAATAGATAATATCGACTTGCACGTCGATGGTACGGCAACCGGCAGGAGCCATAGGGTTGTCTTTATACTAATGTTTGTGCTTGCAGATGCGTTTACTATTTTACTAGGATGTAGCTTTAGTAGTAATTGCATGAGTAGCACGACAACCCCGATGGCGACACGTTGATGGAGATCATGATGATGGAGATCATGGTGTGACGCCGGTGACAAGAAGATCGTGCCGGTGCTTTGGTGATGGAGATCAAGGAGCACGTGATGATGTCCATATCATGTGACTTATGAATTGCATGTGATGTTAATCCTTTTATGCACCTTATTTTGCTTAGAACAACGATAGCATTATGAGGTGATCTCTCACTAAAATTTCAAGACGAAATTGTGTTCTCCCCGACTGTG
This sequence comes from Hordeum vulgare subsp. vulgare, assembly GCF_904849725.1. Lineage (NCBI taxonomy): Eukaryota > Viridiplantae > Streptophyta > Magnoliopsida > Poales > Poaceae > Hordeum > Hordeum vulgare. The sequence continues at coordinate 357,761,137 of NC_058520.1, forward strand.
CACCGTTGCGACAGTTCTTCGTTTCGAGACACCACATGATGATCGGGTGTGATAGACTCAACGTTCACATACAACGGGTGCAAAACAGTTGCACACGCGGAACACTCGGGTTAAGCTTGACGAGCCTAGCATGTGCAGACATGGCCTCGGAACACATGAGACCGAAAGGTCGAGCGTGAATCATATAGTTGATATGATTAGCATAGAGATGCTTACCACTAAAACTATTCTCGACTCACGTGATGATCGGACTTGAGATAGTGGATTTGGATCATGTACCACTCAAATGACTAGAGAGATGTACTTTTTGAGTGGGAGTTCTTAAGTAATATGATTAATTGAACTAATTGTCATGAACATAGTCTAATGGTCTTTGCGAATTACGATGTAGCTTGCGCTATAGCTCTACTGTTTTTATATGTTCCTAGAGAAAATTTAGTTGAAAGTTGATAGTAGCAAACTTTGAAGAGGATTGTCCTCGTTGCTGCACAGAAGGCTTATGTCCTTAATGCACCACTCGGTGTGCTGCACCTCGAGCGTCGTCTGTGGATGCTGTGAACATCCGACATACACGTTTCTGATGACTACACGATAGTTCAGTGCAAAATACTTAATGGCTTAGAAGCAAGGCACCGAAGACATTTAGAAACGTCACGGAACATAAGTGATGTTCTAAAGAGATGAAATTGTGATTTCATGTTCGTGCCCTTGTTGAGAGGTACGAGACCTCCGACAAGATTCTTTGTCCACAAAGTAAAGGAGAAAAGCTCAATCGTTGAGCGTATGCTCAGATTGTCTGAGTACGACAATCACTTGAATCAAGTGGGAGTTAACCTTCCAGATGAGATAGTGATGGTTCTCCAAAGTCACTGCCACCAAGCTGTGAGAGCTTCGTGATGAACTATAACATATCAAGGATAGATACAATGATCCTGGAGCGATCCGCGATGTTTGACACTGCGAAAGTAGAAATCAAGGAGCATCAATAGTTGATGGTTTGTAAAACCACTAAGTTTCAAGAAAGGCAAGGGCTAGAAGGGATACTTCGTGAAACGGCAAAACAGTTGCTGCACTAATGAAGAGACCCAAGATTAAACCCAAACCCGAGACTAAGTGCTTCTGTAATGAGGGGAACAGTCACTGAGGTGGAGCAACTCTAGATACTTGGTAGATAAGAAGGCTGGCAAAAGTCGAAAGAAGTATATTTGATATACATGATGTTGATGTGTACTTTACTAGTACTCCTAGTAGCATGAGGGTATTAGATACCGGTTCAGTTGCTAAGTGATTAGTAACACGAAATGAAAGCTACGGCATAAACGGAGACTAGCTAAAGGCAAGGTGACGATACGTGTTGGAAGTGTTTCCAAGGTTGATATGATCAAACGTCGCACGCTCCCTCTACCATCGGGATTGGTGTTAAACCTAAATAATTGTTATTTGGTGCTTGCGTTAAGCATGAACATGATTGGATCGTGTTTATTGCAATACGATTATTCATTTAAAGAGAATAATGGTTACTCTATTTTCTTGAATAATCACCTTCAATGGTTTATTGAATCTCGATCGTAGTGTTACACATGTTCATGATATTGGTGCCAAAAGATACGAGGTAATGATGATAGTACCACTTACTTGTGGCACTGCCGCTTGAGTCATGTTGGTATAAATTGCATGAAGAGGCTCCATACTGATGGATCTTTATACTCACTTGATTTTGAATCACTAGTGACATGCAAATCATACCACATGAGCAAGGCCTTGTTTTCATTGAGATGAAATAAGATAGTAACTTGTTGGAAGTGATACATTTTGATGTATGTAGTCCAATGGGTGCTGAGGCACGCAGTGGATATCATTATGTTCTTACTTCAATGACGATTTGAGTAGATACTAGAGTATTTACTTAATGAATCACAAGTCTGAAATATTGAAAAGTTCAATTATGTTTCGGAGTGAAGTTCGTCGTAACAAGAGGATAAGTTGTCTACGATATGATCATAGAAATGAATATCTGAGTTACGAGTTTTGGTACGCAGTTAAGACAATGTGGAAATTGTTTCGCAGTTCATGCCACCTAGAACATCATAGTGTGATGATGTGTCTGAACGTCATAGCAACACACTATTTGGTATGGTGCATGCTATGATGTCTCTTATCGAATTACCACTATCGTTTATGGGTTAAGCATTAGAGACAACCGCATTCACTTTAAATAGGGCACCACGTATTTCCGTTGAGATGACACAGTATAGAATGAGGTTTAGAGAAATCTAAACTGTCGTTTCTTGAAAGTTTGGGGCTTCGAGACTTATGTGAAAAAGTTTCAGTCTGATAAGCTCGAACCCAAAGCGGATAAATGCATCTTCATAGGATATCCAAAACAGTTGGGTACATCTCCTATCTCAGATCGGAAAGCAAAGTGTTTGTTTCTAGAAACGGATCCTTTCTCGAGGAAAGGTTTCTCTCGAAAGAATTGAGTGGGAGGGTGGTAGAACTTGATGAGGTTATTGAACCATCACTTCGACCAGTGTGTAGCAGGGCGCAGGAAGTTGTTCCTGTGGCGCCTACACCAATTGAAATGAAAGCTGATGATGGTGATCATCGAGCATCGGATCAAGTTACTGCAAGCCTCGTAGGTTGACAAGGTCGCGTACTACTACAGAGTGGTACGGTAACCCTGTCTTGGAGGTCATGTTGTTGAGCAACAGTGAACCTACGAGTTATGGAGAAAGCAATGGTGGGCCCAGATTCCGACAAATGGCTGGAAGCCATGAAGTCCGAGAGAGGATCCATGTATGAAAACAAAGTGTAGACTTTGGAAGAACTACTTGATGGTCATAGGACTATTGAGCAAAGATGGATCTTTATAAGGAAGACAGACGATGATGGTGATAAGTCACTATTAAGAAAAGCTCGACTTGTCGCAAAGATGTTTCCGACAAGATCAAACAGTTGACTATGATGAGACTTTCTCACTCGTAGCGATGCTAAAAGTCTGTTAGAATTATGTTAGTAGTTGCTGCATTATTTATGAAATATTGCACGTAGGATGTCAAAACATTGTTTCCTCGACGGTTTCCTTGAGCAAACATTGTATGAGATACAACCATGAGGTTTTGTTGATCCTAAAGATACTAGCAAGTATGCAAGCTCCAGCGATCCTTAAATGGACTGGTGCGAGCATCTCGGAGTTGGAATATACACTTTGATGAGATGATCAAGGATTTTGGGTTTGTACAAGGTTTATGAGAAACTTGTATTTCCAAAGAAGTGAGTGGGAGCACTATAGAATTTCTGATAATTATATGTGGTTGACATATTGTGGATCAGAAGTAATGTAGAATTTCTATAAAGCATACAAGGTTGTTTGAAAGGAGTTTTCAAAGGAATACCTGGATTGAGCTACTTGAACGTTGAGCGTCAAAGATCTATGGAGATAGATCGAAAGCGCTTAATGGAAGTTTCAACAATATGCATGCCTTGACAAGTTTTGAAGGAGTTCAAAATAGATCAGCAAAGAAGGAGTTCTTGGTTGCGTTGTAAGGTGTGAATTTGAGTAAGACTCAAAACGCGACCACGGCAGAATAAAGAGAATAGACGAAGGTCGTCTTCTATGCCTTAGCCGTAGACTCTAAAGTATGCCATACTGAGTACCGCACCTGATGTGTGCCTTGCAGCAAGTCTGTTAAGAGGTACAGAGAGTGATCCATGATTGAATCACTAGCAGCCGTCAAAATTTATCCTTAGTAACTGATGGACTAAGGAATTTTTCTCGATTATGGAGGTGGTTAAAGAGTTCGTCGTAAAGGGTTACGTCGATGTAAGCTTTGACACTAATCCGAATAACTATGAGTAGTGAAACGGATTCGTATAGTAGAGTAGATATTTGGAGAATTTCCGAATAGCACATAGTAGCAGCATCTATAAGATGACATAAAGATTTGTAAAGAACACACGGACCTGAAAGTTTCAGAACCGTTGACTAAAACCTCTCTCATGAGCAAGACGTGATCAGAACCCATAAATATATGGGTGTTGGATTCGTTGGAATCACATGGTGATGTGAACTAGATTATTGACTCTAGTGCAAGTGGGAGACTGTTGGAAATATGCCCTAGAGGCAATAATAAATTATTTATTATTATATTTCTTGGTTCATGATAATCGTTTATTATCCATGCTGTAATTGTATTGAATGAAGACTTATATACATGTGTGGATACATAGACAAAACACTGTCCCTAGCAAGCCTCTAGTTGGCTAGCCAGTTGATCAAAGATAGTGAGGGTCTTCTGATTATGAACAAGGTGTTGTTACTTGATAACTGGATCACGTCATTAGGAGAATCACGTGATGGACTAGACCCAAACTAATAGACGTAGCATGTTGATTGTGTCATTTTGTTGCTACTGTTTTCTGCTGTCAAGTATTTGTTCCTATGACCATGAGATCATATAACTCTATGACATCGGAGGAATGCTTTGTGTGTATCAAACATCGCAACGTAACTGGGTGACTATAAAGATGCTCTACAGGTATCTCCGAAGGTGTTCGTTGAGTTAGTATGGATTGAGACTGGGATTTGTCACTCCGTGTGACGGAGAGGTATCTCGGGGCCCACTCGGTAATACAACATCACACACAAGCCTTGCAAGCAATGTGACTTAGTGTAAGTTGCGGGATCTTGTATTACGGAACGAGTAAAGAGACTTGCTGGTAAACGAGATTGAAATAGGTATGCGGATACTGACGATCGAATCTCGGGCAAGTAACATACCGAAGGACAAAGGGAATGACATACGGGATTATATGAATCCTTGGCACTGAGGTTCAAACGATAAGATCTTCATAGAATATGTAGGATCCAATATCGGCATCCAGGTCCCGCTATTGGATATTGACCGAGGAGTCTCTCGGGTCATGTCTACATAGTTCTCGAACCCGCAGGGTCTGCACACTTAAGGTTCGATGTTGTTATATGCGTATTTGAGTTATATGGTTGGTTACCGAATGTTGTTCGGAGTCCCGCATGAGATCACGGACGTCAAGAGGGTTTCCGGAATGGTCCGGAAACGAAGATTGATATATAGGATGACCTCACTTGATTGCCAGAAGGTTTTCGGAGTTACCGGGAATGTACCGGGAATGACGAATGGGTTCCGGGTGTTCACCGGGGGGGCAACCCATCCCGGGGAAGCCCATAGGCCTTGGGGGTGGCGCACCAGCCCTTAGTGGGCTGGTGGGACAGCCCAAGAAGGCCCTGTGCGCCATAGGAAGAAAATCAAAGAGAAAAGGAAAAAAAGGAGGAGGTGGGAAAGGGAAGAAGGACTCCACCTTCCAAACCAAGTTGGATTCGGTTTGGAAGGGGAGACCTTCCCCCCTTTGGCTCGGCCGACCCCCTTGGGGCTCCTTGGGCCCCAAGGCAAGGTCCCCCCTCTCCCACCTATATATACGGAGGTTTTAGGGCTGATTTGAGACGATTTTTCCACGGCAGCCCGACCACATACCTCCACGGTTTTTCCTCTAGATCGCGTTTCTCCGGAGCTCGGGCGGAGCCCTGCTGAGATAAGATCACCACCAACCTCCGGAGCGCCGTCACGCTGCCGGAGAACTCATCTACCTCTCCGCCTCTCTTGCTGGATCAAGAAGGCCGAGATCATCGTCGAGCTGTACGTGTGCTGAACACGGAGGTGCCGTCCGTTCGGCACTAGATCGTGGGACGGATCGCGGGACTGATCGCGGGACGGTTCGCGGGGCGGATCGAGGGATGTGAGGACGTTCCACTACATCAACCGCGTTCACTAACGCTTCTGCTGTACGGTCTACAAGGGTACGTAGATCACACATCCCCTCTCGTAGATGGACATCACCATGATAGGTCTTCGTGCGCGTAGGAAATTTTTTGTTTCCCATGCGACGTTCCCCAACAAAAAGTTTTTGTGGGCGGTGATGTGCGTTTTGCTGCCCTCCTTAGTCTTTTCTTGATCCCGTGGTATTGTTGGATCGAAGAGGCTCGGACCGACATTATTCGTACGCTTACGAGAGACTGGTTTCAACGCTACGAGTAAATCCGTTGCTCAAAGATGACCGGTGAGTGTCAGTTTCTCCAACTTTTGTTGAATCGTATTTGACCGAGGAGGTCCTTGGATAAGGTTAAATAGCAATTCGTATATCTCCGTTGTGGTGTTTGCGTAAGTAAGGTGCTATTCTACTAGATACCCATGGTCACCACGTAAAACATGCAACAACAAATTAGAGGACGTCTAACTTGTTTTTTGCAGGGTATGCTTATGATATGATATGGCCAACGATATGATGTAATATATTGGATGTATGAGATGATCATGTTGTAATAGATAATATCGACTTGCACGTCAATGGTACGGCAACCGGCAGGAGCCATAGGGTTGTCTTTAAACTAACGTTTGTGCTTGCAGATGCATTTACTATTTTGCTAGGATGTAGCTTTAGTAGTAATAGCATGAGTAGCACGACAACCCCGATGGCGACACGTTGATGGAGATCATGGTGTGGCGCCGGTGACAAGAAGATCATGCCGGTGCTTTGGTGATGGAGATCAAGGAGCACATGATGATGGCCATATCATGTCACTTATGAATTGCATGTGATGTTAATCCTTTTATGCACCTTATTTTGCTTAGAACGACGGTAGCATTAAGAGGTGATCTCTCACTAAAATTTCAAGACGAAATTGTGTTCTCCCCGATTGTGCACCGTTGCTACAGTTCGTCGTTTCGAGAGACCATGTGATGATCAGTTGTGATAGACTCAACGTTCACATACAACGGGTGCAAAATAGTTGCACACGCGGAACACTTGGGTTAAGCTTGACGAGCCTAGCATGTGCAGACATGGCCTCGGAACACATGAGACCGAAAGGTCGATCATGAATCATATAGTTGATACGATTAGCATAGGGATGCTTACCACTGAAACTATACTCAACTGACGTGATGATCGGACTTGAGCTAGTGTAAGTGGGTCATGAACCACTCAAATGACTAGAGAGATGTATTTTTGAGTGGGAGTTTAGCAAATAATTTGATTAAGTTAAACTCCAATTATCTTGAACATAGTCTAAGTCAACTTTGAATATATTTGTGTTGTAGATCATGGCTCAGGCGACAGTCACCCTGAATTTTAATACGTTCCTAGAAACAGCTAAGTTGAAAGATGATGTGAAGCAACTTTGTAGACTGGGCTCGTAATCTTAAGTTGATCCTACAAGCTGGGAAGAAGGATTATGTCCTTAATGCTGCGCTAGGAGATGAACCACCCGGTACGGCTGACCAAGATGTAAAGAACGCTTGGTTAACACGTAAGGAGGACTACTCAGTAGTTCAATGTGCAGTCTTGTATGGCTTAGAGCTGGGACTTCAACGTCGCTTTGAGCGTCATGGAGCATATGAGATGTTCTAGGAGTTGAAGTTTATCTTTCAGAAGAACGCCCGGATCGAGAGGTATGAGACCTCCGATAAATTCTATGCTTGCAAGATGGAGGAGAATTCGTTTGTCAGTGAACATGTGCTCAAAATGTCTGGGTACTCAAACCGTCTAGCTGAGCTGGGGATTGAACTCCCGCAAGAGGCTATCACTGACAGAATTCTTCAATCACTGCCGCCAAGCTATAAGGGCTTTGTGTTGAACTACAACATGCAAGGGATGAACAAGTCACCCGGCGAGTTGTTTGCGATGCTGAAAGTCGCAGAGTCTGAACTCCGTAAAGAGCATCAACTGTTGATGGTGAATAAGACCACTAGTTTCAAGAGAAACTGCAAAGGGAAGAAGGGTAATTCAAAGAAGAGCGGCAAGCCTATTGCCAATCCGATGAAGAAACCCAAAGCTGGACCTAAGCCTGAAACAGAGTGCTACTATTGCAAGGGTATGGGTCACTGGAAGTGCAACTGCCCCAAATATTTGGCTGATAAGAAGGCGTCCAAAGAAAAATCAGGTATATTTGATATACATGTTATTGATGTGTACTTAACCGGCTCTCGTAGTAGTGCCTGGGTATTCGATACCGGTTCTGTTGCTCATATTTGCAACTCGAAACAGGAACTGCGGAATAGGCGAAGGCTGGCGAAAGATGAAGTGACGATGCGCGTAGGAAATGGTTCCAAGGTTGATGCAATCGCCGTTGGCACAGTTTCACTTCAGTTACCATCAGGATTAGTTATGAACTTGAATAATTGTTATTTAGTGTCTGCGTTGAGCAAGCACATTATATCTGGATCTTGTTTATTGCGAGACGGTTACTCTTTTAAGTCAGAGAATAATGGTTGTTCTATTTCTATGAGTAACATCTTTTATGTTCATGCACCCAATGTGAGAGGATTGTTCATATTGAATCTTGATAGTGATAATACACATATACATAACATTGAGACCAAAAGAGTTAGAGTTAACAATGATAGCGCCATGTTTTTGTGGCACTGCCGCTTAGGTCATATTGGTGTAAAGCGCATGAAGAAACTCCATACCGATGGACTTTTGGAGTCACTTGACTTTGATTCACTTGACACGTGCGAACCATGCCTCATGGGCAAGATGACTAAAACTCCGTTCTCCGAAACAATGGAGCGTGCCAGTGACTTGTTGGAAATCATACATACCGATGTGTGCGGTCCGATGAGCGTGGAGGCACGCGGCGGATATCGTTATTTTCTCACCTTCACTGACGATTTGAGTAGATATGGTTATGCTACTTAATGAAGCACAAGTCTGAAACATTTGAAAAGTTCAAGCAATTTCAGAGTGAAGTTGAAAATCATCGTAACAAGAAGATCAAGTTCCTACGGTCTGATCGTGGGGGTGAATATCTGAGTTTCGAGTTTGGTGCTCACTTAAGACAATGTGGAATTGTTTCACAGTTGACACCGCCTGGAACACCACAGCGTAATGGTGTGTCCGAACGTCGTAATCGTACTTTATTAGAGATGGTGCGATCTATGATGTCTCTTACCGATTTGACATTATCGTTTTGGGGTTATGCATTAGACACAGCTGCATTCACTTTAAATAGGGCACCATCAAAATCCGTTGAGATGACACCATACGAACTGTGGTATGGCAAAAGGCCAAAGTAGTCGTTTCTTAAAGTTTGGGGATGTGATGCTTATGTTAAAAAGCTTCAGCCTGAAAAGCTGGAACCCAAAGCGGAAAAGTGCATCTTCATAGGTTACCCAAAACAGACAGCTGGGTACACCTTCTATCTCAAATCCGAGGGCAAAGTGTTTGTTGCTAAAAATGGAGCTTTTCTCGAGAAGGAGTTTCTCTCGAGAGAATTGAGTGGGAGGAAGATAGAACTTGATGAGGTTGTCGAACCTCTCATCCCTCTGGATGGTGGCGCAGGGCAAGGGGAAACCCCTGTCGTTGCGACGCCGGTTGAGGAGGAAGTTAATGATGATGATCATAAAACTCCGGTTCAAGTTCCTATCGAACCGCGCAGGTCGACGAGACCACGTGCTGCTCCAGAGTGGTACGGTAATCCTGTTTTGTCAATCATGTTGTTAGACAACAATGAACCTGCAAATTATGAAGAAGCAATGGTGGGCCTAGATTCCAACAAATGGCTGGAGTCCATGAAGTCCGAGATAGGATCCATGTATGAAAACAAGGCGTGGGCTTTGGAAGTACTACCTGAGGGTCGCAAGGCTATTCAGAACAAATGGATCTTTAAGAAGAAGACGAACGCTGATGGCAATGTGACCGTTTATAAAGCTTGACTTCTGGCAAAGGGTTTTTCACAAGTTCAAGGAGTTGACTATGATGAGACATTCTCACCCGTAGCGATGCTTAAGTCCGTCAGAATCATGTTAGCAATAGCTGCATTTTTCGATTATGAAATCTGGCAGATGGATGTCAAAACGGCGTTCCTTCACGGTTTCCTTAAGGAAGAGTTGTATATGATGCAACCCGAAGGTTTTGTTGATCCTAAAAATGCTAACAAGGTATGCAAGCTCCAGCGATCCATTTATGGACTGGTGCAAGCATCTCGGAGTTGGAACAAACGCTTTGATGAGGTGATCAAAGCATTTGGGTTTATACAAGTGGTTGGAGAATCTTGTATTTACAAGAAAGTGAGTGGGAGCTCTATGGCATTTCTAATATTATATGTGGATGACATATTACTGATTGGAAACAACGTAGAGTTTTTGGAGAGCATAAAGTATTACTTGAATAAAAGTTTCTCTATGAAGGACCTAGGAGAAGCTGCTTACATTCTAGGCATTAAGATCTACAGGGATAGATCGAAACGCGTGATAGGACTTTCACAAAGCACATACCTTGATAAAGTTTTGAAGAGGTTCAAAATGGAACAGTCCAAGAAAGGGTTCTTGCCAGTTTTACAAGGTACGAGATTGAGTAAGACTCAGTGCCCAGCAACTGATAAAGATAGAGAGCATATGAGCACCGTCCCCTATGCTTCAGCCATAGGATCTATCATGTATGCAATGTTGTGCACTAGACCGGACGTTAGCCTGGCCATAAGTATGGTAGGCAGGTTCCGGAGTAATCCAGGAGTGGATCACTGGACGGCGGTCAAGAATATCCTAAAGTACCTAAAAAGGACTAAGGAGATGTTTCTCGTGTATGGAGGTGACGAAGAGCTCGTCGTAAAGGGTTACGTTGATGCAAGCTTTGACATAGATCCGGACGACTCTAAGTCGCAGACCGGATACGTATTTATTCTTAATGGGGGTGCGGTAAGCTGGTGCAGTTCCAAGCAAAGCGTCGTAGCAGATTCTACGTGTGAAGCGGAGTACATGGCTGCCTCGGAGGCGGCTAAGGAGGGTGTCTGGATGAAGCAGTTCATGAAGGATCTGGGAGTGGTGCCAAGCGCACTGAACCCAATAACCTTGTTTTGTGACAACACGGGTGCCATTGCCTTAGCAAAGGAACCACGGTTTCATAAGAAGACCAGACACATCAAACGACGCTTCAACCTCATCCGCGACTACGTCGAAGGGGAGGACGTAAATATATGCAAAGTGCACACGGATCTGAATGTAGCAGACCCACTGACTAAACCTCTTCCACGGGCAAAGCATGATCAACACCAGAACTGTATGGGTGTTAGATTTTTTACAATGTAATTCGCATGGTGATGTGAGGGCTAGATTATTGACTCTAGTGCAAGTGGGAGACTGTTCGAATTATGCCCTAGAGGCAATAATAAATATAGTTATTATTATAATTCCTGTATCAAGATAATTGTTTATTATCCATGCTATAATTGTATTGAATGAAGACTTATATACATGTGTGGATACATAGACAAAACACTGTCCCTAGCAAGCCTCTAGTTGGCTAGCCAGTTGATCAAAGATAGTCAGGGTCTTCTGACTATGTACAAGGTGTTGTTGCTTGATAACTGGATCACGTCATTAGGAGAATCACGTGATGGACTAGACCCAAACTAATAGACGTAGCATGTAGATCGTGTCATTTTGTTGCTACTGTTTTCTGCGTGTCAAGTATTTGTTCCTATGACCATGAGATCATATATCTCACTGACACCGGAGCAATGCTTTGTGTGTATCAAACGTCGCAACGTAACTGGGTGACTATAGAGATGCTCTACAGGTATCTCCAAAGGTGTTCGTTGAGTTAGTATGGATCGAGACTGGGATTTGTCACTCCGTATGACGGAGAGGTATCTTGGGGCCCACTCGGTAATACAACATCACACACAAGCCTTGCAAGCAATGTAACTTAGTGTAAGTTGCGGGATCTTGTATTACGGAACGAGTAAAGAGACTTGCCGGTAAACGAGATTGAAATAGGTATGCGGATACTGATGATCGAATCTCGGGCAAGTGACATACCGAAGGACAAAGGGAATGACATACGGGATTATATGAATCCCTGGCACAGAGGTTCAAACGATAAGATCTTCATAGAATATGTGGGATCCAATATGGGCATCCAGGTCCCGCTATTGGATATTGACCGAGGAGTCACTCGGGTCATGTCTACATAGTTCTCGAACCCGCAGGGTCTGCACACTTAAGGTTCGACGTTGTTTTATTGAGTTATATGGTTGGTTACCGAATGTTGTTCGGAGTCCCGGATGAGATCACGGACGTCACGAGGGTTTCCAGAATGGTCTGGAAATGAAGATTGATATATAGGATGACCTCATTTGATTACCGGAAGGTTTTCGGAGTTACCGGGAATGTACCGGGAATGACGAATGGGTTCCGGGTGTTCACCGGGGGGGGGGGCAGCCCACCCCGGGGAAGCCCATAGGCCATGCGGGTGGCGCACCAGCCCTTGGTGGGCTGGTGGGACAGCCCAAGAAAGCCCTATGCGCCATAGATAGAAAATCAAAGAGAAAAGAAAAAAAGGGAGGTGGGAAAGAAGAGAAGGACTCCACCTTCCAATCCTAGTTGGACTAGGATTGGAGGACTCCTCCCTTGGTGGCGCAGCCCTTGGGGCTCCTTGAGCCTCAAGGCAAGCCTTCCCTCCCCTCCTCCTATATATATGGAGCTATTAGGGCTGATTTAAAACGACTTTTGCCACGGCAGCCCGACCACATACCTCCACGGTTTTACCTATAGATTGCGTTTCTGTGGAGCTCGGGCGGAAACCCTGCTGAGATTAGATCACCACCAACCTCCGGAGCGCCGTCACGTTGCCGGAGAACTCATCTACCTCTCCGTCTCTCTTGCTGGATCAGGAAGGCCGAGAACATCGTCGAGCTGTACGTGTGCTGAACGCGGAGGTGCCGTCCGTTCGGCACTAGATCGTGGGACGGATCTTGGGACGGTTCGTGGGACGGTTCGCGGGGCGGATCGAGGGACGTGAGGATGTTCCAGTACATCAACCACGTTTCTTAACGCTTCTGCTGCGCGATCTACAAGGGTACGTAGATCGGAAATCCCTTCTCGTAGATGGACATCACCATGATAGGTCTTCGTGTGCGTAGGAAAAAATTTGTTTCCCATGCGACGTTCCCCAACAAATTCTTCTTTTGTAGTTGCGGATGTTTGCGAGAGGGGGTAATCATAAGTGGGATGCTTGTTCAAGTAAGAACATCACCTTAACACCGGTCAACACACATATCAAATTATTAGTAGCGAACGTGAATCAACTCAACATGATGAACATGACTAGACAGTAATTCTCATGTGTCCTCGGGAGCGCTTGCTTCATATATGAGTACTTCTAGGCCTGTCCTTTCCTATAAAAAGGATTGGGCTATCTTGCTGGACACTTGCTATTATTGTTACTTGTCACTTGCTACGAATTATCTTGTTACAAAACTACTTATCATTGTTACTCATAGCACTTGGAGAGAATACCTTTCTCAAACTGCTCAATATTTCCTTTTGTTCCTCATTTGGTTCGACACTCTTACTTATTAAATGACTACGATTGATCCCCTTTACCTGTGGGTCATCAAGCGTGGTCGGATCGGGCGAAAAAGACGACGCCTCAATGAAGAGCCCGCGGTGGATGACCCGCGCACGTGGCAGCATGGATCCACGATGTGGATCAGCAGTGGGGACCGACGACCACCATGTCCGACTATCAGAGAGGCATGGGAGGGCGGGGAGTGCGCTGCCAGTGGTGGGCGGGGAGGTGGCGGGGAGGAGAGGAGCCGATTTTACTCATCTGCATAGAGATAGAGTAAATGTACTCTAAATTTTAGGGATGAAATAATTCTTTTACTCCACTAAGCCGTTTTGGGATAGGTTAGGTCAAACTTAGTGGAGTAAAAAGCCAAATTTACTCGAGTAAGTTCATATATGGGATCAGTTAGAAATGCTCTAAGCGATAAGGTTGCATACATGGCACTTTTGCTTATACGAAGGACAGAGACAAGGAAAAAGTGAAGGAGTGGGTTATCATGCAAGAGCCAGCCTCTAAGCATGCTCCTAGGTGAAAGAATTTGACGAGAGGAAAGAGATAGAGAGAAAGTGGAAAAAAGTTCTAATCTTATAGCCAACCTATTGTATGTGTAATTAATAATGCTAACACTTGACATGTCGTGTTTATATAGGCAACAACTGGCTATATTATTAACCATGCTCTAATTACAACTTCATGTCTCGTCCCTTGCTTGGCAGGTGTTAGAGCATATTTCTCCATGTGTGGTTTTGGTAATTGATGACAATACCTATGGACTAATGGTTGCCTTGAGTTATATTCGAAGGATTTGTCCATAGGCACTTCTTGAAGTCCATCTTTTGGTTTCAAGGAGTCTATATGGTGACCAAGGTGGAATTCAAGGTTTTATTCAAAGATTGGTCATAAAGAAGATAAGATACAAGGTTGATCGAGACTAAGTCAAAGAGTGAATCAACTTGATCAACACACAAAGCATACAAGATGTACCGAGAGGGATCAAGTGATCCGATGGTATGGTAAGCATTGTCCATTACGCTTTGTGTACTAACCGATGGTCTATGTGAGAGTTCTTTGGGGGGTTAGGTATGTCTCCATGGGTGCGTGTCAAGAGGAAGATCTCATATGACCCGTGGAGGATGACATCAAGTGGTGTTCATCATCAAGATTGTGGCATGCAAGTTCAAGTGGAGCATCACGAAGAGACCATGCTTGAATCTTGACCTCCATTGTGGTGGCAATGGAATTGTGAAGATGTGCTGAAAAGTGGCTCACCCATAGTGGAGTATGGGGGAGCAATCACCTAGTCTTGATCGAGCCAGTGCAATCAAGAAGGGTGGTCCATCTTGAGAGGACAACATCGTCATCATCTAGATCAAGTGGACTATGCGCAAGGCAAAGGTTTGTCCTTGCTAAGTTTTCTATTTTACACGTCTTGGTGTGTTAGTTGCGAGACGAGGTTACATGATAGATTGTCGTACTATCAAGGGGGGCTCTCAAGTGAGTAGCATGATCGTATCGTTCATTGAGAGCTCAACATATTGCATTCTTGGCATCATCGTCATTCTTGGTTATTGATTGGTGTTTCTCTTTGTGAGTTCTGAAGCTTATGGTCATTGATACGTCCATTTTGCATCATGCTTTTATATTGATATTTATCACATTATGGGCTGTTATTACACATTATGGTTCAATACTTATGCCTTTTCTCTCTTATTTTATAAGGTTTACATGAAGAGGGAGAATGCCGGCAGCAGGAATTCTGGGCTGGAAAAGGAGCAAGTTTGAGATACCTATTCTGCACAACTCCAAAAGCCATGAAAATCAGCAAGGAATTATTTCGGAATATATAAAAAATACTGGGCGGAAGAAGTACTGGAGGGGAGCCACCAGGAGGTCAGGAGCCTACTAGGCGCGCCCCACCCCCTGGGCGCGCCTGGGGGCTCGTGGTCCCCCTGTTACCCCTCCGGCTTCCATCTTCTTCTATATAGAGGGTTTTGTCCCAGAAAAAATCAAGAGAAAGCTTTCGGGAAGAATCGCCGCCGCCACGAGGCGGAACTTGAGCAGAACCAACCTAGAGCTCCAGCAGGGCCGTCCTACCGGGGAAACTTCCCTCCCAGAGGGGGAAATCGTCGCCATCGTCATCACCAACACTCCTCTCATCGGAGGGTACTCATCTCCATCAACACCATCTCATCCCCAAACCCTAGTTCACCTCTTGTACCCAATCTCCGTCTCGCGACTCCGATTGGTACTTGTAAGGGTTCTAGTAGTATTAATTACTCCTTGTACTTGATGCTAGTTGGTTTACTCGGTGGAAGATCATATGTTCAGATCCTTAATGCTATTCAATACCTCTCTGATCATGAACATAATTATGCTTTGTGAGTAGTTACGTTTGTTCCTGAGGACATCGGATAAGTCTTGCTATAAGTAGTCATGTGAATTTGGTATTCGTTCGATATTATGATGTGTTGTATGTTGTCTTTCTGCTAGTGGTGTTTTGTGAACATCGGTTACATGACACTTCACCATTATTTGGGCCTAGAGGAAGGCATTGGGAAGTAATAGGTAGATGATGGGTTGCTAGAGTGACAGAACCTTAAACCCTAGTTTATGCATTGCTTCGCAAGGGGCTGATTTGGATCCACCAGTTTAATGCTATGGTTAGACCTTGTCTTAATTCTTCTTTCGTAGTTGCGGATGCTTGCGAGAGGGGTTAATCATAAGTGGTATGTTTGTCCAAGTAAGGACAGTACCCAAGCACCGGTCCACCCACATATCAAACTATCAAAGTAGCGAACGCGAATCATATGAACATGATGAAAACTAGCTTGATAGAAATTCCCATGTGTCCTCGGGAGCGCTTTACCTTATACAAGAGTTCGTCTTTCTTGTCCCTTGCTACAAAAGGGATTGGGCCATCTTGCTGCACCTTTGTTACTATTGTTACTTGCTGCCCGTTACAAATTGTCTTATCACACAACTATCTCTTACCGATAATTTCAGTGCCTGCACAGAATACCTTGCTGAAAACCACTTGTCATTTCCTTCTGCTCCTCGTTGGGTTCGACACTCTTACTTATCGAAAGGACTACGATAGATCACCTACACTTCTGGATCATCAAGACTCTTTTCTCGCGCCGTTGCCGGGGAGTGAAGCGCCTTTGGTGAGTGGAATTTGGTAAGGAAACATTTCTATAGTGTGCTGAAACTTATTGTCACTTGTCACTATGGAAAGTAATCCTTTGAGGGGCTTGTTCGGGGTATCTTCACCTCGACCGGAAGCACAAAGAGTTGCTCCTCAACCTATTGCACCTACTGAAAATATTTATTATGAAATTCCTTTGGGTATGCTAGAGAAACTGTTGGCTAATCCTTTTACAGGAGATGGAACATCACATCCCAACTTGCATCTAATCTATGTAGATGAAGTTTGTGGTTTATTTAAGCTTGCAGGTTTTCCCGAGAACGAGGTCAAGAATAAGGTCTTGCCCTTATCTTTGAGGGATAAAGCATTGATATGGTATAGGCGAACTACAACCGATTGAAATTGGAATTTCATCAAAAGTTTTATCCTATGCATTTGGTACATCGTGATCGGAATTATATCTATAATTTTTGGCCTCGTGATAGAGAGTATCGCTCAGGCTTGGGGGAGGCTTAAGTAATGTTATATTCATGCCTCAACCATGAGCTCTAGAGAGAAATTATTATTCAGAACTTCTATGCTCGGCTTTCTCATGATAATCGCACCATGCTTGACACTTCTTGTACCGGTTCTTTTATGAAGAGAGATATTGACTTCAAATGGGATTTATTGGAAAGAATTAAACGCAACTCTGAAGATTGGGAGTTTGATGAAGGTAAGGAGTTAGGTATGAATCTTAAGTTCGATTGCGTTAAATCCTTCGTTGAAACAAATACTTTTCGTGATTTTAGCGCTAAACATGGACTTGACTCTGAGATAGTAGCTTCATTATGTGAATCATTTGTTGTTCATATTAATCACCCTAGGGAGAAGTGGTTTAAATATCATCCTCCCATAGAAGTCAATGTAGTAAAACCCAATCCAGTTGAAGAGAAAGTTATTTCTTATAATGATTCTATTGTTCCTAGTGCTTACATTGAGAAACCACCTTTCCCTGTTAGAATAAAGGATCATGCTAAAGCTTCAACTGTGATACGTAAGGACTACATTAGAACACCTACACCCCCTGAGCAAATTAAAGTTGAACCTAGCATTGCTATTATTAAAGATCTCTTGGCCGATAATGTTGATGGGCATGTTATTCAATTCTATGAAGATGCGGCTAGAGTTGCTAAACTTCATGCTAGAGACAAACATAAACCTGTTGTTGGCATGCCTGTTGTTTCTGTTAATATAGGAGATCATTGTCATCATGGTTTATGTGACATGGGTGCTAGTGTTAGTGCAATACCTCAATCTTTATATAATGAAATTAAAGATGAGATTGCACCTGTCGAGATGGAATTTATTGATGTTACTATTCAACTTGCTAATAGAGATAATATCTGCCATGTGGGAATTGTTAGAGATGTTGAAGTCTTGTGTGGTAAAACTAAGTATCCTACTGATTTTCTCGTTCTTGCTACCACACAAGATATCTTTTGTCCCATCATATTTGGTAGACCTTTCCTCAATACCGTTAATGCTCAGATTGATTGTGAGAAACAAACTATTACTATTGGCTTTGAAGGTGTGTCGCATGAATTTAATTTTTCTAAGTTTGGTAGACAACCTCATGAAAAAGAATTGTCTAGTAAGGATGAAATTATTGCTCTTGCTTCTATTGATGAGCCTCCTACTGATCCTTTAGAGCAATACTTGCTTGAACATGAAAATGATATGCATATGGATGAAATGAATGAGATAGATAGAGTTATCTTTGAACAACGTCCTATCCTTAAGAATAATTTGCCTGTTGAGTTACTTGGAGATCCACCTCCACCAAAGGGTGATCCTGTGTTTGAGCTTAAACAATTACCTGATACTCTTAAGTATCCTTATCTTGATGAAAAAGAGATATATCCTGTTATTATTAGTGTTAACCTTTCAGAGCATGAAGAAAATAAATTATTGAAAACTCTGAGGAAGCACCGTGATGCTATTGGATATACTCTTGATGATCTTAAGGGCATTAGTCCCACTCTATGCTAGCATAAAATTAAAACTGATCCTGATTCCAAACCAGTTGCCGATCATCAACGAAGATTAAATCCTAAGATGAAAGTGGTGGTAAGAAAAGAAATACTAAAGCTCCTGGAAGCAGGTATTATCTATCCTGTTGCTCATAGTGATTGGGTAAGTCCGGTGCACTGTGTCCCTAAGAAGGGAGGTATTACCGTTGTCCCTAATGATAAAGATGAATTGATCCCACAGAGAATTGTTACTCGCTATAGGATGGTAATTGGTTTTAGGAAATTAAATAAAGCTACTAAGAAAGATCATTACCCTTTGCCTTTTATTGATCAAATGCTAGAAAGATTGTCTAAACATTCACACTTTTGCTTTCTAGATGGTTATTCTGGTTTCTCCCAAATACCTCTTGCACAATCTGATCAGGCAAAACCACTTTTACTTGCCCTTTCGGTACCTTTGCTTATAGACGTATGCCTTTTGGTTTATGTAATGCACTTGCTACCTTTCAAAGATGTATGATGGCTATATTCTCTGACTTTTGTGAAAAGATTGTTGAGGTTTTCATGGATGATTTCTCCGTTTACGGATCTTCTTTTGATGATTGCTTGAACAACCTTGATCGAGTTTTGCAGAGATGTAAAGATACTAACCTTGTCTTGAATTGGGAGAAGTGCCACTTTATGGTTAATGAAGGCATCGTCTTAGGACATAAAATTTCTGAAAGAGGTATTGAAGTCGATAAGGCTAAAGTTGATGCGATCGAGAAAATGCCATGCCCTACAAACATTAAAGGTATAAGAAGTTTCCTTGGTCATGCTGGTTTCTATAGAAGGTTCATTGAAGACTTCTCTAAGATTTCTAGGCCTCTCACCAATCTCTTGCAAAAAGATATTCCATTTGTTTTTGATGATAATTGTGAAGAAGCATTTGAAATACTTAAGAAGGCCTTGATAACTGCACCTATTGTTCAACCACCTGATTGGAACCTACCTTTTGAAATTATGTGTGATGCTAGTGATTATGCTGTTGGTGCTGTTCTAGGACAAAGAGTTGATAAGAAATTAAATGTTATTCATTATGCTAGTAAAACTCTAGACACTGCCCAAAGAAACTATGCTACTACTGAAAAAGAATTTTTAGCAGTTGTTTTTGCATGTGATAAGTTCAGATCTTATATTGTTGATTCCAAAGTTACTATTCACACTGATCTTGCTGCTATTAAATATCTCATGGAAAAGAAATATGCTAAACCTAGACTTATTAGATGGTTCTCTTGTTACAAGAATTTGATTTGCATGTTGTTGATAGGAAGGGTACTGAGAACCCCGTAGCAGATAACTTGTCTAGGTTAGAGAATGTTCTTGATGACCCACAACCTATTGATGATAGCTTTCCTGATGAACAATTGAATGTCATCAATGCTTCACGTCGTACACCATGGTATGCTGATTATGCTAATTATATTGTTGCTAAATATATACCACCTAGTTTCACATACCAAGAAAAGAAAAAGTTCTTTTATGATTTGAGACATTACTTTTAGGATGATCCTCACCTTTATAAATAAGGAGTAGATGGTGTTATTAGACGTTGTGTACCTGAGCATGAACAGGGACAGATCCTACAGAAGTGTCACTCTGAGGCTTACGGAGGACACCATGCGGGAGATAGAACTGCACACAAGGTATTGCAATCCGGTTTTTATTGGCCTACTCTCTTCAAGGATGCTCATAAGTTTGTCTTGTCTTGTGATGAATGTCAAAGGATAGGTAATATCAGTAAACGTCAGGAAATGCCTATGAATTATTCACTTGTTATTGAACCATTTGATGTTTGGGGTTTTGATTATATGGGACCTTTTCCAAAGTCCAACGGGTATACTCATATTGTAGTTGATGTTGATTACGTTACTAAGTGGGTAGAAGCTATCCCAACTAGTAGTGCTGATCATAACACCTCTATTAAGATGCTTAAATAAGTTATTTTTTCTAGATTTGGAGTCCCTAGATATTTAATGACTGATGGTGGTTCACATTTTATTCATGGTGATTTCCGTAAAATGCTTGCTAAGTATGATGTCAACCATAGAATTGCATCTCCTTATCATCCTCGGTCTAGTGGTCAAGTAGAGTTAAGTAATAGAGAAATTAAATTAATTCTGCAAAAGACTGTTACTAGGTCTAAAAAGAATTGGTCTAAGAAACTTGATGATGCACTGTGGGCTTATAGAACTGCTTATAAGAATCCCATGGGAATGTTTCCGTACAAAATGGTTTACGGTAAAGCATGTCATTTACCTCTTGAGCTAGAGCATAAGGCTTATTGGGCAATCAAAGAGCTCAACTTTGCTTTCAAACTTGCTGGTGAGAAGAGGTTATTTGATATTAGCTCACTTGATGAATGGAGAACTCAGGCATATGAAAATGCCAAGTTGTTTAAAGAAAAAGTTAAGAGGTGGCATGATAAAAGGATACAAAAACGTGAGTTCAATGTAGGTGATTATGTCTTGCTATACAATTTTCGTTTAAGATTTTTTGCAGGCAAGCTTCTCTCTAAATGGGAAGGTCCTTACATTGTTGAGGAATTATATCGTTCCGGTGCCATAAAAATCAACAATGCGGAAGGTAATCTTCAGAGAGTTGTAAATGGGCAAAGGATCAAGCATTATATCTCAGGTACTCCCATAAATGTTGAAAGCAATATTATTAATACCATAACTCCGGAGGAGTAGATAAGGGATGTTTACCAGCCTGTTTCAGACTCGGAAAACGAAGAGGTATGTGATACGTCTCCATCGTATCTACTTTTCCAAACTCTTTTGCCCTTGTTTTGGTTTCTAATTTGCATGATTTGAATGGAACTAACCCGGACTAACGTTGTTTTCAGCACAATTGCCATGGTGTTATTTTTGCGCAGAAATAAAAGTTCTCGGAATGACGTGGAAATTTACGAGGATTTTTTGTGGAATATATAAAAAATACTGGTGCAAGAATCAACTAGAGGGACGGAGCGAGGAGCTCACAAGCCCACCAGCCCCCCCCCCCCCCCCCCCGTGGTCGGGCCTCGTAGGCCTGTGAGCCCCTCGGGACTCTGCCGCCTCCAATTCCAGCTCTATATATTCTCCTTCGACCGGAAAAAATCAAGGAGAAGAGTTCATTGCGTTTTACGATACGGAGCCGCCAGCACCACCTGTTCTTCCTCTGGAGGGCAGATCTGGAGTCCGTTCTGGGCTCCGGAGAGGGGGAATCGACGCCTTCGTCATCACCAACCATCCTTCATCGCCAATTCCATGATGCTCTTCATCGTTCGTGAGTAATCTCATCGTAGGCTTGCTGGACGGTGATGGGTTGGATGAGATCTATCATGTAATCGAGTTAGTTTTGATGGGGATTGATCCCTAGTATCCACTACGTTCTCAGATTGATGTTGCTACTACTTTGCTATGCTTAATGCTTGTCACTAGGGCCCGAGTGCCGTGATTTCAGATCTGAACCTATTATGTTTTCAGCAATATATGTTTGTTCTTGATCCTATCTTGCAAGTTGTAGTCACCTACTATGTGTTATGACCCAGCAACCCCGGAGTGACAATAGCCGGAACCACTCCCGGAGATGACCATAGTATGAGGAGTTCATGTATTCCCTAAATGCTAATGCTTTGTTCCGGTTCTCTATTAAAAGGAGAACCTTAATATACCGTAGTTTCCATTAGGATCCCGCTTCCACGGGAGGGATGGACAATAGATGTCATGCAAGTTCTTTTCCATAAGCACGTATGACTATATACGGAATGCATGCCTACATTACATTGACGAACTAGAGCTAATTACATATCTCCCCATGTTATAACTGTTACATGATGAATGTCATCTGGCATAATTATCCATCACCGATCCAATGCCTACGATTTTTTCCTATTGGTTCTCGCTATGTTACTTTGCTGCTACTGCTGTCACTGCTGCTACTGTTACCGCTACTGCTGTCACTACTGCTACTGTTACCGTTGCAACCGTTACTATCACACTACTTTGCTACTGAAACTTTGCTGCAGATACTAAGTCTTTCAGGTGTGGTTGAATTGACAACTCAACTGCTAATACTCAAGAATATTCTTTGGCTTCCCCTTGTGTCGAATCAACAAATTTGGGTTGAATACTCTATCCTCGAAAACTGTTGCGATCCCCTATACTTGTGGGTTATCAAGACTATTTTCTGGCACCGTTGCCAGGGAGGCATAGCTCTATTCTCTGAGTCACTTGGGATTTATGTTTGTTGATCACTATGAGGAATCCGAGAGATCCAAAAACTAAAGTCTTGCCCTCAACTACGAGAACAGGTAAGGAACTGCCATCTAGCTCTGCACTTGATTCACCTTCAGTTATGAGTAAGTTTGCGACACCACCACCTGCTAGAAATTTTGATGTGTCGCATGTGCTTGATGATGCTACTTCTGCTATCCATGATGCTTGTGATGATGCTTTGCTTGATACTGCTTTGCCACTAGGTGCATTCCTTGATGCACAAATTGCTAGAGTTGCTGCTGAATGTGATGATACTTCTGAGACTGCTGAGATTATTGAAGTAGAACCTGCTATTTCACCTGTCAGAACTAGCTCTCCTAGATATGAATTGCCTGATATACACGAGGGTTATGTTATGGAGGGAGAGGTAGTTGAGGACTTTCTTGCTTGTAAGGATAGCAATGATCTTGAGATATTACTGCGCAAGTGGAAAGAAAAATCTCTGAACGCTAGGATGAAATAAGACCATAAGTTTGCTACTTCGCCTATCTTTGTGACCGATAAGGATTATGAATTCTGTGTTGATCCTGAGTTAATCACTTTGGTCGAATCTGATCCTTTTCATGGTTACGAGTCTGAAACGGTTGTAGCACATCTTACTAAGCTGCACGATATAGCCACCCTATTCACGAGTGAGGAAAAGATCCGCCACTACTATATCCTTAAGCTGTTTTCTTTCTCGCTAAAGGATGATGCTAAGACTTGGTTCACTTCTCTTGCTCCTGGTTGTGTGCGTAGTCCCCAGGATATGATCTACTACTTCTCTAAGAAATATTTTCCTGCCCATAAGAAACAAGCTGCCTTGCAGGAAATATATAACTTTGTGCAAGTTGAAGAAGAGAGTCTCCCACAAGCTTGGGGGAGGCTTGTCCAGCAGCTGAATGCTTTGCCTGATCACCCTCTTGAGAAAAATGAAATACTTGATATCTTCTATACTGGACTAACCGATGCTTCTAGGGACCACCTAGATAGTTGTGCTGGTTGTGTTTTCAGGGAAAGAACTATGGAACAAGCTGAGATTCTATTGAATAATATCTTGTGCAACGAGAATGCTTGGACTATTCACGAACCACCTCCGAAGCCAACTCCGAAGAAAAGAGGTATCATATTCCTCGGTCCTAAAGATATGCAAGACGCCAAGAAATCTATGCAAGAGAAAGGCATTAAATCTGAAGATGTCAAGAATCTACCACCTATCGAAGAAATACATGGTCTTGATAACTCGACACACGCAGTAGAGGTAAATTCTCTTCGTAGATTCAATGAGAGTGATATTCCTTTTGATAAACCTGCTAGCTTATGTTTAGATGAATTTGATAACTTTGTTGTCAAACAACAAAGTTTCAATGATTATGTTAGCAGACAATTGGAACAAAATGCTCGCATGCTTAGTCATTTAAGTGCTTGTGTGGATAGAAATGTCAATGATCTTAAGCTTTTGAGTAAACATGCCTCTGTGGTCACCACTCAAGTAGAACAAGTACTTAAGGCTCAAAATGATTTTCCCAATGAGTTGAATGACAATTCCATTAGAGTCGTCACTAGAGGTGGTAGAATGACCGAGGAACCTTTGTATCGTGAGGGTCATCCAAAGAAAATTGAACAAGATTCTCAAGGAGTTAGCACCGAGGCACCTAGTCATCCTAGGAAGAAAAAGAAAGATGATAGGAACTTGCATGCTAGCAACCCTGTTGTTGTTACACCTGAGAATCCAAACGATATCTGTGTTTCTGATGCCGAAACACAATTTGGTGATGAACATGAGCCTAGTGATAATATCGATAGTGGTGTTCATGTTGATGCTCAACCTAGCAATGATAAGGATTTGGAGACTGAACCTAGTGTTGATCTTGATAACCCACAACCTAATAACAAGAGATATGATAAGAACGACTTCATTGCTAGGAAGCATGGTAAAGAAAGAGAACCATGGGTTCAGAAACCCATGCCCTTTCCTCCCAAACCATCCAAGAAAAAGGATTATGAGGATTTTGAGCGCTTTATTGAAATGATTAGACCTATCTTTCTGCAAATGCGTTTGACAGATATGCTCAAAATGTCTCCTTACGCTAAGTACATGAAAGATATTGTGACCAAGAAAAGGAAGATACCTGAGGTTGAGATTTACACCATGCTTGCCAATTACACCTTCAAGGGTGGAACTCCTAAGAAACTAGGTGATCCGGAGTGCCCACTATACCTTGCTCCATTAAAGGAAACTACGTTAGAACTGCTTTATGCGATCTTGGAGCTGGTGTTAGCGTTATGCCTCTCTCTCTTTATCGTAGACTTGAGTTGGATAAGTTGACACCCACTGAAATCTCCTTGCAAATGGCAGACAAATCAACTGCTTTTCCTATCAGCATTTGCGAGGATGTGCCTGTTGTGGCTGCTAACGTTACTATCTTAACAGACTTTGTTATTCTGGATATTCCCGAGGATGATGCCATGGCGGTCATCCTTGGAAGACCCTTTCTAAACACTGCAGAGGCTGTTATTGATTGCAACAAAGGCAATGTCACTTTCCATGTTAACGGTAATGAGCATACGGTGCACTTTCCGAAGAAACAATATCGAGTACATTGCATCAATGCTATTGAAAAAACTTCATCAATTCTTATTAGGAGCTTTGAATGCCCTATACCTACTGTCAAGATGATGTATGATTTACTTGTTGGGGATATGCACATCCCCGTTGAGGTAACCTAGTGATTATTCAAAAATTCTCCGGTTCTATGCGATTCTAAAAAAGTTTGTCAAGGAGACTTGATCAACCTTATTGACGGATTTCTTTTGATGACCATGAGATGGATGAATCTAGGAGTCACAACCCTCTGTCCCCAACTTGTATTTTCTGTTGCTTAGAAGAAAAATGATAAATTTAGCGTTAGTTTTCCCTCTTTTCTGCTCTCTCCGTCCCATAGAAAAGTGTCCCGAAAAAAAGTTCTTCAAATGCCCTGAAATTCAAGTATGATTTTTTCTGGAATTTTTGAAAAATTCTGAGATAGAGAGCTAGTCAGGGGGATGCGCCACTGGGTCACAAGACCAGCAGGCCCAGCCACCCCCCTGGCCGGTCCTGGCAAGCTTGTGGGACCCACGTGCACCCCTCCACTTATTCCAGCTCCCATCTCCTTATCCTACCTCTAGAAAAATTCATTCCACAGCTCAAACCCGTGTTCTTGCTCCTCTTGCTGCATTTTTTGATCTCCTTGTGCAAAGCCCCATTCACCAAACTGTTTTGGGGAAATTGTTCCTTGGTATGTGACTCCTCCATTGGTCCAATTAGTTTTTGCTCTAGTGCTTTATTCGTTGCGTATTTTTGCTGCCTTGGTGACCATGTTCTTGAGCTTTGCATGTTCATTTTAGTTGGTCCCAAGTAGTTTTGATGCGCGATATTTCCTCTAGGAACTTGCAGGAGTAGTTGCTATGAGTTTTGTTGAGCCTCGTTCACTTTTCTCTTGAGTCACTAGAAAATTCAGAAAAAATAAGATGTTCAGGAGAAACTATCATGGTGGTTCCTCAAGCAAAAGGGGTCCCCGTCTCTCGATTCGGGAGCCCGACTCTTATCAGCCGAGAAACGCACAGGTACAACCATGTGAATGGCCTTTAGATGAATTCATGATTGATGCAGGTTTCAAAGACGAGTTTGATACATTTGTTCACAACGCCGGGCTCGAAGAATTTATCTCTAACAAATGCGAACAGTATACTATGCTCACCGCCTCTTTTGTTCGTAGATTCAGATTTTCAGTTGGTCGTGACTCATCCATACTGTTTGATCTTTATGACAAATCGTGTACCATGGATTTAGAGGATTTTAATAGAATTTGCAAGATACCTGATTGGGGTAGTCCCAATGATCCTCCTAAGTCTTCGGTTAGAGATTTCTTTTCTAGTATAACTATTGGAGAAACTAGAGATATTACGCAGGCTACCTTGGGGAGCATTCAATTCCCTGCCTTACATTATTTTGCCCTCTTCATAGGTAGATGCATTAACGGCAAGATTGATCATTTTCACCTCTGCGCACCTGACCTTAGTATTCTTAAGAGCGCAGTAACGAGTGATAGAAGTTTCAACATGGGAGCTATAATCGCGAGGAGGCTAAATAATAATGCTAATGAAGGGGATTTGTTTGTTGGGATCTATGCCACTCACATAGCAAATTTTCTTGGAGTACCCATCCGCGAAGGAGACCCCCCCGCTCCATACAGCTTTCCTTGATCGCGCCGCTATGACACACTATCAGTTTCTTGAGAGGGATAATGAATCCCTCCTATACCAGTTAATATTTAACCGACAACGTGTTTTCCATATTACCCTTCCTGCTCCTGCCTTATTTGACTTTCAGGTAAAACGGAGATATTACATAACCAGAGGAGAGGCGGAGGAGTATGAGAGGGAGGCGAAGGCTGCTCGCCTCCGTGAGGCAGCTATTCAGGTTGTAGCTGCCGCAATCCCGTGCAACCCCCATCATGATTTTGGATATCGCCCGGACCAGCCGTGGGAGTAGACCAACTTAGGCCAAAAGCCTAAGCTTGGGGGAGTACGTGTTTTTCACCGACTTTATACTAATGCTCACGCTTTCACTTTGTTAGTCGGTGTTCACACCTTGCCATTGTATCATCCATGCTAGTTTATTTCTTTTTCTCGCTTTCTTCTCGTGTGTTTGTTTAGACCGAGAAAAACAAAAAAAATTAGTTGTAAGTTTACTTTTCTACTTGCTTAGTGGTGTTTCAAAAAATAAAACCCAAAAAGATTTCCCGTTCTTGTTTTGTTTGTTGGGAGCTTTCCCGTGTAAATAGTTTTCTTGTCCTTTGGGTCAAGGTAGAAGACCATGGTTAAAATGTTTAGTGGCTCTCGCATGCATATCTGTTTAACTGTCAAAGAGCCATATTACTTTGTCTTCTCTTCTGTGTTTGCCTGCAGATTTCAGCTTAGTCCAATGCACGAACACTCTCATTATGATTCACATCATACGGTCGTGCAAGTGAAAGGCAATAATGACGATATATGATGAAGTGACTGAGCCTGGAAAAGCTGGTATGAACTCGACCTATTTTGTTTTTGTAAATATGACCAGCTCATCGTTCTTAATTCAGCTTTGTTATGAGAGAAACATGTTTGCAATGACAACTTAGAGATCATAGTTTCTGATGCCATGCTTAATTACCTAGGAGCTTATAATGGTTTGTCTTGGATGCCAACATGAATTTCAGGATTATTATGATGTAGTATGATAGGATGGTATCCTCCTTTGAATGATTCAAGTGGCTTGACTTGGCACATGTTCACGCATGTAGTTGAAACAAAATCCCGGATGCTAGGTCGGGGAGGGTGAAAGTGCATGCTATGCCCCTAATCTTCTTTTGGTGTTAATGACAACACATACATAGGAAACTAATCCTATTTGTTGAGTGTATCTCAGGAGGGCAAGTACTTTAGTAGATTGAGAATTATGTGCCAAAGGGTGTCTGAGAAGTTTGGGGATTTATATTTCGAGAAGGCTCGGGATTAAGAAAAGATGATGTAGACTAGTCTTTTGAGTTTACTGATATTGAGTATAGGGATCCCGCACTATTAAGAGGGGATCACAGGTTTCGCGATGAACTTGCTCATACCACATCTTTACTATCATACCCAATACCACATATTCTCCACTCTGTTCTTACATCAAAACAGGTTTATTGCCTTGGACATCCGGCTCCCTCCGGACGTCCGAGGGTCGGACGTCCGGCAGGCTTCGGAAATCCGCAGCCCTTCACCAGAAGTTTGTGAGTCATATAACTCGGAAATCCGGCTCCCTCCGGACGTCCGACCTGCCCCGGAAATCCGGAGCCCTGCACCAGTAGAAGTTGAGTTCTATAACTCGGATTTCCGGCTCCCTCCGGACGTCCGAGGGCCGGACGTCCGACCTCCTTCGGAAATCCGGAACCTACCACCAGAATAAGTTGAGTCGTATAACTCGGATTTCCGGTCCTCTCCGGACGTCCGGTCGTTGTTCAATTCAAAACAGTTCAGTCGTATCTACAGGCCTCGGACGACCGGCCCTTGTCGGACGTCCGACCCCTCGCGGACGCCCGGACTTCTGGCAACTGTCGGACGTCCGGACCCTGTGTGACTTAAAATGTCCCAACGGTTGTATTTCCCTCCCCACTATATATACTCTTCTCCCACCTCGTGAAAGGGTGTTCAACACAGCTAGAATACACCCAAGAACACCTTTCCTCTCACTCACTCTTGTCTACACCAAATCCTAGATCCCAAGAGCATTTGTGAGTCCCTTTGAGTGTTGTTCCAATCAAAATATAGTTCGTCTCCCTCTCCTCCTTCCCACCAAAGTGATTTGTGATTTGAGCAAGTTTTGAGCAATCCCCGTGATCTTGTTACTCTTGGAGGTTGGAGACTCCTAGGCGGTAGGAGTCTTCGGAGAGGAATCAAACCATTGTGATATCCCCCGGAAAGTTTGTGAAGGTTTGGAAGCCACCTCAAGGCTTACCACTAGTGGTTGAGAAACGCCTTCGTGGAGTTATCTCAAAGGGAGAATAGGGTGAGCCTTCGTGGCGTTGGTGTGCCTTTGTGGTAACATCCGCCCCTCTAACGGTGACGTAGCTTCCCTCCAAGGAAGTGAACATCGGGATACGTCCTTGTATCTCTTGGAGTTTCGGTTATTCCTAACCCTAACTCTCTACTTGTGTTAATCCGTATTACGTACTTGTATTTGATTATTGTTTACCACTTGTCTTACTTCACTCTAAATAGTTTACTCCCTGTCATAGCAATTATTAGGCTTACACTCATATTCCGCACTTTTGCCTAAAATTGCTAAGTAATTATTAAAATTTGGATTTGTACCTATTCACCCCCCTCTAGGTCCATCTCGATCCTTTTCAATTGGTATCAGAGCCTCGTGCTCTATTCGTGTGGCTTAATCGCCCTAGAGCGAGATGGACGGGGAACCAGCTACGGTAGCTCCAGTGCAGAGGGACGGGACTTCCTCGGAAGTCAAGTCTTTCACCTCTGAGGACCTGAAACAGGCCCTTGCCAAGCAAAAAGAGGAGCATGATGCTTCTCTTGAGGCCATGGTCCAAATGAGACTAGCATCACTAACCATGGGGACAACCACGTCTCCGAGGGCCTCAGGGCCACATGTGCACGATACTTCATTTGGCCAACAACCTCCAGAAAGGAACCAAACCAGTGTTCCATGGCTTTATGCTAGATCTCAATTTGAGAAACCTAAGTACAATCCTGGAGGAAAACCTCCCTTGCTTGATGACAATTCCGATTTTGCTTTGTGGAGAGTTGGTATGCAGGATCATCTTAGGTACGCCAATGATGAGATGTTGGACATCGTCGAGCATGGGTACAATCCTGTAGATCCAAGGTGCCTCACTCCCAGAGAAACTTATGACAAGCATCTCAATGACACTGCGATCATGTGCATAAGAAAAGGAATGGATGACAAACAAAGAAGACCTTACATTCACATCACAAGTGCCAAGGAACTGTGGGATAGCATTATAAGGACCAAGACCGGTACCTCCACTCTTCGGCTTGCTCAATATGAAATTGCCAAGGGGCAATTACAGAATTTCTGTAC
The DNA here is from genome assembly GCF_904849725.1 of Hordeum vulgare subsp. vulgare. Lineage (NCBI taxonomy): Eukaryota > Viridiplantae > Streptophyta > Magnoliopsida > Poales > Poaceae > Hordeum > Hordeum vulgare. The sequence goes on from NC_058520.1 coordinate 357,791,581, forward strand.
GGAAAAGGGTGAGTCTCCCAAGCAACTACTAGAACGGCTCATGACTCTCGCCGCAGACATTGAGTCATGTGACTGTGACAAGACGCAAGACGGTTTCAATCTGACCAAGAGATTTCTTGTGGACAAGTTACTTCATGCTCTTGCTCCGTATCACCATCAAATGGTATGGGACATGAGGCAGCACCATGGGTTCAAAGAAATGACTCCGGATGACATCATATCCACTTTCCAATTATTTGAAGAGTCAAAGACAAATGCAACAAAGCACCTTGCCATGCATGGCACTTCAACATCAAAGATCAATCTTGCTTTGAAAGCCAAGCATGAATGTGACGAAGAAGAAAGTGAAGAAGAAGAGGGTGATGATGACTGCGAAGATGGTGATGATGTTGACTCTGATGAAAGCCCATCTTTTGAGGACATTGCTCTCTTTGTAAAGAAGTTCAGTGCAGGAAAGTTCAAGGGAAGATTCCCAAAGAAGAAGGTGAGGAAATGCTATAACTGTGAGGAAACCAACCACTTCTCCAATGACTGCCCTTATGAGAAGAGAGAATACAAACCAAGGTTTCCAAAGACCTTTGTAAAGAAGAAGTTGCCAAACCCTATGAACTCCAAGTTCAAGAGGACAGATGGAAGAGCAATGGTTGCACAAGAAGAATCAGATCCAGAAGATGTTGGGGGAGTTGCCAGAGTAGCTCAGGATACACAAAACACCTTGAGGCTAGTCAACAAAAGTGGTGATGTTGTTCACTACAACTATATGAAGGACTACAAGGGCAACGCTCACAAGTGTTTGATGGCAAAGACTGCCATGGGAGATGAGGAAGACCAAAACTCCCATGATAAGGTCAAGGTAACTCCACGGTTAAACTCTTTCAGTCTAGCTTCTACTCCATCTGATGAGTATCTAGATGCGGAAGATCACTATGAGGATAATGACTTAGATCATCCCATGTTTGCTAAAATGAACAAATTTATGTGCTCTCTTACAGGAAAGAAGCTCACTATGTTTCACATACTTATGGAAATGGTGAGTAAGCACACCAATACCATCAAGGAACTCGAAACCCTCGTCACTGAGGAGAAGGAAAGAAATGAAATCCTTGAGCAGAAAGTCCTGTATGAGGAAGCACAAAATGATGCACTATGTTCAAAAGTAGGTGAAAACCTTGATAAACATGCTAATGATCTTGCCTCCTTGAAAAAGGCTGAATCTGTGTGCAAAGAATTACTAAATGATAAAGACCGACTTGTGAACTCTCATGCTTCCCTTTCTAAGGACTGTGAGCGTCTATCCTTGTCTCTCAAAGACAAGGAAGAGAAACTTACTGTTCTTACAAAGAGCTTTGAGGCACTTAAGGTCACTTATCTTGACACTCTAGCTAAGGCCTACTCCTCACCTATTATTAATGTTGATACCTGCACTACTAACTCTAGTAGTGAACTGACATCTATCCTTGAGGAAAACTGTTCGCTAAAGGCACAGCTAGACAGAGGTCTCATGACATGTGCACAAGGACAAAAGACTCTCAATGAGATCTTAAGTCGACACAATGGAGGCTTCGCCAAGGAAGGGCTTGGGTTCAACCCAAGCACTGCCAAGAAAAGTGCATCTCCTCTCAAGTGTACCACTCCGCTTAAAGAAATATTTGTACGAGAGGGACACACGGAGAAAGGTAAGGTTGTGAGTGGATCGGCCACTAGGGGTTCGTCTACTCACAACAAGACAACCGAATTCATGCCTCCATCCTATGTACTACGCAAATCAAAGGAAGGAGAGGTCTATGCTAAATTTGTTGGTCCTCATAATGCATTCCGATTCTATGCTATTTAGGTCCCTAAGACTCTTGTAACTAATGTGAAAGGCCCCATGACAAAATGGGTACCTCAAACCAAGTCTTAATTCGTTACAGGCTGTTTTCTCCAGAGGAGCCAAATGGGTGATCGACAGTGGATGCACCAATCATATGACTGTAGATAGTAACTTGCTCTATGACTTCATGCAAGCCAGTCGACCATACATGAGCATTGTATTTGGTGGAGGGTCGAAAGGGCAGGTAATTGGGTTGGGCAAGGTGGCAATCACAAATGACATGTCTATTGCAAATGTCATGCTTGTCCAATCTCTTCAATATCATTTACTTTCAGTTCGCCAATTGGCTTCCGTCGGTTATGACACATTATTTGGACTAACGATGTGAAAGTATTTAAGAGAGACACTCTTGAAGTGGCCTTTGTTGGAGAGTTGGATGGCAACCTTTACACGGTTGACTTCTCTAAAGAGAGCACCTTCCACACAACTTGTCTAATGGCCAAGGCCGACAAGGGATGGCTGTGGCATCGCCGGCTCGCCCATGTTGGCATGAAAAACCTTCAAAATATCTTAAACGGCAATCACATCCTTGGACTAACAAATGTATCTTTTAAGAAAGATCGTGTGTGCAGTGCATGCATAGCTGGGAAACAACATCAATCAAGACATCCACCCAAGAACATTGTATCCACTTCGAGGCCGTTAGAGCTCCTTCATGTGGATCTGTTTGGGCCTCCTTCATCGGCAAGTCTTGAAGGGAAAAAGTATGGCCTAGTCATTGTTGATGATTACTCAAGATATACATGGGTGTTCTTTCTCAAGTCCAAGGACGAGACGAAGATCACCTTCATTGACTTTGCCAAACAAGCCCAGCGGAAGTTTGACAAGGACATCAAGGCAGTAAGAAGTGATAATGGCTCTGAGTTCAAGAACTACACCCTAGAAGAATTTCTTAGTGATGAGGGAATTGAACATCAGTACTCCACACCTTACACCCCTCAACAAAATGGTGTGGCAGAGAGGAAGAACTGGACACTTGTGGAAATGGCAAGGTCCATGTTAGACGAATACAAGTCACCACATAGTTTTTGGGCTGAGGCCGTCAACACAGCATGTCATGCATCAAACCGGCTCTTCCTTCGATCAATATTGGAGAAGACTCCATATGAGCTCCTAACTGGGAACAAGCCCAATGTTAAGTACTTTCGTGTACTTGGATGCAAATGTTTCATTCTCAACAAACGGGAACGGTTAATTTCAATCCAAAACAATTGAAGGGATTTTTGTTGGCTATGGGTCAAACTCTCACACGTACAGAGTCTACAACAAATCCACTGGATGTGTTATACAAACCTGTGACGTGACGTTTGATGAATTTAACCCCTCCCATGGGGAGCAAGTTGATCTAAATGATGCAGGTGAAGAAGACTCCCCACAAGATATCCTAAACATGGGTGTAGGAGCACTTCTTCCCATGGAACAAAGACCCCATGATGATGATGAAGATGATGAGAGTATTTCTCATCCTCAAGACAGTCCACTGCACGTACCTCCACAAGATACTAGCACACACATCATGCCAGTTGTTGAGGACCAAGTGGGAGAACATGTCTCTCACCCTGATCACACTCAAGACCAAGTTGATCTTCAAGAGGTAGACCAAAGTATGGGTATGTTTGATGATGAACCTCAACAGGTGCAACGCGAAGAGGAATATCTTCCTCCACACATAAATGATCCATATGTTGAGGACGTTGATGATGGAAACGAAGTCAAACCTCATGAAACCTTGACCTCCATCATGCCACGTGTGGCCGGTAGTGTTGATATTGATCAAATCCTCACCGGCGTGTCGGAAGGTAGAGTGACTTGTAAACAATTAACAAACTTTTGTGCTCACTTTTCGTTTGTCTCTAGTACCGTGCCACACAGGGTTCAGGATGCATTGTGTGACAATGACTGGCTCCTTGCTATGCAAGAGGAGCTAAACAGTTTTACACGCAACGAAGTATGGTCATTGGTAGAACGACCAACTGAAGAACATAATGTCATTGGAACTAAATGGATTTTCAAGACAAGGAAGATGAGAACGGGACTGTCCTACGCAACAAGGCAAGGTTAGTAGCACAGGGGTATTCCCAAGTTGAAGGTTTGGACTTTGGTGAAACTTCCGCCCCTGTTGCTCGTCTTGAGTCCATTCGCATTTTATTGGCCTATGCTGCTTTCAATGGTTTTACTTTGCATCAAATGGATGTGAAAAGTGCTTTTCTTAACGGTCCTCTACAGGAAGAGGCATATGTATCACAACCACCTGGGTTTGTTGACCCTCACCACAAAGACCATGTATATAAACTTCACAAGGTTCTGTATGGCCTCAAACAAGCACCCCGTGCTTGGTACGATCATCTTAAGAAGTTCCTACTCGATGATGGCTTTGTGGTGGGGGTGATCGATCCCACTCTTTTTACTAAGAGGGGAAATGGTGATTTGATCTTATGCCAAATCTATGTAGATGACATCATTTTTGGTTCTCCTAACATCCATTTATGCAAGAAGTTTGCGGCCTCCATGACCAAGACCTTTGAGATATCACTCAACACGGACTTGAAGTTCTTTCTTGGTTTTCAAATACAACAATTTCAAGAAGGGATTTTCTTGTCTCAAACTAAGTACCTCAAGGACATTCTTGAAAAATTTGATATGAAAAATGTTAAACCAATGAAGACACCCATGGCCACCGATGCAGTTCTAAATGAAGACACAAACTGTATTCCTTTTGACCCATCTACTTACCGCTCCATGATTGGTTCGCTACTTTATATTTGCGCATCTAGACCGGACATCATGTTAAGTGTAGGCATATGTGCTAGATCTCAAGCTTCCCCTAGGGAAAGCCATCACACAGCGGTTAAGCATATTCTTAGATACCTTGTTCACACCCCAAAGTTAGGCTTATGGTACCCTAAGGATGCAAAGTTTGATCTTATTGGGTATTCTGATGCGGATTGGGCCGGTGATAAAGTGGGACGGAAATCCACTTCCGGTGCATGTCAGTTTCTTGGACGCTCCTTGGTAAGTTGGTCCTCGAAAAAGCAGAACTGTGTTTCTCTCTCCACGGCCGAGGCCGAATATATTGCATCCGCAAGCTGTGCAACCCAACTGCTATGGATGAGGCAAACACTAAAGGATTATGGTATCACGTATCGACACGTTCCTCTTCTCTGTGATAATGGAAGTGCCATAAAGATCTCCGAGAACCCCATTGATCACCCTCGCACAAAACATATTGATATTAGGTATCATTTCTTGAGAGACCATGTGCAAAAGGGTGACATCGATATTACCCATGTGGGTACCGACATGCAGTTAGCCGACATCTTCACCAAGCCACTTAGCGTTGCTAGGTTCTGTCAACTTAGGCGTGAACTTGGTATCTTGGAGCTTGACAACATATCTTGAAACCTTGCACACATACACACACTCACATTATGTTTGTGTCTTGGTGTGGGCATGCATTTAGGGGGAGTGAGTCTCTATTTTCCGTTTTTAAAAGCTTACAATGTACGCATAAATCAATTTCTGTCCTCCAGTAGTACATGTAATGCTTGTAGGCTACTATGTACGTATTTTTTTGTGAGAAACCATGCAAGTCAACATCTCATCATCAAAACAAAAAAAAATCCAGAATCAGCCTCTGCCTCCTCCTCCCTCTGGGACGTCCGTCATGTTTCGGACGTCCGGCGGCAAATTCCATTCCGGTCGTCCGACATGTGTCGGTCGTCCGACGCCACAATCACCTCCGGACGTCCAACGCCTGTCGGACGTCCGACGCCTCGGGCCTATATATATAGCTGGGCGCGGGGGCTGGGCTATTGCCCTAACCGTTAGCGCCCCTTTTCCCTACCACAGTCGCCGCCGCCAGCTCGAGGAGCTCCTGCCTGCGCCGCCAAACTCGAGATTGGGCCGATCTCCTCCGCAGATCCTCCACTCCTTCCTCCTTCTTCTTCGCGGGATCCGTCCTCAGGTCGCTCCTCCGTCTCCTTTCGCGTTTGTTTTGGTTTTCTCCCTCTCCCATGAATCTCCATGTTCGTTCCTCATTTGGGGATTTTTCATCCGCGTAGGTTTTTGTGCTCCATGGGCAAGACCAAGCACAGCGCTCGGAAGACCGTGGCTGGCTCATCATCTCGCGCCCCTGCTAGCACGGGGTCAAAATCGGATGAGCCACGTCGTCCCTTCAAACGGACTGCCCGGCGTTCTCCGGCCCGGCGTTCTCCGTCCTCGTCGTCTGATGGTGATGACCCCGACTTCGAGGAGGAGCTTGCCGCCGAGGACCTTCCTGGCCAACACGTCGATCGAAGGTCCAAGCCAAAGCCCGGGACTCGTAGGGCGTCATACATGCCACAACCTCCTCCTGCCCAGCCCGCAGGTGAAGCTCGCCGCATCTCACTAGAACCTCCTGCCACTTTAGGTCGTGCAATCACGAACTTCACCACACTTGGCGCGGCTTCATACCTCACTTTCCGCCACGACATTGATCAATATGTTGTCGTACGTGACTCTACGGACTCACGTTTCCGCACACACGTCCAGACGGACATTTTTACCACAGTCATAGTTCCTAAGGGGTTATCTATTCATCTCTATATTGATGTTGAGCATATTCGCATGCACCCTGTGAAATATCCGGGTGCCATTGAGCTTATTGAGGCATCGGGGCTTGCCGCCCCGTTTGCTTTTCATTGCGACTTTAATGCTGCTGCCATTCACCAGTTCTATGCCACATGCCACTTTGGTCCAAACCACACTGTCAGCTGGATCACCTCTGATGTTCGCTTCACAGCTTCTTATGATACATTTGTTGCAGCACTTGGTTTCCCCAATTCCGGTTTCAAAATACATAGGGATGATCCTAACCATGCGCCTAAGTCCATTGACGCGTGTGGGTATCTTCTCAAGCCACTAAGTGAGCTTGAGGCGGATGAACGCATGAAGGACCTTAACCAGGTGTCCATCTGGCGGTCACCTTACTTCATCATTTTTCAGTGTCTCATCCGCACTATCTATCCCAAGATGGGTGATAAGGGTTCTTGCAGTGGCTATTGTATCGACATCATGTCTCACTTGTTTGAGCACCCCAAGGGCAAAATCAATGTGCCTCATTTTCTATGGCATGAGATTCGGCTTGCTAGCTTTCAGTACAAGCGTGCCTTTCCTCACGCCCCCTTCATCTAGGCTCTTATTAACCATGTTGCTGATTTCTCTGTGGCTGTCACTCACACACATCGCAAGTGGGTCATTCCCGCTCACATGGCGGATGACTATGCTCCCAAGAAAACCCCATCATCCTCCACATCCACTCGCCGCACTGCTGCATGGGCCGCCACCCCCTCATCTAGCTCCGCTCCTCTCGGTCGCATTGCCAAATTCCTTGGCAAGGCACATTCCGCTTTGATGAAGGCCATCTCTTTCCAGTGTGGTCAAACCCATGATGTGGTTTCTCGCTTAGTCTCCTCCAAGAATGCCCTCAAGGCTCGTCTGAGAGCCTCGGGCGCTCTTGATGTGAGTGATGATGAGGCCCCTCCTGCTGCTCCTCCTACTGATTTTGGCTTCCCATCTGGTCCTGAGTGGTCTGATTTCCTTGACGAGGCTGGTGGCAGTGGCTTGCCTGATGATGCTGATGATGATGGTGATGAGCTCTGAGCGTGATTGGTGTTGTTGATGTCTCCCTTTTTGGTACTTGGTGCCAAAGGGGGAGTAATGTATCGTAGTTTTTAGTCTTTGGAGATTTAATGTAATGGATAAACTCATGTATGGCTACTTATGAATGATTGTGATTTTCTATGGATTGCTATGATATCATCATAGACTATTATGCTTTGCTCCACTACTTCTATGATGATCTATTATCTTTACATGTTGATCCATTGGAGCTTCGACTCTTTTATCATGCATATACTAAGGGGGAGCTCCGTACTAAATATCTCCTAGACTATAATGTATGTTAAATCTTTTTGAGACCTATGTATATGTTGTCATCAACTACCAAAAAGGGGGAGATTGAAAGTGCATGCTATGCCCCTAATCATCTTTTGGTGTTAATGACAACACATACATAGGAAACTAATCCTATTTGTTGAGTGTATCTCAGGATGGCAAGTACTTTAGTAGATTGAGAGTTATGTGCCAAAGGGTGTCTGAGAAGTTTGGGGATTTATATTTCGAGAAGGCTCGGGATTAAGAAAAGATGATGTAGACTAGTCTTTTGAGTTTACTGATATTGAGTATAGGGATCCCGCACTATTAAGAGGGGATCACCGGTTTTGCGATGAACTTGCTCATACCACATCTTTACTGTCATACCCAATACCACATATTCTCCACTCTGTTCTTACATCAAAACAGGTTTATTGCCTCGGACATCCGGCTCCCTTCGGACTATCGAGGGTCGGACGTCCGGCAGGCTTCGGAAATCCGCAGCCCCTCACCAGAAGTTTGTGAGTCATAAACTCAGAAATCCGGCTCCCTCCGGACATCCGAGGGCCGGACGTCCGACCTGCCCCAGAAATCCGGAGCCCTGCACGAGTAGAAGTTGAGTTCTATAACTCGGATTTCCGGCTCCCTCCGGACATCCGAGGGCCGGACGTCCGACCTCCTTCGGAAATCCGGACCTACCACCAGAAGAAGTTGAGTCGTATAACTCGGATTTCCGGTCCTCTCCGGACGTCCGGTCGCTGTTCAATTCAAAACAGTTCAGTCGTATCTACAGGCCTCGGACGACCGACCCCTGTTGGACGTCCGACCCCTCGCGGACGCCCGGACTTCCGGCAACTGTCGGACGTTCGGACCCTGTGTGACTTAAAGTGTCCCAACGGCTGTATTTCACTCCCCACTATATATACTCTTCTCCCACCTCGTGAAAGGGTGTTCAACACAACTAGAATACACCCAAGAACACCTTTCCTCTCACTCACTCTTGTCTACACCAAATCCTAGATCCCAAGAGCATTTGTGAGTCCCTTTGAATGTTGTTCCAATCAAAAGATAGATCGTCTCCCTCTCCTCCTTCCCACCAAAGTGATTTGTGATTTGAGAAAGTTTTGAATAATCCCCGTGATTTTGTTACTCTTGGAGGTTGGAGACTCCTAGGGGGTAAGAGTCTTTGGAGAGGAATCAAACCATTGTGATATCCCCCGGAAAGTTTGTGAAGGTTTGGAAGCCACCTCAAGGCTTACCACTAGTGGTTGAGAAACGCCTTCGTGGAGTTATCTCAAAGGGAGAATAGGGTGAGCCTTCGTGGCGTTGTTGTGCCTTCGTGGTAACATCCGCCCATCTAACGGTGACGTAGCTTCCCTCCAAGGAAGTGAACATCGGGATACATCCTTGTCTCTCTTGGAGTTTCGGTTATTCCTAACCCTAACTCTCTACTTGTGTTAATCCTTATTACGTACTTGTATTTGATTATTGTTTACCGCTTGTCTTACTTCACTCTAAATACTTTACTCCTTGTCATAGCAATTATTAGGCTTACACTCATATTCCGCACTTTTGCCTAAAATTGCTAAGTAATTATTAAAATTTGGATTTGTACCTATTCACCCCCCCCCCTCTAGGTCCATCTCGATCCTTTTCAGAGGAGACCCGAAGTCAGGGCTTCGGGGTTTCCGGGCTCTCCGTCCGAAGCCGAGAACCGAGCGAGGACCAAATCGCCTTGGGCATCGACGACGTAATTTAGGTTGCCGAACTTGTTTCCCTGGCCCGGGGCGAACCCGTCGATCTCGTCGTGATGACGAGTTGCTTCGATATGCGGGACAATGCTACTAAACGCGGAGAGTTGGCTGAGGACGAAGATATCTCCGATGCTATTGCCTTCGCTTGTGACCAAGCGAGCCATCGATCCTTCTTGCGATCCTTCACTGGAACTCTAAATGAAAGCACCAATGTCGGTGTCAAAACCGGCAGATCTCGGGTAGAGGGTACCAAATTGTGGATCTTGGATCGATGGGTAATAGGAGACAAAGGAGACGGCGTTTACCCAGGTTCGGGTCGTGATGATAGAGGGAAAAACCCATATCCTGCTCTTGTTTATATTGATGTTGAAGTATCGAGTACAAAGTTGATCTACCTCAAGATCGTATGTTGTGATCTAAACCCTAGGAATAATGATCTTAACTTGTCCTATGAACTAAATCCCTCCGATTTATATTGATACTAGGGGTATTAGGGTTACACAATGTTGATTACATCAAGGAGAAAACATGACGATTATCACGTGGTCGTGGGGTGCACGCCAAGTTTTCGGAAGAGTCCGTCTTGTATGCAGCATGGCCTTGTTTGTGCGGATTCCAATAATAATAATAGGACGACCTAGGAGTCTGGTCCACAGAAATAGATAAGTGATCCGAGGACTCCTTAGTTCCGGACTACCTCAGTCGGATCGTGACACATGTCGATGTTGACATCTGATTCGGAGCCTAGCGCAACAAGGACGAGGCACCACCGCAAGGTTGCACCGCTAGCCACGTCCGATGAGGATGCGGTCACGTGCTCGAGCCGCCTGCACCGTCACATTTCAAGGGTCCTTTATAGGGCTCAATGGAAAAAGCATATGACAAAGTTAACTAAGGAGAAAAAAGCGATTGTCCTTAAACTTGACTTTGAAAAAGCATATGATAAAGTTAACTGGGAATTCCTGTTGGATTGTCATAGCAAAAGAAATTTTGACCCACGCTGGATTGATTGGATTAGGAGAATCCCGGTAGGTGGTACCATTAGCGTGAAGTTAAATGATGAGGTGGGAGAATATTTCCAGAGTGCTAAGGGAGTGAGACAGGGTGATCCCTTGTCCCCTTTCCTCTTTAATCTAGCTGCTGATTATCTTACTAAGATGGTCCTGAAAGCACAGGAGAATGGCTTGTTTACTGGGTTAGCAGCGGACTTTGTGGAAAACGGGGTAGCAATTCTTCAGTACGCGGATGATACTATCTTATGCTTTGAAGACAATGTTAGTAATGCTTTGAATATAAAACTGCTGCTTTATCTCTTTGTGATTATGTCTGGTTTGAAAATCAACTTCGTGAAGAGTGAGATTTTCTCAGTTGGTGCGGATGATGATACTATGAGGAACTATGCTGATATGTTCAATTGTGAGATTGGGGCTTTTCCTATTAAATACCTAGGTATGCGTGTCAGTTATGCTGGGCTTGAATACAGTGATTGGCTTTTTGTTCGTGACAGGTTTATTAGTCATGGTGAATTCTGGATTAGTGAATCTTTGTCCAGTGGGGGTAGGCTTATTAAAGTTAATGCGGTGTTATCTCATATTCCCTCATACTATATGTCCATGGCTTTGATAACAAAATCTACACTAGAAAAATGGGACAAACCTAGAAGAAAATTCTTTTGGCACCGCAAAGGGAGAAAAGGGTATCATATGGTGAAATGGACCCGTGTTTGTAGATCTAAAGCAAAGGGGGTCTGGGGGTTAAAGATTTAAGGAAACAGAATATCAGCTTGCTAGCTAAATGGTGGTGGAAGTTGGAGAAGAAGAAGGGATTATGGCAAGATATTGTGAAAGCTAAGTACCTTAGAAGGACATCTCTAGCTAAGGTTAAGCAGAAAGCTACTGATTCCCCTTGTTGGAAAAATATTTTGAAAGTTAAGGAGCATTACATGGCTGGTAGAGGGGTGGTGCTTAATAAAGGTAACATTGCTAGCCTTTGGCTAGATGATTTGGGTGAGAATATCCTCTTTAAAGATAAATATCCTTATCTTTTTGAAATTTGCCTAGATAAGGAGTGTACTGTGGATAAACTGGAGAGTATGAATCATCTAACATCTTTTAGGAGAAGGTTATCTCCAGCTATGCTCCAGAAATGGGATGATATGAAGCAATGTGTGTTGGATAAAATTTGTGCAGATAAAGAAGATGAGGTTTACTGGAGGTTAGATAACTCCAGAGAATATTCCACTAAATCCATGTATAGATGGTTAGAAAGAAATCTTGCGGGGGCTCATTATAAGTGGATTTGGGGGACTAAAATTCCTCTGAAGATCCAAATCTTCCTGTGGCAGCTATTTCAAAACTCCATTCTTACTAGAGATAATATGAGAAAACGACAGTGGCAGGGAGATCCTAAATGTTCTTTCTGTGATGAACTTGAGTCGGCGCAGCATCTGTTCTTTGGATGCTCTGTGGCCAGGATTGTTTGGAGAACGGTTGGTGCTGTTTTGGTACTAGTTATATTCCGAAAACAATCTCGCAGGTCTTTTCTTAGTTATATGCTTTTTTGCCAGGCTTATGCGAGATCTATACTGTTGGCTTAGCTGCAGTTTGTTGGTCTATTTGGTTGGCTCGGAATCGGGCTACTTTTGAAAAGATGTGGATTAAAACTCCTTTTGAAATTGCTTTCACAACTTGTGTGTTTATTGAATACTGGGCAGGTATGCAGAAACCGGCGATGGCAGAGAATGTCAAGAAGGGAGCTCAGTTGCCGAAAGAGAGCGCAACTCAAATGCTGCGGCTGTGTGGACCGCCGAGGGCAGAAGCGAGCGAGCAGGCTGATGAAGAAGAAGAAGTCTGGGATGAATGGTAATGCGAGAAAGGAGATGTTTGATTCCCTTTGCTGGTTGCAGTGCTGCTGATGGCTTGGTGTCCATGGTGATGTCTAGGCTTTATGTCCCAGTTGGTGAAAACTTTTCGGTTTATTTCTGTGCTCTTTGGTGAGCCTGATTTGGTGGTGGTTGTTGTGGGGCTCCTGGTAGTGGTACTGATACATGGTAGTGTAATACTTTTGGTCTTTGTTGCGTAGTTCCGGATGATATCAGGTTTTCGTCCTGCAGTTCATGTTCCTGATGACAGGCGTGAACGGTGGGTTTCCTGATATTGTCCCGAACTCGTTTTTTTTCCTTTCCCTCTCTTTCTGGTTCTGGTCTCAAAACATTGTATTTCCGTTATGAAAAGTAATGGAAAGAGGAGAAAGCCCGGTTCGAAAAAAATAAGGCTCAATGGATTCACGGTGGAACCACTCCGACTAAGGAGCTAAGATTTTCCTCCAAAAATGACGGAGAGCCAACCAGACGACCATCTCCTCTATGTCCCCGCATAGGATGAGGTCTCGGTCAACGAATTTGGAAGATCTCGGAGTCGAATCTGCTGTCCTTCATGTCTTTGCCGATGCCGCATAATTTGCTCGAGAAAGGAAATCATGTGAGGGCAATGTACCTCTGCTGTTGCGTGGACTTGCAAAGGGCAAAAAATGACGAGGTACAAGCATGTAGCCTAGACCAGTGAGCAGTGACACAATTCGCACGGGATTATTGATGCTGAAACAAGAAATAAATTCTCTTCGGAGTTAAACATGCTCCCGGCACAACAGGCATCTACTCACTCCAGAGTCCAGGATGGGAGTATATCAATCGCAAACGGCACATAAAATATACATTTCCCTTGGCCTAACCGCCGTCCTCCGCCACTCGCTAAACCCCCACCAACCTACACCGTCAACTCTCGAACTCATCACCGTCGTCCCCTTCTCCGGTCGGTTGTTTACCGCCGGCGAAAAATCGACTGAAACCGTAAAAAAAGAATAATAATTGCAAAAAAAAGACTTAGGCAAGGAACACGACATACAAGCATCAGCACTCTATCCAGTATCTATGCAATTTGAACTTTACTCCGGCGGAATTACGGCGTCGGTGCGGCCGGAGGTGTGCCCCTCGACCGCTCCTCCTCCGGGGTGCCCCGCGCGCTCTCCTCGGTTGTCGTCTGGCCATGGCCACCGCCGATCTCCTCGATCATTCTGACCACGTCCGGAGCGTCCGGCCGCGCGTCCGGCACGGTGGCCACGCACGCCATAGCCACCTGCAGGAGCGCCACCATCTCCTCCTCGGCGCTCGCGCCGAGCCGCACCAGCTCGACGTCGAACACCTCGGCGGTCCACTCCTCGCGCACCACGGACTGCACCCACCTTGGCAGGTCCAGCGTGCCGTCGCCCTCGAGGGATGCATGCGTCGGGGACTTGCCGGTGAGGAGCTCCAGCAGGAGGACGCCCAGGGAGTAGACGTCGGCCTTGAACGTGGGACGGCGCGTGTCCACGACCTCCGGCGCACGGTAGCCGCCGGCGCCGGCGCGGGTGGACGACGGCGCGAAGATCGGGTGGAGGCAGAAGTCGGACAGCGCGGCGGCGTCGTAGTCCAGTCGGAGCAGGACGTTGGAGGACTTGACGTTGCCGTGCGCGAGGTTGTGCGTGGAGTGCAAGTGCGCGAGCCCGCGAGAGGCTGACAGCGCCGAGCGCATGCGCGCATCCCAGTCCATCGGCGTCCGGCCGGAGCCCCGGCTCCCTGCATGTGCATGTAAATTTTCCGGTGAGAAATCTCTGACGACCGGCACTAGCAAAATTGCAAAGTGCAAAACTGGAATTATGCAAGAGACATCATGGCATTTCATGGTGTTTGCGACGCCTTTTTTCTCAGTTTCGGCAGTATCTTAAATAAACATTGTGAAGAAGCAAAACTATATAAGAAGTCAATAATAAGACATGAACTAACAAATTAAATTAATACTACTTGTATAGTCTGCTGCTAATCCAAAATACCCACAATCATGCAGGATTGAAGAATGGAAATCAATCATCTTGAACTGGTCCATGATTAAAAGGCAAAGGTTTGTTAGTGCCAGTAACTGGGATGAAGAGAACGCGGGCACCCAGGGATGCAGGCTGCAACGTAACAAAGAGGGCAGCCCATGTACACTGGACATGAACAACCACCACCGAAGCAATCAATCAGCTGCCATAGTAGGTTAAGTAGGAGTAGTACAGTAGGATACTAAAACATAGGAGATATATATTTATTCGGACACTAAATAAGCGCATGTGGTAGGTATATTCTGGAGAACTACTGTACGTGCCACTTTTCCAAAGAAGAAAAAAAAAACAAAGACTAGTAGTAGTTGATGACAGACCTTCAAACACACCGGAATGGTAGGTCACAAACAGAGTTGGTAATCATGCTCGTAGAAGAGAGAAGACCAGATTCCTCATTTAAAAACACAATCCAACGCTAGCATCGATATACAAAGGGTTTTTGTGATGACAGAAACAGAGCTAATGAGCAAGGTAGCACACATATAGCTATTTTGCTCAAGGGACGGCCCACATGCAAGATTGCGGTTTTTGGCAAGTAGCGGTAGCGGGGATCAATGATCCAGCAGAATGGTCCACCCCCGCAGGGGCAGCAGTAGCACTGGCTTGTGCTAAGCTACCCTGCCTACCCATAATGTGTCATGTGTGGATGACAGAATTGACTGAGGCCACGGACCCATGTGTCCTATACTGTAGTGGAGACCAGCAGAGGACGAATTCGCGGAGGACATGCAAGTTTGCCACTTGCGGCCGTAGGACCTCAGATTAGTCAAAATCTCATACTGTCAACTTCTAAACTCAAGAGTAGAGCATGTATACGTAATATGGCCACTGCAACCTCTCTCTCTCGCGCGCACACACACATGTGCAGTAGATTAAGAAAGGGCGTGCTGATTTTATGGTGGCATGATGAATAACGTGCAACCACCGGACTGTTCATTCGGCTGTCATCATCATCTATCCTTTTTTCTGGGCAGGTGAGGCTTTGATCGCAAGCAATTAAGAAGGCCGCGAGGGTCCCCCGCAAAAAAAAGAAAAAGAAAAAAGGGCCGCGAGGGACAACGAGGCACAGACATGGCTCGAGGTGAATGCCTGCTTGCAGCAGCCGAGTGCAGCGTTTTGGTCATGAATTTTTTTCCCACATGCAGTATACACCTATATGATGCTGTGGATTTTCTTTTATTTTTCAGAACTTTTGAAACATAGGAACCATTATTTTCGAACTTTTGAAGAAAAAAAAAAAACTCCATGAAGGACCAAAAGGCCTTTCCCATTAGGGCATGCGCAGCCGGGTAAGAGGCGAGCACTTTTAGGTGGGATCATGGCGGGGAAGTGGTTCGGCACTCACCGCTCACCGCTCACCACGACAACTCATACCCAACATTATTCTACTTGGAGCAGCCCCACCCCCCAATCTTGCATGCTTGCCAGGTACTATGAGATGTACTAGTAGCATGAACATAAACGTCGATGTAGTACTACTTGCTGCTATGCGTACTATAGTAGATAGATGCGAAAATGACTTTTGGAGCTCGGCCTTCATGAAGACCAAAATTCATTAAAACTCATATATTTACATTTTTAAAAAATCTGAAAGAAATACGGATATACATGAAGGCATAACACACATGTGTGTACATTTTTAAAACAAAATACATTGAAATGAGTTATATGCAAAAAAGATAAATTTATGGCTTTTTAACCCATGATACTATTTATCATAAAAGTACATGAATTTGTTCTTTTTTACACATATCGCATCTTAAGGCGTTTCATCCTGGATTTTTGCACACATATACATTTCATTCTTGTGTAGTTGCATATTGTTTTTCAGTTTTTTTTAAACCAAAAAAATTGAATTTTTTTCAAATAAAGGGTTTCATGAAGGCCGATCTCCAAAACGCCCTACTCAGATAGATAGGAGTACTAGCTTCATCGTGCATTTGTTCCACTTGCCAGGGTATTGACTTTGGTTTACAGTGGGGCAACACTTGGGACGCGGCACATGGCACTTGTACCTTGTAGAGGAGCATTTGCGCACCTCTTTACACGCCCAACAGCGCACACGGGTAGTACATACTAGCACTAGCACTAGCACCGGAGGGCATTTCCCACGGCCACAGCAGAAGCAGCCCCCAAATGTACTGTATGGCAATGACAGATATGGCGCCAAGAGTACGTAGTACACCAAACGAGGAGCCTTTCATACTATTCAATGTGCCCCGGCAAATTGCGTTTGCGTTTCTGGATCGGAATGTGAAACCCAGCATTTTATTTTTGGCACGCACCCAGCCAGCCTGAGTAGGCGTAGGCAGTGAGGTGAGGTGAGCTGAGGACCATCATCGCTTTACAGCCCAGACCTCGCAGCCATCGCACCACTCCCTCCGAGTCCGACCACACTTGGGCTGGGCATCATCAGAGAAAAGCCACGACGCAACAGAAAAGATGAAGAAAACAAATGACCATCAAAGAAAAAGGAACATCGCCGAAAAGAGAGAGAGAGAGCAGGGAAAAAGCGCGCCACAACTACTTCCCCGACACATGCTGGTCACATCGAATTCTCTCTCTTTTCCGCCATGGCGAGAGGAATTTTCCAGTAATTAAACTGCCGCGCATCTACCGTTCTATGTAGCCTAGGTGTAGGTGTAGCCACCTGCTTGCGGACGACCATCAATGCCGGACAATTCCGGCAGAATCTTGCACTGCACGGTGCCATTCTGTGTGTCCCCGTCGGTAGCGTGAACGAGTAGTACCATCACTTATTGATGAATTTCTCGCGCGACGCCGGCCTAATTTTTGCCTATGATGGCGCACACGACGCAGCAATCCTAGCCAGGCAAAGCGGGTAGCAGGCAATGCAGTGAGCAGTGATGCTGCGAGTGCGACGGCGATCACGGTGACAAGGGCGGGCGGCGACGTATATTTGGTTTCAGAAAAGAAAACAAGATGATGATGATGATGGTAGGCTGACCGTGGAGCATGGCGGAGAGGCTGCCGTTGGGGAGATAGTCGTAGACGAGGAGCTTCTCGTCCTTGGAGAAGTAGTAGGCGCGGACGGGGAGGAGGTTGCGGTGCTCCACCCTGCCCAGCGCCTCCATGTGCGCGTCGAACTCGCGCCGCGCCACCGCCACGTCCTTGAGCCGCTTCACCACCACCGTCGTCCCCTCCTCCAGCACCGCCTTGTACGACGTCCCCACGCTCCCCTTCCCCAGCACCTCCGCCGACGCGCGCAGCAGGTCCTCCAGGTCGAAGCTGTACCCCGCGCCCTTTCCCAGGAACACCAGCCGGCTCGCCTCCCCCGTGCCGGCGCCGGCGGCCACCGCCGCTGCAGCCGCCGACCCTGAGGTGCCGCCTCCCATGTCGTCCTTGGACGATGACGTCATGCCGGACGCCGGCGGAGCGACTCCTCTTGCTTCCCCCACCGCCGCCGCGGATGTGCCCTTTGGTTGTCCCTCGCGGGCGCCTCTCCGCCGCCGGGACCTCGCGCAGAGCAGGATGGCGGCAAGCAGGAGCAGGGCGACGACCACGGCACCCACGACGATGCCGGCAATCTCCGCGCCTGAGAGCTTCCTCTTCTTGTTAGACACCGCCCCGGGCTCGTCGCCCGGGCTCATCCCGGGAGCCGGCGATGGGGACGGGAAGAATGGGCTGCAAGGGGGCAGCGGTTTGCCGCAGAGCTGGAGGTTCCCGGCGAAGGCGTCCGCCGGGAAGTGCGCGAGGGCCTGCGGAATGGAGCCGTTGAGGCTGTTGTCGGAGACGTTGAAATCCTTGAGCTCCGGGTTGGCGATGCTGGGGATTTTGCCGGAGAGGCGGTTGCCTTGGAGGCGCAGAGAGCGCAAGGATGTGAGGCTGTTGAGCGCGAAGGGGATGGGGCCTGATAGATTGTTGTGGGAGAGGACGAGCCTCTCGAGGGCGGCGAGCTTGGCGACCCCCGCCGGGATGGCGCCGGAGATCATGTTGTTCTGCAGGAAGATGGCGCGGAGGCTGGAGAGCTGGAGCAAGTCGTCGGGGATGGTCCCGATGATGCGGTTGGAGCGGAGCGACAGCACCTGGAGGTTGGGGAGGCGGGCGATGGTGGCCGGTGGGATGGCGCCGACGAGGCCGACCCCCGGGAGGCGCAGCTGCAGGACGGTGGATTGGGCGGCGTCGCACGTGACCCCGACCCAGGTGCAGGCCGGCGTGGAGGTGTTCCAGCCGAGCTTCCGCTCGTGCGGCGTGGCCGTGAGGAACGCCAGCAGCGCGGACCGCTCGCTCGGCGGCGGCTCCGCGAAGGCGAGGCATGCGAGCGACGCGACGACCGCCAACAGCACCGCCGCGGACGCGCGGGGCACGGCCATTGCGACGGACGGACGGGTGGGCGCGTCTATGAAGAAGGCATTGGGGAGCAGAGCCGGAGCCGGAGCCGGAGCCGGCTTATTTGTTGGGGGGCGTGGATTTGGGGAAGAAGGGAGTGGGAATGTGCGCGCCGGGGAGAGTTTTATGCGGTGACTGACTGGCGACTAGTAGCTGGCATCGACGACGCACTGCCACTGGCTCGAAATGGCGCGCACACACACTGCCACAGTGCGCGCGTCCGTGACGGCGTCGGGTGTGCGTCCGTGCGTCCGTGTGCCGCGCTGCCTCGTGATCTGATTCTTTCTGTGGATGCCGAGCCATGTGTTTGGGCTTGTTGGTTTCTGGGCTGGCCGGGTCACCCTCACGCGTTCGAGCATGTTGGTTCCGGGATTTTCAACGAGATCTTGCGCTTGGACGAGTACGAAGGATCAAGCCACCGCAGCTTGACACAGGTCAACGGTTTCCGTGATGCTGTTGATGTGTGCGGTCTCTGATCTAGGATTCACTGGACCGAGATGGACCTTTGAAAGAAGGGTCGCAGGAGGAACCTATACCCGCGTACGCTTAGACAGAGCTTTAACTACTGTGGGGTGGCTGTCTATATTCCCGAGTGCCAGATTAGTGCACAAGGTGGCAGCAACATCCGATCACAACCCTATCTTGCTTGAAACTGAAAGCCTACTGAGCAACCCCGTGAAACGAACTTTTAAGTATGAGATGATGTGGGAATCGCATGATGGTTTCCAAGAGGAGGTGCAACAACATTGGCAGGGCTCTGGAGTGGTCTCAGCAGCAGATTTAAAAAGGAAGATAGACGCGCTGTCAAAAGGGCTCGGGCGCTGGGATACAAATACTTTCGGTAACGTCCGGAAGGAGATAAAACGTCTGAATGGAGATCTAGCAAACCTACGAGCAGATCAAACACGTACCCAACCTTCTAGAGTTGAAATAAAAAATCAGGGATAGACTGTCCGAGCTCTATTTCACAGAAGAGGTGATGTGGCGTCAAAGGTCTCGGGTATCATGGCTCAAAGAGGGCGACAGAAATACAAAGTTCTTTCATCTACGGGCATGCAAGCGTCGACGCAAAAACAGAATCCAGTCTCTGGTACGTGAGGATGGTACTACAGTTGATAATGCTGTTGAGCTAGAGCATATGATCACCGATTTCTACAAACATCTTTAGACATCCGAAGGTATATCCAATATGGAGGACGTACTTAACAGGGTTCCACGTAAAGTTACCCCGGAGATGAATAATCTGCTTACATCAGAGTTTACTCAAGAAGAGGTGAAGGAAGCTTTATTTCAAATGGCACCCACCAAAGCGCCAGGGCCTGATGGATTTCCAGCCCATTTTTTCCAACGCCACTGGAATGTATGTGGCACCGACATCACTGCAGTCACCTTAAAAATTCTGAGAGGAGAAGATGATGTGGCCATACTGAACGAAACTATTCTGGTATTGATACCAAAGGTAACAAGCCCCACACTCCTCACCCTATTCCGTCCTATCAGTCTTTGTAATGTCCTTTATAAAATAGCATCCAAGGTCCTAGCAAATAGATTGAAATCCATCCTCCCTGAGATCATATCCGAAGAACAATCAGCTTTTGTTGGAGGAAGAATCATTACAGACAACATAATTTCTGCTTATGAATGTCTGCACTTTATGAAACGAAGCAAATCGAAGAGGAATGGGTTTTGTGCCTTGAAATTAGACATGATGAAAGCATATGACCGGTTGGAATGGACATATCTGAGCGCTATGATGACCAAACTGGGTTTTGCACCATCTTGGGTTGATCTTATCATGCGGATGGTGAGCTCAGTTACGTTCTCAGTCTTATTTAACGGGAAGAAACTAAACAATTCAGTCCTACGAGAGGAATTCGACAGGGAGATCCACTATCACCCTATCTCTTTTTGTTGGCAGCAGAGGGCCTTTCGTGCCTCCTCAAAAACCACAATGAATCATCGCCTATTCACGGAATTAAAGTGGCACCAACGGCTCCGTCGGTAAGCCACTTACTGTTTGCTGATGATAGCCTGCTGTTTTTCAAATCGAGCTGTCAGGGAGCTACTATGGTATCTTCTTTGTTGGAAACCTATTGTAACGCTTCGGGACAAAGAATTAACCAATCTAAGTCCTCCATTTTCTTCAGCAAAGGGTGTTCAGATGCAGAGAAAGAGAGTATCAAAAACATTCTCAATGTGCACAATGAGAGTCTGAATGACAAATATTTGGGCATGCCCACAGATGTTGGCAGCAGCAAAAATGGGGCGTTTAAATATCTGAAAGGTAGGGTTTTGGGATAAAGTGAAAGGATGGATGGAAAAGATATTATCCTCAAGAGGGAAAGAAGTTCTTATAAAGTCCATTGCGCAAGCAGTCCCGGTTTTCTCTATGGCATGCTTTAAATTGCCCCGTGGATTGTGCCTCCCGATGAAAGGAAGACCAGCTGGGTATCGTGGGAGGTGATGACACAGCCTAAGTATGAAGGTGGATTGGGTTTTAAGGATATTGAACTATTTAACCTAGCCTTACTTGCTCGACAAGCTTGGCGTCTGCTCAAGGCTCCGGATTCCCTAAGGGGCAGGATCCTAAAGGCACGATACTATCCCTCTACTTGCTTCCTGGATTCTCAGCTCGGGAATAACCCTTCACAAATATGGCGAGCAATCATCGAGGGGAACGAAATTCTCAGGCTAGGACTGATCAAACGAATCGGGGACGGCTCAACCACAGAGATATGGAACCACAATTGGCTCCCGGAAGTTGCTTCCATGCGACCTATTGCATGTCTCACGGCCCAACGTCCCACCATGGTGGCCGAGCTCATTGATCACACATCAGCCAGGTGGAACCGGGAGTTGATCACCTCAACTTTTCTACCGATTGATGCGGATGTGATTCTCAACATCCCTCTTAGCACCCGACACTATGAAGATTACTGGTCATGGTCACAGGAGAAGAAAGGGTTGTTTACTGTCAGGTCTTGTTATCGCATGCTCATAACTACTAAGCTCCGAAGGGAAGCTTGGCTCGCAGGCAATGGCGGCCCGGCGGATGTCACCAGAGAGAGGAAATGCTGGGATGAATTGTGGCGGATCCAGGTCCCTTCCAAAATCAAGATTTTCTTATGGAGATTGGCCCAGACTTCTCTACCCACAACAGATGTTCGACACCACCGCAATATGGCACCTACCCGGGCCTGTGCGGTATGCGGGGCAGAGGATTCTTGGATCCACTCCCTGCTTACATGCACCATGGCGCGCTGTGTCTGGGTACTGCATAATCGAGAGTTAGTAGAACACATGTTGGCGACTGCAGAACCAGACGCAAAGTCTTGGCTATTCTCCATGCGCTCATCAGTGTCTGCGATCGAGATGACCAAGATCACGGTAACACTCTGGGCGATCTGGTACGCCCGACGTAAGTTAATTCATGAAGGAGAACACCAAAGCCCAGGAGCTACACTAGCCTTTGTCAACCGCTATTTAACAGACTTGGAACTGAACAAGCCATCACCAAGATCAGCCCCTACACCAGTGCACTCCAATACTCGGCGATGGATCAAGCCCCCTGCGGGTTGGACAAAGATCAATGTCGACGGCGCAGTCTGCAAAGCTCCTCCCATAGGAGCGATTAGTGCAGTATGCAGGGACGAGCAGGGAGCTTATCTGGGCTCACCCGCACTTGTCTTCCATGGTTTAATTGATCCTCTAATTCTGGAAACCCTTGCATGCCACGAAGCTCAAGCTTCGGGTCGAGACTTACTACTGCAAAAGATTGCAGTGGCTTCTGATTGCCTGAATGCTATCCAAGATATCAACTCTAGATCTGAAGGAGTAACCGGCCCTATTATCAAGGAAATATTAGATGGCAAGAGTGACTTTCAACACATTTTGTTTACCCATGAAGGAAGATTATCCAACATGGAAGCTCACCACTTAGCTAGGAGTAATGCTACACCTACAAAGGCTTACGTAAAGATTTTACGTATTAATTGATGTGTAAGATTGTAATTGGTAATTGAGGGATGAGGGGCCCCACCCTCACTGAAAATCAGGGGGGAAGAGAAGAGTTAGTTTGGAAGGTTAAGTAAACCTTTGTAAGTTTTTGTATGTCTAACATTATTGCTTAGCTAGATATGCTTTGCATTTAGGGGAGGGACGCCATGTGTGGCTACTCGAACCTTTTGATACCACTATTATTCCAGTAATTCGTATTAGTGATCAATAAAGCAGTTTTCATCCTAAAAAAAAGGTTCCGTCGTACCACGGACGGGACTGTATATACGCGGGATATTATGCTCCAAAATGCTGCTGCGTACCGTACTCTCTGCACGAGTTACGCCGCATTTGTAGCCGCCGTCAATACGGATTGACCAGCTACAACACCTACTAAGCCCGTCTGGGATACACAAAGAGTGATTCTGTCCAGCCAAGACTTCAAAAAAATGTGAGTAGGCGTCGACGCATTTCACATTCCTCATCTTGATACCGCGTCATTCACCGTTTTACCTATATCCTCAAAACGATGAGCTTCATCTTGCTTTCTCTTATACACCTTCCACGGCTCGTGTGGTTTGGAGAGTGCAGCCGTCGTCACAAAAGAGCTTCCGGCAGTTTTAAGAAAGATGGAAAGAATGTCGTCGACAGAGAAATAGCAGCTAGCAACCAAACAACGTTGGAATCTTTAGTAGCTTGGCGCTGCAGTAAAGTGAAAAATTCCGCGCAAACAGTCCCATCGTTCGACCACGCAGAGGAAAAGAAAACACAACAAGGAAACGAGCAGATGGATAAGCCTGGATCGACAGCTACAGCATACGTAGCACGCGACAGCCGGCAAGCTCATCATGGTCTGCCGCCCTACGTACGCCCTCGACGGTTAACCGTTGGCTACGCCAAGATGGTACGCGAGGGAGATCGCCGATCGCCGTCCGACACCGGATCGATTATTAGGCCAACAACTAAGAGCACGTTAACTATGAATCCACTAGCTGGGAGTAGGACTCGCGCGCTCACGGCGGTGAGCATCGTTCACGGCGCGTTACGAGCTGGCGATCAAGGCCGAGACACTGTTATCAAATCATTTTTGTTGCCGTCTTGTCTCTTGATAAGCGCGCTTGTGTCGTCCTCGGTTCGCACTCGATGGTACAGCGACACCGGACTGGGTTTCGCTTCTACCAAACGACCCCCAGCTGGACACCACTTCCGGCTAAGAACATCCAAACAGGAACTCGCAAAACCTTCCTAAAGCCCACGCAGACCGCCCGGTTTAAAAAATAATCTAATCATTCATTTTAAAGGGGTCTCAAATGTCTGAACTGACCGGCACCCCTCGTACTCGTTTAAATATAAGGTGGATATAAGAAGTCCGTACGTGTTCGTCACGTCTGACCTGACAACACGATCCGACCGCAACTTGCAGCAAATCCACTCCTTCACCTATCGAATACATTTGCTCTCTCCGCTCTTCTTCTTCCTCTACGTCGTCCATCTCGCAGCTCCATCGTCGTGCGCGCTCCGTAACCGATTTGAGCGTCTTCGTCACCAGCGCCGGCACAACAATCATGTCTCTCGTCTTCATTGACAGGGACGTCGTCGCCGGTCGGACGTCATCGCGGTACGTCGGACAACTCCCGAGATTCCCCTTGCACTCTATATGTCTGATCTAGTTTTTTTATGATTCTTTTGGGAAAACGATGAGGAGTATGGACCAATGGAGCTTCATCAAATGAGTCAAGATGAGTTCTTAGATTTCGCGGATTCGGGCGAAGAATTGGATATGATCATGCTCATGAGCATGGAAGAGGAAATGGGCTGGAAAGTGGAGCATATTCTCAACTTCGAGGGCTCAATCAAAGCGAGAAGAACGATCACTCCAGATAGGGTATCCGAAGCACGGCTACTGCAGAAGGACTACCTTGCTCCGAACCCAACTTTTTCGGATGATCCATGGTTTCGCCGCAATTTTGGCATGCAAAAATCATTATTTTTGCTCATTGTGGAGGGAGTGGAGGCACGCGATGACTACTTCAATCTCAGAAGGGGTTGTTGCGGTGAACTTTCTTTGTGTGCTAAGCAGAAGTGCACGACTGCTCTAAGGATGCTTACACTTGGTACTGTCGCAGATAC
The DNA here is from genome assembly GCF_904849725.1 of Hordeum vulgare subsp. vulgare. NCBI lineage: Eukaryota > Viridiplantae > Streptophyta > Magnoliopsida > Poales > Poaceae > Hordeum > Hordeum vulgare. Next base: position 357,816,514 of record NC_058520.1, read on the forward strand.
CGTTGGTGAGATGGTCAGGATGGGGGAGATCGCATGCCTAAGGACTACTATCCAGTTTGTCCGCGTTGTGATGCACATGTTTAGAGAAGTTATTGGCTATTGGAGAGGCCACAGAGTTTTTAGGAATGCTCGGATCAATTGATTGCATGCATTGGCAATGTAAGAACTGCCCAAACATTTGCGGGGAATGCATCAAGGTCACACCAAAAATTCCACTATCATACTAAAAGCGGTGGCGTCACATAATTTATGAATTTGGCATGCTTTCTTTAAAATGTCAGGTTCTCATAATGACATCAATGTGCTTCAACGATCTCCGCTGTTCACGAGGCTTTGCAATAGGGAATCATCGAAGTGCAACTACACCGTCAACGGTCATGACTACTACATGTGATACTATCTTGCCGATTGCATATATCCTTAGTTGGCGGCGTTTGTGAAGACCATATCCGACCCATAAGGCACGAAACAAAAGCACTTTACAACAATGCAGGAATCAAGTAGGAAGGGTGTGGAAAGGGCATTCATAGTGATTCAAACTTGTTGGGGAATTGTTTGTGGAGCTGCAATGATGTCGGAATGAGAAACTTTATGACGGTTGATGACATGTAGTGTTATTTTGCACAATATGATTGTCGAGGATGAGGGTGACGGTGTTTCCCGGACCAATGATTTTCAAGCGGCGGGAGAACAAGTTCAAATCCCGAAAGATCAAGATGCAACAACTTATGAACTTTCTACACAAGTATCAGAATCTTCAAGATCATAATGTTGACGCGCAACTACTCAGTGATCTTATGGACCATGTGTGACCTACAATGAAAACCAAACAACTCATGATTGAGTTGTGCACTTTAAATCAATTTATGTAAATGTTATTTATTTTTGCTACCAAACATTTGTAATTTACGTGAGACATTGACGTGTATTATCGATGTGCATGGATTTGCATGAATTTGGGAGTCCAAATTTGAGATATATGGATGCTGGGAGCAAGATATGAGGGGTCGTTCGTAAGCGTCCTTGGGCGTGCCCGGGCGCATCTGCAGACGTATACGCGGGGGGGGGGGGGGGGATTGCCAAGTCCATGTAGGATCCAAAGAATTTTAGAGGGGGCTGATTAGATTACTTGAGCAAATAAAAATCTAGCCTTTTCCCAATTTTAAAGGTTGGCAAGTTTTAGCAATTCTATCAAGTCAAGCACAACCTACACATGCAAATCTAAGATTATAGTAGCGGAAAGTAAAAAAACATGCAAATGTAAGTTGAGGGTAGGGATAGGAAGATCAAATGCAAAGATGACATAGAGATTTTTGGTGTGCCTCCGATAGGTGGTTCTATCACACATCCACTTAGACGGAGACTTTAACCCACGGAGGGTAACGTGTGCACGAGTCCATGGAGGGCTCCACCCACAAAGGGTTCATGAAGAAGTAACCTTGTCTATGGCTACGTCCACGAAGGACTAGCCTCACTCGGAGTAGATCTTCACGAAGTAGGAGATCTCCTCGCCCTTACAAACTTCTTGGAGGCTACCAAGCGACACCTAACCAATCTAGGAGACACCACTCTCAAAAAGGTAATAGGTATGGTATGGATGATGAACTCCTTGCTCTTGTGCTTCAAAAGTTAGTCTCCTCAACACTCAATCAATCTCTCATAGATTTGGCTTGGTAGAAGAGACTGATTGGATGGAAAGCAACTTGAGTAGGATAGAAATGCAGATTCGTAGTGTTGGAGTGGAAGATCTTGATCTCAACACATGAGTAGGTGGCTTGATGACCCACAATTATAGGGGATCTATCATAGTCCTTTTGATAAGTGAGAGTGTCGAACCCAACGAGGAGAAGAAGGAAATGACAAGCGGTTTTCCGTAAGGTATTCTCTATAAGTACTGAAATTATCGGTAACAGATAGTTTTGTGATAAGGTAATTCGTAACGGGTAGCAAGTAACAAATGTAACAAAGGTGAAACAAGGTGGCCCAATCCTTTTTGTAGCAAAGGACAATCCTGTACAAACTCTTATATAAAGCAAAGCGCTCCCGAGGACACATGGGAATTTCTGTCAAGCTAGTTTTCATCATGCTCATATGATTCGCGTTCATTACTTTGATAATTTGGTATGTGGGTGGGCCGGTGCTTGGGTGCTGCCCTTACTTGGACAAACAACCCACTTATGATTAACCTATCTCACAAGCATCCACAACTACGAAAGAAGAATTAAGATAAATCTAACCATAGCAAGAAACATATGGATCCAAATCAGCCCCTTACGAAGCAATGCATAAACTAGGGTTTAAGCTTCTGTCACTCTAGCAACCCATCATCTACTTATCCCAATGCCTTCCCATAGGCCCAAATAATGGTTAAGTGTCATGTATTCGACGTTCACATGACACCACTAGAGGAGAGAGAACATACATCTCATCAAAATATCGAACGAATACCAAATTCACATGATTACTTATAGCAAGACTTATCCCATGTCCCCATGAACAAACGTAATTACTCACAAAGCATATTCATGTTCATAATCAGAGGAGTATTAATAATCATTAAGGATCTGAACATATGATCTTCCACCAAGTAAACCAACTAGCATCAACTACAAGGAGTAATCAACACTACTAGCAACCCCAGGTACCAATCTGAGGTTTGAGACAAAGATTGGATACAAGAGTTGAACTAGGGTTTGGAGAGGAGATGGTGCTGATGAAGATGTTGATGGATATTTACCCCCTCTCGATGAGAGGATCGTTGGTGATGATGATGGCTTCGATTTCCCCCTTCGGGAGGGAAGTTTCCCACGCAGAATAGTTCCACCAGAGCTCTAGATTGGTTCTGCCGAAGTTCCGTCTCGAGACGGCGGCGCTTCGCCCGGAAAGTTCTGATATGATTTTTTTAGGTCAAAACCCTTCATATAGCAGAAGATGGGCACCGGAGGCCTACGAGGGGCCCCACAAGCCTACATGGCGCACCCCTGGCTTGTGGCCACCTGGTGGGTCCCTTGATGTATTTCTTTCGCCAAATATTTTTTATATATTCCAAAATAATTCTCCGTAAATTTTCAGGACTTTTGGAGTTGTGCAGAATAGGTCTCTCAGATTTGCACCTTTTTCGGTCCAGAATTCCACCTGTCGGCATTCTCCCTCTTCATGTAAACCTTGTAAAATAAGAGAGAAAAGGCATAAGTATAGTACCATAATGGGTATTAACAACCCATAATGCAATAAATATCGATATAAAATCATGATGCAAAATGGACGTATCAACTCCCCCAAGCTTAGACCTCGCTTGTCCTCAAGCGAAAGCCGAGATCGATAAATATGCCCACATGTTTAGAGATAGAGGTATCGATAAAATAAAATACAGACATGAAGGCATCATGGTTATCTTTAGAACAACAACACCTATTGACATAGAATATCTTATGCTAGAGTAACAATTCATTCACAAGGTAAAATATGAATCAAGAACTCTATTGAGAACTAACTAACTATGATTTCAGTCATTGAAGCAATTCCAATTTATCGCAACATATGAAAGAGTCAATATAAGAGCTTGTAAAGCAAATCCACATACTCAATCATCTTATGGTCTTTCATAATTGCTAACACTCATGCGGTACCTATGAGGTCAAAGTTTCAATCAGGCACAGAGAAAGATAGAGGCTTATAGTTTTGCCTCCCAACTATTTACCTCAAGGGTAATGCCAACAATAATAACTCATGATCACCCACATCCGAGTGGATATATTTGTCTAGATCATTCCCAACACATGACGCTTGCCAAAAGATAAAGGAGAAATAAAGGAAATGGTTAAGATCACCATGACTCTTACATAAAGGTAAGTACTAGAAAGTAAAGGTAATAGATAGGACCTTCGCAGAGGGAAGCAGAGGTTGTCATGCACTTTTGTAGTTGGATGCGCAATCCCTTAATGGAAAAGAACATCACTTTATATTACCCCTTGTGATAAAGAACTTTATATGTAGCCTGTCGCTTTTATTTCTTCCATATCACAAGTTCGTATAAAGTTTATTTTCCTCACACTAATAGATCACACATATTTAGAGAGCAATTTTTATTGCTTGCACCGATGACAACTTACTTGAAGAATCTTACTCAATCCATAGGTACGTATGGTGGACTCTCAAGGCAAAACTGGGTTAAAGGTGTTTGGATGCACAAGTAGCATCTCTACTTGGTGCCGAAGTTTTTGGCTAATATGGGGTGGAAGCAAGCGACACATGTTGAAGGATCTATAACCATATAAGTTCTATTTGGAAATAAGCAAACATAACTCATTATGTTGTCTTCCTTGTCCAATATCAACTTCTTAACATATAATATTTTAATGAGTGCTCACAATCATAAAAGATGTCCAAGATAATATATTTATATGTGAACCTCTCTTTCTTCATTACTTCCTTTTAATTGCAGCAATGACCAATAGCTTTGTTTGTCAACTCACAACAAATTTCGAGCAACATACTTTTTATATGTGAAGTCATCACTCCCCATAAGATCATTATATATACTATTTTGCTTTTATTCTATACTTCTTTCTATTTTTATTTCTCAAGATCATAGCAAGCAAGCAAAGCCCTCAACTCAAAACTACTCCTTATTATATAACTCTCGGACTTGATTACATAGGGGGACATAAAGCAAAACTCAAAACTAGATCACACTAAAACTTTATTCTACTAGATCAAGGTATTACCAAAAATATTGAATGGAGAAAAACGAAGAAAGTAAAAGATGTGATGGTGATACGATACCGGGGCGACTCCCCCAAGCTTGGCACAAGCCAAGAGAAGTGCCCTATACCCATGTGTTTAGATGTCTTCCTTCGGAGGTGGTGGTTTATATTCTTGGTGATGATGCCCCTCAGAATGCGATTCTCCTCCTCAAGCTTATTATTTCGCTGTCTGAGATCCATTATTTCCTTGCGAAGTTTTCCAATGATGGTTAGAGCTCCCATAACCCATGGATGTTCCATTGCTGCGGGGGGGGGGGGGGGGAGCAACACTCTTTTTCATATTTTCATAAGTCAGCCTCCTTCTCTTCCTCCGTGTCCTGCCCGAAGTGGTTGGCTTTGCTGAATGCTCCAGTCCCCGGTGTCAGGTGAAATGCACGGCTCTCCCTGGCCGACTCTTTCAAAGACATCTTAATCTAAACCTGCTGCGGAGAAAACTCAAGACGAAAGCAGGAGATATTGTCATGATACGAAGGTCAAAAATTTCGGGAGATTATATAATGAACTTTTACCGACCCTAAGGAGTATTCCACAAGAAAACGGAGTCCGGGGGGTACACGGGGTGGTCACAAGCCTGTAGGGCGCGCCCAGGGGGTAGGACGCGGCCCCTGGCTTTTCACCTCCTCGTGCACTTTTCGGGCTGCTTTGAATTTTCCTAAATTTTTAAATATTCTGAAACTGATAAAAATTGCCATTGGAAAAGTTTTGGAGTCGGTTTTCTTACTGTAACACGTACCTATTACTTTCCGGAATCTAAAACATTCTTATAGGGCTCCCTAATGTACTCTTCCGGAGTTATGGTATTGACAATATTGGTTTCAACATTTATGGGAGTACCTGAGATATAATGTTTGATTCTTTGCCCATTTACCACCTTCGGCGTTGTTGATCTTGATGGCACCAGAACGATATACTTCCTCGATAATGTAAGGCCCTTCCCATTTAGAGAGAAGTTTTCCTGCAAAAAATCTTAAATGAGAGTTGTATAGCAAAACATGATCACCTACATTGAATTCACGCTTTTGTATCCTTCTATCATGCCATCTCTTAACCTTTTCTTTAAACAACTTAGCATTCTCATAGGCTTGGGTTCTCCATTCATCAAGAGAGCTAATGTCAAATAACCTCTTCTCACCAACAAGTTTGAAATCATAGTTAAGTTCTTTAATTGCCCAATAAGCTTTATGTTCTAGCTCTAGAGGTAAGTGACATGCTTTACCATAAACCATTTTATACGGAGACATACCCATAGGGTTTTTGTAAGCGGTTCTATAAGCCCATAATGCATCGTCAAGTTTCTTAGACAAATTCTTTTTAGATCTATTAAAGGTCTTTTGCAAGATCAATTTAATTTATTTATTGCTCAATTCTACTTGACCACTAGACTAAGGATGATAAGGAGATGAAATTCTATGATTAATATCATACCTAGCAAGCAATTTATGGAAAGCGCCATGAATAAAGCGTGAACCACCATGAGTCATTAGATATCTAGGGACTCCAAATCTAGGGAAGATAACTTCTTTCAGCATTTTAATAGAAGTGTTATGATCAACACTACGAGTTGAAATAGCTTCTACCCACTTAGTAACATAATCAACACCAACTAGAATATGAGTATACCCATTGGACTTTGGAAAAGGTCCCATATAATCAAAACCCCAAACATCAAATGGTTCAATAACAAGAGAGTAACTCATAGGCATTTCCCGACGTCTACTAATATTACCAATTATTTGACATTCATCGCAAGACAAGACAAACTTACGAGCATCCTTGAAGAGAGTAGGCCAATAAAAACCAGATTGTAATACCCTGCGTGCAGTTTTATCTCCAACGTGGTGTCCTCTGTAGGCCTCGGAGTGACACTTGTGTAGGATCTGTTCTTTTTCATGCCCAGGTACACAACGTCTAATAATACCATCTATTCCTTCTTTATAAAGGTGTGGATCGTCCCAAAAGTAGTGTCTTAAATCATAGGAGAACTTTTTCTTTTGTTGGTAAGTGAAACTAGGCGGTGTAAATTTAGCAACAATGTAGTTAGCATAATCATCATACCAAGGAGCACTGTGCGAAGCATTTATGAGAGCTAACTGTTCATCAGGAAAGCTATCATCAATAGGTAGTGGGTCATCAAGAACATTCTCTAATCTAGACAAGTTATCCGCTACGGGGTTATTAGCACCCTTTCTATCAATAATATGCAAATCAAATTCTTGTAGCAGAAGAACCCATCTAATAAGTCTAGGTTTAACATCTTTATTTTCCATAAGGTATTTAATAGCAGCATGATCAGTGTGAACAATTACTTTGGAACCAACAATATAAGGTCTGAACTTATCACAAGTAAATACAACTGCTAAAAATTCCTTTTTCAGTGGTAGCGTAGTTTCATTGAGCACTGTCTAGAGTTTTACTAGCATAATGGATAACATTTAATTTCTTATCAACTCCTTGTCCTAGAACAACACCAACATCATAATCACTAGCATCACACATAATTTCAAAGGGTGGGTTCCAATCAGGTGGTTGAACAACAGGTGGAGTGATCAAGGCTCTCTTAAGAATTTCAAATGCTTCTACACAATCATCATAAAAAACGAATGGAACATATTTTTGCAAAAGATTAGTGAGAGGCCTAGAAATCTCAGAGAAGTCTTTAATAAACCTCCTATAGAAACCAACATGACCAAGGAAACTTATTATACCTTTGATATTTGTAGGACACGACATTTTTTCAATAGCATCAACTTTAGCTTTATCAACTTAAAAACCTCTTTCGGAGATTTTGTGTCCCAAGACAATGCCTTCATTAACCATAAAGTGACACTTCTCCCAATTCAAGACAAAATTAGTTTCTTCACATCTCTGCAAAACTCGATCAAGGTTGCTCAAGCAATCATCAAAAGAAGTTCCATAAACGGAAAAATCATCCATGAAAACGTCAACAATCTATTCACAAAAGTCAGAGAATATAGCCATCATACATCTTTGAAAGGTAGCATGTGCTTTGCCTAAACCAAAAGGCATACGTATATAAGGAAAGGTACCGAAAGGGCAAGTAAAAGTGGTCTTCTCTTGATCCTCTTTTGACATAGGTATTTCAGAGAAACCAGAATAACCGTCTAGAAAGCAAAAATGTGTATGTTTGGATAGTCTTTCTAGCATTTGATCAATAAAAGGTAGCGGGTAATGATCTTTCCTAGTAGCTTTATTTAATTTCCTAAAATCAATTACCATTCTATATCCTGTAACAATTCTTTGTGGGATCAATTCATTTTTATCATTAGGAACAACGGTAATACCTCCCTTTTTAGGGACACAATGAACGGGACTAACCCATCTACTATCAGCAATAAGATAAATTATACCTACCTTCAGTAGCTTTAGTATTTCATTTCTTACCACTTCCTTCATTTTAGGATTTTATCGTCGTTGGTGATCAACAACTAGTTTAGCATCACGCTCCATATCGATTTTGTGCTGACATAGAGTGGGACTAATGCCCTTAAGACCATCAAGAGTATATCCAATAGCGGCACGATGCTTCCTCAAAGTTTTAAATAATCTCTTTTCTTCATGCTCTGAAATGTTAACACTAATAATAACAGGATATATGTCCTTTTCATCAAGATAAGCATACTCCAGAGTATCAGGTAATTGTTTAAGCTCAAACACGGGATCACCCTTGGGTGGAGGAGGATCCCCAAGTATTTCAAGAGGCAGGTTGTGTTTCAAAATAGGTTGCTGATCAAATAAAATCTTATCTATTTCATTCCTCATTCATATACATATCATTTTCATGGTCTAGAAAATATTGTTCTAAGGGATCAGTAGGAGGCACAGTGATAGAAGCGAGACCAATAATTTTATATTTACTAGGCAATTCTTTGTCATGGGGTTGTCTATGAAATTTAGAGAAATTGAACTCACGAGACACATCCCCAAAACTTACAATAACCGTTTCTTTCTCACAATCAACCTTAGCATTAATAGTATTCAACAAGGGTCTACCGAATATAATGGGACAAAATCATCTTGTGGGGAACCAAGAACAAGAAAATCAGTAGGATACTTTATTTTCCCACACAAGACTTCAACATCTCTAACAATCCCAATTGGTGCAATAGTATCTCTATTAGCAAGCTTGATGGTAACATGAATTTCTTCTAGTTCAGCTAGTGCAATATCATTCATAATTTCTTGGTATAATGTAAAGGGAATTGCATTCACACTAGCACCCACATCACGTAAGCCATGATAACAATGATCTCTTATTCTAACAGAAACAACATGCATGCCAACAATAGGTTTATGTTTACCTTCAGTATCAGGTCTAGCAATTCTATCAGCTTCATCACAGAAATGAGTGACATGCCCAACAATATTATCAACTAAGAGATCTTTAACCGTAGCAATATTAGGTTCAACTTTAAATTGTTCAGGAGGTATAGGTGTTCTACTACAACTCTTACGAACCACAATTGAAGCTTTAGAATGTTCATTTATTCTAACAGGAAAGGGTGGTTTCTCAATATAAGCACTAGGAATAACGGGATCAGCATTATAAATAATATTTTCTTCTTCAAATTTAATAGGTTCAACTACTTTAACTTCAATGGGAGGATAATATTTAAACCACTTCTCCTTAGGGAGATCAACATGAGTAGCAAAGGATTCACAGAATGAAGCTACTACCTCAGAGTCAAGTCCATATTTAGTGCTAAAATCACGAAAAGCATCGGTGTCTATAAAGGATTTAACACAATCAAACTTAAGGCTAAAACCTGACTCATTACCTTCGTCGAGTTCCCAATCTTCAGAGTTGCGTTTAATTCTTTCCAATAAGTCCCATTTGAATTAAATATCTTTCTTCATAAAGGAACCACCACAGGAAGTATCGAGCATGGATTGATCATTACGAGAGAGCCGAGCATAAAAATTCTGAATAATAATTTCTCTCGGGAGCTCCAGATTGGGGCATGAATATAACATTGACATAAGCCTCCCCCAAGCTTGAGCGGTTCTTTCTCCTTCACGAGGCCAAAAATTATAAGGATTAGCTAGCGGGTTTTCTATCATACCCGAAGGAATTTCATAATAAATATTTTCAGTAGGTGCAGCAGGTTGAGGAGCATCTCTTTGTGCTTCCAGTCGGGGTGAATATACCCGTACAAGCCCCTCAAAGGATTATTTTCCATAGTGACAAGTAACAAAAAATTTCAGCACAATATATAATTTTTTCCTTACCAAGTTCCACTCACCAAAGGCGCTTCACTCCCCGTCAACGGCGCCAGAAAAGAGTCTTGATGACCCACAAGTATAGGGGATCTATCGTAGTCCTTTCGATAAGTAAGAGTGTCAAACCCAACGAGGAGCAGAAGGAAATGACAAGCGGTTTTTAGTAAGGTATTCTCTGCAAGCACTGAAATTATCGGTAACAAATAGTTTTGTGATAAGGTAATTCGTAACGGGTAGCAAGTAATACATGTAACAAAGGTGCATCAAGGTGTCCCAATACCTTTTGTAGAAAAGTACAAGCCTGGACAAACTCTTATATAAAGCAAAGCGCTCCCGAAGACACATGGGAATTTTTGTCAAGCTAGTTTTCATCATGGTCATATTATTCACGTTTGTTAGTTTGATAATTTGGTATGTGGGTGGCCGGTGCTTGGGTGATGCCCTTACTTGGACAAACATCCCACTTAATTAACCTCTCCGCAAGCATCCGCAACTATGAAAGAAGAATTAAGATAAATCTAACCATAGCATGAAACATATGGATCGAAATCAGCCCCTTACGAAGCAACACATAAACTAAGGTTTAAGCTTCTGTCACTCTAGCAACCCATCATCTACTTATTACTTTGCAATGCCTGCCCCTAGGCCCCAATAATGGTGAAGTGTCATGTAGTCGACATTCACATGACACAAGTAGAGGATAGACAACATACATCTCATCAAAATATCGAATGAATACCAAATTCACATGATTACTAATAACAAGACTTATCCCATGTCCTCAGGAACAAATGTAATTACCCATAAAGCATATTCATGTTCATATTCAGAGGAGTATTAATAATCATTAAGGATCTGAACATATGATCTTCCACCAAGTAAACCAACTAGCATCAACTACACGGAGTAATCAACACTACTAGCAACCCCGAGGTACCAATCTGAGGTTTGAGACAAAGATCGGATACACGAGATGAACTAGGGTTTGGAGAGGAGATGGTGCTGATGAAGATGTTGATGGTGATTGACCCCCTATTGATGAGAGGATCATTGGTGATGACGATGGCTTCAATTTCCCCCTCCGGAAGAAAAGTTTCCTCGGCAGAATAGCTCCGTCGGAGCTCTAGATTGGTTCTACTGAAGTTCCGCCTCGAGACGGCGGCGCTTCACCCCGAAAGTTCTGATATGATTTTTTCTAGGTCCAAACCCTATATATAGCAGAAGATGGGTACCAGAGGCCTGCTAGGGGGCCGACAAGCCTACAGGGCGCGCCTAGGGGGTAGGGCGCGCCCCCTGGCTTATGGCCACCTGGTGGGTCCCCTGATGTATTTCTTTTGCCCAATATTTTTTATATATTCCAAAATAATTCTCCGTAAGTTTTCAGGACTTTTGGAGTTGTGTAGAATAGGTCTCTCATATTTACTCCTTTTCTGGTCCAAAATTCCAACTGTCTGCATTCTCCCTCTTCATGTAAACCTTGTAAAATAAGAGAGAAGGCATAAGTATAGTACCATAATGTATATCAATAGCCCATAATGCAATAACTATCGATATAAAAGCATGATGCAAAATGGACGTATCATGGCTCTCTCTCATAAAATGAATGGGGCAAGTGTTGGCTTGCTGTGAGTGCTCTCATTATGAATGAGAGGGAGGTGGAAGGGTATATATAGGCATCTCTAACAATCCTAACACCCGCAATTTGATCGTACACTAACTGTACACGCAGATGCGTACGACAAAGATTAGGAACTCACGTGAAGATATCACCACACAACTCTATACACAAATTAAAGTCATACAACTTTCATATTACAAGCGACATGCCTCGAGGGCTCGAATACATAAGCTCAGATACAAATGAGTTAGAAGGAGCAAATAATAGCTGAGTACACACATGAGCAAACAAGTTTTGCCTTAAGATGGCTAGCATAAACATAACATGGATCGAAGAGGCGAGGCCTCATGCCTGGGAACCTCCTAACTACTCATGGTCGTCAGCACCCTCCACGTAGTAGTAGGCTCCGTCGGGTGATCACCCACAAGTATATGGGATCGTAATAGTTTTCAAGGGTAGAGTATTCAACCCAAATTTATAAATTCGACACAAGGGGAGCCAAATAATATTTTCAGGTATTAGTAGTTGAGTTTTCAATTCAGCCACACCTGGATATTTAGTATCTTCAGCACACTGATTAGTAGCACGATAATATGATAGTTTTGATAGCAGTGGTAACAGTAGAAAAAGTAACAGTAACAGTGATAGCAATTTTGTAGCAGTTGTAACAGTAGTAGAAACAGTAGTAACTTAACAAGAACAATATGTGAAAAACTCGTAGGCATTGGATCGGTGATATTGCTGGATGATATTCATCATGTATTAGTGATAACATAGGGCGACACAGAACTAGCTCCCGTTCATCGATATACTGTAGGCATGTATTCCGTAAATAGTCATATGTGCTTATGGAAAAGAACTTGCATGTCATATTTTGTCCTACCCTCCCGTGGCAGCGGGGTCCATAAGGAAACTAAGGGATATTAAGGCCTCCTTTTAGTAGAGAACCGGAACAAAGCATTAACACATACTGAATACATGAACTCCTCATACTACCGTAATCATGGGAAATAATCCCAATTATTGTCACTTCGGGGTATGCGGATCCTAACATGTAGTAGGTGCATATAACTTGCAAGATCGAATCAAGCACATAGATATAATGGTGAAAACACAGATGTGAAATCCTCGCACTCGGGCCCTAGTGACACGCATTAAGCATGGCAAAGTCATACCAACACCAGTCTCCGAACATACTGGATACTAGGGATCAAGCCCTAACAAAACTAACTCGATTACATGATGAATCTCATCCATCTCCTCACCGACCAGTGAGCGTACAAAGAAATTACTCTCTCTCGATGGGAGCATCATGGAATTGGCGATGAAGGAGAGTTGGTGATGATGAAGACCTAAGATTCCTCTCTTCGGAGCCCCAAACGGACTCCAGATCTCGCCTCGCGATGAAGAACAGGAGGTGGCAGCGGCTCCGTATCGTGAAACGCGATGAAACTACCTCTCTTATTTTTTTCTCCAAAAGTAGGAATTTATAGTGCTGGAAATAGGATCAGTGGAGCCCCAAGGCCCCCACTACCCACGAGGGTGCGCGAGGAGGGGGTGGCGCGCCCTGGTGCCTAGTAGGTGTCTGGGGCCTCCCCTCCAGTGGGTCTTCGTTCCAATATTTTTCTTTTATTCCACAAAAAATCTCCAGAAAGTTTCGTTCAATTTCGAGAACTTTTATTTCTGCACAAAAACAACACCATGGTAGTCACTACTGGAATGAGAGAATTTTCCATGAGTGAGTTCTTTGCCATGTGCCAACTAACGGCAAAGAAGGTCTTTGCCGTCAGTTTCTAAAAAACTGACGGTAAAGAACTAACTGATGGCAAAGATATTGTTTACCATCAGTCAGTTCTTTGCCTTCTGTTGGCGGACGGAAAAGAGGCCAATGGTAGACAACAAATAGACAAGGTGGGCCCCACTGGACCGTTAGCCAACTGGATGGCATGGATGTCGTCCACAACATATTTGTCGTCTGCCTTTAGTCTCTTTGTCGTCTGCTAGCACACAACAACGAGGATGGCAACACAACGGTCGTGCCACCCCACCCCCTCTCTCCCCCGTGTCCCCATCTCTCTCTCCCCCACCACCACACCACCTCTCTCCCTCTTCCCCCACCCGCAACCTACCACAGCGGCGCCCCACCGCCGGAGCCAACCCCCTCCCCGCGGCCCTCCCCTCCACCACCATGACCGTCCTCCCCCACCACCACACCTCCTTCCTCCCTCCGGTGAGTTCATCTTATTTCTTTATTTTTTTTGCCTTTTTCATTTCATTCCATCTGTTAGTTTAGGTTATTGTGTGTATTAATTAGGTTACCATTATTTTAGGTTAATTGGATTACTGTTAGTTTAGTGTTAATTAGGTTACTGCTAGTTTAGCTTAATTATGTTATTGTTAGTTTAGTGTTAATTAGGTTACTATTAGAAGAAGAGGATAAAGGAAAAAAGGAAGAAGAAGAATAAGAAGAAGAAGAGGAGGAGGAGGAGGAGGAGGAGAAGAACAAGAGAAGAAGAAGAAGAAGAAGAAGAAGAAGAAGAAGAAGAAGAGGAGGAGGAGGAGGAGGAGGAGAACAAGAGAAGAAGAAGAATAAGAAGAAGAAGAAGAAGAAGAAGAAGACGATGAAGAACAAGAACAAGAAGAACAAGAAGGAGGAGAAGAAGAAAAAGTAGAGAAGAGGAGAAGAGCATAAGAAGAAGAGGGCAATAATAGGAAAAATGGAAATAAGGAAGAAGAAGAAGAAGAAAAAGAGGAGAAGAGGAGAAGAAGAGAAAAAAAATAAAAGAAGAGGAGAAACAAGAAGAAAAAGAGGAGAAGAAGAATAGGAGAAGAAAAGAAGAAAAGAATAAGAAGAAGAGAAGAAAAGGAAGGAAGAAGAAGAAATAGAGGAGAAAGGGATGAAAATAGAAGTGGAAAAATAGTTATATATAGATATATTTTTCTGTCGGGATTGAATATTCGTGTTGATCGTATGGATTTAAATGTGTAGTTATTTCATAGCTTCGAGGGTTTGGTGTTCGACGACCTCCCCATGTGACTATATCCCCTACACAGTCTAGTGGTGAGAACTACTGCCATCTCCTCTCCGAACCTACCCTATTTGCTCTGTTCCGGTTGTCATGCCGATGTCACTTCATTCTATTTTCATGTCAAGTCTTGTAACCTAGGCGTCTCCCATTCCAAAGGGTGGCATCCATAAATATGCATGTCTTTGCATATTTATAAGTGTCGTCCTTTCGAATTGTCCATGTTATCCATGGACAGGCCGAGTATGTGTAGATTGGGTTTCATTTCCCGTGCTCTACTTTGGCTCGAGGCAAAATTTTGTCAGCGCCACCCTGTTGTTCTCCGGGTACACATTCTCTCGGCTTGTTGCCGAGACGTGTATCAGGAGAACATCAGGGAGGTGCTGCCAAAATTTTGCGTGGGATCCAGAGTAGAGCATGGGAAACGAACCCGATCTACACGTGCTCGGGTAGGATTAGGTCCCATCTTTACCTATTAGAGATGATTCAATCCATGAATGCCCGTTTCCCTTTTGTATGGTAGAAAATAAAATTGTGGCGTAAAAAATATAACAAAAGTAATTAGTTCTGTTTCTAGTCGCAGTTGCATTCTACATAACTTGATGAATATGAATTTGGTGCACCTATTGTTAGTGCAAGTACTATCATGGGTGATCGTGCATGGATGTACATCGGTCACACTAGTCAGAAAGAGATGACCAAAGAATGGTTAACAAAAACCAAGGGGTTTGTGAAAGCCGCATTTGCAAATGG
Source organism: Hordeum vulgare subsp. vulgare (assembly GCF_904849725.1). Classification (NCBI taxonomy): domain Eukaryota; kingdom Viridiplantae; phylum Streptophyta; class Magnoliopsida; order Poales; family Poaceae; genus Hordeum; species Hordeum vulgare. The sequence continues at coordinate 357,831,915 of NC_058520.1, forward strand.
CCAGATAAAATCCCGGTGCCCCTGTCGTGGGTGCGATAACTTTAAAAAGATGACATGGGATGAAATGGGTAAACACCTGCAAAATAGGGGTTTTACGTTTGATTATAAGGTGTGTACATTTCATGGCGAGTCTACCCAACGTACCAGAGCTGAGGTGGTTCGTCGTCGCACTGACTAGCATGGTACCGAGATCGAAGACATGGTGCAAGACTTTGATGATGCTCGGGATTCAGACGATGAGATGAAGGAATCTGCAAAGGCATTCTATGAAATGTTGGAGTCTTCAAAACATACTCTCCATGAGCACACCGAGCTATGTCAGCTGGATGCCATCGCACAAGTAATGGCTCTCAAGGTTAAACTCAGCTTGGGCAGAGAATGCTATGACGCGATGATGACACTATTTGGATGCTTGCTACCCAAAGGCCACGTCATGCATGCAAACCTGTACCAGTCGGACAAAATACTCCGTGTACTTAAGATGCCCTATGAGAAGATAGATGCGCATGAGAAAGTATGTGCCTTATTTAGGTTTGAGTATGCAGACTTGAACTATTGTCCCATTTGCAAGTCTTCGACGTATGTTGTGGTAGCCAACGGTATGGGTGAGAAGAGGCAGAACAAAATCCCCGTTAATGTTCTTCGGTATATGCCTATCATACCAAGACTTCAATGTACTTTCATGGTTGAAGAGATGGCCAGACAGATGACATGGCACAAATTGGGCAAAAGAGCTGAACTAGATGCAAATGATAGTAAGATGTTGGTACATACATCGGATGTTTTTGCGTGGAAGCACTTCGATGCATTACATCCGGATAAAGCGGAAGATCTAAGGCATCCTCGAGTCCGCGTCGCCACGGATGAGTTCAATCCCTTTGGTATGACAGTGACCCACTACAGTAGTTGGCATGTATTTGTCATCCCACTCAATCTCCCCCCATACAGATTATGCAACGAAAGAACATATTCGTGTCGTTGATATCCGGGGAAGAATATGGATGTGTACATGCAGCCGCTTAAGGATGAATTGCAAGAAGCTTGGGGATAATGGGTTCAAGACATATGACGCTGCTAGAAAAGAAAACTTCAAAATGCATGTCTGGTACATGTACTCGATGCATGACTTGCCGACGTATGCGTGATGACGAGTTGATGTATATACTTCTCGCCCCTCGTTGGACCCCAAGTGGAAAGTGGAGATGTAGTTAGTAGCAAGTTTCCCTTACATGGAGACTGTAAGGTTTATCGAACCAGGAGGACTCCTAGGCTCAACAAGTAGGTGTCTTCCACCCTGGCGCTAGCAGAAGACGTGGACCTGCACACAGAACAAATAACTTTGCTCCCAACGAGTATAGAGAGGTTGTCAATCTCTCCGGCCTTGTAGTTTCCAAAGGATCAAAACACAAGCGGGAAGGAAATAGTGATTGCAACAGAAAAGTAAATAAAGCGGTAAATAGTGGAGGTGTAAACAATGATGGTGATATGGACCGGAGTCACATGATGTTCACTAGTGATGTCTCTCTCCCAAAAGACGATAAACAACGATGCTAGGGCAAACAAATCATAGTTGGGCAATTGACATAATTATGATCGCACCGCAATGCTAATTATGCTCCTTGATAGTATGAGGTTCAATAGTAATGGGCAGTACGCCAAGAGAAGTAGAACGTTTATTCATCAGGATCTACTTACTAATCATCCACCTTGAGATATCTATCCAGAACATCTCTTCGGTATTAATTTGCGATCCCCACCCAAAGTGTAAACTCAAAGCAACGGACAACTGCATTAACGAACTATGCGTAAGGTAAACAATCCTTGCAACCATGGTCACAAGCACCTTTGTTTTCTCTGTGGTGGCAACAAGCACATCCCCTCGTCTCATATTTCTGTCACTCAAGCTAGACATCGAGGGGCCCGAACCCACAATCATGCATAACGCTCCCTCTTGGAGTTACGATCTACTACTTGGACAAAGCAATAAAAAGCAACAAAGAACAAGCAAGAATCACTAAGGAACATAATATAAAAGGATAATTAAATATATAACTCATAAAAATCTGAACATAATCTCATAATCCATCGGATCCCAACAAACCGAGCATAGCAATATCAAGAGAATTACATAGATGCCTTGATCATGTAGGGCAACTCACAAGGACTAACCATTAAAGCACAAGATTGGAGAGAAGACATCACATAGCTACTGGTCATGGACTCATGGTCCAAGGGAAACTACTCACGGCACATCCGAGAAGCGTCCATGGTGGTGGAGAAGCTCCCGGAGGTCAATCCTCCCTCCGGCAGGGTGCCGGGAAGAGGTCTCCTGACGCTCCCAATCTTGGAAGCACTGCGGCGGCGGAATGATGGAGAAATTCGCGTTTCCAGAAAGTCTGCGAGGGTTTCCTCACGGAACACTAAATATAGGCCAAAGGAGGGCACTAGAGGAGGTGGGGCCCACCCAGGTGACCTCCTGGCGCGGCCTGGGCCCTGACTGCACAAGCAGGCCGCCTGGGAGGCCTCTAGCCCCCCTCTGGCCCTCCTTCAATGCTCCCGAAGCTTCTATTTCACTGATTTTTTATATATATTTTTCTAGATTTTTTTGGGCTTCGGAAAATTGGGTAAAAGCCCTTGCAAAAAAGAAATCAACAGACAGAAGCTGGCACTCGGTGCACAGAGTTAGTAGGTTAGTCCAAATATGTGTAAAATGATATAAAAGTGTAGAAAAACATGTAACAATGTCACCCAAAAGATCATGGAACAAGTAGAAATTATAGATACGTTCGGGACGTATCAACATCCCCAGGCTTAATTTCTGCTCGTCCTCGAGTAATTAGATGATAACACAATAATTTCTGTGGTGACATGCTAACACACATATAAGAACTTCAAAGTAAAGCAAGTGAGATATGCAATTCAAGTCAAGAAAATAACAAGCAAGAGTCTATATCTAGTATTGAATTTAGCAAAGTAAGAACATAAAGGTGCAAGAGCTCTCACTCTACGTGACTCGAATGTTGCCAAATGGTGTTTGTGTGCAAGAAGTGGGAGATGGGTTCAGATATAAAATATTTTTTAATTGAGAACTTAATCTACTAAACCTCACACTTAGTCTCCTTTGGAATCTTATTTTGACTCATCCCCACACCACTTGTCAAGCACAAGTCCAAATGATCCTCTCCCTTTTGATTTTGAGCACTCATGCAATGAATGAGCGTAAGCAAGATATGTTGGCACTTAGGATGGAAAATAGAATAATGATGGGGAAGGAAGACAAAAAGGCGTGAAAGGCTCACATCAATGAGGACAACCATAGGCGAGAGAAAGCCAATTGATAGATATGATGTGTGGAGTAGGGATTGCCATGTAACGGATGCATCCATGAGCTAAGCTAAGCTCTCCAATGGAACTAGTGGGGGTGCATCCAACTTGTTTTCTCATGAAGACCTAGAGCTCATTTGAGGAGGCTCATCATTGGAATATGCGAACCAAGTTCTAGTGTAAGGGTCCCCACATAGTTATGCATGAATGATAATCTCTATGTAGTACCAATATAGTAATGGAGTACGAGTGTGGATCTTTCAAAAGGAATAGTAGTGTTGCCCCCTTCTCTCTTTTTATTTCTTTTTTTTGTTTTTGTGGCCTCTTTGGCTCTTTATTTTTATCTCTCATTTGTCCTCTTTGGGATCTTTTGTTTGTCCTCTTTGGGATCTTTTCCTCACTTAAGTGCAACACACTATATTTTACATGAATGGAAAGAAAAATCATCACACTTTATAAGAAGTTATCAACATAAAGATAAGTGAAAACTATCATGATATATGCAAATGTATGCCTCAGCCTGTGTAGCTGGATATGCAATGATACTAGCGCGTCATGTAGCAGTAATGAGGGCAAGGCCCAACTAGCATGCGACTCTATGGTCAAGCAAAAGCATGTATAAAATGAAGATCAAGTCATGATATGATGGATGTTACATGGCAATGTATCTTGGAAATGCCTTAGTAGGTAGGTATGGTGGCTGTTTTGAGAAAATATATAATGAGGCTTATGTATGACAGAGCGTATCATGTCATGGGTTTGGATGCACCGATAGAGTTTGCACCAACTCTCAATGTGAGAAAGGGCAATTCACGATACCGAAGAGTCTAGCAAAATATGGATGGTGGAAGTGCCAACAATCAGATACTCACATTAGTCCAAAGAACTCATACACTTATTATCGGTAATTCTCTATCTAATTAGGAAATTCACAAAAAGACAAGTACCCCGAGGAGGAATGTTTGCGGGTTTGGTTATCCTTGCGCATCCTCGACTCATGGTAACGTGAGGGTACTCTATATATTCCAACCCCTCTAGAGGTTAGCGACCAATTTAGTAGCTAGAGTTCTCAACTAATTTTTAGTTTTTTGAAAAACACATGGATTTCCCAAAATATGACACCTATCACTAATCGCTCAAGCTCTCGGCACCAATAGTCCAAACAGCACTCAAATCAATACCTCAAAACTATTGCAAGTTACTACTATACTTCAATAGCAACCTCAGTTACCTACTTATGCAAGACACACAACTCAGTGCAACAAGCCAACTCTCTAAACAAGATAAGCAAGATAACTCAAGAGAGTTCCAAAATCAACCTAAGTAAAAGCTCTTAAAAAGATAAGCATGAAAACTAAGAGCTAAGCATGACAGTATCTACGAAAAGATGAAGAACACACAAAAAGAATAAACATGAAAAGCTATGTTGTGTTCTAGAGTGGAATGGAGCATGTCTGTCTCCCAAACAAGTTAGGCTAGGTTACGAATTGTTATGACCAGCAAACTAACCTAAAACAAAACTAAAAAGCAAATAGCGGGACACTCCAAGCATAACACATATCATATGAAGTGATAAAAATATAGTATGGAGATGGATGACCTGATGATTGTTGATAGAGAAGGGGATGCACGGGGGCATCCCCAAGCTTAGATGCTTGAGTCTCCTTAAATATTTCTTGGGATGCATGGAGGCATCCCCAAGCTTGAGCGTTTGACACTCCTTTATCTTCTTTCATCATCTCTCTCATCGCAATACTTGAAAACTCCCTTCGTACAAAACTCATCATAAGCTGATTAGAGTAGTTAGTTCCCTTAGTAAAATAATTCAATACCCGCTGGAAATAAATATTCTCATAAAAGCTACTGCTTATCATGAATGCCAAATGGTTTTTGCAAATAAAAAGAAAGCTTAGGATTCGCAAAACAATGAAAACACAAAACATGGCAGAATCTGTGAAAAAAAGAACAACGGGTAGTAAATAGTTTATTCGGGGCACTTCTCCAACTCAAATAAAAAAAAATCAGAACAGATACCAAAAAGACAATTATATAGAACATTCTGTCAAAAACATTCAGATCAAAAAGATGACCTGGTGATTTTTGGCGATTTTTTCCGTCAAGTAGACACAATATGTTTCTGGACAGCATGTCACAATTTTTGAACTTTCTTGCAATCGGAGTATATAACTTGCCACAAAGCTTAAAAGTAAATATACAATGATGTTGCTAAAGTAGTAACACACATCACGACCACTAAAACAGAAAGTAAAAACATATTGGTTTGGCTCTGAACAAGCGCTCTCTTTTATGCCTTTGAGCTAGGCATAGTGCACGAAGATCAAGTGTTATCAACTCCAAAAGAATAGCTTGCCCGTGTAACAGACTCATAAGGTAGATTAATCCTCTTTCTAGGGAAGTGTTCCATTCCCTTTTTAAGAGGAAATGAGAATTTAATAATTCCCTCTTTCATGTCAATGATAGCACCAACGGTGCGGAGAAAAGGACGTCCCAAAATAAATGGACATGAAGGATCACATTCAATGTCCATAATAAGAAAATCAACGGGCACGTAATTATCATTGACAATAATAAGAACATCATCAATTCTCCCTAAAGGTTTCTTTATGGAAGAATCAATAAGACGAACACCAAAAGAACATGGATCATAAGGTTTCCAATCAAGCATATCATACATTGTTTTGGGCATAATGGAGGCACTAGCTCCAACATCACAGAAAGCAAAGCAAGATATATTATTCAATTTAATTTTGACCATAGGATCCCAACCATCTTCTATATTCCTAGGAATAGAAGTCTCTAGCTTGAGCTTCTCCTCCCTATCTTTGATAAGAGCATTGGTAATATGCTCGGTGAAGGCAATATTAAGTGTGCTAGTGTGGGGGTCTTTAGCCATTCTTAGCAAAAAGGTCATGACTTTGGAGAGACTACAATTGTCAAAATCAAGATTACTACCATTAATTTAAGTGGTAGTAATGTCATGTAAGCTCATTCTTTTGGTAGTCTCTAAATTCATATGACCTTCCTGTCCTATGGTTGAGGTATTAGCATCACCATTGATGGGTCCACTTGGACTAGGAGTGCGATGGGTGCTAAAGCTTTTGAGATCCTCAACAACTTGTATAGTAGCAATGGTAGTGTGTGTAAGAAGGCTCTTAATTCTCTCTTACTCTTCCTTTTCTCTAGCCCATCTCTCTTTAAGTTTGGCTAGCATTCTTATGTTCTCATTAATTTGGACTTGGATAGCATTCATGGGTGTGGTGTTCCTTTCCTCAAGTGGGGAAGTTCTAATTTTAAGCATCTCTACATCATGAGCTATGTTGTCCACCTTGAAAGAGAGACTATCTAATTTCTCTAGTTTCTCTTCTACACTCTTCTTGAAGGCTTTTTGAGAAGTGATAAAATCCTTAAGCACGCTCTCTAATTCAGAAGTGGAGTTTTTGGTGCTAGGATAATTGTTGTTGTCCCATAGTTGTTGGATGGGAACGGTCTAGGATTGCTACCAAAATTACTCCTATAGGCATTGTTATTAAAGTTGTTCCTAGAAATAAAAATAACATCCACTTTCTCTCTAACTTGAGCAACCAAAGAATTTAGAGGAACATCATGAGGATCAAAATGAGCTTGCTTAGTGAGTAGAGTCATAATCATGTCAACCTTACCATTAAGGGAGGAAATCTCCTCAACAGAGTTTACCTTCCTACCTGTTGGAGTTCTCTCGGTGTGCCATTGAGAATAATTTGTCATCATCTCGTCCAATAGCTTTGTGGCAGCGCCAAGTGTGGTTGACATAAAGGTTCCTCCCGCGGCCGAGTCTAACGGATTCCGCGAGGTAAAGTTCAATCCTGCATAAAAAGTTTGGATAACCATCCAAGTAGTCAAACCATGAGTAGGGAAATTCTTAACAATAGATTTCATACGTTCCCAAGCTTGAGAAAAATGTTCATTATCCAGTGGCCTAAAATTTATAATGTTACTCCTCAACTGGATAATCTTAGCAGTGTTGGAAATATGCCCTAGAGGCAATAATAAAATAGTTATTATCATATTTCCTGTTTCAAGATAATCGTTTATTATCCATGCTAAAATTGTATTGAATGAAAGCATTGATACATGTGTGGATATAAAGACAAAACAATGTCCCTAGTAAGCCTCTAGTTGGCTAGCCAGTTGATCAAGGATGGTTAAGGTTTTCTGACGATATGCAAGTGTTATCACTTGATAACTTGATCACATCATTAGGAGAATCATGTGATGGACTAGACCCAAACTATGAACGTAGCATGTGATCGTGTCATTTTATTGCTATTGTTTTTTGCGTGTCAAGTATTCATTCCTATGACCATGAGATCATGTAACTTACTGACACCGGAGGAATACCTTGTGTGTATGAAACGTCACAACGTTACTGGGTGACTATAAAGGTGCTCTACAGGTATCTCCGAAGATGTCCGTTGAGTTAGCATGGATCAAGACTGCTATTTGTCACTCCGTGTGACGGAGAGGTATCTCGGGGCCCATTCAGTAATACAATATCACATACAAGCCTTGCAAGCAATGTGACTCAAGTGTAAGTCACGAGATCTTGTATTACGGAACGAGTAAAGAGACTTGCCAGTAACGAGATTGAAATAGGTACAGGGATACCGACGATCAAATCTCGAGCAAGTAACATACCGAAGAACAAAGGGAATGTTATACGTGATTATATGAATCCTTGGCACAAAGGTTCAACTGATAAGATCTTCGTAGAATATGTAGGATACAATATGGACATCCAGGTCCCACTATTGGATGTTGACCGAGGAGTGCCTTGGGTCATGTCTATATAGTTCTCAAACCCACAGGGTCTGCACACTTCAGGTGCGGTGACGTTTTAGTATAGTTGAGTTATATGTGTTGGTGACCGAAGGTTGTTTGGAGTCCCGGATGAGGTCACGGATGCCACGAGGGTTTCCAGAATGGTCCAAAAATGAAGATTGATATATAGGATGGTTTCATTTGGTCATCGGAAAGATTTTGGGCATTACCAGCAGTGTACCAGGAGTGACGAATGGGTTCCGGATATTCACCGGGAGGGGCCCACCCACCCGGGAGTGAGCCTAGTAGCCCTACGGTGGCGCACCATCCCTTAGTGTGCTGGTGAGGCCAGCCCAAGTGGGCTATGACGCCACAAGGAGAAAAAACCAAAGGAAAAGAAAAAACAAGGAAAGAGGGAGGTGGGAAGGAAGGAGTGGATCCCTTCCCCCAAACCGAATTGGGGTGGGAGTCCACCTCCTCCCAATCGGCCGGCGCCCTTGGGGATCCCTTGAGCCCCAAGGCTAGCCCCTCCCCTCCTCCTATATATATTGGTGGTTTTAGGGATTTTGAGACACAACTTTTGCCATGTGCAACTCAAACATATACCATGTAGTTCTTCCTCTAGATCGGATTTCTGCGGAGCTCGGGCGGAGCCCTACAAGAGTATATCATCACCACCATTGGCGCACCGTCACGCTGCCGGAGAACTCATCTACTTCCCCGTCTCTCTTGCTGGATCAAGAAGGCGGAGATCGTCATCAAGCTGTACGTGTGCTGAACGCGGAGGTGCCGTCCGTTCGGCGCTAGATCGGAACGGATCATGGGACGATGGTTATTTGAATCACGAAGCTTAACCACTACATCAACCGCATTTCTTAATGCTTCCTGCTTAGCGATCTACAAGGGTATGTGGATCCAATCTCCCTATCGTAGATGAACATCACCATGATAGGTCTTCGTGTGCGTAGGAATTTTTTTGTTTCCCATGCAACATTCTCCAACAGTGGCATTAAGATCTAGGTTCATGCGTAGATGTAATATCGAGTAGAACACAAAAGTTTTTGTGGGCGTTGATGTTCGATTTGCTGCCCTCCTTAGTCTTTTCTCGATTCAGCGGTATTGTTGGATTGAAGCGGCCCGGACCGACATTACTCGCACGCTTACGAGAAACTGGTTTCATCGACCAACATGCAACTCGTTGCATGAAGATGACTGGCGGGTGTCGGTTTCTTCAACTTTAGTTGAATTGGATTTGACCGAGGCGGTCCTTGGAGAGAGGTTAAATAGCAATTTGCACATCTCCATTGTGGTTTTTGCGTAAGTAAGATGCGGTCATACTAGATACCCATAGCAGCCACGTAAAACATGCAACAACAAATTAGATGACGTCTAACTTGTTTTTGCAGGGTATGCTTGTGATATGATATGGCCAAAGACATGATGTGATATGTTGGATGTATGAGATGATCATGTTGTAATAGTTAATATCGACTTGCACGTCGATGCTACGGCAACAGGCAGGAGCCATAGGGTTGTCTTTAAACTAACGTTTGTGTTTGCAGATGCATTTACTATATTGCTAGGTTGTAGCTTTAGTAGTAATAACATAGATAACACGACAACCTCGATGGCGGCATGATGATGGAGATCATGATGATGGAGATCATGGTGTGGCGCCGGTGACAAGAAGATCATGCCGGTGCTTTGGTGACGGAGATCAAGAAGCACAAGATCATGGACATATCATGTCACTTATGAATTGCATGTGATGTTAATCGTTTTATGCACCTTATCTTGCTTAGAACGACGGTAGCATTATAAGGTGATCCCTCACTAAAATTGCAAGATGAAATTGTGTTCTCCCCTACTGTGCACCGTTGCGACAGTTCGTCGTTTCGAGACACCACATGATGATCGGGTGTGATAGACTCAACGTTCACATACAACGGGTGCAGAACAGCGGCACACGCAGAACACTCGGGTTAAACTTGACGAGCCTAGCATGTGCAGATATGGCCTCGGAACACAAGAGACCGAAAGGTCGAGCATGAATCATATAGTTGATATGATAGCATAGAGATGTTTACCACCGAAACTATACTCAACTCACGTGATGATCGGACTTGAGTTAGTGGATTTGGATCATGCACCACTCAAATGACTAGAGGGATGTATTTTTGAGTGGGAGTTTATTAGTAATTTGATTAGTTAAACTCTAATTGTCTTGAACATAGTCTAAGTCCACTTTACGATATTTTATGTTGTAGATCAATGGCTCACGCAGTAGCAACCCTGAATTTCAATATGTTCCTAAAGAAAGTTAAGTTGAAACATGATGGAAGCAACTTTGTAGACTGGGCACGTAATCTTAGGCTCATCCTACAAGATTGGAAAAAGAATTATGTCCTTGATGCTGCGCTAGGAGATGAACCACCCGCTACGTCTGACCAAGATGTTTTGAACGCTTGGCAATCGCGTAAGGAGGACTACTCAGTAGTTCAATGTGCAGTCTTGTATTGCTTGGAACCGGGACTTCAACGGCGCTTTGAGCGTCATGGAGCATATGAGATGTTCCATGAGTTGAAGTTTATTTTTCAGAAGAACGCCCGGATCGAGAGGTATGAGACCTCCGATAAATTCTATGTTTGCAAGATGGAGGAGAACTAGTCTGTCAATGAACATGTGCTCAAAATGTCTGGGTACTCAAACCGTCTAGCTAAGCTGGGGATTGAACTCCCGCAAGAGGCTATCACTGATAGAATTCTTCAATCACTGCCACCTAGCTATAAGAGCTTTGTGTTGAAGTATAACATGCAAGGGATAAACAAGTCACCCGACGAGTTATTTGCGAAGCTGAAAGTCGCAGAGTGAGAACTATTACATGCAAGGTAAGAAGGGTAACTCCAAGAAGAGCAGCAAATCTGTTGCCAATCCGACAAAGAAACCAAAGGCTGGACCTAAGCCAAAAACATAGTGTTATTATTGCAAGGGGATGGGTCACTCGAAGCGCAATTGCCCCAAGTATTTGGCTGATAAGAAGGCGGCCAGAGAAAAATCAGGCATATGTGGTATACATGTTATTGATGTGTACTTAACCAACTATTGTAGTAGTGCGTGGATATTTGATACCGGTTCTATTGGTCATATTTGCAACTCGAAGCAGGAACTGCGGAATAAACGAAGGCTGGCAAAGGACTAAGTGACGATGCGCATGGGAAATGGTTCCAAGGTTGATGCAACCGCCGTCGGCACAGTCTCACTTCATTTACCATCAGGATTAGTTATGAACTTAAATAATTGTTATTTAGTGCATGCGTTAAGTATGGACATTATATCTGGATCTTGTTTATTGCGAGACGGTTACTCATTTAAGTCAGAGAATAATGGTTGTTCTATTTCTATGAGTAATATCTTTTATGGTCATGCACCCAATGTGAGAGGATTGTTCATATTGAATCTTGATTGTAATGACACACATATACATAACATTAAGACCAAAATATGTAGAGTTAACAATGATAGTGATACGTCTCCAACGTATCTATAATTTTTGATGGTTCCATGCTATTATGTTATCAACTTTGGATGTTTTATATGCATGATTATGCTATTTTATATCATTTTTGGGACTAACCTATTAACTCAGTGCCCAGTGCCAGTTTCTATTTTTTCCGTGTTTTTGACCTTTTTCAGAAAAGAATATTAAACGGAGTCCAAACAGAATAAAACCCGCGGGATGATTTTTTCCATCACAGAAGATACGCAGAGGACTTGAGAACCAAGGCAGGAGACCTCGTGGTAGGTCAGAAGCCCCCTAGGCGCACCCTAGGGGGGGCGCCTGGCAGGATTGTGGGCCCCATGTGCCTCCTTTGCCCTACCTCTTTCGCCTATAAATTCTCTAAAATCCCAAAACCAAAGAATAGAGCCATGAAAATACTTGTCCGCTGCCGCAAGCTTCTATCTCCACAAGATCCCATCTGGGGACCATTCTGGTGCCCTGCCGGAGGGGGATTCAGACATGGAGGGCTTCTTCATCAACACCATTGCCTCTCCGATGATGCGTGAGTAGTCACCAAGGACGTTCGGGTCCGTAGTTAGTAGATAGATGGCTTCTTCTCTCTCTTGGATCTTCAATACAAAGTTCTCCATGATCTTCATGGAGATCTATCCGATGTAACTTTCTTTTGCGGTGTGTTTGTCGAGATCCTATGAATTGTGGGTTTATGATCAGATTATCTATGAATATTATTTGAGTCTCCTCTGATTTCTTATATGCATGATTTCGTATCCTTGTAATTCTCTTCGAGTTATGGGTTTCGTTTGGCCAACTTGATCTATAATTCTTGCAATGGGAGAAGTGCTTGGTTTTGGGTTCATGCCGTGCGGTGTCCTCACCCAGTGACAGGAAGGGTAGCGAGGCACGCATCATGTTGTTGCCATCAAGGGTAAAAAGATGGGGTTTGATGGGGTTATTGTCCTAGGGTAGGGTCATAGGCCTGCCCTGTGGGGCCTACCCAAGGACCACCCTTCATAAGGGACAAGGCCCTTAGTCAGTTCCGACTCAATTAAGGACTTCCCATCATCCAGTCGGTGACGATTCCTCCATCATCCAGTCGGAGATGAGCATTCGGAGCGTATCAAACTTACCGACTGGATTCGACTCTGTACATCGTAACCCCCCTCGAGGATAACGGTCATACGTTTCCATGTACCTTTATTAGCATTTAAGGCATACGTTACCTGTAACGTATGCAATTATTAGCCACTACTCCACCCCTGTGCACCGAACCGTTATGAAAGATAGCGCACTCTATATAAGCCACCCTTCTCCACTGGTGCAGGGGTTAGCAATTAAATGTAATCCATATTCCACTCGACAACAAGCTCCCAAGAGCACTGAGACGTAGGGCATTTACATCTGCCGTAGAGGGGCCTGAACTCATACAACCTCGCCGTAGCTAAGGCTCTGCCCATCCTTTCGTATCCTACACATCTACTGTGAGACTTATACCCACGACAGTTGGCGCCCACCGTGGGGCAGGCGTCTAAGCGACTTTTCGGTAAGTTTTCGACTACATCTTTTCATCATGTCGTCCGGTAGTGATTTGAGCATGTGTCGCGAGATCCTCTTTGGCACTCTCTCCTTCATCGTCGACGATTCGCCATGGCTTCGGGATGCCCCTCTTGACGTCGAGGCGCTCCCCGGTCGCGGGGCTACGCACTTCCGTGCCGGCGTTGGGTGCAACACGCCCAGGCGCGCCAAAGCGCGTCTTCACAAGTGGCGGTCCTCGAGTCGGTTGTAGTTGCGCCGCCGTCCCAGTGCTCGGATTCAGTTCCGACTGAGTTCCCTTCCGAGTACGTGGGTCGCGGGCCTGCAGCCGAAGTGCACATGGCCAACTCCCATGAAAGCCCCCGCCCAACCAGGCGGAACGAGCACGAGGTCGGCGAAACCTCCGGCGCTCGCCGTCAACCCGCCGTTCTGCCAGTCGGCACACTCGTTAGAGCAACGTGGAAGTGTTCCGCACACCCGTCCTCAACCTGGCTGCCGCCGCCAAGATAGCCGATTCCCTCCAGCCGACTGATTCAGAGGCTCGCAGAGGGATCGAGCAGATCCGTGCCCTGCTGCACATGGCGCAGCAGAAAAATTCGGCGGTCTCCCAGTCGCACAACAGGATCCACAATAGCTCTGTTCACAGCCCCGGTTCTCATCAGCGACACAGGGGAGGCAGCCGTTCCATAAATCCCGAAGATCATCGTCGTTCACGCACCCCTCCGCGGGGTGGACCCTACGGGCCCCGACATCCTGATGATCGGCGTTCAGTTGGTAACACTTATGATCCAAGGCCCGACGCAAGAGGGCATATCGCTCAGAGGAGGGTCGACAGGGGCTGCGCCCACCGCCATGGTCACGATATGGACCATCCGAGTGGAAGCAGGACCATCGTCTCTGGTCCCGAGTGTTTCAGCCGAGCCATCCGTTCGGCTGACATCCCTCCCAACTTCCGATTGGCGATGGGGATCAGCAAGTTTACAGGAGAATCCAAGCTGAAACGTGGCTGGACGACTACCGAGTGGCAGTCCAGATCGGAGGAGGGGATGACCACGTCGCCATGAAACACCTTCCTCTGATGCTCGACGGCTCGGCACGAGCGTGGCTGAACCAGTTGGCCCCCTCAAGCATCTACAGCTAGGCAGATCTGGCCCGAGTCTTCATCAGGACCTTCGAAGGGACGTGCAAACGCCCTGCTGGCCTCGTGGAGCTCCAGCACAGTGTCCAGAAGCAGAATGAGCCCCTACGCGATTTCATTCAGTGTTGGACGACCCTCTTCCACACGGTGGAGAACATCACAGAGCACCAAGCAATCTGCGCCTTCAAGGCAGGCGTGCGGTACAGAGATTTGTACCTGTAGTTCGGTCGGACATGCGACATGTCCATGAGTAAGATGATGGAGATAGCGACATGCTATGCAAATGGCGAAGAAGAAGACCGCATTCGGAGCGGCAAGCACAAAGCAGTCGCCGATGGAGATGGGAACAACACTCGGAAGCAGAAGAAGAAAGCTCCGTCCACTCCGCAGGCAGAGGCCACAACCGTTACCAATGCCAAGTTCAAGGGCAAGGGGAAGGCTCAGTTCACCCCCAAGAAGAAGCAGTTCGGAAACCCCATCCTGGACCAGCCATGTCCGATTCACAAGAAGATGGATGAAGAGGACAACGCCATATATATCCGAAGCATACCACTCGGCAATGTCGCCTCCTGATCCAGGGGTTCGGCGAAGGGCAACCGAGTGAAAAGGGCAATGAACAGGATGAGGAGGACAAGGAGGATCCGTTCCCCCAAGTCCATGCAACACTGATGATTTTTGCTTACGTTGAGAGCAAGAGTCGACTGAAGCTGGTGAACAGGGAGGTGAACATGGCCACGCCGACCAACCCCACGTTCCTCAAATGGTCTCAGACTGCGATCACCTTTGACCAGTCGGATCATCCAGCACACGTACCCACCCCAGGGAGGCAGGCTCTGGTCGTCGACCCGGTGGTGGAAGGAGTCCGACTGCGCAAAGTCCTCATGGACGGCGGCAGTGGTTTCAACATCATGTATGCTGACACTCTCAAGGGGATGGGCATTCCGATGTCCAAACTTAGCGAGAGCAGCATGCAGTTCCATGGAGTCGTCCCTGGACGAAAGGCCAAGTCACTCGGCCAGATTGCGTTGGACGTCGTCTTCGGCTCCGACAAGAACTTCCGCAAGGAAAAGTTGACGTTCGAGGTGGTGGACTTCCAGAGTGCGTATCACGCAATTCTAAGCCGCCCGGCGTATGCGCGTTTCATGGCCTGTCCATGTTACGTGTACTTGAAGCTGAAGATGCCAGGCCCGAAAGGTGTGATCACTATCACAGGCAATCGGCAGCGGGCCGAGGAGTGTCTCCAGCAGGGATCGAGGATCGCCGATCAGCAGATGGCTGTCCTTGAGCTTGACGAGTACAAGAAGACAGTCGACCGCGCTGACTTGATGCGTTCGAAGAAGCCAGCTTCGGAATCCGCATTCCAGTCGGCGGGAGAGACAAAGAAGGTCAGCATCCAGCCGACGGACGACACCACTGCCCCGACGAACATCTCCACCACCCTCGATCCTAAATAGGAAGCCGAGCTCATCCAATTCCTCCGTGAGAACTGGGACATCTTCGCATGGAAGCCCTCTGACATGCAAGGTGTACCCAGGGAGTTGACTGAGCACCGACTGCATGTGGATCCCGCCGCTCGGCCTGTCCGAGAACGCCTGCGTCGGTCCGCCGCGCACAAGAGGAAGGCAATCGGAGAAGAGGTGGCCAAGCTTTTGGCAGCCAACTTCATTCGCGAGGTACACCACTCCGAGTGGCTCGCCAATGTTGTCATGGTGCCCAAGAAGGACAAGTCGCTCCGAATGTGCATCGACTTCAAGCATCTCAATAAGGTCTGCCCGAAAGACCATTTTCCGCTCCCCCGCATCTAGGGATGGCAATGGGTACCCGTTACCCGCGTACCTGGCGGGTAAAAACCCTATTAGGGCAAGGGTATGAGTGAAAAATTTACCCATGGGTACGTAAATAGGAAAATTTAAAACCCATCGGGCATAGCGGGTACGGGTATGGTTTAGTATAACCCGT
This sequence comes from Hordeum vulgare subsp. vulgare, assembly GCF_904849725.1. Taxonomy (NCBI): domain Eukaryota; kingdom Viridiplantae; phylum Streptophyta; class Magnoliopsida; order Poales; family Poaceae; genus Hordeum; species Hordeum vulgare. The sequence continues at coordinate 357,848,204 of NC_058520.1, forward strand.
ACCCGTGTACCCATGTACCCATGTATAATTTGACAAGTAAGGCATAAATATCATTTCTCCAAATATTAAATATATTATATGTACATTATTCGGCAGCTAGCCCACGTCACAAATCCTCCCATACGTGAATATGTGATACGTATCTAGGTGACGGATCTCCAGAATTGCCTCGTTCCTTATATGGTATTTGGATCAACGTGATTGACGTAGAATTACCATGCATGCCGCAGGCCGGCAGTATATGGATCAACGTGATTGACGTCTAGCTAGGCCTACATCTAGCAGTCAACATGATCTCATCTTATTGGCTTGGCTCACTGTCGCTCGCCATCGACAGCGCCTCCAGCCGCTTGCTGCCTCGCGCCAACACCATGGAGCCAGGGGATGATGATCATAGCTCGCGCGTGGAAGGGAACCGCGAGGAGGAGCTGCAGTTCGGTGACCACCACAGCCAGGAGCATGCCATGACTACCCCAAGCCCAGTCCCAACCCTATCGTCAGATGGTGCCTTCTGCCTCCGCGCGCCAGAAAAGAGCCAAGTCCCCGACCGACGTCAAGGTCTTCCACCTCGTGCTCCAGGGTCCAAGGTGCAGCACCGTCGCCGCAATATGTCCGAGACGTCCGTGAAGAAGGGACGCCCTAGCCTGCTTAGCAACGGCCGATCTGATGCTGCCAATCGCAAGAACAAGAGCAAGGCTATTTGTGCTAGGTGAGTATCGCTTTTGTGTATGATTTTATCATTACGAGCACTTATTTTATAGTTTAGATATCTAGATGATGTGATGCATTCGTGTATATAGCAGCGTTTATAGCAGCGTTCAGCTTCAGAAATACTGAAATATAGCAGCGTTTAGCCTTCAGCTATGGCGACGAGCACTATGTTCGTTTAGCTTCAGAAATACTGAAATATAGCAGCGTTTTGGTAGGGATTCTAGTGTGTAAATTCAAATGCTTTTGAGTGACGAGTAGGGATTCGAGTGTGTAAATTCAAACTCTAAAAAAATGTTTAGCTTCAGAATGAAATATTTTGTTTCAACAGCAATTAATATTTTGTATCAGTGCGAGCTTCTTAACTGAACCATCAAGTGTTTCTGAGTATTTCTGAACTATGTTCGTTTAGCTTGAAAAATTGTGGCATATTGGATGTTATGAAGTCATCTATAGAAAATATCAGAGGAAGTGTGGATATTGGACTGCCACAGAAAAAAGGATAGAGAAGTTTGAGGATATGGCTAAGTTTAAAAAAGTTAAAATAAGAAGAAAGTTGGTTCTTGATTGCAAAACTAGGTGGAACTCCTCTTTCATGATGCTAGAAGTAGCTTTACCGTATAGAGTTGTTTTTGAACGTGCAAAGCAAGTTGACAAGCAATATGATAATTTACCTAGTGATGAAGAGTGGGAGTTTGCTACAGATGTGGTGGAGAGACTTAGATTATTCTATGAGATAACCGAGTTGTTCTCAGGCACTGATTATGTTACAACTAATGTTTACTTCCCCAAAATATGTGAGATTAAAATGAAAATGAGACAGTGGGCCTCTTCTAGCAACCAAATTATTAAACAAATGTCGAAGGAAATGACTAGTAAATTTGATAAGTATTGGAAGGACATTCCAGATCTAATGGGGGTGGCTACACTTCTTGACCCTCGGTATAAGAAGCAAATGTTAATAGCTTGCTTTGCCATGCTCCATGGCATTGAGCCATCTTCTTATGAGTGCATAGAGTCGGTTGATCAATTAATTGCTAGACTACATGCGTTGATAGAGGAGTATGAAGTGGAAGAATATGAATATCAACCATGTGAACAATTGATTTCTTCAATGAAAGCTCCTGCAATCATGAATGTCTTCAATGACATTATCGCCAAACAAAGTCCTGCAACGGCTAGGCTACAAGATGAAATAGAGATGTACTTGAAAGATGGCCTAGTGACTTACACAGAAAAAATTCAATGTGTTGGATTGGTGGAAAGTATCTGGAATAAGATATCCAACATTAAGAAAGGTTGCGAGAGATATTTTTGCTATTCCTGTGACAACTGTTGCCTCAGAGTCGGCATTTAGCACAAGTGGCAGAATACTTAGTGATCATAGGAGCCGCCTAACTCCTCATATGGTGGAGGTATTGATGTGCTCCCAGGACTGGCTTAGAAACAAATACAAAGGTGGGAAATGAAAATTTTGTTATTTTTTTTCTTTATTTAAATATTGCTAATCATTGTCTCTTCATGTTTACAAATTGATTGTTGTAGATGCTCATAAAGGAGAAGCTAGCTTTTGGACTTGCCTTCAAGACATCCAAGAGGGCATGAAGGTTAGTACTTACCAACACATTTCATTTTCCAATTGAGTGTTTGAGTGCACCCACTACAATGCAAATTATAATAAGTTAACGTGTTCACTTTTCCAACTAGGACTTGTCCCTTTGAGAATTGAGGTGTGGAAGCAAGGACTCGTCGGTTCGTCGTCAAGAAGAATAAATTGTTGCACCTCGATCTTAGTTTTGCTATTGTTAGATTGCTCGAGTTTATTTCGATTGAACTTCTTATGGTGCCAAAATTTTATTGAAATGCTTGTGTTTGTGGTCTTATGTATGGCCAAGTCTATATTTAGTTGTGGCTCGTGAGTTTGTAAACTTAAACTATATAACCATGTGCCGGCATTTATGACTATGTGTTGCTACCTCCTTGATGTGTTGTTGTTACAAATAAGTGTTGCTGATAACGAATAAGTGGTGTCGTTCATCAACGTGTTGCTTTTTTATGAATACATGTTGCTGTCATGGAGTGTTGTAGTTTATAAATTATTACTATAAGTTGTCTTTTATGACTACATGATGCTCAAATTAATGTGTCACGAATATGGGTAATTTTACCAGCGGGTACCTGTTTACCCTGATGGGTCACGGGTATGGGAAAAAAGTATACCCGTCGACGGGTATGGGTACGGGTGATGGGTACATTTTTAGGTGACGGGTAAGGGTATGGGATGGCTCCACCCGTACCCAAACCCGCTGGGTGCCATCCCTACCTGCATCGATCAAATTGTCGATTCGACTGCGGGTTGCGAGCGTTTGTCATTTCTTGATGCCTACTCGGGCTATCATCAGATCCGTCTGTATGGCCCCGACGAATTAAAAACAGCCTTCATCACCCCATTTGGGTGCTTCTGCTACATCACTATGCCATTTGGTTTGAAGAATGCAGGAGCAACCTTTATGCGCATGATCCAAAAATGCCTCCTCGACCAGATCGGTCGGAATGTCGAGGCGTATATGGATGATATCGTAGTCAAGTCACGCAAAGGTTCCGACCTGCTGACTGACTTGGCAGAAACATTCGCCAACCTTCATAGGTACGATATCAAGCTCAACCCAGCCAAGTGTTCATTCGGCGTTCCCAGCGGAAAGTTACTCGGTTTCTTCGTTTCCGAACGAGGGACCGATGTCAACCCCGAAAAGATCGGGACCATCGTCCAAATGGAGCGGCCAGTCAGAATACACGATGTTCAAAGGCTCACAGGTTGCCTAGCGGCTTTGAGCAGGTTTATCAGTCGACTCGGCGAGAAGGCGCTTCCTCTGTACCGACTCATGAAGAAATCAAATACTTCGAGTGGACAGACGAAGCCCAAGTCGCATTCGATGACCTCAAAGTCCTACTTTCCACCCAGCCGATTCTTACTGCTCTGCTCAGTAAAGAGCCCCTTCTTTTGTACATCGCGGCTACAAATCAAGTCATCAACACGGTTCTCACAGTCGAACGTGAAGAAGGAAAAGCATACAAGGTTCAGCGGCCAGTGTATTATGTCTCCGAAGTCCTGACTCCTTCCAAGCAGAGGTATCCCCACTATCAAAAACTTATCTACGGGATTTACATGACTGCGAAGAAGGTGGCTCATTATTTCCAAGACCACTCGGTGTCTGTCATTTCTGATGCTCCGTTGTCGGAAATCCTCCACAATCGGGACGCATCGGGTCGAGTGGCGAAGTGGGCAATGGAGATGTTGTACTGCGACATCAAGTTCGAGGCCAAGAAAGCTATAAAGTCTCAAGCTCTGGCCGACTTCATAGCAGAATGGGTAGAACAACATCAACCGACCCACATCTACTCGGCTCATTGGACAATGTTCTTCGATGGGTCCAAGATCTTGAATGGCTCCGGCGCTGGCGTTGTGATCATATCGCCAAAGGGTGACAAACTCAAGTATGTGTTGCAGATACACTTTGATTCCTCCAACAACGAGGCAGAGTATGAAGCTTTCCTCTATGGACTGCGCATGGCCATCGCACTCGGCGTCCGTCGCCTGATGGTCTATGGCGATTCGGATTTGGTGGTTAATCAAGTGATGAAGGAGTGGGACATCAGAAACCCCACCATGACCACATACTGCAATGCAGTGAGGAAGCTCGAGAAAAAGTTTGAAGGTCTAGAACTCCACCATGTTCCGCGACTGAAAAACCAAGCAGCTGATGAGTTGGCAAAACTCGGATCCACTCGGAGACCAGTCCCGAGTGACGTCTTCCTCGAGCACCTCCACCTTCCCTCAGTTAAAGAAGATCCTTTCACACAAGAACCAGTACAACCAAAGAGCATGACAGATCCGACTGAAGTCGAAGTACCTGCTGTGGTTGATTTGATCATGGAGATTCTTGCTGTCATCCCCGATTGGACTGTGCCGATCATTGCATACATCCTGAGGCAAGAATTACCAGAAGACGAAGTCCAAGCCAGACAGACCGTCCGCAGGTCAAAGTCGTTCACTGTCATTGATGGCGAGTTGTACAAAGAAAGCATTTCAGGCGTCCTTCAATGATGCATCTCCCCTGAAGAGGGACAGTTAATCCTGGAAGAAATTCACTCGGGAACTTGCGGTCATCACGCCTCCTCGAGGGCAATCGTCGCCAAAGCATTCAGAGCTGGCTTCTTCTGGCTGCAGGCGAATGAAATGGCGAAAGATATGGTCGACCGGTGTGAAGGCTGTCAGTTCTACTCTAACAAGTCCCACAAGCCAACATCTGCGTTGAAGACAATTCCTCTTGTTTGGCCGTTTGCAGTATGGGGATTAGATACAGTCGGTCCATTCAGGACAGGCCAAGGGGGATTCACACATCTGTTGGTGGCAGCCGACAAGTTCACAAAGTGGATTGAAGCCAAACCCATCAAGAAGCTCGATGCCCTTACGGCCATCAAGTTTGTCAAGGACATCATCTCCAGATTCGGGGTACCTCACAACATAATCAGTGACAACGGAACAAACTTTGACTCGGACAGATTCAAAAGTTTCTGTACATGCCAAGGTATACGAGTGAATTTTGCATCTGTGGCGCATCCCCAAACAAACGGGCAAGCAGAGCGGGCGAATGGACTTATTATGCAAGGTTTGAAGCCTCGACTCATGCGAGAAGTGGGACATGCCGCCGGCGCATGGGTCACCGAGCTACCTTCGGTGCTTTGGGGTCTCCGCACAACCCCAAATAGATCTACAGGGCGATCCCCGTTCTTCCTCGTTTACGGAGCAGAGGCAGTCCTTCTGAGTGACTTGCTTCACAACGCTCCACGAGTTGAACTCTTCTCCGAAGCTGAAGCAGAGCAAGCAAGGCAAGACGGAGTGGATCTTCTAGAGGAGGAGCGCGAGATGGCACTGACACGCTCAACCATTTACCAACAAGATCTGTGGCGCTTTCACGCGCGACACGTCAGGAGTCGTACATTCCAAGCAGGCGACCTGGTGCTCCGAGTGGATCAACAGAGACCTCACAAGTTGGCTCCCGCCTAGGAAGGACCCTTCATCATCTCCAAGGTGCTGAATAATGGAGCATATCGACTCTACAACATCGACAGGGAAATGGACGAGCCGCGAGCATGGAACGGAGATCTCCTCAAGCGCTTCTACACGTGACCGTCGATTGAAGCAATGTAAAGAACAAGTATCGGTGAAGTAATACAAAGCAGATTGAGTTTTTGCAGATTCAAAATTCTTCCGCGGTCGCAGACTCCGGTATTAAAAAAAAAACTTAGCTGCGAACCAGAATCGCCTAAGTATTATCTTTCTTCGAGTGTGCACTTAACGTCGCACTCGGGGACTTAGCTGCGATCCAGAATTGCCTAAGTATTAACTTTCTCTGAGTGTGCACTTAACGTCGCACTCGGGGACTTAGCTGGGATCAAGAATCGCCTAAGTACAAATTTTCTCCGAGTGTGCACTAACCGTCGCACTCGGAGACTTAGCTGCGATCCAGAATCGCCTAAGTATTAACTTTCTCCGAGTGTGCACTTAACGTCGCACTCGGGGACTTAGCTGCGATCAAGAATCGCCTAAGTACAAACTTTCTCCGAGTGTGCACTAAACGTCGCACTCGGGGACTTAGCTGCGATCAAGAATCGCCTAAGTACAAACTTTCTCCCACTCTGCACTAAACGTCGCACTCGGGGACTTAGCTGCGATCCAGAATCACCTAAGTATTAACTTTCTCCGAGTGTGCACTAAACGTAGCATTCGGGGACTTAGCTGCGATCTAGAATCGCCTAAGTATAAACTTTCTCCGAGTGTGCACTAAATGTCGCACTCGGGGACTTAGCTGCGATCCAGAATCGCCTAAGTATAAACTTTCTCCGAGTGTGCACTAAACGTCGCACTCGGAGGACTTAGCTGCGATCAAGAATCGCCTAAGTACAAATTTTCTCCGAGTGTTCACTAACCGTCGCACTCGGGGACTTAGCTGCGATCACGAATCGCCTAAGTATTAACTCTCTCCTAACGTGCACTTAACGTCGCACTCGGGGACTTAGCTGCGATCACGAACCGCCTAAGTACAAACTTTCTCCGAGTGTGCACTTAACGTCGCACTCGGGGACTTAGACGCGACCCAGAATCGCCTACGTACTAACTTTCTCCAAATGTGCACTAAACGTCGCACTCGGAGACTTGTCTGCGATCAAGAATCGCCTAAATGGAAAGCTTCCTTCGAGTGTATCTCATAGATCCACTCGGAGGCTTAGCAGACCCTCATTGAGGCTCATGTAGATGTCAAGACAACTGACAATTACATGAGTAGAAAAACCTCATTGAAGCTCATGTAGATGTCAAGACAACTGACAATTACATGAGTAGCAGAACCTCATTGATTCTCATGTAGATGTCAAGACAACTGACAATTACATGACTAACAACTCGCTCCGAGTACGACCTTACAGTCGCACTCGAAGACTTAGCCGTGATTACGAATCGCCTAAGTACACAATTGCCTTCGAGTGTATCCTACGGATCCACTCGGAGACTCAGCAGACCCTCAGTGAGGCTCACGCAGATGTCAAGACAACTGACAATTACATGCTCCGCATGTTTGCCATTGGCTTTTCCAAGAAACGCCAAACAAAAACTCGAGCCAAAATCGTGTCAACAACTCTTTGGCAAAAGAAGAGCAAAAGATTCGATTCAAATTCAAAGTTCGCCTAAAGATAGTTGGTTCGGTGTAGATCAAGCTTATCCACACTGAACCACGAATGTGACGGCCAACAGCAGTGGCCAAAATTTCATACAACTCACACTCGGCATACGGAGGTAAACATTTTCTTAAACGTCGTCAGGACTGGCACTGGGACTGGCAGGCTCCACGAAAGTGTCGAGGTCGATCCCGTCTGCGATGCGAGTGGCGCTCTCAAGGAAGGTCTCCATGAAATCTTCGAATCGAAGCTTTTTGGTGTTGGCGACTTGCAACGCCTTCAGCTTCTCTTTGCGCGCCTCCTTGCAATGCACTCGGACCAGCGACAGAGCGACGTCCGCACCACAGCGAGCCGCAGACTTCTTCCACGCCTGCACTCGGTTCGGGACCTCCTCTAGCCGAGTCATCAAACCTTCCATCTCTTGCCGAGACTCGTCTTCAGGCCAAAGCTCCTTGTCGATTCGGGCGACGACCTCTCTCAGTCGCCGATGAAAGGTCCCACTTTGCCCAGGCAAATGTGCACTCGGAGCATGTCTCGATTGACGTCCTCGCCGAGTGGAATGTTCGGAAGAATCGACCGCTCAACGTCAGCTGCTTCAGCCTCAGCATCCATGCAAAAATCTGCAAAGACAGGACGAGGAAAAAGTAAGCACAGAATGAAATACACAGTCAAGAAGCACTCGGGAAAATAGAACTTACCACCGAGAAGCGCAATCATCTTGCTTGCCCAGTCACTGACGTAATTCTCCTGTGCTATACACTGCCTGTTCATCACCTGCATCTGTCCCATCAGCTCGGTTCTCTGTTTACCCATTTTCTCCATTTCGGCCACCAATGCCTTGTTTGCCTCATGAGACTCCTCCAAGGACTCCTCTCGTTCAACCAGAACACCCTTCAGACCAGCCAAGGCAAGAATTGCTGCATCCAGTTCCGCAGCAAACTGAATCTTTTCAGCCCTCAAGGCGTCGTACGCCGATCCCATCTCACAAGTCTTCTGCAAGTCAGCGCGAAGAGACAGTCAGACACATTCAACAAGGACAACCATAAAAAATCAAAGTTCTTCAGCCCCTGCCGATGCAAGCAGTTGACAGCGGTCTCGGGGACTACACCCAGTGGGTTCACTGAGAGTGACCCCACTGGCATGAACCTCAAACAGGTCCGCCCTATTGAGATACATAACAAAAAACAAGCCTATGAGGTTACTACTACCCGACCTGAGTATAATTACTCTCGGGGACTCATCCATTAGGTGCACTCGGAGTGCCCCCACCGGTAACATTCCAACAGATTAGTTTTGATCTGACCAAGTTAAAAGAAAATGTATATAAAGACAACTGCCGGTGCAAGCACTCGACAGAAGTCTCGGGGACTACATCCACTAGGTTCACTAAGAGTGAACCCACTGCAAAGTAATCCTACTATATCCGAGTACATTGCTTAAACACCCAGTGGGTTACAAGAGGAAAGTAAATACTTACTAGCCCACTTACTCGGATATCGTCCCGGAGTTCCAAGCTTCGCTTGTACACAGACGCGATGGAGTCGTACGCTCTCTTGGCATCACCCGCCATCAACTCCGCCTGCACCATGGCCTCCTTGGCAGCTCCCACCTGATCTTCCGGGAGGCGCCGGGCGTCGTACTGGACAGTCGACGGACCTGGCACCACAAGAGACTCCTTGGGCATCCCAAGTCCTGCTCCACTCGGTTCAGCAGCGATAAGTGCCGTTTCAGTCGACGACATCGTCTCAGTCGGTGGCGCGTCCATGGCAGGAGTAGTAACTGGTGGAACAGCCTCAAGGACAGGCACCGTAGCTTGCTCGGACCTCTCCTGGTCGTCCTCCTCCACGGGAATCGCCTCTGAAGGAAACCCGACCGAACGACGTGAGATCACAGGAAAAAGGCAAGACCAAAGACAGAATTCGTGAAACAATAATGTAAGATCTCACAGTCCGTATCCATGGGATGTGACGACGTTGTCCGTATCCATGGGATCGTCCCCCTGGCGTGGCAGAGGTGGCAGCTCTGTCGAGTAAAATTCACTCGACCAATAAGCGTGAGGCCAATCAAATACTGGAAGAAGATAGAAGAATACACTTACGCTGAGGCGACGGGGACGGCGATCCTCATCTGTGGCAAAGCCTTCCGAGGCTTGGATCCACTCGGTTTGACCACCTTAGAAGGCTGTCCCGCGGGCTCAACAGCAGAGTCCCTGGTCCTCTTTGTGCTCCGAGCGCTCGGAACCACGGGAGTAGCTGGCAAGGCACTCGGAACCACAGGAGCAGCTGGCGGGGCACTCGAGGCCGCTGGAGGAGCCGACGGAGCCGCGGGTTCGTGACGGCGTTTAGTTCGAGGCTCTGGGGGTGGGGGTGGCGAGCTCTATTCCCCATCTTCCCCCTCTTCTTCTCCGGACTCCTCCTCCGTCTCTCCACTGTCGGAGACGTACTCAACGCTCTCCACGCTGCCCTCCTGGCTACCTTCCTCTTCCTCGGCCGGATTCCCGTTCGAGACAGGAGAAAACCAGTTGGTCCACGCCTGCACGAGATACAGTCGGCAACATCAGACGTCGGACAGTAATACAAGAAAAAGCGATAAACCTAAGACAATTGGGTGCACTCGACAAGTTATACTCACCTCATTCGGAGGAGGGTTGTCCGCATGGAAGGGCTTCACTCGCCAAGATCCTCTGGGATTATCGCACGCGCCTGTGATGTTGAGGACCCACGATGCCACCAGCTCCCCGGTCACGCACTCGGAGTTAGTCCGAGTGGAGTCCTCAAGCCCCGTGTAGTGCCACATGGCGTGGTGTCGAGCTTGCAAAGGCTGGATACGCCGACCCAGAAAACCTCCAGCAAATCTATGCCGGTGACTCCCTTTCGGACGACCTCTACAAGCGCATTGACCAGAGGCTGGATCTGGATCTTCTCCATCTTCGTGAGCACGAGCTGCCTAGGCGGAGCCGGTCGGTCTAAGCTAAAAGGTGGTAGTCCAGTGGCGGCATTCGGGCCAGCAACGTCCTGGCAGTAAAACCAAGTCGACTGCCAGTTCCTAACGGATTCAGACAACTGAAGAGCGGGATAGCTACTTTTACTTTTGTTTTGGAAGACTAAGCCTCCGCAGAGCTGGAGGAGGTGAGTTTTGTCATCCGACTGGCTCAGCCTTTTGATGGTTTGAGATCTAGCAGAGAAGATGTGCTTAAAAAGCCCCCAATGGGGAGGACAGCCGATAAAACACTCGCACAACACGACGAAGGCGGAGAGATGAGCTATTGCGTTTGGAGGAAAATGGTGGAGCTGCGCCCCGAAGTGGTTCATTATACCTCTGAAGAAGGGGTGAGGAGGTAGAGAGAAGCCTCGATGCACGTATCTGAGCAGCAAGACGCGCTCCCCCTCCTGGGGCGCCGGCTCGGTCTCGCCCTCCGCCGGCAACCTCCATGTCTTGTGCTCGATCATGCCATGCTCCACGAGCTCCAGCATGTCCTCCTCCGTCACCGTGGAGGGGAGGAAATCCCCCTGGATCCAACCCGCCGGCAGTGCTCGTTGCCGCCGATGAGCAGGAGCCGCCGCCTTCCCCTTCTTCTTCCTCGCCTCGAGCTTGCTCGTCTGCCCCTTTGTCATGGTGGAGCCTGCAGACCCGCAATGGAGAAGGAGAAGGAATGAGCTTGAGATGCGCAGGAGGTGACGAGAGAAGCGGGGCAAGTGCGATCTATCACGCGAGTGCAACGAAAAACCCTCGCTGTAGAGGTTTAAATAAGGTTCCGACTGGGTCACTAGGAGGTGGCCCCGAAATCTTATCCCCCGACCGGTTGCTGTGGTATTAGTGGAAGAGATAAAGGCGCGGAAATCGAGGCGGCAAATATTACTCGATTACGATGTCGTCATCCCCGCCGAGCGCACGGCAACCGAAATTTGAGGATCCCGGAAAATCCGCCGCTGTCAGTTGACTGGTCACGTCAAAAGATACCGCGGAAGCACTCGGTCCTTGACGGTTCGTTTCGCAAATACATCCACTCGGATCACTGGTCAAGAAGATAAAATGGATCGAGGCAAACAACGCCAAAGTCGCATCCGTACCAGTCGGATCCGTACTCCAAGCATCGCTTCGTCGTTCCAACCCCAATCCATTCGGGGACTAATGATGGGGTTATAGTCCTAGGGTAGGGTCATAGGCCTGCCCTGTGGGGCCTATCCAAGGACCACCCTTCATAAGGGACAAGGCCCTTAGTCAGTTCCAACTGAATTAAGGACTTCCCATCATCCAGTCGGTGATGATGCCTCCATCATCCAGTCGGAGATGAGCATTCGGAGCGTATCAAACTTACCGACTGGATTCCACTCTGTACATCATAACCCCCCTGGAGGACAACGGTCATACGTTTCCATGTGCCTTTATTAGCATTTAAGGCATACGTTACCTGTAATGTATGCAATTATTCGCCACTACTCCACCCCTGTGCACCGAACCGTTATGAAAGGTAGCGCACTCTATATAAGCCACCCTTCTCCAGTGGTGCAGGGGTTAGCAATTAACTGTAATCCATATTCCACTCGACAACAAGCTCCCAAGAGCACTGGGACATAGGGCTTTTACCTCCGCCGTAGAGGGGCCTGAACTCATACAACCTCGCCGTAGCTAAGGCTCTGCCCATCCTTTCGTACCCTACACATCCTGTCAGACTTATACCCACGACATGGTTTATATCATATTGCATGAATTTATCTATCTACATCATGTCATCTTGCTTAAGGCGTTACTCCGTTTGTTATGAACTTAATACACTAGATGCATGCTGGATAGCGGTCGATGTGTGGAGTAATAGTAGTAGATGCAGAAAGTATCGGTCTACTTGTCTCGGACGTGATGCCTATATGTATGATCATTGCCTTAGATATCGTCATGACTTTGCGCGATTCTATCAATTGCTCGATAGTAATTCGTTCACCCACCGTAATACTTTATATCATGAGAGATGCCTCTAGTGAACACTATGGCCCCCGGGTCTACTTCACATCCTATATTCAGATCTACGAAAATACCAAAAATACTTTGTTGCACTTTTCACCTTTATATCTCACCTTGCAAATAATCGTGAAGGGATTGACAACCCCTTTTTCGCGTTGGGTGCAAGTTTGTTTGTTTTTGCGCATGTGCATTGGTGCCTCATCTTGATACTCCTACTAGATTGATAACTTGGTTCTCAAACTGAGGGAAATACTTATCGCTACTTTGCTTCATCACCCTTTCCGCTTCAAGGGAAAAACCAACACAAGCTCAAGAAGTAGCAAGAAGAATTTCTGGCGCCGTTGCCGGGGAGTATTCAAGTGAAGCATACCAAGTAACTATCGCAAACTCATCTCTTGCATTTACATTATTTGCCTTTTGCCTCTCGTTTTCCTCTCCCCCACTTCTAAAACGATTTTCCTTTTTAGTCGCTCTTCTTCTGTTCACCTTTTTGTTGCTATGTTTGCTTGTGTTGCCATGTGCCTTCTATTTTCTTGCATCTTCGCTTGCTAAAAACCTATTGATATGGATCCTCATCCACTTGCTAATCTATTTAAGAGATCCAATTATGTTGAACCAATTGCTAGTGAGTTTTGTGCACTAGATTATCTTTATGAAATTTTGCTTGAGATGCGTGAATGTGAAAATTGTGATGAAGAAATTTATGAAGTGATTCACGAGGGCTCCTTGAATGAAAAGCATGATTGCAATGGTTTCACTATAAATTCTATTAATGACAGTCATGCTAAAAATATGCAAAACCGTAAGCTTGGGGATGCTAGTTTTGCTATGTCCACTACTTGTTGCAATGATCATGATTGGGGTGATGATTTTTCTTATGATCTTGAAAACTTGTTTAAGCCTCATGATGAATATGATATTGGTAATAATGTTTGCAATAAGATTGAAAGTGGGTTTGGAGAAGTCAAGACTTTAGTTGATGATAATCCCACTATTTTTGAAGAGCATCAACTTTGCATGCATGTGGATCATGAAAAGAATATCCTATGTGATAGTTATATTTTTGAATTTGAATATGATCCCACATGTAATTATTATGAGAGAGGAAAATATTGTGGTAGAAACTTTCATGTTACTAAATTACCTCTCGTTATGTTGAGATTGATATTGTCTCTTTCTTCTTCCTTGCATATGGTAGTTATTGCTTGTCTTGATAATTTGTTTTCCTATAAAATGGCTATGAATAGGAAGTATGTTAGACTTAGATATGTTTGTCACATGTTTCATGATGCTCTCTTCTTGTCCTATTGCTATCTTTTATGTGAGTATCATTGAATTATCATGCCAAGCTAAGGGCGTTAAACGATAGCGCTTGTTGGGAGGCAACCCAATGAATAAATTTATTTTTGCTTTTCACTTTCTGTTTTGTTGACTCCACACCATCATGATTCTGTTATGATTGTTTTTTTTATGTTTTTAGTGTTTGTGCCAAGTAGAACCTTTATGATTCGTTTTGGTGATAGTTGTTTAATCATGCTGAAAAAGACAGAAACTTTGTGCTCACGAAATTATTTTTAGTTGTTATCCATAAAGAGCTTTTGAGTTGATTCTTCTTGCTGATGATTGATATGCAAATTTCTCTAATTGTCATAATTTTTCAGAATTTTTGGGATAATAGAGGTATACGAAATATAGAGATTGCTACAGACTATTCTGTTTTTGACAGATTCTGTTTTTGTTGTGTTGATTGCTTATTTTGATGAAACTATGGTTAGTATCGGGGGGGGGGGGTACTAGCCATGGAGAAGTGAGAATACAGTAATATAACATCAATCTAAATGGAAATCAAGTTTACTACATTACCTAAAGAGTTGGTGGTTTGTTTTCTTATGCTAATGATATCACGAGTTTCTGTTTAAGTTTTGTGTTGTGAAGTTTTCAAGTTTTGGGTGATGTTCTCATGGACAATGGAATAAAGAGTGGAAAGAGCTTAAGCTTGGGTATGCCCATGTCATCCCAAGCCAAATTCAAGGACACCAAAAAGCCTAAGCTTGGGGATGCCCCGGGAAGGCATCCTGCTTTCGTCTTCAATCCATCGGTAACGTTACTTGGAGCTATATTTTTATTCACCACATGATATGTGTTTTGCTTGGAGTGTCGTGTATTATAGGACTCTTTGATTTTTTTGTCACAATCATCCTTGCTGCACACCTTTTTGAGAGGGACATGCACTCATCGTGAATTTTCTAGAATACTCAATGAGCTTCACTTATATCTTTTGAGCTAGATAATTTTGCTCTAGTGCTTCACTTCAATCTTTTTAGAGCACGGCGGTATCATATTTTGTAGAAATAAAAACTCTCGATCTTCACTTATACCATTTTGAGAGTGCTCTCTCTAAGTAACTTGGTAATTGGCGTGTGCTATGAAATTAGTCCTAAATATGATAGGCATCCAAAGAGGATATATTAAAAACTTTCATATTCAAGTGCATTGATTAGTAAGAGAAGTTTGATTCCTCACAATTAGTTTTGAGATATGGATATGGTAATATTAGAGTCATGTTAGCAGGGTGTTGTGAATATAGAAATACTTGTGTTGAGGTTAGTGATTCCCGTAGCATGCACGTATGGTGAACCGCTATGTTAGGAAGTCGGAGCATAATTGATTTATTGATTGTCATCCTTCGTGTGGCGGTCGGGATCGCGCGATGGTTAACACCTACCAACCCTTCCCCTAGGAGTATACATTTAACACTTTGTGTCGATTACTAATAAAACTTTCACAATAAGTATATGAGTTTTTCATGACCAATATGAGTCCATGGTATAGACGCACTCTCGTCTTCCACCATTGCTAGCCTCTCTAGTGCCGCGCAACTTTTGCCGGTGCACAAACCCACCATATACCTTCCTCAAAACAGCCACCATACCTACCTATTATGGCATTTTCATAGCCATTCCGAGATATATTTCCATGCAACTTCCACCGTTCCGTCTCATAACATGTCCCGCCACTTTCATATTGCCAATGCATGATCATAAGATAGCTAGCGAGATGTTTCAACGTCATACGCTAAGCTAGATCGTTGCACATCCCGGTACACTGTCGGAGGCATTTCAGATAGAGTCATTATTGTTCTAAGTATTGAGTTGTAAGTAAATAAAAGTGTGATGTTCATCATTATTAGAGCATTGTCCCATGTGAGGAAATAAAAAAGAAGAGGCCAAAGATGCCCACCAAAAAAATGAAAAAAAGAGGCCAAAGAGCCCAAACAAAAAAAATGACGAGAGAAAAAAGAGAGAAGGGACAATGCTACTATCTTTTTCCGCACTTGTGTTTCAAAATAGCACCATGTTCTTCATGATAGAGAGTCTCTTGTTTTGTCACTTCCATATACTAGTGGGAATTTTCATTTTATAACTTGGCTTGTATATTCCAATGACGGGCTTCCTCAAAATTGCCCTAGCTCTTCGTGAGCAAGCAAGTTGGGTGCACACCCACTAGTTTTCTTTTTGAGCTTCTATACACTTATAACTCTTGTGCATCCGTTGCTCACATTGATATCTATTGATGGGCATCTCCATAGCCCATTGATACACCAAGTCAATGTGACCATCTCCTCCTTTTTGCCTCACAACCTCCACCACACTCTATTCCACCTATAGTGCTATATCCATGGCTCACGCTCATGTATTGCGTGAGAGTTGAAAAAGTTTGAGAAAGTAAGAGTGCGAAAACAATTACTTGGCCAATACCGTGGTTGTGCATGATTTAAATTCTCTGTGTGGGGATGATGGAGCATAGCCAGAATATATGATTTTGTAGGGATAACTTTTTTTGGCCTAGTTATTTCAAAAGTTCATGATTACTTTGCCAGTATGCTTGAAGCATTATTTTTTTCATGTCAATTGTAAACTATTGTTTTGAATCTTACGGATCTGAACATTCATGCCACAAGAAAGAAGTTACAATGAACAAATATGTTAGGTAGCATTCCACATCAGATAGCACCACGTTTTTGTGGCACTTCCACTTAGGTCATATTGGTGTAAAGCGCATGAAGAAACTCCATACCAATGGGCTTTTGGAGTCACTTGATTTTGAATCACTTGACACGTGCGAACCATGCCTCATGGGCAAAATGACTAAGACTCCATTCTCCGAAACAATGGAGCATGCAAGTGACTTGTTGGAGATCATACATACCGATGTGTGCGTTCCAATGAGTATGGAGGTGCGCGGCGGATATCGTTATTTTCTCATCTTCACTGATGATTTGAGTAGGTATGGATATATCTACTTGATGAAGCACAAGTCTGAAACGTTTGAGAAGTTCAAGCAATTTCAGAGTGAAGTCGAAAATTATCATAACAAGAAGATCAAGTTCCTGCGTTCTGATCGAGGGGGCGATATCTGAGTTTTGAGTTTGGTGCTCACTTAAGACAATGTGGAATAGTTTTACAGTTGACACCGCCTGGAACACCACAGCGTAATGGTGTGTCCGAACATCATAATCAGACTTTGTTAGATATGGTGCGATCTATGATGTCTCTTACCGATTTTTCATTATCGTTTTGGGGTTATGCATTAGAGACAGATGCATTTACTTTAAATAGGGCACCATCAAAATCCGTTGAGACGACACCATATGACCTATGGTATGGTAAGAGACCAAAGTCGTCGTCTCTTAAAGTTTGGGGATGTGATGCTTATGTCAAAAAGCATCAGCCTAAAAAGCTGGAACCCAAAGCGGAAAAGTGCTCTTCATAGGTTACCCAAAGGAGACAGTTGGGTACACCTTCTATCTCAGATCCGAGGGCAAAGTGTTTGTTGCTAAGAACCGAGATTTTCTTGAGAATGAGTTTCTCTCGAAAGAATTGAGTGGGAGGAAGATAGAACTTGATGAGGTTGTAGAACCTCTACTCCCTGTAGATGGTGGCGCATGGCAGGGGAAACCTCTGTCGAAGCAACACCGGTTGAGAAGGAAGCTAATGATGATGATCATGAAGCTTTGGATCAAGTTGCTATCAGACCTCGTAGGTCGACAAGATCACGTACTGGTCCTGAGTGGTACTGTAATCCTGTCTTATCAATCATGTTGTTAGACAACAATGAACCTGTGAATTATGAAGAAGCAATGGTGGGCCCGGATTCCAACAAATGGATGGAGGCCATGAAGTCCGAGATAGGATCCATGTATGAAAACAAAGTGTGGACATTGGAAGTATTACTTGGAGGTCGCAAGGCTATTCAGAACAAATGGATCTTTAAGAAGAAGACAGCCGCGGACGGTAATGTGACCATTTATAAAGCTCGACTTGTGGCAAAGGGTTTTTCACAAGTTCAAGGAGTTGACTACAATGAGACGTTCTCACCGGTAGCGATGCTTAAGTCCGTCCAAATCATGTTAGCAATAGCTGCATTTTTCGATTATGAAATCTGGCAGATGGATGTCAAAACGGCGTTCCTTAATGGTTTTCTTAAGGAAGAGTTGTACAGGATGCAACCCGAAGGTTTTGTCGATCCAAAGAATGCTACCAAAGTATGCAAGCTCCAGTGATCCATTTATGGACTGGTGCAAGCATCTCGGAGTTGGAATAAGCGCTTTGATGAGGTGATCAAAGCATTTGGGTTTATACAAGTTGTTGGAAAATCTTGTATTTACAAGAAAGCGAGTGGTAGCTCTGTGGCATTTCTAATATTATATGTGGATGACATATTGCTGATTGGTAACAATGTGGAGTTTTTAGAGAGCGTAAAAGATTACTTGAACAAATGTTTTCAATGAAGGACCTAGAAGAAGGTGCTTACATATTGGGAATTAAGATCTATAGGGCTAGATCGAGACACCTAATAGGACTTTCACAAAGCACATACCTTGATAAAGTTTTGAAGAAGTTCAAAATGGAGCAGTCCAAGAAGGGGTTCTTGCTAGTATTACAAGGTATAAAGTTGAGTAAGACTCAGTGTTTAGTAACTGCGGAAGATAGAGAAAAGATGAGTACCGTCCCCTATGCTTCAGCCATGGGGTCTATCATGTATGCAATGCTGTGCACTAGACCGGACGTCAGCCTGGCCATAAGTATGGCAGTGAGGTTTCAAAGTAATCTAGGAATGGATCACTGGACGACGGTCAAGAATATTCTGAAGTACCTGAAAAGGATTAAGGAAATGTTTCTTGTTTATGGAGGTGACGAAGAGCTCGTCGTAAAGGGTTACATCGATGCAAGCTTTGACACTGATCCGGATTACTCTAAGTCACAAACCGGATACGTAATTATTCTTAATGGGGGTGCGGTAAGCTGGTGCAGTTCCAAGCAAAGTGTCGTAGCAGATTCTACATGTGAAGCGGGGTACATGGCTGCCTCAGAGGCAGCTAAGGAGGGTGTTTGGATGAAGCAGTTCATGACGGATCTTGGAGTTGTGCCGAGCGCATTAAATCCAATAACTCTGTTCTGTGACAACACTGGTGCCATTGCTTTAGCAAAGGAACCAAGGTTTCACAAGAAGACTAGACACATCAAACGACGCTTCAACCTCATCCGCGACTACGTCGAAGGAGAGGACGTAAATATTTGCAAAGTGCATACGGATCTAAATGTAGCAGACCCGCTGACTAAACCTCTTCAACGAGCGAAGCATGATCAACACCATAACTGTATGGGTGTAAGATTCATTCCAATGTAAATCGTATAGCGATGTGAGACTAGATTATGGACTCTAGTGCAAGTGGGAGACTGTTGGAACTATGCCCTGGAGGCAATAATAAAATAGTTATTATTATGTTTCCTGTTTCAAGATAATCGTTTATTATCCATGCTATAACTGTATTGAATCAAAGCATAGATACATGTGTGGATATATAGACAAAAAAATGTCCCTAGTAAGCCTCTAGTTGGCCAGCCAGTTGATCAAGGATGGTTAAGGTTTTCTGACCATATGCAAGTGTTGTCACTTGATAACTGGATCACATCATAAGGAGAATAATGTGATGGACTAGACCCAAACTATGAATGTAGCATGTGATCGTGTCATTTTATTGCTATTGTTTTATGTGTGTCAAGTATTCATTCCTATGACCATGAGATCATGTAAGTCACTGACACCGGAGGAATACCTTGTGTGTATCAAACGTCACAACATTACTAGGTGACTATAAAGGTGCTCTACATGTATCTCCGAAGGTGTCCGTTGAGTTAGCATGGATCAAGACTGGGATTTGTCACTCCGTGTGATGGAGAGGTATCTCAGGGCCCACTCGGTAATACAACATCACATACAAGCCTTGCAAGCAATGTGACTCAAGTTTAAGTCACCGGATCTTGTATTACGGAACGAGTAAGGAGAATTGCCGGTAAAGAGATTGAAATAGGTATAGGGATACCGACGATCAAATCTCGGGCAAGTAACATGCCGAAGGACAAAGTGAATGTTATACGGGATTATATGAATCCTTGGAACAGAGGTTCAACAGATAAGATCTTCGTAGAATATGTAGGATCCAATATGGACATCCAGGTCCCGCTATTGGATATTGACCAGGGAGTGCCTCGGGTCATGTCTACATAGTTCTCGAACCCGCAGGGTCTGCACACTTAAGGTTCAGTGACGTTTTAGTATAGTTGAGTTATATGTGTTGGTGACCGAAAGTTGATCAGAGTCCCGGATGAGATCACAGACGTCACAAGGGTTTCCGGAATGGTCCAGAAACAAAGATTGATATATAGGATGGTTTCATTTGGTCACCGGAAAGATTTCTGGCATTACCGACACTGTACTTGGAGTGACGAACGGGTTCCGGATATTCACCGGGAGGGGCCCACCCACCCAGGAGTGAGCCGAGTAGCCCTAGGGTGGTGCAACAGCCGTTAGTGAGCTGGTGAGGCCAGCCCAAGTGGGCTATGGCACCACGAGGATAAAAAACCAAAGGAAAGAAAAAACAAGGAAAGAGGGAGGTGGAAAGGAAGGACTGGACTCCTTCTCCCAAACCGAATTGGGGTGGGAGTCCACCTCCTCCCAATCGGCCGGCGCCCTTGGGGCTCCCTTGATCCCAAAGGCTAGCCCATGCCCTCCTCCTATATATATTGGTGGTTTTAGTGCTTTTGAGACACAACTTTTTGCCACATGCAACCCAAACCTATACCACGTAGTTCTTCCTCTAGATCAGATTTCTGCGAAGCTCGGTCAGAGCCCTACAGGAGTATATCATCACCACCACCGGCGCGCCGTCACGCTGCCGGAGAACTCATCTACTTCCCCGTCTCTCTTGCTGGATCAAGAAGGAGGAGATCGTCATCGAGCTGTACGTGTGCTGAACGCGGAGGTGCCGTCCGTTCGGCGCTAGATCAGAACGGATCGTGGGACAATGGTGATTTGAATCAGGAAGTTGTACCACTACATCAACCCTGTTTCTTGACGCTTCCCACTTAGAGATCTACAAGGGTATGTGGATCCAATCTCCCTCTCGTAGATGAACATCACCATCATAGGTCTTCGTGTGCGTAGGAATTTGTTTGTTTCCCATGCAACGCTCTCCAACAAGCACGCGGGTAATACTTCCCAATAAAAGCATCTTTGCACTTATCCCAAGAATCTATGCTATTCCTAGGCAAAGATTGAAGCCACACTTTAGCTCCTCCTCTCAAGGAGAAAGGAAAAAGCTTAAGTTTAACAATATCACCATCTACTTATTCATATTTTTGCATATCACAGAGCTCAACAAAATTGTTCAAGTGCACAGCAGCATCATCTCCAACGCCGGAGAATTGATCTTTCATAACTAGGTTCAGCAAAGCAGGTTTAATCTCATAGGACGTGGCCTCAGTGGCAGGATTAGCAATAGGAGTGCAGAAAAGTCATTGTTGTTGTGACTAGTGAAGTCACACAACTTGGTGTTCTCAGTGGAACCCATAGCAGCGGCAACAAGCAAGAGCAAAACAACTAATTTTTTTTGTGGTTTTTGGTATAGGACTCTAAAGAAAAAACTAGAAATCAAACTAACAGAACTGAAAAGCAAAGGTAAAAGATAGTGTGCAACTCCCCTATCTTGAAGAGTGGAGTCCCCGGCAACGGCGCGAGAAATTCACTTGATGACGAGTTGATGTATATACTTCTCGCCCCTCGTTGGACCCCAAGTGGAAGGTGGAGATGTAGTCAGCAACAAATTTCCCTTACATGGAGATTGTAAGGTTTATCGAACTAGGAGGGCTCCTAGGCTCAACAAATAGGTGTCTTCCACCCTGGCACTAGCAGAATACATGGACCTGCACACACAACAAATAACTTTGCTCCCAACGAGTACAAATAGGTTGTCAATCTCTCCTGCCTTGTAGTTTGCAAAGGATCAAAACACAAGCGGGAAGGTAATAGTGATTGGAATGTAATAGTAAATAAAGCGGTAAATAGTGGATGTGTAAACAATGATGGTGATGTGCACCGGAGTCACATGATGTTCACTAGTGATGTCTGTTTCCCAAAAGACGATAAACAACCATGCTAGGGTAAAAAAATCATAGTTGGGCAATTGACAGAATTATGATCGCACCGCAATGCTAATTATGCTCCTTGATAGTATGAGGTTCAATAGTAATGGCCAATACGCCAAGACAAGTAGATCGTTTATTCATCAGCATCTACTTACTAATCATCCACCTTGTGATATCTATCCAGAACATCTCTCCGGTATTAAGTTGCGAGCCCCACCCAAAGTGTAAACTCAAAGCAACGAACAACTACACTAACGAACTATGCGTAAGGTAAATAATCCTTGCAACCGTGGTCACAAGCACTGTTGTTTTCTCCCTGGTGGAAATAAGCACATCCCCTAGTCTCATGTTTCTTTCACTCAAGCTAGACATCGAGGGGCCCGAACCCACAATCATGCATAACGCTCCCTCTTGGAGTTACGATCTACTACTTGGCCAAAGCAATAAAAAGCAACGAAAACATGCAAGAATCACTAAGGAACATAATATAAAAGAATAATCAAATATATAAATCATAACAATCTGAACATAATCTCATAATCCATCGGATCCCAACAAACCGAGCATAGCAATAGCAAGAGAATTACATAGATGCCTTGATCATCCAGGGCAGGTCACAAGGACTAACCATTGAAGCACAAGATTGGAGAGAAGACATCACATAGCTACTGGTCATGGACTCATGGTCCAAGGGAAACTACTCACGGCACATCCGGGAAGCATCCATGGCGGTGGAGAAGCTCCTAGAGTTCAATCCTCCCTCGAGCAGGGTGGCGGGAAGAGGTCTCCTGACGCTCCCGATCTTGAAGCACTGCGGCGACGGAACGATGGAGAAATTCGCGATTCCAGAAAGTCTGCGAGGGTTTCCTCATGGAACACTAAATATAGGCCAAAGGAGGGCACCGGAGGAGGTGAGGCCCACCCAAGCGACCTCCTGGCGCGGCCTGGGCCTTGGCCGCGCCAGCAGGCCTCCTGGGAGGCCCCTGGCCCCCCTCTGGCCCTCCTTCGGTGATCCCAAATCTTCTGTTTCGCTGATTTCGTTATATATTTTTCTGGATATTTTCGGGCTTCGGAAAATTGGGTAAAAGCCCGTGCAAAAAAGACATCAGCAGACATAAATTGGCACTAGGTGCATTGAGTTAGTAGGTTAGTCCAAATATGTGTAAAATGATATAAAAGTGTAGCAAAACATGTAACAATGTCACCCAAAAGATCATGGAACAAGCAGAAATTATATATACGTTTGGGACGTATCAATGCACTATCCGCTGGCTGGTGTGTGTATGGAAGGTTTCCATGCCCCACATGCAAGGCAGCTCTCCAGTTTCATTGGTTGTAGGCGGGTCGGAAGTATTCTTGCTTCGACTTGCATAGATAGTTCCTGGATCTTCACCATCATTTAAGAAAAGACAAGAAGAACTTTATCAAAGGTAAATTTGTCAAAAACTCAGCACCACCTGCATTGCCAGGCCAATAGATTCTATATCAGTTAAATGCTCTCGAGCGTGATGCAGAGCGTCTAGGGTATTTCAAGGGGTAAAATTCAAAACACGCCTGGACTCACAAAACATGCTTGTGGGATCTGCCTTACTTCAAAGACCTCCTTCTTCCAGACAACATCAACATGATGCACACTGAAAAGAATATTGGAGAGGCCATTTTTGGCACATTATGTAGTTGATGTTCCCCGATGGGTATGCAACAAATCTAAAGAGGGGAGAGAGTCTTGAAGAATTAAAAATAATTGGTCTCAAGAGTCATGATTGGCACGTATGGCTTGAGCGGGCAATGCCGGTGATGTTGTGTGGCTTTATTCCTGAGGATGAATGGCTAGTACTCAGACATGTGAGCTATTTGTTCCGTGTTCTTTTTGTGAAAGAACTATCGCCTGGTGTGGTAGATGACATGGAGGAGTTGGCGTCGGAGTTGCTCTGCAAGTTAGAGAAGATCTTTCCACTGGACTTCTTTAATCTAATGTAGCATTTGATTTTACATCTCCCGACCGAGGAAAGTTTGAGGGGGGCGTGCAAAATCGTTGGTGCTTTGGAACTTAGGGGATGCACAAGACGCTTCGAGAAAAATGTAAAAATAAACATAGAATTGAAGGGTCGATGGCCAAGGCAATCTATACTAAGGAGGTGGCAAACTTCATGACAACACACTATGAAGCCAGAAATCGTCATTTGCATAATACGAAGCCTCGACACAATGCTGCAAGCCTAAAAAAGGTGGATCCAACCTCAGCCTATTCAAAGGGAAGCTCGCACGAGCTGGTGCTTTGAAACCAACAACATTGGTTGTCGAAGAATGGCAGACCATTTCGTTGTATATCTTCAACAACCTAAGAGTAGTGCGGCCATACATCGAGTAAGTTCTTGGTACATTTTTCCGCACCTTCTAATTCCTTTGAAGTGCTCTTATTCCTGGATATTTGATACAGTTGATACGTCGCCCAATTATCGGATGGAGCGATGATCCAAAATGATTCCGTCAAAGAGTATGAGCTTCTGGCAAAGCATGGAGGCGTCTATCCTGGTTTCATCTCTTGGTTCAGACAAACGGTAAATATCATTAATGGACCATTTCATTTCTTGGTACGATATGCGGCTAATGCAACAATCCTTTCGTATTAAACTTGTAGGCTAATTCAGAGTCTATGGACTCCGAATTGAGACAAGCCTCTAACAGTTTTGACTATTAGGTTCGTTCATTTGAGAAATACAACATCAAGGAGTATCACTTTCGTACCTTTGGCAAAGAGCTATCTATGGCCGACCGAAAATCTACAAATTGTGGTGTCTCTGCTATCGGCAAAGGAGGTACCGGCTATTATTGAAGGGTTGAAGCAATTTATGAACTTCAATTCTATGGTGAAAACCCACCGAATGTCGTAGTCTTCAAATGTTATTGGTTCCAGCCGAAGGAGACTAGAAGGACTCATGAAAAATATAGGGCAAGTCAAAATCAAACGAAGCACACATTTATATGTTCCCTGTGTCTATATTACGGCTCAACATGCAACCCAAGTTTTCTATCTATCGTGGGCCTGCCAAACTGACGAGAATATGAATGGTTGGGACGTTGTTTATGAAGTGCCGCCACGTGCTAGACCACCTGCCCCCAATAAAGAGGATTATGAACCTCACATTAACCCAAACACATATGAAGGAGAACTCTTCCAAAAAACATATCTTTCGAAGAAACATTTCAAGAACTACTCTACTTCACCCCAGAACATGGAAGTAGACAGTGACAGTGAATCTGACTTCACCCCTCAACCAGAACAAGTAGAGCCGAAACTAGAAGAGGTTACTCCTGCGGATGACCTATCAATGCTTGACGTATTACACAAAGGCCTTCCACATGTTGATGTCGTTGAACCCGATGAGCACGTCATTCATGACGACACGCATGATAGTGATGATGATGCTGCATTTGTTGATCCCGAGGCATATATAGACGATCCAGACTATTATTAGTTTGTACGCATCCCAACATAAATTATGTACATATTATTATTCATGTTAGGTATTCACTTTTTTTTATGTTGTACTAATTTATTTTACTCTTTGTCATGGCAGGTGTTGAAAGATGGTGGGCACGAGTTCAGATCGCTCCGCGGGTACTTCTTCGTAGGCGGCCCGCGGGACAGTGATACGTCTTCACCGTATCTATAATTTTTGATTGTTCCATGCTATTATATTATCTGTTTTGGATGTTTTATATGCATTAATATGCTATTTTATATTATTCTTGGGACTAACCTATTAACCTAGAGCCTAGTGTCAGCTTCTGTTTTTCCATGCTTTTGAGTATTGCACATAAGGAGTATAAAACGGAGTCCAAACGGAATAAAATCTCCAAAATGATTTTTCTTGGACCACAAGAAACCTGCCAGACTTGGAGAAGGGGGCAGAAGACCTACCGGGAGATGAGAAGCATGTAGGGTGCTGATACGTCTCCATCGTATCTACTTTTCCAAACTCTTTTGCCCTTGTTTTGGACTCTAATTTGCATGATTTGAATGGAACTAGCCTGGAATGACGCTGTTATCAGCATAATTGCCTTGGTGTTATTTTTGTGCAGAAATCAAAGTTCTCCAAACGTCCTGAAAATTTACGGGGAGCAGTTTTGGAAAATAAGAAAAATATCTGCGCCAAGTTCCACCTCAGGGGGTGGGCCAGTGGGCCACAAGCCCTGGCTCCGCCACCACCCCCTGGTGGTGGTGGGCAGGCTTGTGGGGCCCACACGGCTCTGCCGCCCCAACTCCAGCTCTATAAGATCCCTTTCGTCCCAGAAAAAATGAAAAAGAGAAGTTTTCGTCGCGTTTGCGATACGGAGGCGCCGCCACCACCTGTTCTTCATGTGGAGGGCAGATATGGAGTTCGTCTTGGGCTCCGGAGAGGGGAAATCGTCGCCATCGTCATCATCAACCTTCTTCCCTCTCCAATTCCATGAAGCTCTTCGTCGTTCGTGAGTAATCTATTCATAGGCTCGCTGGGCGGTGATGAGTAGGATGAGATCTATCATGTAATCGAGTTAGTTTTGATGGGGATTGATCCCTAGTATCCACTATGTTCTGAGATTGATGTTGCTACAACTTTGCCATGCTTAATGCTTGTCACTAGGGCCCTAGTGCCATGATTTCAGATCTGAAATTATTATGTTGTCACCAATATATGTGTGTTTTAGATCCGATCTTGAAAGTTGTAGTTACCTACTATGTGTTATGATCCGGCAACCCCGGAGTGACAATAACCGGAACCACCCCGGTGATGACCATAGTTTGAGGAGTTCATGTGTTCGTTAAGTGCTAATGCGTTGGTCCGGTTCTTTATTAAAAGGAGAACCTTAATATCCCGTAGTTTCCTTTTGGACCCCGCTGCCACGGGAGGGATGGACAATAGATGTCGTGCAAGTTGTTTTCCCTAAGCACGTATGACGACACACGGAATGCATGCCTACATCACATTGATGAACGGGAGCTAGCCACATATCTCTCAGTGTTATAACTGTTGCATGATGAATATCATCCAAACAAATCACCGGCCCATTGCCTACGAGATTGTCCTACTGCTGTTACTTGTCTTGCTCTGCTGCTGCTGCTACTACTGTTGCTACTGCTGTTACCTGTCTTGCTCTGCTGCTGCTCCTACTACTGTTGCTACTGCTGTTACTTGTCTTGCTCTGCTGCTGTTACTACTGTTGCTACTGCTGTTACTTGTCTTGCTCTGCTGCTACTGTTGCTACTACTGTCGCTTGCTACTGTTGCTACTTGCTACTGCTGTCACTACTATTGTTCCTTGCCACTGCTCTTGCTCGTTACACTATCGCTACCTATTACAATCTTAGTACGCTGGACGTTGACGGGAACCGAAAATTTCCGTCAACGCGGTAACTTGGCGCCATTGATACAATCGTTAGGAATAGTGTGCCGTCAACGGATCGTTTCTGACACCGTTGTTATCATACTACTTTGCTGTTACTACTTTGTTTGCACATACTAATCTTTCAGGTGTGGTTGAATCTGACAAATTCAGCTGCTAATACTCGAGAGTATTCTCTCACCTCCTGTTTGGCTTATCAGCAAGTTGGGTCGAATACTCTACCCTCGAAAACTGCTGCGAACCCACGTGCTCGTGGGCCATCAACAACATTCTTCTAGTTTCGTTTCCGGGGAGTGCTAGCAGCATTCTTCTGGTGCCGTTGCAGGGGATGGTTTTTTGTCATCAGCATTCGTCTAGCCATCGCCAGAGAGTGCAATCAGCATTTTTCTGGCGTCGTTGTCGGGGAGGTATTGCTATATTCTCTGAGTTACTTGCGATTTATATCTGCTGATCACTATGAAGAATCTGAAGGATCCGAAGACCAAAGTCTTGCCCTCAACTACGAGGGGAGGTAAGGAATTGCCATCTAGCTCTGCACTTGATTCACCTTCAGTTATGAGTAAGTTTGCGACATCACCTCCTGCTAGAAATCTTGATATGTCGCCTGTGTTGATGATGCTTGTGATACTACTACTAGAGATGCTATGCTTGATACTATGCCTGATACTGCTAGAGATGCTATGCTTGATACTAAGCCTGATGATACTATGCTTGATACTATGCCTGATACTTCTAGAGATGCTATGCTTGATATTATGCCTGATGCTATGCCTGATACTGCTAAAGATGCTATGCTTGATACTGCTAGAGATGCTATGCTTGATACTGCTTTGCCTGATGATGCTAGAGATGCTATTTTTCCTGATGATGCTATGCTTGATACTGCTAGAGATACTCCTTTGCCTGATGTTCCACTAGGAGTGTTCCTTGATGCTCATATTGCTAGATTTACTGCCAATGCTCGTGATGCTTGTGAAACTGCCGATACTATTGAGATAGAACCTGCTTTTGCTCCTACTAGATCTAGCTCTCCTAGATATGAATTGCCTGATATACCTGAGGGTTACGTTATGGAGGGAGAGATAGCTGAGGATTTTCTTACGTGTAAGGATGCCTATGACGCTGAGAAATTACTTCTCAAGTGGAAGGAAAAATCTCGGGAAGCTAGGATGAAAAATGACCCGAAGTTTGCCACTTCGCCTATCTTTGTCAGCGATAAGGATTATGAATTCTCTGTCGACCCTGAGATAATCTCTCTAGTCGAATCTGATCCTTTTCACGGTTATGAGTCTGAGACGGTCATAGCCCATCTTGCCAAACTATCCGATATAGCCAACCTTTTCACTAATGAGGAGAAGATCCGCCACTACTATATCCTTAAGTTGTTTCCTTTCTCTCTAAAGGATGATGCTAAAGCCTGGTTCACCTCTCTTGCTCCTGGATGTGTGCATAGTCCCCAGGAGATGGTCTATTACTTCTGTGAGAAATATTTCCCTGCCCATAAGAAGCAAGCTGCCTTGTAGGAAATATACAACTTTGCTCAACTCCAAGAAGAGAGTCTTCCACAAGCTTGGGGCAGGCTCGTCCAGCTACAGAATGCTTTGCCTAATCACCCTCTTAAGAAGAACGAGATACTTGATATCCTCTATAACGGACTTGCCGATGCCTCTAGAGACCACCTACATAGTTGTGCCGGATGTGTTTTTAGGGAACAAACTGTAGAACAAGCTGAGACTCTACTGAATAACATCTTGATCAACGATAATGCTTGGACTATTCCCGAACCACCTCCTAAGCCAACTCCTAAGAAAAGAGGTATTCTATTCCTCAGTCCCGAAGATATGCAAGAAGCCAAGAAATCTATGCAAGAGAAAGGCATTAGATCTGAAGATGTCAAAAATCTACCACCTATCGAAGAGATCCATGGTCTCGATAACCCGATACAGGTAGTGGAAGTGAATTCTCTGCGTAGGTTTGATGAGAGTGATATTCCTTTTGATAAACCTGCTAGCCTATGCTTTGATGAATTTGACAACTTTGTTGCCAAACAAAAGAGTTTCAATGATTATGTTAGCACACATTTGGAACAAAGTACTCGTATGCTTAGCCATTGAAGTGCTTGTGTAGACAAAAATGTCAACGATCTGAAGCTTCTGAGTAAACATGCCTCTATGATTACTACTCAGGTAGAACAAGTACTTAAAGCTCAGAATGACCTGCTCAATGAATTAAATGACACCTCTGTCAGAGTCATTACTAGAGGAGGCAAAATGACCCAGGAACCTTTGTATCCTGAAGGTCATCCTAAGAGAATTGATCAAGATTCTCAAGGAATCAGTGCTGATACACCCAGTCATCCTAAGGAGAAGAAGAAGGATGATAGAAACCCGCACGCCAGTTCACCAAATACTGTCACACCTGAAGACCCTAATGATATTTCTGTGTCTGATGCAGAAACACAATCAGGTGATGAACATGAACCTGGTGACAATGTGGACAGCGATCTTCATAATAATGCTCAACCTAGCCATGACGAGGATGTGGAGACTGAACCTACGGTTAATCCTGATAATACACAACCTAAGAGGTACGGCAAGAATGACTTCACTGCTAGGAAGCATGGTAAAGAAAGGGAGCCATGGGTTCAGAGACCTATGCCCTTCCCTCCTAAGCCATCCAAGAAAAAGGATGATGAGGATTTTGACCGCTTCGTTAAGATGATAAGACCCGTCTTTCTGCAGATGCGGTTAACTGATATGCTCAAGATGTCTCCGTATGCCAAGTACATGAAAGATATCGTGACTAACAAACGGAAGATACCAGATCTTGAGATCTTCACCATGCTTGCCAATTACACTTTTAAAGGTGGAACTCCTAAGAAACTTGGTGATCCTGGAGTCCCCACTATACCTTGCTCCATTAAAGGAAACCACGTAAGAACTGCCTTATGTGACCTTGGAGCCGGTGTTTGTGTTATGCCGCTTTCTCTTTATCGTAGACTTGAATTGGACAAGTTGACACCCACTGCAATTTCTCTGCAAATGGCTGACAAATCAACTGCTTTCCCTATCGGCATTTGCGAGAATGTGCCTGTTGTGGTTGCTAATACCACTATCTTAACAGACTTTGTTATCTTGTGTCGGGACCCCGATCCTAAGCCATAGGAATCCAGCTTGTAACACATCGCATCCCTTTGCGGTCTCACGCACGGTTAACTCCACGGCTGCAACCTTACCTTAGCCGGGACCGTTTGCGTCTTTTGACTCACGTATGCAATAGTGTCGGTAGCATTCCAATGTCAAAGAACCCGGATCGACAAGTCTAGTCATAAACCAAAGTGGCAGCACCGCACAAGGACAGGCATACATGACCCAACAAAGCAGGTGTCGGTCACCAGCGAGTGTAGACGAGTCATAGCAAGCTACCAGGACTCCATTACATCGCGTGACATTTCCCCAAAGGGGACAGACACAACAGCTAAGAAGGACACATGCCGGTCAACCAATGTGTCCGGAGCAGTAGCGAGCTACCATGGCTCCTTTGATCACAAAGGGGCATTTCCTTGTAAGGAGTGCTACTCAAGTTCACGACTAGGTAATCGAACTCCATACATATCAAGTACGACACACGTACGCATGGCATACCGATATGTATAGATACATCGATGGCATCACAACATAACCATAACATACAAGCTTTATTTAAGAGGCTCGGAAGAGCCACATACATAATATTACACAGTAAGGGTCTCACGACCCATAATAGCAGTCATTCAGTTATAAGCCAGTAAGGGTCTTACGACCGTTAACCACACTAGTACCTAGTCCAGGTTTATCGCCTATCTGAGGGTAACCCGCACGAAAGTCCGGTCGAGGTTTCCGCCACGGCCCCAAACGATGTGCGCAGGGTTCCTAAGCCCACCATCCGGGTGCCACTTGGTACACCGTGCCACTGCCTACCGCATCACAACCCACCTCTCAGGTGAGCACCATGCATGGCCTCCAGCATGACTATAAACACTAGAAACTACTTGCAACTCCTGGACCGAGTACTAACCGATCAATAAGTCGAGCGGGGTCATATTTCAGGGCCCGACATGTGGTAGTATCTAGTCTTGGATTACATACACGGAACTCAGTTCCTAAGGACGGTTCCAATGAAACAACCCGCCATGTACTCCTACACAGCCTTTCACCGGTACCTTTACCAAATCAGGTTCAACACACAACCTTTGCTTACCGAGCACATTCTCACAATTCTACTCATCTCCCAGATGACAGACCATACACAACTCTAAGCATAGCATGCATAGCAGGATAAGACACATCATGGCTCAAGCAACTACCAGGTATGCTAGGTTGCAAAGTTCGGCTATTTACTGTGACAAGGATATGTCATTCAAAGGAAGTGGGTTCAACTAACGTGGCAAAAGCAGTTGAAGCATTTGATCCTAATGCAATAAGTAAGTGCAGGAGCAAGAACATGGGATTTATCGGAATGATCAAAATGGTTGCTTGCCTTGTTGCTCAGAGGAGTGACAATATCCGTCAGACGGATATTCGGTGGAATCCGGGGGAGCGGAGCCTACCGAAAGGAATGACATCAATCAATATCAAGCATATGCAATCAAGATGATGCATGAGCATGGCATGAGAATGCAAGGTGATATACTATTATAACGAACATGTATTAGGTTTGAAGTTGATTTGAACAGTATTTGATCATGTCAATCATAGTGAAATTTGAATATTTTCCATATTCCATTTATAAAGTATTTATAAGAATTGACTTATTCATTAATCTACATGTTCGGGTTCTGTAACATTTTCAAACATGTTTGAAAACGGCATATTCAGATTCCATGGATTTTTCTGATACTTTTTCATATATAAATTATTTTCATTGGAGTTACAGATTAATTTCTATGAATTTTTGAAGTTTTAAACATTTCTGGAATTATTCTTATATTGGAAAATCCCTTTACTGCATCAGCAGGTCCAACTGGCCGTTGAAAGTCAAACCTGACCAGTGGGACCCACTGGTCAGTGTCTCTGGTCAGTTTTAGATTAAAATTAAACTTAATTAGCTAATTAATCTCACTGGACCCACATGTCAGTGACTTATCAAATTATTTGATTTTATTTTTATTATTTCTAAACTCCCAGAGGCTGGCCCCACACGTCAGTGGCTCAGGCAGCTGAGATACACCGGCGGCGAGGTCGTCCTCACCGGTAGGGAGCCTTCGGCGAGCACCAGTACGTCGGAGGGGCTCAGAAACGGCGCACAGGGGGCCAAACTCGGCGCGGAGAGCACCAGAGGGACGACACTTCTCCCGCGGGTTCATTTTTGCACTTGGCTGGGGCTGATCTGGCCGGAGATGATGCCGGCGACGAGCTTGGCGGCGGCCAAGGTTCGGGGGTCATCGGGGTCTTCGATACAGAGGGAGTTACGCACGGGACTTAGCTCCTACGGCATCTACGCGACGGCCTGAAGCTGCTGGTGGCCTCAGAAGGACGAGCTGATCACCGGAGGGCTACCGGCGACGAGCTCCCGCGACAGATCTCGTCGGGTTCCGATGGAACTAGGCCTAGAGGAGGGGATCGACGGGGAAATCTTAGGGGAAAGATGCGCAAGCTCACGAGGAGTGCAGTGGTGGCGCTAGCTTGCTCGGGGATGGCCTGGAGGGGAAGAACGCCGGCGACGAGCTTCGGTGACCCGAGGAAGAAGACGATCGCGTCTCGTCGTTTCACTGTGTCTCGGCGTCGGGCTCGTGGCTAGAAAGCTTCAGGGAGTTGCGGCGGACCTATTGCGCGGCTTAGGAGGGAGAAGGGTAGGCTAGAACGACGGCAAGCTCGAGCTCTGCTCGGGCTCCAATGGCGGCAGAAAGAAACGAGGCAGAGGGGGAGAATGAGCTGGGGAACGGATAGCTATGAGCTCGGGGAGGTTATCCCCGTGCTTGCCTGCGCGAAGCGGCGGCCAAGCAGCCAGGGAGCTGCGTGGAGGCGCGCGGCGACGCGGTGGCCACCTCCTGCTCCTACTAGCGAGGAGGAAGATGACACGAGCAGATGGGCCGGGCCAGGTGAGCGTCAGGTAAGGTTTTTTCTCATTTTCTTTCTGATTTGTTTCTGTTTTGCTATTTCATTAACTTGCTAGTTATTTCAGCTCCCAAATAGTTTGTAAAAGCTATTTTAAACACACCAGAATATTTGTTGGAATATTTCCAACCATTCCCAAAGTTTTCAACATTTTTGAAAGTTTAAAGTTTCTGATTTCAAATTTAAAACTTGAAACCAGTAGCTTTTTGCATTTATTTAAAATGCTTAAAGTGTCAAGAAAAAGGTTTTCTTCATTGCTTATTACTTTCATGATTTATCAGAAAGATTGAACTTTTCTTGAGGCCATTTTGGGTTCATTGATTTTAACTAGTTTGAATTTCCTTAAATTTGAGAAGTGGCTAGGGTTTGTTGAATTTTCCTTCACCACTTACTTTGTTCTTGTTGAGAATTTCCTAGATGCAATGCAAAGAAAACATGAGCACAAAGCTAACTTGCTTAAGGGGTCAGGGATGTGACAACTCACCCCCACTCAAAAGAATCTCGTCCCGAGATTTAGAAGTCATCGGGAATAACGCAGGATACTCAAGTCGGAGACGATCCTCTCTTTCCCAAGTTGCCTCCTTTTCAGAACGATTTGACCATTGAACTTTAAGAAACTTGAGGTTTCGACGTCGAGTGGTACGCTCAGCTTGATCAAGAATACGCACGGGGTATTCTCGGTATGAAAGGTTATCTTGGAGATCAAGCGTTTCGTGGTCCACTTCACGGATAGGATCCGAAAAGCAACGCCTCTGTTGCGAGACGTGGAAGACATCATGAACCTTGGAAAGATGCGGAGGAAGTTCCAACTGGTAGGTAACTTCTCCTCGTTTGGCAAGAATGAGAAAAGGACCAATGTAACGAGGAGCCACCTTGCCCTTGATACCGAATCGATGGGTACCCTTCAAAGGTGTAACCCGAAGGTAAGCCTTCTCGTCAAATTCAAAGGTCACAGGCTTATGATGACGATCATATTGGCTCTTTTGACGAGACTGGGCTATTTTCAACTTTTCACGAATAATGCGAACCTGCTCTTCTGCATCCTGGATCATGTCCGGGCCAAAGAGTTGCCTCTCTCCGGTTTCTGACCAATTAAGAGGTGTTAGACATCTTCGTCCATAGAGAACTTCAAAAGGAGGTTTGCCCAAGCTTGATTGATAACTATTGTTATAAGCGGATTCGGCGAATGGAAGGCACTTCTCCTAGTTCATACCGAACGATATAACACAAGCTCGGAGCATATCTTCTAGGATTTGATTCACTCTTTCTACTTGACCACTTGATTGGGGATGGAAAGCAGTGCTAAAAGATAAGTGAGTCCCCATGGCATTCTGAAAACTTTCCCAGAAGCGAGAAGTAAAGATACTCCCACGGTCCAAGTTAATCTCCAAGGGAACACCATGAAGAGACACTATTCGAGAGACATATAACTCTGCTAGCTGGCTAGCTGTTATACTCTCACGAACGAGAAGAAAATGAGCCACTTTGGTAAGACGGTCAATGACCACAAAGATAACATTATTTCCTTTCTTGGTCTTGGGAAATCCGGTAATGAAATCCATACTAACTTAATCCCATTTCCATTCAGAAATAGCTAGAGGTTGAAGGGTGCCAGCATGCCTTTGATGTTCTGCCTTCACTCGACGACAAACGTCGCAGTTATTAACGAACTCAGCAATTTCTCTCTTCATCCTAGTCCACCAGAACCTCTGTCGTAGGTCCTGATACATCTTAGTACTACCGGGATGAATGGTGAGAGGAGAATCATGGGCCTCCTTAAGGATTAACTGCCTTAGATGTGGGTTCTTAGGAACCACTAGACGATTCTGGAAGAACACAACACCTTGATCATTCATGGAAAATTCTTTAGCGTTTCCGCTAAAAATATTCTCCTTGATCCGTGATATACCCTTGTCACGCTTTTGGCCAGCTATAATTTGATCCTTAAGGGCAGGCTTCGCCACCAGCATAGAAAGGAATCCTTGAGGAAAAATATGAAGATTCAACTTCCGAAAGTCCTCATAGAGATGTTGTTGACCTTGTTGTAGCATCAAATTGTTACGATAAGATTTATGACTTAGTGCATCGGCCATAACATTGGCCTTCCCCGGGGTGTAAGTTATCCCTAAGTGGTAATCCGAGATCAACTCAACCCACCGTCTTTGCCTGAGACTCAAATCCGGCTGGGTGAAGATATATTTCAGACTTTGGTGATCAGTGAATATTTCGCTACGATTACCCAAAAGGTAATGTCGCCAGGTTTTCAGTGCATGGACCACAGCTGCAAGCTCAAGGTCATGTGTGGGATAATTATCCTCATGTGGATGCAACTATCGAGATGCGTATGCGATCACATGACGATCTTGCATGAGAATGCAACCTAATCCTTGCCGCGAGGCGTCGCAATAGATAACAAAGTCCTTAGAAAAATTTGGTGGTAGCAACACAGGTGCGGAAGTCAGACGTCTTTTCAGTTCCTGAAAACTATGCTCACACTATGGTGTCCACTCGAACTTTTTATCCTTCTTGAGGAGTTCAGTTAGAGGCTTTGCAACCTTGGAGAAATTCTCGACAAAGCGGCGACAATAGCTCGCTAGACCAAGAAAACTCCTAACTTGCTTAACCGATTCAGGTTGAGTCTAATCAAGGACAGCTTGAACTCTCTCGGGATTGACAGCAATACCCTTACCAGAGATTACATGACCTAGATAGGTCACTTCTGGTAACCAAAATTTACATTTTGAAAACTTTGCATAAAGGCGATGCTCTCGAAGTTTCATCAATACCAGCCTTAGATGCTCGACATGTTCTTATTCGTTCTTCGAGTAGATGAGAATATCATCGAGGTATAACACGATGAATTTATCCAAATACTCCATGAAGATTGAATTCATCAAACGAGAGAAGGTGGCTGGGGCATTGGTTAAACCGAAGGACATGACGGTGTACTCGTATTGGCCATAACGAGTAACAAAAGCCGTTTTTGGAATGTCCCCGTTCTTGATCTTGATTTGATGGTATCCTAACCTCAAATCCATTTTGGAAAAGACTAAGGATCCAGCGAGCTGATCATACAGATCGTTGATCCTGGGGAGTGGGTACTTGTTCTTTATGGTGACCAGATTAACTGGTCGGTAATCTACAACCATCCGATCCGTTCTGTCTTTCTTCTTGACGAAGAGGACGGGGCAAGCCCAAG
This sequence comes from Hordeum vulgare subsp. vulgare, assembly GCF_904849725.1. NCBI lineage: Eukaryota > Viridiplantae > Streptophyta > Magnoliopsida > Poales > Poaceae > Hordeum > Hordeum vulgare. Next base: position 357,884,775 of record NC_058520.1, read on the forward strand.
GAGAAGAGCTAGGACGAATGAAACCTTTATTCAAGGCCTCATCGAGTTGCTTCTTAAGTTCGGCTAGCTCCAGGGGTGCCATCTTATATGGTCTTCTGGCTATTGGGACGGTTCCCGGAACAAGATCTATCACAAACTCTACATCTCTTTCAGGTGGAATTCCTGGCAGTTCCTCTGGAAAGACATCCGGGAAGTCAAGGACTACCGGAATGTCTTCAAGTTCCGGAAGAGGGTTGGCATTTAAGGAATAGAGTTGGCATTTGGCAACTCGAGTAGAGAAATTTACTATCTCACCCGAGGGATGGGTAAGCTGGACATTTCTAGAATGAGTATCAATCTTGGCATAGTGAGCTGACATCCAGTCCATGCCCAAGATGATATTAATATCCAAAGATTTCAATGCTATCAATGAGGCTAGAAAAACTAGCGTGTCTACTAGAATTTCATTGTCATAGGTTATCCTAGAGGTTTTCCATTTACTACCAGGAGTTTGGACAACCAACGGAATTGGCATATCACAAAAAGACATGTTATGCAACTGTGCATAATTTTCTGAAATGAAGGAATGGGAAGACCCAGTGTCAAAGAGAACAGACGCTGGGTGATGGTTAACAGGAAGTGTACCCATTATGACGTCGGGATCCTCTGCAGCTTCTTCTGCTGAGACATAGTTCACACGGCCACGTGCAGGAGTTTGCTTCACATAGTAAGCTTTGCCCGACTTGCCTTGCCCGACGGACTTTCCGGGTTGCTTGGCACCCACATTTTGAGGACACTCACGGGAGTAGTGCCCTGGTTCTGCACACTTGTAGCATATCACTTGGTTGGCACGTGGTGCAGCATTGCTAGCTGGACCACCATAGGTTTTTGCTGGAGGGTTGGTCTGATTCGTGTGAGGCGCCACGTAGGATGGCCTTGGAGTGTATCTTGGCGGCAGAGGACTGTTCGGAACCCACAGCCTGCGTTTTGGGAACGCGGAACGAGAGGACGAGCCAAAGTCACGGGAGTGCTTCCTTGTGGCTTCAAAGTCAGTATGACCAGTCTCGCCACTGATCGCCTTGTTGACCAGGGCTTGAAAGCTTGCACACTCGTGGAGACGCAGATCACGACGAAGCTCAGGGCTCAGACCCTTACAGAATCTTGCTTGCTTCTTGGCGTTAGTAGACACCTCCTCTGTTGCATAGCGGGCGAGGTTACCGAACTCGCGGCTATAGGCATCCACGGTCAACTTGCCCTTAGTGAAGGCACAAAACTCCTCTCTCTTCCTGTCCATCAGGGCCTCTGGAATATGGTGCAGACGAAAAGCTGCACTGAAGTCTGCCCATGTGGCTGCTGGTTCAGCGGGACGCATAGCTTCAAAGTTCTCCCACCACAGATTGGCGGGTCCTTCTAGGAATTACGCCGCAAAGGTCACCTTGTCGGCCTCAGAAACATTCGCAGACCGAATCTTGCGTGCGATGCTGCACAGCCAGTCTTCAGTGTCGAGGGGATCGACGGAATGATGAAACTTTGGAGGATTCAGCTTCACAAAGTCGTTGAGGGACACTGCAGCATTCCTAGGCTGACGAGCCGTATTCTTCTCAATACTCTCTAACAGTCGGTTGGTCTCCCTTTTGTTTCTCTCTGCCTCAAGCATAACTTCCGCCAGAGAGGGCGGGTGAGGCAGGTCTTCCTGCGACGCTTGACTACCCTCGCCTTGCTAATGACCAGGGGCACGGTTCAACCTGGTGAACACCATCCTGACAAACAAACTCACAGCTTAGACCAATATCATATCAATACTAGCTATGGATTAAGAATGTACTAAACACACGGAAGGCGGAAATGAATATCCGAACAACATGGTAACAAGCAACTGCTATATATACACCATGTTTCATACACACCCTTAAATAGTTCAGTACAACCTTTACCGAAGAGCAAACTACTGAAATTATGAAACTACTCATCAGAGGCTTACAAGCTTCCTATACATTATTTATCTAGGCCTCCGGAATTCGTTTCACATCACAGGCATACTTCACAAGTCACGCAGGACTGTGAACGTATGGCTACTACCATCCTATCCTTCCGCTCACAGCTCAGGCATCCGCATAGAACATCTCATATATATTACCTCCATGACCTGGAAGCTGAACCTACGGATCAGGAAACACTCTAGCCTGAGATCCCTGGGATCCATAAGGACACGGATGTGGCCTTGGTCCCCTGACTGGTGGTAAGAGGGGCCCCCGAAGAGGGGTGACTCCTCCTATAGCTGGCCAGTAAACGTGGGCCAGAAGATGGGTCCTAACAGGGTTCAGCATCTCCATATCTCCGTACCCTGTCTGGACTACCGGTGCCAGCTGCGTCAAAGCCGTCCACAGACGGGCACGGGTAGCATAAAGCTCCATGCGGAGAGCACGAGCATCCCTGTCTCTGTTCTCTAGCATCTCAACAGTGGACTGCAGTAGTGGATCCTCCATAGAAGAATCAAAATAGACTCCGCTGAGGTATCCCTCTTCACCAGGCTGAGAGGTCGGAACATAGCAGAACTCTGAATTCTGCAGCAGTGCATGTCTCGCTCTCATAATGGTCAGCATTGAATAGGCAGCATCTTGTACTGCCATGTCAACAGTGACTCCCAACCCATAGGACCAATGGATTGGCTCCTCAGCTCCAAGGTAGTCTGGAAATACCCTAACAGTGCAGATGTACTGGCTTTGGTTGAAGTCTCGGTATTGTTCCTCCACTGTGTACTCGGGGTACCAGCGGTAACCGCACACCTACATCACCCTGACCAGCATGGCCATATGACCTGGTACATCAATGCACCTGGTCAGACGTACCACCTGACGAGAAGGACGGCCATGCATTTGTAAATAGAGAGTAATGCAAAAGCATTAGAGCTCCGAATGCAAAATTGGGCAGCATAACGGCTGTAAATGCTCAAAAACAAATTTTGAGACAACCCAAAATGGAATAGCGTAACCACTCAACTATCAAGTTCAACTCGCTGATCATCAAACTTACTTCCCTTTTCCTAGGAATGGAAGAAACCCAATATCTCTTGACTCGTAGTCCTATAATCTACCGATCAGAAACACGAGCCTAGAAGAAGATGAGTAACCTAGTCCTTAATTCCCGCAGAAAAGACGAGGATGACCAGAATAGAATAACTTGAGAAGAGAACAAGAGTCTTACGTTCCCTTCCACAAACAATTCCCTTATATATAACTAAAGCAATTCTAGACTCAACTTCGACCAGTTTGGTTTAGTAATCCTACAGTCAGTCAGGCTCTGATACCAACGCTGTCGGGACCCCGATCCTAAGCCATAGGAATCCAGCCTGTAACACATCGCATCCCTTTGTGGTCTCACGCACGGTTAACTCCACGGCTGCAACCTTACCTTAGCCGGGACCGTTTGCGTCTTTTGACTCACGTATGCAATAGTGTCGCTAGCATTCCAATGTCAAAGAACCCGGATCGACAAGTCTAGTCATAAACCAAAGTGGCAGCACCGCACAAGGAGAGGCATACATGACCCAACAAAGGAGGTGTCGGTCACCAGCAAATGTAGACGATTCGTAGCAAGCTACCAGGACTCCATTACATCGCGTGACATTCCCCCAAAGGGGACAGACACAGCAGCTAAGAAGGAGACATGCCGGTCAACCAATGTGTCCGGAGCAGTAGCGAGCTACCATGGCTCGTTGGATCACAAAGGGGCATTTCCTTGTAAGGAGTGCTGCTAAAGTTCGACTAGGTAATCGAACCCCATACATATCAAGTACGACACACGTACGCCTGGCATACCGATATGTATAGATACATCGATGGCATCACAACATAACCATAACATACAAGCTTTATTTAAGAGGCTCGGAAGAGCCACACACATAATATTACACAGTAAGGGTCTCACGACCCATAATAGCAGTCATTCAGTTACAAGCCAGCGGAAGAGTTTAAAACTGTCTGAGTACAGACAGGTGCAACTAAAAGGCACATGGCCTGACTATACTACAGACCCAACCTAGGTCCAGATCGTAGCTCAGACACCGGCTACTCGTCGTCGTCGATGTCTATGAAGAACCCTCCGTTAGGGTCATTTGCAGCCTCTGCAACATTTATTAAGCAAACATGAGTACGGAGGTACTCAGCAAGACTTTAGGATAACTATCTACTCATGTAATGTATCAATAAGGTATTGTGGGGTTTCATGCGGAAAGCCAGCATTTGACTCGTGGCTAGACAACTTGCATTTTAAAATAATTTTGACAACCTGATTTCTCGCACACGAGTCCACTAACACCACAACAATACACCATCGTGGAATCATTCCGTCTCCATACAGAAATGCCGTCCACGACACTCACGCTTATCTTGACAATTTTATGAGTAGCCATTTAAGTTATCTATGAACAACATATGTCTCCAAGTAGTCCATATCCGCAGACGCGGCTATTCGAATAGATCATAACCCTGCAGGGGTGTACTTCGTCACACACGCTCTCGCCACTTATCGCCTTGTGCACGTCATGCACCTTGGTAACCTTCAAGCGGAAGCCTAGCGAGGGAGTCGTCCACGACCGTTAACCACACCAGTACCTAGTCCAGGTTTATCGCCTATCTGAGGGTAACCCGCACGGAAGTCCGGCTGACGTTTCCGCCACGGCCCCAAACGATGTGCGCAGGGTTCCCAAGCCCACCATCCGGGTGCCACTTGGTACACCGTGCCACTGCCTACCGCATCACAACCCACCTCTCAGGTGAGCACCATGCACGACCTCCAGCATGACTATAAACACTAGAAACTACCTGCAACTCCTGGACCGAGTACTAAGAGATTAATAAGTCGAGGGGGGTCATATTTCAGGGCCCAGCATGTGGTAGTATCTAGTCTTGGATTACATACACGGAACTCAGTTCCTAAGGACGGTTCCAATGAAACAACCCGCCATGTACTCCTACACAGCCTTTCACCGGTACCTTTACCAAATCAGGTTCAACACACAACCTTTGCTTACCGAGCACATTCTCACAATTCTGTTCATCTCCCAGATGACAGACCGTACACAACTCTAAGCATAGCATGCATAGCAGGATAAGACACATTATGGCTCAAGCAACTACCAGGTATGCTAGGTTGCAAAGTTCGGCTATTTACTGTGACAAGGATAGGTCATGCAAAGGAAGTGGGTTCAACTAACGTGGCAAAAGCAGTTGAAGCATTTGATCCTAATGCAATAAGTAAGTGCTGGAGCAAGAACATGGGATTTATCGGAATGATCAAAATGGTTGCTTTCCTTGTTGCTCAGAGGAGTGACAATATCCGTCAGACAGATATTCGGTGGAATCCGGGGGAGCGGAGCCTACCGAAAGGAATGACATCAATCAATATCAAGCATATGCAATCAAGATGATGCATGAGTATGGCATGAGAATGCAAGGTGATATGCTATTATAACTAACATGTATTAGGTTTGAAGTTGATTTGAATCAAATTCAAATATCACTTCAAACGAGGTATTCTCGGATACCATTTTAATTGATTCGACCTGATGCTGAGATCAACTTGATGTTAACATGCATGGAATGACATGTTAGGTTGCTGGTTTGTAATTAGGACATTATTTGATCATGTCAATCATAGTGAAATTTAAATATTTTCCATATTCCATTTATAAAGTATTTATTAGAATTGACTTATTCATTAATCTACATGTTCGGGTTCTGTAACATTTTCAAACATGTTTGAAAATGGCATATTCAGATTGCTTGGATTTTTCTAATACTTTTTCATATATAAATTATTTTCATTGGAGTTACAGATTAATTTCTATGAATTTTTGAAGTTTTAAACATTTCTGGAATTATTCTTATACTGGAAAATCCCTTTACTGCATCAGCATGACATAAGCAGGTCCAACTGGCCGTTGAAGGTCAAACCTGACTAGTGGGACCCACTGGTAAGTGTCTCTAGTCAGTTCTAGATTAAAATTAAACTTAGTTAGCTAATTAATCTCACTGGACCCACATGTCAGTGACTTATCAAATTATTTGATTTTATTTTTATTATTTCTAAACTCCGAGAGGTTGGCCCCACACGTCAGTGGCTCAGGCCAGCTGAGATCCACCGGCGGCGAGGTCGTCCTCGCCGGTGGGGAGCCTCCGGCGAGCACCAGTACGTCTGAGGGGCTCGGAAACGGCGCACAGGGGGCCAAACTCGGCGCGGAGAGCACCAGAGGAACATCACTTCTCCCACGGGTTCATTTTTGCACTTGGCTGGGGCTGATCTGGCCGGAGATGACGCCGGCGACGAGCTTGGCGGCGGCCAAGGTTCGGGCGTCATCGGGGTCTTCGATACAGAGGGAGTTACGCACGGGACTTAGCTCCTACGGCATCTACGCGACGGCCTGAAGCTGCTGGTGGCCTCAGAAGGACGAGCTGATCACCGGAGGGCTACCGGCGACGAGCTCCTGTAGCAGATCTCGTCGGGCTCCGATGGAACTAGGCCTAGAGGAGGGGATCGACGAGGAGATCTTAGGGGAAAGATGCGCAAGCTCACGAGGAGTGCAGTGGTGGCGCTAGCTTGCTCGGGGACGGCCTGGAGGGGAAGAACGCCGACGACGAGCTTCGGTGACCCGAGGAAGAAGACGACTGCGTCTCATCGTTTCACTGCGTCTCGGCGTCGGGCTCGTGGCTAGAAAGCTTCAGGGAGTTGCGGCGGACCTATTGCGCGGCTCAGGAGGGAGAAGGGTAGGCTAGAACGACGTCGAGCTCGAGCTCTGCTCGGGCTCCAATGGCGGCAGAAAGAAACGAGGCAGAGGGGGAGAATGAGCTGGGGAACGGATAGCTACCAGCTCGGGGAGGTTATCCCCGTGCTTGCCAGCGCGAAGCGGCGGCCAGGCAGCAAGGGAGCTGCATGGAGGCGCGTGGCGACGCGGCGGCCACCTCCTGCTCCTACTAGCGAGGAGGAAGATGACACGAGCAGATGGGCCGGGCCAGGTGAGCGTCAGGTAAGGTTTTTTCTCATTTTCTTTCTGATTTGTTTCTGTTTTGCTATTTCATTAACTTGCTATTTATTTCAGCTCCCAAATAGTTTGTAAAAGCTATTTTAAACACACCAGAATATTTGTTGCAATATTTCCAACCATTCCCAAAGTTTTCAACATTTTTGAAAGTTTAAAGTTTCTGATTTCAAATTTAAAACTTGAAACCAGTAGCTTTTTGCATTTATTTAAAATGCTTAAAGTGTCAAGAAAAAGGTTTTCTTCATTGCTTATTACTTTCATGATTTATCAGAAAGATTGAACTTTTCTTGAGGCCATCTTGGGTTCATTGATTTTAACTAGTTTGAATTTCCTTTAATTTGAGAAGTGGCTAGGGTTTGTTGAATTTTCCTTCACCACTTACTTTGTTCTTGTTGAGAATTTCCTAGATGCAATGCAAAGAAAACATGAGCACAAAGCTAACTTGCTTAAGGGGTGAGGGATGTGACATCTTGGATATTCCCGAGGACGATGCCATGGCTGTTATCCTTGGAAGAACCTTTTTAAACACAACAGGGGCTGTTATAGATTGCAACAAAGGCAATGTCACTTTCCATGTCAATGGTAATGAGCACACAGTGCACTTTCCGAAGAAACGATATCCAGTACATTGCATCAATGCTATCGAAAAGACTTTATCGATTCTCATTGGGAGCTTTGAGTGCCCTATTCCTCGTGTCAAGATGAAGTATGATTTGCTTGTTGGGGACATACATATCCCCATTGAGGTGACTTAGTAGCTATTTGAAAATTCTTCGTTCTCTCTTGCGATTCGAGAAAGTTTTGTCATAAGGACTTGATCAATCCCATTGACGGATTTCTTTCGATGACCATGAAACTGAGGAATCAAGGAGTCACATACCTCTGTTTTAAGTTTTCCTTTTCTTCTGCTTAGAAGAAAAATGATAGAATTAGTTTAGTTTTTCCTGTTTTCTGTTTTAGCGTCTCGGAGAAAAATACCTCCAAAATAAAAGTCCTCCGATGGTTCTGAAAGTTTAGTATGCTTTTTTCTTGAATTTTTGAAAATTTCTGGGCCTGAGAGCTGGCGTGGGGGCCAGACCAGTGGGCCACAAGCCCTGCCACCGCCACCTACCTCCTGGTGGCGGGGTGCAAGCTTGTGGGGCCCACATGCACTCCCTCCTCTCATTCCAGCTCCCAGCCTCTTCTTCCACCTCGAGAAAAAATTGTTTCACAACTCAAACCCGTGTTCTTGCTCATTTGGCTGTGATTTTCGATCTCCTTGCTCAAAGAACCTTTCTCTGAACCGATTTGGGTAAATTACTCCTTGGTAAGTGACTCCTCCATTGGTCCAATTAGTTTTTGCTCTAGTGCTTTATCCTTCGCGAATTCTTGCTACCTTGGTGACCGTGTTCTTGAGCTAGAAGGTTGATTTTAGCCGGTCCCAAGTAGTTTTAGCACGTGATACGGTCTCTAGGCACTAGTAGGAGTAGTTGCTACAGGTTGGTTTAATCTTCATTCACTTTTCTTTCGAAGTCTCTAAAAATTTCAGAATTTTTCAGAGCTAGAAAAAGGAAAAGATGAGGAGGTTCTTGAGAGGCTCTTCAAGCCGTAACCCCAAGGAGGATGAGAAGAATCACCCGAAGTACGTATTCCCTCGAGTCATAGAAGTTCGAGCGTGCGAGTGGCCAAGTGATGAATTTTTTGCGCGCCGCCGGACTTTATGAACACATTTATTACTTGGTGGAGAACGCAGGTCTTACTGCGTTCGTTGAAGATAAGTGGCCACAATACCTCCTCCTCACCAATATTTTCGTTAAAAGCTTCAACTTTTATCCGAGGAAGAATCCTCCCATGGTTGAGTTCATGATATATGATGTCCCCCAGTGCATGACGCTGCAGGACTTTTGCAATGTATGCAAATTACCCTCTGTTGGGGATATCGGTGACCCTCGTCCACGGGACTTGGAGAATTTCATTGGTTCTATTGCTGTTGGAGAGGAGAGAGGAGTGTCTCGCACTAGAATTGCTAGCATACATTTTCCTGTGCTTCGGTACTTCTCACTATTTGTGGGAAAATGTTTGGTTGGCCGTGGGGAGGCTGGATCACTTAGTTCTCTAGACCTTGCGGTTTTGCACGAAGGCCTTTATAACGATAAGACTTATAGCCTGGGCGCTATAGTAGCTCAACGGTTGAACCTGAACGGTTTTAAAGGTGTTGTCTATGGAGGTATCTATGCTACCCGTCTTGCCAGACACTTTGAGATACCCATTAGACTGGGAGAGGAAGGAGAGATGCTTCTCCCTGAGAGATATCTGGATTATGACAGCATGGTTCGCCATGATTTTCTGAATAGTGATGCTAGTAGACGGATGATTTATAACCTGGTGTTTAGTCTAGGTACTCGAGAGACTATTACTTTGCCTGCTCCTTCTTTGTTCGATCTTCATGCAGGCAGGTACACTATTATGCCTAGGGACATCTACGCATATTGGGGCTTGGCCCAACCACAGGCGCCCGTGCCCGAGCCGCCAGTTGAGTACCAGACGCCAGTTTATCAGTGGGAGCCAGAGGATCTCACATAGCAGTGGCATCCACAGTCCGCTCCGGAGTATCCTAGAGCTGGTTATTTCCCACCTTGGGAGTAGACCAAGCTAGGCCAAAATCCTAAGCTTGGGGGAGTACGTGTTCTCACCGACTTTACATTCATGCTTATGCTTTCACTTTGTTAGCCGGTGTTTACACTTTGCCACTGTATTATCCATGCTAGTTCATTTTTGTTTTCTTGTTTTCTTGTTTTGTGTCCTTTTGAGAAAACCCAAAAAGATTTTTCTTTCTTCTTTTGCTTGTTGGGAGCTTTCCCGAGTAAATAGTTTTATTTTTCTTTGTGTCAAGGTAGAAGATATTGGATACAATGTTTATTGGTTCTTGCATGCTTACGTGTTTAGCTTTCAAAGAGCCATATTATTTTGTCTTCTCCTTTGTGTTTGCCTGCAGATTCAGCTTAGTCCAATGCGCTTATTATTGTTTTCATCGTTCGATCGTGCAAATGAAAGGCAACAATGATGATATATGATGAAGTGACTGAGACTGAAAATCTGGTATGAACTCTATCTATTTTGTTTTTGTAAATACGACTAGCTTGTCGACCCAGATTTAGCTTTGTTGTGAGAGAACCATGTTTCCAATGACAACTTAGAGATCATAGTTTCTGATGCCATGCTTATTTAGCTGAGAGCTTATAATGGTCTGTATTGAATGCCAACATAGATTTTGAGATGACTATGATGTAGTATGATAGGATGGTATTCTCCTTTGAATGTTTCAAGTGGCTTGACTTGGCGCATGTTCATGCATGTAGTTGAAACAAAATCAACATAGCCTCTATGATGTTCGTGTTCATGGTGATTTATATCCTGTTCATGCTTGCATTCAATGTTAGTCAAACTAATTGCATCTTGATGACTGTTGTCGCTCTCTAGTTTGTCGCTTCCCAGTATTTTGCTAGCCTTCACTTGTACTAAGCGGAATACTGCTTGTGCATCCACTTCCATAAACCCAAAAGTTTTTCCATGAGAGTCCACCATACCTACCTATTTGCGATATCTACATGCCGTTCCAATTAAATTTGCATGTGCCATTCTCTAAACCTTCAAGAAATAATCTGTTTTGCATGCCCGACCCGCTCATGTGGTGATAGGGGGCTATTGGTATCTTCCATGCTAGGAGTGTTATCCTCGACATGTGTTTATTCACAGTTATTCCCGAGAAAGGGGCCGGTAATTAGAATGCCCAGTTCCATGCTTAAATCGAAAACATAACTGTAAAACAAGACTCCCCCGGATTGATGTTAGTATTGACGATACCTGAGGATTCGGCTAGCCGTGGGGTGTGATTGATTGGTGGTGGGGGAGTTAAAACTTTACTTTTCTGTTGGGAACCGCCTATAGCATGAGTAGCATGGAAGATATTGAGAACTCTTGGTCATTGCATTGACAATGAAAGCATGCCACCCAAAATTATTATCTCTGTTTTCAAAGCTTGAGCTCTGGCACCTCTGCAAATCAATGGTTCCCTCTGCGAAGGGTCTGTCTATTTATTTTCCCGTCGAGTCATCCTCCTCTTATATAAGCACCAATTAGAGAGCACCTTTGTCATTTTTATGCTTTGCTTTTGATTGATATTGAGTATGACTATGACTAGATCTTCGTTGCTATTAATTACAATGTTTAGTCAGCCCTTGATCTTTGAAAGTGCTCTACATTTATGTTTTGCAGTCTCAGAAAGAGCAAGCGAGATACCACCTATTCATATTGCTTCATGCTCATTTTGATTGAATTGTTGGTATTTGAAACTCATTATTATTTGCTCGTTAGCTGATTATGCCATTGATATTAGTTTACCGTGAGACCTTTGTGTCATTTTCTTATGTGGTTAACTTGTGATCTTGCTGAAATTCTGGTTATGAGTTAGACATAGTTGCAACAACAAGATCAAACAAAGTTTGTCAAAGTTTTTCTTTCTCTCTCAGTTTGTCAACTGAGTTGCTTGAGGATAAGCAAGGTTTTAAGCTTGGGGGAGTTGATACATATCCATCGTATCTACTTTTCCAAACTCTTTTGCCCTTGTTTCGGACTCTAATTTGCATGATTTAATGGAACTAACCTGGACTGACGATGTTTTCAGTAGAATTTCCTTGGTGTTATTTTTGTGCAGAAATCAAAGTTCTCCAAACATCCTGAAAATTTACGGGGAGCAGTTTTGGAAAATGAGAAAAATATCTACGCCAAGTTCCACCTCAGGGGGTGGGCCAGTGGGCCACAAGCCCTGGCTCCGCCACCACCCCCTGGTGGCGGTAGGCAGGCTTGTGGGGCCCACACGGCTCTGCCGGCCCCAACTCCAGCTCTATAAGGTCCCTTTCGTCCCAAAAAAAATAAAAAAGAGAAGTTTTCGTCGCGTTTGCGATACGGAGGCGCCGCCACCACCTGTTCTTCATCTGGAGGGCAGATCTGGAGTCCGTCTTGGGCTCCGGAGAGGGGAAATCGTCACCATCGTCATCATCAACCTTATTCCCTCTCCAATTCCATGAAGCTCTTCGTCGTTCTTGAGTAATCTATTCGTAGGCTCGCTGGGCGGTGATGAGTAGGATGAGATCTATCATGTAATCGAGTTAGTTTTGATGGGGATTGATCCCTAGTATCCACTATGTTCTGAGATTGATGTTGCTACTACTTTGCCATGCTTAATGCTTGTCACTAGGGCCCGAGTGCCATGATTTCAGATCTGAAATTATTATGTTGTCACCAATATATGTGTGTTTTAGATCCGATCTTGCAAGTTGTAGTTACCTTCTATGTGTTATGATCCGGCAACCCCGGAGTGACAATAACCGGAACCACTCCCGGTGATGACCATAGTTTGAGGAGTTCATGTGTTCATCAAGTGCTAATGCGTTGGTCCGGTTCTTTATTAAAAGGAGAACCTTAATATCCCATAGTTTCCTTTTGGACCCCGCTGCCACGGGAGGGATGGACAATAGATGTCATGCAAGTTCTTTTCCCTAAGCACGTATGACGACACACGGAATGCATGCCTACATCACATTGACGAACGGGAGCTAGCAACATATCTCTTCGTGTTATAACTGTTGCATGATGAATATCATCCAAACAAATCACCGACCCATTTCCTATGAGTTTGTCCTACTGCTGTTACTTGTCTTGCTCTGCTGCTGCTGCTACTACTGTTGCTACTGCTGTTACCTGTCTTTCTCTGCTGCTGCTGCTACTACTGTTGCTACTACTGTTACTTGTCTTGCTCTGCTGTTGTTACTACTGTTCCTACTGTTGTTACTTATCTTGCTCTGCTGCTACTGTTGCTACTACTGTCGCTTGCTACTGTTGCTACTTGCTACTGCTGTCACTACTGCTGTTCCTTGCCACTGCTATTGCTCGTTAGACTGCCGCTACCTATTACAATCTTGGTACGCTGGACGTTGACGGGAACTGACAATTTCCGTCAACGCGGCAACATGGCGCCATTGATACAATCGTTAGGAATAGTCTGCCGTCAACAGATCGTTTCTGACACCGTTGTTATCATACTACTTTGTTGTTACTACTTTATTTGCAGATGCTAATCTTTCAGGTGTGGTTGAATCTGACATATTCAGCTGCTAATACTCGAGAGTATTCTCTCACCTCCTATTTGGCTTATCAGCAAGTTGGTTCGAATACTCTACCCTCAAAAACTGCTGCGAACCCACGCGCTGGTGGGCCATCAACAACATTCTTCTAGTTTCGTTTCCGGGGAGTGCTAGCACCATTCTTCTGGTGCCGTTGCAGGGGAAGGTTTGTTGTCATCAACATTCATCTAGCCATCGCCAGAGAGTGTAATCAGGTGCCCCCTAGCTTGTGGGCCCCCCTACAGGCCTCCTAACCCTAATATTTGTCCTATAAATTCCCGAATATTCCCCCAATACTATAACGACACCAAAAAATACTTTTCCACCGTCGGGATCCTCTGTTCCCGTGAGATCCAATCTGGGAGCCTTTTCCGGTAACCTACCAGAGGGGGAATCGATCACGGAGTGCATCTACATAAACTCCATTGCCCAACTGATGATGTGTGAGTAGTTCACCACAGACCTACATGTCCATAGCTAGTAGCTATATGGCTTCTTCTCTCTCTTTGATCTTCAATACCATGTTCCTCATGATCTTCATGGAGATCTATTCGATGTAATACTCTTTTGCGGTGTGTTTGTCGAGATCTGATGAATTGTGGGTTTATATTTAAATTATCTATGAATATTATTTGAATCTTCTCTGAATTCTTATATGCATGATTTCATATCTTAGTAAGTCTCTTCGAGTTATTGGTTTGGTTTGGCCAACTATATTGGTAATTCTTGCAATGGGAGAAGTGCTTAGTTTTGGGTTCAATCTTGCGGTGACCTCACCCAACGACAAAGTTGTTGGGGAACGTTGCATGGGAAACAAAAAATTTCCTACGCACACAAAGACCTATCATGGTGATGTCCATCTACGAGAGGAGATTAGATCCACATACCGTTGTAGATCGCTAAGCAGAAAGCCTTAAGAAACGCGGTTGATGTAGTGGTACAGCTTCGTGATTCAAATCACCGTCGTCCCACGATCCGTTCTGATCTAGCGCCGAACGGACGACACCTCCACGTTAAGCACATGTACTGCTCGATGACGATCTCGGCCTTCTTGATACAACAATAGAGACAGAGAAGTAGATGAGTTCTCCGACAGCGTGACAACGCGCCAGTGGTGGTGATGATCTACTCCTACAGGGCTCCGCCCGAGCTCCACAAAAATCCGATCTAGAGGAAGACCTACGCGGTATAGGTTTAAGTTGCACGTGGCAAAGTTGTGTCTCAAAAGCCCTAAAACCACGAGTATATATAGGAGGAGGGGAGGGGCTAGCCTTGGGGCTCAAGGGAGCCCCAAGGGCGCCGGCCGAAGGGAGGAGGTGGACTCCCACCCCAATTCGGTTTGGGTGAAGGAGTCCACTCCTTCCTTCCCACCTCAGATATTCACCCCCACGATCAGAACGTAGGAACTTGATCTTCTTGTTATGATGATTTTCAACTTCACTCTGAAATTTCTCGAACTTCTCAAATGTTTCAGACTTGTGCTTCATTAAGTAGATATATCCATACCTACTCAAATCATCAGTGAAGGTGAGAAAATAACGATATCCACCACGCGCCTCCACTCTCATTGGACCGCACACATCGGTATGTATGATTTCCAACAAGTCACTTGCACGCTCCATTGTTCCGGAGAACGGAGTCTTATTCATCTTGCCCATGAGGCATGGTTCGCACGTGTCAAGTGATTCAAAATCAAGTGACTCCAAAAGCCCAGCGGAATGGAGTTTCTTCATGCGCTTTACACCAATATGACCTAAGCGACAGTGCCACAAAAACATGGCGCTATCATTGTTAACTCTACATATTTTGGTCTCAATGTTATGTATATGTGTGTCATCACAATAAAGATTCAATATGAACAATCCTCTCACATTGGGTGCATGACCATAAAAGATATTACTCACAGAAATAGAACAACCATTATTCTCTGACTTAAACGAGTAACCGTCTCGCAATAAACAAGATCCAGATATAATGTTCATGCTTAACGGAGGCACTAACTAACAATTATTTAAGTTCATAACTAATCCTGATGGTAACTAAAGTGAGACTGTGCCGACGAGGATTGCCTCAACCTTGTAACCATTTCCCACGCGCATCGTCACTTCATCCTTCGCCAGCCTTCATTTATTCCGCAGTTCCTTCTTCGAGTTGCAAATATGAGCAACAGAACTGGTATCAAATACCCATGCTCTACTATGAGAGTTGGTTAAGTACACATCAATACCATGTATATCACATATACCTGATTTTTCTTTGGCCGCCTTCTTATCAGCCAAATACTTGGGGTAGTTGCGCTTAAAGTGACCCATCCCCTTGCAATAATAACACTCTGTTTCCGACTTAATTCCAGCCTTGGGTTTCTTCGTCAGATTGGCAACAATCTTGCCGCTCTTCTTGGAGTTACCCTTCTTGCCTTTGCCGTTTTTCTTCAAACCAGTGGTATTATTGACCATCAACACTTGATGCTCTTTCCAGAGTTCTCACTCTGCGACTTTCAGCATCGCGAATAACTCGCCGGGTGATTTGTTCATCCCTTGCATGTTATAGTTCAACACAAAGCTCTTATAGATAGGTGGTAGTGATTGAAGAATTCTGTCAGTGATAGCCTCTTGCGGGAGTTCAATCCCCAGCTCAGCTAGACGGTTTGAGTACCCATACATTTTGAGCACATGTTCACTGACAAACGAATTCTCCTCCATCTTGCAGACATATAATTTATCGGAGGTCTCATACCTCTTGATCCGGGCGTTCTTCTGAACGATAAACTTCAACTCCTGGAACATCTCATATGCTCCATGACGCTCAAAGCGACGTTGAAGTCCCGGTTTCAAGCCATACAAGATTGCACATTGAACTACTGAGTAGTCCTCCGTACGCGATTGCCAAGCGTTCAAAACATCTTGGTCAGACGTAGCGGGTGGTTCATCTCCTAGCGCGGCATCAAAGACATAGTTCTTTTTCCCAGCTTGTAGGATGAGCCTAAGATTACATGCCTAGTCTACAAAGTTGGTTCCATCATCTTTCAACTTAGCTTTCTCTAGGAACGTATTGAAATTCAGGGTTGCTACTGCGTGAGCCATTGATCTACAACATAAAATATTGCAAAGTGGAGTTAGACTATGTTCAAGATAATTAGAGTTTAGCTAATCAAATTACTTAATAAACTCCCACCCAAAAAATACATCCCTCGTGTGAGTTGAGTGGTGCATGATCCAAATTCACTAACTCAAGTCCGATCATCACGTGAGTTGAGTATAGTTTTAGTGGTAAACATCTCTATGCTAATCATATCAACTATATGATTCATGCTCGACCTTCGATCTCTTGTGTTCCGAGGCCATGCCTGCACATGCTAGGATCGTCAAGTTTAACTCGAGTGTTCCGCATGTGCAACTGTTTTGCACCCGTTGTATGTGAACGTTGAGTCTATCACACCCGATCATCACGTGGTGTCTCGAAACGACGAATTGTCGCAACGGTGCATAGTCAGGGAGAACACAATTTCATCTTGAAATTTTAGTGAGGAATCACCTTATGATGCTACCGTTGTTCTAACCAAGATAAGGTGCATAAAAGGATTAACATCACATGCAATTCATAAGTGACATGATATGGCCATGATCTTGTGCTTCTTGATCTCCATCACCAAAGCACCGGCATGATCTTCTTGTCACCGACGCCACACCATGAGCTCCATCATCATGATCTCCATCATCATGTCGCCGTTGAGGTTGTCATGCTATCTATGCTATTACTACTAAAGCTACAACCTAGCAATATAGTAAATGCATCTGCAAGCACAAACGTTAGTTTAAAGACAACCTTATGGCTTCTGCCGGTTCCCGTAGCATCGACGTGCAAGTCGATATTAATTATTACAACATGATCATCTCATATATCCAATATATCACATCTTGTCTTTGGCCATATCACATCACAAGCATACCCTGCAAAAACAAGTTAGACGTCCTCTAATTTGTTGTTGCACGTTTTACGTGGTTGCTATGGGTATCTAGTATGATTGCATCTTACTTACGCAAAAACCACAACGAAGATGTGCAAATTGCTATTTAACCTTTCTCTAATGACTGCCTCGGTCAAATATAATCAACTAAAGATGAAGAAACCGACACCCGCCAGTCATCTTTATGCAACGAGTTGCATGTCAGTCGATGAAACTAGTCTATCGTAAGCGTACGAGTAATGTCGGTCTGGGCTGCTTCAATCCAACAATACCACCAAATCGAGAAAATAATAAGGAGGGCAGCAAATTGAACATCAAAGCCCACAAAACCTTTTGTGTTCTACTCGAGATAACATCTACGCATGTACCTAGCTCATGATGCCACTGTTTGGGAACGTTGCATGGGAAACAAAAAATTTCCTGCGCACACGAAGACCTATAATGGTGATGTCCATCTATGAGAGGAGATTAGATCCACATACCCTTGTAGATTGCTAAGCGGGAAGCGTTAAGAAACGTGTTTGATGTAGTGGTACAACTTCGTGATTCAAATCACCGTCATCCCACGACCGTTCCGATCTAGCGCCAAACGGACGATACCTCCGCGGTCAGCACACGTACAACTCGATGACGATCTCGGCCTTCTTGATCCAGCAAGAGATACGGAGAAGTAGACGAGTTCTCCGGCAGCGTGATGGCGCGCCGGTGGTGGTGATGATCTACTCCTGCAGGGCTCCGCCCGAGCTCCGCAGAAATCTGATCTAGAGGAAGAACTACGTGGTATAGGTTTGAGTTGCACGTGGCAAAGTTGTGCCTCAAAAGGCCTAAAACCACCAGTATATATAGGAGGAGGGAAGGGGCTAGCCTTGGAGCTCAAGGGATCCCCAAGGGCGCCGACCAAAGGGAGGAGGTGGACTCCCACCCCAATTCGGTTTGGGGGAAGGAGTCCACTCCTTCCTTCTCACCTCCCTATTTCCTTTTTTTTCCTTTCCTTTGGTATTTTTCGCTTGTGGCGCCATAGCCCTCTTAGGCTTGCCTAACAGAGCCCACTAGGGGCTGGTGAGCCATCCTAGTGTCACTGGGCTCACTCCCGGGTGGGTGGGCGCCTCCCGGTGAATACCCGGAACCCATTCGTCACTCCCGGTACACTATCGGCAATGCCCGAAAACTTTCCGGTGGCCAAATGAAACCATCCTATATATCAATCTTCGTTTCCGGACCATTCAGGAAACCCTCGTGACATCCGTGATCTCATCCGGGACTCCGAACAACCTTCGGTCACCAACACATATACCTCACCTATACTAAAACATCATGGAACCTTAAGTGTGCAGACCTTGCGGGTTCGAGAACTATGTAGACATGACCCGAGACACTCCTTGGTCAATATCCAATAGCGGGACCTGGATGTCCATGTTGGATCCTACATATTCTACGAAGATCTTATCGATTGAACCTCTGTGCCAAGGATTCATGTAATCCCATATAACATTCCCTTTGTCCTTCGGTATGTTACTTGACCGAGATTTGATCGTCAGTATCCGTATACCTATTTCAATCTCGTTACCGTCAAGTCCCTTTACTCGTTTCGTAATACAAGATCCCGTGACTTACACTTGAGCCACATTGCTTGCAAGGCTTGTATGTGATGTTTTATTACCGAGTGGGCCCCGAGATACCTCTCCGTAACACGGAGTGACAAATCCCAGTCTTGATCCATGCTAACTCAACGGACACCTTCGGAGATACCTGTAGAGTACCTTTATAGTCACACAATTACGTTGTGACGTTTGATACACACAAGGTATTCCTCCGGTGTGAGTGAGTTACATGATATCATGGTCATAGGAATGAATACTAGACATGCAGAAAACAATAGCAACAAAACGACACGATCACATGCTACGTTCATAGTTTGGTTCTAGTCCATCACATGATTCTCCTAATGATGTGATCTAGTTATCAAGTGACAACACTTGCATATGGTGAGAAAACCATAACCATCCTTGATCAACTGGCTAGACAACTAGAGGCTTGCTAGGGACATTGTTTTGTTTATATATCCACACATGTATCTATGCTTTCATTCAATACAATTATAGCATGGATAATAAACGATTATCTTGAAACAAGAAATATAATAATAACTATTTTATCATTGCCTCTAGGGCATATTTCCAACAAAAGTATGGGTAGCGAGGCACATATTGCATTGTTTCCATCGAGAATAAAAAGATGGGGTTTTTATCATATTGCTTGAGTTTATTCCTCTACATCATGTCATCTTACCTAATGTGTTACTCTCTTCTTCATGAACTTAATACTCTAGATGCAGGTAGGAGTCGGGCGATGTGTGGAGTAATAGTAGTAGATGTAGAATCGCTTCGGTCTACTTGATACAGAGGTGATGCCCATATGCATAATCATTGCCTTGGATATATTCATAATTATTCGCTTTTCTATCAATTGCTCGATAGTAATTTGTTCACCCACCGTATTATTTTCCTTCATGAGAGAAGCCTCTAGTGAAACCTATGGCCCCCAGGTCTATTTTCCATATTATACTTTCAGGTCTATAAACAAAAAAATACCAAAAATATATTGTTGCCATTTATTTACTTTTGTTTTACTTTTAGTTCTAGCAATCTTTTATATCTATCTCTATCAGATCTCATCCTTGCAAATAATCGTGAAGGGATTGACAACCCCTTTTTAGCATTGGTTGCAAGTGGTTGATTGTTTGTGTAGGTGCTAAGATTGGGGTCTTGCTTGTTCCTCCTATTGGATTGATACCTTGGTTCTCAACAAACCGAGGGAAATACTTATCTACGTTGCTGAATCAGCCTTTCCTCTTCAAGGGAAAACCAACGCACGCTCAAGAAGTAGCAGAGGGGTACTTCCATTCCACCCCAATCTCTTCGTAGAGCGTTGGTAGACAGTCTAGGGACACCCGTGGGCGCTTCTTCGTTGACATTGTTGGCCACCGGTAGAGGAGGTCGGGGAGGGAAGAAGCACAAGGGTACATGACGTGGCCGCATGATAGGTAGGCGGACTGCTATGCCGTCCTCGCCGCCACCCCAAGCTCATTCACCCGAGCACATGACTACTAGGGTGGACCCGTTTGAGGTGGAGGCTACAGGGACCCTGGACCACGAGCCTCGGGTCAACGGGCCTTTGTCCCATGAGACTCCAGTCCTAGAGGCTTCGACTCACGAGATTCCGGTCCCAGGGGCTATGTCCGAGGAGACTCCGGTCCGAGAGGCTTGAGCCAATGAGACTAGGGATCCAGGGGCTACTTCCCAGGAGACTCCGGTCCCAGAGGTTTCGGCCAACGAGACTCGGGATGTAGGGGCTATGTTCTAGGAGCTGTCCGGATTGGGTAACTGGCCAGATCCAACCGGGGGGCCGGGTGGCCATGCTTATGGTGGCGGGGATGAGTCTACTGATAGTGAGGGCGAGGTGGTTGAGGGGTCACCCTGTACCAGCGTGGTGGTACACATCTCCCGCCCGTGCCGGCGACCCACGAGTAGGCGCCGATGATTAGGCCTGATGGGGAGAGGTAAGTGCATTTACTCTTTTTGTACCTCTTGCCTTCACATTTCTTCAAATATCTAATGCGTTAGCCTTGTCATACTGTAGGGGTTGGGATCACCCCCGTGGAGTCCGCAAGCCGAACACGGTCATGGATGTGCTTTGCCAGCTAAATTTCCCATGGTTTGTCACGTTGCCTAGTGAGGGTCAACTTCCTCAACTAGGATTGAGCTGGGAGCACTACAAGGCTACCAAGGCCCCGCCGGAGGAGATGATCGATGGTGTCTTGTGCCACACAAGGATTGAGATGATGATCAACAACTTTTGGGAAATTTCTCCTTTTACACAATATAAAATTAACAATATAGCTAGTTATTGTAATAATCAGTGTTGTCTCGTTTGATTACATGCCTTCTACTGGTGTGCAGAGGGATACGAGGAGGAGGTGGCCAAGGTTATCGATACCGAGTGCAAGGGCCTAATACAGAACTTACGCCACGAGGCTCAGCCACAAACTGTTCGAGACTACTACGCATCACATGGTATTAAGAAGGACAAGTTGTTAGGCCGCAAAAAGTTTCTGAGGAAGGAGCAGTACATGAAGGTAATTACCTATTCTTAAGGCCTTGTACTTAGTTTCCTTGATTTGATTCATAGGCGTAGCGCTCAAATTATTCTTTACTTACTTATAGGTGCTCCCTAGATGGTGTGTGGATAAGATGGATTGTTGGGAAGCATTGGTGGATGAGTGGCGCCTACGACAATGCGAAGGACCGACATGTCCAAATGGTTGGTGTGCCACACCATCAAGGCAACACCAACTTATTTCAGTTCGGGTGGAAATGGGCATGTGGTTTGGTTCATGATTCATGCAATTCATTCTTCATGCTAGCTTGATCCCTTTACTAATAATTTGTTCCTCTCTTTTAGGCGCATCACAATTACATGGAGGTGTTAGAGGTGTACAACCTCTATGCCATGGCCCATACTGCCTCCTACAAGAAGGCCAAGGCATTTTTTAGTCCGACCTCGATCATCTAGAGAAGTTCACCAACATCTCCTCCCACCACAAGATCGTGAGTTACAAGAAGGTGGGGAAGGCGAGGAAAGGGGAGGACTTTAACCCAAGCCAGCAACTTTTGGATCCAGAGCTGGCGATGATATCTGGTGGCGGGACGCCTCATGGCTCGATAACCAACGGACATGGGTTGTTACGTTGTCCTCTCACTCCCCCGGAGATCAAGGCGTGCCAAACGAACTCTTGTCCTGAGATAAGGACTCCTTCACGACCAGTTGATCTCGCCAATGAGGTTAGTTATATGGACTCAGATAACTTTCCTCCATTACATTGTGTGTATGGACATCGATAATTACAATGCTAATGAGTGGTGTTGCACGTTGTTCTTAAGAGAGAGAGAGAGAGAGAGAGAGAGAGAGAGAGAGAGAGAGAGAGAGAGCGACAACACAGACGCTTCTGCACGAGAGGGACCGGGTGGCGGCGGAGACGGCTCGGGCCACGGAGGAGAAGACGGCTCGGTTATTTAATGAGGAGTGGTCATGGAATGAGGTGGCTCACCGGGACATGTACGAGCTCCTTGTGGTAAGTTTCTTTTTCATATTATCCAAATCATGCATGTAATGTACGTTTCCTAGCAAACTAATATGAGTGACTCGTCGAAACCAAATGTGCGATAAGACCGGTCAGACCCCTCCGCCGGTGCGAGTCATTTTTTGCGGTTGGAACGGTGAATTTCATTTGAATGGTCATTAGTTACTAGTATTAACATTTCAGTGTCATCATGCTAACAAGACATTGAAAATGATCTTTGGTGCAGAATAACTCACGAGTCGTATCACACAACCCTTCTCCAGGTGAAACCGGCGTGAGCAACCCCGATGCTTCACATCCATGATGACGATGATGGTAAGTTTTCTCTAGTGTTCTGCTTTACAAATGCATACTTAGCTTCGTACATGCTAGTTAGCCTTATTATGCCACATACTTAGCTTATTTTCCCCAAGAAAGACATACTTAGCTAATTATCCTCCAAAATGACATAATTTGCTTATTTAGTTCATTTATGACATAATTATCTTAGTTAGGTCAAAAATGGCATAATAACCTTGGTTATCTCATAAATGTCATATACTTAGCTTATTTTGCTCCAAAATGACATAATAAGCTCAAAAATGGCATAAAAAGGAAAAGAAAGAATAGAAGTGGAAAGATAAGAAAAATAAAGAATATAAGAACAAGAATGAGCTTCTTCTTTCTTTCTTCTCATTATTTTCCTTATCTTTCTTCTTCTATTTATTCTTCTTCTTCTTCTAGTCTTCTTATTATTATTATTTTCCTTCTCTTTTTTTTCTTCTTCTAGTCTTCTTCTTCTTCTTCTTCTTCTTCTTTTCGTCTTCTTCTTCTAGTCTTCTTCTTCTTCTTCTTCTTCTTGTTCTTCTTCTAGTCTTCTTCTTGTTGTTCTCCTCATTCTTCTTCTTCTTCTTCTTCTTCTTCTTCTTCTTCTTCTAGCCTTCTTCTTCTTCTTCTTCCTCTTCTTCTTCTTCTTCTTCTTCTTCTTCTTCTTCTAGCCTTCTACTTCTTCTTCTTCTACTACTACTACTACTACTACTACTACTACTACTACTACTACTACTACTACTACTACTACTACTACTACTACTACTTCTAGTCTTCTTCTTCTTCTTCTTCTTCTACTACTACTACTACTACTACAACTACCACCACCACTACTTCTACTACTTTTTAATCTTCTTCTTCATCTTCTTCTTCTTCTTCTTCTTATTATTATTGTTCTAGTATTCTTCTTCTTATTATTCTAGTTTTCTTCTTCTTCTTCTTCTTCTTCTTCTTCTAACTTACTTATTCTCATTTTGCACATTTTATTCACTTTATGGAAGTTGGTATTCATGGAAGCTGGCATTGATGGACTGCTACTGTTTAGTTTTTGTTTCGATTTGTATGGATGAACAGTGTGATGTATGAAACTATTTGTATATATGGATGAACAATGTTAAGCTAGCCTATTTGTTGTCTTGCTCAATTTTCACGATGATGTTGGATACATGGCCTATGCTTCTTATATGATGTTTGAAATTATATATATCATAGATGTATTCTGAAAATACATGAAAATAACTAAAAACAAACAAAAAAGTGGCAAAACGCACTTTGCTGTGTGCGAGCTGGAGGCAAATGCCTTAGCCTTCTGCCAGCTAATGGCAAAGGTGCCATATGGCAGATATGTGTGCAACCTAGGAGCAGCATGTGTGACCCATTTGGTCACCTTGCGGTCAGCTAGAAACAGGCAGACGACAAAGGGCATGGCAGGTAGACGACAAAGTGTATGGCAGGCATACGGCAAAGGGCTTCACAGACAGATGTCAAAGGGCATGGAAGACGGGCAGGCTGATAGAGGTAGGGGTGAAATCAGCTGGCATACGGCAAAGGCTGCCGTCAGTGGTGGACGACAAAGGTTGTCGTTAGCCACCTAATGGGGCTAACACCTATTCAATGTCGTCTAGCACCTTTGTTGTCTGTTGGTCTAGAAAGATCGATGATACATATCTTTGTCATCCACTGCCTCCCGGTAGACGACAAATAAGGTCTTTACCGTGACTTTCAATGTCGAAAGTTGGGCCATCCGCTAGCAGACGACAAAGGTCTTTGTCGACAGTGAACTCGTCCTTTGCGGCCCGCCATGGCACACGACAAATAAGCTGATTCCTGTAGTGAGTTGTGCTAAAAACAGCGTAAGTCCAGGTTAGTTTCATTCAAATCATGCAAATTAGAGTCAAAAATAAGAGCAAAAGTGTTAGGAAAAATAGATACGATGGAGATGTATCAACTCCCCAAGTTTAACTCATTGCTTGTCCTCAAGCAATTCAGTTCACAAACTGAAAGTGGTAAAGAAAAACTTTTACAAACTCTTTTGTTCTTGTTTACATATACATGCTTAGAGAGCACTTAGCTTTTTAGCATAAATCATGACTAATTATATCGACAATAACCCTTAGAAACTATATTAGCTCATATCATTCGAATAATCAACTAGCGAGCAATAATAAGATTACTCAAACGCTAACACTTTGTCAAAACAATCATGATACAATAGAAAAATAATGGTATCTCACTAGCCCTTTCTGAGACCGCAAAACATAAATGCAAAGCACCTCCAAACTTTGAGCATCGACTAGACATTGTAGTTCATGGTAGAGGAGATCCAGTCATGCTGCAAACAACGTTTAACTAGACACAAAGCATGAGGATGACATCAGTGCTCTTAGGTATAGTACTTATTTGAGAAGGTGATGACTCAAAGTAAAAATAAAATAACATGAAAGTAAATAGAAAGTCCTTGTGTAGAGGGGGGGGAGGGGTTTGTAGCAGTGCGAGAGCTCATAGCGAAAATCAAAGATAAATTATTTTGGGAGGTACACCCTTCCTATCAACGTTACGACCAAGAATTATCGGTATATCTTCAATGCTAAACAAATTAGCGATGGTTCCCAAGCAGTAAAATTAAAGGTTTATTCCTCCTCCACCAACAAACACACTCCACGGCTAGCTGAATCCACGGTTACCGTCTATACCAACAACAATCCAGGGGGAGTTTTGTTTAATTATTTGCGATTTATGATTTTGGGATTGGGAATCCCTTTTTACCAGCCCCTCTCATGCAAGGATGACTGAATAAACACTCATCATGAAAATAACCCGCTTACCATGGAAGATACTAACTGCCATGTGTCGCTCCATGAGCGGTCCACGCACACAAAACAGAAGCTCATTTTTAATATTAGAGGTGGCACATGCAAATTTACTTGGAACAGCAGGGTAATACCACATATAGGTAGATATAGTGGATTCATATGGAATAACTTTGTTTCAAGGATTTCGATGCACAATCTGTATTCCCGCTTAGTACACGTGAAGGCTAGCAAATAGGTTGGGAAGCGACGAGCTAGAGAGCGAAGACGATCATGAACATGTTTATGAATAAATAATAATTATCATTGCATACTAGCATGAGTAGGATATAAACACCATGAACCTAAATATCATGGAGGTTATGTTGGTGTTGATTCTGCAACATGTATGAATATGTGCCAAGTCAAGCCACTCGAACATTCAAAGGAGGATAGCATGTCATCATACTACATCACAACCATTTTAATGCATGTTGATATCCAAGATAAATCATTATCCACTCCTAGATACTTAAGCATGGCATGAACAACTATAATATCAATTGTCATTGCAAACATGTTTGGTCATCATACGCTAAATAATGGATACAGGTCTAAACATATTTACAGAAACAAAAACAAGTTGAGTTCATACCTGCTTCTCTCTGCCATAGCCACTTCGTCAAATGTCGTCATTATTGCCTTTAACTTGCTTGACCTAAGGATATGAAAATAAAAATAGTGCAAGAGTGTTGTGGACTAAGCTGAATTTGCAACATTTATTCAAAAGGAGAAGACAAACTAATATGGGCTCTTTATTACATCAATAACAATGCATATGAGAGACACACAACATTTTCATCCAGGTCTTCCCCTTGGGTACAACTGAATAGAAGGAAAATAAATTCAGAGAAACATACTAAATATTTTTGGAGTTTTTTGTTTTTCTAGAAGAAAGCAAACTAAAGAAGGGAGAACTAAAACAAGAAAAACCGTTTACACGGGAAAGCTCCCAACAAGCAGAACAAGAAAAGATGAATATTTTTGGGTTTTCTGCAAGTTTTTCAAACACACAAGAAGAAGGCAAGAAAAATAAATTTAACATGGATAATAAAATGGAAGAGTGTGAACACCAACAACGAGAATATGTGAGCATGAATATAAAGTCGGTGGAAACATGGACTCCCCCAAGCTTAGGCTTTTGGCCGATCTTGGTAATGACCACCCATAATATCCGCCCGGTCTTATGTATAAGTGTTTGGGCAGCGACACCCGAGGGTCCCACTCTTAGGCTCCTTCTCAGCCGTTTCCTCGGTGTTCCGGTAGGCAACAATGTCCTCACGCATGATCTTGTATCCGTTTCAAGCAATGGAATCAAACAAGGCAGGTGCAGGCAACATAATAACATCACGGGTAACCTCAATAAAAACCAAGTTATAACGAATGTTATTCAAGGAATCGTCACGGTCAATAAAGTGGTGAGGCACCATAGACCGATGGTCTAGATAAACTCGTGGTAAAAGATAACCATCATGATGAAAAGGGATGTTAAAGCATTTCGCTAAGCGAGTGGCATAAATACCATTGTGGGTTTTGCCCTTTGATCTGTTAGTGTGTAAATGACGAGCAATAATAGCTCCCAAATTAAAGGAGTGATTATTATGGAGTGCTTGGTGTACAATGGCAAGGTGAGGAGCGCTTAGTATACTGCCCTTCTCCCTAGCAGCTAAACACTTTGTGACAAATAAAGAAAAGTAATGCACCGAAGGAAACTACATGCTAGTGGCAGTGGCTTTCGACACGCCTCTTCCCTCGCCCACCATTATAGTGAACAGGAAATCCTCAAACTCGGCAGGCTTGGGATCTCTTAAATCCATGCGAGAGGGAATTAAACATATCCCACATAATTCAGTAAGCGGCATTTGGCGGGTTTTAGCATATAAATTAAAACGCACTAAAGGTGGATCATGCCTATTCAGAAAATAGAAAATTTGCACAAAGGAATTAGTGAGGGTATGGTATTGGTCACATTCATCTGTGATCAAGTTGGTTAACCCAGCATTTGCCATGAATTGTACAAACTCATGGTGGAATCCGGCTTATTCGAGGAAGGGAATCTATGGCCATTCGCACGGCGAGACGTCCGTCAATCTTGGGGTGGTGAGTCTAGCAGCAAATGACTCACCAACAACCCCCTTGGCATTCTTCTTGGATGAACTCCTCGTGAAGAGATTCGTTTTTCCAAGAACAAATCTGGGAAAAATTTGGGTCACAACATAAAGTTAACAAAACTTCACAAGAATGATAGCAACTACTCATAAGGATGCCTAGAGTCTAAAACAAGCATTCAAACTACTTGGAACTTCAAGAATTCAACATGCAAGCTCATAAACAGCAGCACCTTGAGTAGCTAATTACTTCTAAGATAGACCACTAAAGTTAAAATTAATTGGAGAAGTGGGGGGTTTACATATCAAGGAGAAATCCCCCAAAATAGTTTCAAGAACGAAGTTTCGAGGAAAGAGATCGAAATCCGCGGGTTTCAGAGCAAGAACACGGGAGAGAGAGGTACAAGGATATTTTGGAGGTAGGTGATGAGGTGAGCTGAAGGGATAAGTGAGGGGGCCCTTGAGGGGCCCACTACCCACCAGGGCGCGCCTGGTGGGGGTGGCATGCCCTGGTGTCTAGTGCACACCTGGGGCACCGCCCTCTGATGTTTTTAGTTCTAGATATTCTCGAATATTCAGGAAAAATCATGTGAAAGTTTCAGGTCATTTGGAGAATTTATATTTTTGGGCACCTTTTTTGTTGCACGGAAAATTCAGAAAATAGGATAATCATGGCATTTATTGTATTTAACTAAAAATGACCAGAAAAATAAATTGGGTACAAAAGGTTGTGCCTACCGAATTCATCGACCTCATGCCTCTCGAAAATGATCCATTAACAAGGTTGACCAAGTCTTATTAACAACAACTTCCAATTAGCATGAAACCGAAGAAATTTCTTAAAACACTAAGTTACCTCAACGGGGATGTGCATATCCCCAACCATGAGTATTTCACTTTTATTTTTGGAAGTAGGTAGAGGTAGTTGAAAAGTTGGAGATTTTTCAATAACATTAACAACATTCACATGGAATTGTTTCCTCGGAAAATGTACCATATGTTCTTAACCATTGACATGAAAAGTGACTTTGCTTTTATTGCAATCGATAACAGCCCCTGCAGTATTTAAGAAAGGTCTACGAAGGATAACCGACATGTTGTCGTCCTCGAGCATATCAAGGATAAGAAAGTCTATCAAGATAGTAACATTTCCAACAACAACGGGTACAGCCTCACAAATACTGATAGGTATGGTAGTTGATTTGCCAGCCATTTGCGATGGAATTTTAGTATATGTGAGTTTATTCAAGTCAAGTATTTTGTATAAAAATAAAGGCATAACACTAACACCAGCTACTAGATCACGTAAAGCGGTATTCACATAGTTTCTTTTGATGGAACTTGGTATAGTTGGTATTCCTGGATGTCCTAGTTTTTTAGGTACCCCATCCTTAAAAGAGTAATTAGCAAGCATGGTGAGATTTCAGCTTCAAGTATTTTTCTTTTATTAGTGATGAGGTTTTTCATATACTTAGCATAAGGGGCCATCTTTAAAAGATTAGTTAAATGAGTATGCAAAAAAGACTGGCCTAAGCATTTCAGCAAAGTGTTCAAATTCTTCACTATCTTTTTTCTTTGTTGGTTTCTGTGGACAAGGCATGGGTTTTTGAACCCATGGCTCTCTTTCTTTGCCATGCTTTCCAGCAACAAAATATCTTTTATCATAATGTTTATTCTTAGGTTGTGGGTTATCAAGATCAACAACATGTCCAATCTCAACATTGTTATGTGTTTCTTTATCATTGTCAAGTTGAGCATCTACATGAGCATCACCATTATCATTTTGATTATCACTCGGTGAATTCTCACTACGAGATTGAGTTTCAGGATCACAGATAGAGATATCATTAGCATTAGCAGAAGGTTTTTCTACTTCATGTTCACGAGAAGTATGCAAGGTCCTATCATTTTTATTTTTATTTTTCTTCCTAGAAGGACTAGGTGTATCAATATTAATTGTTTGTGAATCTTGTTTAGTTCTTTTAGGATGACCTTTTGGATATAGTGGATCTCGAGTCATTACTATGACGACATGATCATTCATATTATTATTCATTTCATGAAGTAGCTCACTTTGAGATTTAGCAACGTGTTCTAGTTGGGTTTGAACCATAGAGGCATGTTTTCGTACAGCTCTTACATCATTGGTGATTATAAATAACAAGTCACTTAAGCGAGCAATCATATTAGAGTTTTGTTTCAATTCTTTCATAACATAGGAGTTGCAATTATCTTACTTTCTAATGTAATTATCAAACTCATATAAGCATTGACTAGGATGTTTATTGTAAGGGATGTCACCTTCATCAAACCTTAAAAGAGAATTTACCTCCACCACCTGGGGTGGTGTGTTGAGACCATGTATTTCTCCGATAGGTGGTAAATTCTTAACATCTTTAGCTTTAATGCCTTTTTTCCTCCATACATTTCTTTGCCTCTTGCATAGTTTCAGGACTAAGGAATAAGATACCCCTCTTCTTTGGGGTTGGTTTAGGTGGTGGTTCAGGAAGTGTCCATTCATCATGATTCTTCAATATATTAGTCAATAACACCTCAGCATCTTCGACAGTTTGTTCCCTAAAAACACAACGAGCACAACTATCTAGGTGGTCCCTAGAAGCATCAGTTAGTGCATTATAAAATATATCAAGTATTTCATTCTTCTTAAGAGGATGATTAGACAAAGCATTAAGTAACTGGAGAAGCCTCCCCCAAGCTTGTGGGAGACTCTCTTTTTCAATTTGCACAAAGTTAAATATTTCCTTTAAGGTGCTTGTTTCTTATGAGAAGGAAAATATTTTTCAGAGAAGTAATAAAACATATCCTGGGGACTACGGACACAACTAGAATAAAGAGTATTTTTCCAAATCTTAGCATCACCCTTTAATTAGAATGGAAATAATTTGAGAATATAGTAGTAGCAAATTTTCTCATCACGAGCAAATAGGGTGGCTATATCATTTAACTTCATTTTCATAGTTATGAAAAAGATCAGATTCAACCAAAGTAATTATCTCTCGGTTGATAGAGAATGCATAATCTTTATCGGTAAAAAAGATAGGTGAAGTGGAAAACTTAGGATCATATTTCATTCTAGCATTCAAGGATTTTTCTTTCAAGTTGCATAGCAGTTTTTTAAGATCTTATCTATCCTCACAAGCAAGAAAGTCTCTAGCTATTTCTTCATCCATAACATAATCTTCATATACTTTAGGCATTTCAATTCTAGGATAGTCATGTCCAAAGGGTGTTTCAATATTTTTAGTTTCAAAGACTTCATCAGTTTCAACATGCTCAATTTCTTTAGCTCTAGCAAGTTGTTCATCAAGAAATTCACCTAGTGGCATAGTAATATCAAGCAAGGTACTAGAATCATCATTAGCATCATTCATAGAAGAGGTACCATCATCAATAACATATTAGGATTAATAGCATGTGGTGGTGGTGTTGAAAGTCTATTCGAAATAGAGGGTGAATCAAGTGCAGAGGTAGATGGTCGTTCCTTACCTCCCCTCGTCTTAGAGGGAACGATCTTGGTTCTTGTATCTTACAGATTCTTCATAGTGATTAATAAATAGATATCCGAAGTGAGTCAACAAATATAGCTATCCTCACTGGATCGATGAAATTGTTGGATGATATTCATCATGTATCAGTCATAACATAGGGTAACACATAACTAGCTTCCATTCATCGATATATTGTAGGCATGTATTTCGTAAATAGTCATACATGCTTATGGAAAAGAACTTGCATGACATCTTTTGTCCTACCCTCCAGTGGAAGCGGGGTCCATAAGGAAACTAAGGGATATTAAGGCCTCCTTTTAATAGAGAACGAGAACAAAGCATTAACACATAGTGAATACGTGAACTCGTCATACTACGGTAATCAGTGGAAAGAATACCAATTATTGTCACTTTGGGGTCTGAGGATCCTAACATGTATTTGGTGCATATAACTTGCAAGATCGGATCAAGAACATAAATATAATGGTGAGAACATAAACGGTTGAGATATGAAATCATGGCACTTGGGCCCTAGTGACAAGCATTAAGCATGGCAAAGTCATAGCAACATCAATCTCCGAACATAGTGGATACTAGGGATCAAGCCCTAACAAACCTAACTTGATTACATGATGAATCTCATCCAACTCCTCACCGACCAACGAGCCTACGAAGGAATTACTCACCCCCGGTAGGGAGCATGATGGAGTTAGTGATAACGAAGACCGAATATTCCCCTCTTCGGATCCCCAAACGGACTCCAGATCTGGCCTCCCGATGAAGAAGAGGAGGTGGTGGCGGTTCCTTATCGTGAAACACGATGATACTTCCTCTCTTATTTTTTTGCCAAAAATAGGAATTTATAGTGCTGGAAATAGGGTCAGTGGAGCCCCGAGGGCCTCATTTCCCACCAAGGCGTGCGAGAAGGGGGTAGCGCGCCCTGGTGCTTAGTGGATGCCTGGGGCCTCCCCTCCAATGGGTCTTGGTTCCAATATTCTTCTTTTATTCCATAAAAAATCTCTAGAAAGTTCCGTTCAATTTCAAGAACTTTTATTTCTACACAAAAACAACACCATGGTAGTTCTGTAGAAAACATCATCAATCCGATTTAGGTTCATTCAAATCATGCAAATTAGAGTCCAAAACAAGAGAAAAAGCGTTAGGAAAAGTAGATACGATGGAAATATCATCGGGGTAGTAGTCGTCGGCGGGAACCACCATCTCCAGGTCTCCGTCATATCGTAACGGCAATCAGATCTAGAGGAAAAGGGGGAGCAAAGCAAAGGTGAGTACTTGATAACCCACAAGTATAGCGGATCGCAACAGTTTTCGAGGGTAGAGTATTCAACGCAAATTTATTGATTCGACTCAAGGGGAAGCCAAAGAATATTCTCAAGTATTAGCAGTTGAGTTGTCAATTCAACCACACCTGAAAGATTTAGTATCTGCAACAAAGTATCAGTAGCAAAGTACGGTGATAACAGCAGTAGCAACAGTAACCACTAGCAGCAGAGTAACATCAGTAGCAACACAGTAACAGTAGCATAAGTGACAACAGTAGCGGCAAAGTAACGTAGCAAGGACCAGTAGGAAAAACTCGTAGGCATTGGATCGGTGATGGATGATTATGACGGATGCTATTCATCATGTAACAGTTATAACACGGAGAGATATGTAACTAGCTCCAGTTCATCAATCTAATGTAGGCATGTATTCTCTATGTAGTCATACAAGCTTAGGGAAAAGAACTTGCATGACATCTATTGCCCATTCCTCCCGTGGCAGCGGGGTCCTAATGGAAACTACGGAATATTAAGGTTCTCCTTTTAATAAAGAACCGGACCAACGCATTAACACTTGATGAATACATGAACTCCTCATACTATGGTCATCTCCGGGAGTGGTTCCGGCCATTGTCACTCCGGGGTTGCCGGATCATAACACATAGTAGGTGACTACATCTTGCAAGATAGGATCTAAAACACACATATATTGGCGACAACATAATAGGTTCATATCTGAAATCATGGCACTCGGGCCCTAGTGACAAGCATTAAGCATGGCAAAGTAGTAGCAACATCAATCTCAGAACATAGTGGGTACTAGGGATCAATCCCCGTGAAAACTAACTCAATTACATGATAGCTCATCCAACCCATGACCTTCCAGCAAGCATACGATGATATTACTCACGAAGAGTGAAGAGCATCATGGAATTGGCGATGAAGGAAGGTTGGTGATGACGATGGCGACTATCTCCCCTCTCCGGAGCCCAGAACGGACTCTAGATCTGCCCTCCAGAGGAAGAAGAGGAGGTGGTGGCGCCTCCATATCGTAAAACGCGATGAACTCTTCTCCTTGATTTTTTTTCCGGGCAAGATGGACTAAATAGAGCTGGATTTGGAGGCGGTGGTGCGTCGTGGGCTCCACAAGCCTGCCAGGCGCAACCAGGGGGGCGCCTCGTGGGATTGTGGGCTCACGGCTCCACTTCCTCCGCTAATTCTTGCGCCAGTATTTTTCATAAATTCCAGAAAAATTCTCCGTAAATTTTCATGTCATTCCGAGAACTTTTATTTCTGCGCAAAAACAACACCATGGCAATTCTGCTGAAAACAGCGTTAGTCCGGCTTTGTTCCATTCGAATCATGAAAATTGGAGTCCAAAACAAGGGAAAAAGAGTTCGGAAAAGTAGATACGACAGAGAAGTATCAACTCCCCCAAGCTTAAAGCCTTGCTTGGCCTCAAGCAATTCAGTTAACAAACTGAAAGAGACAAAATAAAAACTTTTACGAACTCTGTTTGATCTTGTTGTTGCAACTATGTCTAACTCATAACCAGAATTTCAGCAAGATCATAAGCAAACCACAAAAGCAAATAACATCTAGGTCTCATGGTAAACTCATATCAATGTCATAATCAACTAGCGAGCAAATAATAATAAGTCTCAAACATCAACACTTCAATCAAAACAATCATGACGCAGTACGAACAGATGGTATCTCGCTAGCTCTTTCTGAGACCACAAAACATAAATGCAGAGGACCTTCAAAGACCAAGGGCTGACTAAACATTGTAATTCATGGCAAAGAAGATCCAGTCACAGTCATACTCAACACAGTTAAAAGCAAAGCATAAAAATGATAGAGGTGCTCTCTAATTGGTGCTTTTATAAGAAGAGGATGACTCAACACGAACATAAATAGACAGGCCCTTCGCAGAGGGAAGCATCGATTTGCAGAGGTGCCACAACTCAAGCTTTGAAAACAGAGATAATAATTTTGTGTGGCATGCTTTCATTGTCAACACAATGACTAAGAGTTCTCACCATCTTCCACGCTACACATGCTATAGGCGGTTCCCAAACAGAAAAGTAAAGTTTTGACTCCCCCACCATCGATCAATCACACTCCACGACTAGCCGAATACTTGGGTGCCGTCCATACCAACATCAATCCTGGGGGAGTTTTGTTTGCAATTATCTTTTCGATTTGAGCATGGAACTAGGCATTCCAATTATCGGCTCCTTTCTTGTGAATGATAGTGAGTAAACACATATCAGGATAACATGCCTAGCATGGAAGATACTGATAGCCCCCTGTAACCACATGAGCGGTTCGGGCATGCAAAACAGATTATTTCTTGAAGGTTTCGAGAGTGGCACATGCAAATTTACTTGGAACGGCAGGTTGATACCGCATATAGGTAGGTATGGTGGACTCATATGGAACAACTTTGGGTTTATGGAAGTGGATGCACAAGCTGTATTCCCGCTTAGTACAAGTGAAGGCTAGCAAAAGACTGGGAAGCGACCAACTAGAGAGCGACAACAGTCATAAAAATGCATTGAGATTAACTAACATTGAGTGCAAGCATGAGTAGGACATAAATCACCATGAACATGAATATCATAGAGGCTATATTGATTTTGTTTCAACTACATGCGTGAACATGCGCCAAGTCAAGCCACTTGAATCATTCAAAGGAGGATACCATCCTATCATACTACATCGCAGTCTTCTCAAAATTCATGTTGGCATCCAAGGCAAACCATTATAAGCTCCTAGCTAAGTAAGCATGGCATCAACAACTATGATCTCTAAGTTGTCATTGCATACATGTTTCTCTCACAACAAAGCTGAATCAGGAACGATGAGCTAGTCATATTTACAAAAACAAAATGGATCGAGTTCATACCAGCTTTTCCAGGCTCAGTCACTTCATCATGTATCGTCATTATTGCCTTTCACTTGCATGACCGAATGATGTGAACAATAATAAGAATGCTTGTGCATTGGACTAAATCTGGAATCTGCAGGCAAACACAAGGGAGAAGACAAGGTAATATGGCTCTATAACAGATAAGCAGATATGCATGCGAGAGCCACTAAACATTGTAACCATGGTCTTCTACCTTGACCCAAAGAAAAAGAAAACTATTTACACGAGAAAGCTCCCAACAAGAAAAAGAAGAAACATAAAATCTTTTTGGGTTTTCTCAAACTAGACAGACACACGAAAAGAAAACTAGAAAAAGAAAATAAACTAGCATGGATGATACAGTGGCAAAGTGTGAACACCGACAAACAAAGTGAAAGCATAAGCAAGAATGTAAAGTCGGTGAGAAAGACGTACTCCCCCAACCTTAGGCTTTTGAACTAAGTTGGTTTACTCCCAAGGATGGTCCGCGCGATACCCAAAATCATAATGGGGGTTGTATGGGAGCGCTGCAGCCACTGCCTGAATAGCTGCCTCACGGAGATGAGCAACCTTTGCCTCCCTCTCATACTCCTCTGCCTCTCCTCTGGTTATGTAATATCTCCGTTTTACCTGAAAGTCAAAGAGGAAGGAGCAGGAAGGGTAATATGGAAAACACGCTGCCGGTTAAATATCAAACGGCATAGGAGGGATTCATCATCCCTCTCAAAGAACTGATATGTGTCAAAGCGATGCGATTAAGGAAAGTTGTATGGAGCGGGGGATCTCCTTTGCGGATAGGTACTCCAAGAAAATTTGTTATGCGGGTGGCATAGATCCCACCAAAGAAATCCCCTTCATTAGCATTATTATTAAGCCTCCTTGCTATAATAGCTCCCATGTTGAAACTTTTATCACCCGTTACTACGCTCTTCAGAATACTAAGGTCCGGTGCGCAGAGGTGACAATGCTCAATCTTGCCATTAATGCTTCTGCCTATGAAGAGGGCAAAGTAATGCAAGGCAGGAAAATGAATGCTCCCCATGCTGGCCTGCGTAATATGTCTAGTTTCTCCAACAGTTATACGAGAGAAAAAATCTCAAAC
The DNA here is from genome assembly GCF_904849725.1 of Hordeum vulgare subsp. vulgare. Lineage (NCBI taxonomy): Eukaryota > Viridiplantae > Streptophyta > Magnoliopsida > Poales > Poaceae > Hordeum > Hordeum vulgare. The sequence continues at coordinate 357,921,132 of NC_058520.1, forward strand.
CAAAGATTTAGGAGGATAATTGAGACTGCCCCAAATAGGTATCTTGCAAATTCTATTGAAATCCTCTAAATCCATGGTATACGATTTGTCATAGAGACCAAACAGTACAAATGTACCACGGCCAACTGAAAATTTGAATCGACGAACAAAAGAGGCAGTGAGAGCAACATACTGTTCACATTTATCGGAAATATATTCTTCGAGTTCGACGTTGTGAACAAGTGTATCAAACTCGTCATTGGAGCCTGCCTCAATCATGAATTCATCAGAAGTCCATTCACATGGTTGTACCTATGCGTTCCTCGGTTGGTAAGGATCGGGCTCCCGAATCGCAAGACGGGGACCTCTCTTGCTTGAGGAACCACCATGATAGTTTCTCCTGAACATATTCCTTTTCTGAAATTTTCAGTGACCCAAGGGAAAAGTGAACAAGGCTCTGATACGTCTCAAACGTATCTATAATTTTCATGGTTTCATGTTGTTATCTTGTCATCTTTGGATGTTTTATGTACCTTTTATATCTTTTTTGGGACTAACTTATTAATTCAGTGCCAAGTGCCACTTCCTGTTTTTTCTGTGTTTTTGGATCTTTTCAGATCTGATTTTGGAAGGGAGTCCAAACGGAATAAATTCCCCGAAATAAATTTTTCCCGAAAGGAAGAAGATCAAGGGGGTTGAGGGCCAAGGCAAGAGAGCTACAGGGGGCTCACAAGCCCTGTAGCCGCCACCAGGGGGCGGCAGCTAGCAGGCTTGTGGCCTCCCTGGCGCCCCCCTGACCTAGCTCATTCGCCTATATATTCCCTAAAATACAGAAAAAAAATCAGGGAATCCACAAAAACATTTTTCCGCCGCCGCAAGCTTCCGTTTCCGCGAGATCTCATCTGGAGACCCTTCCCGGTGCCCTGCCGGAGGGGACTTTGGAGTTGGAGGGCTTCTACATCAACATCATCGCCCCTCCAATGACTCGTGAGTAGTTTACTTCAGACCTACGGGTCCGTAGTTAGTAGCTAGATGGCTTCTTCTCTCTCTTGGATCTTCAATACAAAGTTTTCCATGATCTTCATGGACATCTATCCGATGTAATCTTCTTTGGCGGTGTGTTTGTCGAGATCCGATGAATTGTGGATTTGTGATCAGATTATGTATGATATATATTTGAGTCTTTGCTGATTTCTTATATGCATGATTTGATATCCTTGTAAGTCTCTCCGAGTCTTGGGTTTTGTTTGGCCGACTAGATCTATGATTCTTGCAATGGGAGAAGTGCTTGGTTTTGGGTTCATACCGTGTGGTGACCTTTCCCAGTGACAGAAAGGGCAGCAAGGCACGCATCGTGTTGTTGCCATCAAGGGTAACAAGATGGGCTTTTATCGTAGATATGAGATTGTCCATCTACATCATGTCATCTTGCTTAAGGCGTTACTCTGTTCTTTTGGACTTAATACACTAGATGCATGCTGGATAGCGGTCGACGTGTGGAGTAATAGTAGTAGATGCAGAAAGTATCGGTCTACTTGTTTTGGACGTGATGCCTATAGATATAATCATTGCCATAGATGACGTCACAACTTTGCGCGGTTCTATCAATTGCTCGACAGTAATTTGCTCACCCACCGTCTACTTGCTTTCATGAGAGAAGCCACTAGTGAACACTACGGCCCCCGGGTCTATTCACACCTATCATTTCCACTTTCGCTTTTACTTTGCTTTGTTACTTTGTTGCTTTCAGTTCTCACTTGGCAAACAACATATAAGGGATTGACAACCCCTTCATAGCGTTGGGAGCAAGCTCTTTGTGTTTGTGCAGGTACTTGTGATATTCCTTCATTGGATCGATACCTTGGTTCTCAAAACTGAGGGAAATACTTACCGCCGCTGTGCTACATAACCCTTTCCGCTTCGAGGGAAAACCAACGCAAGGATCCAAGGTCACGGGGGAAATCCTTTGCATATTTGCCTAGGAAGTCCCTAAAGGCGTAGCCGTAGCAGAAGGATTCCTGGTGCCGTTGCTGAGGAGTATCAAGACAAGAATAGTCTCCCATCAGCACGTGTTTCTGGCGCCGTTGGAAGGTCTTTTGTTGCAGTAGCAGGCTCAACTGAACTCATAGCAACTACTCCCACAAGTGCCTAGAGGCCATATTACGCATCAAAACTACTTGGGACCAGCTAAAATTAGCATGCAAAGCTCAAGAACATGGTCACCAAGGCAGCAAAAATACGCAAAGTATAAGGCACTAGAGTAAAAACTAATTGGACCAATGGAGGAGCCACTTACCAAGGAGCAATTTCTCCAAAACAGTTTGGAGAATGGTGCTTTGAGCAAGGAGATCGAAAATCCCAGCAAGAAGAGCAAGAACACGGGTTTGAGCTGCGAAATGATTTCTTCTGGAGGTAGGAGAAGCACATGGGAGCTAGAATGAGTGGAGGGGGTGCACGTGGGCCCCACAAGCTTGGTAGGCGCGGCCAAGGGGTGCCCGCGCCTCCAGGGCTTGTGGCCCACTGTTGCAGCCCCCAGACTAGCTCTTCGTCCCAGTATTTTTCGAAAATTCTAGAAAAAATCATACTTGATTTTCAGGACGTTCAGAGAACTTTTATTTTCGGGGTACTTTTCTACGAGACGCTAAAACGGAAAACAGGGAAAACTAAAGTAAACCTATCATTTTTCTTCTAAGCAACCGAAGGTGCAAGCTTGGAAGAGAGGTTTGTGATTCCTCGATTCATCCATCTCATGGTCATCGAAAGAAATCCGTCAATGAGGTTGATCAAGTCTCCTTGACAAACTTTTTCGAATCGCAAAAGAGAACGAAGAATTTTCAAATAGTCACTAGGTTACCTCAATGGGGATGTGTATCTCCCCAACAAGCAAATAATACTTCATCTTGACAGGAGGAATAGGGCATTCAAAGCTCCCAGTAAGAATTGATGAAGTTTTTTCGATAGCATTGATGCAATTTACTCGATATTGTTTCTTCGGAAAGTGCACCGTATGCTCATTACCGTTGACATGGAAAGTGACATTGCCTTTGTTGCAATCTATAACAGCCCCTGCAGTGTTTAAAAAGGGTCTTCCAAGGATGACCGCCATGGTATTGTCCTCAGGAATATCTAGGATAACAAAGCCTGTTAAGATAGTGATGTTCGCAACCACAACAGGCACATCCTCGCAAATGCCGATAAGGAATGCAGTTGATTTGTCGGCCATTTGCACAAAGATTTCAGTGGGTGTCAACTTATCCAGTTCAAGCCTACGATAAAGAGAGAGAGGCATAACACTAACACCAGCTCCAAGGTCGCATAAAGCAGTTCTAACGTAGTTGCCTTTAATGGAGCAAGGTATAGTGGGCACACCGGGATCACCTAGTTTCTTAGGAGTTCCACCCTTTAAGGTATAATTAGCGAGCATGGTGGAAATCTCAACCTCAGGTATCCTCCTCTTATTAGTCACAATATCTTTCATGTACTTAGCATACGGAGACATTTTGAGCATATCTTTCAAACGCATTTGCAGAAAGACAGGTCTAATCATTTCAACAAATCACTCAAAATCCTCATCATCATTTTTCTTTTATGGTTTGGGAGGAAAGGGCATGGGTTTCTGAACCCATGGTTCGCTTTCTTTACCATGCTTCCTAGCAGCGAAGTCATTCTTATCGTATGTTCTATTCTTGGGTTGTGGGTTATCAAGATCAACATGTTCAATCTCCACATCCTTATCATTGCTAGGTTGAGCATCATCATGGACATCACTATTGATATTGTCGTTAGGCTCATGTTCATCAGCAGATTGTGTTTCAACATGAGAGATAGAGACATTGTTTGGTCTCTCAGGTGTAGCACCAACAGGGTTGCTAGCGTGCAAGTTCCTATCATATTTCTTCTTCTTTCTAGGATGACTAGGTGCATCAGTGCTAACTCCTTGAGAATCTTGTTCAATTCTCTTCAGATGACCCTCAGGATACAAAGGTTCCTGGGTCATTCTACCGCCTCTAGTGATGACTCTGACAGAATTGTCATTCAACTCATTGAGCAAGTCATTCTGAGCTTTAAGTACTTGTTCTACCTGAGTAGTAACCATAGATGCGTGTTTACTCAAGAGCTTAAGATCATTGACATTTCTATCCACACAAGCACTTAAATGACTAAGCATACGAGAATTCTGTTCCAATTGTCTGCTAACATAATCATTGAAACTCTGTTGTTTGGCAACAAAGTTATCAAATTCATCCACACATAAGCTAGCACGCTTATCAAAAGGAATATCACTCTCATCGAATATATGTAGAGAATTTACTTCTACTACCTATATCGGGTTATCAAGACCATGGATCTCTTCGATAGGTGGTAGATTTTTGACATCTTCGGATTTAATGCCTTTCTCTCGCATAGATTTCTTAGCTTCTTGCATATCTTCAGGACTGAGGAATAGAATACTTCTTTTCTTCGGAGTTGGCTTAGGAGGTGGTTCGGGAATAATCCAAGCATTCTCATTGCACAAGATATTATTCAATAGAATCCCAGCTTCTTCTACGGTTCGTTCCCTAAAAACACAACCAGCACAACTATCTAGATGGTCTCTAGAAGCATCGATAAGTCCATTATAGAAGATATCAAGTATTTCATTCTTCTCAAGAGGGTGATCACGCAAAGCATTCAGTAGTTGGACGAGCCTCCCCAAGCTTGTGGGAGACTCTCTTGTTCAACTTGCGCAAAGTTCTATATTTCCTGCAAGGCAGCTTGCTTCTTATGGGCAGGGAAATATTTTCCAGAGAAGTAGTAGACCATATCCTGGGGGCTACGCACACAACTAGGAGCAAGAGAAGTGAACCAGATCTTAGCATCATCCTTTAGGGAGAAAGGAAACAACTTGAGGATATAGTAGTGGTGGATCTTTTCCTACCTCGTGAATAGGGTGGCTATATCGTGCAGTTTGGTCAGATGGGCTACAACCGTTTCATACTCATAACCATGAAAAGGATCAGATTCGACTAGAGTGATTAACTCAGGGTCGACAAAGAATTCATAATCCTTATCGGTCACATAGATAGGCGAAGTAGCAAACTTCGGGTCGTATTTCATCCTAGCGTTCAGAGATTTTTCTTTCCACTTGAGCAGTAATTTCTCAACATCATATCTATCCTTACACGCAAGAAAATCCTCAGCTATCTCTCCCTCCATAACATAACATTCAGGCATATCAGGCAATTCATTTCTAGGAGAGCTAGTTCTAGCAAGCAAAATAGCAGGTTCTACTTCAATAGTATCAGCAGTTTCAGAAGCATCATCGCATCTAGCAGCAACTCTAGCAATTTGTGCATCAAGGAATGCACCAAGTGGCAAAGCAGTATCAAGCATAGCATCATCAGGCAAAGCAGTATCAAGCATAGCATCATTAGGCAAAGCAGTATCAAGCATAACATCATCATAAGTAGTATCAAGCATAGCATCATCATAAGCATCATGGGCAGCAAAAGTAGCATCATCAAGCACAGGCGACATATCAAGATTTCTAGCAGGAGGTGGTGTCGCAAACTTACTCATAACTGAAGGTGAATCAAGTGCAGAGCTAGATGGCAGTTCCTTACCTGTCCTCGTAGTTGAGGGCAAGACATTAGTTCTTGGATCTCTCAGATTCTTCATAGTGACTAGCAGACGTAAATCCCAAGTGACTCAGAGAATATAGTTGTGCTTCCCCGGCAACGGCGCCAGAAAATAGTCTTGATAACCCACAAGTATAGGGGATCGCAAAAGTTTTCGAGGGTAGAGTATTCAACCCAAATTTATTGATTCGACTCAAGGGGAAGCCAAACCCAAATTTATTGATAACCCACAAGTATACTGTTTTGCACCCGTTGTATGTGAACGTTGAGTCTATCACACCCGATCATCACGTGGTGTCTCGAACGAAGAACTGTCGCAACGGTGCACAGTCGGGGAGAACACAACTTCGTCTTGAAATTTTAGTGAGAGATCACCTCATAATGCTACCGTCGTTCTAAGCAAGATAAGGTGCATAAAGGATTAACATCACATGCAATTCATAAGTGACATGATATGGCCATCATCATGTGCTTCTTGATCTCCATCACCAAAGCACCGGCACGATCTTCTTGTCACCGGCGTCACACCATGATCTCCATCATCATGATCTCCATCAACGTGTCGCCATCGGGGTTGTCGTGCTACTCATGCTATTACTACTAAAGCTACGTCCTAGCAATATAGTAAACGCATCTGCAAGCACAAACGTTAGTTTAAAGACAACTCTATGGCTCCTGCCGGTTGCCGTACCATTGACGTGCAAGTCGATATTGACTATTACAACATGATCATCTCATACATCCAATATATCACATCACATCGTTGGCCATATCACATCACAAGCATACCCTGCAAAAACAAGTTAGACGTCCTCTAATTGTTGTTGCATGTTTTACGTGGTGACCATGGGTATCTAGTAGGATCGCATCTTACTTACGCAAACACCACAACGGAGATATATGAATTGCTATTTAACCTCATCCAAGGACCTCCTCAGTCAAATCCGATTTAACTAAAGTTGGAGAAACCGACACTCGCCGGTCATCTTTGAGCAACGGAGTTACTCGTAGCGATGAAACCAGTCTCTCGTAAGCGTACGAGTAATGTCGGTCCGAGCCGCTTCGATCCAACAATACCGCGGAATCAAGAAAAGACTAAGGAGGGCAGCAAAACGCACATCACCGCCCACAAAAACTTTTGTGGTCTACTCGAGAAGATATCTACGCATGAACCTAGCTCATGATGCCACTGTTGTGGAACATAGCGTGGGAAACAAAAAATTTCCTACGCGCACGAAGACCTATCATGGTGATGTCCATCTACGAGAGGGGATTTCCGATCTACGTACCCTTGTAGATCGCACAGCAGAAGCGTTAGTGAACGCGGTTGATGTAGTGGAACGTCCTTACGTCCCTCGATCCGACCCGCGAACCATCCCACGAACCGTCCCGCGATCCATCCCACGATCCGCTCTGACCTAGTGCCGAACGGACGGCACCTCCGCATTCAGCACACGTACAGCTCGACGATGATCTCGGCCTTCTTGATCCAGCAAGAGATACGAAGAGGTAGATGAGTTCTCCGGCAGCGTGACGGCGCTCCGGAGGTTGGTGGTGATCTAATCTCAGCAGGGCTCCGCCCGAGCTCCGCAGAAACGCGATCTAGAGGAAAAACCGTGGAGGTATGTGTTCGGGTTGCCGTGGCAAAAGTTGTCTCAAATCAGCCCTAATACCTCCATATATATAGGAGGAGGGGAGGGGAGGCTTGCCTTGAGGCTCAAGGAGCCCCAAGGGCTGCGCCACCAAGGGAGGAGGAGTCCTCCTCCAATCCTAGTCCAACTAGGATTGGAAGGTGGAGTCCTTCTCTCCTTTCCCACCTCCTTTTTTTTTCTTTTCACTTTGATTTTCTATCTATGGCGCATAGGGCCTTCTTGGGTTGTACCACCAGCCCACCAAGGGCTGGTGCGCCACCCCCAAGGCCTATGGGCTTCCCCGGGGTGGGCTGCCCCCCCCCCCCGCCCCCCCGGTGAACACACGGAACCCATTCGTCATTCCTGGTACATTCCCGGTAACTCCAAAAACCTTCCGGTAATCAAATGAGGTCATCCTATATATCAATCTTCGTTTTCGGACCATTCCGGAAACCCTCGTGATATCCGTGATCTCATCCGGGACTCCGAACAACATTCTGTAACCAACCATATAACTCAAATACGCATAAAACAACGTCGAACCTTAAGTGTGCAGACCCTGCGGGTTCGAGAACTATGTAGACATGACCCGAGTGACTCCTCGGTAAATATCCAATAGAGGGACCTGGATGCCCATATTGGATCCCACATATTCTACGAAGATCTTATCGTTTGAACCTCAGTGCCAGGGATTCATATAATCCCGTATGTCATTCCCTTTGTCCTTCGGTATGTTACTTGCCCGAGATTCGATCGTCAGTATCCGCATACCTATTTCAATCTCGTTTACCGGCAAGTCTCTTTACTCGTTCCGTAATACAAGATGCCACAACTTACACTAAGTTGCATTGCTTTCAAGGCTTGTGTGTGATGTTGTATTACCGAGTGGGCCCCAAGATACCTCTCCGTCACACGGAGTGACAAATCCCAGTCTCGATCCATACTAACTCAATGAACACCTTCGGAGATACCTGTAGAACATCTTTATAGTCACCCAGTTACGTTGCGACGTTTGATACACACAAAGCATTCCTCCGATGTCAGTGAGTTATATGATCTCATGGTCATAGGAACAAATACTTGACACGCAGAAAACAATAGCAACAAAATGACACGATCAACATGCTACATCTATTAGTTTGGGTCTAGTCCATCACATGATTCTCCTAATGATGTGATCCCGTTATCAAGTGACAACACTTCCTATGGTCAGGAAACATTGACCATCTTTGATCAACGAGCGAGTCAACTAGAGGCTTACTAGGGACAGTGTTTTGTCTATGTATCCACACATGCACTGTGTTTCCAATCAATACAATTATAACATGGATAATAAACGATTATCATGACCAAAGAAATATAATAATAACTAATTTATTATTGCCTGTAGGGCATATTTCCAACAATACAGTCATATTGTCGCAACAAATTTATTAAGTACGCCCAAAGATCCTTCCTCGACTCTCAGTGAGAAAGCAATTTCGGAGCCAACATTCAAGTTAAGTCACAATTCTAGTTGTATTAGATCACGATACAACTCCAAGTCATCCTGTTACCGTGGACGATGCTATTCGAATAGATATATCTTCCCTGCAGGGGTGCACCACATTTCCCAACACGCTCGATCAACTCTGGCCGGACACACTTTCTTGGGTCATGCCCGGCCTTGGAATATCAACACATCGTAGCCCTACCTAGGCTCGACAAAGAGGACATCCCGTCGTTCTAAATCCTAAGCATGCACGGGTCTTTGTCCCATTGCCCTTTGCACTCCTGCATGTTGCAAGGGCGGTCGAGGTCAGTCCTAGCACCTCTTATACAAGACCAATGCTTATGCGGACTACTCGCGCGTGTGCTGCTCCAATGCCGACGTCCAAAGAGCTTTGGCTGATACAACGATGATGAGTGCCCATAAGTGTCCCAGCGTGCAGGTTAGTGTGAAAAAGTTCAATCGACCAACTCAAATCAAATAACCAATCACACTATTGTTTTGTTAACTCCGATGATGATCAATGACCAACGATATGTGGTCCCGTCTCCCCATCTTGAGGATGTGTGCCAAGGGCCAATAATGCCCGGCCACGCCTCGTCAAAATCATGAGGGTATCCGCCCGCACCACACATTTCATCACATTCTAGTAGTAAGTGAAAGTAAAATTGTGTCTATAACATCACAGGAATCCGAGGTATCACCCTCGCTGGATACCAATCAATGTACCATCAAGGTGACCAGGGAGGAATCACCCTCGATAGTCCATGCTTGCGGGTTTGGACGACACCGGCGTTAACAGAAGTGGTGAAGGAGGAATCACCCTCCGTAATCCACCTCCGATTAACTTCACTACAGAGTTAACACCAGGAGTACATTATGAGGTATCACCCTCGATACTCGATAGTAGCTATGCAGAGTCAAACAACTAAGGGGTGTGTGAAGTGATGTGATGGGTCATAGTTTGTCGATCGGATAATTGAGTCTATGAGTCTCCAAGTCTTCAAGTCGTCAGTCTTTGAGGATGAATCGAGGGCAACTGGGACTAAGTGGGATCACTTGAGATCACTAATCAACTTATATTAATCATTTGATGTGCAGTAGGGTACAAAAGCAGTTTAACAAAAACAGGTTATGCATTAGAATATGAGCTATATACAACAATAGAAAAATCTAATGCAAGCATGAGGGAGAAAGAATGGGTGATATAAGGATGATCACGGGGGGTTGCTTGCCTTCTTGCTCTTATACAAAAGGTTGTTCGTTAGGGGGGTAGTCGTACCGACAACACCATCACCTTCGGCATCTACCGGAGAGAAGACGAGGAAGAAACAATAAATAAAAGCAAGCAAATGCATCACGATGCATGACATGGCAATATGAATTGCTAGGGATGAGATAACACAGTACTATACGTCATGGACGGAGCGGGAAAATATGTGACGATATTTCTCGTGTCTTTGGGTACTACGGGACACGTGATCCTGATGCCAAAATGTTTATGTTCATCATGCTAGGGGCATGTGATAGATGAGCGAACATCGTATTCGGATTCATGGGATTTTTCTGAGCAACTTTCATATATAAATTATTTTCATCTAACTTATAAATTATTTTATATGATTTTTGTACTGTTTTAATAATATTCTAAAATTAATATATATTTATTTTAGTTCAAAAATTGACTTATCGCATCAGCATGACATCACGGTAATGTGAGTTGTCAACATGGTCTTTGAGTAGTCAAACTGTGAGCTGGGCCCCACCTATCATAGACATACGGTTAATTCCATGGTTTATTTAGTCTATTTAACTAATCTAATTGCGAGGGTCCACATGTGACTGTCTATTTTAATCAAATTAATTAGTTTAATTAATTGAACAGTTTAGTTAGGGGCTAATTAAACATGGGCCCACATGTTAGTGGCCCAGGGTGGTGGTGGCCCACCGGTTAGCTGCTCGGACTACCGACTCAACAAAGTTGACTAGGTCAACTAGTCAACTCGGGCCGAGGGCCCGCAGGTGAGTGACCCTGGGGGTGGCCCTTGTCCAACCTTACTGGTTGGCGGTTGATAGACCCATTTTGCATTATGTTTTATTGCTGCTATTTACAAAGTTTTTTATCAATATAACACTTCATGGAGTATTTTCTAATGCCCTTTCTCTCTTAATATGCAAGATTTACACAAGGAGGGAGAATGCTGGCAGCGGGATTTCAGGGCCTGAAAAAGCTACAACAAAGATATCTATTCTTCACACCTCCAAATGGGCTGAAATTTCATGGAGAATTATTTCGGAATATATAAAATATATTGGGCCAAAGGTTAACTAGAAGAGGCAAGCCAGCTGCCCACACAGCACCAGGTCGCGCCACTCCTAGGGCGTGCCCTGATGTTGTGTGGACCCCATGGCCCACATCTGGCCTCCTCCTTATGGTATATAAGTCATTTTACCCTAAAACTTTTATGAGGAGACTTTCGAGACGAGGCGCTGCCACCACGAGGCGGAACTAGAGCACGAGCACTTTTTCTCTCCCGCGGGCAGATTCCACCGGGGACACTTCCCTCCGGGAGGGGAAATCGAAACCCTCATCATCACCAACAACCCTATGATCGTGGGAGGACCAATCTTCATCATCACCATCAACAGCAACATCTCATCTCAAGCCCTTGTTCATCTCTTGTATTCAATCTTTGTGTCAGAACTTCAGATTGGTACCCGTGATTGGCTTGTAGTGTTGATTACTTATCGTAGTTGATGCTAGTTGGTTTGCCTCTTGAGATATTAAATGTTCAGATCCTTTATGTTATTCAGTACCCCTCTCATATTGAACACCATAATGATGAATGAATATTTACTTTTGTTGTTGAGGACATGGGAGAAGTCTTGTCATAAGTAATCATGTGAATTTGGTATTCGTTCGATATTTTGGTGATATGTATGTTGTGATTCTCTTAGTGGTATCAAGTGAACATCGACTACATGACACTTCACCATTCATGGGCCTAAGGGAACTCATTGTGGAGTAGTATTTAGATGATGGGTTGCTAGAGTGACAGAAGCTTAAACCCAGTTCATGCATTATTATGTAAGGGTCTGATTTGGATCCAAAGTTTATTGCTATGGTTAGGCTTTGTCTTAATTCTCTTTTCGTACTTGCGTATTCTTGCGAGAGGGGGTAATCATAAGTGGGAGGCTTGTTCAAGTAATAACAGCACCCAAGCACCGGTCCACCCACATATCAAATCATTAAAGTAGCGAACGCGGATCGAATGAACATGGTGAAAGCGACTAGATGAAATTCCCGTGTGTCCTCAAGAACGTTTGCATCACTATAAGTACTTGTTAAGGCTTGTAGTTTGCACTCAAAAGGATTGGGCTACCTTGCTGCACTTTATTTATATTTGTCCCTAGTTACTCGCTACAAATTATCTTGCTACCAAACTATCAGTTACCACTTGTTTCAGTGCTTGCAGAAACTACCTTGCTGAAAACCACTTGTCATTTCCTTTTGCTCCTCGTTGGATTCAACACTCTTACTTATCGAAAGGACTACGATTGATCCCCTATACTTGTGGGTTATCAAGACTCTTTTTTGTCGCCGTTGCCGGGGAGTGAAGCACCTTTGGTGAGTGTAAATTGGTAAGGAAATATTTTTGTTACTTGCTGAAATTTATCGCTACTTGGCACTATGGAAATTAATCCTTTGAGAGGCTTGTTCGGGGTATCTTCACCTCGACCGGAAACCACTAGAGTTGCCACTCCATTACCTACTGAAGCTACTGAATATATTTCTTACGAAATTCCTGCCATTCTTATTGAGAAACTTTTAGCTAATCCTTATGCACGCGATGGAACTAAACATCCTGATATGCACTTAATTTATGTGGATGGAATCTGTGGATTGTTTAAGCTGGCAGGTTTATCTGGAGGCAGGGCTAAGAAGAAACTGTTCCCTTTATATTTGGAGGGAAAGGCATTGACCTGGTATAGGCTATGTGATGATACTGACACATGGGGTTGGAATCGTTTGAAACTGGAGTTCCACCAAATTTTTTATCCTATGCATTTGGTTCATCATGATCGGAATTATATTTATAACTTCTAGCCTCATGAAGGAGAAAATATCACTCAAGCTTGGGGGAGGCTCAAGTATATGCTTCATACATGCCCCAATCATGAGCTCTCAAGAGAAATAATTCTTCCAAAAATTTATGCTCGACTTTCTCATAATGATCGAAATATGCTTGATTCTTCTTCAACTGGTTCTTTTATGAAGAAAACTATTAAATTTAAATGGGATCTTCTTGGAAAGATTAACCGCAACCATGAGGATTGGGAGACTCACAAAGGTAATGAGTCAGGTATAAATCTTGAGTGTGATTGTGTTAAATCTTTTATCGAAACAAATGCCTTTCAGAAATTCAGCACCAAGTATGGACTTGACTCTGAAATAGTAGCCTCTTTTTGTGAATCTTTTGCTCCTCATGTTGATCTTCCGAAAGAGAAGTGGTTTAAATACCATCCTCCTATAGCAATTAGGGAAAAACCTCCTGAGATTAAAGAAGAGAAAACTATTGTCTACAATGTTGATCCACTTGTTCCTACTATTTATTTTGGGAAACCACCACTTCGTGTTAGAATTAAAGAGTACTCTGAGGTTTCTTCTATAGTTAGGAAAAGTTATGTTAGAATAGCTACACATTCTGAGCAAATTAAGGTTGAGCCTAGAATTGCATTAGTTAAAGATCTTTTAGTTGATGAATTGGATGAACATGTTATTTCCTTGTGTGATAATGCTTCTAGATTTGCTAGTCCTCGTCTTAAGAATAAAAATAGACCCATAGCTGGCATGCCTATTATTTCTGTTAAAATTGGAGATCATTGCTATCATGGTTTATGTATGTGGGTGCTAGCATAAGTGCTATTCCTTTTACTCTATATCAAGAAGTCATGAATGATAATGCACCTGCTCAGATTGAGGATACTAATGTCGCTATTAAGCTTGCAGATAGAAATACTATTTCACCACTTTGTATTGTTAGAGATGTTGAAGTCTTATGTGGTAAGATCAAATACCCTACCGATTTTGTTGTTCTTGGTTCTCCACAAGATAGCTTTTGGCGAATCATATTTGCTAGACCTTTCTTGAATACTGTTAATGCACAAATTGATTGTGCTAAGGAGATTGCTAGTGTCAAGTTTGGTGGTGTGTCTCATGAATTTAATTCCTCAAATTTTGTAGACAACCACATGATATAGAGTTGCCTAGTAAAGATGAAATTGTTAGTCTTGCTGCTATTGTCGTGCCTCCTAGTGATCCTTTGGAACAGTATTTTCTTGAGCATAATAATGATTTGCATATGAATGAAAGTAATGAAATAGATGAGGTTTTCTTTAAGCAGCCACCTATCCTTAAGCATAATTTGCCTGTTAAAACTTTGGGAGGTCCTCCTCCACTTAAGAGTGATCGTGTGTTTGAACTGAAGCAATTGCCTGATACTTTGAAATATGCTTATCTTGATGAAAAGAAAATATATCCTGTTATTATCAGTTCTAACCTTTCAGAGCACGAGTAAAATAGATTATTAAAAGTTCTAAGGAAGCACCGTGCCGCTATCGGATATACTCTCGATGATCTTGAGGGCATTAGTCCCACGATTTGTCAATACAAGATTAATATGGAACCAGATGCTAAACCCGTTGTTGACCACCAACGACGTTTAAATCGAAAGATGGAGGATGTGGTAAGAATTGAAATATTAAAGCTTCTCGAAGTAGGTTATCTACCCCATAGCTGATAGTAGATGGGTGAGTCCAGTTCATTGTGTTCCTAAAAAGGGTGGTATTACTATTGTTCCTAATGATAAGGACGAACTTATACCTGAGATGATAGTAACTAGTTATAGTATGGTGATAGATTTTAGAAAGTTGAATAAAGCTACTAGGAAAGATCACTACCCTTTACCTTTTATTGATCAAATGTTAGAAAGGTTGTCTAAGCACACACACTTTTGTTTCTTGGATGGTTATTCTGGTCTTCCTCAAATGCCAGTTCCACAATCTGATCGAGAGAAAACCACCTTTTCCTGCCCTTTTGGAACTTTTGCTTATAGACGTATGCCTTTTGGTTTATGCAATGCACCTGCTACTTTTCAAACATGTATGACTACTATATTCTCTAATTTTTGTGAAAAGATTGTTGAGGTTTTCATGCATGATTTTTCCATATACGAAACTTCTTCTGATGATTGCTTAAGCAACCTTGACCGAGTTTTGCAGAGATGTGAACAAACAAATGTTGTCTTCAATTGGGAGAAGTGCCACTTTATGGTTAATGAAAGTATTGTCTTGGGCCATAAAATTTCTAAAATAGGTATTGTGGTTCATAAAGCAAAAGTGGATGCTATTGAGAAGATGCCATGCCCGAAGGATATTAAAGGTATAAGCAGTTTCCTTGGTCATGCTGGTTTCTATAGGAGATTTATCTAAAATTTCTAGGCCTCTTACCAATCTTTTGCAAAAAGATGTTCCTTTTGTTTTTATGATGATTGTGTATAAGCCTTTGAACTCTTAAGTTAGCTTTAATTTTTGCACCTATTGTTTAGCCACCTGATTAGGATTTACATTTTGAAATTATGTGTCATGCTAGTGATTATGTTGTTGGGGTTGTTCTAGGACAGAGAGTTGATAAGAAGGTGAATGCTATTCATTATGCTAGTAAGACTTTGGACACTGCCTAATGGAATTATGCTACCACTAAAAAAGAGTTTCTAGCACTTGTGTTTGCTTGTGATAAGTTTAGATCTTATATTGTTGATTCCAAAGTCACTATTCACACTCATCATGCTGCTATTACGTATCTTATGGAAAAGAAAAATGCTAAGACTAGGCTTGTTAGGTGGGTCCTTTTGCTACAAGAATTTGACCTTCATATTGTTGATAGGAAAGGGGCTGAGAATCACGTGGACGATAACTTGTCTAGATTGGAAAATGTGCTTGATGACCCACAACCTATTAATGATAGTTATCCTGATGAGAAATTAGCAGACGTTGTGTACCTCCTTGGTATGCAGACTACGCTAACTATATTGTTAATAAGTTTATACCTCCTAGTTTTACTTACCAGCAAAATGGAAAGTTCTTTTATGATTTGAGACACTATTTCTGGGATGACCCACATATTTATAAAGAAGGTGCGGATGGTATTGTTAGACGTTGTGTACCTGAGCATGAACATGAACAAATTCTTTGGAAGTGTCACTCCGAAGTTTATGGAGGACATAATGCACGAGATACAACTGCACATAAGGTATTGCAATCCGTTTTTTATTGGCCTACTCTCTTCAAGGACGCTTGTAAGTTTGCCTTATCTTGCGATGAGTGTCAACGGATTGGTAATATCAGTAGACGTCGGGAAATTCCTATGAATTATTCTCTTGTTATTGAACAATTTGATGTTTAGGGTTTTGATTATATGGGACCTTTTCCTAAGTCCAGTAGGTGTACTCATATTCTGGTTGCTGTTGATTATGTCACTAAGTGGGTTGAGGTTGTCCCCACTAGGAGTGCTGATCATAACACTTCTATTAAAATGCTTAAGGAAGTAATCTTTCCAAGGTTTGGAGTCCCTAGATATATTATGACTGCTGGTGGTTCACATTTTATTCATGGTGCTTTCCGTAAGAGGCTTGCTAAATATGATGTTAATCATAGAATTGCGTCTCCCTATCATCCTCAATCTAGTGGTCAAGTTGAATTGAACAATACCGAGATAAAGTTGATTTTGCAAAAGACTGTCAATAGATCTAAAAATAATTGGTCTAAGAAATTAGATGATGCTTTGTGGGTTATAGAACTGCTTATAATAATCCTATGGGTATGTCTCCTTATAAAATGGTTAATGGAAAAGCATGTCATTTACCTCTTGAATTGGAACATAAAGCTTTTTGGGTTGTTAAAGAACTTAATTATGATCTCAAGCTTGCAGGTGAAAATAGGTTATTTGACATTAGCTCACTTGATGAATGGAGAACCCAAGCCTATGATAATGCCAAGTTGTTTAAAGAAAAAGTCAAACGATGGCATGACAAGAGGATCCAAAAGACAGAATTCAAAGTGGGTGAATATGTTTTATTATATAATTCTCGCCTTAGGTTCTTTGCAGGTAAAGTTCTCTCCAAATGGGAAGGACCATATATTATCGAAGAAGTTTATCGCTCTAGAACCATAAAGATCAATAATGTTGTGGGTACTAACCCGAAGGTGGTAAATGGACAAAGGATCAAACACTACATTTTAGGTACACCCATTATTGTTGAAACTAATATTATTGAGACTATTACACCGAAGGAACATATTAAGGAGTCCTTCCGGAACACTTCAAAATACTGAAAAAGGAATAGGTACGTGATACGGTAAGTAAACAGACTCCGGAAATTCCGCAAAAATATATCGTGTCAGTTTTGGAATATTTATAAAATATATAAAATAAAGGGCTAATTAGATTTATACCCCTAGTTGTGTCCCACTCGGCTGTTTTACCCCTAATTTCCAAAAGTCACCGGTTATGTCGAAGTCACTTCACTCCTCTTATGCTTTTGCCCTTTGACCGTTTGACCGCCAGTTTGAAAACTTCATAACTAATTCATACTAAATCAAAAAATGCAAATAAGATACCAAAATGTTCGAAAAAGCATCACCTATATGTCAATATCATTTGCATTCATGAGAGAGGTGTTGTAAAGTGCACATCTGAGTTTTAGCTCTTATGATACCACCATGAGTAGTAAAATACAAAAAAAAAATCGAAGAATTCTAAAAACATTTGGTGGCAAAGAATGATAAATGTTTTAAGTGCTTTCCAAGTTTCATCAGCAAACGACATTCGTGGAAGTCGTGGCCAAAGAAACAATCAACACTCCAAAATAAATTGTTATTTTGCCAAGACTTCCACAAATGTCGTTCCCTCATGAAACTTGGCAAGCACTTAAAACATTTGTCATTCTTTGCCACCAAATATTTTTTAGAAGTTTTTGACTTTTTGATATTTTACTATTCATGATGGTATCATAAGAGCTAAAACTCGGATGGGCACTTTCCAACACCTTTGTCATGAATGAAAATGACACTCACATATATGTGATGTTTTTCCGAACATTTTGGTATCTTATTTGCATTTTTCCGATTTAGTATGAATTAGTTATGAAGTTTTCAAATTGACAGTCAAATGGTCAAAGGGCAAAAGCATACGAGGAGCTAAGTGACATGGACAGAACTGGTGACTTTTGGAAATTAGGGGTAAAGCAGCCGAGTGGGACACAACTAGGGGCATAAATCTAATTATCCCAAAAATAAAAGGAAGCCAAGAGGGTTCGCCACGTACCCACACAGCACCTGCCCCAACCCCTGGGGGGTGCTCCCTCATGCTGTGTGGGGACCTGGTGCACCTTCCCGACTCTGTTTTCCTCCCGTTTTACTTGTTATGCAAGATAAAAAATCTATATATACTCCCCATATTGATTTGACCACCGCATCGCGAGATATTTTATGTTCTTACTTCTTGTTGTTTTCTAGCAGATCCAATAATATGTCGTCCCAAGAATCCTATGATGAGATCCATATTTCACATTATCTTGCCAACACAAAGCTCTATGTGGGTTTATATCCTTATGGGTTTTTCTCAGATGAGAAACAATAAGGCAAGGAGGAGGAAGCAAGCTCGGATGAAGAAGAGATCCCTCTACCTCAGCTGGGAGATATGCACGTGAAGTTCAAAAAATCGAGCCACCCGAACACAAGGAGAAAACCCAAGGTCTTGTTTATCCCTTCTTGTTTTCTGCAGGAGATCAAGCAAGAATAGTGCCAAAGGATGATGAAGCTCGAGTAGGAAGTTGATGATCTCAGGGAACAAAGTTTTATGCTGAAGAGGAAACTGAACAAGTTCAAGGATCCTTCACCACCACCATCACCTAAGAAGGAGGCTTGATCATATGAGTATGTGCACTCCCCTTGTCTTGTGCCAAGCTTGGGGGAGGTGCCCCGGTATTGTATCGCCATCAGTCTTATTATCTTTACCTATTTTCAATTTGATCCTTAGTTATTTCGTGATCTAGTAGAATAAAGTTTAGTATGATTTATCTTTGAGTGATAGTTTCTTTCCATATATCAATTTAACTGTGTGTGATTTATATAATAAAGAGTAGTTTGAGTTTTGCTTCTTTACTCTTATGCTCTAATCAAAAGCAATGATATTATGAAAATAAAAAGATCATATGCTAATCTTATGGTGAGTAATGACATCACATAAGGAAGAATATACGTGGTAAAACTTATTGAAGGTTGACAAACATAGCATTGGTCAATGATGCAATCCATGAAAAAGTTAATAAGGAAGAGAAGATTCACATGCAAATATACTATCTTGGACATCATTTATGATTGAGAGGACCCATTAAATATTATATGCCAAACGGTTAATGTTGGACAAGGAAGATAACATAATGAGTTATGTTTCTTCATATTCACACAGAATTTGTATTGTCATGGATGCTCCAACATGGGGTGCTTTCCCAATACCTTTGCTAGCCAAAAACTCCGCACTAAGTAGAAATACTACTTGTGCATCCAGAACCCTTTAACGGGGTACATGCCATAAGAGTCCACCATACCTACCTATGGATTGAGCAAGATCCTTCAAGTAAGTTGTAATCGATGCAATAGAACAATAAAAATTGCTCCTGAATATGTACGGTCTTTTATTGTAAGGGAAAATAAGCATGGTACGAACTTGTGATGGCATAGAATAAAAGCGACAAAATGCATAATAGAGGTTGCTATCGTAAGGGGCAATATGACGTGACGTTCATTTGCACTAAGAGTGAGTGTATCCAAAATTAAAAGTGCATGACAACCTCTACTTCCCTCTACGAAGGGCCTATCATTTATCTTATGCAAAGAGTCAAAGTTTTACCTATATTCCTTTTTATTTTATCCTTTAGCAAGCATCATGTGGTGGGGAAATATCTAGGCACATATATCCAGTTGAATGTGGGTGAGCATGAGTTATTATTGTTAACATCACCCTTGAGGTGAATAAGTGGGATCCCTATCTTCCCATGTGTCCGGCTTAAACTTGATGCTCCATATGTATGGTGTGAGTGTTAGCAATCATGAAAGACTAGATGATAGTTGAGTATGTGGACTTGCCAAAAGGCTCCTACATGTGATCCTTCCTGAAAGTACCATGAATTGCAATTGCATTGTTGACTCAGAACGTTGTTTGTCAGTTTTCAAGAAAGTTTATAGTTCATATTTCTATGTTGTGGTGAATTGTTACTTGCTCATGAGAAGTCTACGATGATATTGATTCTTGTTATTTTATTGTTCATGATGCTTCCATGTCTGTATTTTATTTTTGTCGACACCTCTCTCTCTAAGTATGTGGGCATGTTTTTCGATATTGGCTTTTGCTTGAGGACAAGTGAGGTCTAAACTTGGGGGAGTTGATACGTCCATTTTGCATGATGTTTTATTTCTTCTATTTATAATTTTTTTGACCAATATAACACTTCATGGAGTATTTATAATGCCTTTTCTCTCTTAATATGCAAGATTTACACAAGGAGGGAGAATGCCGGCAGCTGGATTTCAGGGCCTGAAAAAGCTACAGCAGAGATACCTATTCTGCACATCTCCAAATGGGCTGAAATTTCACGGAGAATTATTTTGGAATATATAAAAAATACCGGGCCAAAGTTCCACTGGAGGAGGGAAGCCAGGTGCCCACACAACACCAGGGCGCCCCTCGGGCACGCCCTGATGTTGTGTGGAGCCCCTGGCCCACGTATGGCCTCCTCCTTCTGGTATATAAGTCATTTTACCTTAAAACTTTTATGAGACTTTCGGGACGAGGCGTCGCCGCCTAAAGGCGGAACTAGAGAAGGAGCACTTTTGCTCTTCGGCGGGCAAATTCCGCCGGGGACACTTCCCTCCTGGAGGGGGAAATCGAAGCCTTCATCATCACCGACAACCCTCTCATCGTGGGAGGACCAATCTTCATCATCACCATCAACAACACCATCTGATCTCAAACCCCTGTTCATCTCTTGTATTCAATCTTTGTGTTAGAACTTCAGATTGCTACACGTAATTAGCTTGTAGTGTTGATTACTTATCGTAGTTGATGCTAGTTGGTTTACCTCTTGAGATATTAAATGTTTAGATCCTTTATGTTATTCAATACCCCTCTGATCTTCAACACCATAATGATGAGTGAGTAGTTACTTTTATTCTTGAGGACATGGGAGAAGTCTTGTTATAAGTAATCATGTGAATTTGGTATTCGTTCGATATTTTGGTGATATGTATGTTGTGATTCTCTTAGTGGTGTCATGTGAACGTCGACTACATGACACTTCAACATTCATGGGCCTAAGGGAACTCATTGTGGAATATTAATTATATGATGGGTTGCTAGAGTGACAGAAGATTAAACCCCAGTTTATGCGCTATTCCGTAAGGGGCTGATTTGGATCCAAACGTTTATTGCTATGGTTAGACTTTGTCTTAATTCTCTTTTCGTAGTTGTGGATGCTTGGGAGAGGGGGTAATCATAAGTGGGAGGCTTGTTCAAGTAATAACAACACCCAAGCACTGGTCCACCCACATATCAAATCATCAAAGTAGCGAACGTGAATCAAATGAACATGGTGAAAGTGACTAGATGAAATTCCCGTGTGTCCTCAAGAACATTTGTAGCACTATAATACTTGTTCAGGCCTGTCCTTTGCACTGAAAGGATTGGTCTACCTTGCTGCACTTTATTTACATTTGTCCCTAGTTACTCTCTACAAATTATCTTGCTACCAAACTATCTGTTACCGCATGTTTTAGTGGTTGCAGAAACTACCTTGCTGAAAACCACTTGTCATTTCCTTCTGCTCCTTGGTGGGTTCGACACTCTTACTTACCGAAAGGACTACGATTGATCCCGATACTTGTAGGTCATCAGCGGCACCAGAGTTGCTTCGGCGAGCCAAAAACACGGCGGAGATTCGGCTGGTGCTCGAGATTCGTCTAGAGGGGGTCAATTCGTGTGTTCTTGGGTGTGTTCGAGAGCTGAAGGGTGCGCCCGCTCGTTTTGACCATTGGGAGGAGTTGGGGTGGTTGCTAGCATCGCCGTCATCTATCTTTGCGGTGTCGCCTTTCGGGTGAGGACGGGGACGCGCTCTTGGGCAAAGCTAGGAGTGTGGCCGCGTGCGTCAGGCTCCTGGGAACCCTAGCAGCACGATGGGGTGCGTGGCTGGAGCAAACGAGCACCGCAGCGGCATCATCGAGGGTGCCGGCGGAGCAAGGCCTCAGTCGCCATGGAGAAGCAATTAGGGGACGCGAGCGAGGCCATGGAGAGGGGGAGGGAAAGAACAGGGAGCTCAACGGGACCCTGTAGTCGTGCAAATTGGGCCCACGGGAGGCTTGGTGCGGCGGATGGACGGTGAGGGGTAACGGCGATCCAAGGAGGAAGAAGGGGCATTTAATAATTTATTTGGCCTCTCTTATAATTATTCTGAGGCACCAAAATACTTGATAAAATTTTGGTTCATATTTTATAATGACTAGGTGAATATTTGTAATCCAACCATGATTTTAGTTCTCATGTTTGCCAAAAGATTTTATCCACTTATTAAAAGGAGTTTGAATTTCAAAGGGAATTTGAAATGAGATATGATTTTAATATTTATCAAGCACTATTTTGCAAAATCATTTAGCTTAATATTGGCCATCACTGTAGCTTAATTACAATGATCATTGCAGCTTACTCTAGGGATGTCACAAAATCCAACCGTTACAACATTATGGCCCAACTCGGTGAAACCGACTAGTGCAAAGGGTTCCAACTTTCGGCTTTCCGATAAGACCGATACAAAGCATCTCGGTGAGACCGATTTGGTTGGCCTAGGAAGTTTCAATGACTCGATGGAACGGATTTGTAAAACTTAGAAATTCAGACTTTTACTAAATGGATACGAGAGAGTTGGTCACTCTATTTTGGGTGTACCGATATTGGAATTGGTAGCACCGAGTTGCTAGGGTTTGGCTGTGGGATGTGTCTAAGGAAAACTCAGTATGACCGATTTGGAAATGTTGGTGGTACCGAACTTTTCTTGTGGGATTTTGAGAGAATATATTGTGAGATAATTCCTGAGTTGGTGGCTAATGTCTAAGTACTTGAGAAACTAGATCATCATAGATACATCATCCCCTTTTAATAGTATTGGCTTTCCTATGGACTCAAGTGTGATTTCTCACATAAAAGCAAGATGTAGAGTCTTGAAGATTTTGCTAATTGATGTTCCAAGCATCTAGGGAATTTCCTCACAATCCTATCCCATACATTCATTGAACTTTTCCGACAATATACTTATAGAATCTTTAGTCTAATGAAATATATGTTGTTATTAATTACCAAAACGACCTAGGGAGAAATTGTCCTTTAGTCCAGCTGTAGATGCTCTAAGAGCATCTATCAGCCGGTCTAGGCAAATCCAACCCTCAAAATCAACTAAAACATTCAGATGCATCTGCGGTAGTGAGTGTTTAGGCCTTAAATATATTGTTCTACAATCACATATCTCAAATTAGAAACCTGAATCCATACTATTACATGCAACGTAAAACGATCTTTAAGCGAATCTCGTCTGCCATCATCGTGCCTTTGTCCACCGGCCGGCCACACTCCGAGAGTGTTGGTACGGTCACTGGAGAGGTAGAGTAGGACATAATACACTAGCCAGCTCACGGGAGTCGAGCTCCCACTGCCTCCCATGTCCTACTCTTCCTCGTCGAAGCCCACAACCTAGACGGTTCCGGTGGACATGGGATCGATGATGGATCCCTCGTGGGAGGAGCCCACCTCCATCACGACACGATTGCGGCTGATACTTCTCCAACGTATCTATAATTTTTTATTGACCCATGCTATAAAATTATCATTCTAGGATACTTTTAGGGTATTTATAGACCAACTGATATTATTTTTGGGCACTAACCTATTAACTCAGTGCCCAGTGTGAGTTACTATTTTCTACATGTTTTTGGTACTTCAGGGTTACACTACCAAACTGAGTCCAATTGTCACGAAACTTTTTTCTGATTTTTTGTGGACCAAAAGAAGACCTGGAAGCTTCGGGAGGATACCAGACGCTGCACAAGGTAAGGATCACACAATAGGGCGCACCCAAGGGGTGGCCGCACCATGATGTGTGTTGCGCCCTTGTGTGGCCCGGACGTCCCTCTCTATCCTATAAATTCTAAAATATCCCAAAACCATACGAGAGCCACCAGAAACACTTTTTCCGCCGCCACAAGTCTGTGTTCTGCCGTGTACGCATCTGGAGCACTGTTCTGATGCCCTGTCGGGGGGGGGGGGGGGGTCGATCGGAGGGTCTCTACATCAACCTTGTTGGTCCCATGGTGATTTGTGAGTAGTTTGCCACACACCTACGGGTCCATAGTTAGTACCTAGATGGCTCTCTCTCTTGATCTTCAATACAATGATCATCACATCTTCACTTTGATCTATACGATGTAATTCTTTTGTGCGGTGTGTTTGTTGGGATTTGATAAATTGTGGATTTATGTTTATATTATTCCTGATACATATTTTAGTCTTCTCTTGATTATATTATGATTCTTATTCACATGATTCTTATAGCTTTGTAAATCTCTCTGATCCATCAAAATAGTTTGGCCAACTAGATTCATATTTCTTCAGTGAGAGGGTGTGTTGTAGTGAGTTCAATCTTGTGGAGTTCTATATCCGAGTGGCAGAAACGTACAAGGACACGTCTTTGTTTTTTGCCACTAAGGATAAAATGATGGGGTTAATTCATATTAATTGAGTTCTCTTTTTCTACCCCATGTCATTGTTCTCCACGCATTACATAGTTTTACTTAATAATCTAGTTGCATACTTGTAAGTGCATCTAGTGCCCCTTAGTGATTTTGGTGTATTGAAGACTTTCATGTTAAGGTACTAATAAGTTTGTGAGTATACACAAGCTCTATAAGTCGCTGAGGATTTTGAGTTATACGAAGAATATCAACCCCTAAAAATGAATGTCTTTGGCTGAAGACTTTGATACTTTCCTGAAGATTTTGAAAGTGAGGAAATTGTTGTGTCCTTGAATATATTGATGCGAGGACTTTGGGGAATGAAGACTTTTTTTTTGTAGTTTCATTTCCTTTCTTTTGAGTCATAGGAACACCGTACTGTTAAAGGGGGTGAAGGTAAGACTAAGGAAAAGTTTCCAAGTGATGCTCATCTCAAAGCCTACACATACCCAATCCTTCGAGTGAAGCCTTTGGAAATGTTTTACATTTTAGTCAATTTCTTCAGTGACAAAGACGAAGATCTTCTGGTCTCTTAGGAAATTGCTCTAACTGAGGAGTTAGGATTTCGCTAGTGCGAATTACCTACAAGTGAGGAATATGTGAGGCATGAGGACTTTCACATCTTGAAAGTTCTGACCGTTGCTACGCCGCACGCCAGCTGTCCCCAAACCTTATGCACATAACTATCGTATCATTGGGGAATTTATGTTAAATCATGTCAGGATTGGTCCCCGGCTATAAATAGCCGCGCCCATAACCACTAGCTGGTTGGCTCCTCCGAGAGAGAACTTGACACTTCTCATTTGAGAGCATCCCATCCTCTGAAGACTTTGAGACAAAATTATTAGTGAGGATAAATCCAAACACCCAAACCAAAACCAAAAACCCAAAGTGATTGAGCATCACTGAAGAGATTGTTCCTGTGTGGAATCGACGCTTGTTACCTTTGAAGGATGTGCATCTTCCAAACGGTTAGGCGTAACTGCTCTAGAGCATCCAGCAGTAAATTGTGGATTGCCGCGTGCCCGAGTTTGTGAGGGCTTGGAAGTCTGTCCTAAAGACTTACCATGAGTGTTGGGCGAGGACTATGTGTCCCTAGCTCAAGGAGAATACTGTAAGGACTCAGTATCCTAGGACCGTGTGTCCTTTAGTTTAACTACCAAGCCGCTCCAAACCAGACGTACAACTGCCACAACAGTTGGAACTGGGTCATCAAATCACTGTCTTCACCAAGTAGCTGGTTCTATTTACTCAACCCCTCTATTTCCTCATTTAAGTGTTGATGAAACTGATTGTTACTATTTGAAGAATTTGACTAAAGACTTTCTCAATTTCCTCATCTCAAATTCTTTTACTTCACTTGTTCTTCACATGCTTATCCTGATCACTCTACTCGTGCTAAGTGTTTGTTTCATTTCATCATGATGACCATGCTTTTGTCATGTTAAGCTTATGAATGAGTACTTATTCCGCCGAAAGCTGTTCGGGACTTAGCAATTTCCTCACAGGGAAATTCCTCAGTGATGAATTCATAAAAAGCGCCTATTCACCCCCTTCTAGTCAATATAACACACTTTTAATACTTTATAGCGATCGGTGTGTGAAGTAATAGTAATAGGTGGACGCAGGAGTCAGCTAATGTCTACTATGCAACTTTATTCTTGTAAACGTTGTTGGGCCTCCAAGTGCGGAGTTTTGTAGGAGAGGTGCAAATTTCCCTCTAGTGGATGACCTAAGTTTTATCAATCCGTGGAAGGTATAGGATGATGATTGTCTCTCTCAAACAATCCTGCAATCAAATACAAGAAATCTCTTGTGTCCCCAACACACCAAATACAATGGAAAATTGTGTAGGTGCACTAATTCGGTGAAGAGATGGTGATACACATATAGTATGGATATTAGAAATATATTTTTATAATCTGAATAAATAAAAATAGCAAGGTAACAAGTACTAAGCAACGAGCAAAACATAAAATAAATGCTTGGAAACAAGGCCTAGGGTTCATACTTTCACTAGTGCAATCACTTAACAATGCTAAAATAGTAGAATCATATGGTCATCCCTCAACGTGTGACAAAGAATCACTCCAAAGTTCATAAGTAGCAGAGAACATAAGATGGAATTGTTGTAGGCAACAAAACATCTCAAAGTTATTCTTTTCGATCAATCTTTTGGGCTATTCCTATAGGTGTCACAAACAACCCTACAGTTTGTACTAGATTAACACCTATGATACATATCAATCAACCCTAATGTCACTTTGATACTCCAATGTCACCTCAAGTATCCGCGGGTTGATTATTCGACATGCATCAAACAATTTTAGATTCATCATATTCGATCCAACACAAAGAACTTCAAAGAGTACCCCAAGATTTATAGGAGAAAGTTGGATAAAAATGTGCAATCAACCCCTATGCATAGATCCCCAAGGTCACTGGAATACACAAGTTAATGCCATAACATATATGAAGTGAATCAATAGAATACCTCATTGTCACCACAGGTATCCACATGCAAGGTATACATCAAGTGTTCTCAATCTCAAAATATTAAATCCAACATAACGGGATCTCAAAGGGAAAGATTCAATTCATCACAACAAGATGGCAAGGGAAGACACCATATGATCCAACTATATTAATTAAGATCCCAATACATCAAGATCGTGCCATCTCAAGAACACGAGAGAGAGAGACATTATACACATAGCTACTGGTACATACCCTCATGCCCGAGGGTGAACTACTCCCTCCTCATCATGCCCTCTGCCACGATGATGAAGATGGCCACCGGAGATGATTTCCCCCTCTGGCAGGGTACTGGAATGGCTCCAAATGGGGTTTTCTTCGATACAAAGAGTTCCATCGGTGGAGCGGAAGTTCTCTCCTAATTTTTGAGGGTTTTGGTATATATAGGATTTTTCAGTGTTGGAATCACGCAAGTCAGAGCAACATGGGCCCAACCACACAACAGGGCGCGACCAAGGGGTGGTCGTGCCCTGTTGCCCCTTGGCCCATAGGTAGCTCCCTTCCGGTGGTTCTTCGGTCCACTATTTCTTATTTTCCCTAGAAAAAAATCATAAAAAAGTTTTGGTGATTTCGGTAACTTCTAATTTTTGCACAAAAAACAACACCACGTAATTCTGCTCAAAACAACGTCTGTCCAGGTTGGTTCTAAATAAATCATATAAAGTGCATCAAAACCATATAAAATTATTCTAAACATAGGCAAATATGTCATGAATACTTCATAAATTATCGATACGGTGTAGATGTATCAGCATCCCCAAGCTTAATTCCTACTAGTCCTTGAGTAGGTAAATGATAAAAGAAATAATTTATGAAGTGTGAATGCTAGAATGTGAGTAGTTTTGATCATTAATAATTTTTATCACTTTTCTAGCATCATAACGAACAACTTTTTCTCGTGAAACACATTATGATAGAGTAGTAATCAATTCACATGTCATGGTTCAAACAATGCATTCTCTTGAAACTTAACGACATATGTTCTTAGCCATCAAACAATTTCAATGCATCATCAAGTCTAATTAAGAGCTCCACATAGTCAATCATCATATATCTTGGATCCGAAGTATGTCTAGAGCGGGGTGATTAGACATCTTGACCAAATAAAAACTTAGCCTTTTCCCAATTTTAGTTGTGGGAAAGTTTAAGAAATTGTAGCAAGTAAAGCACACCCTACACATGCAAGTCTAAGAGTATATCAACGAAAGGTAAACAGATGCATATGTAAGTAGAGGGTAGGGATAGGAAAATCAAATGCAAACATGTACGGATATTTTTGGTGTGGTTCCGATAGGTGGTGCTATCGTACGTCCACGTCGATGGAGACTTCAACCCACGGAGGGCAACGACCGCGAGAGTCCACGGAGGGCTCAACCCATGAAGGGTCCATGGAGAATCAACCTTGTCTATTCCATCATAGCTTATGTCCACGAAGGACTAGCCTCACTTGGGTAGATCTTCATGAAGTAGGTGATCTTATTGCCCTTACAAACTTATTGGTTCAACTGCACACAAAGTCGGAGGCTCACCTAACCAATCTACGAGACACCACCCTCCAAAAGGTAATAGATGTGATAGTATGATGAACTCCTTGCTCTTGTGCTTCAAAAGATAGTCTCCTCAACACTCAAACTCTCAATCAAGATTCATATGCTAGGAAAAAAATATTAATCTCAACACATGAGTAGGTGGCTCTCTCTGAGAAAATGGATGGGGCGAGTGTTGGTTCGTTCTGAGTGCTTCATTTTGTACTCCAATCATTGATCTCAAAATAGTTGCGGAAGGTGTTTGGTCCCTGTTTGACCCAGATAGGGTATCCAATTACCATGAAACTCAATAGGAATGATGGTTAGGGTCAAATCAAATGGCTCAGAAATTTTGATCTCATTTGGAGAAAGTGGCCAATGTAACTTTGGCTAACCCTAGAAATCAACAAAACAAATTTGGCCAGAACTAGCTAAATTAATTTGTTCTCCTTGATGCACCACTTGGTCTAGATGCATTATTAGATGATTAAAACAAGACCACAAAGTTTGAGCACAAATGGATACAATTGGAAATGCAAAGTTGTTCAAATTAGGACCTAAACACAAAGGATGTTGGGGCACTTTTGTGAACCAGAACAATTTAGATTGGCATGAAACTTGGCAAGATCATCATATGAGGCATATGTGACTTGCTAGAGTTTTCTATATTTATTCGACAATATTTATTATATAAATATTTCAAATGCTTGAAATATCCATAAAAGGTTTTGGAGTGCTTTGTCTAATATTTTGAACATGACCATGTGTTGAAAGTCATATATTTGCCAAATATATGTCGAGTGAGTTTCCCATAATTTTTTTCCATATAATATACCATTATTGGTCTCACAAAAAATACATTTAAACAAAATACAAAAAAAATTAAAATAATATTTTTGTGGTTTTTATAAGTCTTACAAATAATAGGTTCCAAATAAAATCTTTGGGGTAGAACATTTACCCTAATTGGGGAACTGTAGTACAAACCTTGATTCCGGGTTTTTGAAAACATAAATAAAATAAATGCTTTTTGGAGAAATAATATTTTATAAAAATATATTTATGTCCTATACACATGGCATGATCATTGGGCCAGGATTTGGATCAAGGAGATGAGGTTTTAGAGTGTGTCAACCTAGTGGAAATGAGGTACCACGACGAGTGTGCCGATGGCCCCGACGACGACTCTTGAGTGGCCCATGAAATATGGCTCTGTCCCGCCACTTCGGAGAGAGCTGTCTCAGGAGGGAAAGCCTTCTGAGGCCCCTTGCTGCTAGATCAAGTCGTGCTGAGGCCGTTCGACGCCACATCGCCTCACAAGGCTCCCCTTACGGGGTTGCCTCATGAAGCAGGACGTACGGTGCTGACTCTGGGACTCCGCTTCCATCACATGGGTGACACACCCGCACAATCCAGAACGACAGAGGCCGTGCCAGCAGGCGCGGTCATGGAGGTTTTCCTCTTTGGTAATTAATGGGCAGCGCCCACTGCCTCCCCAAAAGTAGGTTCCCAAAGCATGCCATTCTAGTGAAAGGATATCAGAAAGGATTGGCGCATGAGGATGAAGGTCATCACCAAGACCACAAGCGCGTCACGAAGACCACTTTGTCATGCGAAGACCGCCTTTATTTAGGATATACCTGATCTCGTGTCCCCCTTTGAATTTCTGCCTTGTGGTCACCCTTTCCCGCTCATATTTTACCTCTTCTCATATTGAAATCTTTTATGGTTTCTACAGATCACCTGACTGATTTCCCGGGGAAATCAATCGGGCCGCTAGTCCTTGGATCCATTGTCTCAGAGCTATTGTATGAGTCAACGCGTAGTCGATCCGTTCTTTTCATCACAACTGCAGGCCTGCAGCGAAGCAATGACCCACGTCATCATCGGGAAGCAGCAACGCATGCTTCGCAACACGAGCCCCCTCCCTCGCGGGAGCACATAGATGATCCACCAATGGGCGCGAGCGATGCTACACTACAGCACCAACCCCGACACGACGGCGGTCCATCACAACACCCAATACCGACAAGCGCACTCCATTGCAGCACTAGACATCGGCAAGCACGCTCCACTACATCATTGAGCATTGCATTGTAGCTCCGGGTACACTGGCAAACACTACATCGCTGCACCGACAACCCATGGTGGAACTCCATTCCAACATCACCCACTCCAATGAGACAATGAGAGCCGTCGGTGAAGCTCCATTACAGCAACGAGTGCTGCATCGCAGCTATGGGCTGTTGCGACTGCTGCATCACACCACACGGAGCCGCCGCCAAATGTTGCATCGTAGCACCAGCATCCCACAGTGAAGCTCCATTGCAACATATCTCGCTCCAATGCAGCACCGACGATTGGTGTTGAAGCTTCACGACAACACCGTGTGCTGCATCGCAGCTCCGGGAGCCGCCGTCGAACGCTCCACTACAGCTCCACCGTGCTACCCTTCGCCCGTTGTTGTACCGCCGCACGACCCCAATTGCAGCGGCAGAGATCTCACCCCCGTGCAGCAACATCCATGGCAGCTCGCTACAGGTGTCACCTCCTAGTTGCCCCCTGCAGCACACGGCTTGTGCTTTGATATTCGTCGGAGAAGAGGAGATGAGGCAAGGGGCAGGGGGAGAGCATTGGCTGGAGGGGTGAGCAAGTCGGAGGTGCGGGAAGAGGTGGTGGTCAACGACCCATTCAGTCTATTTGTCTAGCTAAGCGCTCGTGTGGGGATAAGGATGATGATGGCGAAGCGGTGGGCTACCCCACCCGGATACATGTCATGCGTCTGAAGAGGCTTAGGCCAAGCTGCAATGAGTCGACTGTTTTGAAACAATTTCCTAAATCTTTACCTCCAGACCGTTCTTGAACTCTTCGCGACGTCCCGGATATCATCCGGGACTCCGAACAACATTCGGTCACAAACATGAATATGCCAATACTACTCTAGCATCAACCGAACGTTAAGCGTGCGGACCCTATGAGTTCGAGAATCATGAAGACATAACTGAGACACCTCTCCCGTCAATAACCAATAGCGGGACCTCGTTGCCCACATTGGTTCCCACATATTCCACGAAGATCATCATCGGTCGAATCACAGTGTCAAGGATTAAGTCAATCCCGTATGTGGTTCCCTTTGTTTGTCGGTATGTTACTTGCCCGAGATTGGGTCATCGGTACCTCATACCTAGTTCAATCTCGTTACCGGCAAGTCCCTTTCCTCGTTCTGTAATACAAGATCCCATGACTAACTCCTTAGTCAGATTTCTTGCGAGCTTCTTATGATGTTGTATTACCGAGAGGGCCTAGAGATATCTCTATGTCATACGAAGTGATAAATCCTAGTCTCGATCCACGCCAACCCAATAGACACCCTCGGAGATACCTTTGGATCACCTTTATGATCACCAATTACGAAGTGAAGTTTGATAGCACACAAGGTATTCCTACAGTGTCAGGGAGTTACGTGATCTCATGGTCTTAGGAACAGATACTTGACATGTAGAAAGTAGTAGCAATAATCTAAGTGATATGATCAAATGCTATGCTTACAGTTGGGTCTTGTCCATCACATCATTCTCCTAATGATGCGGTCCCGTTATCAAATGAAAACTCATGTCTATGGTTAGGAAACCTTAACCATCTTTGATCAATGAGCTAGTCTAGTAGAGGCTCACTAGGGACATGGTGTTGTTTATGTATCGACACATGTATCTAAGTTTCTGGTCAATACAATTCTAGCATGGATAATAAATGTTTATCATGAACACGAAAATATGATAATAACCAATTTATTATTGCCTCTAGGGCATATTTCCAAAAATGATTACTTCATAAATTATCGAGATGTTGGAGACGTATCACTCAGCCAATGCCTCAAGGCGAGGAAATCATGTAGAATGTTGTTGACGTTTGCATGAGCAAGATCCCTGATACAAGTATCGTCGTGCATGCCCTCCTTGACCATTCGGTTCTTCCTTCTGGAGTGTTTGTAAAGCGTCAGCTGTGTTGCTTGTAGTGTTCCCGCATCTGGCCATGAGCTGCTCCAGAAACTTGTCATCCCTCCATTTCTGATGGTGACCACGGTGGCAACGTTGAACATGGCAAGATCTCCCTTGTCGCATGGTAGTCCAGTGCCCACCCATGGTCTATCTCGGCATTTCCATGCGAACCATAGCAAGCGAAGCGGTAGAGCACGACTGAATCGCTGCTGGTCATGGATTCCAGACCTCCATTTTCCGAAGGTGTGCAGACCATTGGCCAGTTCTCCTTACATTTGCCGCTAGTGAGGAGCTCCTCCTATGCTCAAACGAATATACTCCTCCTCTTGTCCACCTCCTTTGAAAGCTTTATTGGCACCTTCAGAATAGTAAGGGCAAAAGTTGACAGAGCACTTAGCATGGTGCGGACCAAAACCCTTCTCCCTACAATAGTTATGAGTTTCCCCTTCCATCCGGCCAGCTTACCTTTGATTCTGCCCAGTATGAACTGAAGAAGAACTAGGCGCAGTATATCAATCACCATGGGCACTCCCATGTACCTCATTGGGGAACCATAAATCTGTCTACCAAACTTTCTCAAAACCTCTTGCAGATCAATGTCATCAAAGGAGTGGATTTCACAGGGTTAACTTTGAGCCCCGAGGCCTCACCAAAGTTGTGTAAAATTTGCAACAGAATATCCACCTCGTTCTTTTTTGGATTTGCAAAGATAACTGCATCATCAACATATAGACTTGTTCAGAGCTTGACATCTCTGCCTTGCAAGAGTGCTATCATGTTGAGTTCAACAACTCTCTTAATAAATCGGTGCAACAGTTTAATTGCTAAAATGAATAGCAGTGGAGATAAAGGATCACCCTGCCTTAGCCTTGATGTGTGTTCAATATGTGCACCCGACAAGCCATTCAGCATGAAGTGTTAGAGATACGACACAAAAACTAAATTAACACACGAGACACGAAATTTAAACGTGAAAAATCCGTCCAAGACGATAGGAAAAAAACACGGGCGATAGTCAGCAAACTTCATAAGTCAGCAAACTTTACCATATCGGAAGAGATACATCACTTGCAGTAGCTTCACTAAATATTCCCAAGATACCTTGTCAATAGCTTGGGCAATATCAAGCTTCACAAGCAGAGCCGGCACTTTTTTTTACGATGCAACGATCTAACGGTGTTTTGTACGTACAATAGAAGGCTAATGGATGTTAGACTTTCTGATGATCCTGATAGAATTGCTTGGAGACTGACCTCCAATGGTACATTCTTGGTGAAATCAACGTATGACCATATTATTGATAATTCACTCATTCCAAAATCTATACATATTTGGAACGTTAAGGTTCCCATTAAGTTAAAAAACTTTTTGTGGTTTGTCCACAAAGGAGTTGTTTTAACTAAGGATAACTTGGCCAAGCGAAATTGGAAAGGAAATCGAAGATGTAGCTTCTGTCATACGTACGAAACAATTAAGCACCTTTTTCTGGACTGCCCTATGGCTAAAATCTTATGGCGCTCAATCCATATTGCTTTTAACATTCCCCCGCCTACTAGCATTAACATGTTATTTGTGACGTGGCTGGACGAGGTTAATGTTTCTTTCGCTAAACTAATTCGAGTTGGAACTTCTGCACTTTTGTGGGCTATATGAAACGGTAGAAATGACCTAGTTTTAACAGACAACAATATATTAATTTTTTGCACGTCATCTTCAGGGCTACCGCCTTGATCCGCATGTGGTCCTTACTCACTCCTGTGGAAACCTGGGATCCTTTGGTTACTAGGTGTGCCCGATAGGAGATGGTAGCTCAGGCTATCTTCAACCGATATGGATGACGACATGCTGATAGAATAGGGAATTAGTCAACTACTCCTATTCACATCTTCGGCTTAGGCGTTGATCGCCTTGTAATTTCTTTTCACACCTTTACTTTCGACTTTGTATCTACTTTGGATCTTTTCAGTACTTAATAAATGGCTACATGCATCACTCGACGCAGAGGCCGGGGCGAGGCCTCCTTTTTGAAAAAAAAAAGACTTACATGGATGCATCCAGACCTAAGAAAGTCAGACTGTGCCGGCGAGATTAGGTCGTTGATGATGTTGGAAAGCCTAACTGGCAGCGCTCTCGCCAGCCATACATTTTTCATGATTTGAAGTGATGAAGCGACGCAAAGCTTTCTAGTGAAGACCTAACCTAGATTTCGGATGGCTCCATACGACCATACAAAACTAAAACTCTACAAAGTGCGGTCGTTAGATGGATAATTTCTACTGTGTAAAGCTTCTATATTACGCATGTACCCGAAGACCTGCTAATTAGCTAGCCAACGCATCTCTACCTACTACCAGCTTAGCTTCGATAAGCAATTAACCAATGGCCTGCGTGACCGTCGAGCGAAATCGCCACTAAGTTAACATTTGCGTGTAATGATCGATGCAAATTTGCACGCCTAGATATTGGAAGTACTACACTCCTTACCTGGACCACCTGCCACCAACCAATGTCCAGGGCTATGTGTACTCTAGCTGAGTAGGTTCTCTTTTGATGAGATGGCTCTAGCTGAGTAGGTTGTAGCTGCCCCGATCAATCACCTTGGATCGGTCTCCTCCTCGTGTCATGCCAACTCCCAAAGTGCAACAACAGATCATCTCATCATTTTTCAGCGACCACAACCTTAGCCAGCACTGCAGATTTGCATTGATTGAAGAAATCCCCCGAAGCCTAGCCTGCCCGAGCCGCTCATGTTAGGTTGATCTCTCCGGTGTGGCCACAACGGCCTACCGGACCCTTAATCCACGCGCCTTCATCGGGGGAGGGGGGGGGGGGGGGGGGCAACCTGTTATGGTTGATGGGTCCTTGTGACCTGCGCTATATTAACAGAGGTGGGGTTGGGGCACGTTGGATGAAGTTCATCGCCGTTACAAACCCCACCGACGACCCTTTCAATCTAGGATTAGCGCGGTGCTCACGGAAAGCACCACCTCCTCCACTCCATCTCTCTGTCACCGTCGTCGCCACCATCCCACCATGGACGCCGGTGGGAGCACCTCAAGTGCAGGACAACGTAGTAATCATCATCTCCTCATCATCTCTACCGGACAGCCTAGTATATCCGAGGGTTCTATCAATGGTATCAGATGCCTCTAGGACCTAGATGGTTTCGATACAAACAGTCAAGAAAAGAAAAGAAGTTCCCTGCCCACAAACCCTAGAACAGGGCAAAGAACAATAAAAAAGAACATAGTACACCGGAGTAGGGCCGGTGAAGAGCGGAGCCGCAAGGCCGTGCCTGTTCCCCTCGATCCCCACACGCATCGGCAAGCCGACGTGTGGGGAAGAAGAACATTACCCTGCAAAGGGCAAAGGGGGCACCGCAGCCACGCCGTTCGACAGTGGCGCGCTTCCGCTAAGGGAAACGCGCCACCGACGATGGGGAGGCAACGGCGCCACGACTCGTCGTCGTCCACCAGGCACGAAGGAGAAGAGGAGGCTCTCTCGTGTGTCTCTTTCTTCCTGTTAGACTGGAGACGGAGCAAAGAAAAGAGGAAAAGGGGGGCTCGCGCGATGCGGTGACTAGTAGTCGTCGCCGGTGGCCGACGCGGCCTTCCCCCGCTATCACAAACCACGGGATCTGAAGGAAAGTGAAGAAGGGACGGAGTGAAGAAGAAGAGAGCAGGGGCACACGCGGCGCACTGGTCTTCAACCCCGCCGCCGGCGGCCGGAGCCCCACTGCCCTGCTGCCTCACGAGAGAGAGAGCGACGGCCGGCCTCAGCAGTTCCTCTCCCCGTCGTTGTATAAGACCAGGAGGAGAGGAGAACGGCACGCGGGGGGAAACGGTGATAGTGTTTCACTCGGCCCCGTCGCGGCTCAGTTTTAACCCCCTGAGAGTGGCGCGAGGTTGTTGGATGCGCCGACACGCATCGGACGGCCAACAGCCGTTGGATGCTCTCCACACGGGCCGGTTGAGCGATAGGAGGCCTTGGGTCGGCTCCGGCCCAAAGAGGAGCGAACAACGCAAGCAGGCCGTGGGCTGGGCTCGGCCTACCACTAGCCGCGTTTCTCCTTTTATTTTTGTCTAATTTTTAGGCAAATTTCAAACAGTTTTATTTTTTATTCTTCTATGCAATTTTTTCCAACGAAAATTTTGTTTAGAAAATAGGAAAGATATAGAAATGGTTCTGCAAAGAAAAATAAAAGTTTCTCAAAACAAAAATATAGACATTTTCAGAAAAAGAAAAGTTCATGAATTTTGTAAAGAAAATAATAAAGTTCATGAATTTTTATTTGGTAAAAGAAAAGTTTATGTAAAGAATAAAAGGTTCATGAATTTTTATATTCATTTTTTTCCACTGAAAAGTAAATTTATAGTGCTATTTTGCAAAGAAAATAAAAGTTTAAAGAGCATCTACTTAAATAGCACATTAGAGTGGTTATTTACGAAAATATGATTCTGTTATTTTTATGAACAACGTTGTTAATAACATGATCATGTCTTATTTTGCTATAAAAGGTGCAGTTATTTCTATTTTTGTCCCAACGGTAATATAGATTTAGTTGCATAAACAGTTGTATGTTTAATTTGACCTACATTAGATTAGTGCATGCTATTGTTACAATGATCTTACTTAAATTGTGATTTTCAGGAGGCTACCACTTGATGAGTTGTCTAAAATATGTTCCGACACTGAGAGGTGACAACTACAATGACTGGAGGAAGAAACTAGACCTGGCATTTGTGTGTGTTGAGGTGGACTGGGTTGTGGACACCCCAAAACCGGTCCAACCTCCACAGCCAGTGAGAGATGCAAAAGACACTCATGCTGCATGAGAGAAAAAGAAGAGGGATCATGCTCCAGTGAAGATGTCGTTCACCCTCGAAAATCAAAAGTGGATCCACGCGAACAAAAAGTGAATGGCATTTATAAAGAATAAAATTGAGAACGCCATTGTGGGCTCAATTGTAGAGCGCTCTTCCACAGGGGAGTTGCTTACAAAGATAAAGAGCCAGTTCACTGGTTCTTCAAAGATATATGCCACCAAGTTGATAAAGCAACTGGTGACAGAGAATTACACTACGAGTGGTCACGGAATAAGAGAGCACATCCTCAGGATGAACAACATGGCAGTCAAGCTAAAGCCCATGGATGCGGATTTGGAGCTCAAACCGCACTCCTGGTCCGCCTGGTCATGGCTTCATTGCTGAAAGAGTTCGACACCTTTATTGTCAACTCCAATATGTCACCTGAAAAATGGGACATAGAAAAGACCATAGCCATGTGCGTTCAAGAAGAGGAGAGACTTAAAATCTCTCATGGTGGCTCCCTGAACTATGTGAAGGAAAAGAAAAGGAACTTCAATCGCAATAGCA
The DNA here is from genome assembly GCF_904849725.1 of Hordeum vulgare subsp. vulgare. Classification (NCBI taxonomy): domain Eukaryota; kingdom Viridiplantae; phylum Streptophyta; class Magnoliopsida; order Poales; family Poaceae; genus Hordeum; species Hordeum vulgare. The sequence goes on from NC_058520.1 coordinate 357,959,174, forward strand.
ATGGTTCCCCTTCAAAGCCACATGGAAAATCTTCCATGCCGAATCACCATCGGCAGAAGCCATTCCATTGGAAAAAGACACGTGTCTCCACTCCAAGTAGACGAGGCATTACAAGAAAGATTGCCCCGACTGGTTAAAGTCCATAATGGCAAAGAGAGGTAACGAGATTGTCCCTTTTGTAAATGTATCCTTGTATACAAAGTTTTCAAAATGTACTTGGTGGATTGACTCAGGTGCAACTGTTCATGTTGCAAATTCATTACACGGATTCCATTCAACGAGAACTATGCAAAGAAGAGAAATAAGCATTGAAGTCACAAATGGTGTCCAAGCAGAAGTTGAAGCTGTCGTCGATATCTCCTTGGAGTTAGCCGAAGGATTCAAGATTTCTCTTAGAGACGTCTTATTTGTTCCTTCATGTAACAGAAATTTAATTAGCATTTCGTGTTTCGATAAAGACAATTATGAGTATTATTTTGGACATGGCAAGTGTGCCATATGGTTTAATAATGCTTATGTGGGTGATGCTTTACTTCACAATGAGCTTTATCTATTATCACTTCGTGAAAAAGTGCATTACGTATGCAATGTGAACGAGCAAGTTTCCTTGTCGAACAAAGAACAAAAGAAAAGAAAGAGAACTCACGAATCATCGGAATTATGGCACTGTCGCTTGGGAAATATTTCGAAGGGGAGAATAAAAAAGACTAATTAAAAGTGAGATTCTGCCTCCACTAGAGTTCTCAGATTTAGAACAATGCATTGATTGCATCAAAGGGAAGTATGTAAAACAAATAAAAAAGGATGCAAACCGAAGCACAACAACACTGGAAATAATTCACACTAACATTTGTGGACCATTTTCTGTGAAAAGTGTGGATGGCTATGACTCATTCATAACATTCACAGATGATTACTCCAGTATTGGTTATATTTATCCAATCAAAGAAAGAAATGAAACATTGGATAAATTCAAAATATGCAAGCTAAAGTTGAAAATCATCTTGACAAAAGAATAAAGATAGTGAGATCTGACCGTGGGGAGTACTACGGTCGGCACACACCATATGGCCAAGTTCCTGGACCTTTTGCAAAGTTCTTGCTGGAGACTGGCGTAGTAGCCCATATTCAATGTCGGGCGAGCCTGACTAAAATGGAGTAGCTGAAAGGCGTAACCGTACAATAATGGATATGGTACGCAACAGGATGAGTTACTCCAACTTGCCATTGGGATTATGGATGGATGCGCTTAAATCCACCATTCACATTCTCAATAGAGTACCAAGCAAGTCAGTGCCCAAAACACCGTATGAGCTGTGGACAGGAAAAGTGCCATCCCTGCAACACTTTAGGGTGTGGGGATGCCTAGCTGAGGCCAAAATGTTTAATCCAAACATTGCAAAGTTAGATCCCAAAACCGTAAGTTGCCACTTCATTGGCTATGCTGACGAATCAAAGGGTTTTCGTTTCTATTGTCCAGAAAGATACACAAAGTTTGTAGAAACAAGACATGCAGTATTCTTAGAGGACGAAATGATGAGGTGGAGCATGGTAGATCGGAAAATTGATCTTGAGGAGAAGAAGGCGCATGCACCTAACCCAATGATTCAAGAGCCATTTTTCGCACTACGTGTTTAACTCCAACCATGACAACTATGGGAGAAGATACGGAACCTGCCCTTCAGGATCCGACTGGACCTATTATTGAACATGAAAGGGAAGTGCAGCACCCAATTTTAGAAGATGTGCAAGAGAATGAGGCACTTAGAAGGTCTAACAGAACAAGAAGATCAGCTATTCATGCTGATTATAAAGTTTATAACACAGTATTGGTTCATATGGAAGGTGATCCCGCTTCATCTGAAGAAGCCATGAGAAGCCCTCACTCATCAAAGTGGATGGAGGCAATGAAAGACGAAATGAACTCGATGAGTTCCAACGATGTTTGGGACTTAGAGATTATTCCTAAAGGAGCCAAAACAGTAGGCTGTAAATGGGTCTAGAAAACTAAATATGACTCTAATGGGAATATAGAAAAGTATAAAGCACGACTCGTGGCGAAAGGATTTACACAAAAAGAAGGGATAGAATACAATGAGACTTTTTCACTAGTCTCATGTAAGGATTCCTTCAGAATCATAATGGCATTAGTTGCACATTCTCATTTAGAGTTGCATCAAATGGATGTAAAGACGTCATTTCTAAACAGAGATTTAGAAGAAAATGTCTACATGAAACAACCCAAGGGTTTTATCATGGAAGGCAAGGAAGATATGCGATGACGCCTGAAGAAATCCATTTATGGACTAAGGCAACCCTCTAGACACTTGTATCTAAAGTTTAACGATGCAACTAAAAGATTTGGATTGAAAGAAAATGTTGAGGATAACTATGTTTATGCAAAGTTCAAAAATGGGAAATACATTTTCCTAATCTTGTATGTGGATGATATCTTGCTTGCTAGCAATGGTGTTAGTCTACTACAAGAAACTAAGAAGTTTTTATCCTCAAATTTTGATATGAAAGATCTTGGTGCTGCTTCATATCTTTTGGGCATTGAAATTCACCGAGATGGAAAAAATGGAGGTTACGACTATCACAGAAAGCATATTTAGAGAAGGTTCTCAAAAAGTACAATATGCATGCGAGTAAGGCCACACCTGCTCCTATAGTCAAGGGCGACAGTTTTGGGAAAGTCCAATGTCCCAAGAACAAGTACGAGCTCGATCAAATGAAAGCAGTGCCATATACTTTGGCTATTGGAAGTTTACAGTATGCAGAAGTGTGCATTCGCCCTGACTTAACTTTTATCACCGGGGTACTCGGTAGATATCAAGAGAATCCAGGCCTAGAGCACTAGAAGATGGTAAAGAAAGCATTGCGTTATGCGCGCGGCACAAAGGAAATCATGCTAACATACAGAAGATCTAATTCCCTAGAGATAAAAGGGTATTCAGACGTAGATTTTGCGAGGGACAGAGATGATAGAAAATCCATGTCAGGATACGTGTTGACTCTCGCTAGAGGGGCTATTCCGTGGAAAAGCTCCAAACAGTCTCTAGTTGTATCGTCTATGATGCAAGGAGAGTTTATAGCATGTTTTTGAAGCCACCGGGCAGGTGATATGGTTAAAGAAATTTATACCCGACTTGAAAGTGGTAGATTGTATCCACAAACCACTAAAGATGTACTGTGACAACCAACCCGCGGTATTCTATGCTCACAACAACAAGTCGAGTATTGCTACCAAGACAATATATATAAAGTATTATGTTGTGAAAGATAAAATCCAGGATCACACTATAAGTCTTGAGCATATAAGGACAAAGGATATGCTTGCGGATCCGCTTACGAAAGGCTTACCATCCAATGTGTTCAAGGAACACTTAACCGACATGCGGTTAATGGAAAGCTTATGATTCCTGGATCATGAGAGGCCAAAAAGGAACATAAATTGTTTCTGAACAAAACGTATGCTGTAGCTGTATGATTCTATCGGCAATTAAGCCGTGACGGTGATACATGCTCTATGTACCAATATGCGATGGAACAAATAAACTACAAAGTATAAAGTCAAAAGTAAAGGTTGAGATCAAGGGGGAGAATGTTAGGTTGATCTCTCCCGTGAGGGCCCAACGGCCCACTCGACCCTTGATCCACACACCCTGATCAAGGGCGCCCAACCCGTTATGGTTGGTGGGCCCGTGTGACCCGCGCTAATTTAACAGAGGTGGGGGCGGGGGCACATTGGACGAAGTTCACCACTGCCGCAAACCCCATCGACAACCCTTCTAATCTAGGGTTAGCACGGTGCTCACGGGATGCACCACCTCCTCCACTCCATCTCTCTGTCACCACCACCGTCACCATCCCACCATGGACGCCGGCGGGAGCACCTCAAGTCCAGGACAAGGTAGTAATCCCCATATCCTCATCATCTCTACCAGACATATCTAGCCTAGTAGATCCGAGGGTTCTATCAACTCCATCACGAGATTGCCACACTTCAGGCCGGTTCTTCTCGGTCGACAAGGGTGATAAGAAGAAATACCACATGATGCATTGGATTGAAGTCTGCAAGCCTCGTGAACAGGATGAGCTTGGGATCAATGTCTTCCAAATGCATGAATATCGTTGTGCTTACTTGATGGGGTTGTACATTAGGGATAGGCCTACGGACCTATTTCCCTAGGACCCTTCACGGACATCATTGTCCTTAAAGTCACCGGTGTAGTCTCGACCTCACTCAGTACAACATACCGTCACTCGGATCGCCTTGTATCAACCAGATGCATCATGGCACTAGGACCATAGCAAGGTGAAGGCGTCAAAGAGGCTGAAACGACTAAGGACTTAATCCATCACATGAAGTGAAGTGAAGACCCACGTTACCAGTAACGTCAAGAGTTATAGCTACCGTGTCTGGTAACTCCCCTATTTATTAGCATTAACTCACCTTGTAATGAAGCTCGGTTGGACGTGGCATGTACTATATAAGCCACTCCCAGGCTCCAGCTCAAGGGTTCAACACCTTGTTATCTTTCATACCCCATAAGAAAACATCAGCCCCGGGGCTCGAGATGTAGGGTTGTTACCACTTCCGAGTGGGGCTTGAACTCGTACATCCGAGTGTATCCGCTGCACCCAGTTAGACTTTGCCCCTCTGTTCGTACCCCTAGCTACTATTGTCACGGTCATTCCCACGACAGTTGCCGCCCACCGTGGGGCTGCGCGTCTAGCAAATCCAATGTAGGTGGAGGTTTATTGCATTTTTCTTCAACATGATGACACTCAGCGGAGAGATACTCTTCGGTTCCTTCAGCTTCGTCGACGACGACTCGGCGTGGCTGCAGGATGCGCCACTGGACACCGATGGCCTTCCTGCTCGAGGTACGCCACATTTCAACGTAGCTACACATGGACTCCTGATTAGGCAGCCGTCAGTGTTGTATCACTTGGTGCCCCCGCGCTCTGCTGCTGTTCACCGCAAGCGCTCCGGGAGCTCACGGATGCAGCGGTGGTTCTAGCACGCCATGGCCAATCAGGCCATTTCCGGGAAGGTGGCTATGCTCGGCTCCGATGAGCCCACCATCAGCCTCTTTCCGACATCAAGCGAGGAATCACTCGGCGACTTTGAATGCGAAAGTAGCAGGGGTGTCGCCGAGGTCTTGATGGCCGACACGAACAGGGGAGGCAACACAGGTTTTGCCGTGGAGAATTCTCATGTGCGGGATGGTGGAGAGCGTCACCATGGTGACGGCAACCACCACGTTCCGCAGCTGCTCACCGAGCAACAGCGGGAGGAACTTCGGCACAGGAGCGATCAACCTCTCCGTAACCCCATCACCGGGAAAACCCCACATGAGATCACACTGGAGAGCGTGCGCCTCGCCAATCTGGCCGAGCATGAGCGACTTGAGCGGCCACTCGACGCTCGCGGTGTGAGGGACCAGCCGAGCTCCAGCCTCAGTCGCTGGCAGTTGTTCCCGAACAACCACAAGCGTCACATCGAGGTGATATAGATAGCTCTCTTGAACCTGGCCGCCGCCACTCGGATCGCTGATTCAATTCAGCCGAGTGACAGTGCGACCGGGGATGGCATTTGACAGATCCAGGCTATCTTGAAGACTGCCATGCAGCAGAATTCATCGCATTCACAACAAGTCCGTCCAGGTAGACACTTTGTAGTTGGCTCATAGCTCGCACGCGCAAGAAAGGCAGCAAATGTCTCCTCCTCTTCCGAGAGGCTCGCATGTGGACTAGAGGCAATATCGCCAAGACCGAAGCCGGTCACCTCCCCCGGGGAGTGGCTCACTCGGTCGTCGTCCCCATGACCGCAGGCCAAGCCCCAATCACCTTCGGGGTAATGAAGACACTGACTATCAGGACCCCAAGTTCAACGCTTGGTCTATAATCACGCAACACGTGGTTGATCGATTTCAAGCTGGTCGGGGAGTGTCCGGCCTTGAGTGCTTCGACCGTCACATCCGGGAGGCAGAAATCCCCCCCAACTACCAGTTGGCCATGGGGATCAGAAATTTCAATGGCGAGTCGAAGCCATAGACCTAGCTGGAGGATTAACGAGTGCCCATCTAGATAGGCAACAGCGACGATTACGTCACTATGAAGCATCTGCCCCTCTTGTTGGAAGGGTCTGTGAGGGAGTGGCTCAATCAGCGGCCCTCCAGCAACATCCACAGCTAGGACGATCTCGCCCGAGTGTTCGTCAAGACCTTCAAGGGCACATACAAGCGTCCACGTGGTCTGACGGAGCTGCAACACTGTGTCCATAAGAGCAACGAGACTCTTAGGGAATACATCCAGCGGTGGACCACACTGCACATCACCGTGGAGAATGTTACTAAGCACCAGACCGTGTGTGCTTTCAAAGCAGGCACTCAGTATTGGGAGTTGATTCTCAAGTTTGGCCAATCGGGTACCTGTCCCTCAGTCGGTCCATGGAAATCATCAATCGGTACATGAATGGATAAGAGGAAGACCGCCTCGCAGCAACAAAGGTTGAGCTAGCGAAACCCCTTAGTTGGGCAACGTTGTGAAGAAGCAGAAGCAAAAAAGGTGACCCATCGGGAAAAGCTGAAGTAGCTACTATCCCAGGGTAGAGCCAGAATAAGTCCAATAAAAAGAAGAAGGACTGGGCTGGAAGAAAGAAGGCCGAGTCCAAGAGCAGCCTTTTGGACTAGCCATGTCTGATTCATGCTTGCAAGGACGACGAAGGGGAGACCATCCCCTCCAAGCACACACCTGCGACCGTCGTCTGCTCCAAAAGGAGATGGACGGAGAGCCCTCCGGGGACAAGGAATATGAGGATGACCTAGCAGACGCTTCCGGGTATCTGAACATTGAGGGGACCCTGATGATCTTTGGAGACGTCGGGAGCAAGACCCGACTGAAGGTTATTTATCGGGAGGTGAACATGGCATCCCCGGCTGTCACAAAGTACCTCGACTGGGCGAACATGCCCATCACATTCGACCAGTCGGATCACACGACCAACATAGCCACCCTCGGGAGGCAGGCGTTGGTGGTCGATCCAGCATTCAATGGGTTCCGACTTTGGAAAGTACTCATGGACGATGGCAGCGGCCTCAACATCATTTACGTGGACACTCTCAAAGCCATGGATATCCCCTTGCCCCATCTCAGAAAGAGTAATATCCAGTTTCAAGGGGTCATCCATGGGAAGAAGGCCGAATCTCTCGGCCAAATCACTTTGAACGTCGTGTTCGACAGCCAGAAAAAATCGCAAGGAGAGGTTGACCTTTGAAGTGGTTGACTTTCACAACGCCTATCACGCCATCCTGGGTAGGCTCGTTTACGCACATTGCATGGCCTGCCCATGTTACGTGTATCTTAAGCTTAAGATGCCAGGGTCGAAAGGAGTGATCACGGTGACTGGCAATTGGAAGGTTGCCGAGGAGTGCCTCCAACAAGGTTCTAGGATCTCCAACGAGCACGTCCTCGCAACCTAGCTTGATTGGTACAAGAAGGGACTGGACACCGCAGATTTTCTCAAGTCGAAGCGGCCAACTACTAAGTCTGCCTTTCAGTCGGCCGGTGAGACGAAGCAGGTCCACGTCCACCCCCACTGAGCCGAGTCTTTCTATAACGAACATCTCCACCTCACTCGGAGATAAATAGGAAGCGTAGCTCATCTAGTTCCTCCGCGAGAACTGAGATATCTTTGCATGGAAGCCGTCTGATATGCCGGGGGTTCCCAGTGAGATGGCTGAGCATCGCCTCCGAGTGGACCCGAAGGTCAAGCCCCTAAGGAACACGTGCACTGCTCCTCCATGGGGAAGCCTAGGGAAATCGGCGAAGAGATCGCTCGAATCCTAGCTGTCGAGTTCATCCACGAGGTATACCACTCCGAATGGTTGGCGAACATGGTCATGGTGCCAAAGAAGAACAATTCACTCCGAATGTGTATTGACTTCAAGCACCTCAATCGGGTCTGCCCGACGGATGCTACCTCTTGAGCTTGCGTTGATTTTCCCTTGAAGAGGGAAGGGTGATGCATCGAAGTAGATAGGTATTTCCCTCAGTTTGTTGAGAACCAAGGTATCAATCCAGTAGGAGGAACAAGCGAGACTCCAATAGTAGTACCTACACAAATAATCAAACACTTGCTCCCAACGCTATAAAGTCAATCCCTTCAGACTTATTTGCAAGGATGGGATCTTATAGAGATAGATATAAAATATTGATAGATCTGAAAGTAAAACTAAAGTAAATAAATTGCAGCAAAGTATTTTTGGTTTATAAATCTGAAAACATAATATGTAAAATAGACTCGGGGGCCATAGGTTTCACTAGAGGCTTCTCCCATAAAGGAAAATAATACATATAGAAAAGCAAATTACTATCGAGCAATTGATAGAAAAGCAAATAATTATGAAGATGTCTAAGGCAATGATTATGCATATAGGCATCACATCCGTATCAAGTAGACCGAAACGATTCTGCATCTACTACTATTACTCCACACATCGACCAATTCCTGCCTGCATCTAGAATATTAAGTTCATGAAGAACAAAGTAACACATTAAGTAAGATGACATGATGTAGAGGGATAAACTCAAGCAATATGATGAAAACCCCATCTTTTTACCCTAGATGGCAACAATACAATACGTGCCTCGCTACCCTTACTGTCACTAGGTGAGGACACCGCAAGATTGAACCCAAAACTAAACACTTCTCGCATTGCAAGAATTACCAATCTAGTTGGCCAAACCAAACAAATATTTCGAAGAGACTTGCAAAGATATGAAATCATGCATATAAGAATTCAGAAGAGACTCAAATAATATTCATGGATAATCTCAACATAAACTCACAATTCATCGGATCTCGACAAACAGACCGTAAAAGAGTATTACATCGGATAGATCTCCAAGAAGATCATGAAGAACATGGTATTGAAGATCAAAGAGAGAGAAGAAGCCATATAGGTACTAACTATGGACCCGTAGGTCTGTGGTGAACTACTCACACATCCTCGGAGGGGCAATGTAGTTGATCTAGACGCCTTCCGTGATCAATTCCCTCTCCAACAGATTACCGAAAAAGGCTCCGAGATTGGATCTCTCGGGAACAGAGGCTCCCGGCGGCGTAAAAGTATTTTCGTTGCTCCTTTTGGCTTTACTGGAATATTTGGGAATTTATAGGCCAAGAATTAGGGTTAGGAGACCTACAGGGGGGCCACAAGCCAAGGGGGTGCGGCCGCCCCCAGGACGAGCCCTGCAGGATTGTGGCGTCCCGACAACTGCCTTGCCCCTACTCCAAGTCTGTTGCGTGTCTTCTGGTCCAAGAAAAATCTTTCCAGAGTTTTTATTCCGCCTAGACTCCATTAATATTCCTTATCTGCAATATTCAAAAACATGGAAAAAACAGAAACTGACACTAGGCTCTAGATTAATGGTTTAGTCCCAAAAATAATATAAAACAGCATATAAATGCATATAAAATATCCACAACATATAATATAATAGTATTGAACAATAAAAAATATAGATACATTGGAGACGTATCAACATACCACTTCCCTGTGCTCCGCATAGATCAAATCTCAAATTCGACTGCCAGATGTGAATGCATGTCATTCGTGGATGCATACTCCGGGTACCACCAGATCCGAATGTATGGACCTAACGAAATAAAAACAGCCTTCATGACCTCGTTCGGGTGTTTTTGTTACATCACGATGCCTTTCGGCCTAAAAAATACTGGAGCTACCTTCTAGTGCATTATTCAAAAGTGTCTACGGGAATAGATCAGTCGGAATGTCGAAGCATACATGGATGACATCGTGGTCAAGTCCAGGAAAGGCCTCCGGGCCGCCCTCGCCGAAACCTTCGCAAACCTTCGGCACTTGTAGATTAAGCTTAATCCGACCAAATGCACCTTCAGTGTACCGGTTGGAAAGCTACTCGGTTTCCTTGTTTCCGAACGAGGTATCGACGTCAATCCCGACAAGATCGGAGCCATCATCCAGATGAGACGGCCGGAGCGCATCCACCATGTGTAGAGGCTTACGGGCTGCCTTGCTGCTCTCAGCCGCTTCATCTCCAGACTTGTTGAGAAGGCTCTGCCTCTTTATTGATTGATGAAGAAATCCAACAGATTCTAATGGATCGACGACGGGCAGGTTTCATTTGACCAACTTAAAGCTCTGCTTTCCACCCAGCCGTTGTTGGCTGCTCCGAGCACCCGGGAGCCCTTGCTCCTGTACATTGCTGCCACTAGCCAAGTGGTTAGCACCGTACTCACCGTAGAGCGTGAAGAAACAGGCAAAGCGTACAAGGTACAAAGGCCCATCTACTACATTTCTGAATTGCTGACCCCTTGAAAACAAAAGTATCCACACTACCAGAAGTTGGTCTATGGGATCTACCTGACGGTGAAGAAGGTGGTCCCCTATTTTCAAGATCACTCGGTCAGTGTCATCATTGACGCTTCCCTGGCGGAAATCTTGCACATTCATGATGCAAATGGCCGAGTGGCCAGATGAGCTAATTAGCTCCTACCGCTGGAGATCAAGTTTGAAGCCAAGAAATTAATCAAGTCTCAGGCCCTGGCAGACTTTCGTGCCGAGTGGGTAGAGCAAGAGAAGCCGGGTCCATACGTCCCCGAGCATTGTACCATGTTCTTCGATGGATTGAAAATGCTCCATGGCTCGGGAGCTGGAGTGGTACTCATTTCCCCAAGGGAGATCGCCTGAGCTATGTGCTCCAAATCCACTTCGATTCATCCAACGACGAGGCCGAGTACGAGGCCCTCCTGTACGGGGTCCGCATGTCCATCTCACTCGGCATCCACCGACTGATGGTTTATGGTGACTTGGATCTCGTTGTCAATCAAGTAATGAATAAATGGTACATCCGAGGCCGAGCAATGATAGTCTACTACAACGCGGTCAGGAAGCTGGAGAAAAACTTCGAAGGGTTGGAATTACACCATGTGCCCCGAGGCAAGAACCAAGCGGCCGATAACTTGGCGAAGATCGGGTCCACTCGGAAAATCGTTACAAAGAGCATGTTCCTCGAGCACTTACGCGCCCCTCAGTCAAGGAGGATCCCCTCATAGAAGAGTCCCCCACAAGCAATTGGTCCATCTAATCCGACATAGATCAACGTCCCGACAGTGGTTGATCTCGTCCATGAGATGTTGGTCATGACGCCTGAATGGACACAACCATATCTAGCTTAGTCGCTCCGGCAATAGCTTCCCAAGAACGAAGAGGAAGCCAGCCAAATCGTTTGGCGGTCTAACGCTTTCGAAGTACACAGGGACAAAGTATACAAGAAGAGTGTTACAAGAGTTACCAAAAGTGCATCGCCCCACAGGAAGGACTACAAATCATGCACGAGATCCACTCGAGAACCTGTGGACACCACACGTCCTCTCGGACCTTGGTGGCCAAGGCCTTCTGAGTAGGTTTTTATTGGCCACGAGGCAATGAAGCCGGCAAGAGACTTGGTGGACGTGTGTGTTGGGTGCCAGTTCTACAAGAATGAGTCGCACAAGCCTACATCCACACTGAAAATGATTCCGCTCACTTGGCCATTCACCGTATGGGGACTCGACATGGTCGGCCCTTTGCACACCGGGACATTCGGATTCACCCACCTGGTAGTTGTGGTGGATAAGTTCACCAAGTGGGTCAAAGCTAAACCAATCAAAAACTTGGACGCGGGGACTGTCATCAACTTCATTCGGTAGATTATCTTCAGATCCAGAGTCCCTCACGACATCGTCACCGACAACGGAACCAACTTCGACTTGGATTAGTTCCGCGAGTTCTGTCACTCCTAGGGAAGTCGAGTTAACTACGCCTCCATGGCGCACCCAGAGTTGAATGGGCGGGCGGAACGGGCGAATGGTATGATACTTCAGGGACTGAGGCCTCGGCTGATGAGAGACCTCAAATATGCCGCTGGCGCTTGGATAGAAAAAATACCATCAGTCCCGTGGGGTATGAGAATGACTCTGAATCGTTCAACCACGCGTACTCCATTCATCATGGTGTATGGGTCGGAAGTCGTTATGTCGAGTGACTTGCGTCACAACTCTCCCTAAGTGGAGCAGTACAATGAAGCTGAAGTTGAATCAGCACGCCAAGACAATTTGGATCTTCTGGAGGAAGAGAGGGAGCTAGCCCTCATTTGTTCCACGACGTACCAGCAAGACCTTCAACACTACCATGCCAAATAAGTCAGGGGTCGAGCGTTTCAAGAGGGGATCTGGTCCTCCGATTATACCAACAGAAACCCCAAAAGTAGGCACCCCCGTGGCAAGGGCCATTCGCCATCTCCAAAGTCCTGCACAACGGAGCTTATTGACTATACAACATCGATAACGATGTGGAGGAACCCAGAACCTCGAACGCGGACCTGCTCCACAAGTTCTACACATAGAACTTTCATTTTTCATTCTTGTAATTAATCTGAATGATTAGAAGAATAAAGTGCTTACTTTCTTCAACTACCCACATACACTTCACTCCGGTGAAACACACCCGAGTGGGTGGAAAATTCCTAAATGTGAACCTATTTTCGCTTAAGGTAAAACCTGCCTTGAGTGCACACAATCTCCTCACTCGGGGGCTTAGCTATGAATTAGCTTTCGCCTAAGCTAAAATGGTTCCGAATGAAGACAAGATCTTCGTCCGGACACCAAGATGGACACACCATCAACATGTTTGCAAAAACAAAACCATCTTGGTAGCGAACCTGGTTCACGTAAGGTAACCCTTCCCCCAGTGATGTTGGAAGCCTAAACACTCGGGGGCTTAGTTGCGAACCAGCCTTCTCCTATGTTAAAGCGTTCCGAATGAAGGCAAGATCTTCATTCCGACGCCAAGATGAACAAAACAAACATTTCTTGGTAGCTAACCTATTTCGCCTAAGTTAAACCCTTCCCTGAGTGTGGACAACATCCACACTCCAGGGCTTAGCTGCGAACCAGCCTTCGCCTAAGTTAAAGTGGTTCCGAATGAAGGCAAGATCTTCATTCAGACGCCAAGATGGACAAAAAAAATTCTTGGTAGCGAACTCGTTTCGCATAAGGTAAACCCTTTCCCGAGTGCACACAACCTCCACACTCGGGGGCTTAGCTGCAAACCAGCCTTCGCCTAAGTTAAAGAGGTTTCGAGTGAAGTCAAGATCTTCATTCGAACGCCAAGATGAACAGGACAATCATCCCAAACAGCGATTCCACTTTCTCCTAGTGAGAAACGATACCGAGTGAGTACAACCTTCTCACTCGGGGGGCTTAGATGCGAACCAACTTTCGCCTAAGTCACGAACATCCCCGAGTGAGGACGACATCCTCACTTGGGGGCTTAGCTACGAACCAAGCTTTCGCCTAAGTCAAAAATAATCCTGAGTGTGGACAACTTCCACACTCGGGGACCCAGACGCGAACCAGTTTTCAGTCGAGTATAAATGACCCCAAATAAATACGACTAAGGAAATAAGATCGAAGCTCAAATATAGATAAATGGGATCAAGTTCGGCTAAGGGTACGCAAAAGAGAGGGCCCAGAACCAACTCAGAGTTTGGGGTTACATAAAATAACTTGGCATCCCAAGGAAAATTGAAGCTTAAGTGTTTGTCTTCCGAGCATCTCGGAGGCCGAAGATTAAACCGCTTCCACAAATGTGTCAAGATCGACTCCCTCCATGATCCATGTGGCAGAAGCCATGAACATCTCCACGAAGTCTTCAAACTTGGCGCTTTTGCGGTTGACGGCCCGAACATTCTTCAGCTTCTCTTCAGCCACCCCCTTGCAATGGATGCGGACGACCGAAAGGGCAATGTTAGCTCCGGCCCTTGCCGATGACTTCTTCCACGACTTGAGTTCATTGGGAATACCCTTCACGCGGTTCACTATGGTCTGAGGGTCCTTCACTTGAGCATTATCAGGGGCTTTCTCCTGATCAATCTCCCCAACGGCCGACTGAGGCAACTTGAAACAAGCCAGTACATAATCGACGCGATCCTCCAACCTGAGGAGAGACAAGGAAACACTATCCTTCAGAAGCCCTCTCTTAGGATCAAGCTCTTTATCTATTCACGTTGTCTCTTCTTCAACGTCGGCAGCAAAGGCTACACTCAACAAAAAGCGACGATGAGAAACATCACTTGAAAATTTCAGAGTGATCATACGGAAGCGTACCGACGCTCGACATACGTTTGAGCTCCTTGCAGAGTTACACACTGAAGTCCTCGACAAACTTCTCCTGCTCACTTTCTTGGCAGTGACCTTCTCGAGGTTGGTTTCCCACTCGGCGTAGTGTTTCTTTAGCTCGGCAAGCCCGGTTGCAGTCTTATTCACACCGGCTTTCAGAGCCGATTATCTTCTTCCAAGGTACCAACCATCTTGAGCTTGGCCTGAGACACTTGGTTCTTCTACTTGGCATCCCTCCAAGCAGATGTGAGTTCTTCATCCCACTTCTTGAAGGCATCCTTCATGGTAACTAGACAAATGGGATTCTTCATCCTCTCAGAAAGGCGATCCAACAAGACAATCTCAGTCGGGTAAGAAAAGATAACCTAAGGGAGAATCAGTCAGATGGCGAGAACATACCCTAAGTTATCTGCTTTTCCTGCTCCAGTCGCTTGTTCTTGGCTTTCTCCGCATCGAGGCTCAGTCAGAGTTCCTACAACTCTTTCTCCATGCCGTCATCGCGGCCCACGGGCCCACAAGTAGTATGCTGTCAACAAATACAAGTAAGGCATAACATAATATCGCAACTCTAAGACTACCGCTGATTGCCACAGTCGACGGTAGCCTCGGGGACTACACCCAGTGGGTGCGCTCAGCGCGCCCCCACTGGAATGATAGAGGATAAGGGATCCGCACCCAACCGACTTCTATCAATCAAAACAAAGAAACGAAGACTATTGTCGACTGCTCCAGTCGATAGTAGCCTCGGGGACTACACCCAGTGGGTGCACTTAGCTCGCCCCCACTGGAAAGATGGAAGAAAGAAAGGGCTCCCGACCCTACTAGACCTGTCGAACATACAAAGAAAATAAGACTACCGCCGACTACCCCAGTCGACGGTAGCCTCAGGGACTACACCCAGTGGCTGTGCTCAGTGCGCTCCCACTATAAGCAAACACCCACTGGGTGTGCCTCTGGGCATGCCCACTCGTGATTCCTACTATAGAACATATTCAGTAACAAATACGTACGTAAAGGACTTACCCGCATGTTCTTTGCCACAGCTTCACTCGCGTCGTACGCCTCCTTCAATCGCCCAACCATCATGTCCAACTAAGCCAAGGCTTCCTTGCACGCCCCTCATGGTCCTCCGGGGTATGGTGGAGCTGGAAAATGTTGCGATCCTTGGGGACACACGACAAAGTGGTCAGCAAATAAAGTCCGACTGATGCCCCGCCCGAGGCGGCCTTTTGCACCAGGGAGTCTTGGCCTTGATGCTCACTCGGCTAGGGGTCACAGCCTACTTCAACACTTCTCCAACTACAAAGGGGACGTCGGCGCCAATTTCAATCACGTCCCGCGGCTGTGCACATGTTCACAAGACAGTCAAAAGGCCACTCGTAAAGCCTGAATTTCTATTGAATTGCCACAAAATCTCAAGGGTTACCTTTAGATGAAGCGACATCAACGTCGGCTCTACCTTTGTTAGAGGTCTTGGGCTCCAGTGAAGCGGTCGAAGTATTAGGCCTACAACAGAAACAACAAAAACCCAATGATCATTCAAAAGACGTTGCTCAAAGTGGGACGAACCACTCAGTGAAAGTACTTACGTCGAAGCCACACGCACGTCGACCTTGATGCGTGGCCGAACAGCCTTACGAGGTTTGGCGCTCGTTATCTTGGGCTGCTTGGCGGCCTGCTCCGGCAGCACCTAGGGCTCGCTCTGACCCCGTTTGGAGCTGCAATCGGCATTACTAATGCAGTTGCCTTCGCCATCAACGGAGTTCTTGGGCACGTGCATGGATTCCAGGGTCCTGGTGCGCCTTGGAATTGGACTCGACCAGAACTTTGTTAGACACAAAAGATTATGTCTCGTCTCCATGCCCCTTCTCGCTCTCCTCCATCTCCTCATCCTCGCCCTCATCGTCCTCCAAACCCTCTGGGTGCTCGGTATCTTGGTTTTCGGTGTCACTCTCCATGTCAATGGGCGAGCGGTCAACCGCTGGTATGGAACTGACCGGCCCTGTAAAAGCATGCCGAATGAAGGAAGCAAAATCACAAATGGGAGTTGAAACACGAAGAAATTCACTCGGTAGAGATGCTCGATGGCTCACCTCATTCAGCAGCCGCTCCACCGAGAAAGGAGGCACCTGCCAGGAGCCCCTGGGGTCGTCCCTCACCGGAGTAATGGCCCTGAGTTTATTCTCCAGCGCCTCTTCCCTGATCTCCTCAGGATGCACTCAGGTCGTATCATTTGGCCCTTCATATTTCCGCATTGGATGAACTCTCCCGTGAAGTGGCTGGATCCTTACTGGAAGAAGACTTTCAGGAGGTCCATCCCGTTTACACCCTTCTGGATTAAAGCAACTACCACTATCATCAAGATATCTACGTTAGTGTTCTTCTCGGACATGGTCAAGGAAGAAGCCGGCTGGATCCTATCAACATTATAGGGCGGGAGGCACGAATGACCCTCCTCGAGTGGGACGTCTCGTCAATAAAACCAAGAATCATGCCAGTTCTTCACCGAATCTGGGAAACTCATCTGGGGGAAGCTACTCTTGCCCCTGAGCTGAATGCCTAAGCCACCACAAAGCTGCGCAACATTGGCCCCCCCCGATGGGGAAGACTTCTTCAAGGTCATCACTCGACACGTGAACAAGCGCTTGAAAAATCCCCAATGCGGGTGTCACCCGAAGAAATTCTCGCACGGGGACACAAATGCGGCTAGATACGAGACAACACTAGGGGGAAGGTGATCGAGCTGAGGCCCGGAGTAACCAAGAAATGGTCAGAAAAAGGGATGCGGAGGCAAAGAAAAACCTCTCTCAATGTGGGTGACTAGGAGCACTCGCCCATCGTTCCGAGGCGCGGGTTCTAGCTCGCCATCCTCGGGCAATCGCCAGCTCACGTGGGCGACCAGACCTTCACTTCCAGAAACCGCCCCTCCAAGAGTCGGGATGACATCCAATCGCCCTGGATCCATCATCGCGGGAGCGCTACAACGCTGGAAGAAGATCCGTGTGACCCTTTCTTGGCCTGCTCAGCCTTCCCCGTCGCTCCCTTCACCATGTTGTGCGGCGGAGAAGTCGGGGCTGGGAATTATCGGTGCAGCCCGCAGTTCTTGGTTTTGGTGGAAAGAGGGGGAAGTGGAGATGGGACGTACATGAATCAGAGGCGATGTCTCCTCTCCCTTTCACCTCATGCCTTGAATACCCAACGGGAAGATTCCCCATCGAGTACATCGCTGGCCCGAGGAAGATCTGCAGTATCCCAAGGATGGCATGCACTGTAGCATGACGATGACATCACACACGCAAAAATCGGGGCATCGCCCCACTACCTCCACTACGTGCGTCTCCGCCGAAACCGCTGCCCACGCACGCACTCCTTCAATTCAAAAGCTGCAGGAAAACAGTCCCACCTCATATCCCGAATGGATTCCGTATCCACGACGTGTGATGAGGTGAGCCAAGTGTTCTTTTCACTCGTCCCCCCGCGGGGCCCCGATCATTCGGGTAACCAATGAAGACGACCTAATCGTCCCTACCTTGATGCAAGTGGGGATCCATCCCAACTCACCGATTGAGCACGCACAACTGAGAGTTCTTGTTCGCCCAACTCATGCAAACTATTGTCCCGAAAGATAGTCGATCACTACCGACTGTGGGAACACCTGTATGGCCAAGCAGTTGGAATTCTTCACTCTTGAATCTGTGAAGGTTTACCGAGAGTCCGAATGATGTAGCCCGAGCTACAACCCAAGCATCTCTAGAACGTCGGAGACTTCTAAGGAAGTCATTCACTCGGTCAACAAAACCTCAACCGATTGGGGGCTACTCATGGGGTTGTACATTAGGGGTAGGCCTATGAACTTGCTTCCCTAGGCCCACCTAGGGCCCCTCACGTACATCAGAGTCCTTAAAGTCACTGGTGTAGTCTCGACCTCACTCAGTACAAAATACCATCACTTGGCCTGCCTAAAGTCAATCGGATCGCCTTGTATCAGTCGGATGCATCCTGGCACTCGGACCACAGCAAGGTGAAGGCACCGAAGAGGCTGCAATAGCTAAGGACTTAATCCATCACATGAAGTGCAGTGAAGACCGGCATTACCAGTAATGCCAAGAGTTATAGCTGCCGTTTCTAGTAACTTCCCTATTTATTAGCATTAACTCGCCTTGTAATGAAGCTCGGTCGGTCGTGGTATGTACAATAGAAGCCACTGTCGGGCTCCAGCTCAAGGGTTTAGCACCTTGTAAACATTCATACCCGATAAGAAAACATCAGCCTCAGGGCTCGAGATGTAGGGTTGTTACCACTTCCGAGTGGGGCCTGAACTCGTACATTCGAGTGTATCCGCTGCGCCTAGTTAGAGTTTGCCCCTCTGTTCGTACCCCTAGGTACTATTATCAAGGTCATTCCCACGACATCACCTGCTGGCTATTGAGGATTGCCAATAGGGAGGGTGGAATTTGGTTCCGCAACATTTAGAATATGTATTTGCATGGCCAACCCCTTGCCTTCCGCTAGCGGTCTGGCGGATCTCAATTCTGGCAGTCTGTCGTCCAGCTTCTCCCGATCATTCGCATCAGGACCTCTATTGCAGTTGGCTCTTGAGCATGCATCCTATTCTGGTTTGATCGCTGGGTTGGTGAGACCCCCTTTGCAGCTCGTTTCCCGAACCTGTTCGCCATCGCGGTCGAGCCTCGCATCTTGGTCGAGGTGGCTCTGATTTACTTAGGGCACCTCGC
Source organism: Hordeum vulgare subsp. vulgare (assembly GCF_904849725.1). Taxonomy (NCBI): domain Eukaryota; kingdom Viridiplantae; phylum Streptophyta; class Magnoliopsida; order Poales; family Poaceae; genus Hordeum; species Hordeum vulgare. The sequence goes on from NC_058520.1 coordinate 357,978,119, forward strand.
ATTTTGGTGGCCATTAGGGCCTATGGACGTGATCGTCTGGCAGGATCTTCTTGAGTGCATCGCCTTGCATGAGCCGGACCTGCGACAGTCAAGTGATCGTTTCTCGTGGTGCTTAGACCCATCAGGCTCCTTTTCTTCAAAATCCCTCTACCAGGCCATTGCGCAATCTCCAAAGCCTGAGCCGCTTGCGGTGATTTGGCCGATCAGGTTCCCTCCGAACATTCGGATTTTGCTCTGGCAATGGATTTGTGGCCGAATCCCCTCGGATGTTGAAATTCTCAAGCGTAACAACCCTGGGGACGACATATGTCCTCTATATGCGACGGAGGAAGACTCGAACCACATCTTTTTCGCATGCGTGTCTGCGCAATTCCTTTGGAGTTGTTTGTGCAAAGTGGTCAGTGGCAATTGGTGCCACACCAACTTCCCCAACCTATTCGCTGAACTCCAGGCCTTGCCTCCATCGATCTGCCATATTAGATGGTTGATGGTTGGGGTGCTTGACTGGACGGTGTGGACAGTTTGAAATAAGCTTGTGATTCAGTGTGGTCCTCTTCGGTGTGCCACTTACACAATATTTAAACCGTGTGGCTTCTTGCAGCTTTGGCAGCCGCTTAGCCGACCGTGGGATCAAGACGTCATCAGCACCATCATCTCCCGTCTCCGTGCGATGGCTCTTCACTTGGTGCCGCCGCTTCCTCCGCCGCCACCAGAGCCGGATTAGTCGACTCATTTCACATCGTCGCCGCATGTGTTTTTCCTTTCTTTGGGATTGTTGAGTTGTGCCCTCAGCAGAACCTTTTAACCTAGTGTTGTGCTTCCGTTCGTGCGGTGTGTGGCGTGCGTGTGTGTTTGTGTTGTGACTATTGTTGGATGTTGTACTTTGGTGGTTTGCTTTATTTATAAAGCGGGACAAAAGCCTTTTCAGTAAACCCACGAAGTCATGAGAGCGTCTTTGAGTCTGGTCATAATGGAAGTATCATAAGTACTACGTATCATGCATGCCAACTAACATATTTCATGAGGGGGCATAAAATTAAATGAAGAAAGAGAGAGTGGAGTATCATATTATGATACCATACCATATTTAATGTTGTGCTACTATGTGTTATGCATGATAATAAATGGATTGTTCTATGATATTAACATATGATACTATGCATTACGTATGTACTCATGTAGGATCGAAAGTATGTCTAGAGGGGGGTGATTAGATTACTTGACAAGATAATTTTTTTGCCCTTTCCCAATTTCAGTTGGGAGGCAGATTTGGTAGTTATAGCAAGTCAAGTACACCCTACACATGCAGTTCTAAGAGTATAGCAGCAGAATGTCAAACATGCAAGTGTAAAGTAAAGGAGTAATGTAGGGAGATCAAATGCATGAGGTTGACACGGCGATTTTTGGCATGCTTCTGATAGGTGGTCTATCATATGTCCATGTTAGTGGAGACTTGAAATCACGGAGGGTAATGGCTATGAGAATCCACAGAGGGCTCCACCCACAAGGGGTCCACAAAGAAGTGGCCTTGTCTATTCCACCACGGCTTCCGCCCACGAAGGACAAGCCTTACTCACGATAGATCTTCACGAAGTAGGCGATCTCCTTGCCCTTACAAACGTCTTCGTTCAACTCCACAACACGAAGTAGGAGGCTCCCAAGTGACACCTAACCAATCTAGGAGGCACCACCCTCCAAAAGGTAATAGATGGGTTAGATCAATGAAATCCTTGCTCTTGTGCTTCTAAAGATAGTCTATTCAACACTAAATCACTCCCTCATAGAATATGCATGGGTAGAAGAGATTGATTTGCTGGAAAGCAGTTTGGGGAGGCTAGAGATCAAGTTTCAAATGGTTGGATTGGAATATCTTGTTCTCAACACATGAGTAGGTGGTTCTCTCTCAGAAAATGGATCTGCAAATGAAGTGTGTTCTGAGTGCTTCTCCCATGAGTGAGAGGTGGGTGAAGGGGTATATATAGGCAGCACACAAAATCCAACCGTTACACCTAAAGTGGCAAACTCGGTGACAGCAAAGTTATAAACTTGGTGGTACCGATTAGCACAAAAGGCAGAACTTTTGAATCTCGGTGAGACCGATATACATACCTCGGTGGTACCGAAATGGTGGTTAACGGTCAAATGCCCAAACTCGGTGGCACCGATACTCAAACTCGGAAATTCCGATTTTGTGTATCTTGGCAACAAAATGTTGGTCAGACTGAACTCGGTAGCACCGATATGGATTCGGTTGCACCGATTTGGTGGAAATGGCTAGGGTTTCTATCTGAGGTCAAACTCGGTGGGTCCAAAATGTGGAAGTTGGTGACACCGAATTTGGGTATGTGGAATTTTAAAGAATGGATATGTGGGAAAATGACTGAGTATATTTGTGGCTAACTTTGAGCACTTTGAGAAATCAGTTCATTTCACTACCCCCACCCCCTTTTAATAGTATTGGCTTTCCTACGGACTCAAAAGTGATTTATCACAAATATGAAATGAAGAGTCTTCTAGCTTGAAGCTTCAGCCAATAGTATTCCTTTCTTGCATCAAGGGGCATGTCCACATAAGCCTTTAGCCATAGCATCTTTTGAACTTTTCTGAAATATACTTGAAAAACACATTAGTCCAATGATGCATATGTTGTGATCAATTATCAAAACCACCCTAGGGAGCAATTGTGCTTTCAATCTCCCCATTTTTGGTAATTGATGACAACATATAGATCAAAGCTTCGACAAAAGATATAATCAATGATTAGCATCGACGCGTTGAGAAGTATGTGAAAAGCAAGAGCTCCCCCTAAGTTTGTGCATTAGTTAAAATTTGTCTTTGAATGCAAATGCACAATCGATTAGGATCATGGGTTACTCTTCCATGTCACATACATCTTGGTGGTGCGCATACAAGAGAAGAATTAATAGTAATGCACATGACACCAACAAGATAAGTGAATGATCATCACAAAGATAGCTAAAAGGATAATATCATAGCATCAAGGAGGTAAAGCGTATGACTAAACACAGATAATGAGATAAAGTCATCCAAAAGACCAAAGTTTTTAAAACCAAATGAGAGCAAATAAAATCAAAATCTATCTCTCTCTCTCTCTCTCTCTTTATCGAAGTCTATGATCTATACATTTCTCCCCCTTTGGCAACAAGTTACCAAAAAGTTCAAAAAGTATAGAACTACTCATCTCTCTGGGCGGCTTATGACGGAGTCGACCAGAAGAGCGTCCACAAAGGCATATGTTGAGTGTCCTGTAGCTAGAGGAGTTGATAGTGGAGGTGCTTGAGTTGGAGTTGGTGCTGAAGGTGCCAATGCTTGAGGTGAAGATGTCTGTCTTGTCTCCCGAGGAGGAACAACAACTGATCTAGGCTGAGTGCTGAACCGTGTGGTAGTGAGAGGAGGTGACTCTTCTTCATCATCATTTTCATCATCTGAGCACAGGATCTCCACTGAGTGAACTTCATGTTGAAGTTGTTTGACAATGGTGGTCAGCTCACTAACCTTCACATCCATGTCATCAAACTTAGTTTCCACGACTCTCTCAAGGCTTTTCTCGCTTTGCAATATCTCATGGATGTTCTTGCCCATGCCTTGGATAGAGCTAACTAGAAATGCCATTTTCTCAACTTGAGTTTTGAGCTATGGAACTGGTGGTGGCTCAATTCTAGCACCCTCAATATTTGTTGCCTATGCTGCCATTCTTGCCGCAGCAAAGTTGAGATCATTGTCATCCATCACCACTTCATTGTCTTCAAACTCTGGCTGAAGGGGCAGATGGGGATGATCAAGAAGATATGCATGCATGCCTAGCTTGTAATTGATAAGCATCTGCACGTAAGGGGTATATCCACATGATCTTTTCTGATCAACAACAGTCCTCTAGATAGTCTCTACTATCAAATCCATCACTCCGAATCTAGTGTGATAGGCCAAATGGTGCAGCAGATTGATGGAGTGTCCTCGAATCATCTTATCATCACCTGATTTAGGCATCAAGGTGTGTCTCGGGATAGTGTTATTAGCATTACTGAGGAAATCGTTAACTGGTAACTGCTCGCTTGGCTGGTGAGTAGGGGATTAATGGGCTAATCGGCAAGTTAATCGGCCATGTAATCCATTAATCGGGCGATTTATCAGTTAATCGGCTACTCGGTGACCCGACGAGTAGGGATTGATCGACAAGTTAACTGGTTAACTGGACGAATTCTTGAACAGGGGTTATTAGTGGGTATCTCTGATTGCAAAAAGTACACTGAGCCCATCTTGTGACTATCCAAATACTTGTGAGAAATTGGCTTGTACATATTTGCCATGGTGTTGTGGCTCATCTTTGCTTCAGAATACACATCCACATCACTCTCTTTCTTCTTGGGGGCACCAATGATAGTGGCCCACTCATCAATCATAGATTCATATTTGTGACCATCAGTCATGCAAACAAAAGAACCATCTCCATAGAAATGAACAGTTGAGTAAAATTGCATGATCAGCTCACCGTTCCATGGGGTCATCTATTTACCAACAAAGTCTTCAATGTGCACTAGCCTAAAATTTTCTTGGACATGGGGAAAGTAATCCTTATTATCCTTGATGCATTCCCAATCAACATACCTCATACGACTGACAGCTGGACTCTTGTCAAACAGGACAGTCTCATAAAAGTCTTGTTGTTCCTTGGTGTGAAACCTTGGATCAACAACAGTTCTTCTTCTAACAACATATGGGTCAAAAGCTCTCCACTTCCTCAAACCTGCCTCCTTTCTCTTCCGCATATCCTCTGCTACTAGGTGAGCAACATTGTGAATTGGCAGGGTTGGTCTGAGCTTCCTGAGAACTGGTGCATTCTCATCTTCTACCTCCCCTGCAGCACGGGCACTCGAAGCAGGGCCTTTCTCCTTCGCAGTTGCAGGAATGTCCTTTGTAGACTTTCTCCGAGATACAACCTTCTTTGCCTTGGTAGGAGATTTAGGAGCAGATTGCATTGCATCAGCCATGAGCTTCTTCTTGGGAGGAGCTGGGATCTCATCTTCACCAGCATCATATTCAGGGTCTTCATACATGGAAGTCTTTTTCCCAACAAGATGAACTGATCGCTACCTGGGCCTCTTCCCACCAGCCTTCTTGGTAAGTTTGTCAGTTGTAGTGTTGTGCTCTCCCTTGCAGATTCAGGTGCTCTCAGATCAGCAGGTTTAGTGTATTCTTTCTTGACAGTCTTCCTTGGAGCCTTAGGAGGAGCAGAAGTTTCCTCTGACACAAAGTCTGAGTCTTCTTCATCAGAATTCAGTTGTTCCTCTGCCTAGTAGATGCCTTGGGCAAGCCATGGGAGCTCTAGGTTCTAGGGTCAGAGTCAGACTTCTCTGGACTAGTGCCTCAGTCCATCTCGACACTGGGCCCTCTGAAATCATTCTGGTTATCATTGGATCCAGACATCTTGGCACACAGACAGAAACTCAGCAGCAAACAACAAAACCTGTGAAGTAGATATAGGAAAGACAGAAGGGTTGAGCATCACAAAATTTAGATGTTTTTGAAAATTTTGAACAAAGAAATTCTTAGTTTTAGCTTTCTGCAGATCACATTTCGGTGGCACCGAGCTTGAATATTAGGAATTACCGAGACAAATGCACTCCTTAATAGAAACTTGGTCATCACTTTCGGTTGCACCTAAAATGACAACTTGGTCTCACCGAGTCCATTCTCAGTAACCCTAGATTCAAAATGGTTGGGACCGAGTTTTGCAACTCGGAGGCACTAAGATGGGTTCTGCGAACGGCTAAACCTAAAAACTTCTCGTCCTCTAATCTACAAGAGCATCTCGTGGATGGAAAGATTGCACACTATGGCTTGTGGAAAAATCTGCTAATGTGCGTGAGACAATTTGGGGAGGCGCAAAAGAAATGGGCGGATCCATACCCTAACTTGGCGACGGTCCGGCTATGGAGACGATGGCGGTGAAGAATCCATTGGCCACATCGATTCCCAATGGCGGAGATGCACGGGGAGTCAAGGGCGACGACCAGGGGTCCACGGAGGTAACGTAGGGCTTGACACGAAACGACTTTGACAAACTGAAATCAAAGATTTGGTCTGCTGGAATATATACCCTTCCATCGTTAGTGTCACCGAGATTACGAAATTGGCGTGACCGAGTTCCTCTACTGTCATTTGACACGGAAACTCGGTGAAACCGAGTTTGTGATTTCGGTGGCACCGAAATGGAAAAAATCATATCAGCTTTTGAAATTCGGTGGAACTGATTTTGTGAAGTTGGTCTCATCGAGATTTTCAAAGAGGTTTTGGAGGTGGGCCTTTGAAGATACAGAACTCTGGGTGCACCTTCACAGAGAGGAATCGACAAGTGCTTGTTCAAGTTTTGTGATGAAGCATGAATAGAACTTGAGATGAGATAGCATAGATAGCTAGAGAAGGGTCCAAGGCATTCTTCTCCATCAAATTGGAAAAGGATAAATCAAGAGCCAAATAACAACAATTGGATGTCCTCGAATATGCAAACCCATGCAGACCAACATGCTCACACAATAAGAATGATAGAGAAAATATGGTTAACATGCACAAACATCCTATCAGCTATAAAGCACTTGGGCGATGAAAAAGTTATTTAAATATGAGTATATTGACTTAGGAGCCAAGTAAGAATACTTGATCATAGGTCATACTCATCGTTAAGCACAAGTGGGGTTACCACTTTTACAAAAGCATTAATGTGTTCATATCCTTAGGGGATGCTTATACTCAAAATTTAGAGTAAAGCTCCCCCTTGATATGACATCCCCCCTTAAGAGGGATCAACTAACCTTCGGTTTTGTCGTAGAAGACTACAAGTAGGTGAAGTGGTGGTGGATGTTCAATGTTGATGAAGATCATCTTGAGTTGGGAGAAATCCTTGTTGTTTCTTACTCTTCTCACCTACATGGGTTAGTCCCAAAGCAAAAGGAACATATGCAATAATATATACGGACATGGAGTGAAAGACACATGGCATGATGTTCAAATATGCATTAATTACCTTGTCCCTTGCTTACCTTTGAGGTAATGTGTGAATCCCTGAGCTAATGCACATGGTTGAGGTTGATTGCATATAGTTCTTGCCAAAATGAATAAGAGTGAATTTTATTGGCGGAGTCACCCCTCTAGAACTTCTAGTTCTTCCTCTTGGGGATCCACAGCAAATTGATGGGAATCCTTGGAGTTGTGGTAGCACTAGTTGAGGTAGAGCTAGTAGTGTCCTTGGAAACCCACTTGACCTTGGATTGGGTTTCTTCTTCATATAGGGCAATGTCATATTGAATCTTTCCCTTTCCCTTGTGGTCTTGTGGTAGAAGGCCATCTTGTGAGCTTGTTCCTTCGGGTGGAATAGGACCATACTTCTCTTCTTGGGGAATAAACTTAGGAATGAGGTATAGACCTTCTTCCCAATCATCTCCGTTGATGTTGAACTAGCCAACACCTTGCTTCTTCAGATGTCCTCCTTGCTTGCGCACAATTTACTCAAATTGCTTACTTTCGGAAAGACTCTTGAAGACACCACTCTCTATAATCCCTTTCAATAGATCATTTTATTGCTCAAGTGTAACTTTGCTAAGAGAATCATTAGTGGGATCAATATGGATACTAGCAACAACATTATTGGATTTATCTTTAGCATTGTTGTTACCAGATGAAGAAACTTTCTTGCCTTTGTTACTAGTGTTCCTAGGTTTAACTTGTGGAACGAAAATAGACAAGAGTAATTGTTTGGCTAGATAAGAAGAACTCTTCTTTCGAAGATCATCATTGATCGCTTTTAAGAACTCATGTTCTTGCTCCGGGTTGAGCTTCTCGAAGCGTAGCTTCTCATGGGTTCTTGCAAGCTCTCTATGATCTTCTAGAGTAGTCTCATGAGCTAACTTAAGAGTTTGTAATTCTTGAGTTAGTCGTTCAATTTCTTTCTTATCATCATCATTCAATTTCTCTTGACTAGCATGATAATTAGCAAGTTCATTTTCATTGCAATCACTAGATTTATCAAAGAGCAAGCCATCTTCTCCTAACAAGTCATCCTCATCACTATTAAAATCAAGATACTCGGGGTGTGATACCTTGGGGCCTTTAGCCGTGGAGCAATTTTCGAACCCCTCATTTAGTAAATCAGATAGGTCATATGAGTTGGAGGAAACAAGTGCAATGTGGGCAACACCTTCATCTTGACTATAGTCGGAGTTGGAGTGATAGCTTTTCTCAGAGTGCTGGTCAGACTCGGAGCTAGAAACCCACACACCAACATGAGCTTGATGACTTCTTCTTGAGATGCTCTTCGTGTATTTGTCCTTCTTCTCTAATTCCTTGCCTCTCCATAACTGTCTTCATTCATAGTGGTCTTCTCTATTCCTTCTCTCTTTGCGAGGTGACTCATCTCTTGAGCTTCGTCTTTGAGGTGACTCTTCTCTTCGTTTGTAGGGACCTGAGCACTCATTGGAGTAGTGTCCAGGCTTCCCAGAATTGTAGCAGTTTCGGTCACAACTGGACGAATGCTTCTCATCATGTCTTGATCTTGAGCTTCTCTATGTGCCTCTACTCTTGTAGAACTTGTTGAATTTTCTGACCATGAGGGTTATATCTTCATCAGTGACAAGATTATCCTTGGAAGTAGCAGGAGCATCACATGAAGCTTTGTAAGCACCGCTTGAATTGTTGTGAAGCTCATATTTGTCCTTGAGTGACATCTCATGAGCAACAATCCTACCAATGACTTCAGTTGGCTTGAGATCTTTGTAGTTTGACATCATTTGGATCAATGTGCACATTGTGTCATACTTTCCATCAAGAGCTCTAAGTATCTTCTTTATGATGAATTTGTCGGTCATCTCTTCGCTTCCTAAGCCGGCAATCTCATTGGTGATGAGAGCTAGCCTAGAGTACATTTCAGGGACACCTTCACCATCCTTCATCTTAAAATTGTCAAGCTGACTTTGAAGCACATCCAACTTCGATTCTCTGACAGAATTAGTACCTTCGTGCATATCAACCAAAGTATCCCACATTACTTTTGCATTCTCAGAAGGACTAATTTTGTTGAATTCTTCGAGGCATAGAGAGTTGAAGATGATGTCGCACGCTTGAGCATTGAGTTGCAACATCTTTAGTTCATCTGCTGTCGCATCACGATTAGGTTCATGTCCTTCTCCAAAGAAGTTACCTTTCAAACCAACACGAATAACAGCCCAAACATGAGGATTAAAGCCAAGAATATGCATTTTCATCTTATCCTTCCAACTAGCAAAATTAGTGCCAATGAAATATGGACCTCTACGGTGATAATTTCCCTCACTAGACGCCATACTCTCCTAGGTTGTGAAACCAATGCAATGGAGACCAAAGCTCTGATACCACTTGTAGGATCGAACATATGTCTAGAGGGGGGTGATTAGACTACTTGACAAGATTAAATTTTTGCCTTTTCCCAATTTTAGTTGAGAGGCAGCTTTGGCAGTTATAGCAAGTCAAGTACACCCTACACATGCAGTTCTAAGAGTATAGCAGCGGAATGTAAAACATATGACTGTAAAGTAAAGCAGTAAGCTAGGGAGATCAAACGCATGAGGTTGACACGTCTATTTTGGGCATGGTTCCGATAGGTGGTGCTATCGTATGTCCATGTTAGTGGAGAGTTCAACCCACGGAGGGTAACGACTGCGAGAGTTCACGGCGGGCTCCACCCACAACGGCTCCATGAAGAAGCGGCCTTGTCTATTCCACCACGGCTTCCGACAACAAAGGACAAGCCTTACTCACAGTAGATCTTCACGAAATAGGTGTTCTCCATTCCCTTACAAACATCTTGGTTCAACTCCACAATACAAAGTAGGAGGCTCCCAAGCGACACCTAACCAATCTAGGAGGCACCACCCTCCAAAAGGTAATAGATTGGTAGATCAATGAACTCCTTGCTCTTGTGCTTCTAAAGAATATGCATGGGTAGAAGAGATTGATTTGGGGGAAGCCGTTTGGGTACGCTAGAGATCAATTTTCAAATGGTTGGATTGGAATATCTTGGTCTCAACACATGAGTAGGTGGTTCTCTCTTAGAAAATGGATATGGAAATGAAGTGTGTGTTCTGAGTGCTTCTCCCACGAGTGAGAGGTGGGTGAAGGGGTATATATAGGCAGCACACAAAATTCAACCGTCACACCTAAAATGGCAAAATTGGTGACACCGAACTTAAAAACTCGGTGGTGCCGGTTAGCACAAAAGCCAAAACTTTTGAATCTCGATGAGACTGATATAAACAACTCGGTGGTACCGAAATGGTGGCTAACGGTCAGATGCCCAAACTCGGTGGCACCGGTACTCAAACTCAGAAATTCCGATTTTGTGTATCCTGGCAATAAAATATTGGTCACACTGAGCTCGGTAGCACTGATACGGATGTGGTTGCACCGATTTGGTGGGAATGGCTATGGTTTCTGTGTGAGGTCAAACTCTATGGGTACGAAATGTGGAAGTTGGTGACACCGAATTTGGGTATGTGGAATTTGACTGAATGGATATGTGGGAAAATGACTTAGTATTTTGGTGGCTAACTTTGAGCACTTTGACCACTTTGAGCAATCAGTTAATTTTACTACCTCAGCCCCTTTTAATAGTATTGGCTTTCCTATGGACTCAAAAGTGATTTCTCACAAATATAAAATGAAGAGTCTTCTAGCTTGAAGCTTGAGCCAATATTATTCCTTTCTTGCATCAAGGGGCATGTCGACATAAACCTTTAGCCATTGGATCTTTTGAACTTTTCTAAAATATACTTGAAAAACATATTAGTCCAATGATGCATATGTTGTGATCAATTATCAAAACCACCCTAGGAAGCAATTGTGCTTTCAACTCCCTCCGTTCCTAAATATAAGACTTTTTAGAAGTTTCACTCGGGGACAACATACACATGTATATAGCCATACTTTAGAGTGTAGATTCACTTATTTTGTTTCGTATGTAGTTCCCTAGTGGAATCTCTAAAAGGACTTATATTTAGAAACAGAGGGAGCAGTATCATGCACTGATATTATATGCATGATACTAGTACATGATACTCCCCATTATGACCACCCTAATCCTCGTTACCTAATTTGGTGCCCTATATATCCCGAAAAGTGGTCAACAAGATCAGTGATGGGAAAATCCCTTTGGCCACCAATCCCTCTTGTCCGTGTCCACAAGTGCAACCCCATATGTTCACACCCAAATTCATACAAAACCAAATCTTTCATATAACTTATAAAGACGGAAATTAGACATAGATAGTGATGGAAGACGACATAACCGCACTTCGAGTTATTCCTCACCAACCAGCCTGCCCAGGTCGTCCACTTCAGCACGGAATTCCGTGAACTCAAGCAGGGCGACTGTTGGTGTTCTGGTAATGGGGGTACCCAGACCTGCCTGCCTGTGGCCCATGGCAGACACACCTCGCCAAAACAAACCGATGGCCCAGCACCATTTAGAGTAAGGCCCTCGTGAGGGGACAAGACTCACGAGGAGAAGCAGCATCAAGACCCGCAGGGGGCCTCCTCTGGATCCCTTCCGAGTGGCGGATATTCCTAGGCAAGGCCGGGCCTCACGAGTCAAGGGTGACGCCAGGAAAGGACAGGCAAGCAACAGATGGCAGGACGGGGCAGTTTCCCCTTTGGTGGAAAGGAGGCGGGAGCGTACAGGGGTTCCAAAGGTTTCCCTTCTGGTGCAACGAAGCCTCCGCCGCCTGCCAGTAGGGCAGACGTCATCCTCGGGCCCGTCCCTGTAGCGCGGGCAGTTACTTTGCAGGCGAGGACCACCTTCGGGAAGGGGAGCATGTTCTCGTGTTACCCTTCAAAACTGGTCGTTGTGGGATCCCTTCCCGCCGAAGCTATGAGGGAAGAGGACCCGGGCCCCCTCTATAAAGAGAGAGGGTAGAACACTTGGTAGGGGGATCGGTTTATTCCAACCCTAGGGCAACACACCTAGCCACTTGATCTCCGGAGACATGAGAGCATCGTACTAGTTCATCTACCAACCTCCGCGAGAGGTAATCCACCAAAAGCAGTTGTAGGGTTTTACGCTTCGCAGCGGCCCGAACCTGGGTAACTGTTGTGTTATGTGCTACCCTCGCCATCGAGTGAGTCCTTCGTCATTTCCATCGAGTAGCAGGCTAACTGAGGCTGAGCCGGGAGTGATCGGCGTACACGCCCCTGTGTTTGAATCCTTAGGGTTTTACGGAGCCCGAAATCTGACATTTGGCACGCCAGGTAGGGGGCGTGTCGAGGTTTCCTCCAAGCTCCATCTTCACCAAGCTCCACCGCTCCGATGGCTGACGCTCGTCCGGTTCGCACAGAGCGCCACGCCACCCGCGTTGCCAAGACCGCGCCCGTCGGTGCCGCCGGCGCGCGCCGGTCGCCGTCACCCATGGTGAACGCTGCCACCGGCCCCGAAGTTCAAGAGCAACAAGGTTCCTCCCATCCGGTGACCGAGCAGGCCGATGGCTATACCACCACTCCATTACTCACCAGGTCTTCGGGATCGGCATCGCACGTCCGGCCAGAGATGCCCCACGGCCGGTGCGGGCTTGCCATGGCCACCGAGCTGCTCCGCTATTGGCCTGCTCCTGACTGCCACGATGACTGGCTGCAGCGCATCGAGGAGCTCATCTTCGTCGCCGGTGACTCAACAACACCCCGCAGTGTGTCGCGGACCCCGTGCCTAGGCAGGAAGCACGACACCGCGCCCGGCCTCGTGAACCCTGAGCAGGACCCGGAGATGAAGCAAGCTGCCAGGTGGTCCCCAGCCCCGCGCCGATGTATGCGCTCCCCCGACGCTGCAAATTTCGCATCGTGAGCATGCCCCACTCGAAGAAGACCCCTTGGAGCAACAAGACCAATTGGCTCCCGCCGTACCGTACCCGTTGGACTGGTGGGGTGCCTCGCTATCGCCCCCGAGCTCTACCCCGCTGTGTGGCCCTCCAAGTTCAATCCCGACCTGCCCCCGTGTTACGATGGCACCCAAGACCCAGCTGAGTTCCTACAACTCTACACACTGAGCATCAGGGTAGCGGGAGGAGGCGACAAAATCATGGCGTGTTGGTTCCCCATGGCGCTCAAGCGCGGCGCACTCAATTGGCTCCTCAACCTCCTGAAGGCGTCCATCATCTCCTAGGACGGCCTACGCGAGCACTTCATCGCCAACTTCCAGGGCACCCGCGACCGCGCTCCCATCGTGAACGACCTGCGGCTCGTCAAGCAGCAGGAGGGAGAGACCCTGCACAAGTTTATAAAGTGCTTCACGGTCATGCGCCTCAAGATCCCCAATGCGTCGGATGAAGCCGTCATCTCAGCTTTCTCCGACGGAGTCACCGACCTCAAGATGAAGGAGGAGTTCGCCATGAATGATGAAATGAGCACCGCACTGGAGATGTTCAACTTGGCAAGCAAATGCGCCAAGGCCGAAGAAAGACGCCTATCGCTCCTCGGGCCCCACGCAGCGGACCCAGAAGAGAAGAAAGTCAAGGCCAAGGAGGTGAAGCGCAAGGCCCCGGTGGTGCTCGCCACCGAGCCCGAGGCAAAGCATGTCCGAGGGGGAGAGCGCATGTCCGGAGGGGGGGGGGCGTGCATCTTCCATGGCACCAGCGGCCATGATACCTCCGACTATAAAGAACTCCGTCTGGTTAGTGCAGAACACTTCAACGGGCGCCCCGGACTGTTCGACAGAAGCCCCGCGCGCGGAGGAGGCCGCAATGGGGGCCGTTCGGATGACTATGAGCCGCGTCATGGGTGGCGTGAAGTGCCTCAGTAGGACCCCTGGCGTGGCTAGCCTGAGGAGGACCACTGGCGTGATAACCCTCAGGAGGGGCAACGACGCGGTCAGTCTCATGAGGCTCGCCTTCGGGAGGTCGGGCTTCCCCCGTTGCCTCTGCCACCCAAGAGGAGGGATGAAGTCAGGCAAGACGATGGGGCTGGGGGTCGAGGAGGCCAAGGTGGTGGCCTCCATCGTGGGCGGCGTCCAGACCCCAGCCTCCAACCTCGCCTTCAAGCAGTTTGCCCGGGACGTGAATGCCGCCCTCGTGAGGCCAGAAGCGATGCGCACCCTCAGCTGGTCCTAGACCACCATTCCCTTTGACCCAAGTGACCAGCTCAGGTGCTCGTTCATGGCCAGCAAACTCCCAATGATGTGCACCCCGACCATCAGCAACGTCCTTGCCACCAAGACCCTCATTGACAGTGGAGCAGGGCTAAACGTCCTCTCAGTCGAGAACTTCAAGATACTCCAATTGTCGTACGAACAGCTCATGCCGACCAAGCCCTTCTCAGGAGTAACAGAGGGGTCCACCGTGCCCATTGGGCAAGTGCATCTGTGCGTCGCCTTCGGCGAGCGCAAGAACTACCACACTGAGATCATCGTCTTCGACGTCGCACACATTCACCTGCCATACAACGCAATCCTCGGATACCCGGCGCTCGCCAAGTTCATGGAAGTGATCCACCATGGTTACAATGTCCTCAAGATGCTAGGGAGCGGCGCCGTCATCACCCCTGCAACGAGAAGGATATCGTGTGTACACTGGAGCGTGCCTACTATGCAGCAGGGGGAGAGCGCTCGGACGACGAAGAAGACGAGCTGCCTCGCGAGGACCCACGCAAGAAGAAGAAGGAGCTTCTCCCCACGGAGCGCCTTGGGGCTTCGGGCTCCGTGCCGGGGGACGGTGGCCATGCCCCCCATCGCATAGGAATGGGCGCTCGGCGCCCCCATTGGGTCAGGGTCGGGGGCTCCCACCTGGGAGGTCCCTGGTCTGACCAGTGAGGCAGGGGCGGCATTCGAACACATCACGAGGACGCGCTTGAGAGCACATCCACCCAGCTCCCGTGAATCCATCAGCAGAGCAATCTAAGAACTTAGAGAGGCCCGGGCCATGCGGCGCGCTGACTGCCCTGCACCACCAATCATAGTCGCAGTCGTTAGCACGATTGACCGGCCCCACATCTGCATCAACGCCCCCGCAACCAACATAGTCACGGCTTACGGTCCCTTCTGGCCTACGCTGGCTGGCTACGGGTGGGAGTGACCGGGCGCCGATGCCTTCGTGCCCTTCGGGCTGGGGAATGCGGCCGTCACCTACCAGGGGGTCTAGCGGGCCATGCTCGGGCCAGGTGAGGGCCCGGAGCCTCGGGAGACGGTAGACCAGTGAGGGTCGCGACCGTGGAGACAGGAGATCAAACAACGACGGCGCCTACGGTACTTCAGTGGCACGACCGCCAGGTGACTTTTTGTTGGCTGCTGCCAGGTAACTTTTTGGCTTGCCCCTTCTAAGAACGCCCCCGTGGCATGCGGCCTCCTCGAGCTTAGGTCACTACCCTAGCTGCTACTTTTGTTTATGCATCTTTTGGTTGTGAAATTTCACCCGCTCAAAATCCTAACGTTCTGCCTTGCTTACATTGTCGGGCGGTCCCCCCCCCCCCGATCTGGGGGCTCCGGTCGAAGTTTGTCCATGCAGATACGCAACCTACTCCCAAAGAAGAAGAAGTCAGCAGGGTTTGCCAATGTCCCAAACAAAATCAACTCAGTCCACCAAGGACTCGGGGGTAGGGACACTCACGAGGCCATAGCGTCCTCACGACCTCCCATACACACCCCCACCATGACACGCTCACGTAATAATGAGTCGAGGCTGTATACGCCCAAGGCCCCCGGAGGACGCGGAGGGGTCCATCCCACGCCTAGTGGAAGCCCTATGCTCCGAGCTGGGGAGAAGCTCAGTCCACCAATGACTTGGGGGTAGGGACACTCGCGAGGCCAAAGTGTCCTCGTGACCACCCATATACACCCCCACCGTGACACTCTCACGTAATAACGAGACGAGGTTGTATACGCCTGCTACGGCAACACACAACAGTGCCAAAAATTGGCACGTTGACGGAGACTGGGATTGCGTTGGTTTTTCCCTTGAAGAGGAAAGGGTGATGCAGAACAGGAGCCGTAAGTATTTCCCTCAGTTTGAGAACCAAGGTATCAATCCAGTAGGAGAATCGCGTCAAGTCTAGAGTACAAGAGCAAACACAAAAGTGCTTGCACCCAACGCTACAAAGGGGTTGTCAATCCCTTCAAGATTGATTTCAAAGTGAGATCTGGAGGCGGAAAGTGCAACAAAGTAAAAGAGTAAGGCTGAAAATATGGTGTGAAGTAGACCCGGGGCCATAGTGTTCACTAGAGGCTTCTCTCAAAATAGCAAATATTACGGTGGGTGAACAAATTACTGTCGAGCAATTGATAGAACCGCGCAAAGTCATGACGATATCTAAGGCAGTGATCATACATATAGGCATCACGTCCGAGACAAGTAGACCAATATTTTCTGCATCTACTACTATTACTCCACACATCGACCGCTATCCAGCATGCATCTAGTGTATTGAGTTCATGACGAACAGAGTAACGCCTTAAGCAAGATGACAACATGTAGAGGGATAAACTCAAACCAATGTTGAAAACCCCATCTTTTTACCCTTGATGGCAACAACACGATGCGTGCGTCGCTACCCCTTCTGTCACTCGGTGAGGTCACTGCACGGTATGAACCGAAAACCAAGCACTTCTCCCATTGCAAGAATCATAGATCAAGTTGGCGAAACAAAACCCTCAACTCAAAGAAAATTACAAGGCTATGAAATCATGCATATAAGAGATCACAAGAAACTCAAATAAGATTCATAGATAATATGATCATAAATCCACAATTCATCGAATCTAGACAAACACACCGCAAAAGAAGATTACATCGGATAGATCTCCATGAAGATCATGGAGAACTTTGTATTGAAGATCCAAGAGAGAGAAGAAGCCATCTAGCTACTAGCTATGGACCCGTAGGTCTATGGTGAACTACTCACGCATCATCGGAGAGGTCGTGGTGTTGTTGAAGAAGCCCTCCTTATCGGAATCCCCCCTCCGGCAGGGCACCAGAACGTGCCCCAGATGGGATCTTGCGGAGACAGAAGCTTGCGACGAAGGAAAAGTATTTTCGTCGATCTCCTGATTTTTTCTGGGATTTTAGGGAATATATAGGCGAAGGAGCTAGGGCAGGGGAGGCCCAGGGAGCCCACAAGCCTGGGAGGCGCGGGCCCCCTGGCCACGCCATGAGGTCTTGTGGGGTCCCTGGTGACCCTCTGCCTTGGTTCTCAAGTCTCCCGATCGTCTTCTGTTTCAGAAAAATCTTTCCAGAAGTTTTATTCCGTTTGGACTCCGTTTAAAATCCTCCTCTGAAAAGGGTCAAAAGCACGGAAAAAACAGGAACTGGCACTTGGCACTGAGTTAATAGGTTAGTCCCAAGAAAGATAGAAAAGGCATACAAAACATCCAAAGTTTGACAAGATAATAGCATGAAACCATCAAAAATTATAGATACGTTGGAGACGTATCAAGCGTCCCCAAGCTTAACTCATGCTCGTCCTCGAACAGGGAAGTGATAAAGACTGATTTTTTGATGTGGAATGCTACCTAGCATAGTTTTCCTTTGTAACTTCTTTCATGTGACATGAATGTTCAGATCCATAAGATTCCAATCAATAGTTTTCTATTGACATGAAAACAATAATACTTCGAGCAAACTAGCAAGGTAATCATGAACTTTTGAAATAACAAGGCTAAAGAAAGTTATCCCTACAAAATCATATAGTCTGGCTATGCTCCATCATCCTCACACAACTAATTTAAATCATAAAGAACCCCGGTATTGGCCAAGTAATTGTATTTGCACTCTTACTTTCTCAAACCTTTTACAATTATCACGCAATACATTAGCGTGAGCCATGGATATAACACTATAGGTGCAATAGAGTGTGGTGGTGGTTGTGAGACAAAAAGGAGGAGATGGTCACATTGACTCGGTGTATCAAAGGGTTATGGAGATGCCCATTAATAGATATCAATGTGAATGAGTAGGGATTGCCATACAAAGGATGCACTAGAGCTATAAGTATGTGAAAGCTCAAAAGGAGAACTAGTGGGTGTGCATCCAACTTGCTTGCTCACGAAGACCTAGGGCAATTTTGAGGAAGCCCATCATTGGAATATACAAGCCAAGTAATATAATGAAGATTCCAACTAGCATATGGTGGTGACGAAACGAGAGGCTCTCAATCATGAAGAAGATGGTGCTATTATGAAGCACAAGTGTGGAAAAAGATAGTAGCATTGTCCCTTCTCTCTTTTTATTTCTCTTTTTTTTATTTGGGCTCTGTGGCCTCTTTTTTTGTGTGGGCAACTTTGGCCTCTTTTTTTTATTTCCTCACATGGGGCAATGCTCTAATAATGATGATCATCACACTTCTATTTACTCACAGATCAAAGCTCGGAACGAAGATGACTCTATAGGAACCGCCTCCGGCAGTGTACCGGGATGTGCAACGATCTAGCTTGGTGTATGACGTTGAAACATCTCGCTAGCTATCTTACGATCATGCAGTGGAAAAATGAAAGTGACGGCACAAGTCATGAGATGGAATGGTGGGAGTTGCATGGCAATATATCTCGGAATGGCTATGAAAATGCCATAGTAGGTAGGTATGGTGGCTGTTTTGAGGAAGGCATATGGTGGGTTTGTGCACCAGCGAGAATTGTGCCGTACTAGAGAGGCTAGCAATGGTGGAAGGTGAAAGTGCATCTATACCATGGAATCACATTAGTCATGAAGAACTCACATACTTGTTGCGAAAGTTTTTATTAGTAATCGAAACAAAGTGCTAAACGCATACTCCTAGGGGAAGGGTTGGTAGGTGTTAATCATCGCGCGATCCTGACCGCAACACAAAGGATGACAATCAGTAGATCAATTATGCTCCGACTTCCTAACGTAGCGGTTCACCGTACGTGCATGTTACAGGAATCACTAACTTCAACACAAGTATTTCTAGATTAACAACACCCTACTAACATAACTCTTAATATTATCAAATCCACGTCTCAAAACTAATTGAGAGGAATAAAAACTTCTCTTTCTACTCAATGCACATGAAGATGGAGGTTTTTGTATCCTCTTTGGGTACTGATCACCTTTGGAACTACTTTCATAGCACAAGCGAACTACCAAATCACGCACCGCCGTGCTCTAAAAGATCTAAGTGAAGCACATAGAGCAAAGTTGTCTGGCTCAAAAGATATAAGTGAAGCACGATGATCATTCTAGCAGAATCATGATGAGTGCATATCTCTCTCGAAATGTGTGCAACAAGGATGATTGTGACACAACAAAAAGAAAAGACTCCTACGATACAAGACGCTCCAAGCAAAGCACATATCATCTGGTGAATAAAAATATAGCTCCAAGTAATGTTACCGATGGATTGAAGACGAAAGATGGGATACCTTCCCGGGGCATCCCCAAGCTTAGGCTTTTTGGTGTCCTTTAATTTGGCTTGGGATTCCTTGGGCATCCCCAAGCTTGAGCTCTTTCCACTCTTTATCCCTTTGTCCATGAGAACATCACCCAAAACTTGAAAACTTCACAACACAAAACAAAAACAGAAACTCGTGATATCATTAGCACAAGAAAACAAACTACCACCTCTTTAGGTATTGTAGCAATCTTGAATTCTATTTATATTGGTCTTAGATTACTGTATTCTCACTTTTCCATGGCTAGTACCCCCGATACTATCCATAGTTTCATCAAAACAAGCAACCAACTCAACAAAAAACAGAATCTGTCAAAAACTGACCAGTCTGTAGCAATCTGTATACTTCGTATACTTCTGGTACCTCAACAATTCTGAAAAATTACGACTGCCCGGGCAAAAGGCATATCAACCAGAAGAAACAATAATAAACTCAAAATCTCTTTCTGAAAAAAATGAAAATTAATCTCGTGAGCGAAAAGTTTCTATCTTTTTCCAGCAGGATCAAACAACCATCACCAAGACTAGTCATAAAGGTTTTGCTTGGCTCAAACACAAAAAGAAACACAAAAGACACTATCATAACAGAATTATGATGGTGTGGACGCAACAAAACAGAAAGAAAAAGATAAATTCATTGGGTTGCCTCCCATCAAGCGCTATTGTTTAACGGCCTTAGCTAGGCATAAGGCGATAAAATCACGTATCGTCGTCTTTGGTGCTCAAACCATAAGTAGCCCTTATCATGGATTCATAAGGCAATCTAATTTTATTTCTAGGAAAATGCTCCACGCCCTTCTTTAAAGGAAATTGAAATCTAATATTCCCTTCCTTCATATCGATGATATCATCGATAGTCCTTAGGAAAGGTCTACCAAGAATGATAGGGCATGTAGGATTGCAACCAATGTCAAGCACAATGAAATCCACGGGTACATAGTTCCTATTTGCAATAATAAGAACACCATTGATCCTTCGCATGTGTTTCTTGACAGTAGAATCCGCAAGATGCAAATTAAGAGAACACTCCTCAATCTCATTAAAACCCAGAACATCACATAAAGACTTTGGAATCGCGGAAACACTAGCACCCAAATCACACAAAGCATTGCATTCATAGTTTTTGATTTTGACTTTGATAGTAGGTTCCCACTCATCACGAAGATTTCTAGGGATAGAGACTTCCAATTCAAGTTTCTCTTCAAGAGATTTTAGCATAGCTTCGACGATATGATCGGTAAAGGCCTTGTTTTGGCTATAAGCGTGTGGAGAGTTTAGCATGGATTGCATCAAGGAAATGCATTCAATCAAGGAGCAGCTATCATAATTGAATTCCTTGAAATCCAAAGTAGTAGTTTCATTACTACTCAAGGTTTTAATATCTTATACTCCACTTTCAATGCTTTTAGCATCAAGATAGATGGACTCCGAATCATTGGGGCGTTTTTCAACCAAAGTGGATTCATATCCAGCCCCATCATCATTAGGTTTGACACAAGAAAACAAAGATTCAATGGGAGTCACACCAAGCACTTTAAGATCTTCGTGATTCTCATCACGAGAACACGCCTTTTTAAGCCATTCATGTCTAGCACGAATTTGGGCGGTTCTTTCTTTGCTCTCACTCATGGAAACACGCATAGCTTTCAAAGTTTCATCCATATTGATCTTGGGAGGCGCACATCTAACTTTCAAAGCGTCAATATCACTAGACATTCTTTCAACGCTCCTAGCCAAATCGTCAATTTTGAGTAGTTTTTCTTCTATGGACGCATTGAAAATCTTTTGTGAGTTGATAAACTCTTTGATATTACTCTCTAGATCAGAGGGTAATCTATTGTAATTTCCATGAGTATTGTTGTAGGAGTTGCCAAAGTTATTAGAGGGGTTACTAGGAGAAGGCCTAGGAACATAGTTTCCTCTAAAAGCATTGTTGTTGCCAAAATTATTCCTACCAACCAAATTCTACTAGCAACCAAATTCATTAACTCATCCATCTTAGCACTCAACGAGTTAATTTCTTCTATAGCGTGTACCTTCTTACTAGTAGGAGACCTTTCAGTGTGCCACTCAGAGTAGTTCGTCATAATATTGTCTAGGAGTTTTGTGGCATCTCCTAACGTGATTTCCATGAACGTTCCACCTGAGGCGGAGTCCAAGATATTTCTAGAAGCGAAATTCAAGCCAACATAGAAGATTTGTATAATCATCCAAAGACTCAAACCATGAGCGGGACAATTTCTAATCATCAGTTTCATTCTCTCCCAAGATTGTGCAACATGTTCATGATCAGGTTGCTTAAAAATCATGATATCATTACGGAGAGAGATAATCTTAGCCTGCGGAAAATACTTGGATATGTAAGCATCTTTGCACTTATTCCAAGAATCAATACTATTTTTGGGCAAAGACGAAAACCAAGTTTTTGCTCGATCTCGCAACGAGAAAGGAAAAAAGCTTCAATTTAATCACATCATTATCCACATCTTTTCTCTTTTTCATATCGCAAAGCTCAATGAAGGTATTAAGATGGGATGCGGCATCTTCACTAGGAAGGCCGGAGAATTGCTCTTTCATAACAAGATTCAGCAAAGCGGCATTGATTTCATATGATTCCGCACTAGTGACGGGAGCAATCAGAATACTAATAAATCATTATTATTAGTATTCGAGAAGTCACAAAGTTTGGTGTTTTCAGTCATGGTGACTTCAGCAAGCAAACAAGCACACAAGCGAACAGAAAGCAAGCGAGAGAAAAAGGCAAACGAAAAAGGCAAATATTTTTGTAACTTCTTGTTTTTTAGAAGTGGGGGAGAGGAAAACGAGAGGCAAAAAAAGTAAATGCAAGAGATGAGTTTGTGACACTTACTTGGATGAGTTCTTGACTTGATCCTCCCCGGCAACGACGCCAGAAATTCTTTTGCTACGGCAACAGACAACAACGCCAAAAATTGGCACGTTGACGGAGACTGGGATTGCGTTGGTTTTTCCCTTGAAGAGGAAAGGGTGATGCAGAACAGGAGCCGTAAGTATTTCCCTCAGTTTGAGAACCAAGGTATCAATCCAGTAGGAGAATCGCGCCAAGTCCAGAGTACCTGCGCAAACACAAAAGAGCTTGCACCCAACGCTATAAAGGGGTTGTCAATCCCTTCAAGATTGATTGCAAAGTGAGATCTGAAGGCGGAAAGTGCAACGAAGTAAAAGAGTAAGGCTGAAAATATGGTGTGAAGTAGACCCGGGGCCATAGTGTTCACTAGAGGCTTCTCTCAAAATAGCAAATATTATGGTGGGTGAACAAATTGCAGTCGAGCAATTGATAGAACCGCGCAAAGTCATGACGATATCTAAGGCAATGATCATACATATAGGCATCACGTCCAAGACACGTAGACTGATACTTTCTGCATCTGCTACTATAAATCCACATATCGACCGCTATCCAGCATGCATCTAGTGTATTGAGTTCATGAAGAGCAGAGTAACGCCTTAAGCAAGATGACATGATGTAGAGGGATAAACTCAAACAAATGATGAAAACCCCATCTTTTTACCCTTGATGGCAACAACACGATGCTTGTCTTGCTACCCCTTCTGTCACTGGGTGAGGTCACCGCACGGTATGAACCCAAAACCAAGCACTTCTCCCATTGCAAGAATTATAGATCAAGTTGGTCAAACAAAACCCATAACTCGAAGAGAATTACAAGGATATGCAATCATGCATATTAGAGATCAGAAGAAACTCAAATAAGATTCATAGATAATCTGGTCATAAATCGACAATTCATCGGATCTCGACAAACACACCGCAAAAGAAGATTACATCGGATAGATCTCCATGAAGATCATGGAGAACTTTGTATTGAAGATCCAAGAGAGAGAAGAAGCCATCTAGCTACTAGCTATGGACCCGTAGGTCTATGGTGAAATACTCACGCATCATCGGAGAGGTCATGGTTTTGATGAAGAAGCCCTCCGTATCCGAATCCCCCCTCCGGCACGGCACCAGAACATGCCCAGATGGGATCTTGCGGAGACAAAAGCTTGCGGCGGCGGAAAAGTATTTTCGTCGATCTCCTGATTTTTTTCTGGGACTTTAGGGAATATATAGGCGAAGCAGCTAGGGCAGGGGAGGCCCAGGGAGCCCACAAGCCTGGGAGGCGTAGGCCCCCTGGCCGCGCCATGAGGGCTTGTGGGGTCCGTGGTGACCCTCTGCCTTGGTTCTCAAGTCTCCCGATCGTCTTCTGTTTCGGAAAAAATCTTTTCGGAAGTTTTATTTCGTTTGGACTCCGTTTGAAATCCTCCTCTAAAAAGGGTCAAAAACATGGAAAAAACAGGAACTGGCACTTGGCACTGAGTTAATAGGTTAGTCCCAAAAAAGATATAAAAGGCATACAAAACATCCAAAGTTTGACAAGATAATAGCATGAAACCATCAAAAATTATAGATACGTTGGAGACCTATCAACGCCCAGGGCCCCCCGATGACGCGGAGGGGTCCACCCCACACATAGTGGAAGACCTATGCTCCGCGCTGGGTACAAATAGGGGCAATCAACATAGTCCGCCAATGACTACGCCCTCACCTCGCACAAATGCAGTCCGCCAATGACTGTGCCCACAGCTGGCACCAACACAGCCCGTCAATGGCTACAACCTCGTCCGACAAGGAGATCAGCGCGGTCCACTCGAGACTTCGCCCACGCCCACTGCATGGGGCAAACAGCTGAAGGTATGGAGCCGCTCGCATGTCAAGGAGGACCCTTGAGCATTGATAACCCACAAGTATAGGGGGTCGCAAAAGTTTTCGAGGGTAGAGTATTCAACCCAAATTTATTGATTCAACTCAAGGGGAAGCCAAAGAATATTCCCAAGTATTAGCAGTTGAGTTGTCAATTAAACGACACCTAAAAGATTTAGTATCTGCAGAAAAGTATCAGTAGCAAAGTAGTGTGATAGCAGCAGTAGCAACAGTAACTAGTAGCAGCAAAGTGACAGCAGTAGCAATAGAGTAAAAGCAGTAGCAACAGAGTAACAGTAGCAGCAGTGACAGCAGTAGCGGAAAAGTAACGTAGGAAGGACCAGTAGGAAAAACTCGTAGGCATTGGATCGATGATGTATGATTATGTCGGATGCTATCCGATAGGTGGTAGATTTTTGACATCTTCATATTTAATGCCTTTCTCTTTCATAGATTTCTTAGCTTCTTGCATATCTTCAGGACTGAGGAATAGAATACCTCTTTTCTTCGGAGTTGGCTTAGGAGGTGGTTCGGGAATAGTCCAAGCATTCTCATTGCGCAGGATGTTATTCAATAGGATCTCAGCTTGTTCTACAGTTCGTTCCCTAAAAACACAACCATCACAACTATCTAGGTGGTCTTTAGAAGCATCGGTAAGTCCATTATAGAATATATCAAGTATTTCATTCTTCTCAAGAGGGTGATCAGGCAAAGCATTCAGTAGCTGGACGAGCCTCCCCCAAGCTTGTGGGAGACACTCTTCTCCAGCTTGAGCAAAGTTGTATATTTCCTGCAAGGCAGCTTGCTTCTTATGGGCAGGGAAATATTTCTCAAAGAAGTAGTAGACCATATCCTGGGGGCTACGCACACAACCAGGAGCAAGAGAAGTGAACCAGGTCTTAGCATCATCCTTTAGCGAGAAAGGAAACAACTTGAGGATATAGTGGTGGCGGATCTTTTCCTCACTCGTGAATAGGGTGGCTATATCGTGAAGTTTGGTAAGATGGGCTACAACCGTTTCAGACTCATAACCGTGAAAAGGATCAGATTCGACCAGAGTGATTAACTCAGGGTTGACAAAGAATTCATAATCCTTATCGGTCACAAAGATAGGCGAAGTAGCAAACTTCGGGTCGTATTTCATCCTAGCGTTCAGAGATTTTTCTTTCCACTTGAGCAGTAATTTCTCAACATCATAGCTATCCTTACAAGCAAGAAAGTCCTCAGCTATCTCTCCCTCCATAACATAACACTCAGGCATATCAGGCAATTCATGTCTAGGAGAGCTAGTTCTAGGAGGCAAAATAGCAGGTTCTACTTCAATAGCATCAGCAGTTTCAGAAGTATCATCACATCTAGCAGCAACTCTAGCAATTTGTACATCAAGGAATGCACCTAGTGGCAAAGCAATATCAAGCATAGCATCATCAGACAAAGCAGTATCAAGCATAGCATCATGGGCAGCAGAAGTAGCATCATCAAGCACAGGCGACATATCAAGATTTCTAGCAGGAGCTGGTGTCGCAAACTTACTCATAACTGAAGGTGAATCAAGTGCAGAGCTAGATGGAAGTTCCTTACCTGTCCTCGTAGTGGAGGGCAAGACTTTAGTTCTTGGATCTATCGGATTCCTCATAGTGAACAGCAGACGTAAATCCCAAGTGACTCAGAGAATATAGATGTGCTTCCCCGGCAACGGCGCGAGAAAAAGGTCTTGATAACCCACAAGTATAGGGGATCGCAACAGTTTTCGAGGGTAGAGTATTCAACCCAAATTTATTGATTCGACTCAAGGGGAAGCCAAAGAATATTCTCAAGTATTAGCAGTTGAGTTGTCAATTCAACCACACCTGAAAGATTTAGTATGTGCAGCAAAGTATCAGTAGCAAAGAAGTGTGATAGCAGGAGTAGCAACAGCAACCAGTAGCAGCAAAGTGACAGCAGTAGCAACAGAGTAACAACAGTAGCAACAGAGTAACAGTAGCAGCAGTGACAACAGTAGCGGCAAAGTAACGTAGCAAGGACCAATAGGAAAAACTCGTAGGCATTGGATCGGTGATGGATGATTATGCCGGATGCTATTCATCATGTAACAGTTATTATCGTGGGTATAAGCCTGACAGTAGATGTGTAGGGTACGAAAAGGATGGGCAGAGTCCCAGCTACGGCGAGGTTGTATGAGTTCAGGCCCCTCTACGGTGGAGGTAATAGCCCTACGTCTCAGTGCTCTGGGAGCTTGTTGTCGAGTGGAATATGGAATACAATGATTTGCTAACCCCTGCACCAGCGGGGGAGGGTGGCTTATATAGAGTGCGCTGCCCTCCACAACGGTTCCGGTACAGGGGTGGAGTAGTGGCGATTGAATGCCCACGTTACAGGTAGCGTACGTCCTAAATGCTAATAAATGCACCGGGAAACGTACGACCGTTTCCCTCCAGGGGGGTTACGATGTACCGAGTGGCATCCAGTCGGTTAGTTTGATGTTCTCCGAATGCTAGTCTCCGACTGGATGGTCGAGGACCTGTTACCGACTGGACGATGGGGACTCCTTAATTCAGTCGGAACTGACTAAGGGCCTTGTCCCTTATGAGGGGTAGTCCTTGGGTAGGACTTACAGGGCAGGCCTATGACCCTACCCTAGGACTATAACCCCATCATTAGTCCCCGAATGGATTGGGGTTGGAACGATGAAGCGATGCTTGAAGTTTGTATCCGACTGGAACGGATGTGACTTTGGCCTTGCTTGCCTCGATCCATTTTATCTTCTCTGACCAACGATCCGAGTGGAAATCTTTGTGGAACAAACTGTCAGAAACCGAGTGCTTCCAGGGTATCTCTTGACGTGACCAGTCAACTGACTGTTGGAAATATGCCCTAGAGGCAATAATAAAATGGTTATTATCATATTTCCTTGTTCATGATAATCGTCTATCGTTCATGCTATAATTGTATTAACAGGAAACAGTAATACATGTGTGAATGGATAGATCACAATGTGTCCCTAGCAAGCCTCTAGTTGGCTAGCTCGTTGGTCAATAGATGATCATGGTTTCTTGATCATGGACATTTGGATGTCATTGATAGCGGGATCACATCATTGGGAGAATGATGTGGTGGACAAGACCCAATCCTAAGCCTAGCACTAGATCGTATTGTTCGTATGCTAATGCTTTTCTAATGTCAAGTATCTTTTCCTTCGACCGTGAGATTGTGCAACTCCCGGATACCGTAGGAGTGCTTTGGGTGTATCAAACGTCACAACGTAACTGGGTGACTATAAAGGTGCACTACGGGTACCTCCGAAAGTGTCTGTTGGGTTGGCACGAATCGAGATCGGGATTTGTCACTCCGTGTGACGGAGAGGTATCTCTGGGCCCACTCGGTAGAACATCATCATGAGCTCAATGTGACTAAGGAGTTAGTCACACGATGATGAACTACGGAACGAGTAAAGAGACTTACCGGTAACGAGATTGAACAAGGTATAGGTATACCGACGATCGAATCTCGGGCAAGTTCTATACCGATAGACAAAGGGAATCGTATACGGGATTGATTGAATCCTTGACATCGTGGTTCATCCGATGAGATCATCGTGGAGCTAGTGGGAGCCACCATGGGTATCCAGACCCCGCTGATGGTTATTGGCCAGAGAGGTGTCTCGGTCATGTCTGCCTGTCTCCCGAACCCGTAGGGTCTACACACTTAAGGTTCGATGACGCTAGGGTTATAGGGAATTGTTATACAAGATTACCGAAAGTTGTTCGGAGTCCCGGATGAGATCTAGGACGTCACGAGGAGCTCCGGAATGGTCCGGAGGTAAAGATTGATATATAGGACGGATGGTTTCGGACACCGGAAGTGTTTCGGGCATCACCGGTAACGTACCGGGACCACCGGGACCACCGGAGGTGGTCCCGGGGGACCACCGAAGAGGGGCTGCGACCCCAAGAGGTAAGATGGGCTAAGTGGGGGTGGGAACCAGCCCCTAGTTGGGCTGGTACGCCTCCCCACTCAGCCCATGGCGCAGGGGAAAGAAAAAGAGGGGGGGGACCCTAACTTAGGTGGGCCTTAGGCCCACCAGAGGGGTGCGCCACCCCCTCCTCCCCATCTGGCCGCCACAAACCCCATCTGGGAGGGCTGCCGTACCCCCTAGGGTGGGAACCCTAGGGTTGGCACCCCCTCTCCCCTTCCCCTATATATAGTGGGCACTTTTGGCCTTTGGAGGACAGTTTTCCCTCTCCCTCGGCGCAGCCCTGCACTTCTCCCTCCTCCTCTCTGCCGGCGCTTGGCGAAGCCCTGCCGGGAGACCTCGTCTCTCCACCAACACCACGCCGTCGTGTTGCTGGTCTTCTTCCCCAACCTCTCCCTCCTCCTTGCTGGATCAAGGTGCGGGAGACGTCACCGGGCTGCACGTGTGTTGAACGCGGAGGTGCCGTTGTTCGGCACTAGATCGGAATCACCGCGAGTACGACTTCATCAACCGCGTTCTAGCAAACGCTTCCGCTTAGCGATCTTCAAAGGTATGAAGATGCTCTTACCTCTGTCTCGTTGCTGGTCTCTCCATAGGAAGATCTGAACATGCGTAGGAAATTTTTTGAATTTATGCTACGTTACCCAACAGTGGTATCAGAGCGAGGTTTTCTATGCGTAGATTCTATGCACGAGTAGAACACAAAAGTTGTGGGCGATGGTTTGTCAATTTGCTTGCCGTTACTAGTCCTATTCTTTTCCGGCGGTATTGTGGGATGAAGCGGCCCGGACCGACCTTACACGTACGCTTACGTGAGACTGGTTCCACCGACAGACATGCACATCGTGCATAAAGGTGGCTAGCGGGTGTATGTCTCTCCTACTCTAGTCGGATTGGATTTGATGAAAAGGGTCCTTATGAAGGGTAAATAGCTTTGGCATATCATCGTTGTGGCTGTCACGTAGGTAAGAAGGCGTTCTTGCTAGAAACCCAAATCAGCCACGTAAAACTTGCAACAACAATTAGAGGACGTCTAACTTGTTTTTGCAGGGTTTGACATGTGATGTGATATGGCCAAAGTTGTGATGTTGCATGTATGATGTATGAGATGATCATGTTATTGTAATAGGTTTCACGACTTGCATGTCGATGAGTATGACAACCGGCAGGAGCCATAGGAGTTGTCTTAATTTATTGTATGAGATGCAACGCCATGTGCTTGCTACTTTTACTTCATTGCTAACGGTTAGCCATAGTAGTAGTGATAGTAGTAGTTGGCGTGACGACTTCACGGAGACACGATGATGGAGATCATGATGATGGAGATCATGGTGTCACGCCGGTGACGATGATGATCATGCGATGCCTGAAGATGGAGATCGAATGAGCAAAGATGATAATGGCCATATCATGTCACTATATGATTGCATTGTGATGTTTATCATGTTTTACATCTTATTGCTTAAAACGACGGTAGCATAATAAGATGATCCCTCCTAAAATTTCGAGAACGTATTCCCCTAAGTGTGCACCGTTGCGAAGGTTCGTTGTCTCGAAGCACCACGTGATGATCGGGTGTGATAGATTCTAACGTTCGCATACAACGGGTGTAAGCCAGATTTACACACGCAAAACACTTAGGTTGACTCGACGAGCTTAGCATGTACAGACATGACCTCGAATACAAGAGACCGAAAGGTCGAACATGAGTCGTATGGTTCAATACGATCAGCGTGAAGTTGCTCACCATGGTGACTAGTCCGTCTCACGTGATGATCGGACACGGGTTAGTCAACATGGATCATGTATCACTTAGATGACTAGAGGGATGTCGATTTAAGTGGGAGTTCATACTTAATTTGATTAAATGAACTTAATTGTCATGAACTTAGTCTAAAAGTTGTCTTTATAAATATTGTAGATGTCCAACGTCAACCTCAACTTCAACGCATTCCTAGAGAAAAACAAGCTGAAAGATGATGGTAGCAACTATGCGGACTGGGTTCGCAACCTGAAGCTCATCCTTGAAGCAAGTAAAAAGGCGTATGTCCTTAATGCGCCGCTAGGTGACCCTCCCGCTCCCGCAGCAGCGCAGGACGTTCTAAACGTCTGGCAAGTGCGGAGTGATGACTACTCTCTGGTCAGGTGTGGCATGTTATACAGTTTAGAAACGGGGCTCCAAAGACGTTTTGAGCAACACGGGGCATATGAGATGTTCCAAGAGCTGAAGCTAGTTTTTCAAGCTCATGCCCGTGTCGAGAGATATGAAGTCTCCGACAAGTTCTTCAGCTGTAAGATGGAGGAGAACAGTTCTGTCAGTGAGCACATATTCAAAATGTCTGGGTTACACGGTCGTCTGACTTCACTTGGAGTCGAACTTCCGGATGATGCTATCATTGACAGAATCCTCCAGTCTCTCCCACCAAGCTACAAAGGCTTTGTGCTTAACTACAACATGCAAGGGATGGAGAAAACCATTCCCGAGTTGTACTCGATGCTCAAGTCTGCAGAAGTAGAAATCAAGAAGGAGCATCAAGTGTTGATGGTCAACAAGACCACTAGTTTCAAGAAAGGCAGGGGTAAGAAGAACTTCAAGAAAGACGGCAAAGCTGTTGCCGCGCCCGGTAAACCAGATGCCGGGAAGAAGAAAAAGAACGGACCCAAGCCTGAGACTGAGTGCTTCTACTGCAAGGGAAAAGGTCACTGGAAGCGGAACTGCCCCAAATACTTAGCGGACAAGAAGGCCGGCAACGTTAAAGGTATATGTGATATACATGTTATTGATGTGTACCTTACCAGCGCTCGTAGTAGCTCCTGGGTATTTGATACCGGTGATGTTGCTCACATTTGCAACTCAAAGCAGGAACTGCGGAATAAGCGGAGACTGGCCAAGGACGAGGTGACGATGCGCGTCGGGAATGGTTCAAAGGTCGATGTGATCGCCGTCGGCACGCTACCTCTACATCTACCGTCGGGATTAGTTTTAAACCTTAATAATTGTTATTTAGTACCAGCTTTAAGCATGAACATTGTATCAGGGTCTTGCTTGATGCGAGACGGCTACTCATTTAAGTCAGAGAATAATGGTTGTTCTATTTATATGAGTGATATGTTTTATGGTCATGCTCCGCTGGTGAATGGTTTATTCTTGATGAATCTCGATCGTGATGTTACACATATTCATAGTGTGAGTACCAAAAGATGCAAAGTTGATAATGATAGTCCCACATACTTGTGGCACTGCCGCCTTGGTCATATCGGCGTTAAGCGCATGAAGAAGCTCCATACTGATGGACTGCTAGAGTCTCTTGACTTTGAATCATTTGACACATGCGAACCGTGCCTCATGGGCAAGATGACTAAGACTCCATTCTCAGGAATAATGGAGAGAGCCTCCGACTTATTGGAAATAATACATACTGATGTGTGTGGTCCAATGAACGTTGAAGCTCGCGGTGGTTATCGTTATGTTCTCACTCTCACCGATGATTTGAGTAGGTATGGGTATATCTACTTGATGAAGCACAAATCTGAGACGTTTGAAAAGTTCAAGGAATTTCAGAGTGAGGTTGAGAATCAACGTGACAGAAAAATTAAATGTCTACGATCTGATCGTGGAGGAGAATATTTGAGTCACGAGTTTGGCACACACCTAAGAAAGTGTGGAATCGTTTCACAACTAACGCCGCCTGGCACACCGCAACGCAACGGAGTGTCTGAACGTCGTAATCGCACCTTATTAGATATGGTACGATCTATGATGTCTCTCACCGACTTACCGCTATCATTTTGGGGTTACGCATTAGAAACTGCAGCATTCACTTTAAATAGGGCACCGTCTAAATCCGTTGAGACGACACCGTATGAACTGTGGTTTGGCAAGAAACCTAAGTTGTCGTTTCTTAAAGTTTGGGGCTGCGATGCTTATGTGAAGAAACTTCAACCAGAAAAGCTCGAACCCAAAGCGGAGAAATGCGTATTCATAGGATACCCTAAGGAAACTATTGGGTATACCTTCTATCTTAGATCCGAAGGTAAAACTTTTGTTGCCAAGAACGGATCCTTTCTAGAGAAAGAGTTTCTCTCGAAAGAAGTAAGTGGGAGGAAGGTAGAACTTGATGAGGTAATTACACCCCCTCTCGAACAGGAAAGTAGCGCAGCGCAAGAAGTTGTTCCTGTGGTGCCTACACCGACTGAAGAGGAAGTTAATGATGATGATCATGAAGCTTCGGATCAAGTTACTACTGAACCACGAAGGTCCACAAGGGTACGCTCCGCACCAGAGTGGTACGGCAACCCTGTGATGGAAATCATGTTGTTAGACAACGGTGAACCTTCGAACTATGTAGAAGCAATGGCGGGCCCGGATTCCAACAAATGGCTTGAGGCCATGAAATCCGAGATAGGATCCATGTATGAGAACAAAGTATGGACTTTGGTGGACTTGCCCGATGAACGGCGAGCCATAGAAAATAAATGGATCTTCAAGAAGAAGACTGATGCAAACGGTAATGTAACCGTTTACAAAGCTCGACTTGTCGCAAAGGGTTTTCGACAAATTCAAGGAGTTGACTACGAAGAGACTTTCTCTCCCGTAGCGAAGCTGAAATCAGTCCGAATCATGTTAGCAATTGCCGCCTTTTATGATTATGAAATTTGGCAAATGGATGTCAAAACAGCGTTCCTTAACGGGAATCTTAAGGAAGAGTTGTATATGATGCAACCAGAAGGTTTTGTCGATCCTAAGGGTGCTAACAAAGTATGCAAGATCCAGCGCTCCATCTATGGGCTGGTGCAAGCATCTCGGAGTTGGAACATTCGCTTTAATGAGGTGATTAAGGCGTTTGGGTTCATACAGGTTTACGGAGAAGCCTGTCTGTACAAGAAAGTGAGTGGGAGCTCTGTAGCTTTCCTCGTACTATATGTGGATGACATATTGGTGATGGGGAATGATATAGAGATGTTGGAGAGCATAAAGGCCTATTGGAACAAGAGTTTTTCAATGAAGGACCTTGGAGAAGCTGCATACATATTAGGCATCAAGATCTATAGAGATAGATCGAGACGCCTCATAGGTCTTTCGCAAAGCACATACCTTGACAAGATACTGAAGAAGTTCAATATGGAAAACTCAAAGAAAGGTTCTTGCCAGTTTTGCAAGGTATGAGATTGAGTAAGACTCAGTCGCCGACCATGGCAACAGATAGAGAGAAGATGAGTTCTGTCCCCTACGCTTCAGCCGTGGGCTCTCTAATGTATGCCATGCTGTGTACCAGACCTGATATAAACCTCGCGATAAGCTTGGTAGGGAGGTACCAAAGTAATCCCGGTGCAGAACACTGGACAGCGGTCAAGAATATCCTTAAGTACCTGAAAAGGACTAAGGAAATGTTTCTCGTTTATGGAGGTGACGAAGAGCTCGTCGTAAAGGGTTACGTCGACGCTAGCTTCGACACAGATCCGGATGAATCTAAGTCACAAACCGGATACGTATATGTGTTGAATGGTGGGGCAGTGAGCTGGTGCAGCAGCAAGCAAGAAGTCGTGGCAGCATCTACATGTGAAGCGGAGTACATAGCTGCTTCAGAAGCGGCTCATGAAGGAATTTGGATGAAGGAGCTCATCACCGACCTTGGAGTGGTTCCAAGCGCGTCGGGTCCTATGACACTCTTCTGTGACAACACTGGAGCCATTGCCATAGCCAAGGAGCCCAGGTTTCACCGGAAGACGAAGCACATCGAGCGCCGCTACAACTCCATCCAGGACCATGTCCAAACTGGAGTGATAGATATTTGTAAAGTACACACGGATCTGAATATTGCAAACCCGTTGACTAAACCTCTTCCACGAGCAAAACATGATCAACACCATAATGCTATGGGTGTCCGATACATCACAATGTAACTAGATTATTGACTCTAGTGCAAGTGGGAGACTGTTGGAAATATGCCCTAGAGTCAATAATAAAATGGTTATTATCATATTTCCTTGTTCATGATAATCGTCTATCGTTCATGCTATAATTGTATTAACAGGAAACAGTAATACATGTGTGAATGAATAGATCACAATGTGTCCCTAGAAAGCCTCTAGTTGGCTAGCTCGTTGGTCAATAGATGATCATCGTTTCCTGATCATGGACATTTGGATGTCATTGATAGCGGGATCACATCATTGGGAGAATGATGTGGTGGACAAGACCCAATCCTAAGCCTAGCACTAGATCGTATTGTTCGTATGCTAATGCTTTTCTAATGTCAAGTATCTTTTCCTTCGACCGTGAGATTGTGCAACTCCCGGATACCGTGGGAGTGCTTTGGGTGTATCAAACGTCACAACGTAACTGGGTGACTATAAAGGTGCACTACGGGTACCTCCGAAAGTGTCTGTTGGGTTGGCACGAATCGAGATCGGGATTTGTCACTCCGTGTGACGGAGAGGTATCTCTGGGCCCACTCGGTAGAACATCATCATGAGCTCAATGTGACTAAGGAGTTAGTCACACGATGACGAACTACGGAACGAGTAAAGAGACTTACCGGTAACGAGATTGAACAAGGTATAGGTATACCGACGATCGAATCTTGGGCAAGTTCTATACCGACAGACAAAGGGAATCGTATACGGGATTGATTGAATCCTTGACATCGTGGTTCATCCGCTGAAATCATCGTGGAGCTAGTGGGAGCCACCATGGGTATCCAGACCCCGCTGATGGTTATTGGCCAGAGAGGTGTCTCGGTCATGTCTACGTGTCTCCCGAACCCGTAGGGTCTACACACTTAAGGTTCGATGACGCTAGGGTTATAGGGAATTGTTATACGAGATTACCGAAAGTTGTTCGGAGTCTCAGATGAGATCCAGGACGTCACGAGGAGCTCCGGAATGGTCCGGAGGTAAAGATTGATATATAGGACGGATGGTTTCGGACACCGGAAGTGTTTCGGGCATCACCGGTAACGTACCGGGACCACCGGGACCACCGGAGGTGGTTCCGGGGGACCACCGAAGGGGGGCTGCGACCGCAAGAGGTAAGATGGGCTAAGTGGGGGTGGGAACCAGCCCCTAGTTGGGCTGGTACGCCTCCCCACTCAGCCCATGGCGCAGGGGAAAGAAAAAGAGGGGGGGAACCCTAACTTAGGTGGGCCTTAGGCCCACCAGAGGGGTGCGCCACCCCCTCCTCCCCATCTGGCCGCCACAAACCCCATCTGGGAGGGCTGCCGCACCCCCTAGGGTGGGAACCCTAGGGGTGGCACCCCCTCTCCCCTTCCCCTATATATAGTGGGCACTTTTGGCCTTTGGAGGACAGTTTTCCCTCTCCCTCGGCGCAGCCCTGCACTTCTCCCTCCTCCTCTCTGCCGGCGCTTGGTGAAGCCCTGCCGGGAGACCTCGTTTCTCCACCAACACTACGCTGTCGTGTTGCTGGTCTTCTTCCCCAACCTCTCCCTCCTCCTTGCTGGATCAAGGTGCAGGAGACGTCACCGGGCTGCACGTGTGTTGAACGCGGAGGTGCCGTTGTTCGGCACTAGATCGGAATCACCGCGAGTACGACTTCATCAACCGTGTTCTAGCAAACGCTTCCGCTTAGCGATCTTCAAAGGTATGAAGATGCTCTTACCTCTCTCTCGTTGCTGGTCTCTCCATAGGAAGATCTGAACATGCGTAGGAAAATTTTTGAATTTATGCTACGTTACCCAACACTGACAGCGGCGGATTTTCCGGGATCCTCAAATTTCGGTTTCCGCGCGCTCAGCAGGGATGACGCCAGCGCGCTCGAGTAGCGCCTGACGCCTCGATTCTCGCGCCTTCATCCTCTCCACTGATATCGCCGCGGTCGGTCGGGGGATAAGGTTTCGGGGCCACCTGCCAGCGACCCAGTCGGAACCTTACTTAAATCCTAGCGGCAAGGGTTTTTCGTTACGCCACCGGATCTTTTGCCTTTGCTTGCTCCGCTTCTCTCGCCTTCCCCTGCGCATCCAAGCTTCCTCCTTTTCCTTCCCCTTCGCGGACCCGCAGCTTCCGCCATGACCAAGGGACAGACCAGCAAGCTGGAGGCGAAGAAGAAGAAGGGGAAGGCGGCGGCTCCTGCTCAGCGGCGGCAGCGAGCGTTGCCGGCGGGGTGGATCCAGGGAGACTTCCTCCCCTCCACGGTGACGGAGGGGGATCTTCTGCAGCTGGTGGAGCACGGGATGATCGTGCACAAGTCGTGGAGGCTGCCGGCGGAGGATGAGATCGAGTCGGTGCCTCGGGAGGGGGAGCGCGTCCTAATGCTCAGCCACGTATATCGAGGTTTCTCTCTGCCCCCGCATCCTTTCTTCAAAGGCATCATGAACCACTTCGGGGCGCAGCTTCACCACTTTCCCCCGAATGCTATAGCTCATCTCTCTACTTTCATAGTCCTGTGCGAGTGCTTCATCGGTTGTCCCCCCCATTGGGGGTTGTTCAAACATATTTTCTCTGCTAGATCCCAAACTATCAAACGACTCCACCAGTCGGATGATAAGACACACCTTCTCCAGCTCTGCGGAGGCTTAGGTTTCCAGAAGAAGAGTAGGAGTAGTTATCCTGCCCTTCAGCTGATGGAGTCGGTTAGGAACTGGCAGTCGACGTGGTTCTACTGCCAGGACGTTGCCTGCCCGAATGCCACAACAGGCCTGCCTCCCTTTAGCCTAGATCGACCCGCTCCGCCTAAGCAGCTTGCGCTAACGAAGGCGAAGAAGGTCGACATCCAGCCTCTGGTCGACGCACTCGCAGACGTCGTCAGAAGGGGGGTCACCGGCATAGATTTGCTGGAGATTTTCCTCGGTCGGTGCATACAACCACTACAGGCTCGCGACCACGCCATGTGGCACTACACGGGGCCCGAAGACTCCACTCGGACCAACGTCTTGGGCGTGACCGAGGAGACGGTGGCGCCGTGGGTGCTCCAGATCACAGGCTCCTGCGAGAACCCCAGAGGGTCTCGGCGAGTGAGGGCTTTCTGTGCGGACAATCCTCCACCGAACCAGGTGAGTACCATTTGTCGAGTGCACGTATCTGTCTTAGTTTTATTGTTTTCTTGAATCTCTGCATGTCGTCTGATGTCGCCGACTTTATTTTACGCAGAAGTGGACCAACTGGTTTTCTCCTGTCTCGAACGGGAACCCGACCGAGGAGGAGGAAGAAGGCAGCCAGGAGGGCAGTGTGGAGAGCGGCGAGTATGTCTCCGACAGTGGGGAGACGGAGGAGGAATCTGGTGAAGAAGAGGAGGAAGACGAAGAGCAGGACTCGCCGCCTCCGCTGCCAGAGCACCGGACCAAGCGCCGACATGAACCTGCGGTTCCCTCGGCCCCTCCGGCATCCTCGAGTGCTCCGCCTGCTGCTCCCGTGGTTCCGAGTGCTGTGAGCACCAAGAGGGCCAGGGACGTTGCTGTAGAGCCCGTGGGTTAGCCTTCCAAGGTGGCCAAACCGAGTGGGTCTAAACCTCGGAAGGCTTTGCCGCGGATAAGGGTCGTCGTTCCCGTCACGTCGACGTAAGTGTATTGTTCCTCTAACTCCTCTGATATCCGATTGGACTGCTGTTTTATTGGTCGAATGAATTTCACTCGACAGGGTTGCCACCTCTGCCACCTCTGCGGCGCGCCAGGAGGATGATCCCATGGACGCGGACAACGTCGTCTCGTCCCAGCCAGGTGCGTTGTAGCGATTCCGAGAGTTTTATATTATCGCATCGCGGATTCTGTCTTTGGTCTTGCCCCTTTCTTTTTCTGAGATCCCGCGCCGTTCGGTCCGGCAGGGGCGATTTATGTGGATGAGGGTGACCAGGGGAGACCTGAGCAAGCTGCGGAGCCTGTCCTTGAGGCTGCCCCGCCAGTTACTGCTCTCGCCGCGGTCGTGCCGCCGACTGAGGCGATGCCGCCGACTGAGGAGGCGCTGGTGGCTGCTGAACCGAATGGAACGGGCCTTGGGATGCCCAAGGAGCTTCCAACGATGCCAGGCCCGTCAAATGTCGAGTTCAACATCGAACACCTCCCGGAGGATCAGGTGGGAGCGGCCAAGGGAGCCATGGTGCAGGAAGAGCTGATGGCTGGAGAAGCCAAGAAGGCGTACAACTCCATCGCCTCTCTATACCAGCGAAGCTTGGAGCTGCGGGACGATATCCGAGTAAGTAGTCTAGTAAGTATTTGTTTTTCTCTTGTTTCTCTTGTAACCCACTGGGTGTGCTCGGATACCGTATGATGTTTGCAATGGGTTCACTCTGAGTGAACCCAGTGGGTGTAGTTCCCGAGACTTCTGTCGAGTGCTTGCACCGGCAGTTGTCTTTATGCATATTGTCTCTGACTTAGTCATATTCGTAAATAATATGGTCGACTGCTAACAGTTGGGGCACTCAGAGTGCATGTACTATAAGAGTCTCCGAGAGTAATTTTACTCAGGTCGGGTGGTATTAGCCTTGTAGGCATAGGTGTTGTCATGAATCTCAATAGGGCGGACCTGTTTGAGTTGCATGCCAGTGGGGTCACTATCAGTGAACCCACTAGGTGTAGTCCCCGAGACCGCTGTCGACTGCTTGCGTCGGCAGGGGTCTGAAGAACTTAGACTTGGTATTGTTGGATTTGTCTGATCGTCTCTTGGCGCTGACTGGCAGAAAACTTGCGAGATGGGGACAACATATGAGACTCTGAGGGCAGAAAAGGTGCAATTTGCTCGTGAGCTGGATGCGGCACTGATTGCAATGGCTGGAATGGAGGAAGTGCTGGCGGAACGAGAGAAGTCGTTGGAGCAGGCTCGTGAAGTGAACAAAGCGCTGACTGCTGAAGTTGAGAAGATGGGGAAGCAAAGGTCCATGCTGATGGGACAAATGGATGTGCTGAACAAACGGTGTATAGCGCAGGAGAAATACGTCAGTGACTGGGCTCGGCAGATGATGACGCGTCTAGGTGGTAAGTCCTCTTTTTCCGAGTGCTTGTGGTACGTGCGTTACACTCGGCGCTGATTGTTTGCTTGCCCTGCGTTTGTAGATTTTTGCGTGGACGCTGAAGCTGAAGCAGCTGACGTGGAGCAGTCGATTCGCGAGAACATTCCACTCGGCGAGGAAGCCAATCAAGACCTGCTTGCAATGCACATTCGCGTGGGCAAAGTTGGTCCTTTCATCGATCGACTGAGAGAAGTCGTCGGCCGGATCGACAAGGCGCTTTGGCCGGAAGATGAGTCGCGGCAGGAGATGGAAAACTTGATGAGTCGACTGGAGGAGGTCCCCAACCGAGTGCAGTCATGGAAGAAATCTGCGGCTCGCTGTGGTGTAGATGTTGCTCTGTCCTTGGTCCGAGTGCATTGCAAGGAGGTGCGCGAGGAGAAGCTGATAGCGTTGAAGGTCGCCAACACGAAGAAACTTCGATTCGAAGACTTCATGGAAACCTTCCTTGAAAGTGCCACCCGCATCGCTGACGGAATCGACCTGGACACCTTCGTGGAGCCCTCCAGTCCTGGCGCCAATCCAGACGACGCGTAAGAAAACTTTATCCTCGGTATGCCGAGTGTTGATTTGTAAGAAACTTCGGCCACTGTTGTTGGCCGTCCCATTCTTGTTTCGGTGTGGGTAAGCTTGATCCACACCGAGCCACTATCTTAGTTTGAACTTTGAATCGAATCCTTTGCTCTTCTGTTGCAATTTTGACTCGAGTTTTTGTTTGGCGTTTCTTGGGAAAAACAAAGGCAAACATTCGGAACATATCAGTTGTCTTGACATCTGCATGAGCCTCATTGAGGGTCCGTAGAATTTCCGATTGGATCTGTATGATCACCGAGTGGATCGGTAGGATCACCGAGTGGATCGGTAGGACGTACTCGGAGGTCAAAGAGTACTTGGGCGTTACGGGATCGCAGCTAGGTTGTCGAGTGCGACTATCAGGTCGCACTTGGGGCGAGTTGGTACTGATGTAGTTGTCAGTTGTTTTGACGTCCACATGAGCCTCAATGAGGGTCTGCAACTCATGTAGTTGTCAGTTGTTTTGACCTCCACATCAGCCTCAATGAGGGTCTGCAACTCATGTAGTTGTCAGTTGTTTTGACATCCACATGAACCTCAATGAGGGTCTGCAACTCATGTAGTTGTCAGTTGTTTTGACATCCACATGAGCCTCAATGAGGGTCTGCTACTCATGTAGTTGTCAGTTGTTTTGACCTCCACATGAGCCTCAATGAGGGTCTGTTGAGTTCCCGAGTGTACATGTAGGATACAGTCGAAGGCATGCGGGTGCTTAGGCGATTCTGGATCGCAGCTAAGTCCCCGAGTGTGACGTTAAGTGCACACTCGGAAGAAGTTAATACTTAGGCGATTCTGGATCGCAGCTAAGTCCCCGAGTGTGACGTTAAGTGCACACTCGGAGAAAGTTAATACTTAGGCGATTGTGGATCGCATCTAAGTCCCCGAGTGTGACGTTAAGTGCACAATCGGAGAAAGTTAATACTTAGGCGATTCTGGATCGCAGCTAAGTCCCCGAGTGTGACGTTAAGTGCACACTCGGAGAAAGTTAATACTTAGGCGAATCTGGATGCAGCTAAGTCCCCGAGTGTGACGTTAAGTGCACACTCGGAGAAAGTTAATACTTAGGCGATTCTGGATCGCAGCTAAGTCCCCGAGTGTGACGTTAAGTGCACACTCGGAGAAAGATAATACTTAGGTGATTCTGGATCGCAGCTAAGTCCCCGACTGTGACGTTAAGTGCACACTTGGAGAAAATTAATACTTAGGCGATTCTGGATCGCAACTAAGTCCCCGAGTGTGACGTTAAGTGCACACTCGGAGAAAATTAATACTTAGGCGATTCTGGATCACAGCTAAGTCCCCGAGTGTGACGTTAAGTGCACACTCGGAGAAAATTAATACTTAGGCGATTCTGGATCGCAGCTAAGTCCCCGAGTGTGACGTTAAGTGCACACTCAGAGAAAATTAATACTTAGGCGATTCTGGATCGCAGCTAAGTCCCCGAGTGTGACGTTAAGTGCACACTCGGAGAAAATTAATACTTAGGCGATTCTGGATCGCAGCTAAATCCCCGAGTGTGACGTTAAGTGCACACTCGGAGAAAATTAATACTTAGGCGATTCTGGATCGCAGCTAAGTCCCCGAGTGTGACGTTAAGTGCACACTCGGAGAAAGTTAATACTTAGGCGATTCTGGATCGCAGCTAAGCTTTTTTTTTTGAGACAGGAGTCTGCGACCGCGGAAGAACTTTGAACCTGCGAAAAACTCAATCTGCTTTATATTATTTCACCAATACTTGTTCTTTACATTGTTTCAGTCGACGGTCACGTGTAGAATCGCTTCAGGAGATCTCTGTTC
The DNA here is from genome assembly GCF_904849725.1 of Hordeum vulgare subsp. vulgare. Taxonomy (NCBI): domain Eukaryota; kingdom Viridiplantae; phylum Streptophyta; class Magnoliopsida; order Poales; family Poaceae; genus Hordeum; species Hordeum vulgare. The sequence goes on from NC_058520.1 coordinate 358,019,579, forward strand.
CATGCTCGCGGCTCGTCTGTCTCCCTGTCGACATTGTAGAGTCTGTATGCTCCATTGTTCAGCACCTTGGAGATGATGAAGGGTCCTTCCCAGGCAGGAGCCAACTTGTGTGGTCTTTGCTGATCCACTCGGAGCACCAGGTCGCCTGCTTGAAACGTACGACTCCTGACGTGTCGCGCGTGAAAACGCCACAGATCTTGTTGATAAATGGTTGAGCGAGTCAGTGCCATCTCACGTTCCTCCTCTAGAAGGTCCACTCCGTCTTTCCTTTCTTCTTCTGCTTCAGCTTCGGAGAAGAGTTCGACTCATGGAGCATTGTGAAGTAAGTCACTCGGAAGGACTGCTTCTGCTTCGTAGACGAGGAAGAATGGTGATCGCCCTGTAGATCTGTTCGGGGTTGTGCGAAGACCCCAAAGCACTGAAGGTAGCTCGGTGACCCATGCGCCAGCGGCATGTCCCACCTCTCGCAGGAGTCGGGGCTTCAAACCTTGCAGAATAAGTCCATTCGCCCGCTCTTCTTGTCCATTGGACTGAGGATGCGCCACGGAAGCAAAATCCACTCGGATACCTTGGCTTGTACAGAAACCTTTGAATCTGTCCGAGTCAAAGTTTGTCCCGTTTTCCGTGATTATGATGTGAGGTACACCGAATCTCGAGATGATGTCCCTGACAAACTTGACGGCTGTTGAGGCGTCGAGCTTCTTGATGGGCTTGGCTTCGATCCATTTCATGAACTTGTCGACTGCCACCAACAGATGTGTGTATCCCCCTTGGCCTGTCCTAAATGGACCGACTGTATCTAATCCCCACACTGTGAACGGCCAGACAAGAGGGATTGTCTTCAACGCAGATGTTGGCTTGTGTGACTTGTTGGAGTAGAACTGACAGCCTTCACATCGATCGACCATATCTTTAGCCATCTCGTTCGCGTGCAGCTAGAAGAAACCAGCTCTGAATGCTTTGGCGACAATTGCTCTTGAAGAGGCGTGATGACCACAGGTTCCCGAATGAATGTCTTCTAGGATCAACTGTCCCTCCTCAAGGGAGATGCATCGTTGAAGGCTGCCTAAAACGCTTTCCTTGTATAACTAGCCATCAATGACAGTGAAGGATTTTGACCTGCGGACTATCTGTGTGGCTTGGGCTTCGTCTTCTAGTAGTTCTTGCCTTGGGATGTATGCAATGAATGGCGCAGTCCACTTGGGGATGATAGCAAGAACTTGACTTCGACTTCAGTCGGATCTGTGGAGCTCTTTGGTTGTACTGGTTCCTCTGTGAAGGGATATTATTTAACTGAGGGGAGGTGGAGGTGCTCGAGGCAGACGTCACTCGGGACGGGTCTCCAAGTGGATCCGAGCTTTCCCAACTCATCAGCTGCTTGGTTTTTCAGTCGCGGAACGTGATGAAGTTCCAAGCCTTCAAACCTTTTCTCGAGCTTCCTCACTGCATTGCAGTATATAGTCATGGTTGGGTTCCTGACGTCCCACTCCTTCATAACTTGATTGACCACCAAATCCGAATCGCCGTAGACCATCAGGCGACGGACGCCAAGTGAGATGGCCATGCGCAATCCATAGAGGAGAGCTTCATACTCTGCCTCGTTGTTGGAGGAATCAATGTGTATTTGCAGCACGTACTTGAGTTTGTCGCCCTTTGGCGATATGATCACAACGGCAGCGCCGGAGGCATTCAACATCTTGGACCCATCGAAGAACATTGTCCAATGAGCCGAGTAGATGTGGGTCGGTTCCTGTTGTTCTACCCATTCTGCTATGAAGTCAGCCAGAGCTTGAGACTTAATAGCTTTCTTGGCCTCGAACTTGATATCGCAGTACAACATCTCCATTGCCCACTTTGCCACTCGACCAGATGCGTCCCGATTGTGGAGGATTTCCGACAATGGAGCATCAGAAACGATAGACACCGAGTGGTCTTGGAAATAATGGGCCACCTTCTTCGCGGTCATGTAAATCCCGTAAATAAGTTTTTGATAATGGGGGTACCTCTACTTGGAAGGGGTCAGGACTTCGGAGACATAATACACTGGCCGCTGAACTTTGTATGCTTTGCCTTCTTCTTCTCGCTCGACTGTAAGAACAGTGCTCACGACTTGATTTGTAGCCGCGATATATAGAAGAAGGGGCTCTTTACTGAGCGGAGCACTAAGAACTTGCTGGGTGGAAAGTAGGACTTTGAGATCGTCGAATGCGACCTAGGCTTCATCTGACCACTCGAAAGTATCTGATTTCTTCATGAGTCGGTACAAAGGAAGCGCCTTTTCGCCGAGTCGACTGATAAACCTGCTCAAAGCCGCTAGGCAACGTGTGAGCCGTTGAACATCGTGTATTCTGACCGGCCTCTCCATTCGGACGATGGTCCCGATCTTTTCGGGGTTGACATCGATCCCTCGTTCGGAAACGAAGAAACCGAGTAACTTTCCGCTGGGAACGCCGAATGAACACTTGGCGGGGTTGAGCTTGATATCGTGCCTACGAAGGTTGGCGAATGTTTCTGCCAAGTCAGTCAGCAGGTCGGAACCTTTGCGTGACTTGACTACAATATCATCCATGTACGCCTCCACATTCCGACCGATCTGGTCGAGGAGGCATTTTTGGATCATGCGCATGAAGGTAGCTCCTGCATTCTTCAAACCGAATGGCATAGTGATGTAGCAGAAGCACCCGAATGGGGTGATGAAGGCTGTTTTTAATTCATCGGGACCATACAGACGGATCTGATGATAGCCCGAGTAGGCATCAAGAAATGACAAACGCTCGCAGCCCGCAGTCGAATCGACAATTTGATCGATGCAGGGGAGTGGAAAATGGTCTTTCGGGCAGACCTTATTGAGGTGTTTGAAGTCGATGCACATTCGGAGTGACTTGTCTTTCTTGGGAACCATGACAACATTGGCGAGCCACTCGGAGTGGTGAACCTCGCGAATGAAGTTGGCTGCCAAAAGCTTGGCTACCTCTTCTTCGGTTGCCTTCCTCTTGTGCGCGGCGGACCGTCGCAGGCATTCTTGGACAGGCCGAGCAGTGGGATCCACATGCAGTCGGTGCTCAGCCAACTCCCTGGGTACACCTGGCATGTCAGATGGTTTCCATGCGAAGATGTCCCAGTTCTCACGGAGGAATTGGGTGAGCTCGGCTTCCTATTTAGGATCGAGGGTGGTGGAGATATTCGTCGGGGCAGCAGTGTCGTTCGTCGGGTGGATGTTGACCTTCTTCGTCTCTCCCGCCGACTGGAATGCAGATTCCGAAGCTGGCTTCTTCGAGCGCATCAAGTCAGCGGGGTCGACTGTTTTCTTATATTCGTCGAGCTCGAGGACGGCCATCTGCTGGTCGGCGATTCTTGATCCCTGCTGCAGACACTCTTCGGCCCGTTGTCGATTGCCCGTTATGTTGATCACACCTTTCGGCCTGGCATCTTCAGCTTCAGGTATACGTAACACGGACGGGCCATGAAACGCGGATACGCTGGGCAGCCTAGAATTGCGTGGTAAGCGCTCTGGAAGTCCACCACTTCGAACGTCAACTTTTCCTTGCGGAAGTTCTTGTCGGAGCCGAAAGCGACGTCCAACGTGATCTGGCCGAGTGACTTGGCCTTCCGTCCAAGGACGACTCCATGGAACTGCATGCTGCTCTCGCTGAGTTTGGACATCGGAATGCACATCCCCTTGAGAGTGTGAGCGTACATGATGTTCAAGCCGCTGCCGCCGTCCATGAGGACTTTGCGCAGTCGGACTCCTTCCACCACCGGGTCGACGACCAGAGCCTGTCTCCCCGGGGTGGGTAAATGTGCCGGATGATCCGACTGGTCGAAGGCGATCGCAGTCTGAGACCATTTGAGGAACTTGGGCATAAGCCTAACAGTAGATGTGTAGGGTACGAAAAGGATGGGTAGAGTCCCAGCTACGGCGAGGTTGTATGAGTTCAGGCCCCTCTACGGTGGAGGTAATAGCCCTACGTCTCAGTGCTCTAGGAGCTTGTTGTCGAGTGGAATATGGAATACAATGATTTGCTAACCCCTACACCAGCGGGGGAGGGTGGCTTATATAGAGTGCGCTGCCCTCCACAACGGTTCCGGTACAGGGGTGGAGTAGTGGCGATTGAATGCCTACGTTACAGGTAACGTACGTCCTAAATGCTAATAAATGCACCGGGAAACGTACGACCGTTTCCCTCCACGGGGGTTACGATGTATCGAGTGGCATCTAGTCGGTTAGTTTGATGTTCTCCGAATGCTAGTCTCCGACTCGATGGTCGAGGACCTGTTACCGACTGGACGATGGGGACTCCTTAATTCAGTCGGAACTGACTAAGGGCCTTGTCCCTTATGAGGGGTAGTCCTTGGGTAGGACTTATAGGGCAAGCCTATGACCCTACCCTAGGACTATAACCCCATCAGTTATAACACGGAGAGATATGTAACTAGCTCCAGTTCGTCAATCTAATGTAGGCATGTATTCCATATGTAGTCATACGTGCTTAGGGAAAAGAACTTGCATGACATCTATTGTCCATCCCTCCCATGGCAGTGGGGTCCTAATGGAAACTACGGGATATTAAGGTTCTCCTTTTAAAAAAGAACCGGACCAACGCATTAACACTTGGTGAATACATGAACTCCTCATACTATGGTCATCTCCGGGAGTGGTTCCGGCTATTGTCACTCCGGGGTTGCCGGGTCATAACACATAGTAGGTGACTACAACTTGCAAGATAGGATCTAAAACACACATATATTGGCGACAACATAAGAGGTTCAGATCTGAAATCATGGCACTCGGGCCCTAGTGACAAGCATTAAGCATGGCAAAGTAGTAGCAACATCAATCTCAGAACATAGTGGATACTAGGGATCAATCCCCGTCAAAACTAACTCGATTACATGATAGATCTCATCCAACCCATCACCGACCAGCAAGCCTATGATGAGATTACTCACGAATGGTGAAGAGCATCATGGAATTGGCAATGAAGGAACGTTGATGATGACGATGGCGACGATCTCCCCTCTCTGGAGCCCAGAACGGACTCCAGATCTGCCCTCCACATGAAGAACAGGAGGTGGCGGCGCCTTCGTATCGTAAAACGCGATGAACTCTTCTCCTTGATTTTTTTCCGGGCGAGACGGACTAAATATATCTGGATTTGGAGGCGGTGGAGCGTTGTGGGCCCCACAAGCCTGCTAGGCGTGGCCAGGGGGGCCCGCGCCTGGTGGGCTTGTGCGCTCACAGCTCCACTTCCTCCGCTGATTCTTGCGCCAGTATTTTTCATAAATTCCACAAAAATTCTCCGAAAATTTTCACGTCATTCGGAGAACTTTTATTTTTGTGCCAAAACAACACCATGGCAATTCTGCTGAAAACAGCGTTAGTCCGGGTTAGTTCCATTCAAATCATGCAAATTAGAGTCCGAAACAAGGGCAAAAGGGTTGAGAAAAGTAGATACGATGGAGATGTATCAACTCCCCCAATCTTAAAGCCTTGCTTGTCCTCAAGCAATTCAGTTGACAAACTGAAAGAGACAAAAGAAAAACTTTTATGAACTGTGTTTGATCTTGTTGTTGCAACTATATCTAACTCATAACCAGAATTTCAGCAAGATCACAAGCAAACCACATAAGGAAATGACATCTAGATCTCACGGTAAACTTATATCAATGGCATAATCAACTAGAGATCAAATAATAATAAGTCTCAAACGTCAACACTTCAATCAAAACAATCATGAAGTAGTACGAACAGATGGTATCTCGCTAGCTCTTTCTGAGACCGCAAAACATAAATGCAGAGCACCTTCAAAGACCAAGGGCTAACTAAACATTGTAATTCATGGCAAAGAAGATCCAGTCACAATCATACTCAACATAGTTAAAAGAAAAGCATAAAAATGACAGAGGTGCTCTCTAATTGGTGCTCTTATAAGAGGAGGATGACTCAACAGGAACATAAATAGATAGGCCCTTCGCAGAGGGAAGCATTGATTTGCGGAGGTGCTAGAGCTCAAGCTTCTAAAACAGAGATAATGATTTTGGGTGGCATGCTTTCATTGTCAACGCAATGACCAAGAGTTCTCATCATCTTCCACGCTACACATGCTATAGGCAGTTCCCAAACAAAGAAGTAAAGTTTTGACTCCCCCACCACCAATCAACCACACTCCACGACTAGCCGAATACTCGGGTGTCGTCCATACCAACAACAATCCGGGGGGAGTTTTGTTTGCAATTATCTTTTTGATTTGAGCATGGAACTGGGAATTCCAATTACCGGTCCCTTTCTCGTGAATGATAGTGAATAAACACATATCGAGGATAACACGCCTAGCATGAAAGATACTGATATCCCCCTGTCACATGCATAAGCGGTTCGGGCATGCAAAATATATTATTTCTTGAAGGTTTAGAGAGTGGCACATGCAAATTTACTTGGAACGGCAGGTAGATACCGCATATAGGTAGGTATGGTGGACTCATATGGAACAACTTTGGGTTTATGGAAGTGGATGCACAAGCAGTATTCCCGCTTAGTACAAGTGAAGGCTAGCAAAAGACTGGGAAGTGACCAACTAGAGAGCGACAACAGTCATCAAAATGCATTGAGATTAACTAACATTGAGTGCAAGCATGAGTAGGACATAAATCACCATGAACACGAACATCATAGAGGCTATGTTGATTTTGTTTCAACTACATGCATAAACATGTGCCAAGTCAAGCCACTTGAATCATTCAAAGGAGGATACCATCCTATCATACTACATCATAGTCATCTCAACATTCATGTGGGCATCCAAGACAAACAATTATAAGCTCCTAGCTAATTAAGCATGGCATCAGAAACTATGATTTCTAAGTTTTCATTGCAAACATGTTTCTCTCACAACAAAGCTGAATCAGGAACGATGAGCTAGTCATATTTACAAATACAAAATAGATCGAATTCATACCAGCTTTTCCAGGATCAGTCACTTCATCATATATCGTCATTATTGCCTTTCACTTGCACGACCGAACGATGTGAACAATAATAAGAGTACTCGTGCATTGGACTACGCTAGAATCTGCAGGCAAACACAAAGGAGAAGACAAAGTAACATGGCTCTTTTAACAGATAAACATATATGCATGCGAGAGCCACTAAACATTGTAACCATGGTCTTCTACCTTGACCCAAAGAAAAAGAAAACTATTTACACGGGAAAGCTCCTAACAAGCAAAAGAAAACAAGAAAATCTTTTTGGGTTTTCTCAAACTCGACAGACACACGAAAGGAAAACGAGAAAAATAAAATAAACTAGCATGAATGATACAGTGGCAAAGTGTGAACACCGACTAACAAAGTGAAAGCATAAGCGAGAATATAAGGTCGGTGAGAAACATGTACTCCCCCAATCTTAGGCTTTTGACCTAAGTTGGTCTACTCCCAAGGATGGTCCGGGCGACACCCAAAATCATAATGGGGGTTATACGGGAGCACTGCGGCCACTGCCTGAATAGCTGCCTCACGGAGACGAGCAGCCTTTGCCTCCCTCTCATACTCCTCTGTCTCTCCTCTAGTTATGTAATATCTCTGTTTTACCTGAAAGTCAAAGAAGGCACGAGCAGGAAGGGTAATATGGAAAACACGCTGTCGGTTAAATATTAAACGGTATAGGAGGGATTCATCATCCCTCTCAAGGAATTGGTAGCCTGTCAAAGCGACGCGGTCAAGGAAAGCTGTATGGAGTGGGGGATCTCCTTCGCGGATGGGTACTCCAAGAAAATTTGCTATGCGAGTGGCATAGATCCCACCAAACAAATCCCCTTCATTAGCATTATTATTCATCCTCCTTGCTATTACAGCTCCCATGTTGAAACTTCTATCACCCGTTACTACGCTCTTAAGAATACTAAGGTTGGGTGCGCAGAGGTGACAATGCTCAATCTTGCCATTAATGCATCGGCCTATGTAGAGGGCAAAGTAATGCAAGGCAGGAAAATGAATGCTCCCCATGGTAGCCTGCGTAATATCTCTAGTTTCTCCAACGGTTATACCAGACAAAAAATCTCTAACCAAAGATTTAGGAGGATCATTGAGACTACCCCAAATAGGTATCTTGCAAATTCTATTGAAATCCTCTAAATCCATGGTATATGATTTGTCATAGAGATGAAACAGTACAGATGTATCACGGCCAGCTGAAAATTTGAATCTACGAACAAAAGAGGAAGTGAGAGCAACATACTGTTCACATTTACCGGAGATGAATTCTTCGAGTCCAACAGTGTGAACAAGTGTATCAAACTCGTCTTTGAAACCTGCCTCAATCATGAATTCATCAGAGGGACATTCACATGGTTGTACCTGTGCGTTCCTTGGTTGGTAAGGATCGGGCTCCCGAATCGCAAGACGGGGACCTCTCTTGCTTGAGGAACCACCATGATAGTTTCTCCTGAACATCTTCCTTTTCTGAAATTTTCAGTGACTCTAAGGAAAAGTGAACAAGGCTCAACTAAATGCGTAGCAACTACTCCCACAAGTGCCTAGAGGCCATAATACGCATCAAAACTACTTGGGACCAGCTAAATTTAGCATGCAAAGCTCAAGAACATGGTCACGAAGGCAGCAAAAATACGCGAAGTATAAGGCACTAGAGCAAAAACTAATTGCACCAATGGAGGAGTCACTTACCAAGGAGTAATTTTCCCAAAATAGTTCAGAGAATGGTGCTTTGAGCAAAGAGATCGAAAATCCCAGCAAGAAGAGCAAGAACACGGGTTTGAGCTATAAAACGATTTTTTCTGGAGGTAGGAGAACTAGATGGGAGCTAGAATGAGTGGAGGGGGTGCATGTGGGCCTCACAAGCCTCGGTGGCGTGGCCAGGGGGTTCCCGCGCCTCCAGGGCTTGTGGCCCACTGGTGCAGCCCCCAGACTAGCTCTTCGTCTCAGTATTTTTCAAAAATTCCAGAAAAAATCATACTTGATTTTCAGGACGTTGGGTGAACTTTTATTTTCGGGGTACTTTTCTCCCGGACGCTAAAACAGGAAACAGGGAAAACTAAACTAAATCTATCATTTTTCTTCTAAGCAACCGAAGGTGAAAGCTTGGAACAGAGGTTTGTGACTCCTCGATTCATCCATCTGAGGGTCATCGAAAGAAATCCGTCAATGAGGTTGATCAAGTCTTCTTGACAAACCTTTTCGAATCGCAAAAGAGAACGGAGAATTCTGGAATAGTCACTAGGTCACCTCAATGGGGATGTGTATCTCCCCAACAAGCAAATCATACTTCATCTTGACACGAGGTATAGGGCATTCAAAGCTCCTAATAAGAATCGATGAAGTTTTTTCGATAGCATTGATGCAATGTACTCGATATTGTTTCTTCGGAAAGTGCACCGTATGCTCACTACCGTTGACATGGAAAGTGACATTGCCTTTGTGGCAATCAATAACAGCCCCTGTAGTGTTTAAAAAGGGTCTTCCAAGGATGACCGCCATGGCATCGTCCTCGTGAATATCCAGAATAACAAAGTTTGTTAAGATAGTGACATTAGCAACCACAACAGGCACATCCTCGCAAATGCCAATAGGGAAACAGTTCATTTGTCGGCCATTTGCAGAGAGATTTCAGTGGGTGTCAACTTATCCAGTTCAAGTCCACGATAAAGAGAGAGAGGCATAGCACTAACACCGGCTCCAAAATTGCATAAAGCAGTTCTAACGTAGTTACCTTTAATGGAGCAAGTTATAGTGGGCACACCGGGATCACCTAGTTTCTTAGGAGTTCCACCCTTGAAGGTATAATTAGCGAGCATAGTGGAAATCTCAACCTCAGGTATCCTCCTTTTATTAGTCACAATATCCTTCATGTACTTGGCATAGGGGGACATTTTGAGCATATCTGTCAAACGCATTTGCAGAAAGACATGTCTAATCATTTCAACAAATCGCTCAAAATCCTCATCATCCTTTTTCTTGGATGGTTTGGGAGGAAAGGGCATGGGTTTCTGAACCCATGGTTCCCTTTCTTTACCATGCTTCCTAGCAGTGAAGCATTTCTTATCGTATCTTCTATTCTTAGGATCTGGGTTATCAAGATCAACAGGTGCAATCCCCACATCCTTATTGTTGCTAGGTTGAGCATCAACATGAACATCACTATTGATATTATCGTTAGGCTCGTGTTCATCACCAGATTGTGTTTCGGCACCAGATATAGAGACATCGTTTGGACTCTCAGGTGTAGCAGCAACAGGGTTGCTAGCGTGCAGGTTCCTATCATCTTTCTTCCTCTTCATAGGATGACTAGGTGCATCAGTGCTAACTCCTTGAGAATCTTGTTCAATTCTCTTAGGATGACCCTCATGATACAAAGGTTCTTGAGTCATTCTACCGCCTCTAGTGACGACTCTGACAGAATTTTCATTCAACTCATTGAGCAAGTCATTCTGAGCCTTAAGTACTTGTTCTACCTGAGTAGTAACCATAGAGGCATATTTACTCGGGATCTTAAGATCATTGACATTTCTGTCCACACAAGCACTTAAATGACTAAGCATACGAGCATTCTATTCCAATTGTCTGCTAACATAATCATTGAAACTCTGTTGTTTGGCAAAAAAGTTATCAAATTCATCCAGGCATAAGCTAGGAGGTTTATGAAAAGGAATATCACTCTCATCAAACCTACGCAGAGAATTTACTTCTACTACTGTATCGGGTTATCAAGGCCATGGATCTCTTCGATAGGTGGTAGATTTTTGACATCTTCAGATTTAATGCCTTTCTCTTTCATAGATTTCTTATCTTCTTGCATAACTTCAGGACTGAGGAATAGAATACCTCTTTTCTTCGGAGTTGGCTTAGGAGGTGGTTCGGGAATAGTCCAAGCATTCTCATTCCAGAAGATGTTATTCAATAGGATCTCAGCTTGTTCTATAGTTCGTTCCCTAAAAACACAACCAGCACAACTATCTAGGTGGTCTTTAGAAGCATCGGTAAGTCCATTATGGAAGATATCAAGTATTTCATTCTTCTCAAGAGGGTGATCAAGCAAAGCATTCAGTAGCTGGACGAGCCTCCCCCAAGCTTGTGGGAGACTCTCTTCTCCAGCTTGAGCAAAGTTGTATATTTCCTTTAAGGCAGCTTTCTTCTTATGGGCAGGGAAATATTTTTCAAAGAAGTAGTAGACCATATCCTGGGGGCTATGCACACAACCAGGAGCAAGAGAAGTGAACTAGGTCTTAGCATCATCCTTTAGCGAGAAAGGAAACAGCTTGAGGATATAGTAGTGGCGGATCTTTTCCTCACTCGTGAATAGGGTGGCTATATCGTGAAGTTTGGTAAGATGGGATACAACCGTTTCAGACTCATAACCGTGAAAAGGATCAGATTCTACCAGAGTGATTAACTCAGGGTCGACAGAGAATTCATAATCCTTATCGGTCACAAAGATAGGCGAAGTAGCAAACTTCGGGTCGTATTTCATCCTAACGTTCAGAGATTTTTCTTTCCACTTGAGTAGTAATTTCTCAACATCATAGCTATCCTTACAAGCAAGAAAACCCTCAGCTATCTCTCCCTCCATAACATAACACTCAGGCATATCAGGCAATTCATGTCTAGGAGAGCTAGTTCTAGCAGGCAAAATAGCAGGTTCTACTTCAATACTATCAGCAGTTTCAGAAGTATCATCACATCTAGCAGCAACTCTAGCAATTTGTGCATCAAGGAATGCACCTAGTGGCAAAGCAGTATCAAGCATAGCATCATCAAGAAAAGCAGTATCAAGCATAGCATCATGGGCAGCAGAAGTAGCATTATCAAGCACAGGCGACATATCAAGATTTCTAGCAGGAGGTGGTGTCGCAAACTTACTCATAACTGAAGGTGAATCAAGTGCAGAGCTAGATGGCAGTCCCTTACATGTCCTCGTAGTGGAGGGCAAGACTTTAGTTCTTGGATCTATCGGATTCCTCATAGTGACCAGCAGACGTAAATCCCAAGTGACTCGGAGAATATAGCTGTGCTTCCCCGGCAACGGCGCCAGAAAAAGGTCTTGATAACCCACAAGTATAGGGGATCGCAACAGTTTTCGAGGGTAGAGTATTCAACCCAAATTTATTGATTCAACTCAAGGGGAAGCGAAAGAATATTCTCAAGTATTAGCAGTTGAGTTGTCAATTCAACCACACCTGAAAGATTTAGTATCTGCAGTAAAGTATCAGTAGCAAAGAAGTGTGAGAGCAGCAGTAGCAACAGTAACCAGTAGCAACAGAGTAACAGCAGTAGCAACAGAGTAACAGTAGCAGCAGTGACAGCAGTAGCGGCAAAGTAACGTAGCAAGGACCAGTAAGAAAAGCTCGGAGGCATTGGATCGATGATGGATGATTATGCCGGATGCTATTCATCATGTAACAGTTATAACATGGAGAGGTATGTAACTAGCTCCAGTTCGTCAATCTAATGTAGGCATGTATTCTGTATGTAGTCATACGTGCTTAGGGAAAAGAACTTGCATGACATCTATTGTCCATCCCTCCTGTGGCAGCGGGGTCCTAATGGAAACTATGGGATATTAAGGTTCTCCTTTTAATAAAAAACCGGACCAACGCATTAACACTTGGTGAATACATGAACTCATCATACTATGGTCATCTCCAGGAGTGGTTCCGGCTATTGTCACTCTGGTGTTGCCGGGTCATAACACATAGTAGGTGACTACAACTTGCAAGATAGGATCTAAAACACACATATATTGGCGACAACATAATTGGTTCATATCTGAAATCATGGTACACGGGCCCTAGTGACAAGCATTAAGCATGGAAAAGTAGAAGCAACATCAATCTCAGAACATAGTGGATACTAGGGATCAATCCCCGTCAAAACTAACTCGATTACATGATAGATCTCATCCAACCCATCACCGTCCAGCAAGCCTACGATGAGATTACTCACGAATGGTGAAGAGCATCATGGAATTGGCGATGAAGGAACGTTGACGATGACGATGGCGATGATCTCTCCTCTCCGGAGCCCAGAACGGACTCCAGATCTACCCTCCAGATGAAGAACAGGAGGTGGCTGCGCCTCCGTATCTTAAAACGCGATGAACTCTTCTCCTTGATTTTTTTCCGGGCAAGACGGACTAAATAGAGGTGGATTTGGAGGCGGTGGAGCGTTGTGGGCACCACAAGCCTGCCAGGCGCGGCCAGGGGGGCCCGCGCCTGGTGGGCTTGTGGGCTCACAGATCCACTTCCTCCGCTGATTCTTGCGCCAGTATTTTTCATAAATTCCACAAAAAATCTCCATAAATTTTCAGGTCATTCCGAGAACTTTTATTTCTGCGCAAAAACAACACCATGGCAATTCTGCTGAAAACAGTGTTAGTCCGCGTTAGTTCCATTCAAATCATGCAAATTAGAGTCCAGAACAAGGGCAAAATGGTTCGGAAAAGTAGATACGATCGAGACATATCAAGCATCACGACTCAGGGGCCTAACTATGGTCGTAGCCCCTTCCCCCTTTGGGTCGTACTTGGTTTCCGGTTGTTTCAACCGCGAGAAGGTACGTGCAGGGCGGGCCCTGCCGACGCAAAGCCTAGTGCGCTCGACAAATCACTTTGGATCCCTTAGGAAGAACACTGGAGTCACTCGTATGTCAAGGGGGACTCCTGAGCATCGCGACTCAGGAGCCTGAACTGCGCCTGTAGCCCCTTTCCCTTTTGAGTCGTCCTTTCCGATCGGTTCAACCGTGGGGAGGTACGCACAGTGCTGGACCTTCCGATGCAGAGTGCTGAAGGAGTTCGAGAGTATTAAATTATCGGCTTCTTGGCTGGAGCATCGGGGTCGCTCGCACGTCAAGGGGGACACCTGAGCATCGGGACTCAGGGCCCTAACTGCGCTCGTAGCCCCTCCCTCCTTTGGGCCATCCTTGGTTTCCGGTTGGTTCAATCGCGGGGAGGTACGTGCGGGGCGGGCCATGCCGACGCGGAGTGCTGAAGGTGTTCCAAGTTTCGAAATCTTTGCCGTGTTCTCCTCATGAGGGTAGCCCGCGCGTCAAGGGGGACTCCTGATTATCGCAACTCAGGAGCCTTACTGCGCTCGTAGCCCCTTCCCCCTTTGGGCCATCCTTGGTTTCCGGTCGGTTCAATCGCTGGAAGGTACGCACGGGGCGGGCCCTCCGTCGTAGAGTAAAACAGCAAACATGACAGGAACAGGGCGGGAAAAACATTCAAGCATTTAGTTATTACAAACCGTGACCAAGTTCATAAAAACGCAAATAAGTTTAACGCCTCCATGAGGCACGATGTGCATTGCAGGAAAATAACAGGGACTAGAAATCAGGAGGAGCCGCCGCCGGTCGCCCCCTCTGCAGGGGGTTGGTCGTCGATGTCAGAGGAATCATCTTCCCCACCGTCGGCTTCGGCCGCACTTGGAGACGAAGGAGCTGGGACGCGGGCAAACCTCCTCACCAACGCCTGCACAGGGCCCTTCATCGTCTCCGCGGCGCGGTCGCGGGCCTCGGCGGGGACCAACACGATCACTGAGCTTAGATCGAATCCCGGCTCGCGAAGATGAAGATGGCTCAATACGCGAGTCGCAGCTGCGAAGAAGAGGTCACGACACTCGCAGTCCAGGATCTTGTCCACCTGCACGACGGCAATCTCCAGCGCCGCGACGAGCCCCTTCGCGAGCATGGCAAAGCCGTCCTCTGGGGTGGCCAGCGGCTCATCGAACTCGTCCCGGCACAGGGAGCGGAGCGCCGTGCGAAGCCTGAGCTCAACGTCGGGGAATCACGACAGCTCTGCAGCTTTCCTCTCCTCGGCCGCGGCGAGAGCTTTCTCCTGGGCATCAAGGAGGGCTTTCCTTGAGGCGGCCTCCTTCTCCTGCTCTTACAAGCACGCCTGCTTTGTGCTCAGTCTATTCGCTTCCTAGGAAAGCTCTCCCTCCCGGGCGGCGAGCTTGGTCTCGCGGGACTTAAGTTCATTCCCCTGCAAGCGACACTGCTCGGCCAGCTTGGCTTGTTCTCCTTGGAGGACGTTCAGGCGGGCTTCCACCTGTTCACAACGTTCGAAAGCCGCCTTGGCTTCCTTCAGCGCCTTCTCACTCGCGGCGCGGACGGCCTCGGCCTCCCTCTCGACCTTCCTTATCTTGACTGCGACATCACCCAGGGCGGTGAAGGCCGCATTCAAGACACCTTGGGTGAACACTGAGGTCTTCTGGACCTCCTCCTGAAGAGCCTCCAGCGCAGGCGTGGGTGGTGCCGCCACAGGGACAGCGTTGTGAAGAACAGGGGGCCCCAGAGACTGCTCAGCGATCGCGAGTAATGACACCTCAGGAGCCTGAGGGCCCTCGCGGGCCTGCCCCCCAGGCAATGACGTCCCCACGGTCGCTTCAGGATGCTTCAAGGGCTCGGGGGGCTCGGGGGGGCACGGCGACCAAGTCCAAGGAGACCATCCCACGATCCTCCTCCTCCCCACCTACAGACGGCGTCGCGTCGACGAGAGCAGGCAGAGCGTCGGGAGTCGCCTTTTGCTTGACGACCGTCTTTTCCTTTTCGGCCCCGGCGAGACGACATCCTTGGACATCAAGTAAAAGGGGGAAATCAACCAAGCACGGACAATAGACGCGCAAGGCGTGCCCAAGCAGTTAACTTACTCTTCGACATCGCGCCATCTCTTCCTCCTCTCCGCCCGGCGACAGCAGAGGTGACAGCCCCCCCCCCCCCACGGAGGGAGGCGAGCTCGGAACCTTGGGCCTCCCGTCGGCACAGGCGGGGTGCGCCGGGGACGGCTCAGCCCCGAGCTTCCGGGAAGGAAGCACGCACGCGGACCGCGTGGTGTGCAGGGTCAACACGGGCCCCTTGGAGGCCCTGACTAGGTGCGATAAGGTCCCGACCAGGGTATCACCGGTGGCGTCATCATCCTCGAGCTCGCACAAAAGGACGGATTGCGACTGGAGAAGCACGATCGTCGGGCGGTCGTCGAAGGTTTTCTCTGAGTCCCCTTCATCGGAGGTCTCGTCGGATGACACCTCCACCAGACCGGAGCCCTCAGCCTGGAGGAGCCCCCGCTCGTTGAAGACAGGCATCGTAGCGACCAGGTCGGCCCGGTCATTGCGGCAGTATAACGGACTCAGGCCCTCAGGAAGGTCGCCAGGGTCGCCACCCAGCAAGATCACCACGGCCCTACTCAGGTCCTCAGTGGGGAGATCCTGGTACCAGAGCCGGAGCTCGTCGTCACCAGCCCGGTACTCCCACAGGGGCCTGGAGTGTGCCTGGAGAGGCGCCAGGCGCTGCACCAGGAACTCCTTCACTATCATTCCCCCTGTCAGCCTCTTGGCGCTAATGTCGGAGGAAAAGCGCTCCAGCACGGGCGCAGCCCGAGGGTCGGAGAGCTTCGCCGAGCTCCATGCGGAAGTATTCTCCGGCAACTCCTTTGGATCTTCCAGCTAAGGGTCGGCATCCTTGAAGCACATCAGGACCCAGTGGTGCCTGAAGTTCTCCACCTTCTTCCCGGCCTTCAATAGCACATTGCCGCCCTGGGCCGCCACGAAGGAGACACACGCCGACAAATGAGCGTCGTCGTGCAGGCGCTAGCTGAAGAAGTGGCGGAAGAGGGCAAGCGAAGGTTGCACGCCAACGAAAGCCTCGTAGTAGAAAGCAAAGACGGACAGAAGCAAGATGGAGTTGGGCTGAAGATGAAGGGCTTGGATCCCATAGTGGTCGAAGACGGCGGTGAAAACCCGGGAGAAATGCGACACTAGCCCAGCATAAATGCTATGAAGGAAGAAGGGTATACCGCCCCAGACCCGGGCCGCTCCTCTATGGCGCCAGGCCAGATCAAGGTTCGCCCGTGCTCGCTGGACTTGGCCACAGTCCATGGAAGCACGGGGACGAGATCCACGTCCTTGGAGAGGGAGCACTTCAGGAGCGGAGAAGCCTGGGCCGGACCATGCCCCTCTGGCTTCTGCTTGCTCGCGGGCGCCATTGCTGAACTGGCAAAGAATGATGCGGCACTGGATCTGGGGACGCCAGTTGGAGTCGGAGACCAAAGAGGAAGGGAGAGTAGGGAAGAAGGAAAGCAATAAGGCACCGAAGCTACAAGGAGGGAACCTAATAATGGGCGCATAGATAGAGGACAAGGAGGACCCGACACTAGCCGCATGACGCGCGCGGCCTGGCCCACAGACATTTGAGGGACCACGGCACCTCATGCTGCCCCCCGACGCTCCTCCTCGAAGCCAACCCGAGCACTCCGCGGGCCCGGGGCCTATTGTCGGCGTTCTCGGAATGGGGGTACCCAGACCTGCCTGCCTATGGCCCAGGGCAGGCTCACCTCGCCAAAACAAACCGATGGGCCCGACACCATTCAAAGTAAGGCCCTCTTGAGGGGCCAAGCCTCATGAGGAGGAGCAGCGTCAAAACCCGCAGGGGGCCTCCTCAGGACACCTCAAGAGCGCCGGATATTCCGAGGCAAGGCCGGGCCTCAGGAGTCAAGGGTGATGTCGGGAAAGGACAGGCAAGCAACAGATGGCACGACGGGGCAGTTTCCCCTTTAGTGCAAAGGAGGCGGGAGCGTACAGGGGTTCCAAAGGAATCTTCCAAAGGTTTCCCTTTTGGTGCAACGAAGCCTCCGCCGCCCGCCAGTAGGGCAGACATCATCCTCGGGCCCGTCCCTACAATGCAGGCAGTTACTTTACACGCGAAGACCACCTTTGGGCAGGGGAGCATGTTCTCCTGTTTCCCTTCAAATTTTTCCGTTGTGGGATCCCTTCTCGCCGAAGCTATGAGGGAGGAGGATTCTTGCCCCCGCTATAAAGAGAGAGGGTAGAATACTTGGTAGGGGGATCGGTTCATTCCAACCACAGGGCAACACACGTAGCCACTTGACCTCCGGAGACATGAGAGCATTGTACTAGTTCATCTACCAACCTCCGCGAGAGGCAATCCACCAAAAGGAGGAGTAGGGTTTTACGCTTCGCAGCGGCCCGAAACTGGGTAAACTATTATGTTCCGTGCTACCCTCGCCATCGAGTGAGTCCTTCGTCGTTTCCATCGAGTAGGGGGCTAAGTGAGGCTGAGCCGGGAGAGATCGTCGTACACGCTCCTGTGTTCGAATCCTTGGGGTTTTATGGAGCCCGAAATCCGACAACGACATGCCGATGGTGGAGTAGCGCGGTCGCCTCAAATACTTGGCGGCTGCGCTCGCGGATCTCGCTCAGCCGGTCACAGACCAAACCTTAACTCTATAGCTCCTGCATGGCCTCTCGCACTGGTATTAGGTGATCGCCATGGTACTCCCGATGCAGAACCCGTTCCCCCACTTTCAATCAAGCTTGGTCCCGATTTCTCCTTGTGGAACTAAACTAGGACGCTCGCGACCACACCGGCGGCTCCAGCACCCTCTCCAACAACATCGGCGATGACACCTCTTGGTCCGGCAACGACCACAGCATCGACCGCAGCATGGCGTCGATGGAGTACGGTGACAACAACAGTGGTCCTCTTCTTGGACGTGGGGGCTTTGGTGGACGTGACCGCGGGCGTGGCCGCGGTGGCCGCAACCACAACGGTGGGCGCAGGCACCCCGCACCTCCCAACGCAGCTAGGCGACAGACCTCTTGGGGCCCAACAGCCCGCTACTCCGCCATGAACTATTTCACGGTCCAGCAGCCAGGCGCTAGTGACTGGGTCTTTGATACTAGGGCTTTGGGGCACGTCACTTGTAACGCGGGTAACCTCGCCACTTCCCTTCGTGTCTCCAAGCAACACCCTCCCATCATCATTTGCGATGGCACCCGTCTGCGCGTAGTTACTACTAGAACCGCCTACATCCCCACCCACTCTCGTCCTTTACACCTCAATAATGTTCTCGTTACACCTGACATCGTCCAAAATTTTCTCTCTGTACGTCAATTATCCAATGGCAATCTTTTATCTGTTGAGTTTGATCCTCTCGGTTTTTGCGTGAAGGACTGGTCCACACAGACCCCCCTAATGAGACAATATTTTCGGTCCCCTCTATCGGAGCGGCGGACCCAGCTCCTCGACGTCCTTCGTTGGCACCGTCAACCTGTGATATCACTGCTTGGGACACCCCAACAATGCCTATCTTTCCTGCATATCGCTTAATTTTCTTCCCGGTTGTAATAAACTCCCTGCCACCTCCACTTCGTGCAAGGCGTGTCAATTAGGGAAGCAGTGCGGCTGCCTTTTTCATCCTCTAGTTCTTTTACCACTTTTTCGTTTCAAATAGTTCATTGTGATCTTTGGGCGCCTCCCCTCCCTAGTTGTTCTCGCTACAAATATTACTTAATAATAATGGATGATTTTTCCCACTTTGTATGGACGTTTCCCCTACGTGCCAAATCCGATGTTGTCGATGTTCTCAAACACTTTTTCAGTCATGCTCACCCAATTTCACGTCCTCATACAATGTGTACAATGCGATAACGGTGGATAATTCTTCAACATATCCCTGTGTTCCTTCCTTTATGATCGTGGCACCTCTCTTCGTCTCTCCTGCCCGCACACATCACCCAAAAGGGAAGGCCCAGCATGCAATCCGCTCCAGTAATGACATCCTTCACACGCTCCTCATTCATGCCAGCATGCCGCCCAAGGTTTGGGTCAAAGCCCTTCACTCCGCCACGTACCTTCTCAATGTTTGCCCTTCTCGCGCCATCCACCATAACACTCCATATTTCATGCTCTATGGCACGCACCCAAACTATGCCCACATAAACACCTTTGGATGTTTGTGCTACCCCACTTGTATACCACCACCCCACATAAATTTTCACCCCGATCGACCCCTTGCGTCCTCCTTGGCCTACCCCTCGAACACAAAGTCTACCGGTGACTCGATCTAGACACACGAGAAGTGATCACCTCCAGGCATGTTATCTTTGACGAAACCCATTTTCTCTTCACCACACCCATGCCTAACATAGAAAATCCACCCACGCCCGCCGCAAATCCATCCACACCCGCCGCATCATCCCACCTCCTCCCTGCCTGGTCCGGCCCACGAGCTTCTCCTCGGGATCCGCCCCATCCCCACAATCACCGTGTTAGTGCCGGTTTTTCTATGATTTTAAATTCCCATCAAAATGACCCTTGTGCATACCAGCCCCGGGAATACTGTTAGCTGGTACACAATTCCTTGATAGAAACGTCCAAGCAAATTACAAATTTGAAGTACAATACCAAGATGGTCTATGGAGTACATCAAAAGATTGCTACTGGTTGATGGCGGAAGCGGTTCGGGGATCTCCAGTGTCTATGGGACTCCATTTCCCACATGAACAACTGACCTGGATAATTCCTATCTTACGTGGCTGCTGTCTTAGGTGCCTAGGTTTCGGGGCTATCGTCGGGATCCTCCTCTCTAGTGTGAAATCTGGCCAAGACAATAGCGAGGGACAAGCTAGTGAGTACCTTGAATGTACTCGCAAACATCATGAAACCAGACATAAAATAGCTGGTGGTTGATATGCACTTGAAATAATTCAATGATATTTTGTTACTCATAAGCCAACTCCTAAGTGTAGGTATACACATATTTTAACCATACCGAGAATTTAATAAGAAATCAATGAAATAAATATTTATTGGAACATCGGGTGCTAGTCCTCCCAAATATTTCCAAGAACAAGAAAATAGTACGATCGGGTGTGTGGAGCGACGCCTCAAAATGATAAGATATAAATCATGCCTCAATCGGGCGTCTTAGCGACACCACATAAAGGGCTTATAAGAAATAATAACATGCATGCCATAGTCGGGCGTCTGAGCGACACCACATAAAGGGCTTATATGAAATAATAACAAGCATGCCACAGTCGGGCGTGTGAGCGACACCACATAAACGGCTTATAAGAAATAATAACAATGAATATCGAGGAGGTAGAACCGTCCCAGGGATATTCAACACTCATGTATCATAAATGTTAATCCATGCTAAAATAATAATTTTTATCATCCACCATATTTCACGATTTTCTCATGATCAGGTTAACTTCCTCTCAAGACCAACACTCAAACCGACACTTGACCTGTGAACCAGTCGCCCTTGACAATGGACATGACTACTCGAATAGTTTTGACTCTGTAGAGGGTGTACTCTTTACCCACAACCCACGGGTTTCAATATTCACTCAGAATAATCCCGCGTATGGTATCTCAGAAGTAAACACTCACAACCAGTACACACCCATTTCCCCTGCTAAGACCGGTATCACTCGGACTACGCTGCGAGAGAAAAATCATAAGACGGTAGGCTCCAACCTCGACTAGCATGGGATCGAATTTATACCGCGCGCTACAAGGGGAGAGCTCTTCCCCTCTCGGTCCCAGACTAGAAACGCCCATGCCCCCTGATTGGACGACTGGTTTTATTCCAGTGCCCCGGATACCTTCATCCCAGCCCTCTACTTAGTGTGTAACTGATAATAGATTTACGACTTACTGAACCATATTCCCTTTTAGGAAGACCTATGGTGGCATGAAAGGGTAAGGTGACACACTGACAAGACTCGATCTACGATCTACTTAGGAGGTTTAAGTTATTCCCTACATGATTAGCACAACAAAAGTGTTTCAGGATTCCAAACAGAATCACCACCTTTCATACCCCAACATGCCTCGTTGACCATCCTCGTCCTACAAGATGTCAGTCCCCAGGGTCATGTCTTTCCGACACACCGACTCTTCTCAGATCCCATCTTGTAGGCATGCATGGCGGGAAGGAGTGACTACTATCACATGTATCTCTATATGTACCACAAATAATTTCTCACCATGTACTCATGTGCATCATTATATCACCACATGAAATATCATTACTATTTTAACATGACAGCAATATTCCTCCATGACAACAATTCACACACAAGCATAATATACCCAAGATCACAATGCTTGCCTCCAAGTGTAGAGAGGTAGGTTACACTCCAAAACTTTTGAAAGTTTACTCCTCTCTCAATATCCTATTTTTGAAAATATTCTAATTAACACATAATTTAAAAACAGTACAAAAAGTTATCTTAGAAACTTTTCAAATAAATAATAAAATAAACTAGATAAAATTTGAAAGAAGTGAGAAAAAGAATCAACTCATTTGGAGTTTTATTTTAGAAGTTAGGGCAAGTCAAAGTTTGGTCAAAGTTCTGTTCAAAATAAATCAGAAAATAAAAACGGTTCGGAGAGGAGTATGCAAACGCATGGAGAAAACGTACTCTACGGAAAGGCCTCTCCACTTATCCAGCGCACGCATGACTCACAACTCACTAAAAGTGGGCCCGCCTGGCCCAGAGGTCAGGTTTGACTGGTTTCCTCCTTCCGCGACAGAACCAGGACGGATTTTCGACAACCAACGCCGGTGAGGGGAGGCTTCCCTCGAGGGGGGGCGAGTACATGGGGGTGCTTGGGAGGTCACGGTGATCCTGCGGAGGGGCAGCGAGGTCGCGAGAGGGGGCTGAATCGCCGGTAGCGAGCTCGCCGGAGAAGCTCCGGCGGAACCAAAAGCGGGCATCTCTCTTTGGTGCTCCCCTCGCTAAAATCAGCATTAGGATGGATCCATGGGAGCTCCACGGGGCTATAGGAGCAAGAGAGGGAAGGGGATGCGCTTCGGTCAGGGCGAATTTGACCTAATGGTGCCAGCGGCCATTTGTATCAGAGACGAAGGGGATGGCCCTCTCGGTCTCAATTGGCTCAACTCGAGGGCTCCTGCGGTTTAATGGAGGGCTCGTGCTTCGGCTGCGAGCTTGGGGCACCCTATTTATAGCGCATCGAGGTCGGTTCTGCCGTGGCCGTGGATGAACTCGACGGCCGACCGTTTCTGGCGCTACAAGCATGTGGCGACGCACGGGAAGGTCGAGGGGGTGTCCAGTTTGGGGCTGAGCTAGCGGACGAGGGGAGAGGACGGGCGCAGGGGCGAGCTGGCGGGAGTAGCGGCTTTGGTGGTGCTGCCATTGCCGCGGTACACACTGTAGGCGCGCAACAAGGGAGGTCAGCAGTGCCAGCGAGGGAAGACTGCGGCTGTCACTATGGGGGCGTCACAGAAAGAGTGCAGGTGGGTGCGGCGGCTCCTGTGCAGCACGTGCAAAATGCGTGCTCTCGCCGTGCTCTAGACATGCCCACCAAGTGCTCAACTAAAGGCCCGGGGCAACTAATGTCTTAGGATGCCAATGAAATTTACCAGATCCATTGACGAGGGTGATCTAGGGCTAGTGGACATGGTGGTTTGGTCACTGGGGCAAATACATAATGCAATTCTATAATAATGTCAATTCTATCCACGCACACTAAGTGCTCGATAGAATGCCATGGGCATCAAGACAACCTTGTTGGTGTTCAAAATTCTCAGGTTGGGGTCTCTTTGAATGATGAGAATGATGGCATGGTTGGTTTGGGCAAAATAAAAACTTCCTAGTGCAAGTTTTGCAAAATTTACTTTCTTTACAAAAACAAAATGGGGTTTTAGGATGGTTTCAAACAATGCCAATGGGGCTAAACTTCTGGATTAAGGGTTTGGTATGGTGCTCTACAAGCAGTAAAAATCTCAAAGGCTTCGGGGACGAAAATAAAAGGGTTGCAGTGCAAACTGCTAAAAGGTCGAGAATAGAAAAGGAGATGTGGTGATCAAAATTTTCAAAACACCAAAGTGGGTTTTTTGCATAAAAGTGATTTACATACTTCCCTTGAAATCTCCCAATTTTTGTAGCATTTTTGAAAGATTAGGTCTAGTGGTTGTAGTTCAAAATACCAACTGGACCAGACAAGAAAAGAAGATAATATGCTCAAGTTTTTCAAAACACTTGGCTAGGTTTTTGCATAAAATTGATCCATGGACATCCTAGGTCATCTACAATTTTTTGTGAAATTTTTAAAATAAGTTACCAAATGTTTGTAGTGCAAATTAGGTCTTTAAAAGAATTAAAGAGCAATTTTTGAATAAGTGAAGCTTGGAAAAATATTTATAAAAAGGCCTTCACTAGACTTGCCAAATGAAAGGAAAATTAATGAGGCAAGCACTCAAGTCATATCATACTTTTCAAAAACTTCTACTAGGAGGAGAAATTATTATAATCCAGAGGAATGAAGTGGATCTGAAATCAACTGAAAACCCAGAAATAAATATTTAAATAATTATGACCAAATTTTTGTAATAAAATCATGGTTAAATTTTTGGGGTGTTACACACCGCACCCTCTCTAGCTGCCCCCACCACCCAACCGTGATGCGTCCGACTCGTACTCCCCGCCCGACTCATGGAGCCACTCCGCTCAGAGCTCGCCATGCAACCAACCAACACCTCCCACCTCATGCACCCCCTTCGTGCCACACCCATGTCCGCTCCCACGCGTGCGAGCTTGCCGGCTGTGTCCCCGCCTACCTCTCCACCCGTTTCACCTCTTCCGCCTCGCGCCATCCCAGCTGTCCCGCCCAAAAACAACCACAGCATGTGTACCCGAGCCAAGTCCGGTTTCCTCCAACCCAAAGCACTGTTCCACCATTCCATCACAACCGATCGCATATCCCCGCTCCCTTCCTCCTACAAACAGGCCCTTAAGGATCCAAATTGGTACAATGCGATGTTGGAGGAATATAATGCTTTGTTACAAAAAGATACTTGGTCGTTGGTGTCTCCTCTTGCAGGTGTTAACCTAGTGACGGACAAGTGGATCTTTCGCCACAAGATGAACCTCGACGGATCTCTCGCTCGTTACAAGGCACAATGGGTCTTCCGCGGCTTCACACAACAACATGACGTCGACTTCGAGGAGACCTTCTGCCCCGTCGTCAAGCCGGAAACAATCCGCGTCATCCTTCGCCTCGTCGCCTCCACTGACTGGCCCGTTCACCAATTCGACTTGAAGCACGCATTTCTTCACGGCCACCTCGACGCCATCGTCTATAGCCAACAACCGCCCAGCTTTGTCGATGCCTCACGGCTGTCCCATATGTGCTGCCTGCATCGCTCGCTCTACAGGATCAAACAGGCTCCACGCGCGTGGTTCCAGCGCTTCACCAACCACCTCGCTCTCCTCGGCTTTGCCGCCTCCAAGTGCGACACATCATTGTTCATCCTCAACCGTGATGGTGACACCACTTACCTCCTCCTCTATGTCCATGACATTATCTTGACTGCTAGCTCCATATCCCTGCTCTGCCACATTATCTCGCAGCTTCATCGCGAGTTCTCCATGACTGATGTTGGCGATCTCCACCATTTTCATCGGCAGCAGATTCAGTTTTACTACTGTGCACCTGTAACTTATGGAATGATTTTTCCCTATGGTTCTGTTTCTCTATGGAAATTTGCATGGTCTAGCTGGATTGACATTTTGCGGGTGATTCAAAACACATCTGCACTTTGGTCATGCATCTTGTGGGCACTTGTTCATGCAACAAATTCAGTCATGGACAAAAATAGTCCCTCCCTACTGGATTACTTGCTATGATATTGTGATTCTAGACAAGTGACTTTTCTCTCAAGAACGCTAGATGTTCAATTGCTCCTGGAACTTGCTAGACACAACAAACAAGCGGGATCAAAAGGAAGGAGAAATGATGCAGCTCCATCCTACTGCTGCGACCAGGACCTCGACCAGGCTTACTACTTCAACCAAGTCTATGTTAACCAAACACTACTACCTCGACGCTTCGTTCGGCCAAGTGAACATCAACAACGACTACTTCCTTGAGCAAGTCAGTATCATCTGCTACCTCAACCTTGCCAGGTTCCGCCTCAACTACCGCACCCACCACAACCTCAACGAAGTCATGAAGCATCAAGTACCATGGGATCTAGGACGTTTTCCATGGCATCCACTTGAGGTCAAGCTGAATTTTAAGGAGTGGGAAAATGTTAGCGAACCCTACTGGTCTGCTGGGGTGGGCCATATGCTGCTCGGCTTGGTCTGCATGGAGGCCTGGCAAGGAATCAACTATATATACAAGGCAATCGGCAATAGACAAGGTGGATTGGAAGTCGGAACGGGACGGCTTCGGCCTCCTCTGCTTGTGCCTTCCTCTTCTCTTGTGTTTCCCTTCTTCCTTGTGTTGATAGAGTTGAGGAAATCTATGGTTGTAATCTCCATTGATGAGGAATAGAGGGTGTATTGTTAACAGAAGTTGTAGTGGTAAAGAAAAATCAAGGCAAGTTAAGTTAGGGAAATGCAATAAAGGTGAGACCTTTGAGGTCCCGTACATGGACAGTGGCCTAGAGCATGCATGACACCTTCTTTCAAGCCTCGAGGGAGCGGTCCATGAATCCTCCATCTCTTTCAGTGCCACTCAAACATCTCACTTGGCTGCGCCATGGCCGCCTCCAGTTTGCCACCATTGTTACTCGTCACCTCTCCCACATCATCGCCCTCCGAGGGATCGATAGAAGACGTGTCTATAGGGGGGTGAATAGACTACTTGTCACGATAAAAATTCTATCCTTACCAATTTTGATAGAGGGAAGAATTTCAGCAATACTAACAAGTCTAGTGCACCCTACACATGCTAGTCAGCATATATGGCAGCGGAAAAGTAAAAACTTTGCACATGTAAAGAAGTAGAGTTTAGGAAAATCCAACGCGAAGAAGTTGATACGATGATTTTTGGCATGGTTCCGATAGGTGGCGTTATCGTACGTCCAGGTTAGTGGATACTTCAACCCATGGAGGGTAACGGCTCCGAGAGTCCACGGAGGGTCCACAAAGAAGCGTGTAACGACTAAGATGCGACCCTTTCCTTATTTGGGGGTGAGGCCTCAAAAGGGGAAAGGGGCGCATCTATGCGTTTCGCAAAAGGGATAATCATCACAATACATAATTAAAACAGTAACAAGTAGGGCATACACTTGCCATCTGTTAAGAATATAGCATGTAGCTTAGAGACACACATTATTCAGAGTTGCACACAGTCCAGCTACGGACTCAAACAGAAAACAAATAAACTAAGACATCCCGCATGCTGGCCCACGATCACGACTACGGCCTTAGTCTTCCGGATAGTTCACATACAGACGGCGAGAGTCCTCATCGAACTCCCACTTCAGTTGGTTGTCATCAGGATCTCCTGCGTCGGGCGTACCTGTACCTGTTGAGGTTTGTAGGAATCTGTGAGCCATGGGGACTCAGCAATCTAATGACCTTGGTACTGAATCTAGCCAAGTTATTAGGTGAGGAAGGTTTAGTGTATGGGTTTGGAGCAACCTAAGCATATATGGTGGAAACCTTACGTTGATCAGAGTATCATATGGTGGTCTACACAAGCGATCGAAGACTAGATGACCACTAAATGGTCCTGAACACCTACTTACGTCGAACATAACCCCACCGTGTTCTTGATCGGAGAACGGTCTCCGAAGGAGACGGTCACGGCTATGCACACAGTTGGCAGTTTTATTAGAGTTACTTCAAGTTGTCTAGAACCGGATGTTAACAAAATATCCACATTTGCCACATAACCGCGGGCACGGCTTTCCGAAAGATTAAACCCTGCAAGGGTGCTCCAACTAGTCCATCACAAACTGCCACGGGCCGCAAAGTAATCATCTATC
This sequence comes from Hordeum vulgare subsp. vulgare, assembly GCF_904849725.1. Classification (NCBI taxonomy): domain Eukaryota; kingdom Viridiplantae; phylum Streptophyta; class Magnoliopsida; order Poales; family Poaceae; genus Hordeum; species Hordeum vulgare. The sequence continues at coordinate 358,047,136 of NC_058520.1, forward strand.
ACGAAACTCGTGATCTCATCGGATTCCTTAGAGGAAAACCTCAACTTTGAGGAGGCCCAAAGTTTCACCGGAATCCCTATGCGCAAGATATATTGCTAAGGTAAGACAACTCTAGCAGGACCTCCTGTCGTGTCGACGACCCTGATAAGAGCCGCGTGTCTCAGTCTCAGGACACGAAGGATGAGCAATGGTTACCACGCCAAAACACCGAGTTGCCCCGGGGAGCGTAATAAGCTGCTCTGGGTTGGACCAACACTCATGAGGAGCACTGGCCCGGGTTGTTGATTAAATCCTATGGGTAGCTATTCCCTATGCAAATTATTATTAGGTGATTAGCAAGTTAAAACCAATGTTCGGTCCTTCCGGACAAGCCTTAACACTATACGATTTATCAAGGGGGTCCCCATAACAACCCCGAACGTGTCAGGAGCGATCAGTTATGAAATCAAACACCGGTAACCGAAACTAAAGCGGCAACAACGGAACAAATCACCCGGCAAAAGGCTAGGCCTTCCGTCCTTTACCAAGTATATAGGTGCATTAATTAAATAGCAGTTTAAGCATAATGATATCAAAATACTCATGTTATCACATGAGACAGCTGGCACCTGCAACTAGCAAAGCTACTCATTAGAGGTTTAGGATGCCTACTTAGCCAAACAACATTTGCTAGGAGAGGGAAGTGTTTGGGGTTCATGGCAAAGACAAGTGGCATTTATATCAAGTGGTAGGTAGCAAGCATGTAACAAAGGGAACGTGATTCTAAGCATAACAAAGCTAGATACGGTGTCAAGGTCACGGTCATCTTGCATGTGATGTCTTCGGCTTGGAACTTCTCTTGATCATCCTGCATGTACTCTCCAGAATCCACGTACTCACTCTCCATTCCCGATGCTACCCAAGATAAGATAACAGCCAATGAACACCAACACAACATAATGCAACAAGCAATATGATGCATGTGTGACGAAGGAAGCATGCATCACTCTACTAGTCACTTTTATATGCATTAGTTGAGTTAATTGAATTCTGCACGGAACCTAATATTAAGTTATATTGACATGCATGAATATGGCATGAATATGTGCATCACGATAAAACGACGCAAAAACATATAAAGAACGTAGAAAACGGAACCATGGATCTACCGGAAACTACAAAACAAGATATGGAGACCTACGGTTCAAATCAGCCACAAACACACTCCAATGGGCACTCCCTGGTGTTACCAGGTTGCCACATGATCAAGCAACAAAATATAAGTAGGGTAGTGCATGGGAACACACCACACCACACAAGCCTCAAATCAACACAATCATGCAATCTGTTTTCAACAGCAACATAGCAGTTTGTCTACAATATTTAAAGTAGCTACAGCCATCTAAAAGAGCCAAACAAGATATGAGACAGAAGCCATCCAAAAGCTCTACAACCCTGTGCAAGAAGCTAATGCAAAGGAATCACCCATGAGCAGATCTACACGCACTAACTTGGACAAAATATCACAGATTCTGGGACTTAGTGAAAATCTCAGATTTTCACCAGCTGCTTATGCTTTGAAGCATTTTGGCAGCCTCCAAAAGGATATTACAGGAAGTGTATAAGCATGAAATTTAACAGGGAGTTAAACAAACATAAAATCTCACAAACTTTAGTTTGTTGCATGGGCTGATTCCCAACACGGGAGCTAATTCATCCAAGACAACTCGGGAAGAAAATAACATCACATTCCCAGACTTAGTGAAAATCACAAGGTTTCATAAATCTGTCATTTTCAGCCAAGTGTCCACTTTGACAGGTCACAATAGGTGCATACAAATTCCTAAGAACAATACAAAGACCCCATGTTGTATAGGGGTTCACCCACTACCACTACATCAAGGAATCATCCTCAAAGGGTCAAGGCACCACCTAATACAAAGCACTAAACATGGCACCATGACAGAAAATAACAGTTTTATGAAGTTGCTCTAAAGTGAAATCTGATTGCACCAATGGATTCCTGGGATGATTATACTCCAAAATCACATATAATACATGGGTACTTGCATGTAACAACAAGGCACAAAGCTAGCTCGAAAAAATATCACATAGAATCCTATTAGCTACAATGACTATCATCACATGTAAAAACTAGCACACATTGCATCACCTACACATGCACATCACTAGGTCAAAACAATCTAACTAGGCATGGCATGGAAACACACACACACTCACTTACATGAGCACACACACATACAATCATGTGCACCACACACACTCATATATGCACACACACACACATGCAATCTAGGCCTCAAAATAGTAACAATACCAACACATACACTGGTGTGGAAAGAATCCACACAAATCAGTAAAAGAAATAAAAATGAAAGCAAAAAATAAAAAGGGGTTGGGTGTGGATCAAACCCACACCCTCCTTCTTACAACACAGGCACCCACACCACTCTGCTACTGCTACGACGCTTGACAGAGAAGGGGAAAGAAGCAAGTTAAGCTTCTCTGCGTTGATCTGCTACTAGAGAAAACAGGAAAAGAAAAAGGGGGCCTACGGGGGATCGAACCCACGACGCGCTGCGCGTGTCCAGGCTCGGATGCCACTGCGCTATGGGAGAGAAGCTTAACAGAGAGGGGAGCATGCTCTTTTGAGCAGCCCCTCTGAAACTAGCACAACCACGCGGAGGCCGGAACAGGGGAAACGCTTCGGCGACCATCCGGCGATCTAATCGGCCCGGCAGGCTACGGCGCGGAACACGGGGTCTATGGAGGTTCCATTCCCGAGCTAAACGTAGCAGGAGGAAACCCATGGCGGCGGCACAATGGTGCACCTAACTACGGCGACGACGGCGACAGCAGAGGACTACGGCAACGCTACGCGCATCCGGAGACTCTACGCGAGGGGAAGAGGAAGGAGGGGGAGGAGCTGCTCACCCTGGTGTGCTCGGAGAAGCGCACGCTACCGAGAAGAGGAAGAAGGGGAGGCCGCGTGCGACGACCCGAAGCTCCGCTCCGGCGATGCCGTCGTGGAGGAGGCGCCAGGGAGGGGCAGCAGCCCCGCTAGCGACGGGAATGGAACAAAGGGAGAACCCCCATCCCTGCGGACGCCGCGAGGGAGACTGTCGGTGACGAGGAGGACGGCGGGATCGAGCGGCGCTCTCTCTGAACTCTCTGAATGTCTCTGGAGCTTACCTGTAGAGGGAGAGGGAGAGAGATGGGAACGAGGTGGCGGTGGGGAGAGGAACCCTAGACGAGTGAGGATGCACTAAATAGAGGCGGATGGGACGGCCTCGACGTCCGTGAGACGACGGCGTCGAGCACTCTCTCTCTCACGCGCGGCACCCTCTCTGACGGAAAGGAGGGAAACAGGCACGACGTCACGAGGTGGAAGAGGGTCGCCGAGCGGGCCAGGCGCTAGCGAAGGAAAGAAAGAAAAGGGACGAGGCCCACGGGGAGAGGAGGGAGCCAGCCCACCCGGGTCTCTCTGAAATAAGAGATAAGAGTTTTGCTTTTAAAATAAACAACACAACAAATCAAAATACCCACAGCAACACAGGGTTTTGAAAATAAAAATAATAACACCTGGGGCATGAGGAAATTATGCCCTATTTAAATAAAATACAAATCTGATTTTTAGGATAACTAAATTATATTCCAAAACAGGGATTTAATATGTTGTTTTATCAAAACCCCAAATGACTAAGGCTTTAAAAACAACAAGTCCATTACCCCTTCATTCACAAGTTAAAACTCTGAATGTATAACATTTTTAAAACAGGTTCTAGCAAGGTTTGACACACAAGTTTAGAAATATCAAAAGGGGCTTTGCCTTGTTTGAAAATCATAGTTTGAGAAGCATTGTTTCAACCCAATGGTTTGAAAACACCACAACATCACACACTACTGAAATTCAGAAATTTGCCGTCTGCCAAGGCGGACGGCAAAGGGGGCAACCACGGACGGCAAAGGCTTTGTCGTCTGCCCCCTCATGGCAAAGTAGACGGTAAAAAAAATCCGGTGAAGAGGCTCTTTGCCGTCTGCTTTCACAAAGCGGACGGCAAAGAATCTTTGCCATGAGGGGGCAGACGGCAAAATAAGTGGGACGACATATATTGCAACGTCCCCGTTAAGTGTTAACGGCAGGCCTCCTCTCTTTGCCGTCTGCCTCCCCCCCTTTGCCATGTGGGGGCAGACGGCAAAGAGGGGAGAGAGAGGGGGCAGATTCCCTCTTTGCCGTCTGCCTCCCCCCCTTTGCCATGTGGGGGCAGACGGCAAAGAGGGGAGAGAGAGGGGGCAGATTCCCTCTTTGCCGTCTGCCTCCCCCCTTTGCCATGTGGGGGCAGACGGCAAAGAGGGGAGAGAGAGGGGGCAGATTCCCTCTTTGCCGTCTGCCTCCCCCCTTTGCCATGTGGGGGTAGACGGCAAAGAGGGGAGAGAGAGGGGGCAGATTCCCCCTTTGCCGTCTGCCTCCACCCCTTTGCCATGTGTTGGCAGACGGCAAAGAGGGGAACCAGCCCCTTTTTTATTTATTTTTTGTTATATCCAGCATTTTTAACAATAATCAGGATATATATATATATATTTGACATAAATAAATTTCTTTCCGTACTCATAACCATATTAAAATAACTTCAAGCATATATTACATCCGTACCAAACCATATATTACACCAGTTTCATCCACGTGCATACAAAGTTTCATATATTCATATACTACAATAGTTTCAATACAACCCATGGTACAAGAAATAATCTTCAAGCATTCCATCAACCAAGCTTCCCGTGAAGTGAAGGTAATCTGCAAAATGACAAATAAGAAAGTTAGAAAAATAATACTAGATGACAAATCTCCTTCTTCCTCCTTCTTCCTCCTTCTCCTTCTCCTTCTTCTTCTCCTTCTTCTCCTTCTTCTTCTCCTTCTTCTCCTTCTTCTTCTTATCCTTTTGTCCCCTTCTTCTTCTCCTCCTCCCTCTCCTCCTTCTTCTTCTCCTTTTTCCTCTTCCTTCCTTTCATTTTCCTCTTTTTCTTTTCTTGTCCCCTTCTTCGGGATAAATTGGCTAAGAATGCCTTTTTGGAGCTAATTATGTCATTTCGAGGATAATTAGCTAAGTATAGGTCATTTTTTATTAAATAGGCCATTTTGGAGCTAACTAAGCTAATTATGTCATTTCGAAGGATAATTAGCCAATTTAGCCTTTCTTGGATAAGTCTAAGCTACGTAGAAGAAGAGATAGAGAAGAAGAAGTAAAATAAGGAGGAGGAGGAGGAGGAGGAGGAGAAGAAGAAGGAAGAGGAGAAAAAGAAGAAAAGAAGAAGGAGAAGGAGAAGAAGAAGGAGAAGGAGAAGGAGGAAGAAGGAGGAAGAAGAAGGGGAAGGAGGAGCTCCTTCTCCTTCTCCTCCTTCTTCTCCTTCTTCTTCTCCTCCTCCCTCTCCTCCTTCTTCTCCTCATTTTTCCTCTTCCTTCCTTTCATTTTCCTCTTTTTCTCTTCTGGTCCCCTTCTTCGGGCTAAATTGGCTAAGAATGCCTTTTTGGAGCTAATTATGTCATTTCGAGGATAATTAGCTAAGTATAGGTCATTTTTTATTAAATAGGCCATTTTGGAGCTAACTAAGCTAATTATGTCATTTCATAGGATAATTAGCCAATTTAGCCTTTCTTGGATAAGTCTAAGCTACGTAGAAGAAGAGATAGAGAAGAAGAAGTAAAATAAGGAGGAGGAGGAGGAGGAGAAGAAGAAGGAAGAGGAGAAGAAGAAGAAAATAAGAAGGAGAAGGAGAAGAAGAAGGAGAAGGAGAAGGAGGAAGAAGGAGGAAGAAGAAGGGGAAGGAGGAGCTCCTTCTCCTTCTCCTCCTTCTTCTCCTTCTTCTTCTCCTCCTCCCTCTCCTCCTTCTTCTCCTCATTTTTCCTCTTCCTTCCTTTCATTTTTCCTCTTTTTCTCTTCTGGTCCCCTTCTTCGGGCTAAATTGGCTAAGAATGCCTTTTTGGAGCTAATTATGTCATTTCAAGGATAATTAGCTAAGTATAGGTCTTTTTTTATTAAATAGGACATTTTGGAGCTAACTAAGCTAATTATGTCATTTCGTAGGACAATTGGCTAATTTAGCCTTTCTTGGATGAGTCTAAGCTATGTAGAAGAAGAGATAGAGAAGAAGAAGTAAAATAAGGAGGAGGAGGAGGAGGAGGAGGAGGAGGAGAAGAAGAAGGAAGAGGAGAAGAAGAAGAAAAGAAGAAGGAGAAGGAGAAGAAGAAGGAGAAGGAGAAGGAGGAAGAAGGAGGAAGAAGAAGGGGAAGGAGGAGCTCCTTCTCCTTCTCCTCCTTCTTCTCCTTCTTCTTCTCCTCCCCCCTCTCCTCCTTCTTCTCCTCATTTTTCCTCTTCCTTCCTTTCATTTTTCCTCTTTTTCTCTTCTGGTCCCCTTCTTCGGCTAAATTGGCTAAGAATGCCTTTTTGGAGCTAATTATGTCATTTCGAGGATAATTAGCTAAGTATAGGTCATTTTTTATTAAATAGGACATTTTGGAGCTAAGTAAATTATTATGTCATTTCGTAGGATAATTAGCCAATTTAGCCTTTCTTGGATAAGTCTAAGCTACGTAGAAGAAGAGATAGAGAAGAAGAAGTAAAATAAGGAGGAGGAGGAGGAGGAGGAGGAGAAGAAGAAGGAAGAGGAGAAGAAGAAGAAAAGAAGAAGGAGAAGGAGAAGAAGAAGGAGAAGGAGAAGGAGGAAGAAGGAGGAAGAAGAAGGGGAAGGAGGAGCTCCTTCTCCTTCTCCTCCTTCTTCTCCTTCTTCTTCTCCTCCTCCCTCTCCTCCTTCTTCTCCTCATTTTTCCTCTTCCTTCCTTTCATTTTTCCTCTTATTCTCTTCTGGTCCCCTTCTTCGGGCTAAATTGGCTAAGAATGCCTTTTTGGAGCTAATTATGTCATTTTGAGGATAATTAGCTAAGTATAGGTCTTTTTTTATTAAATAGGACATTTTGGAGCTAACTAGGCTAATTATGTCATTTCGTAGGACAATTGGCTAATTTAGCCTTTCTTGGATGAGTCTAAGCTACGTAGAAGAAGAGATAGAGAAGAAGAAGTAAAATAAGGAGTAGGAGGAGGAGAAGAAGAAGGAAGAGGAGAAGAAGAAGAAAAGAAGAAGGAGAAGGAGAAGAAGAAGGAGAAGGAGAAGGAGGAAGAAGGAGGAAGAAGAAGGGGAAGGAGGAGCTCCTTCTCCTTCTCCTCCTTCTTCTCCTTCTTCTTCTCCTCCTCCCTCTCCTCCTTTGTCTCCTCATTTTTCCTCTTCCTTCCTTTCATTTTTCCTCTTTTTCTCTTCTGGTCCCCTTCTTCGGGCTAAATTGGCTAAGAATGCCTTTTTGGAGCTAATTATGTCATTTCGAGGATAATTAGCTAAGTATAGGTCATTTTTTATTAAATATGACATTTTGGAGCTAACTAAGCTAATTATGTCATTTCGTAGGATAATTGGCCAATTTAGCCTTTCTTGGATAAGTCTAAGCTACGTAGAAGAAGAGATAGAGAAGAAGAAGTAAAATAAGGAGGAGGAGGAGGAGAAGAAGAAGGAAGAGGAGAAGAAGAAGAAAAGAAGAAGGAGAAGGAGAAGAAGAAGGAGAAGGAGAAGGAGAAGGAGGAAGAAGGAGGAAGAAGAAGGGGACGGAGGAGCTCCTTCTCCTTCTCCTCCTTCTTCTCCTTCTTCTTCTCCTCCTCCCTCTCCTCCTTCTTCTCCTCATTTTTCCTCTTCCTTCCTTTCATTTTTCCTCTTTTTCTCTTCTGGTCCCCTTCTTCGGGCTAAATTGGCTAAGAATGCCTTTTTGGAGCTAATTATGTCATTTCGAGAATAATTAGCTAAGTATAGGTCTTTTTTTATTAAATAGGACATTTTGGAGCTAACTAAGCTAATTATGTCATTTCGTAGGACAATTGGCTAATTTAGCCTTTCTTGGATAAGTCTAAGCTACGTAGAAGAAGAGATAGAGAAGAAGAAGTAAAATAAGGAGGAGGAGGAGGAGGAGGAGGAGGAGGAGGAGGAGAACAAGGAAGAGGAGAAGAAGAAGAAAAGAAGAAGGAGAAGGAGAAGGAGAAGGAGGAAGAAGGAGGAAGAAGGGGAAGGAGGAGCTCCTTCTCCTTCTCCTCCTTCTTCTCCTTCTTCTTCTCCTCCTCCCTCTCCTCCTTCTTCTCCTCATTTTTCCTCTTCCTTCCTTTCATTTTTCCTCTTTTTCTCTTCTGGTCCCCTTCTTCGGGCTAAATTGGCTAAGAATTCCTTTTTGGAGCTAATTATGTCATTTCGAGGATAATTAGCTAAGTATAGGTCATTTTTTATTAAATAGGACATTTTGGAGCTAACTAAGCTAATTATGTCATTTCGTAGGATAATTAGCCAATTTAGCCTTTCTTGGATAAGTCTAAGCTACGTAGAAGAAGAGATAGAGAAGAAGAAGTAAAATAAGGAGGAGGAGGAGGAGGAGGAGGAGAAGAAGAAGGAAGAGGAGAAGAAGAAGAAAAGAAGAAGGAGAAGAAGAAGAAGAAGGAGAAGGAGAAGGAGGAAGAAGGAGGAAGAAGAAGGGGAAGGAGGAGCTCCTTCTCCTTCTCCTCCTTCTTCTCCTTCTTCTTCTCCTCCTCCCTCTCCTCCTTCTTCTCCTCATTTTTCCTCTTCCTTCCTTTCATTTTTCCTCTTTTTCTCTTCTGGTCCCCTTCTTCGGGCTAAATTGGCTAAGAATGCCTTTTTGGAGCTAATTATGTCATTTCGAGGATAATTAGCTAAGTATAGGTCTTTTTTATTAAATAGGACATTTTGGAGCTAACTAAGCTAATTATGTCATTTCGTAGGACAATTGGCTAATTTAGCCTTTCTTGGATGAGTCTAAGCTATGTAGAAGAAGAGATAGAGAAGAAGAAGTAAAATAAGGAGGAGGAGGAGGAGGAGGAGGAGGAGGAGGAGAAGAAGAAGGAAGAGGAGAAGAAGAAGAAAAGAAGAAGGAGAAGGAGAAGAAGAAGCAGAAGGAGAAGGAGGAAGAAGGAGGAAGAAGAAGGGGAAGGAGGAGCTCCTTCTCCTTCTCCTCCTTCTTCTCCTTCTTCTTCTCCTCCTCCCTCTCCTCCTTCTTCTCCTCATTTTTCCTCTTCCTTCCTTTCATTTTTCCTCTTTTTCTCTTCTGGTCCCCTTCTTCGGGCTAAATTGGCTAAGAATGCCTTTTTGGAGCTAATTATGTCATTTCGAGGATAATTAGCTAAGTATAGGTCTTTTTTTATTAAATAGGACATTTTGGAGCTAACTAAGCTAATTATGTCATTTCGTAGGACAATTGGCTAATTTAGCCTTTCTTGGATGAGTCTAAGCTACGTAGAAGAAGAGATAGAGAAGAAGAAGTAAAATAAGGAGGAGGAGGAGGAGGAGAAGAAGAAGAAGAAGGAAGAGGAGAAGAAGAAGAAAACAAGAAGGAGAAGGAGAAGAAGAAGGAGAAGGAGAAGGAGGAAGAAGAAGGAGTAGGAGGAGCTCCTTCTCCTTCTCCTCCTTCTTCTCCTTCTTCTCCTTCTTCTTCTCCTCCTCCCTCTCCTCCTTCTTCTCCTCATTTTTCCTCTTCCCTCCTTTCATTTTTCCTCCTTTTCTCTTCTTGTCCCCTTCTTCGGGCTAAATTGGCTAAGAATGCCTTTTTGGAGCTAATTATGTCATTTCGAGGATAATTAGCTAAGTATAGGTCATTTTTTATTAAATAGGCCATTTTGGAGCTAACTAAGCTAATTATGTCATTAGATGGAAGTCTAGCTATTTTGGAGCTAACTAAGCTAATTATGTCATTAGATGGAAGTCTAGCTATTTTTTATTAAAACACTAGAAATAACATACCTAAGTTAGGGTGAAGCACGGTGGTTCTGGCTTGTTTCACCTGGAGAAGGCTGCCCTGGAGAAGGCTCGACTGTAGAAGGGTCGTGCGATGCGTTTCGGGACATATTCTGCACCAAACATCGTTTGCAATGTGTAGTTAGCATGAGGACACTCTTAAGATCACTCCACTGAAATGAAACTCACCGTCCCCGCCACGTTAATGACTGGCATCGGCGGAGGGACTTGGCCGTTCTTCTCGCACATAGACTGTACATTTGGTTTCGACAAGTCAAACTTTTTATTTATTAATGAAACGGACATTCAAATGCAAGATTTGAAATAACATGAAGAAGAAACTTACCACGAAGAGCTCGTATATGGCCCTGGTAGACGCTTCATTCCGTGCCCTCTCCGCCTCCACCAATGCAGTCGCCCTCTCCTCCAGCTCCCTAATTTCCTTATCCTTCTCCGCCATAGCCGCCTGCATTGCCGCTCTCTCTTTCTGAATAGCAGCGTGCAACACAACTCATTGTTAGCAATGTAATCATATTGGTTCCAACGCACAACATAATGCGGAAAGATAGTTGAGTCCATTAAACTAACCTCGATGGCGAGCTCGACTGGCCGTGGACGACGTGTTATCTCCGGACAAGAGCTCGTTTGGCGTGCCTTTATCTGCCGGAGAGTGCTAGGACAACGTATAAGGCCGTCTCCAATGGCGATCGAGCCATGGGGCCTCCCGTTGCCAGCTATCATCACCATCTCTGGATCAATAGGCCCCTCGCTCGGGTTAAAGTCCTCCCCTTTCCTCGCCTTCCCGTGATCTCTATACTTCACGATCTTGTCGTGGGAGGAGATGTTGGTGAAGTTTTCTGGATGCTCGAGGTCAGACTCACAGAATGCCTTGACCTTCTTGTACGAGGCAGTATGGGCCATCGCATACAGGTCGTACATCTATGGCGCCTCCGTCTTATTGTGACGCGCCTAAAAGAGAGAGAGCAGAAAATTGTATTGGTAAAGGGCTCAAGATAGCATTAAGAATGAATTGCATGAGGCATGAAGCAAACCACATACCCAGTTCTCGCCAAATTGGATTAAGTTGACGCTCCCTTGATGGTGTGGCACGCCAACCATTTTGCCACGCCTCTCCTTGGCGTTGTTGTGGCTGGTCTCCCACGTTTCGGAGCACCACTGCTCCACCAAGGCCTCCCAACAATCCATCTTATCCACACACCATCTAGGGGGCACCTAAGTTAATAAAGAGAAATTTGAGTGCGTAAGAACCAAATCAAGGAAACTAACTACAAAGCCTTAATAATATGTAATTACCTTCATGTAATGCTCCTTCTCCATCTTAGCATCATGGCACTTCGCCTTATCAATCCTAATACGCCGCGTGGCATAGTAGTCTCGAACAGCCTGCACCCGAGCCTCGTGCCGGAAGTTTTGAAGTAGGCGGCGACATTCGGTTTCGATAACCTTTGCCGCGTCGTCCTCGTATCCCTCCTCACACCTGTAGAAGGTCTGCAAACGAGACAACACCGATTAGTACAATAAATAGCTATGGTTAATTTATAATTGTGTGAAAGAGAAATTACCCAGAACTTTCGGATCACCATGTCCGCCCTCGTGGCACACAAAACACCGTCGATCTCCACCTCCGGCGGGGTCGGGGCACCCAAGTAGTGCTCCCAGGTCATCCCTACCTCTCGCTCCCGACCGGGCAACGTAACAAACCCTGGGAAGTTTTGACGGCAAAGAACACCGAGGACGCTGTTGGGCTTGCGGACACCCTTGGCAACAATCCAACCCCTACAGTATGACAAATTAAAGCCAAAACATTAGATATTTGAGAAAACGCGAAGGCAAAAGGTTAAATAAGAGTAAATTAACTTACTTGTCCCCATTTGGCCTAATCGAGCACCTCTGCTCGGGGGTCGCTGGCACGAGCGGGAGCCCCGAACTACCACGCTGGTAGACGGTATCCCCCTCACCCAGCTCCTCGTCGCTACGAGCATGGCCAGTTGGCTCTGGCCAGGGATCCCACTGGGTCTCTTGGGACGTACCCTCATCCCTGCTGTGCTCCGCAGTCGTGTGGAAGGAAGCCTTTGGGACACGAGTCTCGTGGGTCAAAGGCTCGTCGACCTGAGGCTCGTCGACCCAAGGCTCGTGAACCGGAGACCGTGTAGCCTCCACCTCATACGAATCCACCCTAGAAGTCCTCCTGTGCTCAGGTGAATCAACTTGGGGTGGTGGCGGAGACCGTGTAGCCCTACCTCTCCCGCGGCCACGTGTACCTTTAGTACAACATAAATACCAACATGAGTAATAAAATGTATATAAATACCAATATGCATACAACATGAGTACAACATAAATACCAACATGAATACAACGTGTACCTTTAGTGCCTCTCGGCTTCGCGGGTGGTCGACCTCCTCTCACGGGGGCCGCTCCTTGCATAGTAGAGAGAAACACTCTCCGAAGAGGCGAGGCAGGAATGGAAGTACCCATCCCATCACCCGCCGACGAAGAAGCAGCCGCGGCATGCTTTCGACCCTTTCCCACCATCTTTCAACACCTGTCATGACAAAGAGTAAATGAAATTAGTACAACATAAATACCAACATGACTAATAAAAATTGAATACCTAACATGAACTCAAAATTTATATATAGTATAATAGTTGAATACCTGACATGAACTAATAACAATCGTCCTCGTCTATATATGCTTCGGGGTCAATAAATGCATCATGATCATCACTATCATCAATAAATGCATCATCATCATCACTATCTAGAAGAACATGTGGAAGGCCACCATTATGTAATCGGTCAAGAAGTGACAGGTCATCCGCAGCAGTAACCTCTTCTTCTTCCAGCTCTTCCTCTTCGGGCTCAGGGGTTAAGACGGATTCACTGTCGCTGTCTACTTCAATGTTCTGGGGTGAAGTAGAGCGGTTCTTGAAACGTTTCTTGGACATACGTGTTTCTTGGAAGAATTCTCCTTCATATGTGTTTGGGTTAATGTGAGGTTCGTAATCCTCTTCATTGAGGGTAGGTGGTCTAAAATGTGGTGGCACTTCATAAACGACATCCCAACCTTTGAGATTTGGATCAGTTTGGCAGGCCCACGGTAGATAGAAAACTTGTGTCGCCTGTTGAGCCGTAATATAGACATCGGGAACATCTAAGTGGGTGTTTTGGTTGATTTCGACTAGTCCTATATGTTCATGAGTCCTTCTAGTCTCCCTCGGCTCAAACCAATAACATTTGAAGACTACGACGGTCGGTGGGTTTTCACCATAGAATAGAAGTTCATAAATTGCTTCAACCCTTCCATAATACTCGGTGTCTCCTTCGCCGATAGCAGAGATAGAACAATTTGTAGTCTTTAGGTCGGGCATAGATAGCTCTTTGCCAAAGGTACGAAAGTGATACCCGTTGATGTTGTATTTGTCAAATGAACGGACCTTATAGTCAAAACCATTAGCGACTTGTCTCAACTCGGCGTCCATAGACTCTGCATCAGCCTACAAGTTTAATACGAAAGAATGGATGCATTAGCCGCAAATTAGACCAATAAGTCAAATGGGCCCTTAATGGTAATTAATTACCCTTTGTTTGAACCAAGAGATGAAACCAGGATAGTCGCCTCCATGCTTTGCGAGAAGCTCATACTCTTCGACGGAATCCTTTTCGATGACCGCTCCATCCGAGAATTCGGCGACGTATCGACTATATCAATATCCGGGAATAAGAGTCGTTCAAAGCAATTAGAAGTTGCGGAACAATAAATTACCGAGAACTTACTCGATGTACGGCCACACTTCTGTTAGGTTGGTGAAGATATACAATGAAATGGTCCGCCATTCTTCGACATCCAACGATTTCCCTTTCAAAGCACCGGATGGTGCGAGCTTACCTTTGAATAGGCTGAGGTTGGATCGAACTTTTTCTCGATCGCCATCATTGTACCGAGGCTTCGGGTTATGCAAATGATAATTTTTGGCTTCGTAGTGTGCTGTCACGAAGTTTGTCGCCTCCTAAGTAATGAATGCCTCGGCCATCGATGCTTCAATTCTACGTTTATTTTTACACTTAGCTCGAAGCGTCTTCTGCATCCTCTCAGTTGAGTAGCACCATCGATTTTGAACGGGCCCCCCCATTCTTGCCTCGGTCGGGAGATGCAAAATCAAATGTTGCATTGGATTAAAGAAGCCCGGTGGAAAGATCTTTTCTAATTTGCAGACCAACTCCGGCGCCAACTCTTCCATTTCATCTAGCACGCCAGGCGATAGTTCTTTCGCACAAAGAGAACGGAAGAAATAGCTCAGCTCTGCCAGTACTAGCCATTCATCCTCAGGGATAAAGCCACGCAACATCACCGGCATTACCCGCTCAATCCATATGTGCCAATCATGACTCTTGAGCCCAAATATTTTCAATTTCTCAAGACTTGCTCCCTTCTTTAGATTCGCAGCATACCCATCGGGGAACATCAACCGCATTTTCACCCACGATAGCATTTCCCTCATAGCTGGCCTTTCAAGATTGAACCATGCCTTTGGCTTCGCTATGCTTTTCTTTCCTTTCCGTTGTCGCAAGTTTTGCAACGGTCTATCACATAGAGCCTCCAGGTCGATTCTAGCCTTAGGATTATCTTTTGACTTCCCCTCTATGCCGAACAATGTACCAAAAATGGCCTCCGCAATATTCTTTTCAGTGTGCATCACGTCAATGTTGTGTGGGCAAAGGAGGTCTTTGAAGTAAGGGAGATCCCATAAGCATGACTTGTGAGTCCAGGCGTGTTCCGTATTATACCCTTTGAAGTATCCTGGACGCAAAGGATCGGGCTCGAGACCGTTTAACTGATCAAGGGTCTGTTGGCCTGTCAACGCAGCTGGTGCAGTGTTTTTGACAACTCTACCTTTGATGAAATTCTTCTTGTCTTTTCTGAACTTATGGTCAGGATCCAGGAATTGTCTATGCATGTCGAAGCAAGAATACTTGCAACCAGCCTGCAGCCAACGGAACTGAAGAGCTGCCTTGCATGTGGTGCACGGGAACCTTCCATGCACACACAAGCCAGCGAATAGCGCAAACGCCGGATAATCATGCGTCGAGTACATGTACCACACATGCATTTTGGAATTTGTTTTGGTAGCCGCGTCGTAGGTCTTGATCCCATTATCCCAGGCTTCTTGCAACTCATCCTTAAGCGGCTGCATGTACACATTCATATTCTTCCCCGAATAGTTGGGCCCTGGAATTATCAACGTCAGGAAAATGTTCTTTCTTTTCATAATCTCTCCGGGTGGCAAATTTAGTGGAATGACAAATACAGGCCAGCAATTGTATTGTGCTGCCGTCATACCATACACATTGAACCCATCCGTGCTGATGGCAACTCTAGGTTGCCTTGGATCTTCCGATTTATCCTTATGTAATGCATCGAAGTGCCTCCACGCAAAACCATCTGAAGTGTGTACCAGCATCTTGTTCCCATCCGCATCTAGTTCGGTTCTTTTGCCTAATTTGTGCCATGTCATCTGTCTGGCCGTCTCTTCGACCATGAAAAGACGTTGAAGTCTTGGTACGATTGGCAGATATCGAAGAACACTAATGGGGATTTTGGTCTGATTCTTCTCACCCATGTCGTTGTCTACCACAATATACCTGGAAGAATTGCAAATGGGGCAATAGTTCAAGGCCGCATACTCAAGCCTAAATAAGGCACATCCATTCTCATAGGCATGTATGTTCTCATAGGGCATCTTAAGTACACGGAGGATTTTCTCTGACTGGTACAGGTTTGCAGGCAGTACATGGCCTTTGGGTAGAAAGCGTCCAAATATCGTCATCATCGCGTCGTAGCATTCTCTGCCTAGGTTGAATTGAGCCTTCAGAGCCATTACTTGCGCGATGGCATCCAGCTGACAAAGCTCAGTCTGCTCGTGGAGAGGACGTTTTGAAGACTCCAGCATTTCATAGAAGGCCTTTGCAGATTCCTCCATCTCATCGTCCGAATCCCGAGCATCATCAAAGTCTTGCACCATGTCTTCAATCTCGGTACCATGCTCGTCGGTGCGACGACGAATCACCTCAGCTCTGGCACGTTGGTCAGACTCACCATGAAAAGTCCACACCGTATAATTAGGCGTAAAACCCCACTTCTGCAAGTGTTTACCCATTTCAAACTTTGTCTGCTTTTTCCAGTTGTCGCAGTTGGGACAGGGGCACCATGTTTTTTGCTGGCCATTTGCAAATGCGGCTCTCACAAACCCCCTGGTTTTTGTTAACCATTCATGGGTCATGTCTTTCTGACTAGGGTGACCAGTGTACATCCAAGCACGATCACTCATGTTGCCTAGCTACCTATGGGGGCACAAGAAATAAATACATAATTCATCATCTATATTCATACGCTAATCAAGTTTGTCAGTTTTATTACGTCCATGCAACCTACACGCTAATAGGTAAAGATAGGTCATAATCCCACCCGAGTATGTGTAGACTGGGTTCGTTTTCCCATGCTCTGCTCCAGATGCGACGCAGAATTTCGGCAGCACCTCCCCGCTTTTCTCCTGATACACGTCTCGGCAATAAGCAGAGAGGATGTGTACCCGGAGAACAACAGGGGAGGCACTGACGAAATTCCGCATCGGATCCGGAGCACAGCATACGGGAAAACAAACCCAATCTACACATACTCGGGCTGTCCATGGATAATGTTGGACAATTCGAAAGGATGGCGGTTATAAATATGCAAAGAAATGCATATTTATAGATGTCGCCCTTTCGAACGGGAGACGCATACTGGTCACGCATACTCATGATTGAAGAAACCTATAGCTAGCAAGTTTCATCGGCACGAAGACCGGGACAGAGCAAATTAAGGGGGTAGGAGGAGAAGTCATTTGTGCTCACCAACAAACGCAAGGGCGGAGCTCGTCCAACGCACGTGGAGGTCGTCGAGCAACTGCGCATTGAAATTCACCCGATCAACACAAATACGATTTTTATAATTAACATGATCGGAAAATATGTGACCTAACTCATAATTTACAAAACTATGACCCCGTGGGCCTCTGGAAGGCCGAAAAGCACCTTCTCGTTCAAAAGAAGGCAGAAGAGGTGTCGGGGGTCGGGGCTTAGTGGCGTCGGGAGTCAGTGCCGTCGAGGGTCGGTGGCATCGGGGGTCGGGGGGTTAGTGGCGTCGGTTGTGGGGGGTCAGTGGCGTCGGGGGTCCAGGGTCAGTGGCGTCGGGGGTCCAGGGTCAGTGACGTCGGGTGTCAGTGGCGTCGAGGGTCGGGGGTTGGTGGCGTCGAGCGTCGGGGGTCGGGAGTCATGGCCGAGGGTCTGGGTCGGGGGCAGTGGCGTCGGGGGTCGAGGGTTAGTGGCGTCGGGGGTCAGTGGCGTCGGGGGTCGAGGGTCGGGGGTCAGTGGCGTCGGAGGTCGATGGTCGGGGGTCAGTGGCGTCGGGCGTCAGGGGTCGGGGGTCGAGGGTCAGTTTCGGGGTGTCGGGGTTCCCTTTTCCTCTTCTTTCTTCTTCTCCTCTCTCCTCTTTTTCTTCTTCTTCTTCTTCTTCTTCTTCTTCTTTCTCCTCCTACTCCCCCTCCTCTTTTTCTCCTTCTATTCTTTTTCTTCTTCTTCTTCTTCTTCTTCTTCTTCTTCTTCTTCTTCTTCTTCTTCTTCTTCTTTCTCCTCCTCTTTCTCCTCCTCCTCCTCTCCTCTTCTTCTTCTTCTTCTTCTTCTTCTTCTTCTTCTTCTTCTTTCTCCTCCTCCTCCTCCTCTTCTTCTTCTTCTTCTTCTTCTCCTGCTTTTTTTCCTTCTGCTTTTTTTCTTCTAACCTAACTAACTAACCTAATTAGCCTAATAATCTAACCAAATAAACTAACTAAATTACCCTATATATAATAAAAAAACTAACCTAATAAACTAACTAAAGTAATTAACTTTTTTAAAAAGAAAAACAGGAAAAACTCACCGACAGGGGGCGGCGGCAGGGGGCGGCGGCGGCAGGGGGCGCGCGGCTGGGGGCGTCGGCGGCAGGGGGCGGCGACGGCAGGGGGCGGCGACGGCAGGTGGCGCGGGCGCGCGGCAGGGGGCGGTGGCGGCAGGGGGCGGCGGCAGGGGGCGGCGGCGGCAGGGGGCGCGCCGCAGGGGAGGTGCCCTCTCGGGGAGGGGATCCCACGGGGAGGGGGTCGCCGGGGGGTGGGCTCGCCGGGGGGGTGGGCTCGCCGCGGGGAGGGGGTCGCCGCCGTGGAGAGAGAGAGTGGTCGGGGTGAGAGAGAGAGAGACAGTGAGCGAGGGGGGGGGGGTAACGGCCGTTATAGGGCTGCCCCTTTGCCGTCCGCCCCCCGACGGCAAAGGGCCGTATGGCAGACGGAAAGGGACGTATGGCAGACGGCAAAGGCCCGCGGACGGCAAAGGCCCCCGGATTTCGGACACGGCAGGCATGGGACCCACGCGTCCCCTTTGCCGTCTGCCCTCGGGCTCTTTGCCGTCTGCTGGCAGACGGCAAAGGAACCACACATGGCAAATAGTATTTTTGCCATGTGTCAGTTCTTTGCTGTCTGTATTGTGTCAACTGATGGCAAAGAGGTTCTTTGCCGTCAGCCAGCAGACGGTAAAGAACTGGCTGACGGCAAATTTCTGGATTCCAGTAGTGACATGTCTACAAGCAAGCTATCAAACAAGATGGAACAACTACCAACACACCAGAGTGAAAGCAAAACAAATGAAATGGATGATGGCATGATGCAAAGATGATGACATGAAATGATCCACATGAAATGATGACTTTATAACAACCACAACATGGTTCCACAAAAGGAAAGGATCCCAAAATGGCAAGGATTACATCTGGGGCATTACAAACTCTCCCACACTACAAGAAGATCTCGACCCGAGATCTAGGACTGAAAGAACTCTGGAAATTCAGAACGGAGGTGATACTCGCGCTCCCAAGTGGCCTCTTTATCGGAATGATGTGACCATTGCACCTTGAGAAACTTGATTGACTTATTGCGGGTCTTGCGCTGAGTTGTCTCAAGAACTGCAATTGGATGCTCACGATAGGATAGGTCGGGTTGAAGGTCGATATCCTGAAGATAAATTGTGCGCTCGGGAGTCTCGAAGCATCTCCGGAGCTGAGAGACATGGAACACGTCATGCACATTTGCGAAGTTTGAAGGGAGCTCTAATTGATATGCAAGGTCGCCTCTCTTGCCAACAATTCTGAAATGCCCAACAAAACGAGGAGCAAGTTTCCCTTTGATGCCAAAGCGCTGAGTGCCCTTCATAGGAGACACTTTAAGATAGACAAAGTCATCGAGCTCATAAGACATGTCATGATGCTTGCTATCGTAGTAGCTCTTCTGACGGGACTACGCTGCTTTGAGATTATCCCGAATGACACGACACATCACTTCAGCTTCTTCAATCATGTCATTCCCAAGAATCTGACGCTCACCAGTCTCTGACCAATTGAGCGGGGTACGGCACTTCCTGCCATAGAGAATCTCGAACAGAGCTTTTCCTGAACTTGCCTGATAGTTGTTGTTATATGAAAACTCAGCAAAAGGTAGGCAGTCTTCCCACTTCATGCCAAAGGAAATGACACAGGCTCTTAGCATATCCTCGAGGACCTGATTGACACTCTCAACTTGCCCACTAGTTTGAGGATGAAAGGTTGTACTGAATCGAATCTTAGTACCCATGGCAGACTGAAATGAATCCCAAAATTGGAAGTAAAGATGCTTCCTCGATCCGAAGAGATCTGAATTGGAACACCATGCAATGAGACTACCCTTGACGTATACAGCTTTGCAAGCTGAGCTGCCGAGATAGTCTCCTTGACTGGAAGGAAATGAGCGACTTTGCTCAACTTGTCGATGACGACGAAGATGGCATCGTTACCCTTCTTGGACTTCAGAAACCCGGTGATGAAATCCATCTCAATATGGCCGAACTTCCACTCGGGAATGGGCAATGGATGCAAAAGACCTGCTGGACGTTGATGCTCTACTTTCACCCTTCGACATACATCACATTCATTTACGAACTCAGCAATCTCACGCTTCATGCGAGTCCACCAGAAGATCTGTTTCAAATCCTGATACATCTTGGAACTTCCTGGATGTATCGAGAGAAGAGAGTTATGAGCTTCTTCCATGATAACCTTTCTAAGATCCCCTTTCGGAACGACAAGGCGATCCTCAAAGAACAATGTATCTCTGGCATCAACACTGAAGCACTTATATTTGGGAACTCCCTTTGCCAAGCCAATCTTAACTTTCTTCACCATTGCATCAAGAAGTTGAGCTTGTCGGACCTGGTCTTCCAAGGTAGGAGAAATCTGAAGATTAGCAAGAAATCCCTGAGGTACTAACTGAAGGTTGAGCTTTCTGAAAGATTCACAAAGGTCAGGCTGGAGAGGCTTCAGAATGAGACTGTTGCAGTAAGCCTTCCTGCTCAAGGCATCTGCGACGACATTAGCTTTGCCTGGAGTGTACTCAACGCTCGGATTAATCTTGGAGCATTTCCACCCAACGAGTTTGCCGAAGATTGAGGTTAGGCTGGGTGAAGATGTACTTGAGACTCTTGTGATCGGTGAACACTTCAACCTTTCTCTCCAACAAGAGGTGTCTCCAAGTCATCAGAGCATGTACCACTGCCGCCAACTCAAGATCATGAGTGGGGTAATTCTTCTCACTTGGCTTCAACTACCTCGAGGTATAATCTACCACTTTTTTGTCTTGCATCAACACTGCACCAAGACCTTGAAGAGAGGCATCGCAGAACACTTGATAAGGTTTGGAATCATCAGGAGGAACCAAGACTAGAGTAGAAGTGAGATTCTCTTTGAGTGTGTCGAAAGCCAACTGACACTCTGGAGACCAGACATACTTCACACCCTTCTGAATAAGACTTGAGAGAGGCTTGGCAATCTTGGAGAAATTCTCAATGAATCTTCTGCAATAGCTTGCAAGCCCGAGAAAGCTTCGAAGCTGCTTCACATTTTGCGAAGGTTCCCACTCAACAATGGCCTGCACCTTCGACGGATCAACTTTGATGCCCTCGGCAGAGATGATGTGCCCAAGGTAGACAACTTCCTTCAACCAGAACTCACATTTGGAAAACTTAGCATAGAACTTATGCTCTCTTAGCTTATCAAGCACAAGCCTGAGATGTTCTTCATGCTCTTCCTCAGTTTCCGAAAAGAACAGAATATCATCAAGATACAACAAGATGAATTCATGCTTGAATGGGGAGAAGATATAATTCATCATCCGATAGAAGGTCGGTGGAGCATTGGCCAGACCGAAAGACATCATCGTGTACTCATACGAGCCAAAGCTTGTTTTGAAAGAAGTCTTTGGAATGTCCTCTTCGCGAATGCGAATCTGATGATAACCCATCCTGAGATCAAGCTTCAAGAAGATCTTAGCCTCTTTCAATTGCTCAAACAACTCATTGATGTTAGGAAGTGGATACTTGTTTTTATCGTCTTCTATTCAATGGACGGTAATCGACACAGAGTCGTTTCGTACCATCCTTCTTCTTGACGAAAAGAACTCCACAGCCCCAAGGAGATGAGCTTGGTCTGGTCAAACCCAGACGCTCTTGCTCATCAAGTTATTTCTTCAGCTCCTTCAGCTCTTCTGGACCCAGTTTGTACGGCCGCTTACACACAGGCTCAGTACCCGGTTCAAGCTCAATTACGAACTCAACTGCTCGGTGTGGAGGCATTCTTGGCAGTTCTTCCGGAAAAACATCTTCATACTCGCAGACCACTGGGACTTGGGAAATTGGAGAGATCTCACCCTTCTCATTCAAGGAAGACAGACGGATCGTGTCATCACGCGCTGCAAAGATAATCACGTCCTTCGAAGAATGAGTTAGCTTCACTTCTTTAGCTTCACAATCAATAGATTCCTTGTTCATAGCCAACCAATTCATTCCGAGGATCAAATCAATATCAGAGTTGCCAAGGTCAATAGGCCCATCTTGACAGAAACATCTGGAACCATCATATGAGAACTCATACGCATTCCCGGAGAAACCACGCGAAAGGACTATCCAAATGAATTGCGGGAATGCCATGCTTAGCAATAAAAGGCCTAGAAATGAATGAATGTGATGCACCAGAATCAAATAAAACCTTAGCAGGAATATCATTTACTAAGAGATTACCCATAATCACGTCTGAGGAGTTTTCTGCTTCAGCTGCATTCACCATATTAACTCTCGCAGACCTGGTGACGGGGATATAGCCCTAGGGTAGGGTCATAGGTCTGACCAATACGTCCTACCCAGGGGCACCTCATTATTAGTTTAAGGACTACAAGGGAAATTCCTACTGGATCGTGACAACATCTAATCCACTCGGTACGGATCCACTCAGACAAGTACATTCCATCCACTCGGATGACAGTCAACCACTCGGCCGTATGACTCACTCAGTCATGCAAATACCAACAGTCGGCAAGACATCTGTAGTGGGCTGACATTATGGCATCAATGCCCCATCTTGTAACACAAGAGGTGAGGAGGTGGCGCACTCTATATAAGCCACCCCCCTCCACATAGCTAGGGAAACTTCTCCCCCTTGGGCTCATTCTTTCCCTAGAGCTCTAGCTCTCTCTCTATACCATGTAACTCATGTCCATGACAGATAAAATAAAGCCTCTCCGGAGCACGAGACGTAGGGTTGTTATCTCCACTGTGAGAGGCCCGAACTCGCTAAAACCACCATGTCACCCATGTGCATCTTGATAGATCATGCTCCGTTATCTTACCTCCTTTCTATTGTCGGAATCGTTACCACGACAGTTGGCGCCCACCGTGGGGCATGGCGTCTATCGAGCTATGATGCAAATGGTTTTTTGTTCAATCTTTGGCAGCAGATCGACGACAATCGCGAGAGAGATCGTCTGTTGGAATTCCGACAATCGCGCCATTCAAAAGGATGAGGGAGGTATCCATTTCATATATTTGTTTTGCAATAAATTATTTAACAATGAGTTTGTCTTTTCCTCCTGTAGGATCAGACACATCAATATAATACATGAATCATTCATGAAGAAGAGAAAAAGGGACATGGACAAATCATTCCCCATGTTTCTTGCCTTCTCACGGGATCATCATCAGTGATGGCCGCAAAAAGGCCACTGACGCGGTCATCCCTTCGTCTTCAGCCTCGTATACGACGCCGTCGAGCCGTCACGGCCATCGACGCCGTCCGCCCGTCTCCATCTTCGGTGCCCGGTCCGGCCCGCTCCACCAGTGTCGAAGTGTGAGTCCGACTGGCACACAGCTCCGGCTCCGCGACAGTGAAGCATCTGCCTTACCCTTGGCTGCGCCGGCACACATCACCGGCGCCTGGACTGCGGCCTGCCTCTCGTCCTCGTCGTCGCCTCTCAGCTGCGGACTGGTTCCGGCCAGATCGGCAGTTTCCACCGCAGCAGAGCTTTCCGGACTCCAGGCTGCCTCTACAAGTCTCCTAATTTAAATTCCGTTTGAGAAGCTGACTACAGGTCATCTCCAGCGACGTCGCCTGATCCAGATCGCTGGACTTAAACGAATAGTGGACCTCCCATGATTTGGCAATAAACGAGATGCATGAAGATAAATGGCTCGTGGAAGAAGGAAACTTCCATTGCAATGAGTAGCGCGGCTTGAAATCTTGCTTAATTAGCGCTGCTAAGCGTTAACGCCTTTTGCATGCAGGTCCTAAACGTGTGCAGTTCCTTCAATGCGTTGGTCAAGGTCGCGGGGTCATGTTTGCATGCAAGGCTGGAAGCCGAATAGAGCTGCCCACCTCCAACGAGCAGGTTCCACGTCCGATGCTACCTGAACGCCTCTGTGCGCCATTCTTGACGACATCCTAGACTCGATCACTCCGCGTGCCGTCCCTTGGTCGGGGGCCTCCACGACAACATTCTTGACTCGGCTATCCACGTCTTCGTCACTCGGCCGCCCCAGGCGTCACCATTATGAGAGATGCTTCTACAACACTCAGACACCCCGCAGGTCGCCGCTCCAAGGGATGCTTCTACAGTACTTAGACGCCCCGCGCGTCGCGACTCCGACGGATGCTTCTACAGCACTCTGACACCCCGCGCATCCCATTCCCATGGATGCTTCTAGAATACTCACACGCCCCGCGCGTCGCCACTCTATTGGATGCGTCGTCATCACTCGGCCGCCCCATGCATCGTCACTCGACTGGACGCTCCTTCGTCACTCGGCCGCTCCTGTGCCATCAAACAACTAAGTCATTCTTCATATGTTGCATTCAATTGAATAGTTGTTTCTGCATCACCGAGTGTCGAGGAAGTCGCACATGACGTTCACTTGGAGGCCACGCCACCGAGTGTACCTCCGTGCTCGGTTGTTTATTTTTATGTGAGAACACTTCAATTTCGCTTTGTTTGGGTCCAGTACTCAAACAAGTTCAGTCGGATCCTGCACTCTGTTAGACCCTTGTTGATCCCGAACCAACAAGAACCTAGCGCACCCAGCGGGTGTCAATGGGTGTTATTTACACAAATTATTTTAGCAAACTCATATTACTTTGATAATTTTTTATGTTGGTTTGTGCTATTTTTCATACACAGGTTACGCGATCACTCGACGCATCTGTGCGCCATCTTCGTCGCTACTCAAGCTCGGTCACCGCAACGATCATTCGTGCGTTTTCACGTCTTCGGAAGCCCCTTCGATGACGTAGTGGACACGGCCGCCCCGCGTGCCGTCAGTGGGTCGGACGCCTCCTCGACATACACCACTTGGCCGCCCCGCGCGTTGCCACTCAGCCGGACTCATCTACCTCACTCGGATGCCCCGAGCATCGCCACTCCGTGTGGCACGTCTTCATCATTCGGCTGCCCCGCGCGCCACCGCTTAGCTTAGCTGTGATTCTGTATCGCCTAAGTTAAAAACAACTCCGAGTGCGGACATGCTCCACACTCGGGGGCTTAGCTGCGACTCTGTATCGCCTAAGTTAAAAAACAACTCCGAGTGCGGACATGCTCCACACTCGGGGACTTAGCTGCGACTCTGTATCGCCTAAGTTAAAAAAAACTCTGAGTGCGGACATGGTCCACACTCGGGGACTTAGTTGAGACTCCGTATTGCCTAAGTTAAAAACAACTTTGAGTGCGGACATGCTCCACACTCGGGGACTTAGCTGCGACTCCGTATCGCCTAAGTTAAAAACAACTCTGAGTGCGGACATGCTCCACACTCGGGGACTTAGCTGCGACTCCGTATCGCCTAAGTTAAAAACAACTCTGAGTGCGGACATGCTCCACACTCGAGGACTTAGCTGCGACTCCGTATTGCCTATGTTAAAAACAACTCCGAGTGCGGACATGCTCCAAACTCGCGGGCTTAGCTGCGACTCCGTATCGCCTAAGTTAAAAACAACTCCGAGTGCGGACATGCTCCACACTCGGAGGCTTAGCTACGACTCCGTATCGCCTAAGTTAAAAACAACTCCGAGTGCGGACATGCTCCACACTCGGGGACTTAGCTGCGACTCCGTATCGCCAAAGTTAAAAACAACTCCGAGTACGGACATGCTCCACACTCGGGGACTTAGCTGCGACTCGGTATCGCCTAAGTTAAAAACAACTTCGAGTGCGGACATGCTCCACACTCGGGGGCTTAGCTGCGACTCTGTATCGCCTAAGTTAAAAACAACTCCGAGTGCGGACATGCTCCACACTCGGGGGCTTAGCTGTGACTCCGTATCGCCTAAGTTAAAAACAACTCCGAGTGCGGACATGCTCCACACTCGAGGACTTAGCTGCGACTCCGTATCGCCTAAGTTAAAAACAACTCCGAGTGTGGACATGCTCCACACTCGGGGACTTAGTTGCGACTCCGTATTGCCTAAGTTAAAAACAACTCCGAGTGCGGACATGCTCCACACTCAGGGGCTTAGCTGCGACTCCGTATCGCCTAAGTTAAAAACAACTCCGAGTGCGGACATGCTCCACACTCGGGGACTTAGATGCGACTCCGTATCGCCTAAGTTAAAAACAACTCCGAGTGCGGACATGCTCCACACTTGAGGACTTAGTTGCGACTCTGTATCGCCTCTCCACTCTTAGAGACTTGACTTTGATTTAGAAATCATATAATGCAGATACAACAAACATTCAACATGACGAGCTTTGGATGACTTAAACCCTCTGCCGGACTCATCTAGTCCGACAGAGGCTCGGGGACTACACCGAGTGGGTGCACTTAGCGTGCCCCCACTAGAAGAGAAAAACAAAAAAGAAACATTCTGCTTGGTCAGGTCCACCAACAACATCCAAGTTCAACAGATTCAACAGATTCCAACCGACTACCAGCAGTCAGTCAGAGTCTCAAGATCCTGTTGGTCACTTGGATATATTTCAATTCTTAAGTTCACTCGGACGTACTACTCAGCGGAATCGATCAGGGCGAATGATGAAGACTTCAATCAGCGCATAATTTTGCAAGGCCCTGAAGCACGTTCAAGTTCGGTCTGCTGCTACAAGATTTACATCGACACCTTCACCAATCGGACCCTGATCCATTCGGGGGCTAATGACGGGGATATAGCCCTAGGGTAGGGTCATAGGTCTGACCAATACGTCCTACCCAAGGGCACCTCATTATTAGTTTAAGGACTACAAGGTAAATTCCTACTGGATCGTGACAACATCTAATCCACTCGGTACGGATCCACTCAGACAAGTACATTCCATTCACTCGGATGACAGTCAACCACTCGGCCGTATGACTCACTCGGTCATGCAAATACCAACAGTCGGCAGGACATCTGTAGTGGGCTGACATTATGGCATCAATGCCCCATCTTGTAACATAAGAGGTGAGGAGGTGGCGCACTCTATATAAGCCACCCCCCTCCACATAGCTAGGGGGAAACTTCTCCCCCTCGGGCTCATTCTTTCCCTAGAGCTCTAGCTCTCTCTCTATACCATGTAACTCATGTCCATGACAGATAAAATAAAGCCTCTCCGGACCACGAGACGTAGGGTTGTTATCTCCACTGTGAGAGGCCCGAACTCGCTAAAACCACTGTGTCACCCATGTGCATCTTGATAGATCATGCTCCGTTATCTTACCCCCTTTCTATTGTCGGAATCGTTACCACGACACCTGGGGTTGAACTTCACTATAGCATTGCTTGGAGGCTTCCCTCGAGGAGGAGGTAGAAGACGCAGCTGAGAGGTGCACTTATTGGCATAGTGACCCTTCTACCCACACTTGTGACAAGTAACATCTGCCGGCTGGCGGAACTACACCTGAGGATTCCCTTGCTTCTGCTGCTGAAACCTCTGCTGGAAAGCTGGGTTGGGTGGGTGGGAAGAAGCATGACCACCTGATTGCTTGAACTGCTGAGTCTGCTGAGGAGGAGGAGGAGACACCCAGTATTTCTGCTTCTTCTAGACCACCTGAGTTGAGGGCGACGAACTGGACTCTCTGAAACGCTTCCTCGAATTCTCCACCTTGAGCAAAGCTGCCTCAGCCCTGAGAGCCAAGTTATAGAACTTATCAAACTCATTGGGATCGTGCAAGGCAAGGGCCAGCTACAAGTCCTCTCCCAGACCACCTTTGAACTGATAGATCTTGCTCTTCTGATCTGGAATGTCCTGCAAAGCATATCGAGCGAGCTCATGAAACTCGACGTTGTACTTGTACACAGAGGAACCACCTTGCTTCAAGCGCGTGAACTTCTCACGCATCTCTTCCACAAATCTAGACGGGATATAGTGAGACCTGAAATCTCTGCAGAACTCGTCCCAACTCATCATTCTGCCACCTGTGGAGTCCTTCAACTTCTGCCACCAAACTGCTGCTTGCCCCTTGAGCTGAAACGTTGCAAACTTGACGAAGTCCTCTGGACGGACATTGATACACTCAAACTGTTTGATCATGTCCTGAATCCAGTCCTCGGCGTCAAACGGCTGATCACACGACGTGAAGGTCTTCGGCTGGTTCGCCAGGAATTCATTCAGAGATGCAAACTGATTACCACCATGGTTGAAATTGCCCTGCTGTTGATTGGTCCCCTCTTGCAATAGCTGGATTAACATTTGGGTGTTAACATTTGTTGCAGCCATCACAGCTTGCCAAGCCTCTGCAGGAGGAGGCGGCGGCGGAGGAGGAGGCGAAGGAGGTGGTGGCGGAGCATCAGCACCCTCGCGACCTGGATTCTGGCGAGTTGGTGGAGCCATCCTCAAGACGGACAACACATTAGCCCATAGAATAACATTCAAGGTAAATCTGAATCAAAAAGGCAGGAATATCTAAACAACAATATCTAGCAATTGCACTCGAACAAAACAGTAAGAATGCTTCCTCAAAGTGGCTGTCGACAAAATCTGATTAAAGACCACTTGCAAACCAAGTATGAGCTAGAACTGCTCGGAACAAACGTATGACAGAGATTCCATCCGATATCTTCGTGGATATGATCGCACGGGCTCGAACTTACAGTAGGCATCCTATGCAAGGCAGTGCACACGACTTACGAAGCATCCCCGAGTCGTAGCAAGCTACAAGGACTCTTTAAGACACAACGAGAACCGCCGTAAGACGACCGTGAACAAACGTACCCACTGAATGTCGAATCCCAACCTCACACCATGCATCTTTTGGAAGCTTGTCCTATAAGTCAGTACTTGATATTCCACCTATGAATTTCTGAAATATCTGGTCATGCAATCTGGTACACGGATACAAGGAGTAATATGTCACACAACTCCTATACTAACCCGTCCAGTGTATCACATCCGTCAACACATAACCAGAATCTCGGACCTTCATCTACTACAGACTCTCGTAATCACAACGATACAAAGTGTGGCGATGCATCTGGAACTCTCTGCACTAGTTCTGGGGAAGCCGGACTCCTCTCGTCACAACTAGTATTGAAGCAATTACGAACATCCTCCGTCCTGAGATACTAAGAAATCTGAATGATGGCGATGTGCACAAGAATCCCGTGGAGGTCAACTCCCCAGAAGAAATCAAGTCAGACAAGAGGCACCAAGACAGAACTCCATCACATCGATATCATATAGATTTCAAAATACCTGAGTGATCCTAAAAAAATTGAGCGAGAAGAGGAGTAGAATTAAGACTTCCTAAGTCAAGAACCTCACCAGAGCATAGAAGAGGAGAAAAAAGAAACCTACTCTCTGATATAACTAAGACTCAAAACATTTTACTAGACTCGACTCGGCCATGTTCGATCACATAGAGGCTCCTATGGTCGTAAGGCTCTGATTACCAACTTGTAACGACTAAGATGCGGCCCTTTCCTTATTTGGGGGCGAGGCCTCAAAAGGGGAAAGGGCGCATCTATGCATTTCACAAACGGGATAATCATCACAATACATAATTGAAAGAGTAACGAGTAGGGCATACACTTGCCATCTATTAAGAATATATCATGTATCTTACAAACACACATTATTCAGAGTTGCACACGGTCCAGTGCTACCGCTTGAGCTTGTGTTGGTTTTTCCCTTGAAGAGGAAAGGGTGATGCAGCAAAGTAGGGATAAGTATTTCCCTCAGTTTGAGAACCAAGGTATCAATCCAATAGGAGTATCAAGATGAGGAACAATGTACCTGCACAAAAACAAACAAACTTGCACCCAATGCTATAAAGGGGTTGTCAATCCCTTCACGATTATTTGCAAGGTGAGATCTGAAGGTGAAAAGTGCAACAAAGTAATTTTGTAGATCTGAATATATGATGTGAAGTAGACCCGGGGGCCATAGTGTTCACTAGAGGCTTCTCACATGATAGCAAGTATTACGGTGGGTGAACGAATTACTGTCGAGCAATTGATAGAATCGCGCAAAGTCATGACGATATCTAAGGCAATGATCATACATATAGGCATCACATCTGAGACAAGTAGACCGATACTTTCTACATCTACTACTATTACTCCACACATCGACCGCTATCCAGCATGCATCTAGTGTATTGAGTTCATAACAAACAGAGTAACGCCTTAAGCAAGATGACATGATGTAGAGGGATAAATTCATGCAATAAGATATAAACCCCATATTTTTACCCTTGATGGCAACAACATGATGCGTGCCTCACTACCCCTTCTGTCACTAGGTGAGGACACTGCATGGTATGAACCCAAAACCAAGCACTTCTCCCATTGCACGAATTATAGATCAAGTTGGCCAAACGAAACCCATAACTCGAAGAGAATTACAAGGATACGAAATCATGCATATAAGAGATCAGAGGAGAGTCAAATAATATTCATAGATAATCTGATCATAAATCCACAATTCATCGGATCTCGACAAACACACCGCAAAAGAAGGTTACATCGGATAGATCTCCATGAAGACCATGGAGAACTTTGTATTGAAGATCCAAGAGAGAGAAGAATCCATATAGCTACTAGCTATGGACCCGAAGATTTGTGGTGAACTAATCACGCATCATCGGAGAGGCAATAGTGTTGATGAAGAACCCCTTCGTGTCTGAATCACCCTCCGACAGGGCACCAGAACGGTCCCCAGATGGGATCTTGCGGAGACAGAAGCTTGCGGCGGCGGAAAAGTATTTTCTTGGCTCTCTTCTTTGGTTTCAGGATTTTAGAGAATTTATAGGCGAAAGAGGTAGGGCAAAGGAGCCACGTGGGGCCCACAAGCCTGCCAGGCGCGGCGACCCCCCCCCCCCAGGCCGCGGCTAGGGGGCTTGTGATCTCCCCCGAGATCTCCTTCCTTGGTTCTCAAGTCCCCTGCGTATCTTCTGTTATGGAAAAAATCATCCCGCGGGTTTTATTCAGTTTGGACTCCGTTTAATATTCTTCTCTGGAAAATGTCAAAACACAGAAAAAACAAAAACTGGCACTTGGCACTAAGTTAATAGCTTAGTCCCAAAAAATATATAAAATAGCATATTCATGCATATGAAACATCCAAAGTTGACAAGATAATAGCATGGAACCATCAAAAATTATAGATACGTTGGAGACGTATCAAGCATCCCCAAGCTTAACTCCTGCTCGTCCTCAAGTAGGGAAGTGATAAAGACTGAATTTTTGATGTGGAATGCTACCTAACATATTTGTTCTTTGTAACTTCTTTCTTGTGGAATGAATGTTCAGATCCGTAAGATTCAAAACAATAGTTTACTATTGAGTTGAAAACAATAATACTTCAAGCATACTAGCAAAGTAATCATGAACTTTTGAAATAAAAAGGCCAAAAAAAGTTATCCCTACAAGATCATATAGTCTGGCTATGCTCCATCATCCCCACACAATGAATTTAAATCATGCACAACCCCGGTATTGGCCAAGTAATTGTTTTTGCACTCTTACTTTCTCAAACCTTTTCAACTCTCACGCAATACATGAGCGTGAGCCATGGCTGTAGCACTATAGGTGGAATAGAGTGTGGTGGAGGTTGCGAGGCAAAAAGGAGAAGATGGTCACATTGACTCGGCGTATCAATGGGCTATGGATATGCCCGTCAATAGATATCAATGTGAATGAGTAGGGATTGCCATGCAACGGATGCACTAGAGCTATAAGTGTGTGAAAGCTCAAAGAGAAAACTAGTGGGTGTGCATCCAACTTGCTTGCTCACGAAGACCTAGGGCAATTTTGAGGAAGCCCATCATTCGAATATACAAGCCAAGTTATATAATGAAAATTCCCACTAGTATATGGAAGTGACAAAACAAGAGACTCTCTATCATGAAGAACATGGTGCTATTTTGAAGCACAAGTGTGGAAAAAGATAGTAGCATTGTCCCTTCTCTCTTTTTCTCTCATTTGTTTTTGTTTGGGATCTTTGGCCTCTTTTTCATATATTTTTTGGTGGGCATCTTTGGCATCTTTTTTTTATTTCCTCACATGGGACAATCCTCTAATAATGATGATCATCACACTTTTATTTACTTACAACTCAATACTTAGAACAATGATGACTCTATAGGAAATGCCTCCGGCAGTGTACCGGGATGTGCAACGATCTAGCTTTGCGTATGACATTGAAACATCTGGCTAGCTATCTTACGATCATGCAATGGCAATATGAAAGTGACGGCACATGTCATGACACGGAACAGTGGGAGTTGCATGGCAATATATCTAGGAATGGCTATGAAAATGCCATAATAGGTAGGTATGGTGGCTGTTTTGAGGAAGGTATATGGTGGGTTTGTGCACCGGCGAAAGTTACATGGTACTAGAGAGGCTAGCAATGGTGGAATGGTGAGAGTGCGTATAATCCATGGACTCACATTAGTCATGAAGAACTCATATACTTATTGCAAAAGTTTTATTAGTAATCGAAACAAATTGCTAAACGCATACTGCTAAGGGAAGGTTGGTAGGTGTTAACCATCACGCGATCCCGACCGCCACACAAAGGATGACAATCAATAAATCAATTATGCTCCGACTTCCTAACATAGCGGTTCACCATACGTGCATGCTACGGGAATCACTAACCTCAACACAAGTATTTCTAGATTCACAACACCCTACTAACATGACTCTAATATTACCATAACCATATCTCAAAACTAATTGTGAGGAATCAAACTTCTCTTACTAATCGATGCACTTGAATATGGAAGGTTTTATTATATCCTCTTTGGATGCCTATCATATTTAGGACTAATTTCATAGCACACGCCAATTACCAAGTTACTTAGAGGGAGCACTCTCAAAAAGATATAAGTGAAGATCGAGAGTTTTTATTTCTTCAAAATATGACACTGTCGTGCTCTACAAAGATTTAAGTGAATCACTAGAACAAAGTTATCTAGCTCAAAAGATATAAGTGAAGCACATCCGAGCTAAATTGCCTAACTCAAAAGATATAAGTGAAGCTCATTGAGTATTCTAGCAAATTCACGATGAGTGCATGTCCCTCTCAAAAAGGTGTGCAGCAAGGATGATTGTGACAAAACAAAAGGCAAATACTCCTATAATACACGACGCTCCAAGCAAAACACATATCATGTGGTGTATAAAAATATAGCTCCAAGTAACATTACCGATGGATTGAAGACGAAAGAGGGGATGCCTTCCCGGGGCATCCCCAAGCTTAGGCTTTTTGGTGTCCTTAAATTTGGCTTCGGATGTCTTGGGCATCCCCAAGCTTAAGCTCTTTCCACTCTTTATTCTATTGTCCATGAGAACATCACCCATAACTTGAAAACTTCACAACACAAAACTTAAACAGAAATTCGTGATATCATTAGCATAAGAAAATAAACCACCAACTCCTTAGGTACTGTAGTAAACTTGATTTCTATTTAGATTTATGTTATATTACTGTATTATCACTTTTCCATGGCTCGTACCCCCCGATACTAACCATAGTTTCATAAAAATAAGCAATCAACACAACAAAAATAGAATCTGTCAAAAACAGACCAGTTTGTAGCAATCTGTATACTTCGTATACCTCTGGTATCCCAAAAATTCAGAAAAATTATGAAAATTAGGGAAATTCGCATATAAACTAGCACAAAAAAGAATCAACTCAAAATCTCTTTATGGATAGGAATTACAAATACTTTCATGAGCACAAAGTTTCTGTCTTTTTCAGCATGATCAAACAACCATCACCAAAAGTGATCATAAAAGTTCTACTTGGCACAAACACTAAAAAACACAAAAAACACAATCATAACAGAATTATGATGGTGTGAACACAACAAAACAGAAAGCAAAAAGACAAAATAAATTTATTCATTGGGTTGCCTCCCAACAAGTGATATCGTTTAACGCCCTTAGCTAGGCATAAGGCGATAGAATCAAGTATCGTCGTCTTTAGCGCTCAAACCACTCGCAGGGTGAACACTCAACGTTTTAAGATCTTCATCTCTCTTACTAGATGGTTCATCACTGTTTTTAGGAAGAAAAACAAACCTAGTGGCCTTATTGTGGGCAAAATTTGGAGCGTTCTGAACAACGGCAAAAGCGGAACCCAAGTTGGTTATAACATCCTCTAGTTTGCCAATTCTAGCGGAATCATGACCTAGTTTTTCGTTAACTGTGGGTTCCTTCTCCTTCAAATTTTTCAAAGTCATTCCCACCTTGGATCCATACTGAGTGATTTGATTGTGGATCTTTTTATCCAAACTTTCGATGAGTGCTATCGTAGCTACTTTCTTTTCAATGATATTCAACCTACGCATCACATGTACCAAAGTTAAGGTAGTTCTATTAGCCATGAGTGGGAGTGAGCCTACCAAATTTATTAAAGCACCACGGTATGGCTACCCAAGAAATTTCCGCCTACGATGGTGTCAAGAACATACCTATTCCAAGGGGAAATACCCACATAAAAGTTGCGAAGTAGAACGGTAGTAGATTGCTTACGAGTAGATCTATTCTGAGCATTGCAAATTCTATACCAAGCATCCTTTAAGTTTTCTCCCTCATTTTGTTTGAAATTAAGAACTTCGCTCTCGGGAGTAACGTCCAAAGCGATAGGACTATCCATAAGGATAGGTAGACCAACCCACACAAGCAAACGAAAAGCAAGCGAAAGAAAGGGCGAACGAAAAAAGGCAAGTTGTCACATCCCTAACCCTTAAGCAAGTTAGTCTTGTGCTCATGTCTTCTTTGCATTTGCATCTAAGAAGTTTCAACAAAAACAACAAAGTGGCAAAGTAAAAACTCATAACCCTAGCCACTATTTCAATTGAAGAAAATCTCAAACTAGTTCAAATCAATGAACCCAAAATGGCCACAAGAAATGTTCAAACTTTCTGATAAATCATGAAAGTAAATGAGCATTGGAGAAAACTATTTTCTTGACACCTTAAGCATTTTTAAATTAATGCAAAAGCCACTGGTTTCAAACTTTAAAATTGAAAT
Source organism: Hordeum vulgare subsp. vulgare (assembly GCF_904849725.1). NCBI lineage: Eukaryota > Viridiplantae > Streptophyta > Magnoliopsida > Poales > Poaceae > Hordeum > Hordeum vulgare. The sequence continues at coordinate 358,081,861 of NC_058520.1, forward strand.
CAGAATCTATAAATTTCCTAAAATATTGAAAACTTTGGAAATGGTTGGGAACGTTATAACAATATTTCAGGAGTTCTAAAATAGTTTTTACTTTTTGTTTTGGAGCTGAAATAATTAGAAAAACAATAGTTAGCAAAACAGAAAAACAAAAACAGAAAAAAAATGGGAAACCCTTACCTGTCGCCTAGCCTGGCCCGGCCCATCTCCCTTGCTCGTCCCCTCCCTCGCGCCAGTAGGCAGCAGGAGGTGGCCGCCGCCTCCTCCGGCGCGGCCACGCACCTGTGCGCCTGCCTGGCCGCCGCCTCGCGCTGGCAAGGCCGGGGATAAGCCCCCTGAGGCCTCCCCTATCCATTCCCCAGCACCGTTCTTCCTCACCTCTCGGATCTCGCCCTCCCTCCTGCTGCCTCCATTGGAGCCGAGCTCGAGCTCGAGCCGCAGCACCTCTAGCCATGGGATCCCGCCTCCGAGTAGTCTGTTAGCTCCGCCTCGTCGCCCTGGTCATCTATGTAGAAGCCGAAGCCTCCCCAAGCTCTGCATCGCCCCCAACGCCGTCGTCTTCCACCTCCGGCCGCCGGACCTCTCCCATCGATTCGCTCCCTCCGGCGCATCCCCGAGCCCCTCTTCAGCACCATCGGAACCGTCGTGAGCCCTCTCGCCCCACGCTCTCTTGTGCATCGTAGCCTAGTTCCCCACCAAGGCCGAGAGCTCCTCGCCGCCGGCCATGTCGTCGCCGTCGCTGTGGTGTCCGATCCACACGCTCGAGCTAGGATTCGAGCTCCTGGAGCCTCCAGGAGCGTGTCGAGCCCTCCAGCTTCCCTCCCCGTGCCCTAGAGCCGTCCCTCATAGAAGGCCGAGCTTCGGTCGCCGCTCCGGCTCGTCGCCGGCGCCTCTTCCGGTGACCCTAGCCTCCCCTGATAGTTGCTTGAGCTATGATGTGCCTTATCCTGCTATGCATGCTATGCTTAGAGTTGTGTATGGTCTGTCATCTGGGAGATGAACAGAATTGTGGAATGTGTTTGGTGAGCAAAGGTTGTGTGTTGAACTTGATTTGGTAAAGGTACCGGTGAAAGGCTGTGTAGGAGTACATGGCGGGTTGTTTCATTGGAACCGTCCTTAGGAACTGAGTTCCGTGTATGTATTCCAAGACTAGATACTACCACATGCTGGGCCCTGAAATATGACCCCGCTCGGCCTATTAATCGCGTAGTACTCGGTCCAGGAGTTGCAAGTAGTTTCTGGTGTTTATAGTAATGCTGGAGGCCGTGCATGGTGCTGACCTGAGAGGTGGGCCGTGATGCAGTAGGCAGTGACACGGTGTACCAAGTGGCACCCGGATGGTGGGCTTGGGAACCCTGCGCACATCGTTTGAGGCCGTGGCGGAAACCTCGGCCGGACTTCCGTACGGGTTACTCTCAGATAGGCGATAAACCTGGACTAGGTACTAGTGTGGTTAACGGTCGTGGCCGACTCCCTCGCCGGGCTTCCACTTGAAGGTTGCCGAGGTGCATGGCGTGCACATGGCGATAAGTGGCGAGAGCGTGTGTGACGAAGTACACCCCTGCAGGGTTATGATCTATTCGAATAGCCGCGTCCGCGGATATGGACTACTTGGAGACATATGTTGTTCATAGATAACTTCAATGGCTACTCACAAAATTGCCAAGATAAGCGTGAGTGTCGTGGACGGCATTTCCGTACGGAGACGGAATGATTCCACGATAGTGTATTGTTGTGGTGTTAGTGGACTCTTGTGCGAGAAATCAAGTTGTCAAAACTAATTTCAAAATGCAAGTTGTCTAGCCACGAGTCATATGCTGGCTTTCCGCATGAAACCCCACAATACCTTTTGATACCTTGCATGAGTAGTTAGTTCTCCTAAATTCTTGTTGAGTACCTTCGTACTCATGTTTGCTTAATAAATGTTGCAGAGGTTGCTAATGACCCTAATGGAGGGTTCTTCGTAGACATCGACGACGACGAGTAGCTGGTGTCCTAGCTACGATATGGCCCTATGTCAGCTCTGTAGTATAGTCAGGCCATGTGCCTTCTAGTTGCCCTGTCTGTACCCAGACAGTTTATAACTCTTCCGCTGGCTTGTATTTGTATGACTGCTATTATGGGTCGAGAGACCTTAATGTGTAATATTATGTGTGTGGCTCTTCCGAGCCTCTTAAATAAAGGTTGTATGTTTATGGTTATGTTGTGATGCCATCGATGTATCTATACATATCGGTATGCCATGCGTACGTGTGTCGTACTTGATATGTATGGGGTTCGATTACCTAGTCGTGAACTTTAGTAGCACTCCTTACAAGGAAATGCCCCTTTGTGATCCAACGAGCCTTGGTAGTTTGCTACTGCTCCGGACACATTTGTTGACCGGCATGTGTCCTTCTTAGCTGTTGTGTCTGTCCCCTTTGGGGAAATGTCACGCGATGTAATAGAGTCCTTGTAGCTTGCTACGACTCGTCTACATTCGCTGATGACCGACACCTGCTTTGTTGGGTCATGTATGCCTGTCCTTGTGCGGTATTGCCACTTTGGTTTATGACTAGACATGTCGATCCGGGTTCTTTGACATTGGATTGCTAGCGACACTATCGCATACGTGAGTCAAAAGACGCAAACGGTCCCGGCTAAGGTAAGGCTGCAGCCGTGGAGTTAACCGTGCGTGAGACCACAAAGGGATGCGATGTGTTACAGGCTGGATTCCTATGGCTTAGGATCGGGGTCCCGACACAAATATTTTTGTAAATTTTGTTTTTTCAGAAGTGGAGGAGAGGAAAACGAGAGGCAAAAGGCAAATAATGTAAATGCAAGAGATGAGTTTGCGATAGTTACTTGGATGTGCTTCACTTTGAATACTCCCCGGCAACGGCGCCAGAAATCCTTCTTGCTACCTCTTGAGCTTGCATTGGTTTTTCCCTTGAAGAGGAAAGGGTGATGTAGCAAAGTAGAGATAAGTATTTCCCTCAATTTGATAACCAAGGTATCAATCCAGTAGGAGTATCAAGATGAGGCACCAATGTACCTGCGCAAGAACAAACAAACTTGCACCCAATGCTATAAAGGGGTTGTCAATCCCTTCACGATTATTTGCAAGGTGAGATCTGAAGGTGAAAAGTGCAACAAAGTAATTTTGTAGATCTGAATATATGATGTAAAGTAGACCCGGGGGCCATAGTGTTCACTAGAGGCTTCTCTCATGATAGCAAGTAATACGGTGGGTGAACGAATTACTGTCGAGCAATTGATAGAATCGTGCAAAGTCATGACGATATCTAAGGAAATGATCATACATATAGGCATCACGTCCGAGACAAGTAGACAGATACTTTCTGCATCTACTACTATTACTCCACACATCGACCGCTATCCAGCATGCATATAGTGTATTGAGTTCATAATAAACAGAGTAACGCCTTAAGCAAGATGACATGATGTAGAGGGATAAATTCATGCAATATGATATAAACCCCATCTTTTTACCCTTGATGGCAACAACACGATGCGTGCCTCGCTACCCCTTCTGTCACTAGGTGAGGACACCGCACGGTATGAACCCAAAACCAAGCACTTCTCCCATTGCAAGAATTATAGATCAAGTTGGCCAAACAAAACCCATAACTCGAAGAGAATTACAATGATACGAAATCATGCATATAAGAGATCAGAGGAGACTCAAATAATATTCATAGATAATTTGATCTTAAATCCACAATTCATCGGATCTCGACAAACACACCGCAAAAGAAGGTTACATCGGATAGATATCCATGAAGACCATGGAAAACTTTGTATTGAAGATCCAAGAGAGAGAAGAAGCCATCTAGCTACTAGCTATGGACCCGAAGGTCTGTGGTAAACTACTCACGCATCATCGGAAAGGCAATGGTGTTGATGAAGAAGCCCTCCGTGTCCAAATCCCCCTCCGGCAGGGCAACAGAACGGTCCCCAGATGGGATCTTGCGGAGACAAAATCTTGCGGTGGCAGAAAAGTATTTTCATGGCTCTCTTCTTTGGTTTCGGGATTTTAGAGAATTTATAGGCGAAAGAGGTAGGGCAAAGGATCCACGTGGGCCCCACAAGCCTGCCAGGCGTGGCCACCCCCCAGGCCGCGGCTAGGGGGCTTGTGATCTCCCCCCAGGTCTCCTGCCTTGGTTCTCAAGTCCCGTGCGTATCTTGTGTTATGGAAAAAAATCATCTCGCAGGTTTTATTCCGTTTGGACTCCGTTTAATATTGTTCTCTGGAAAAGGTCAAAAACAAGGAAAAAACAGAAATTGGCACTTGGCACTGAGTTAATAGGTTAGTCCCAAAAAAGATATAAAATAGCATATTCATTCATATGAAACATCCAAAGTTGAGAAGATAATAGCATGGAACCATCAAAAAGTATAGATACGTTGGAGACGTATCATCCAGCTACGGACTTAAACAGAAAACAAATAAACTAAGACATCCCGCATGCTGGCCCATGATCACGACCACGGCCTCAGTCTTTTGGATAGTTCACATACAGACGGCCAGAGTCCTCATCGAACTCCCAATTCAGCTGGTTGTCATCAGGATCTCCTGCGTCGGGCGTCCCTGTACCTGTTGGGGTTTGTAGGAATCTGTGAGCCACGGGGACTCAGCAATCTAATGACCTTGGTACTGAATCTAGCCAAGTTATTAGGTGAGGAAGGTTTAGTGTATGGGTTTGCAGCAACCTAAGCATATATGGTCGCTACCTTACGATGATCAGAGTATCATATGGTGGTCTACGCAAGCAATCGAAGACCAGATGACCACTAAGTGGTCCTGAACACCTACTTACGTCAAACATAACCCCATCATGTTCTCGATCACAGAACGATCTCCGAAGGAGGCGGTCACGGCTACGCACCCAGTTGCCAGTTTTATTAGAGTTACTTCATGTTGTCTAGAACCGTGTGTTAACAAAATATCCACATTTGCCACATAACCGCGGGCACGGCTTTCTGAAAGATTAAACCCTGCAGGGGTGCTCAAACTAGTCCATCACAAACTGCCATGGGCCGCAAGTTAATCCTCTATCACAAAACTCGTGATCTCGTCGGATTCCTTAGAGGAAAACCTCAACTTTGAGGAGGCCCAAAGTTTCACCGAAATCCCTATGCGCAAGATATATCGCTAAGGTAAGACAACTCTAGCAGGACCTCCCATCCTGTCGACGACCCCGATAAGAGCCACGTATCTCAGTCTCAGGACATGACGGATGAGCGATGGTTACCACGCCAAAACACCGAGTTACCCCGGGGAGCGTAATAAGCTGCTCTGGGTTGGACCAACACTCATGAGGAGCACTGGCCCGGGTTGTTGATTAAATCCTCGGGGTAGCTATTCTCTATGCAAATTATTATTAGGTGATTAGAAAATTAAAACCAATGGTGGTTCCTACCGGACAAGCCTTAACACTATACGATTTATCAAGGGGGTCCCCATAACAACCCCGAACGTGTTAGGAGCGATCAGTTATGGAATCAAACATCAGTAACCGAAACTAAGGCGACAACAACGGAACAAATCACCAGGCAAAAGTCTAGGCCTTCCGTCCTTTACCAAGTATATAGGTGCATTAATTAAATAGCAGTTTAAGCATAATGATATCAAAATACTCATGTTATCACATGAGACACGTGGCACCTGCAACTAGCAAAGCTACTCATTAGAGGTTTAGGATGCCTACTTAGCCAAACAACATTTTCTAGGAGAGGGAAGTGTTTGGGGTTCATGGCAAAGACAAGTGGCATTTATATCAAGTGGTAGACAGCGAGCATGTAATGAAGGGAACGTGATTCTAAGCATAACAAAGTTAGATACGGTGTCAAGGTCACGGTCATCTTGCGTGTGATGTCTTCAGCTTCGAACTGCTCTTGATCTTCCTGCACGTACTCTCCAGAATCCACGTACTCGCTCTCCGTTCCCGATGCTACCCAAGATAATATAACAGTCAATGAACACCAACACAACATAATGCAACAAGCAATATGATGCATGTGAGAAGAAGGAAGCATACATCACTATACTAGTCACTTTTATATGCATTAGTTGAGTTAATTGAATTCTGGACAGAACCTCATATTAAGCTATCTTGACATTCATGAATATGGCATGAACATGTGCATTACGAGAAAACGATGCAAAACATATAAAGAACATAGAAAACGGAGCCACGGATCAACCAGAAACTACAAAACAAGATATGGAGACCTACGGTTCAAACCAGCCACAAACACACTCCAATGGGCACTCCCTGGTGTTACCAGGTTGCCAAAAGATCAAGCAACAAAATATAAGTGGGGTGGTGCATGTGAACACACCACACCATCAACAATGCCCACACAAGCCTCGAATCAACACAATCACGCAATCTGTTTTCAACAGCACCATAACAGTTTGTCTACAATATTTAAAGTAGCTACAGCCATCTAAAAGAGCCAAACAAGATATGAGACAGAAGCCATCCAAAAGCTCTACAACCCTGTGCAAGAAGCTAATGCAAAGGAATCACCCATGAGCAGATCTACATGCACTAACTTGGACAAAATATCACAGATTCTCGGACTTAGTGAAAATCTCACATTTTCACCACCTGCTTATGCTCTGAAGCATTTTGGCAGCCTCCAAAATGATATCTACAGGAAGTGTATAAGCATGAAATTTACCAGGGAGTTAAACAAACATAAAAGCTCACAAACTTTAGTTTGTTGTATGGGATGATTCCCAACACAGGAGCTAATTCATCCAAGACAACAGGGGAAGAAAATAACATCAGATTCCCAGACTTTGTGAAAATCACAAGGTTTCACAAATCTGCCAGTTTCAGCCAAGTGTCCACTTTGACAGGGCACAATAGGTGCATACAAATTCCTAAGAATAAAACAAAGACCCCATGTTGTAGAGGGGTTCACCCACTACCACTACATCAAGGAATCATCCTCAAAGGGTCAAGGCACCACCTAATACAAAGCACTAAACATGGCATCAAGAAATAAAATAACAGTTTTATGAAGTTTCTCTAAAGTGAAATATGATTGTACCAATGGATTCCTGGGATGATTCTACCCCAAAATCATATATAATACATGGGTACTTGCATGTGACAACAAGGCACAAAGCTAGCTCGAGAAAATATCACATAGAATCCTATTAGCTACAATGACTATCATCACATGTAAAAACTAGCACACATTGCATCACCTACACATGCACATCACTAGGGCAAAACAATCTAACTAGGCATGGCATGGAAACACTATATGGTCACACAAACATATAGATATGGGGTTATCCACACACACACATGTGCAACTCATATACACACCACCTACACCTACACATGCACACACACAAGCACTCTCACAAAACACCACCAACATAGTGGCAAACATGAGGGGTTAGGCCCTCATGTATAAGTGCATATGCATCCATGCACACACACTCACATACATGAGCACACACACATACACTCATGTGCACCACACACACTCATGTGCATCACACACACTCATATATGCACACACACACACACATGCAATCAAGGCCTCAAAATAGTAACAACACCAACACATACACCAGTGTGGAAAAAATCCACACAAATCAGTAAAAGAAAGAAAAATGAAAGCAAAAAATAAAAAGGGGTTGGGTGTGGATCGAACCCACACCCTCCTCCTTACAACACAGGCACCCACACCACCCTGCTACTGCTACGACGCTTGACAAAGAAGGGGAAATAAGCAAGCTAAGCTTCTCTGCGCTGCTCTCCTACTAGCGAAAACAGGAAAAGAAAAATGGGGCCTACGGAGGATCAAACCCACGACTCGCTGCGCGTGCCCAGGCTCGGTTGCCACTGCGCTATGGGGGAGAAGCTTAACACAGAGGGGGAGCATGCTCTTTTGAGAAGCCCCTCTGCAACTAGCACAACCACGCGGTGGCCGGAACAGGGGAAACGCTCCGGCAACCATCCGGCGATCTAATCGGGCCGGCAGGCTACGGCGCGGAACATGGGGTCTATTGGGGCTCCATTCCCGAGCTAAACGCAGCAAGAGGAGACCCATGGCGGCGGCGCAACGGTGCACCTAACTACGGCGACGGCGGAGATAGCACGGGACTATGGTGATGCTATGCGCATTCGGAGACTCTAGGCGAGGGGAAGAGGAAGGAGGGGGAGGAGCTGCTCACCCTGGTGTGCTCGGAGAAGCGCACGCTACCGAGAAGAGGAAGAAGGGGAGGCCGCCTGCGACGACCCGAAGCTCCGCTCCGGCGATGCCGTCGTGGAGGAGGCGCCAGGGAGGGGGAGCAGCCCTGCTGGCGATGGAATTGGAACGGGGGGAGAACCCCCATCCCCGCGGACGCCTTGGATGCTGCGGAGGAGGGTGTCGGCGACGAGGAGGACGGCGGGATCGAGCGGCGCTCTCTCTGAACTCTCTGAATCTCTCTGGAGCTTACCTGTAGAGGGAGAGGGAGAGAGATGGGAACGAGGTGGCGGCGGGGAGAGGAACCCTAGACGAGGGAGGAGGCACTAAATAGAGGCGGATGGGACGGCTCGACGTCCATGAGACGACGGCGTCGAGCACTCTCTCTCACACGCGCGGCTCCCTCTCTGACGGAAAGGAGGGGAAAAGGCACGGCGTCACGAGGTGGAAGAGGGTCGCCGAGCGGGCCAGGCGCTAGCGAAGGAAAGAAAGAAAAGGGACGACGCCCAGGGGGAGAGGAGGGAGCCAGCCCACCTCGGTCTCTCTGAAATAGGAGAAAAGGGTTTTGCTTTTAAAATAAACAACACAGCAAATCAAAATACCCAGAGCAACACAGGGTTTTGAAAATAAAAATAATAACACCTGGGGCATGACGAAATTATGCCCTATTTAAATAAAATATAAATCTGATTTTTAGTACAACTAAATTATATTCCAAAATAGGGATTTAATATGTTGTTTTATTAAAACCCCAAATGACTAAAGCTTTAAAAACAACAAGTCCATTACCCCCTCATTCACAAGTTAAAACTCTGAATGTATAACATTTTTAAAACAGGTTCTAGCAAGGTTTGACACACAAGTTTAGAAATATCAAAAGGGGCTTTGCCTTGTTTCAAAAGCATAGTTTGAGAAGCATTGTTTCAACCCAATGGTTTGAAAACACCACAACATCACATGTCTACAAGCAAGCTATCAAACAAGATGGAACAACTAGCAACACCAGAGTGAAAGCAAAACAAATGAAATGGATGATGGCATGATGCAAAGATGATGACATGAAATGATCCGCATGAAATGATGACTTTATAACAACCACAACATGGTTCCACAAAAGGAAAGGATCCCAAAATGGCAAGGATTACATCTGGGGCATTACAAAGCGGCCTTGTCTATTCCTCCACGGCTTCCTTCGACGAAGGACTAGCCTTACTCACGGTAGAACTTCACGAAGTAGGCGATCTCCTTGCCAAAGTTGTCAGAATCGTGACTCAAGTCTTAGAATCTTATGACTTTATGATCCAAACTAGCCCCTCCGATTCTACGATTTTGCTCATAGAATCTAAGTTTCTACAATTCTAGTAGTTATGTTTCTACGATTCACGATCCTACCAAGGAAGCTCCGATTTGATTCAGAATCGCGATTCTGACAACCTTGCTCCTTGCACTTACAAACAACTTGGTTCAACGCCACAACACAAAGTAGGAGGCTCCCAAGCGACACCTAACAAATCTAGGAGGCACCAACCTCCAAAAGGTAATAGTTGTGGTAGATCAATGAACTCCTTGCTCTTGTGCTTCTAAAGAAAGTATCCACAACACAAAATAACTCTCTCAAAGAATATGAATGGGTAGGATAGGTTGATTTGGTGGAAAGCAGTTTGGGGGCTAGAGATCAAGATTCAAATGAATTGAGTGGAATATCTTGGTCTCAACACATAATTAGGTAGTTCTCTCTTAGAAAATGGATCTGGGTATGAAGTGCGTGTTCTGATTGCTTCTCCCACGAATGAGAGGTGGGTGAAGGGGTATATATAGGCAGCAGTCAAAATCCAGTCATTACATACAAAGTGGCAAACTCGGTGACACCGAAGTTGAAAACTAAGTGGTATCGATTAGCACAAAGGTGTGAATTTTTGAATCTCAGTGAGACCGATATATGAAACTCGGTGGCACCAGAAGGGTGGCTAACGGTCACATGGCAAATTCAGTGGCACTGATACTCAAACTTGGAAATTCTGATTTTTGTTTATCGATGCACCCGAAAGTTAGTCACCCAAACTCGGTAGCACCGCTATGGACTCGGTTGCACCGGTTTGGTGGCACTGGCTAGGGTTTCTGTGTGAGATCAAACTCGGTGGGTCCGAAATATGGAAGTTGGTGACACCGAATTTGTGTATGTGGAATTTGGCAGAATGGTTTTGTGGGAAAAATGATCGAGTATTTTGGTGGCTAACTTAGAGAACTTTGAGCAACTAGTTCATTTTACTACCTCACCCCCTTTTAATAGTATTGGCTTTCCTATGGACACAAATGTGAATTCTCACAAAATAGAAAATGAAGAGTCTTCTAGTTTGAAGCTTGAGCCAATATTATTCCTTTCTTACATCAAGGGACATCTCCACATAAACCTTTAGACAAAGCTCTTCATGGACTATTCTTGAAATATCTAGGTAAAAATGTTAGTCCAAGAGACAATGTATGTTGTCACGAATATCAAAATCACCAAGGGAGCATATGTTCTTTCAATATCCCCCTTTTTGGTAATTGATGAAAACGTAGAATAAAGCTTCAAATAAAGATAGGCATTAGAATATGATAGCTTTGAAAGATATATGACTAGTGCAAGCTCCCCCTAAATGTGTGCAATCCCTCTTTAAAGGATAGTTGCTTTGGAATGCATGGGCACACACATAGTAGAAGGACAAAGCAAGTCATATAGATCTTGGCTATATGCATCAAACATGTGTGAATGAAGGGCTTCCATGTTCAAGATTCCCTCTTGCAAACAACATGTGCAAGAAACAAGAGATCATCATGGACAGGGATATGATGCATATACTTACCTTGAGGATCTTGAGCATCTTAGAAGTAGGAGTACAAATGGGAAAATAAATGTTACAAAACACAAGAGTCTCCATTGTAAAGATGTAAAGAGCTTCAAAAATACCATGAGATTGAAGACATATTTCAAATAGGATTTGATGATGGATATGTCTCCAAAAGGAAATAAGAACGTTCTTCCCTGAGAATGAATATGTAGGATTACATCTCCCTTTGAATCATAGTGTGTAGATATTGGGAGTAGGTAGGGTAAGATAAGTTTAATCTCTTAAGAGAAAAAACAGAAACAAATTTACCCCTCTCCCCTTTAATATGTAAGGTTTGATACATCTCCCGTAGATAGATCTCCCCTTGGGTAGACCTTCCCTTAGGAACATATATCTCTCCTTCGAGATATTTCTCCCTCTTTAAGTAAGCTTATTTATGATATTTCTCCCCTATAAATAGGTTCATTGGAAGCTTTGATGTTTCTCCCCCTTTTACATTAGTTGCCAAAAAGGTCAGAGGGTAAGGGCTCATCGAGAGAAAGGGATCCTTGATAGTTCTCTCTTTGATAAGGGTTCCTTGAATTTGACTTTTTCCCCCTTAATAGTAGGTCAGGGTTCATTGAAGTTTCTCCCCCATATTTCTAAGTAAGAGTTCCTTCAACTATCTCCTCCTACAATAGGAGTCCTAGATAATTCTCCCTCTTATAATGTATGGGATCACTGAGGATTTCTCCCCCTAGAGAAGTTGTCTCCCCCAGAAATCAATGCTAAGTGTGATTTTGTTTCAAGAAAGATTCTGTAACACATATAGCGCAATGAAACATGGGATCATCGATAATTTTTCTCCTCCTAAGACAAATGGCCAGAAAATAGAAGAAAACCAAAGGTAATGAAAATGTCAGAGTCACCGAGGCAAAGTGGTTCGGTAGAACCAAGAATGAGATCCAGGCCTCTAAGAGAAATCGGTTGGTCCAAGTTTCCCAAATCGGTGAAAGTGAGTTGCAAAGAAAATCAACTCCTTAAAAAAATGAATAGAAAGTTTTTCCAAACTTTTGAAAGAGGAGAAAATAAGGTACCAATGGTAAAGGATACCAATTGAGGAAGAAAAGAAGAGAAAATAAGGTACCAATGGTAAAGGATACCAATTGAGGAAGAAAAGAGGAGAAAACAATATATAATGGAAGAAAAGAACAGAAAGATTGCTGTTGGTGTGAGTTGGTCGCAATCTTTTGAGGTGTATTTCTTCCAAGTACCTACAAAAGGGTTAGGTGCAATACAAGGGAGCATAGTTTCCAAGACATAAGATAGTCATATCAATGGCAGCAAGGTATAGTCAATCAAGCTCATGCCCTTGCACGCATCCGAGTGAGTCTAGCTCAAGTTTGAAGCATCAATGATGTTCAACTCACTCCTCAAATGGCAAAACACTTTCTCGTCAAGTGGTTTGGTAAAGATATCATCTAGTTGTTTGTCGGTACAAACATGCTTGAGATCGATATCTCCTTTAGCAACATGATCACGAATGAAATGATGTCGCACTTGGATATGTTTTGTTCTAGAATGTTGCACGGGATTATAGGCAATCTTAATAACACTTTTATTGTCACATAATAGTGGAACTTTTCTAACATGAATGCCATAATCCTTAAGAGTTTCAGTCATCTAAAGTAATTGTGCACAACATGATCCAGCGGCAATGTATTCAGCTGCGTCAGTTGATAAGGATACTGAGGTTTGTTTCTTGGATGACCAAGACACAAGAGATCTCCCAAGAAATTGACATGTACCCGAGGTGGATTTTCTGTCAACCTTGTCTCCGGTAGAGTCCGAGTCAGAATAGCCAACAAGATTAAAAGAAGATCCCTTGGGATACCATATGCCAAAGTTTGGTGTATGTATGAGGTATCTCACTATCCTTTTCACAGCCAATAGATGACACACTTTTGGTCCTGCTTGTTATCGGGCACACATGCAAACACTCAACATGATGTCAGGACGGTAGGCACATAGATATAGCAATGAACCAATCATTGATCGATAAACCTTTTGATCAACGGGTCTGTCCTCCTTAGTGAGGTCAAGATGTCCACTAGTAGGAATGGGGGTTCTCATACCTTTGTATTCTTGCATGTTGAACTTCCTTATCAAGTACTTGGTGTACTTGGTTTGAGAGATAAACGTAACTTCTCTCGATTGTTTGATTTGCAATTCAAGGAAGAACATTAGTTCACACATCATGGACATCTCATACTTGTCTGACATCAACTTTCCAAACTTTTCACTAAAATGTGGGTTAGTAGAACCAAAGATAATATCATCCACATAGATTTGACAAACAAATAGTTCACCATTAACTCTTTTAGTGAATAAGGTTGCATCTATTTTCCGAATCTCAAAACCCTTTCAATGAGAAACTTCGTTAGGCATTTGTACCAAACTCTAGGGGCTTGTTTAAGACCATATAAAGCTTTTCAAAATTTGTGAACATGATTAGGTTTCTTAGGGTTCACAAATCCGGGAGGTTGTTTAACATAAACTTCCTCCTCAATTTCTCCATTGATAAAAGCACTTTTGATATCCATTTGTTAAAGAGTAATATCATGATGATTGGCATAAGCGAGAACAATGTGAATGGCTTCAAGTCTAGCAACACGAGCATAAGTCTCACCATAGTCCATATCTTCGACTTGCGTGTATCCTTGGGCTACGAGACGTGCCTTGTTGCGTACAACTTGTCCATCTTCATCTTGCTTGTTCCGAAACACCCATATTGTACCAATGATGTTCTCCTCGCCTTCGGGCTTTTCAACAAGTGTCCACACTTTGTTTCTCTCGAAGTTGTGTAGTTCTTCGTGCATGTCATTCACCCAATTCGGGTCTTGAAGGGATTCTTCAAGCATCAAAGGTTCAATGCTAGAGATGAAAGAATAATTCTCACAAAAGTTAGCTAAACAAGATTTAGAGCAAGTGATTCTATCTTTTTTATATCTCTGTAGATTTGATTCAACGAATGATCTCTGTCCACTCTTGCTCTAACTCTTGACAACTTCTTCTTGTTGGATGGTGGAGCTTCTTCTTCTTCTTCATCATCATCATCATCTTGCACGTTGTCGTTGACGTCATAATCTCCTTGACGTGGTGTTGAGGAAGGTTGAGGTGTGTCTTCATGATGTACTTCTTCCTCTTCTTCATCATGTCGTGTACCGCTTGTGGATGCTTCCATGTCTTTTTTTGGTTTGCCTTGACACGAAGTAGGAGCTTCCACTTGAGTTGATGAAGTACTTTCCTTCACCTCCATGGGACGAATCTTGCCAATGGACAAGTATTTGATAGCTTCCGAAGGTTCCTTATCTCCTACATCAATTGGCAATTGTTCGACTTGTGAACCGTTAGTCTCATCAAACTTCACATCTACCGTCTCTTCAACTTTTCGAGAGAAGTTGTTCTACATAAGGTAAGTGTGAGAGTTTGATCAGTAACCAAGTAAGAACCTTCATAATATTTAGGTGCAAATTTAGATCGACGATGCTTATCAAGAATATAGCACTTAGAGACGAATACTCGAAAATATCCAACTTGGGGTTTGTTACCGATGAGTAGCTCGTATGCCATTTTATCGAGAAGATTGTCGAGGTAGAGTCGGTTTATGGCACAGCAAGCTGTTTCCACGGCTTCTACCCAAAAGTGTCTTGGAGTCTTGTATTCGTCAAGCATCGTTCTCGCCATCTCTATGAGAGTCTGGTTCTTCCTCTCAACAACTCCATTTTGTTGAGGTGTGTAAGTCGTTGAGAACTTATGTGAGATACCTTCTTCATCAAGAAAAGTATCCACATTCGTTTTCTTGAAATCCATTCCATTGTCCCTCCGAATCTTCTTGATCTTCACTTCAAACTGATTTTGAGCTTTTCGAGCAAAGTTCTTGAAGATCATTCGTACTTGCGACTTGTCATTAAGAAAGAATACCCACGTAAATCTGGAAAAATCATCAACAATGACTAAACCATAAGAATTTCCACCAAGGCTCTTGTAAGCATTGGGACCAAAGAGATCCATCTGAAGTAGCTCGAGGGGTCTTCTTGTAGTCATGATGTTCTTCATCGGATGACTTCCAACAACTTGCTTTCTTGCTTGACAAGCACTACAAAGTCTATCTTTGTCAAAGATAACATCTTTAACACCTAGAATATGATCACCTTTGATAAGTTTGTCAAGGTTACGCATACCTACATGTCCTAACCTTCTATGCCATAACCAACCTTTAGAAGATTTTGCAATAAGACATGTACGGGGTTTGGATATTTTAGAGAAATCAACAATGTATAGATCACCTCTACGAAAACCATTAAAGACAATTTTATGGTTGTCGCTGTGAAACACTCAGTAGTCAACTTTCGTAAATAGCACATTGAAACCAAAGTCTGCTAGTCTAGATACAGAAAGAAGATTGTAGACAAGGGACTCAACAAGCATGACATTTGTAACTATCATGAGATACGACCACCTTACCAATACCAAGTACCTTACCTTTGGAGTTGTCTCCAAAGTCACATACTTCCGAGGTCCACGGTTTGGTGTAATCTCATCGAACATGTCTTTATCTCCGGTCATATGATCGGTGCATCCACTGTCGAGAACCCACTCCTTACCACCAACCATGTAGTCTCTAAGGTTCGCCATAAGACTAAGGTTCCTCATGGTCTTCTCATACTCGATGTCAAAGTCCTCATCTTCATCGTAGTAGCCATGTTGTGCATAACCATCATCGGATGAAGTTCCCTCATAAGAGACAAGAGTTTCATCAGAATTTTGTCTATGGCAATGTTCATGTTTATCCATTCAAATGGCTTCAACAATGATATTGTTAATAGTAATGACATCTCCTTTGGCACGCATGAGGTCACGAAGCTCAAATAGGCATTTATCAAAATTAGGATCGGTTGACTTTATTTTGTGAAAGGCAATGTATTCATCGACAATGATATGAAGATTCTTCAAAGAATAATTTTGATATCTTTCCTCTAAGTATTTCCACAAGGTATGAGCACACTCAAAGTTTTGCAATTGATTAAGGACATTTCTTGGTAATCCTCTAATGATTAGATTGACAGTGTTAAGATTACCAAGCATATCAATTTCATCATCATGAGAAGGATGTATGGGATCAATGTGAGGCGCATAGGGATATTCAACATACTTGCACAAATGGAACTCATCAAATATATCAAGAATTTCATCTATCCATTGTGTAAAATACTCACCATTGAGAATGGGCACTCTACAACTAAAAATCCCTGAACTAGTCACATTCATCTTCCTCCAATGGCGATTAAACCAAGGTTTTGGAGACCTTGCTCTAATTCCAATTGAGGGATCGATAGAAGACATGTCTAGAGGGGGGTGAATAGACTACTTGTCACGATAAAAATTCTAGCCTTACCAATTTTGATAGAGGGCAGAATTTCAGCAATACTGACAACTCTAGTGCACCCTACACATGCTAGTCAAGATATATGGCAGCGGAAAAGTAAAGAATTTGCACATGTAAAGAAGTAGAGGTTTGGAAGATCAAACGCGAAGAAGTTGACACGACGATTTTTGGCATGGTTCCGATAGGTGTGCTATCGTACGTCCATGTTAGTGGAGACTTCAACCCACGGAGGGTAACGTCTGCGAGAGTCCACGGAGGGCTCCACCCACGGAGGGTCCACAAAGAAGCGGCCTTGTCTATTCCACCACAGCTTCCTTCCACGAAGGACTAGCCTTACTCACGGTAGATCTTCACGAAGTAGGCGTTCTCCTTGCCCTTACAAACATCTTGGTTCAACTCCACAACACGAAGTAGGAGACTCCCAAGCGACACCTAACCAATCTAGGAGGCACCACCCTCCAAAAGGTAATAGATGTGGTAGATCAATGAACTCCTTCCTCTTGTGCTTATAAAGATAGTCTCCACAACACAAAACCACTCTCTCATAGAATATGAATGGGTAGGAGAGGTTGATTTGGTGGAAAGCAGTTTGGGGAGGCTAGAGATCAAGATTCAAATGAATTGAGTGGAATATCTTGGTCTAAACACATGAATAGGTGGTTCTCTCTCAGAAAATGGATCTGGATATGAAATGTGTGTTCTGAGTGCTTTCCCACGAATGAGAGGTGGGTGAAGGGGTATATATAGGCAACAACCAAAATCCAACCGTTACACACAAAGTGGCAAACTCGGTGACACCAAAGTTGAAAACTCGATGGTGCCGATTAGCACAAAGGTGTGAACTTTTGAATCTCGGTGAGACCGATATATGAAACTCGATGGCACCGAAAAGGTGGCTAACGGTCAGATGGCCAAACTCAGTGGCACCGATACTCAAACTCGGAAATTCCGATTTTGTGTATCAAGGCACCCGAAAGTTGGTCACCCAAACTCGGTAGCACCGATATGGATTCGGTTGCACCGATTTGGTGGCAGTGGCTAGGGTTTCTGTCTGAGGTCAAACTCGGTGGGTACGAAATACGAAAGTTGGTGACACCGAATTTGTGTGTGTGGAATTTGACAGAATGGTTTTCTAAGAAAAATGACTGGGTATTTTGGTGGCTAACTTAGAGCACTTTGAGCAATCAGTTCATTTTACTGCATCGCCCCCTTTTAATAGTATTGGCTTTCCTATGGACTCAAATGTGAATTATCACAAAATAGAAAATGAAGAGTCTTCTAGCTTGAACCTTCAGCCAATATTATTGGTTTCTTGCATCAAGGGCCATCTCCACATAAACCTTTAGCCAAAGCTCTCCATGGACTATTCCTGAAATATCTAGGTAGGAATGTTAGTCCAAGAGACAATGTATGTTGTCATGAATTATCAAAATAACCAAGGGAGCATATGTGCTTTCACCCTCATCCTGGTTAGTTATAGCTAATTGAAGTGAAGGATCTGCTTTAAGGTATTTCACTCCCAGCCATCTCCCCCTTGTCGTCATCTTCCTCTTCCACCTCTTTCTGCAGCAGGACCCCCTGCTCCCATTGCCACCAGTCAGGTGCCGATTTGGTGGTACAGAGGCGGTGTGAAAAATACGGTGGAGCTTCATATTGGGGTGACGGAATCCCGTAGCATCAAGGAGCGGGGGGTACAAGTGTTGGGGAACGTCGCATGGGAAACAAAAATTTTCCTACGCGCACGAAGACCTATCATGGTGATGTCCATCTACGAGAGGGGATGAGTGATCTACGTACCCTTGTAGATCGCACAGCAGAAGCGTTTAGAGAACGTGGTTGATGTAGTGGAACGTCCTCACGTCCCTCGATCCGCCCCGCGAACAATCCCGCGATCAGTCCCACGATCTAGTACCGAACGGACGGCACCTCCGCGTTCAGCACACGTACAGCTCGACGATGATCTCGGCCTTCTTGATCCAGCAAGAGAGACGGAGAGGTAGAAGAGTTCTCCGGCAGCGTGACGGCGCTCCGGAGGTTGGTGATGATCTTGTCTCAGCAGGGCTCCGCCCGAGCTCCGCAGAAACACGATCTAGAGGAAAAACTATGGAGGTATGTGGTCGGGCAGCCGTGAGAAAGTCGTCTCAAATCTGCCCTAAAATCCCCATATATATAGGAGGAGGGAGGGGGACCTTGCCTTGGGGTCCAAGGGATCCCCAAGGGGTCGGCCGAGCCAGGGGGGAGGACTCTCCCCCCCCAAACCGAGTCCTACTTGGTTTGGTGGGAGGGAGTCCTTCCCCCTTCCCACTTCTTCCTTTTTTTTCTTCTTCCCTTTGATTTTTCTATCTTGGCGCATAGGGGATTTGTGGGCTGTCCCACCAGCCCACAAAGGGCTGGTGTGACCCCCCCAAATACCTATGGGCTTCCCCGGAGTGGGTTGCCCCCTTCCGGTGAACCCCCGGAACCCATTCGTCATTCCCGGTACATTCCCGGTAACTCCGAAAACCTTCCGGTAATCAAATGAGGTCATCCTATATATCAATTTTCGTTTCCGGACTATTCCGGAAACCCTCGTGACGTCCGTGATCTCATCCGGGACTCCGAACAACATTCGGTAACCAACCATATAACTCAAATACGCATAAAACAACGTCGAACCTTAAGTGTGCAGACCCTGCGGGTTCGAGAACTATGTAGACATGACCCGAGAGACTCCTCGGTCAATATCCAATAGCGGGACCTGGATGCCCATATTGGATCCTACATATTCTACGAAGATCTTTATCGTCTGAACCTCAGTGCCAAGGATTCGTATAATCCTGTATGTCATTCCCTTTGTCCTTCGGTATGTTACTTGCCCGAGATTCGATCGTCAGTATCCGCATACCTATTTCAATCTCGTTTACCGGCAAGTCTCTTTACTCGTTCCGTAATACAAGATCCCGCAACTTACACTAAGTTACATTGCTTGCAAGGCTTGTGTGTGATGTTGCATTACCGAGTGGGCCCCGAGATACCTCTCCGTCACACGGAGTGACAAATCCCAGTCTTGATCCATACTAACTCAACTAACACCTTCGGAGATACCTGTAGAGCATCTTCATAGTCACCCAGTTACGTTGCGACGTTTGATACACACAAAGCATTCCTCCGGTGTCAGTGAGTTATATGATCTCATGGTCATAGGAATAAATACTTGACACGCAGAAAACAGTAGCAACAAAATGACACGATCAACATGCTACGTCTATTAGTTTGGGTCTTAGTCCATCACGTGATTCTCCTAATGACGTGATCCAGTTATCAAGCAACAACACCTTGTTCATAATCAGAAGACACTGACTATCACCGATCAACTGGCTAGCCAACTAGAGGCATGCTAGGGACGGTGTTTTGTCTATGTATCCACACATGTAAATGAGTCTTCATTCAATACAATTATAGCATGGATAATAAACTATTATCTTGATACAGGAATTATAATAATAACTATACATTTATTATTGCCTCTAGGGCATAATTCCAACAGTCTCCCACTTGCACTAGAGTCAATAATCTAGCCCTCACATCACCATGTGAATTACATTGTAATAAATCTAACACCCATACAGTTCTGGTGTCGATCATGTTTTGGCCGTGGAAGAGGTTTAGTCAGCGGGTCTGCTACATTCAGATCCGTGTGCACTTTGCATATATTTACGTCCTCCTCCTCGACGTAGTCGCGGATGAGGTTGAAGCGTCGTTTGATGTGTCTGGTCTTCTTGTGAAACCTTGGTTCCTTTTCTAAGGCAATGGCACCAGTGTTGTCACAGAACAAGGTTATTGGATCCAGTGCACTTGGCACCACTCCAAGATCCGTCATGAACTGCTTCATCCAGACACCCTCCTTAGCCGCCTCCGAGGCAGCCATGTACTCCGCTTCACATGTAGAATCTGCTACGACGCTTTGCTTGGAACTGCACCAGCTTACTGCACCCCCATTAAGAATAAATACGTATCCGTTTTGCGACTTAGAGTCGTCCGGATCTGTGTCAAAGCTTGCATCGACGTAACCTTTTACGGCGAGCTCTTCGTCACCTCCATACACGAGAAACATCTCCTTAGTCCTTTTCAGGTACTTCAGGATATTCTTGACCGCCGTCCAGTGATCCACTCCTGGATTACTCTGGAACCTACCTGCCATACTTATGGCCAGGCTAACATCCGGTCTTGTGCACAGCATTGCATACATGATAGAGCCTATGGCTGAAGCATAGGGGACGGAGCGCATATGCTCTCTATCTTCATTAGTTGCTGCGCACTGAGTCTTACTCAATCTCGTACCTTGTAACACCGGCAAGAACCCTTTCTTGGACTGTTCCATTTTGAACCTCTTCAAAAATTTATCAAGGTATGTGCTTTGTGAAAGTCCTATCAGGCGTTTTGATCTATCCCTATAGATCTTAATGCCTAGAATGTAAGCAGCTTCTCCTAGGTCCTTCATAGAGAAACTTTTATTCAAGTAACCTTTTATGCTCTCCAAAAGCTCTACGTTGTTTCCAATCAGTAATATGTCATCCACATATAATATTAGAAACGCCACAGAGCTCCCACTCACTTTCTTGTAAATACAAGATTCTCCAACCACTTGTATAAACCCAAATGCTTTGATCACCTCATCAAAGCGCTTGTTCCAACTCCGAGATGCTTGCACCAGTCCATAAATGGATCGCTGGAGTTTGCATACCTTGTCAGCATTTTTAGGATCGACAAAACCTTCGGGTTGCATCATATACAATTCTTCCTTAAGGAAACCGTTAAGGAACGCCGTTTTGACATCCATCTGCCAGATTTCATAATCGAAAAATGCAGCTATTGCTAACATGATTCTGACGGACTTAAGCATCGCTACGGGAGAGAAAGTCTCATCGTAGTCAATTCCTGGAACTTGTGAAAAACCCTTTGCCACAAGTCGAGCTTTATAAACGGTCACATTACCGTCAGCGTCCGTCTTCTTCTTAAAGATCCATTTGTTCTGAATAGCCTTGCGGCCCTCAGGTAGTATCTCCAAAGTCCACACTTTGTTCTCATACATGGATCCTATCTCGGATTTCATGGCTTCTAGCCATTTGTTGGAATCTGGGCCCACCATTGCTTCTTCATAATTTGCAGGTTCATTGTTGTCTAACAACATGATTGATAAGACGGGATTACCGTACCACTCTGGAGCAGCGCGTGATCTCGTCGACCTACGTGGTTCAACAGAAACTTGAACTGGAGTTTCATGATCATCATCATTAACTTCCTCCTCAACTGGCGTCGCAATGACAGAGGTTTCCCCTTGCCCTGCGCCACCATCCAGAGGGATGAGAGGTTCGACAACCTCGTCAAGTTCTATCTTCCTCCCACTCAATTCTCTCGAGAGAAACTCTTTCTCGAGAAAAGTTCCGTTCTTAGCAATAAACACTTTGCCTTCGGATTTGAGATAGAAGGTGTACCCAACTGTCTCTTTTGGGTAACCTATGAAGACGCATTTTTCCGCTTTGGGTTCCAGCTTTTCAGGCTGAAGCTTTTTGACATAAGCATCACATCCCCAAACTTTAAGAAACGACAACTTTGGTCTTTTGCCATACCACAGTTCGTATGGTGTCGTCTCAACGGATTTTGATGGTGCCCTATTTAAAGTGAATGCAGCTGTTTCTAATGCATAACCCCAAAATGATAATGGCAAATCAGTAAGAGACATCATAGATCGCACCATCTCTAACAAAGTACGATTACGACGTTCGGACACACCATTACGCTGTGGTGTTCCAGGCGGTGTTAACTGCGAAACAATTCCACATTGTCTTAAGTGAGTACCAAACTCGAAACTCAGATACTCACCCCCACGATCAGACCGTAGGAACTTGATCTTCTTGTTACGATGATTTTCCACTTCACTCCGAAATTGCTTGAACTTTTCAAATGTTTCAGACTTGTGCTTCATCAAGCATACATAACCATATCTACTTAGATCGTCAGTGAAGGTGAGAAAATAACAATATCCGCCGCGTGCCTCCACGCTCATTGGACCACACACATCGGTATGTATGATTTCCAACAAGTCACTTGCACGCTCCATTGTTCCGGAGAACGGAGTCTTAGTCATCTTGCCCATGAGGCATGGTTCGCACGTGTCAAGTGAATCAAAGTCAAGTGACTCCAAAAGTCCATCAACATGGAGTTTCTTCATGCGCTTTACACCAATATGACCCAAGCGGCAGTGCCACAAAAATATGGCGCTATCATTGTTTACTCTAACTCTTTTGGTCTCAATGTTATGTATATGCGTATATCTATCAAGATTCAATATGAACAATCCTCTCACATTCGGTGCATGACCATAAAAGATGTTACTCATAGAAATAGAACAACCATTATTCTCAGACTTAAAAGAGTAACCGTCTCGCAATAAACAAGATCCAGATATAATGTTCATGCTCAACGCAGGCACTAAATAACAATGATTTAAGTTCATCACTAATCCCGATGGTAGTTGAAGTGACACTGTGCCGACGGCGATTGCATCAACCTTGGAACCGTTTCCTACGCGCATCGTCACTTCGTCTTTCGCCAGCCTTCGTCTATTCCGCTGTTCCTGCTTCGAGTTGCAAATGTGAGCAACAGAACCGGTATCGAATACCCAGGCACTACTACGAGAGCTGGTTAAGTACACATCAATAACATGTATATCAAATATACCTGATTTTTCTTTGCCCGCCTTCTTATCTGCCAGATACTTGGGGCAATTGCGCTTCCAGTGACCCATACCCTTGCAATAGAAGCACTCTGTTTCAGGCTTAGGTCCAGCCTTGGGTTTCTTCAGCGGATTGGCAACAGGCTTGCCGCTCTTCTTCGAATGGCCCTTCTTGCCTTTGCCGTTTCTCTTGAAACTAGTGGTCTTGCTCACCATCAACACTTGATGTTCTTTACGGAGTTCAGACTCTGCGACTTTCAGCATCGCAAACAACTCGCCGGGAGACTTGTTCATCCCTTGCATGTTGTAGTTCAACACAAAGCCTTTATAGCTTGGCGGCAGTGATTGAAGGATTCTGTCAGTGATAGCTTCTTGCGGGAGTTCAATCCCCAGTTCAGCTAGACGGTTTGAGTACCCAGACATTTTGAGCACATGTTCACTGACAGACGAGTTTTCCTCCATCTTGCAAGCATAGAATTTATCGGAGGTCTCATACCTCTCGATCCGTGCGTTCTTCTGAAAGATGAACTTCAACTCCTGGAACATCTCAAATGCTCCATGACGCTCAAAGCGACGTTGAAGTCCCGGTTCTAAGCCATACAAGACTGCACATTGAACTATTGAGTAGTCCTCCTTACGCGCTAACCAAGCGTTCTTAACATCCTGATCAGCCGTAGCGGGTGGTTCATCTCCTAGCGCAGCATTAAGGACATAATCCTTCTTTCCAGCTTGTAAGATTAGCTTAAGATTACGAGCCCAGTCTACAAAGTTGCTTCCATCATCTTTCAACTTAGCTTTCTCTAGGAACGTATTAAAATTGAGGATGACACTTGCGTGAGCCATGATCTACAACACAAATATATTCAAGGTGGACTTAGACTATGTTCAAGATAATTAGAGTTCAACTTAATCAAATTACATGCTAAACTCCCACTCAAAAAGTACATCTCTCTAGTCATCTGAGTGGTTCATGATCCACCTACACTATCCCAAGTCCGATCATCACGTGAGTCGGGAGTAGTTTCAGTGGTAAGCATCCCTATGCTAATCATATCATCTATATGATTCATGATCGACCTTTCGGTCTCATGTGTTCCGAGGCCATGTCTGCACATGCTAGGCTCGTCAAGCTTAACCCGAGTGTTCCGCGTGCGCAACTGTTTTGCACCCGTTGTATGTGAACGTTGAGTCTATCACACCCGATCATCACGTGGTGTCTCGAAACGACGAACTGTAGCAACGGTGCACAGTCGGGGAGAACACAATTTCGTATTGAAATTTTAGTGAGAGATCACCTCATAATGCTACCGTCGTTCTAAGCAAAATAAGGTGCATAAAAGGATTAACATCACATGCAATTCATAAGTGACATGATATGGCCATCATCACGTGCTTCTTGATCTCCATCACCAAAGCACCGGCACGATCTTCTTGTCACCGGCGCCACACCATGATCTCCATCATCATGATCTCCATCAACGTGTCGCCATCGGGGTTGTCGTGCTACTTATGCTATCACTACTAAAACTACATCCTAGCAAAATAGTAAACGCATCTGCAAGCACATATGTTAGTATAAAGACAACCCTATGGCTCCTGCCGGTTGCCGTACCATCGACGTGCAAGTCGATATTTCTATTACAACATGATCATCTCATACATCCAATATATCACATCACATCATTGGCCATATCACATCACAATCATACCCTGCAAAAACAAGTTAGACGTCCTCTAATTTTGTTGTTGCATGTTTTACGTGGTGACCAAGGGTATCTAGTAGGATCGCATCTTACTTACGCAAACACCACAACGGAGATATATGAGTTGCTATTTAACCTCATCCAAGGACCTCCTCGGTCAAATCCGATTCAACTAAAGTTGGAGAAACCGTCACTTGCCAGTCATCTTTGAGCAAAGGGGGTTACTCGTAACGATGAAACCAGTCTCTCGTAAGCGTACGAGTAATGTCGGTCCAAGCCGCTTCAATCCAACAATACCGCGGAATCAAGAAAAGACTAAGGAGGGCAGCAAAACGCACATCACCGCCCACAAAACCTTTTGTGTTCTACTCGAGAAGACATCTACGCATGAACCTCGCTCATGATGCCACTGTTAGGGAACGTCGCATGGGAAACAAAAATTTTCCTACGCGCACGAAGACCTATCATGGTGATGTCCATCTACGAGAGGGGATGAGTGATCTACGTACCCTTGTAGATCGCACAGCAGAAGCGTTTAGAGAACGCGGTTGATGTAGTGGAACGTCCTCACGTCCCTCGATCCTCCCCGCGAACAATCCCGCGATCAGTCCCACGATCTAGTACCGAACGGACGGCACCTCCGCGTTCAGCACACGTACAGCTCGACGATGATCTCGGCCTTCTTGATCCAGCGAGAGAGACGGAGAGGTAGAAGAGTTCTCCGGCAGCGTGACGGCGCTCCGGAGGTTGGTGATGATCTTGTCTCAGCAGGGCTCCGCCCGAGCTCCGTAGAAACACGATCTAGAGGAAAAACTATGGAGGTATGTGGTCGGGCAGCCGTGAGAAAGTCGTCTCAAATCTGCCCTAAAAGCCCCATATATATAGGAGGAGGGAGGGGGACCTTGCCTTGGGGTCCAAGGGATCCCCAAGGGGTCGGCCGAGCCAGGGGGGAGGACTCTCCCCCCCCCAAACCGAGTCCTACTTGGTTTGGTGGGAGGGAGTCCTTCCCCCTTCCCACTTCTTCCTTTTTTTTCTTCTTCCCTTTGATTTTTCTATCTTGGCGCATGGGGGATTTGTGGGCTGTCCCACCAGCCCACAAAGGGCTGGTGTGACCCCCCCAAATACCTATGGGCTTCCCCGGAGTGGGTTGCCCCCTTCCGGTGAACCCCCGGAACCCATTCGTCATTCCCGGTACATTCCCGGTAACTCCGAAAACCTTCCGGTAATCAAATGAGGTCATCCTATATATCAATTTTCGTTTCCGGACTATTCCGGAAACCCTCGTGACGTCCGTGATCTCATCCGGGACTCCGAACAACATTCGGTAACCAACCATATAACTCAAATACGCATAAAACAACGTCGAACCTTAAGTGTGCAGACCCTGCGGGTTCGAGAACTATGTAGACATGACC